>NC_050479.2:13632659-15097902 GCF_012460135.2 Molothrus ater | reverse complement strand
TAGCTTTCTCTCTGGTTAGGACACAGCCAGGTCTTGTACTGTACTCCCAGCTCATTTCTTTTCTACTGATTTGCTGATACCTATCAGTTGCAGTACTGAAATCACGATGAGTCCTGAATTTCTGAGTGCTCAGATTCGTCCAATAGATTTTCTCCCAGATCTTAGAAGACCACCTGACAGGCAGACAGAAAGTTGTATCTTCAGAAGCTGGCACAACTCTGAGCCTTGAATTTGTCTCCTAATGAGTCAGAAGCTGCTGCAAAGTGAAGACAGCCTTGGGAGCAGAATGCTTTTACAAATCCTTTAAGCACCTCATTGTTCCTCTTCCACTGGACATCATATGTTTTTCTTTCATGGGACAGCTGGATTTAACAGGTACACCTCATTACTGTAGTCTTGACTGGGAAGAACTGTATTGTTCTTTGTGGAAGAGGAAGGATCCTTAGCAAACCTGGACTGAGGTCACATTTGAAGGCAGCTTCATGAGCTCTGTCTCTTCCCATTTCTCTCCTTGCTCTGCCAGCACAAACTTCTGGTGATGTCATCTTCCACGTTGTTTCTGGTTTGATATGTTCTCTTCATTCACCTTCACCACATTCACTTGTCTTTGCCAACCAAAATCCCTGGAAATCTGTATTTCCTGCCGATTGCACGAAGCAAGAATAGAATTCTTAGTTGTGCTTCTGGGCTTCTTCCTGTCTAGTCTAGTGTTTGGGCTATGTTGTCTGGAGCAAGGACTCCTTATACCATATATCTTATGCAGCATCAGGAGAACATTTTGGATCTTAAGAATAGGACTAATACCTGTATGAAGTATAAATGCAGACTTAGAGAATAATAGTGAGGAAGGATTGGTTGTTTTTAGGGGTACATGAGTCCTCATTAAAGAGACAGTAAGATAATGTCGTAGGTTTTTTTTTTCTTTTAAGAATTTAAGAAAATACAGTCAACTTCCCATGAGATAACTACTACAACATTTTGCGTCTGTTGTTGTGTCACAGGTTTCAATGGTCGTGAATTAGGATTTGTCAAGCACCACTGGATTTTTTTAGTGTACTGTTTGACTCAGCCATCTGTGTGGGCAGAGATTCAATATGTCTTTCACAGCAACTCTTCTGTAGCTCTTGTTTTTCATACTAGCACTATCCCCTTTTTGGGAATAAAAAACTTGAACTGCTGCTGCAGATTACACTGCAGTCTAAGTAGGAGAAACAAAGAGATTTTGTGGAGATAGATTTTTGTATTCAAGACTTCCAGTGCTGTGGCCAGAGAAAAGCTAGCAGGCTGACAAATATGCATCAGTCTGATTAACTTACCACTGCTGTCTGGACACGTGGTACATGAATAAAATGGAAAAAGAAGGTGAACAAAAAACCTAACTGTAGCTAGAAATTGTTGGTTATATAAACTATATGGTAAAATTGCTGATAGAAATAAAAAAATATATAAACTTTCACAGTAAAAGGCCTTTTTGGCAAGTCTAGGTCTGCTTTTAGGGTCGTTCACAGAATACTGGGGTGTAATCCTATAACTTCTAAACCTCAGGTGGGCAAATTATTTTGGTACGGGCATGAATTGCTGCAATTCTGTGAAGCAGTCGTATCCATTCAGAAATCCTATTAAATAAGAACAAAATCTGTTCCTGAAGTTAAGGACATTTGAATGCCTCAGTGGCTGACAGCATCAGCAGCTTACACCATGAAATTTTTTTGGTGATGCTTTGATGCATCAGAGAAGTGCAGCCTGCAATGATGTAAATGGTCTTGGTTTATGATGGAGCAAATCTGGGTGTTTGGGTTTAGCACACCCTTTAAGTGTGCATTGTAGTAGGAGAACACTCCCCACACCAAAATGGATGTCCTTCTTTTCACCATGGTGACATACTCAGTGCATACATTTCCTTCCATTGTAGGTAGAATGTATTCAGCTGCGTTTCTTTGCCTCATTGTTTTTGGTGAATGAGCCCTGGTGATGTTTATGGCGTGACTGTTTTGTAGTTTTAGTAAAGAGGCGCGTTGTTTGAAAGCCCATAACTTCTTTCTTACAAAGAAAGTGTTACTGGCTTGGAGTCTCCTTTATTAGAGACTTCATACAGTCCTGCTAGCTGTGCTTGGTTATTACTTGTCCTGACAGGGTAAATCTGCTTTATACACAAAGTAGTGGGAGTAAACAAATGAAACCCAAGCAAAAAGAAATAAAAGATGTTAGCGTTTCTTTACTCACCACACTGGTATTGCACTATTTATCAGCTGGGTTTCAGCCTTAAACCTTTGAATCTTATTTCCTTTATGCATTTCCCTTTTTGCTGGTTTGAGTGGTATACCAAACCTGTCAGTAAGTGCTGCCTCAGAATGCTATGGTACTTAACTGTATTGTGCTCCTGGAACAGCTGTAGATGTTTAATAGAGCACTCATTTAAAGAATTCCTTTGTCCAGTGTGAATTTTACTGCATTCTTCCCTGACTCTACATAAAGCAGTTCCATTAGAAATACAAATAAAATGTTTGTTTCATGAAAGCCTAGAACTATGAACCTTAGATGGCTTAGGCAGTGTATATACAACAGTATTGTGCATTCAGATTTTTATTTGACCTCAGTATGTTGCCTTTAAAGACTGCGTTATATTGCAGCTTTGGTTGCCTCTCTCTTTGAAAGATTTTGGACTATTACGTTTAATTAAAAGGCTCTGAGGATGTTTTCCCTTGTTAGGATGCTAAAATAAGCATGATACTGGTTTTAAACTGCTCACAGTGTTTATTGTTATAAAATATCTCAGTACTACAACTAATGGTGAAATAGGATGAATTTTTGATTTGGGTTATGCTTTTACTAACAGCATTCTGAATTTGTCCAAATTGCAACTTTTTAAAGTGAAATTGTTATTTCTATGTATTATTTCCCCTTAATGTTATATGAAGAAGACTGATGAGGAGGCTAAAGCGTATGAGGAAAAAATAGTTGATAATGTAGAAATAGTGAGGGTATGCATCTCCTTTGCAAAATTTTAATTGTTTTTGAAGAATTTTTTTCACGTGGAATCAATAGTTGTAACTATTAATAGCTGTTGAATTGTATTATTTTTTAATTCTGTGATGGAATTAGCTGTGCTATGTTAATGTGACCGGTTTTTCTAAGAGTCCTTCAGGGTGGTTTCATGAATGAATGTTTAATAATAGAACTTATTTTTTCATTCTGAAAGATGCTGATGCTGTTAAAAATGCTAATTAGGTCTCAATTCATAAAAGTGTACACACATACATGTGTGTTGCAGCCTACATTACCTGTGTATAAACAAAGTCACATTTCAGAGGTGTTAGATTATTTATGTCAGACACTGGTTTAAAAAAGTGTGAAAAGAACCAGTAGCCTTTTCATGCCTTGTCTTAGGAAAACTTTACATCCTATATAGATGAGGGCATTGAAGTTGATTGACTTTAGTATTTAAAAAAAAAAAAGTAAGCACCACTGTTTTTTCCCTCTGGATGAGGTGTTTCAAAGCTCTTCATCTTGCCCCGGTGTCTCATAAGGTAAAGGTTCACAATGTGGGTTTGCATAGTGGAAAAATATCGTGGTTCCCCCTTTTCCAGCTGTATTGATGATCACAAAATGTCTATTAACTTAATTATCCTTGAAACCTATTACCCACTCATTTGTGAATGTGGTTTGAAAATGACTAATGGCTTCAAGTGGTGGAAAGGAGAAGGATGGAGAAAATGCGAGACTAAAGGCAAAAACTACCCTGTATGTGTTTGCAAAAGCATTCATGTGATTGTGTAAATTTATTTTCCTTAAGATATCAGGTGTAGAAGGTTAGACAAATAATGAAAATGGGAAACCAGCAGAGCTCTGGAAGAGGAAATGAGTGGAAAGGGCATGTGGTAGATGTGCTGTGGGGCTACAAAGGTGTTTCCATGTGGGTGTTGCAAGGAAATTGCCATTCTGAAGGAAGAACAAACGAATTACATGAGAAACAGTAAAAAATCTTCCACAAAGAGGGAAATGTGTATTGGAAATATCTTGGAAATGACTGTGAGAGGTGAGACACTGAGATCAATGTTGCAGCAGGAAGTGGGGACAACACGTGACCCCAGACCAAGGCAGTTCTTTAGTTCCTGTTTAAATTTAAAAGCACCAAATTGGACAGTACAGGTGTTGAAAATTGCAAGTTTTTCTCGGGGAATTTTCTTCACTGGAGTTGTATGATGTTCCTCAGACCTGAAGGTCCTAGGGTCTGTGAAAAATGTGGCTTTGAAAGAAAAGCATAGAAATTGCAAGGTGATAGAAATGGCTCTGCCAAGCCGAGGATTTTTTTTTTTAAGTACAGAGAAGTTGTCTAATTAAACAGGGAATTTCTTATACCTGGTGCAGGTCTTAAGGAAGAAAGGGTTTTAGCAGCCACCTGAAGTTATAGTATATGTAGGCTTTATTTGCATTTATACAAGATGATTCATCTATTCACATTCATTAATATTGGGCTGTATTAAAATTATAAGCAATGGGTATATTATCAATGAAGAGATTTTTTTGTCAGATTGGTATTTTACACTGTGTCTCATGTGAAATCCAGTTGGGGATCCTACAGTGAAGTTTCTGTTGCTATTTTGATTGAAACTGCTGGCATGTTGTTACACTGAATCTTGCAGGACTTTGTCTACTGAAGTTGAGGCTTGGGATGGAATCACAAAATACATTTCCTTTGGAGGCAAACATTTAGAGAGGCCCTTACCATTTATCTAGCTGCTTATGTAGAAGTGGCTGTGTAGTTGTGCATGCACATGGCCTCCAGGGATAGGGTCTGAACTGGAGATGGGGAGAAAAGGGAGTTGCAGTTTTACTGGTGCAGTTTCCAGCAATACCCCAGAGAGGCATCTGCAGAAATTGATGCAAGGGAGTTGGTTTAAAAGCTACAGAGACTTCCAGAGGAGGCAGTTGGAGGACCCCTTTGGTTTTCTGCAGAAGCAGAGTTTATTTAAACCATGAACCTGCCTCCTTATCTTTTTAAGTTGTGAAGCACTTCTCAAAATCTTACATCTTAGTTGTTGATTTGTAGTAGTCTTCTTCCTCCTGCTGACACCCTTGCTGCCTGCTTGATGTGCTGATGCCAGTAAATCTTCACTGGGATAACTTAAATCTAACTAAAATGAGTAATGTCTCAGTCCCTTTGCCTGCTCTTTAAAGTCAACAAAGTTTATTTGGGGCATTTTTAATGATTTTCACTAAGAGTAATGATGGTAAAAAATACTCGTACTTTTCTCATGAACCGTGAAACCAAACTAAATTACAAAAGTATGAGGGAGTATGATGTGGTATTAGAAGCCAAAGCCTACTGTGTGATTTTGTTTAGAGAAATGCTGGAGGCTGTGAAATGTCAAATAGATTCCAGTTGTGTAATTTCAGGATCAAATCGTATTAACACCCATACTTAAAGTAAAATAATACCATTTGCTAGTTTGATTCCATTCATCTTCAATAAAATCAAGTTCCTAAATGAACATGACCTTTTTAAATCAAGGTTTCAGGTAGATTTCAGAACCTCAATAGTTACAATTATGGAAGGAAAAATCAGTGGTTTTATACATCTTGACTAGTGTACTTCTTCAAACACAATTATCACAGAATCCCCTGAGTTAGAATGGACCATCATGATCATTGAGTCCATCTCCTGACTCTGCACAGGACACACCAACAATGACGCCAAGTGCCTGAAAGCATTGTCCAAATACTTCTTGAACTCAGTTATGGTTCATAACCAAGCAGTTCAGTTACCTTGTTACCTTTCATCCTTTAATATGCTCATATATCTCCTAAACTTCAGTAATAATCTCTGGGTGTGCCTGTGGGTTGGCCTGCTCTAGTGTGTACCTACTGTATGGTTGTCATATGCTGCAGAAGACTTGGCCTCTGAATTGTGAGTGTATGTCTATGTCCAGTGACTCATAAGGCACCTTTTGGAACTTACCTTTGCTTCCAGTGTCTGTACTTTCATTTTAAAAGAATGTACTGGTTTCCTCTCTAGAAAATAAAGGCAGAAAGTGGATGTCATTGTGTGATGTATTATATAAAATTAAAGCTGGTAGACTTAATTAAGCACCTCAGAGTTAATTCTGTCTTATGAACCATCAGGGCTGGATTGAGAGCCCTAGAGAAGAAAGAGAGCATGAGAAGAAACCATCAGAGATAGTGGAGTTCACATGGGGTTATTAGTGGACAATTCCAAATCTGCCCACACTAAAATTTCAGTAATTCTGTGTTTAGAATTACTGTAATTTAGAAACCTGTTAGTGCCAGTAGAAACAGAGTATTTACAGCTATCACTGGGACTTGCTTATAGCAAAGTTCTTTGTACTGGAAATGTCTTCAGGCTTAAATAAGGAAGGCAAAATACCAAGCAGTGCTCTAAAACTCTTCAAGGTATATTCAACTGTATGCAAAGTGATGAAAGAAGCCAGTTGGGGAAGGGATTAGTGAACCATCCTGATATAAGGACAACCTCACTACCACCTGTTTTTTTGTGTGTTTTAAATGTTTGAAGCAGGTAGAGACAAATGCTATCTTTGTGATGCTAATAATGCCCATAAAGTCCTAATAAAGTCAAGCTCTTGACTCCTCTTAGAGAAAATAACAGTCCTGCCTAGTGTTTGGCTACTTCTTGAATAAAAAATATAGGTCACGTATAGAAGCTTACAGTTTGTGAGGTTTGTAGGACACAAATTAGATAACCAAATACATTTTAGCAGTGCCTCTAGAAAGCAAGTAAGCTTCCAGGTAGGCAAGCATTTTAAACATCCTAATATAAAGTTTTTAAAGGCTGGGACACATGTAGGTAAGGTCTGTGAATGTTGGATTACACTGTGCATTTCACTAAGCAGTTCTGACTGTAGCACAGTGTGTGAGAATGTCAGGTTGTGCTTCCAGTTTAGGCTTTGTAGCCACTTCTCAGCATTCTTCGATGCATCTCTGGCTTTAAATGCTGTTTCCCCCTCTAGATTCTACCTATTCCAAATCGCTCTACTCCTTCCCCCAGATATTAGATCAAATCCCAAGAATCCCAGTGAATCAGCCAAAAGCTTCTCTGATCTCATTCACATCTGGACACCGTTCCTATCACAGGAGGAAGTAGTGCCTCTGACTGTCTTTATAAGGGTATTCCCAAACCAATGCAGAAGGCCAGCTGGGCTTCTTCTGGGGGAGTAAAGCTAGTCCAGAAGTAAACTGTTAGAAATAATGCTTTTCTAAATGGAATTTCTGAAAGAGGAACTTAAAACTGCAAGTGGATATCTGCTAGTGCTATTCAACTTATTTCTTTTTTTTTTTCTTTTATTTTTAGATCACCTTTTGCTGCTGTCACAGATTACTCAGTAACGAGAAATAACGTCATACAACTCTGTCTGGAACTAACAACAATAGTACAACAGGTATGAGACAGTCTGCTTGGCAGTTTATTTTTTTCTGAACTGTAAATGGCTATTACCTTCTTCCCCACAATTTTGTTTAACACAGGCTATATCATTGTCCAACCAAAATAAGGGAATACTAGTATTTAGTAAATGTTTTTGAAAAATTCTATTTTCTGGTTTTATAGTACTAGTTTGTGTTGTTCTGTGTACATGGCTCTGCATATCTCAGCAGTAATATTTATCTTGGGCTCTCTAGTATAATATAATCACTATAAAATGAGGTAACTACTTGATAATTTGCATCTTTAATTATATTTTTTTATTATTTATTTGTCTTTTAATTTTAATTACATGTCTGGTTCAAATGATCTATATATATATATTGAACTTAAGTAATCCTTTCTTTCCTAAAGTTTGTATCATTTAGACACCTGTTGAAACATGCTGCCATGGGATGGTTAGAATGTTTTGATTATATTTTTGTACATCCTATCTTCAAGAAATCCAGAAGTAGTTACTGAGAAGTAACTTAGTTAATGGGCTTCACTGGGGAATGCAAACCTGGGGACCTTCCCTGCCCTTCTGTCTGTGGGTTAGGTCTGTCTCTTGTTCTGCTGTCTGTTGTTCTGCTGAACTGTGAAGTCTCTGCTGCCAGGCAGAAGTCTGAGGGATGGTTTGCACTTGAGAAATTAGAGTGGAGAAAAAGGGAGAGAGTGGGCTAAGTAATAGGAGCCCTGAGGAGACTTTCTGGTTTTCACAAGCATCCCACCAAACTAAGAAAAACTAAACTTCTGACTTAGCTGTCCAGACTGGTCATTTTCCACTGTGCATCACTGTCTTTAGATAGTTTTTAGATGAGGGAAGGAGGCACCTGATCAATTTTCATGTGTCCCCTATTAACGAGAAAGTGGGTAAAGTAGCAACCACAGCAGTATTTCCCAGGAATTAGGTCATTATCAATTTTCCTGAAAAATTCATCCCTATCCATCATACTGCTAATTCACCATGATGTAGGTTGTTATTTCTCTAGATATATTTTTCAGTGTGAATGAGAATAAATGTTACTGTTTAATACCTTTGGAGAACAGCATTTTTACCTTCTCCAAAAATGGCATAATTCTGCAATCAGAAAGCAGAATTGACTCCTTTTGAAGTCAAAAGAAGCATTTATGTGCCTAAATTTAAGCATGTACTGAAATTCAGTTAGGCTGTATTCAGAAGAACGATAATGAAAAATTCCATTAGTGGTCTCAAACATGTGTTTTGTGCTCAACTTAAATGCATTCCAGTGGTGCATTTCAAAATGTCCTAGCTGCTGTTTTTTAATATGCTCACTGAACACACTGAGATTCTTCATTGTGCTTTCTTTTGGCTGTAAATTAAATCTTTCAATGTCATGTGGTTTTTCTGTCTCGGAATCTTGTTTTCTTTTATATGCAAAGTATTTTATAGTATCTTACTAGCTTAGGGTTTTTTTTATAAAAATCTACAGAAGGCAATGTTGCAGTTTTTCTTTTTAACAGCAGAGAACAGTTTCTTATAATGCTTAAAGGTTTATAAAAGGTATACAGTCTGTACATTTTTAATAACTTTGAACTTTTTTAAGACTTCTGTAAAATTTCAAAACAGAACTTCAGTAGCTAGGTTCCATTAGGAACTTTTGGTGTTGATTAATTTATAGTCAATGTTTGGATTTATTAACCAAAACCAATAAACCAATTCTGTAGTCAAGATGAAGAATAAAAAGCACTAAACTTAAAGTGGCTTGCTTGAATTATTTTGCACATTTTGAAGGCAATTGTAATACTGTGTTTCTTCATAGAATTAAATAATATTGCGTGTCTCTCTCATTATCAAAGCTAAGTGGATAATGAATTAAAATGACAGTATTGCATCACTCTTATAAGGATAAAGTCTAAGAAAACCTAATGAGTGTCTATGTTTTAACTTATAAATAATTGAAAAAGCTGGAGTTAGAGACAGATTTTGGTATAAAATGTGGGAAGACACATGCTTTGTTTTAACTATCAGGCCACTGCAAGTTATCACTGTAGCCTGCACTAATCATCTGCTTCTATGCAGCTGCTTTATTTTGGCTGAGGTATTTTTTCCTCCCCCTTAGGATTTTAGGATATTGTTTCACAGCTTCTTCGTGCAGATTTTGACTTGTAATACTGTCCACCTTGCTGATGGCTTCTCTTATTCAGGGCTTGCATTCTTGTTCATTTTTATAAGAAACTCCTTCCTTGCAGAAAAACTGGAGGGGGAAAAAAAGAATTTAAAAAACAAACCCATGAGACTGTTTTTTTTTTTTTTTTGCTACCATTTCCTTGCATTCTCTCTCCTATACACATCTGTCTCTCAGTAGGAATTGAAGGCTGAGCATTATCTGTACTTTTTGTTTCCTTTGGTATGCATAAAAAAGGCCAGTACTTTCTTGATGGTACAGGATAGATGTTAAAGGGCTATGTTTGTGTGTGTGTGAGATTGCTTTAGGTTGTGCTTTGTTTACATTTGGTTCATTCATGAATTTAGATTTGTGTTGACAGAATTACTCCAGTCACAAATGTGTATCAGGAAGAACATGAGAGCCTGTTCTTGATGGTGTTCATGGAAGTCTTGCTGTTGACTTAGATAGCTGGGTTATTCATCTTCAGAAGGTGCCAAGAACTGGTTGGTCCTTTTGAGTGTGCTCATTTTAGTTTAGAAAGGTAGCAGTAGCTACTCTTTTAACTTTAGGGAACAGAAGATTTCTTGCTTTCTTAGGCAATCTGTGGACACCTTTTATTTTTATTCTCAATGCTCTTATTCCTCAGGAATTCATTAAGGTTTTACTAAAGAAGCTTTCTTCTTTAAAATTGAAGCCCTAGAAATCTTGGGAATATCTGAAAAGTCTAATTTTATGTTGACTTTGTAAGTTATCAGACGCTAAAGAAAACTTTGCTGCTGAACACACTATTTCTTTTGCTGCTCTTTTATAGTGATCATTAGTAGCCCTCATCACATGTTTTTTGCTTTCCTTAATCAGCTTTTCACAATGATTTGCGGTGTTTATTTCGTTTTCAAACCACTGATGTTTATCTTGCAGCTTTAGTGTCTTGTGGGATTTACTCAGGAGTATGCTGCAGTAGAAGCATAGCTGTAGGCCTGTAAATACTCCTTTAGAAAAGCTTCAGTGCATTTAATTCTCTGCCTAAAGACCTCTTTGAAGAGCTGTGGTGGAAGCAATGCTGTGTAACCAGGGTAGAGATGGAGAGCAGTCACTTGGCTGACATGGATCTGCCTTGCATTGCTGCACAGAGCACGCTTCTGACATCAGCTGTCACTCCAACTTCTGGAGGTCACCTCAGGTTTTGGATAACACAGGGTGAGAACCTGAGTGATGCAATTTAGGAGGTGGCAGCCAGGATGGATGATAGCAAAGAGAGACCAAGATAATCTTACACAAATGCACTGTCTGGACTTTATGGGCACCTGTGATTTTGAGCTAAAAGCTGTGCTGTAGAGCACACAGAAGTGCTTTGTGCTCTGCTTTAGCTGAGAGGTTTGGAGCTTTTTTCCCATTTAAAGGCATTTGAGATATAAAAGAGAAAGTATCCATATATTCCTTGCCCAATGGATGCACTTCCCATCCCAGGGGATATTTCTGTTGGGCTTTTAGCCATGGCTGTGTCTCAGATAAAAGATGTTGAAAAGGATCACAAATTATTTCTTGGGAAATGCACTATTTTTTATGTCATTGTGGGTTTTGTAATCACATGGCTGTAAACTCAAAAGAGAAATGTTTCAAATGTTAAGTTTCACTGAGAAATGTCAGTAGAGGCTTGTTTTCCAGTTAAAAGGATAAAATGGAAATTTACCTTCCTAGCTCCCCTACACTGACTCAGAATTGAAATGCAGTGATATAAAGTGGTTCTATTCATTTGCTAAGGACAGTATCAAAATCATGAATGAAGAAGAATAATTAATGTCCTGAGTACCAGTCTTACAAATTATCTCTCATCTTTTCCATCACAATTCCTCACTTTTGTTTTTAAGTCCTAATTATTAAGGACTTTAAGGACTCACTAAATATAGCTTAAAATTTTAAAATTTCAGGTCATACCAAATTGCTAATTATCTCAGGTATCTTTAGCTAATAAAATGGTTTTAATATTTTAGTGGTGTGAAGCTGTGATTGGATCATCATTAAAGCTGCTTTGGGCCTCCAGATTGTAGGGATTTTCAAAGCAACATGTGTTTGCTGGAGACATATTAAATTTTAAAGTTTTTTATTTACATTTTTAGCATTATTCATTCCACTCCAACTTTATTACCAAATGTTTGCAGAAAAAACTTTGTTAGCCTGCTGTGGTAATAATAATTTCCTTCCCACCTTTTTTGGATAAAAATAATGCATGATGAGGAGGCCACATTCTTGAAGTTTTTTATTTATATGCATAGCACACTGTTTATACAAAACGCCCCATATTTGATAAGTGTTTAAGTAAGGAGTAAGTGTACAAATAGGTAGCTAGATAGATGTGGGGGAAAGTTAAATAAATATCTCCCCTTGAAAACAATTCACAGGCAATATCTGCCTATCTATATGAAATCAAAATATGAGAGTATTATAACTCATTGTCAGTAATGCTGACAAGAATTCACTTACCTTGTATCCTTCAAGTGCTGGTCTTATGCAAGATTTTCTGTTCTATAGGTTTCAAAGCAGCTCTCAGTAGTGGTGTTTCAGGATACATACTAATCTGTGCAGTTATTCTCTTCACTTTTGAAAGTTAATGTGTAATGCTTATAATGTATATATAGTCAAAAATAGAAACGAAAGGATTGTGGGAAGCATGAAACTGTTGTTTGTTTACAAGAAGCTATATCAAAGTAGTTTAAATGTATGCTCACATATGCTCTTTAGCAATGTTTTTCTCTTTTTCATAGTAAAGAAGTTTATTTCTTTTAATGCACACTTTTATGGAAAATTTCAGATGTAATTTAATGTAATGTAAAAAGTGCTTGAGGTACTTAGCATTGATGCCTTTTTCTGATTCTGGTAGTTTGTTTCTGCTATTTGATTATACAGGTTTTTTTCCCTTGAAATGGCTTACTTGTATATATATTCTCTTTTGATGTAAATTTTGAAGTACTTTTTGAAATGGAATTAGGCATGGAATAACTGAAAGAATAAAAATTCAATAATAGTCTATTGGGATGAACCTCTACTAGAACTAATATGGTGACTCATTAGTTGTCATTGAGATAGGTGCTGTAAAGAGGTATGGGATTTTCTTCCTAAAGTTGTGTACTGCTGTATGTGTCTGTGATGTGACATTTTCAAAGTAGCTTGTGAAGCTGCCACCCTGTAAAAGTGAATTTGTTTTCTTTTCCATTCTCAGAGAAAGTAATTTCTTTTCCTAGGGGATAGAAGGGAAAAAAACCAAAAACCAAAACAAAAAACCACCAAAATACTCAAGGTTGCTTAGTAGGTAAAAACCTTAGTGACCAGAAAGCAAAAATTGGTATTGGCTTATTTTGTTACTTTTAGGCTTTTTTAATTTTTTTGCTTACTTTTCTTCCAGATTAATGATTGACAGTATCTGAACATGGGGGAAAAGTGAAACACAAAGCAGAAGACTTTTTGACAGGGCATGTGTTAGTAAACCAATGCAGCTGTTAAATTTTTCTAAGAAATGGAGCTTGAGTGACTCAAGGTGACAGTGAAGGAGTCAGGGACTATGGAACCCACTCATGGAACCACACGCAGAAAGTTGGTGAAAACTGAGATAAAGTGTAGATAGGAGAGAAAATGTGGTTTTGTATCTCATGTTTCCTTTAAACAAAAGCTTTCTTTACAAGGCTTTACTGTGTCTGTGCACACTGAGTGGCATCACAGTCTCCATCTGTGTGAGGCACACAGGATATGCCACTCTTACTGTGGAATTCTTTATACATGGTAACTTCCATGATTAATGAGGATGTGTTGTGTTGGTCATATCAGTAGATGCGAAGCGTGAGACTCTGCATTTCTATTACTTCAGACACTGATCTCCTTTCCCAGGGGCAGAGCAGTCTCTGTTACCAGGTACAGTGAAGCAAATTCCAGTTCAGTACGGTGAGTTACAGAAACCATGTGTTGCCAAGGAACCAGTAAGAGCCTTAAGCATAAATGAGTGTAGTGTCTTTCTTTATTTCAGGACTATGTATGTGTTTGTTTGCTTAAATCCATTACATATACATACATTTGAGATGATCCAATATGAAACATTGAAGTTGTAGCTAAGCCTGGAATGCCATCTACCTGAATATCAGTACTTTTTTTCTGTTCAAATAATTTAATTTTTTCTAATGGCAAAATAACCACCTATAAAAATATAAAACATGCAATATTTTGCTGCAGTTGTATTTTCAAACCAGGATTATTTACCATGACACTACTAGAGGAAAAGCAGAACTGAAAAATTAAGAAGTTACTTGCCTCTAAATTGTCATGGAAGTGACATTGAAAACTTAAGAACTGCACAATACATCGTGCTACAAGCTCTATTTTGCATGCCAATAATAAAACATGGATGCATGAGGCTTATTTAGAGGTGGGAAGTGTCTTGAGTTTGTTTTTTTTCCTTTGGATGTACGATTTTTTCCTCAGTTCCTATCTCTCATCTGTTGATAATTTCAGTGGATTTTTTTTGCCTATGAGAATGTCACCAAGTAGAGAAATCATCTGAACAGCTGAAATTTGACTTAGACTATGTAAGCACTTGGATTCTGAAGCATATATGAGCAAGTATCAGTGATTTTAGTTGGTGCTGAAATGCTGGCTGTGGTTTCTGACTGAATAGTGTGCTGGCTCATTTTAGAAAAAAGGAAGAGGTGTAACTCTCTCCATGCAAAGTAAGAATTAATATGTGATCATATCCCTAAGGAAAGCAACATGATGTCTTTTACAGAAAGGAGAAATAATTGGAAATGGAAAATTACTTCAGAAAGATAGAATAAAAGAGCTTAGTGTACCTATTGCATCTCTCTTAATCCAGCAAGCAATCTTTCCCAATAGTTGCTTGGTCTGTGGGTGATTTATGTAAGTTGTATTAAATTTCTACATGAAGTATTCTGTTACTATGGTGATAGGTGCCACTCCACACAGATTGTTTAAATAAAATTAAAGCAATTCTTTGTACTCAGTAAGCTGAGTAATTGCTATTAGTTTGTACATAGGGGTTATGAACTTAGAGTTCTGCAGGTTTATTGCATTTTCAGGGAAAGGCTCTAGACTTCAAGAAGCGTGTGTGTAGGTTGCATAAGAAATGTCCTTTTTTATAGCATTTATTTATTAGCTTGCATTGTATTTTCCCCATAGAGATTTTTTCCTTCTCCTCTTACTGTGATGCCTGCTCACCACTCTGCTTTCTCCCACCTCTCTCAGTTCTTATGCACATTTCCAGTGGGCAAGGACAGAGTGGGTCCTGCAGGTTCAAATGACTTTACTGGCTTTAGTGTGGAGGGGACGGGAATTAATTATAATGGAATGAGGATGTTATAGACCCAGTGGCAAGAAACTGCAGGAATTGAATAACTGTAGCATAAATGAGAAAGAAAGCAAATATTTCTGAACGGCAGTGGGAATAAAATCGACAGGATTTGTGTGGGAAGCAAAGAGGAGTTGAAAATGGCACCCGGGTTGTGAGCTTGTGGGACATAAGGTGGTGGAGCTGTTGACAGAGATCGGGAAAGAAAAGGGGAACAGGGAGTGTTTGGGAAGAAACGTGATTGCAGCTCATCAGCATCCTGTGTAAGGGCTGGTGGCAAATATCCAGAAGGAGATTCTGAACTGTGAATGTGAACAGAAGGGCTGAGAGTTCTGTGACTCATCCACACAGAGATGATAATTAAAGCAGCATGATTTTAGGAGGCTGCTGAGCAATAGGGAAGAGGTTGCAGAAAAGGGGAGAGTTGAGGATAGAGCTCCCTGGGACTGTTGAAGTTGAAGCAGCCATAATGGGAGACTTTTTGAGCAGCCCAGTGGAAAGAAAGTCATGGAAATAGCATATTTTGGGATGGTTACATAGAAATACAGCGCAAATTTTAACAGTGTCTGTGTAATTTTAAAAATTCATTTCATGTGGCAGCAGCCAAGGGTTACCTGTGCAAGCATTGAGTGTTGTATAGCTTGGAGGAGCTTGCTATTGCATTTTATTTAGGTAAGAGACAGAAGAAAAGTATTTCCTTTCCCCCTCTCTCTGTTCCAAATATTTGTAATTTTCAGTGTCCAAGGTCCCTACCTTTTGTATCCAACAACCTGCCAGACCTCAAAATATAAGATGTGATAAAGCACATCAGGAAATGGCTGACTGCGCCATGCTCTTATTTCTTAGCATGTTGCCAGAGGAGAATGTTACCTGCTTCTGTAGCTTTTGGGGCATTTAAGGTTTTTTGTTCCTTGTACTTTTGAAGGGGGGTTGGAGGAGAGGGTTGAACAGAACTGTATATCTGTCATTTTGTTTTCTATTATTCCATTAATTACCCAGACATGCCTGTAAATCACAGTCTAAGCAGGATTCCATAATATCCATCAGTTTTCTAATCATCATGCTCTACAGAACACAGCATTTTGTCATAGGCAGCCATAGCCTGGGCTTCTTCAAAAGCAGATTGAGGATTGAGGGAGGTGATTCCCCCACTCTGCTGCATTCTGGTGAGATTCCACCTGCGGTGCTGCATCCAGCTCTGAGACCCCCATGTAAGAAGGATGTGGATCTGTTGGAACGACTCCAGAGGACATCACAAAGATGATCAGAGGGCTGGAGTCCCTCTGCTACGAAGACAGGCTAAGTGAGTTGAATCTGGAAAAGAGAATGCTCCAGGAACACCTTATAAGCAGCCTTCCAGTGCCTAAAGGGGGCTACAAAAGAGCTGGAGAGGGACTTTTCACAGGGGTGTGTGGTGACAGGACAAGGGGGAATGGCTTTAAACTGAAAGAGGCCAGTTTTAGATTAGATATTGGGAAGAAATTCTTCAGTGTAAGGGTGGTGAGGCACTGGAACATGTTGTCCAGAGGAGTTGTGGATGCTCCACCCCTGGCAGTGTTCAAGGCCAAGCTGAATGGGGCCCTGAGCACCCTGGTCTAGTGAGGGGCATCCCTGCTCATGGCAGT
Organism: Molothrus ater; assembly: GCF_012460135.2. Lineage (NCBI taxonomy): Eukaryota > Metazoa > Chordata > Aves > Passeriformes > Icteridae > Molothrus > Molothrus ater. The sequence goes on along the minus strand of NC_050479.2, from coordinate 15,081,363 downwards.
GGTATAGGAACTAGATGATCTTTAAGTCCTTTCCAGCCCAAACCATTACAGGATATCATTCAAGTCTATTGTTTCAAAACTGTCATTGTTTATTCCTGCCATCAGCTGAATTAGACATATTTCCAATGTATTTTCTAATTAGTAAAAGGCTAAATTAACTCAACCTGTCTTACCCTTTTACCTGTTTGGAAACTATGTACCAGTGTCTTTGTCTGAGAATAGCAATAAGGATAATAATGAATGAAAGTACACTAAAGGTCATAAAACTTCTGCCACCTTCATGTGTTGGCCAAGCTTTAGACTTTGTCATCATTATTGTTGAGAACTTTTGTGAAGATCTTCAGCGATGACTTCAGCAAAACTCAGTCTTGTGGCTCTCTTGCTTTTGCTGAATTGGGCAGAATTCAAACCAAATGAGCCATTCTAGAGCCAATGGCATGAATTCCCTAGAGCCAGTGACACTCGAACAGGCACCTTGGAGCCAGAACAACTTATTTTGCACTACTGAGACTGAAGGGGCTGGAAGTTATGATCTGGGCATTCACAAGTTAATTATTTTTTATTGTTGCTAAGTAGCAAGACCAACAGATCATCCATTTTACTTACACTGCTATTAAAGTATTCAGTTACAGTGTTAATCAATTTGAGAAGCAAAGGGATGTAAAGGATTCTTTGATTTAATTCCAGCAAATGACTACATTGCTCAAGAGGGTTTTGTGGCAAAGGTTTGGCGATTTATGAGAGTGAACCCCCTTTTAAGCAATCATGTAATTCATTATTTTTGTTACAAATAGAAAACTGGAGCTGCATAGCTTAGAATATTTTGCATAACTTAAAAAAAATGGTGACAACAATTCTATTTGACATGTTTTTAAGCAGTATGTAAAATCTAGCCCTCTTGAAACTAGATATGGAAGATGAATGGGATTTCTCATGCATTTTCCTGGTAATTTTACTACTACTTTTAAATGGTGTTCCTAACACAATTACCTACGTTTTGATCCGCCACATACTGAAAAAAACAGTGCAATATTCACATGCATAAACATAAACATATATTAAAAATCTTAATCACTTTGTTAATCATAATTAGCTTCCTGTAAATTCAGTTGGACCGTAGGGAAAAAGAAATGAGGAAATAAGTGAAGAAGCTCCACCACAAGCATCATAAAAGCTACCCAGAGAATTGATGATTTCATGGCAAGCTCTTGCTCTTCACAAGTTGCTCCAGTTGAATCGATCACACAGCCTGCCTTTTTAGGCAATGCTACTATCATATGCATTTAAAAAGGACATTTTTGGATTAATATGTTACCTGAAAATGTTGACATTTTGTTCCTGAAAATCATGTAGTCTGGTTCTATATCAGTTTTGCCTAGGAATTTGCCTTGCCTTATAGGAGAAAATAAATTAGGGTGACTACATGTACATGAGCAACTAAGGCATTCTGCTGAACAAGCAAATATAATGAAAGGAGCCCACTCCATCTCTGGATACTCTGATGTAAGGTTTACTAGAAATGCTGAAATGTTGGTGAAAGATTTAATGCCTATATTTCTGCATTTCTCCTTTTTAAAAATCCATTAGCTATTTCTGTGTATATATTTCTTTTTCAGAACTAGCATAATTTTATTCTGAAGTAAAGTTATGGAGTTGACAGGAACTTAAGACTGCCAAGAAGAGTGCAGTGCATCAGCTGCCTGGAATACATGGCAAAACCATGAATAATAATAATAGTTGTAATAGTGGTAATAATGATGGAAAGTTTTAAGATTATAGCCTGCAAGTATCCTGAGAGAAGTGTTTGACAGGTAATTGCAATAGGTAATTTGACAGGTTGCCAACTTGAACTTGTAAACCAAATCATATAGATGCAAAAATAGAAATATTTTCTGCAGAATATTTATCCCACAGATATAGTACTGAAGAAGTGCATGAATATTTTTTATCTGTGGGACATGGGAGCAGTAGGGTAAGTTGGCAGGTTGTCTTTATCTCAGTTCTTCACATTTTGAGTTGAGTTGAGACTTAATCAATGTGTGTGACAAGAAAACAAAGAGTAAGGAAAGTACTAGTGTAATTAGCTGACCCGTTCCCCACTTCAGTGAGATACTAAAACAAATGTTTAAAAAGAAGGTGCTAATACTGAGGATAGAAGGAAAAAAAAGGAAAAATAAAGCATCATAAACACTGCTTTGGAAAAAAAAGTCCACAGGTATTTGTATTTGATATATGTTGTCTCACATCTGATTTGTTCCAGCAGTGTCTGGGGTGGGATGGGTAAAATGTGTACATTTTGCAGTGTTGTCACCAGTTAGTGCTGTCTGATTCAGTGAGTTTAATATAAACATCCTCAGCAATTATTCCTTATGACATTATGGTAGGATCTGTGCAGATATAATTTAATTTTTTTTTTGTAGAGACCACGTGAAGGTTGTGAAGGTCAGAACTTCTGGAAGAAATAAGCTATTCCTCTCAGTTACAGTGTGGTGTAGGTCTTGCTAGTCCTAAAATTAGGTTTTGAAATTGTACTGGGATTGAAGATGGAGAAGAGCCTGCTCCTTGATTTGTGTGGTTTGTTATTGCTGCTCTTATCTTCCTCCCTTATTGCTTTTTTTTCTTTCCTTCCATATTGGAGCTCTTGTTTCTCTTTTGTTAGGATAGTTCCAGCTGTATGACAAAGTTCCATTTTGCCATTTTTGTGCACGAGGCAGAGCTGGAAAGAGTGACCATGAAGATCTGATATTAGTCATAAAGTTGTTCCATCATATTTCCCTTTTAAATCTCTCCTTTTTCTTGTGGATGATGCTCTGCCATTTTTCTCCCTTAAACTACTGATGCCAGTATTTGACTATATCTTAAGGAAATGTAAATTAGCACAACTTCTTTTTTTGCTTTATTAACAATGTGTGTCATTAATGTTTTAGAAAATAATCCACAATTAGCTGAAACACTGTAAGGTTATTTTCTGAAGTTTAGTTTTGTTGGTTAGAAGATCACATAGCCTAGGTATACTTACAGTATGGCAGTGAATATATATTCAAAGTTCAGAGAATAAACAAGTAGAAATAATACATCTCCTCTTTGCTTTAACTGTGCCTTTCAGTTCAGGGATAATCGCAGTATTGGTTTAACTAAGTGAATAGCAAATTTTTAGCTTGTGTAGGAGTAAAGCTTGGTTGCAGAATTTTGTGTGTGTTCTTGCTTTTCTAAAGTAGGAAAGAAGTTGATGTTAAACTTGCATATGATCTGTTTCTTACCTTAATTGCAATATTTTGGTACTCTAGTTAAACAGATATTAAAGAAAACCTTTAAGGAGTAAGACATGGGTTTGTATGGAAGAAAAAGACATTCTCCAGGTGTGGGTGGTATTGCTACTAAGAATAAAAATTTATTTCTAATTGCATAGTTAGAGACTTTTTATAGTTCTCAAGTGCTTTCAGCTCTTTTAGGTGAGATGAAATGGGTATAAAAAAGCAATAACTGTAAATGGTAGAAGCCCCCAGTAAAAAGCAGTAAACCCAAGGGGTGTTTGTGGAGGGTGGGCACAGTTCTCTTCAGCTCTTGCTTAAAGACAAAGCACAAGGCAGCAAAGGGGAAATAAACCGTTCCCTGTGACAGAAGGTGGCATGTGGCTTTTGCTGCTGGGGTTGTTCAGAAACAGTCTCAGCCTTCTCTCTAGGGACGGCTGCAGGAAGTGGAAACAAGCCTCAGGGATCAGCTTGGTGACCTTTTCCTAAGTTTCTTTGAATCCTAGACTTCAGGGCTGCTCTGGATTGCCATCATGGTTCTTGCCATTCCTGCACATTTCCCAGAGCTCATGCTTGAATTATGTTTAGTTTGGTGTCATTCATGTATAGAAAAAATGTATTTTGGATGGGTTTTTTTTTTTTTTTTACCTAAGCATTGCATCTGCTGTCCTCCAGTTTTTCTATCTTTTATGGTTTCTTGAACTTTTCTCTTGCCTGTGAAGATGTAGTATCAACAATCTGTTGTTGCTATGTGATGAACTTATTTAGCAATTCTTTTACTCAAACCCTGGATTTGTAGGGAATGGTGTGTTGAGGAGGGAAGATTTAGGGTGAATCTATTCATAGACTGGATGCCTGAGAAGTTTTCACTTGTTTTACTATCTTTTGTGGATTCAGAAGTATTTTAATTTTCTTATATATAGTCTTGGTTTGCCAGAAGAAAGCATATTTCTTTAGCTTCCTTCATGATTGTGGGGGAGTTTTCAGTTCAAGGATTTAGCAATATTTGTCTGTTATTCACTGCTTTCTTGTTTGTAATAAACCCCTACGGCATTTGAAATTAAATTTTTCTTCCCTTAGCAGTGAGACTTCTCAAACAGTATCCTCTTTAAACTGTGTTTAAACTTATAGTAAACTCTCCTTATTACCAATGAAATTATGTCTGCTGAAAAGCACTTTTTTCTTTAATATAAATGTTGCAATCTCTTCCTGCTATTTTTACAAAATGATTCATAAGTAACCATGCAGAAAATAGATGTATCCAGATTGAAAATGTTACATGCCCTCCCACATAAAACAATGAAATGTGTGTTTTGCTACTAAGATTGCAAATACTTCATTGATGTCTGCATATAATTAAATGTGTTAGATTTTCTTTCCGGCTAAACTTACTGGCAAATGTTTCCTGAATGCCAGCAGCTGTTATTGGGAAAATGCTTCCCAATCAACGTGCTACTTCTGCATACATGACTTTATATAAAGCTTAAGGACACATTGGCTTTTCTTGCCTGAGTAACACTGGAAGTGTTCAAAGAATTAAAATTTCTTTCTTTTTTTTTTTTTTTGAAACAGTTGCATATAAAAAAGTTGGTTTTCTAACAGGATAAACTGATTTTGAAATGCGACTTTAAACATGAAAATTTAGTCACATCTTTCATGTGGTTTGTTAGATAGGATATAAAGCATCTGTTCCAAACAGAGCTTGCACTAATCACCACAAAGTTACAGCACCTGAATGAACTCAAGAGTGGTTCTTTCACCAATATAGATTGTATTCTGTGTGCTCTCTGCCTTGGGAATTCTATTTCCTTATATCCACTGAGATTCTGGCCTGTCAGAAAAACCTTTGCAGTCCCAGCCCCCATCTGTTGGTGTTGCTTATGGAAGCTGCCTCACATGGTGTAAGAGCTAACGAGAATGTACCCACGGTCCCAGCAGGCTGGGTGTGCCTCAGGTTTAATGGGAGAGCTTTGCGTGAGGTGCTTCTCTTCCCTCTTGTCAGAGTGTGTTATAAACAATCAACTCCTCTTCCCCCTCCACCAAGGCTCTCCTTCCCTTCTTCAGCAGTGTGCAAAAATGTCAGTTCAGCTCAGCTAGAATTGTTCATCTCAGTTACTTAGGACTGTTGCTGGTATCTCTGTTTTCCAGTGGGACCATTGAAGGAGGTCATTTTTGTCCATGCTCAGGGATGGCTGCTGCAAGGCACTAGGGTGGTAGACATGTGACTAACTGGTACATGCCAAAAGCATGTAAAGTGGGGAGAGTGTTGTCTGTCTCAAGGAAGGAAACAACTAGAGCTAGTGAATAGATATAAGCATTTACCAGTATCTCATTTCCTTTAAGTGGTAACTTCACACTTTCTTTCAATTCTAAGTCTTTGAAATATTTTGTTTAATCTTAAAGACTTTTCAATTTGGTTCAGTTCCTTTAAGGGTAAGTAAAGGAAGGGAAAATGGGAAGGAAGGACCAATTTAACCTGCTTTTTCTGCTTTCCTTTTTCAGGATTGCACAGTATATGAAACAGAGAACAAAATTCTTCATGTGGTGAGTACCATTTGGATTTCTCATAACCAAGTTTGTATAGACCACATAGAATTTTAGAGCTGTGTGTTTTGTACTTTTTGTATGCAGTGCCAGTTTGATAACTAACTAGACTGAGCATGACTGAGTGAATTTATGGAACTACTTATGAGCAGTTCAGGAGCTTTGAAACAGTTTGTGTTTGTCTGGCTCAGGCCCATCTGTTATTTGTAAACCATGATTAGAAGAGTGATGTTTTAAAAAGGCAGTTTTTTGAGAGAGGGATGGTTGCTATGCTTCTATGAAATAATTTATGTTTGTGTTAGTGATATAGCTTAATTTAAACAGCTTTATTCCTCATAGGAGCCAGGAGATAGCCTAATTATAGGAAAATTAATGCAATGTTTCCTTTTGAATTCTGAGCATAAATACAATAGTCTCTTCCGAGAATCTTTAGTGCTATTTACAGTAAATAAAGCAGATAAAAGTTATCAGGGCATCAGAAAACATGATGAGTTTAAAAGGCTGGTGTATAGAGTGTGAAAAGCTTGAGTAAACCTTGTCTGAGAGCTGCACCCAAATTTTGGGTATTAAATTGTGTTTCAAGTTGTGAATGAGCTTTAGTGAGTATTAACCCACAGCTTGTTTCTAAAAGTCAGAAGTGAAGATAATCTCTTTAAGGGTGAGTAATGAATTAGTTTAATTTATTTCACATTCAGGTAGGTTTTGATATCTTACTGTTCTTATTCTCAAAGCTTAAGCCAGAAAATACTGAGTTTCTTTAAGTGATCTTCCCAGTTGAAATACTTCTTTTTCTGTTATTTATTTTATTCATAGTGTACCTGTATGAAATGCTTGGCAGGCTGAATCCTGTAAGCTTTTGATGCTTTGGTATCACAATGATGTGGAATAAAAAGTCTCCTTGTATTTTTAAGTTTCATTGACATTTTTCAGGTGTGAGACATAAAGAATTAGCAAATTTAGTGAGGCTGATATCATCATCTACACTAGGTCAACCTCTGCAAGTATTTAAGTAATAAAATCTTGGCAGAAATTGAAGTGCTATGAGTTTGAAACTTATATAAATAGCTTGGTTTTCAAAGCATGCTTGCTGTCTGCTGTAAGAGCTGAGAATTCTGAAATCTTCTATATACGCTATATACCTTTTACAAATTGGCAGAAAGGATTGTAAAGGTAGTGCCAGAATTCAGGACTGAGGAAACATCACTTTATACAGTCATTAACAGACAGTTTTGAAGAAACTGAGAAGGGTTAATTCAGGATACATGAGTACACAAAATCGAGACAGGTTTCAAAAGTTCATTTACATCATTCAGACTCTTGTAGGTTTATTTCTTTAGTCTGCAGTAGCTTCATTGTGGTCACAGGTGGACATAGGTATAAAGGTACCTTCTGTGATCACCGCTCAAGCTTGAAAGGAAATATGAGCACAAACAGAGCCTTGAATGCCTTAATGAAGCTGTGGGTTAAAAATGACCCTGTAAGGATTAAACACAACTGTATGGATTACATGTAACTTGGAGCATTTCTGACCATGGTGCATATCAGCTGATCAGTGGGATTTGATGGGGGAAAGGCTGACCAAAAGCAATTGGTAAAAGAGGTAAATCTGTGACTAAATAAATAAATTATGGCATTTGAAATCATAGTAGGCACATAGAAGATCCTCATCATATTTTCAGTTTGAAGGTAGTTTTTTACACGTGCAGGTGAAAAGGTTGATGGAAGAATTGGAATTGAAAGCAGTCACAATTCCCTCTAAGCCTTTTCCTTGGAAGATAGACAAAGGTGTCAGGGGTTTAGCCCATTAGACAATCTGAAGGGAGCAATCCAACAGTGAAAATGAGTTTCTCTGATACAAAAAGAACAGCAGTAAATTGTGAGAAAGGCACTGAAGGAACCTTGAGTTAGAAATACTGGGAGAAATAGGAAAGATTGAGAGGACATGTGCACAGATATTGTAGGAGAGAAAGTAAATTCTCTTTTCTTAAATTCCAAGATCACACCATTCCAAGTCCATTTTCAGAGTCCATTTCCTGTCTGACGTGATGTTTGACCAGCATCCCATCCAGCTGCCTTTGAATGATCAGATACAAGCATAGAGCTGTGTTTGCTGAGCTGACTTAGACAAGAAGTTGAATTCAAAGCTGTGGGCTCATCCCATGTAATTTCATGTACCACTTTCTCTTCATGACACAAGGAAACAAGTTTTTTTCAAAAAGTGAAAGGATATTGCTAACAATCAATTAGCATTTCATGCAATTAGCATAAGGAAATCCTTATTGCAACAACATTGGTATTCTTACTTAAGATTGAAGCCAAATTTTAAGAGAGCCTTCTTACATAAGTAAAATTGATCTAGCGCTACAGAAATAAAAAAAAAAAAGACTTAAAGGACAGTTGTGTACTCTTACTTGTTAGGACACCAAGATATTTACCACCTTAGGAGCAGACTGTTGATCAGAGTAGTAGATTGTTGTGTTCTGGGTTGAACATCTCCATTGTCCATGGAATGAAAAGGGGGTTGTTTTTTGGTTTTTTTGGTTTTTTTTTTGACTCATGCTGTGGATCAAGGGCTGGAGCTTTGTAAGCACAGAGCTTCCTGTGGGGATGCTGCCCTGTTTCCCTTGTAGTGAGCCTGTGCCAAACTGGGGAACAAGAGAATGTATGGGCACAGCAGGGACCATCCTTGGCTAATGAATTACACACAAGGAAACCTCCAAAGTTAACCCATGCTGAGTCTTCATGACTTCCTCTAGGGGGATAGAATATAAGAAAATAAAGGTAGTGTAGAGAGTAATCTTACCCCTAAGGAATTGCAGCTCGGCCAATTGTGAAAGATTAGGAACAGGCCTGACTTTAACAGGCCACAGCTGTAACCAATGAGAAGAAGAGAGCTATAAAAGAGTGGGGTGGCTGGCTGAGAAGGGAACTGGAGTCAGTTGGCTGCTTCGAGTGCTCTGAGAAGCTGCCCACGAGAAACACCAAGAGGTTGTGGAACTTCTGTGATAAGGAGACAACAGTATGGCACCCCTGCGATAAGATGACAACAGCTTCCTCCAAAGCATGGTGAAGTAGGCAAGAATCTCAAATAAATGACTGACTAGTTTGCTTTAATTAGGGAGGCCAAAAAACAGTTCATGTGCTCGTATTCTAACAGCACTAATTTTTTTTAAAAGCACATGAATGCCCTCTTTCCTTCAGAGGTGACAGTGTGTGACATGTGGAGGTGGCAGAATTGTCTTGTCCACAGACAGCATGTTTCAGTGTCGCTTAAAGTATTCATACATTAGCTTTTCAGGATTTGCTTTTTAAGAAATGGTGTTTTGGAGACACGGAACTCTATAGCTTCAGCTTATATTCAGGGAAGAAATATTTTTGTTTGCTCCACGCAATATGAGTTTCAAATGCTTGTAAAAAGTATTTTGATTATCACTTATGGTATTAGGTTAGGCAGGAAATGAATCTATGTTATTCAAGTAAACATATAAAATGTATCTGAATGAAAAAGGTCTGATTGACTAATTATGAAGTTGTAAGATGCAATTACCTACTTGAACTTGTTTATTTCTTCTAAATGGAGTTTCAAAGTGTGTCTAGGGAAAAAAATGTCTCTTCTGTAATGTTTTGTCCTAGTGTTGAAAAAGTTATTTAAGGACACCTACATTTCTTAAACTTTTGGGTTTTTTTTCTGTGACTTCCTTCTCAGAAACACTTGGTTTCTGTGGAATAAGAAGCATAAAACCCACAGAAATAATGTGTTGGGTTCTGCTCATTAAATTTCTGAAATGTTCATGAATAAGGAGAAATGCTTTGGATTTCTGCTGCCTCGTTTCTCAGTATGTTTTTTCAAGGGTAGCTTCCTCTAAGTAAGCAATGTAATAAATAGTTAAATAATACTAGTCATAATTTCTTGATATAAACAGAAATGAAATAGCACTAGAAAATAATACTAACAGAAGTAGATGGCAGTAAAAATATTAATTTTTTTAGTATCTTAAAGAAGACCAGGTTTAGTATTACATAGGGTCTAAATAGGGAAGGATAAGCCATAGTTGTGGAGCTGGCTTCAAAATTGAAAATTACTATGCTCTTGCTAGTTCATATTTAGACTCTTTATATTGATTTAACTTGAGATGATAAAGTATTTAGAAAATTGCTCAACTTAAAAGGCTATCAGTTTATATCTGCTTATTTGGGGAATTATATGTTGATCTTTGCAAAATTCTGACTGGAGTTTTAAAATACTTGAAAAATAATTCATTGATTCCATCCAGCTGTTCAAGGCTGTATTTGGTGGAAATACCCAGTTCAGATTAATCCACGTGAAGCAGGTAGAGTATTAACAGAAGAGCAAAGCTAGAAGAACTAATTATAGAAAGTAGAGGCCCGGCTTCAGTCAGATTAACAGTAAGTTTTAACTGAAAATTTTTCATAATTTTTCTTTTAACTTTGTTAGTTTAATTCCATAAGAAAAAAAGACACTTTTCTTAAGGAATTTCCCTTTTTAAAAATTAGACTGCATGTCCTGCAAACAGAAAATGCAATTTTTTTGAGTTGAAAAACTGTAGAAAGCGATCTGCAGAGGGAAGCTAATACTCAGAAGTTTTTTCAAAAGCAAATGAGCTATGCAAATTTAAAGATTTAAAAAAGAGAAACAAGCAATGGATCAGAATGTTCTCTTTTTCCAAGAGCCTTATTGAAACCACAGTGACGATAATTTGCTCCTGCCCACTATATTTGAATATTTGTTATAGGAGTATAATGGACTAAAAATACATTGTCAAAGGTATCATTTTATAGTCTTAAAAAAAAAGAAAATGTAACCACTTTCTGCCTTTCAAGAGCCTATACCTTGTAAATTGAACTGAACAAGCTTCAGTTTAATAGAAACGTCTCTTTTTGCAGCCAAAAGCAGATGTGGTTTACTATTTAAACTTTATGTATGCATCAGTGCATGTTCAGGCCCACTTGGTTTTAAGACTGCTGGAGTTACTGATGTGTTCTGTACAATATAGCAATTGTTTTGGACTAAAATTAATTGGTTAATAATGATTTGGTTTGGCTTAAGTTAATTAATTAGACTTCATTCATCTTGGACAGCTGCTACTAGCTAAACTAGCAGACTAAGCTTAACATTACCCAGACATTTTTTTCTTACTGTTAGTCTGGAAAGTCCATATGTCTTCCTGGTATCCTGTTCCTCACTGTAATGCCATAGGTGGGGTGCTGATGAGGGAGGCTGGTGCTCTTCTTCTCCTCAGTCCTGGGAGCATGTTTGTGCCAGGATGCTTCAGTATTGCAAATACTTGGCAAGATAGAGTTTAAACTTGGCCACTAGCCTGGGTAAAAGGAAGGACAGGGACAAACCTGAGTCTGTTTTCTTGACCAGAAATGCTTGGTCACCCTAGAGCTGCCTGAGCTGAGCAGACAATGGATAGACAGGTTGAGGAGAGGCCACTGAGGCTGTGTCCATAGGTTCATCATCTGATGCAGAACACAGACATTGTCCCTGCACAAACTGAAATAGCCACAGAGAATCAAAGCAGATGCAAATCTAATTCAGTCACCTTTAGCTCCCCAGCCCCCTGGCTGAAAGAAGGAGCAATTGTGGAAAAGCTGTTAGAAATTGGTACCTTACAGTCCAAAAATACAGGTAGAAACTAAGTATTATCTGTCATTCTTCATGCTCTGAGGCATAAAGAAGTTGCCTACTGAGGGAAAAATAATGTTTCCCTTTGAATTCCTACCAAACAACGAGGTGCTATGTGGTGATATTTTTTGTTCTCTTTTGAGTCATTTAGCTTTGCACATAAAGACTGTGGTGTAGCTTCAATCTGCAATTATAGGTGTGTCACTTGAATAGAGAGGAGAATTACTGAAGTGCACTGATGAGTTACTGCAAAAGAGAACTGAAATCCTTGCTTTAAGGCTCATAGTGAGAACAGGGACCATGTGACAACAGGAGAAAATGTAATTATCTGTTGGTTTCTCTCAGTTAATCTTTTCTAACCTGCTTTTTTTTTTTGGTCTGGACAAATCCTTTCTCTATGTGCAGATACCTTGCACACTGGGAGCTAAGTGCAGCTTGAAAAAGGCTGGGGATTTTTAATGTCTGCTGATTTTTGTGGGAGCAATTGGATTCACAGCTTCCTGTGTGTCTTACTGTAACTAATACTGCATTGCAGCAGGCAGTCAACACTTGCAAAGGATAAAGGATCCTGATCTTGTTAACAGTGTTTTCATAATCAGAGGTGTAGTTTTACAAAGCCTCCAAAGGTATGACAATTTGAGAGAAAAGGTGACTACCATTTGATTTTAGTGGAACTAAAATACATGTCTGTGATACAGATTGTCCTGAATAATTCTGCTGAGAAATAATGTGCTCAAAAATCATTAGGAACAAAATGAGTGGAAGAAGTGCAATGTTTGAGTGCTTTGCCATGTGGCAACATCTTTGCCTTGGAAGGACCTGATCCACTGAATGGGTCCAAGGTCTTTGTCCATATGGATGCCTAATGGGAAGGAAGCACCTTCATGGTGAACAGACTGTTTTGTTTGTAGCTGATTGATTAGCATGCTATCAACACAAATTGTGAATCAGAGATTCCTGAGAGTAAAGGCAAGGAAAAACATGCATAATTTTGCCTGTGTCAGCCTTTGGACATGTTTCCAGTGAGGGCTTACATACCCTGCCTTTGCAGTGGGCAGAGAATATCTGCAGTGTAGGTGTGTGCTGCTTGCTGTCCTGGCTCTCTCTGGACAAGTTCAGAGTTAACGAAAATTTGTCTTTACAGAATCACAGAATGACTAGGTTGGAAGAGACCTGAAAGATCGTCAAGTCCAACCCGTGCCCTAACACCTCGACCAAACCATGGCACTGAGTGCCATATCCAGTCTCTTTTTTTTAACACTTCCAGGGATGGTGACTCCACCACCTCCCCAGGCAGAGCATTCCAGTACTTTATCACTCTTTCTGTAAAAACCTTTTCCTAATATCCAACTGTATTTCACTCGGAGCAGCTTGAGACTGAAACATACGCCAAATAGATACCTGATCCTGCTTATAGTTCAGCTCTTTAACCAAGGAATATTTAATGAAAATATTTAAATGTATAGTAGTTTATAGGGATAATGTGCTGCATTATCCCCATAATTAATTAATGTTGGACTGCAGTGGGAATATATAAGGAAGCTGTGAGACCCAAAAGGCAATAGTCTTTTAGAAATGCATTGAAGCATATGGCAGATTTTTTTATCCTAGCAGCTCGGTGATTTTGGCACCTAATATTCCCAGAGCTCCTCTTGAGGAATATTCACACCATCTTTTTTTATGATTGCAACCAATTAACTGTACTGGAATGCTGATCCCCATAGGCATTGCTGTGTAGACTGCCTGAACCCCTCTCATGGGGGGCAGAGGTGCAGCTGTTCCACAGGACTATTTAATGCATCTCAGCTTAGGCTTCTGCTCCATGCCACATCTGGACTCGCCCAACTCCTCTCCTTTCCCATCATCTGTCAAGGCAGCTGGGAACGTGTTCTTTAATAAGGAGCCACATCTGTGAAATGCCATACCTTGTCTTAGGTGGTAGGAACACTCCTTTTCTGTGTATTTTGGCATCTCTCTGCAATGCAACAGTTGAAAAATGGAGAAAAAAAATTTATTCACTACAAATAGAAGCTTTTCTGAAATTGCTAATAACTCCATACATTTAATGGATTTAGAGGAGATTATTAGGAAGAATAGGTGGATGAATACAAGTCTAAACAGATATGAAAAACTCCATTTTCATCTGCAGAGAATAATTTATGATGTGAGTCTCTTCACTTTGCAGAAATAGCTGAGTGCTCTGTAATTTTTTAAGCAATTTTTCAATAATTGTCAGTGCAGTTCCAAGATGGAAGTAGAAATAACATGCCAACACTGTATTTAAAAACACAAATTAACACAAATCTAAGCTTTCATTTTTATTATATAATTTATTATAATTTTACCTTTTAAAAATGTCTGCTCAAAGCAATTTTCATGTGTCCAAAAGCCATTAAAGAAGCCCAAATTTCAAAAAGTTCTCTTTTTCACTTTTTTGTAGTTCAGATGAGGCACAAACCATTCTTAACCTCATTTTATATATTTCTTGATGTCTTCTGTTCAGTAATGATTCTCCATCATGAAAAAGTAGAAGGGTGGTGTATGTCACTGGGGTTGAAGGTAGTATTTTTTCTGGAAGAAGGTCATGTTGGTATTATAAATATTGTTACAGTTTTCCATTTGATTCTGATTAACTTATTCACCCTGAAACATTATTGCTCAATAAAATAAGCAATTTTTACATAAGCCTAAACTTTCACCTGTTTTTAAATACTTTAAAGAGGAGAAGAGTGTACTGGTCTGTAATAGGATTAAGATGTCACTATCATTGGTTGGGGTTTTTGGGTGTTTTTTGTTTGATTTTTTTTGTGGGGTTTGGTTTTTTCTTTTTTTTTTTTTCCCTTTTGTTTGGTTGGTTTTTTGGGTTTTTTTTTTTTTGATGTTTTGTTTGTTTGTTTGATTTTAATCACTTTTTTAAAATTTTCCTTTTTACACAAGGTATTTGTGGTTTACAATTTGAAATTAAAATGGTGATTTGGCAGGAGGTTATATCTGGTTTTACATCACGTTTCCATAGCATTGTTGCAGATGTTTTTACTGTAAGAACTGTACTTTGGGATCTTGGAAGATTGATTGGAACAACTGTTGTGTGCAGTTGTGTTTCAGTCATTTGAGAAGACTGGTTAGCTTTCATCTTTGGAATTTCAGAGGAGTCAAGCTGTTTTTTAATTGCTTTTGGAGATGCCCACAGTTTTGGGACCAGAAGAATCTCCTAATCCCTGAATTTGCTGACAAAAGATGGATTGGAAATCTGAATAGAGAAATAATTTAAAGTTGGTGAAATGGGACTTCCTAGAAAACATTGAAACTCTCAAAAATCACTTTCTTACAGAGAATGATAGGAAAGCCTCACAGCTTTCCTGCTTCTTAGAAGAGGTTGTTCAGAGAGTGAGAGATCAGGAGATGAAACAGTACCAGCTTTCACAGTTTCAGCCTTTGTAGAATTTTTTTTCTGTCTTGCTGCAGAGGCTGCCAACTATAACTGATTTAAGAGTTATCCCATTGTGAAGTGGTGCTTTATTGTAATCTTCATGTCTGCAACAGTAAATCATGTTTGGCAGCTGTAGAACATGGGAAACACAGTCCAAGGACAATTAGCATGTTTTATTAGTATAGAACTTTGGAGTTAATGGGAGTTACCTGTCATCATCAAGAGCCTGATTTTCATCTGTGCTGAACAGCTGCACATTCAATGGAAATCAGTGGGCTTTGAGACACTCACTGTCTTTGCAAAAGATGTGGGTAGGGTGGGAGCTGGGGCTCGCTACACATTCCCTGTGTGCCTGAGCAGGGCATCTATCCCTGAGAGTGTGGGGGAGCCCCTCTTTGTCTCTGCTCAGATACAAAAGCATTGGCCTCCTGTTCTTCCCTGGTCTGGTGCTGTTAGTTCAGGGTCATCACAGATTATGTATTTCATATTGTGTTGCTGCCTGAGGCCTTTCCCCCTCTGCCTTGTATGAACTTGAGAAACATGGTGATTTCAACTGTATATTGACGTTCAAATAGTTAGCAGTGGTCTGCTTATTGTGACTTTTTCTTTTTTCTTTCCTAGTGTAAAACTCTCTCTGGAGTCTGTGATCACATTATCTCACTCTCTTCTGATCCACTGGTTTCCCAGTCTGCCCATCTCGAGGTGATCCAGCTTACAAACATCAAGCCAAGTGAAGGGCTGGTAAGAAGTACGCAGTTAATCAAACCCATCATCCAGGATGAGAAAGTGATGGTTTTAAAATAAGTTGTATATATGAAAATAAATAGGACATTTTAGCCTTTTCTATTTTTAAGTTTGAAAACAGTTTGATTCCTTTTGCTAGTTTGGTTTCTCAGCTGGGCCAACAGGAAGGGATTTTGTAAAGCTGACTGAAGTATGCGGAGTTTAGTGAGCAGGGAGAAATGAGTAAGAAATTCTTGCCATTTATACCAGCTTCTGAAAAATGGTTCAGATTGTTCTAGGATCTTGAAGTCAGAAGGGACTTAAATTACTGAGATCAACTCAACCAAGAAGTTTGCGTGGGCTTATGCACAAAACCTGTCAGATTCTGGAAAATGTTTCATAGTATCTCGGGGATACAAAGCTATTTTATAAGTTATTCCAGGGCTTCATAGCACTGCTGATAAGTAACTCATTGAGTTTTACTGCAAGAATTCTGCGTTCTTAATCAGGTGCTTGTGAAGGCTCTTAATGCAGCCATCCTGTGTTTTTTGTTCAAGAGCTGACCATTGATCTCTTGTTTACTCAAGTATCCAACACCCGCTGCATGGAAAAAACCAACACTGGTAACAAGTCCAGATGTATGACTTTACATCTTTAATAATATCTGTTCCCATAATTTTTGGAGGTAGAAAAGATGTTCAGAATACAGTTAAATTTTTTTTGTCTAGAGAAATAGCTTTTGCAACTTCTGCCCAAGCTTATTCTTGTTCTATATTCTTGAATAGTCTTGAAGGAGGACTGCCATACTCTTTGCAGCAGGTTTTTGAAGTTGTCTGGTTGTTGCAGTTTTGGAGAATATTTTGGTTTTTGGGTGGTTGGTTGTTGCTGGGTTTTGGGTTCATTTGTTTTTCTTGGCAAAGTTGGTATGCCAAGTTATTTTGAGCAATTGTACACTAAATTAATTTTCCATTCTTTTGGAAAATTGCAATTAAAATATGAGAAAAACCCCAAAAGCTTGGATGAGTAAATATGGCCCCATTCTTTGTTTTAGTCTGTAGTTTGTTTTCCCTTCCACTTCTGGCTTTCTTTTTTATCTGAATCCATTTTAAACTTGTCCTTCAGGATTTTAGCTTCTCATGGATTCTCTGCTCCCTCTCTTTCCCTCCCTTTCCCCTGTAGTCAACCTTTTGAACCACTGCAGTCAGCCTTTTGAAACACTTTCTTCTATTGTAATGAGATCTTCCTCTTTCTCTTGGTCACCCTTTTATGAGTGCTGTCCATTTTTATCTGAACTTGATTTTTTTTTTCCTTTGTCTTGTGGCTGTTTGTTTTTTGTTTTTTTTTCTTTTTTTCCCCTTCATTTAAGTCTTCGTGTAGGTTGGTATGAACTCCCAGGGACCAAGAAATGTTGAATGGTATTTTTGTAACTAAGAGTGTGTTTCATGGGTCTGTTCCTGCTGGGTAGCTGATGAGAGAATCTCTTTCCCACTCTGTGCCTCTGTTTTACACCCTTTGTCTGTCTTGTCTGTTTAAACTGGAAGCTCTTCAAGGCAGGGTTTTTTCTTTTTATGTATTTGTGAACCAATTTAGCAGGGTCCTGATGTCATTGTCATAGAAAAATAATTATATGTATTTTTTTAAGAAAGGAAAATAGCAACCATGCAGTATACAAGCTTTAGAAGGATACAATGCCATTTTGACACAGTCATGTTTTTTTCCCCTCACCCTTGCCTGCGTGCCACTACTGTGTTGCCTGGGCCTTGTGCCTCTCCTGTAGATTGTAAGCTCTCCAGAGCAGGCACCAAGGATGTGGATTCGCGCCGGGAGAGTGAAAATCGTCCCCTTCCCTTCGGAGCCATGCCAGTCTGGCCAACAGATCCACCTGTGTCATATGCTTCCTGGTGATTTATGTGCTTTTGGGTTCTTGGGCTTCCGTTTGCTTTGTAAACTAATACCTGCCCCACTGAGTGCTGAGGGTGTCAGTTTAAGAACTGGTGGTGGAGCTTGGAGTTGTGAATATTCTTTGCACATCAGAAATGCTGGGATAAATGTGAAGCTCAATCATTTCTGGACCTTCTTCCAGGATTTGTGCAATGATGGAGCTGGAAAAATGGTTTATTGTCAACTTTCCTGTTTCCAGATTTTTGATCCACATTACAGTTCTGTGCTGGCTTTACCAATCACCAAATAAAATGTTGTATAAAAACAGAAGGACTTCAGGCAGAAGAAAAAAGGCAAGGATGACTGCTAACTGGGAAGATTTTTTTGTCACCTATCATAAACAGAACATCTACCATCTCAAATTCAATAGCTAAGACGCTAAAGTAAATCTGGGAGAGAAAAAGCAAAGGACATGAGAAGGAAGTTAAAAGCATTGTAAACAATGCTGTTGGTGTTGAAACAATTGGAAAACAATGCTATTTCCCTAAACTCATGGTAAATATATGACGGAGTTAAGAAAATGCTTGAAGCTTTTACAACTTAAAGAAGATTGGCATGATCAGGATATTTTAATCAGCACAAATAGTTCCTTCACTGTGTTTGGTCTTTTCGTGTGGAAACGTAAGTATTTGTCAGAGGTAAATGTAAATTTTCAGACTAATACCTGAATGAAGAAGGATCAAGTAAATGTGTTACCATGTCTCATAGATACTAAAACTAGCTAACATCTCTGACTAAATAACCTTTCAAGCAACTAATCCTGGCAAGCAGAAAATGCTGTTAGAGTGTGATGTAGAGAACCTTTTGTGTACTGGGTAAAGCAATGTTATGGGTGGGGTTTGGTATTGGTTTTGTTGTTTTGAGGGGTTTTTTTTCATTTTTTTTTTCCCCTCTATCCTTATGTCTTGTGACTGGCTGATTTCATGTTCTCCAGTGAGTGCTGCTGGGGGAAGAGATATAGCCTGCAGTGGCTGTGCAGTAAGGGTGAAGAGTTCATGATAGGAACTTACTTAAAAAGCCTTAAAATGGATTAATGTGGTCAACTTTGCAATCACCAACATGCTCCCATGTGTAATCCTTTCTTTTTTTTCTATTTTTTTCTTTATGGACTTGCAAGTTGTTTCATCTTTATCAGTAAGCAGAATTTAGTTTTGTATGTTTTTACATTATTGATATACAAAGAGACCAAACTGACTAGCTTAGGTAGTATGTTTTACCATGAAACAGACTTAAAAATGTTGCTGCTTGACTGAAAACAGTGAATCTATTTAGACAAAAAGCAGAAAACCAGGTTTTTCTTGGGCAGTTTTTCTGTAACAGTCACTTCCAACTTTATTTTTAATATAGAACAGAATATCAGAGATCTGTAGCAAAGGTTAATCTTGACTTTCAGTTGTTTCCTGTTCATATAATCATTTTAATCCCAGGTAAGTGACTGTGATCTCAAAGGTTCAGAAACGCAAAGGTAAATTCATCAGAATATGGGGTTCCTTTTTTGCCTGCTGAAGCAAACACAAAAGAAAGCTGTAATGTAAAAATTGCTCATAAAATACAAGTCATTGATACAGCAGGGTGTGGCAGCTGATTTAAGTGTACTGCCTACTCTCTTTCCAGGATTCCGGTGCACTACTATTTCTGATATTTCTCCTGAATTTTTTAGTTTGAAATACTGGAAGAGCTGGGAAAGAGTTATTAATAGCGTTCTGAGAGTTGTTTTGGGGCTAAAGAGGCACGTGCGACTTTGGAGGGCTCCATGAAAGTGGAGTCAAAGTAAAAAATTCAGTTACATGTGTGATAAAATGAAACTAGTATCTTCTGTCTTTTTCCATCTAGCATTGCATAACTATTGAGAAATATGTTATAAATATATCACATTCTGTTTTCATTATTGAAAAAATATAAACAAAAGGAAAGAAAGGGGGGAAAAAAGAAAAAAAAAGCACAAAAGGTCTCTTTTCTAACCCTTAATCACCAAGATAAAGTGTAATGATTGGTTTGAAATTAGAATTCTACCCATAACTGATCAGGACAGTCTCTCATGTAATTAGGCATGAGTTACTCATTTTTAAATCTAGGCATACATTTATTCCTGATTACTAGGTTGGTTATCATATGGTTATTTTAATAAAAGGAATTATCTTTCCTTTTATCTGGTGTAACTGATTCTTGTAAATTCTTAGGGACTTATCTTTGATTATCTAAGACTGTATCTACCAATTTATTTCAGTGCAAATGGACAGAGCACACACTGATCTCCCCTGTATTCTTGATTTCTAAAAGTACTGTTGATATTGTGCAGCCACAAGGCGGCAGAGAAAAGAAAACCTGCAGATGTCTGTGGTATTTTTATTTCCATTCCAGATCAAACAATTGTAAGCCAGAAATGTTCTTTTCTCTTCTCTGTACCATTTCCCATATATTGTTCACTTAAAACAAGGAGTGAAGAAACGTGGGTGAAAGGGGCTTATTTTTGTGTTGCCAAAGGTTATCTCTCCTCATTTAAAAGCTGCCTTATATCAAGAATTATGTTGGCTCTTGTAAAAGTAATGTGACATGGTACAAATATAACGTTTATTAATTTTGCACTTGTGGAATAAATACAATCTAGGGTGGATATTTTTCAGCTTCCTTCTTCCCTCTATTTTTTAATGTGTGCAAAATCTTGATCCTAGTCTTTAAAGAACATTTTGCCAAAGTTCTTTCTCCTCTTTTGCATTGTCAAAGTCTTTTAAATTTATTAAAAAGACTAGATTGGATGTGAATTGTCCTCTGGAATGGTAGGACACTTGGATGAATTTACTATCCTTTGGAACAATGCTTTGCACAAAACTAAACACTGTGTAACCATAAAGTGTGAGACTTACCCCTTGGCTTTCACCCTGATGTTTAAGGTTGAAAGCAGTAACTCACTGTGCATAAAAATAAAAATGTGACTTTCTTCAGAAATTGCTGTGTTTGGGGACCTGACTCAAAGTTCCTGGCACCATGGTCACTGTGGTTTTAGCTCTTGCCATGTTGCAGGTTGTGTGGCCCAGTGACTTGGATGGGGATCCTGAGAGGGATTGAGGTCCCCATTAGTGGTGGTTTGAGGGTAGGTGTGTGTACCAAGGAACAGATACCAACATATTTCAGCCTCTTTTGTGGCTCATTATGCTTCCTGTAAGATATCTGTGTATGAGTGTTAAGATGTGTGTATATTATTAGTATTTCCCTACCTCACAGGGGTGTTGTGAGGATAAATGTATGAAAAAGCCATTCTATATATGAGTTAAGCAAAGCTGTGTGATGGAGCCAATCAATGGATGAATTGCTGAAGGCTCATAGGGGTGCTGGAAGTTGAAGGATGTCAGGGGGTTTCTGACCATGTATTAATTAGTAGGTTCTGGATTATTTTACCTTCTAGCTGTGGCAGCTGAACCTGATAACTGGGTTTGATGTGACTAATGCTATGTAATTGTGCAGAACAAAATAGGAGTTCACTTTTGAGCCCCTATCCAGAGAAACTCAGGAAGTCCTGGCTTGTTTTACTGGGGATATTATCTACTTTGTTAATTTGGGTGTACTTCCTCATATCTGCTACCAAAATGTGTGCCAGTTCTGGTCCCAATGTAGGTTAGTCCAACTCGATTTGTCTTCTTTGCCTCTTTACCATCCCTGCTCACCAGGGAGTGCTCTGGGCTCCTCAGCTAGGGACAGACTTCTCTGTGGCACTCTGATTAAAAAGAGAAAAGAGTAGGTTATGGAGAGGATGTTTACTCAGGCACTCAATGTTTACCTGCTTTCTGTAAAGTGGTTGAGGGAAAGGAAATTCCTCAGAAATTATTGAATGCTCAGAATGTGCCAATTATCTCTCTTTTTCCTTCTCTCAGTGTCATAGTAGATGTTGTTAAAATGTTTGAATTGAGGCTTGGGGGAAAGGCATATTTGAGACACTGTCTTGGACTATCCATGCTGGAACTTCTGTCTGTTCACAAGCTATCCCTCCTTTTTTATAATTTTTTGAAAGAAGTGGGGTAGCTAAGGAAGTTGATGTTGAATTTTCCATCATTGAGTTTTATAGCTGAAGAGTTCATTGGGATGAGTGAGGCTATTGAGAAGGTCTTACAGCCACTTTACAGGAACAATTCCAAGCACTGGTTTGAAAGTTGTGTTTGCAGTGTTGCCTACTGAAGATTCCAGATGTTTTAAAACTCAATGTAGTTTTCAAAGCAAAATAGACATATTGATCATACTAAGGCAATTTGTAATTCTGGGGCTTTTGGGAAGCCATTGTTCTATTTGTAGCTGAAGAGGTGTGTTTAAAAATACTGGGAAGTATTTATGGACATAACTATGATAAACATTTTAGTTTTCTATTGCTAATTAGGGCCAAAATGATTTGGGCTGTTCTTGAAGTGTATAAAAAAGCACTTTCTTGTGCAGAGACAAATTCCTCATGGCATGCAATAAAGTCCACATGTCTTAAAGAAAACAAAAAGAAAAGAGCGATTCTTTAAGAGATATGCAAGTTTTGTTTGGATGGTGATGGTTTGTGAAACACTTTAAAAATTCTTTCCCATAATGTCTTTTTCTTAGGGTATGTACATTAAGTCAACATATGATGGTCTTCATGTAATTACTGGAACAACAGAAAATGTAAGTATTGTTAATACTCTATGTTCAGACCTGGAAGCCTTTCTGACCTTTCCTGTGGTTAATGCTTTCCCTTTGCCATAAACTACATTTTGCTTGCAAACTTGTGCTGGTTGGCTGTTAAGAACCAATGGCATGTTGGACAGCAGAGATGCTTGTGCTTGTCTACCTCAGAATTGAAAGAGTTGTTCCCAGTTAAGGACCAAGAGAACCAGTCTTCATGTGTTCTTGCAAGACACCTAAAATGCTCTAGTTGATCCCGACAGGAAGCAGCTGTCTTGGAGTTACTTTGCTCTGTGAATAAAAGATAAATGTCTATATTATATTTAGACTGTTATGCTGAAGTTTGCTGCAGTATTAGACAAACAGCTTTTGTATTTTCCATCTATCAAGCTTCATTTTTTTAAGAAATGAGTGCATGGAAATGGACATCCCTTCACATTGACAAATAACCATGTATTTCTGCATGAACTTCTGAGTAATGCCTATGGAAAGGAGCACTTATTACCAGTGTACTAATTCTCACTGAAGGCATTAAAGAGCAAGTGAAACATAACAGACTACTTTTCAAAAGCCTTTGAAATACAACCTCCTTCCCTTGTACACTATATTTAGGGAACTGGCTGTCTGTTAGGAGTTGAGAAAAATTATAATTTTGGAGGAAAAGGCTTCTACCCTTGGTCTTCAATTAATCTGGAACAATCACTAAACAACACTGAACTGTTCCATAGTGGTTTAGTCAATTCCTTTGAAAGATTTTGATGGCATTTTCTTAAAATGAAGCTGTCAGAAATGTTTGTTTTATCATGCTACTGTGTCATCCTGTGGGATGTGCAAACTACCTACATGACATTTACAGCTACTGCATCTGATCTGCAGTGAGGTTCTGTTAACATCTCAATAAAATAGGAATATTATTTTCATCCTTTCATGGGAGCTGCAGTCTGATAGCCTTTTTCCTTTCTGTTTTCTGCTGTGGGCAGAATATCCATGGGTCATAACCAATAGATAATACTTGATGTAGAATTTGTGTGCATGTGATCTGTCTTGGAATTAAAAAAAAAGTAAGGAATTTCAAGGAAAATAAAAATTCTAGAGAGTCAGGCCTACAGCTATAGACATGATTAGTGAAATTAGCAAAACTAAACAAACCAAACAGAACTACAGCTGAACTTAATCTAGAAAATATATGAAATAAAAAACAATTTTTACAGTTGAATCTCTCAAATTAAAGAAGGAACAATTTCTTTCCATAACTTGCTAATGGATTTAATTTCCCAGAGGCAAAGATAAAAATAAAATACTAATGCATTCCCTCAAAACCGTTATCTTTTGTGATTCATGAATATAATTTAAAGCTATGTCAGGAAGCTTCAGTCATGATGACTCTTCTGCTCTTGTTACTGACTCTTTCACTCACTGTGACACCCTGGAGGTGCTCACAGACCAAGACACTGCACTGTTATCAAGGGAAAAAGCTGCTGTGTGTTAAAGCAGTTGTGAAAATGAGTAGTGCTTTAGAGAAAGAAGGGTGTCTCCTGCTTTTAAGAACACAGTTTCTAGCTGCTTTCTTTAGCACACACGCACACACACACACAAAAGCACACAGAGTTTTGATTTTGGTAGATGGGAGGAGAAATACCTAAGCAGCATGTCCAGAATAAGATCACAATGGTGCACATGTGATCTGACCTGCTGGCCTCAACACATTTACTCTTTGCAGTACAGTTTGAATCTGAATTCTCTTGCATTTCAACAAAAATTTGTGTCCTTTTAATTTCTAAGTCTTCTCTTCCAATTGTCTGAATGATCCTGGAGAAGAACACGTGTCTGTATTAAACACCATATCATGGTAGTGCTCTCCACAATAATGTAAGAGAGTAGTTTTGTAATGACAGTTCTGCTTTTTCTGTCTGGCCTTTGAGGTGCTTGATGTCCAGCTGCAAAGCCCATTAGAGTTTGGATCTTACTGTTTGGCATTAAAATTCATCTTCTCCAACCCATTAGCCCTGCAGATCAAAGCAACTGAGCTCTGAAGCTTGGACTGAGAGAGAGCAGTGTTCCTTACAGGTCACTGCCCTGTAAGGGCTTCTCTCTGGTGGCCCTGTAGCCTTAGAGCAAGCTTATCTTTCCAGCTCCTGTCTTCTGTCTTTTGTTTGGAAATAACAATCTAAAGGGTGTTTTGGTCCAATGAAAGATTTTAGGTTCCTTATTGAGTAGCCCATCTAGACCATATTGGAGAGATTCTTTCAATTCACAAACTGAATGTGTCCTTCAAATAAGACCATTTTGTCCTTTGGTTTTCCAGTAAAAAAGAGCATTTTTGTAAAGTAATAGCATGCAGTGCATCTCCAGCAGGAATGTGGCTTTGAAGGGGGAGCTCCCAGTGTCAGTACTTACTGTGGTCTGGTTTGCTTTGCACTGTGCCCTTAGATCACAGGGAAGAGAGATTTTCAGAAGAAATACTACCAAAATCTCCACTGTGGGCATGCAGCAGTTGTGCTCCAGGGCCTCTAAACTGGACTTTCAGACAGTGTGGGTATACCAGGGGAATAGGAAAAAGACATTTAGCCTAAAGGGCAAAACTGAATTTATTCTAAAGCATAAATCTAAGCAGATTCTGGATAGCTTTTAGTTACTGATGCGTGAGCCTCAGTGACAGGTGCTTCTATCTCTTCAACTCCCTGTTGAACTGATTTACCAGCTAATGAGGATGCAGTTGTGGTGTGGCACACTTTGTTCCTCCTAGTAGGACTTCATGAGTGGATTCTGTGCTTAATGATCAACATATACATCTAAAAAAGAAAGACCTTATTGATTCTCCTCTGTTTTCCATAAATAGCCATGATAAAAGATACTGTTTTACAAGCAATGTCTCTTTTTTACTGGAGAGGAAAAAGCAATTAAGAACAGGAGTTACAACCCCTTCATAAGACCACAGCCTTGACACATCTTTCTAAGTTTGTTTTTTTTTTTACCTCACCTTGTATTTGAGGCATAATTGCAATGAGGCATTTTTTAACATAGACTTTTCCAGTCTGAAGATTCTCAGACCATGTTTTAATGTCTTGGCAAACTTGACCTGTTTTTTTTCAAGATTTAAGCTGAAATGCTGAAGACACTGTAAAGCAAAGGATGTATCATAATTAAGTCCTGAAGAGGTCAAGGGTAATGACACGGAATTCACTTGTATTTGCATTTTAAAAGTCTTAGGTGTAACTACATCTGAGCTAAAATAGCTGTATTACATAGGAGGATTATAAAGATTTTAAAGGTATGAATGAATAAGTGTGAGTAGTGAAATGGCAGACAGAAGACAGATTATTAGGACATAATCACCAGTGTTAAATTTTTCCCCAGGTCACTCAGACAATACCTTTATTGCTTAAATAGTGCCAAAATATCAAGGCTGGTGTTCTTTATATAAAGTAAAATGATATTACCAGCCCAGTTTGATTTAGGATGTTCTGTGCAATGTCTGCTAGGAATGAGTCATGAGTGGCCCTTCTTGCAGGCTTTCATGTCTCTTGGATATCTTTCATTTGTACACTGTCCTTAACATAAGCCATCAATTGTGTGCAATTGAACTAGAAAGTCATGGTTTAGCTGTGGGACATATGTTTTGAATGGGGATGTATTACATAGGTTTTTACAAAAAGTCCACATTTCAGGTGTGGAGCATTTTCTTTAGATGACCTCTTATCTCACCTGAATATTAAATTAATTTCACCCCTGAAAATAAAATTAATAGCAGGGTTTTTTTTGAGATCTGCTCCTGAGCAACATGTTTCCTTTGGGTTCTTTTTTCAAACTGTCAGTCTCACCTTCTACTGTGGAGTCGATTAAGTGCCTTCTGGCAGCCACAGTATTGTGAAAAAAATTAAAGTGTGACTCTGAAAAACTGAAGGAATTTATTTTCCTTTGAACTTAAAACTATTCCCCTCAGAAAACAATTGGTCTACTGTAAAGAGAGAAGGGAATGTTTGTAGGGCTTTCATTTTAATGAAAGAGGCAGTTTTTATTTTTATTTGGTTTTTTGTTGCTGTTCTCACTGAGAATTTTTTTGAGGCAAAAGCAAAGTACAAAACAACTTTGCTTTTTTGAAAGTGTGATCACTGTAGGATTCTGATGATGGTTACATTTCTTTCACCCTGACAGTGTTCCAAAACCACAGTTACCATTAACTTATTTGCTCTTCCTAGATTGTGCCTAACCCAATCTTCTCATCTTGTGCACTCTTTGCAGAACAGTAATTTACTACAGCTCTCTGCAACATATTGAAATGTTGTAGAATAAAAAGACAATTTTATGAAATTTATGAAGCATTGTCAGCTAGTCTTGTTAGGTTCAAAAGTCAGCCAGAGATTGAGTTTTGAGAATTAAGATATGTCCGGCAGATTAAAGCATCCTTTTGGAAGGATAAAATTCAGAAGAAATCCTTAGGACTCAGTTACTGTATATATTCATACCTTTCTTAACATGTGATTTTATTGTGTAGAATAGTGCATATCAATTTTTTTCCCACAAGAACAAACTGATTTTTTAAATATTTCTTTAATTCTTTATTTCACAGTAGAATGTCCATCAATCTAACCTGATTTACATAGCTTAGCAATCATACTGCTGAAAGAGAGATGATGACTGGTAAGACCTGTATTCTTGATCATCTCTTTTATTTTAAATTCAGTCACCTGCAGATCGGTGCAAGAAAATCCATGCTGGGGATGAAGTGATTCAAGTTAACCACCAAACTGTGGTATGTATAACTATGTTCTGTGTCAATTGGAGTTAGAGGTGTTGGGGCACATAGCATGTGGAGAGAAGAATTGTGTAGAAAAATGTCTTTTTATAAATCATTATTTCTTCTAACATCTAAATTTTCCTTTTCTCTTTTGAAACCACATAGTTTTTAAGTCTTAGCTAAACCCTGATCATCTGAACGTTACAGGAGATACCAAGTTAGGCTAAATATCTATGGCTTGGGAGATCTCTTAGGCTGTTTTCTGCTTGCCCATGCACAAGTTGGTTTAAGTGTAATGGAAATTTTGGGTTGAAGGGATGCAAGGAGTTGGAAATACTGTGCCCATATGGGTTTCACATCAAGAATGCTTCCTGGAGGCTGGAAAACTTACTACTTTTCAAACACACTGGAAAGTGTAGAGTGTGGTTTTTAAGAAGACAAGCATGTGAAATTCCCATAGGAGTACATAGGGTGGTTGACCTAATGTAAAGAGAAGTTTTAAACTTGGAATTTAAAATTAAACAAACCTTTCAGATATGATAGTCAAGAAAACTAATACTATGCAAATTGCCCTTTGTGGGAACAGATACTTGTTAGTGCCTAGTGATTTTATTTAGGATTAGTGAACTGTTAAAATTAATTTACCTTTTCTGAGGTGAGGCTTTCTAAGAGAAAAGATGGAGTTACAATGTAGAAAGCAGCTATTCTTTTCCCAAAGTATGAAGTTTCTTGAGAGTAGTGAAAGTCAATATATGGTATTAGTGCAGCAGCCATTTGTTAAAAGCTGTGTTTTGTCATTCATATGGGGCTCCACTTCCAGCTTTAGGCCATTGTACATCATGTCAGCTCCTCTGCACAGATTAGGGTAATATTTCACTATACCTTCCAGTTAAGTTTGAAATCAAATAAACTGTACATATGTGGACCTTAAGAGATGAGAAGCTATCTTTGGAGCTATGCAATGAAATTTGATAAATCCAAGCAGCTCAGGGTGAATTCTAATACTGTTTTGGCTATACAGCTTCTTTCTAAGTATCGTATCCTATGATTACTTTTCATGTACAGTTGATGACTAATTTCTCTGGCGTTCTGCACTAAGGGAGCTTATGACATCAATTTAATTTGAAAAACATTTTAGAGCTTTACTATTTTGGCTATTAAAATGTATACACATCTGAAGAAGCGCATCATTAAACATTTAGTACTAGCTAGCTATTTTTCCCAAAAATTTCTGATGGTGCTGTAAAGTTGCCTAGTTAACTTGAAAATTTCCAGTTGGCTAGGTATTTATTCTAGTTATTCTAGTTTTCTTAGCACATCTACACTGCATTTATTTGATGGAAAGATCAGATTCTTAACCCTAACACTACCAGTAATGTTTTGACTGTCCCTAAGATAAGCTTTCTTACCTACCTGGATGGAATATTTAATGTAGGATTTGAGTGTCTTGGCTTTTGCATAAGTGAAGTATTTTCAGAGGCACAGAGAGAAATAATTTTATTTTTAGGTAGAAGGGACCATAGAGAGCTGAGACAAACTTAGTTTAAATGGTGAATATATATAGTAATAGACTAAACCACATATTTACTTTGCTTTTCTTTGTTGTATCAACAATATAATTGAAATAGTTGTCATCATTGATATTGTACACGATGTATACAAATAATTTTCTTGTGTTCTAATGTTAATTTTCCACAGTGAAAGTCAACTAGGATTTTCTTAGAAATCTGATAGTACCTCCCATGTTACCTTTGCAAAAGTACACTGCATTCACTCTTCAATTTTATAAAGCCCAAATATTTTTTTTCTATAGATTCTGCAGAATTTGATAAGAATCTAAGAAAAACCTTTTGTACTCCAGCCCCTGTCATGAGGAATTTACTGTCCAGTTCTAGAAATCTATTTTTCTGGGAAGAGGTATTATTCCTTACACTGACTCTTGCTCAGGAGATTAATAATTCTGAAGATACTACATTTTGTTTTTACTATTCATTGATTTTTTTCACACTTGCTGTACTACTCACCAGCAGCAGATACAGGACAACTTGCTCCCTATAACTTATATATCATATGTACATATCATACATATCATATGTAACTCATAATACTTATATCACTAGTACTGACCATAGAAATAACTGATTAAATTGCTTAAATATCTGATTTTTTAAAATATCTAATTCTAAAGCTATAAGGGAGTGTTATTCACATGTAGCTGTTATTAAGCTCATGTCTTGTAAATGAGGACTCAAAATGAAAAAAAAAATAACTTTAATGTCTTTTAGAGTTAAAACCCCCTTTTAAAAAATTTTCTTCAGTTATTTCAGTGTATTTATCTGTCAAATTGAAATTAATTTCTGTCTTTTGTACTTTATATTTCAGAGAGTAAATACAAATATGAGGAAGAGAAGTTCCATACAATTGGTTTAAAATTCCAACTTGTTAGATAATACTTTTTACAAGGGTCGTATTGTAATAACTATGAAAAGGCTGCTTTTTCAGAAAGTCCACCGGCTTTCAAATAAGCAGCATGACAAAGTAGGAGAATGGTTAAGTGATTTATACTGATTTATCATTATGCATGTCCTAATACTGGGTGTCAAATTGTTCTAAGTTATCTGTTGACATCCTCTGCTTGTAGTGATGCTTAATCTTTGTAGTATTTCATTTGGCAGTGAAATCAAAGAATTTAAAGTGATTAGATTTTTTGCTATTCAATATAAAACATGCATAACAGGATTATTCCACTTGTTGCTGGCAGGATGTTTGGACTATTGGAATCTTCTAAATTAAAAAAAGAACTATTAGGCCTAAAGTCAGTGAAAAGTTAATGTTCAGAAAATTGTCCTGTAAATAGTGGTTTCTTGGGGTTAAATAGCTATGTGGATATTCTGTGTCAGTTTTGCTTTACAGGACAGATCTGTTCTTTAGTAGCTCTGTAACTAAGGGTTATAACTCCCTCCAATATGAGAAAGTCATCGACTTGTTAGATCAAGTCTAGAGGGCATCACGAAGATGATCCCAGGGCTGGAACACCTCTCCTGTGAGAACAGGCTGAAAGAGTTGGGGTTGTCAGCCTAGAGAAGAAAAGGCTTTGGGGAGATTGTGTAGCACCTTCCAGTAACTGAAGGGGCTGCAAGAGTTCTGGAGAGGAACTTTTTATGAGGGGCCTTTATTGATAGGCCAAGAGGAATAGCTTTAAACTGAAAGAGGACAAGTTTATATTAGGTGTTAGGAAGAAATTCTTTGCTGAGAGGCTTGTAAAGGACTGGAAAAACTTAGCCAGAGAAGCTGTAGATGCCCCATCCCTGGAAATGTTCAAGGCCAGATTGGACTGGGTTTTGTGGGGATGTCAGTGCCCATGGCAGGGGGTTTAACACTAGGTAATCTTTAAGGTCCTTCCAACCCAAAAGATTCTGTGATTCTGTGACTCTTCTATTAAGATTCAAAGGATTTAGACAATGTCTTCTAAACTTTCCTGCAAATTCCATCCTTAATGTTGTCTAAAAGCCTGCATGTCTAAAATATTTCCAATGTAAATAAACAAGGAAAAACACCTTCCTCATTTGGATATTTCAGAATTTGCACTGCAAATTGATTCATTGCAACACTCATGTTTCTGCCCATATATAATTCAAGAGCTTATTCTGGCTCAGGATAGTCCTTTCTTTAAGGAACTAAAAGTGCTGTATTACTGCTTAAATGAATTAGTACTCTCCACAGTATTCTTTCGGGTTGCTGTTATCAGTGATAAAACAGTAGAAAAAATACTGCATGCAGAGAATGGGGATGCACAGACTCAGGATGGTATAGGATTTTTAATTAACAGTCTGTTCTTGTGTAATAGTTTTTTTTATTTTGGAGGCATATTTGGCATATTGCATATAATTTGAATACCATTATGATATGACTTATGGATTTAATACACATTTGATATGATGTGATAGAGTTATGGATTCCCAAAATTTGTGTGTGTTGGCTAAAACTCATCAGAAGTTATGTAAATATTGATGATGGGGAAAAAATAGGTGACTATGGTCAATTATCAATCTGTTGCATGTAGAAGCTGGTAGGTTTAGTGTACTTGGCACCTATAAGTTGGAATTGGTATCTTGGCAATTTGTAGTAGATAACACTTAGCTTTTAAACAGCAGATTGCTTACTGTGGAAACTCCAGTGTGCCAAACCAAGTCCACATAATATACTTACAGGAACTCTTTTGATATTTACAGTACAAAAACTTAGAGGAGATTTTGCTAAAATTATTCTGAAGCATGACAGATACATTTACAAGATCATACCTTGCTTTGTTGGAAGGATATGCATTTAAGGATATGATGCCTTTCAAGATACTCATCCTAAATTAAATCTTTGTTTAGGAAAATGAAAGAACAGATTTTTAAGTTTTACTGTACAATTAGTGAGGAAAGTTCAACTTCTACAGAATGTCTTAGGATTTTTTGGAAGATGGTAAATTCCAGCTCATAAAAAATTCTGAACTTGGGGTCCAAGTGAATCTCTAGAGTGTATGCACCCAAAATGGAGTTTTCAGTAGATGGCTTATTATTCTGGGGGGACAACCAAACAAAACACCTCTAAGTAGAAAAATTATGTTGCAAATATTTGTTTGTTTTTTCTTCACTGTTTCGGATCCAGCTAGGCTTTTGTTAACACAGGTATTTCATTTATGGCCTTGTTAGCTTGGCTTTTAATGAGTCTGTATTTCTAAAGAGCCTTAGTGGGGAAGTGGGTTGGAACAGTGATGCCCTGAGAAGCTACCTGGAACAGAGGCTAGACAGTGTTCAAGGAATAACTTAAGAAGGTATTTATTAAAAGGCCTTCAAAGCACACACCTTGGGCAGTACAAGAGCCTGGCCAAGGCTCCACCCAAGACGGATGATGGGTCAGGAGTTTTCACACTTTTGTACGTTTTGGTCCATTTACATACTGGAGTTAATTGTCCAATTACAGCTTCAGGTTATGAAGTCCTGTTCTCTCAGACTGCTCTCCTCAATTCAGTGCTGTTTAAACTTTTTGGGCCTGAAGCTGCAATGGTGTCCTTGGTTCTCAGGCTGGAAAAGGATTGTTTTGCTTAACTAAACTGTGAAGAGAACCTGCTGACACTTTATATGAAGTTCAGAGTTATGTACTAATGCAGTACAGAATCTGAAAATATGAAAGCTAAAACTTAAGGCATCAACAGTACAAAGGAGGGGACAGCCAGGTCATTCCAGCTTTTAACATAAGGTATTTGACACCTTATATAACTTCCATTCACAACATCTTTATTTAAAACAGTACTTTTATTTTCTTGTGAGACTTGACTTGAACAAAAAAAAATGCAGCAAGTTCATGAAAGTTGAGGGAAATAAGCTTTTTGTTGAATATCCTTCTGTTGCTGTCATGCATGGGGGTTTTATGGAGGAGGAGATAGAGGAACAGCTCCCAAATCATGCTTTTAATACTTTCTGAATTCTTGGACTTTCTCTGTTTATAGAAGTTTGGTAAATGTTAACAAAAATATTTAGTTTTAAAGGTGGAATTTACATTTATAACCTTTATAGGGCTATCCAGAAATGTTCATGGAAGTCTTTATGGAAGTAACCTAGTTCTGTAGCGCTCTGTTCTAAACTCTTTGTAGTTTGCCAGGATAAGGGGTCCATACTTTTTGGCACATTTGGTCCTGTAGCCTGGGCACTGGCATCTCACATCCAGTGTGCTCTTGGTTGTGTGCTCCAGAGCACCTGGTCCTGACTCTCTGCTGCAGTTTGGTGCTCTAGAATATGTGCTGGGCATGGTAAACCGCATCTATGGGATTGGTGTGGAACTGATGGAGCTGTGAACAGTCAAGCACTGAAAGGTTGATGTTGCTGTTCAAGTCCTTTCAGGAAGTTCTCTCAAGAAGAAGTTGGTGCAACAAGAGATGCTCTTCATCACATAGGACTGGGACATGGCTTCAGTACCCATACATTGTATTTCTAGAGGTATTCCCTACCAGCTGATTGTGGTCTTGCTTACCAAATACCATTTGCTGACCTACAGCTCAGTCAAAACCAGATTTCTTTTATTCTGTCCTGGCTGTACCCCAGAATGGACAACTCTACTGCTATTGAGCCCTGGTACTTTACTTGTGTGATTATATGAACATACAGGGACAACATTCAGCAGACAAAATTCATAACTGAGTTCTTAAATTATTTTTCTTTGGGGGAAAAAATTCTTTAGTAGTTGAGGACATAAATTGCTCTGTGCAGCTGTTGTTTAGGAATACACACCTGGGCTGACTTTTGGGCACCAAAGTATCTTTTAAAAGCAGGGTAATTGTGGTAAAAAATCCTCTGCAGACACCAATTGACTTTTTCTGTGTGTCACTGGTGGGCGTTCATAGTGTCACCACTGACAATAGCCACGTTTCTGAGTCCATATCTGAGTCTAGTATTTTTATACAAGCTATACTTAGGACTATACTCCTGAGGATGTGTTTGCTAAAAACTGCTGCAGTGTTCTGTGGAGTATTTTTGTGACCTAATTGATAAATTCATCTTTCTGCACAGAACACACTGGAAGATGATGTATTTTAATGGTTTTATTTTAGAGAGTTTTTTCTGTTTTGGTTTTTTTCCCCACATGGAAGCATTTCCATAGGAAAAAAAAACCCTTTATGTGGTGCTCTAAATGGTATTAATATTTTCAATATAAATATTGAAAGACAATATATTGCCAAAATGTTTTGCATATATTGCTGATAAAAATTATTTTCATATTCTCAGTAGTTGCTGCTGGCTCCAAATCTTGGTACAATTTGTATTTGCAGGCAGTTAAAATTTTAACAGTATGTTCTCTATAGTAAGAATACTGTAAATTCTGCAGTTGAAATGATTATTTCAGAATATATACTTAGAGTATTTTTTTGCCAGGTAGCAGATATTAAGTAGAATTAGAGTTTTCTATTGTTAACATTTTTGATGCCTGTAGAACAGAATATAGATTATGTACCTCTTTTTGTCTCATAAGAGGAGGTTAAAAAGGCTTACTGTTAGGGTATGTTCAGGTGTGTGTATTTGGGAAGGAAGGCAGGTATTATTCTGCTGCTAATAATTTCCTTTTAACTGAGGTTGCTGAAAATTGAACTACACTGTAGAAAAGATGATGAAAGCTTAGGGAGAGATGTCTTCAATGTTGTGCATATTAACACAACTGACATTACAGTCGTGCACAGCCTGGTCCATATATGAGTTAAGATGGAATAATTTTGAATACTTCTGTGCTTTGTGCAGGTAACAGCTGTGTACATGACACAGCTGATCTTCAGGTGCAAGCCTGATGTTCTGTTGCATAATCTGTTGTCTTATTCTGATGAAATTAGGAGCTAACTGTGAGGAAGTGTAAGACAGTGATAGTTGTTGTAAAAATAGATCAAAACAGTAAGAAAAGCAAATCCATGCTCCCATGGGAGGAAAAAATAAAGCAAGGGAAATTCTATGATTTGAGTAAATGTACTGTGAGCACGTAAATTTTTATTTAAAAAAACTTAGTACTGGATTCAAACAACTCAGTGGCTTGAACAGAGTACATAGTCTATGGTAGATTATTTTAATGGAAGTAAAATGAAAAAAAAAGAAAAGCTCTATCACGACTACATAATTCCTGCATTTTTAAGACTAATTCATTTAACTCCATATCCCTGTCCTCCCTTTAGCTAAGTGATGCTGCATAAGTTTGCTTACAGGCTTATTTTCAATTTGGATTTTTTTTTCAGTTTGCTTGGTGATTAGTGTCCTTAATTCTGGGATTTTTTGACAATTTCTATGTAATGGCTTAATTTATTTTCACTGTATGAATTCAGTCTCAAGAAACATCTGCTTCAAGGGCAACAGCACTTTAGCTGGGGATCTCAAGTAATTTATTTATACACTGGAAATCTGCGGGAGGTCAAAGACTGTTGGAATTACTGACTCACTGGAATCATTCTAAAATAATAAGTTTTGATAATGTAAATCTAATCTGAAAGAAATATGCATATGTGTATGCATGTATGTTTCCATATGTTTGTTGTAATTCCAGGACAAGCATTTGGGGATGGGACTGTGCAATGCACACACACAAGTCAAATTCCCATGGTGAGATGAAGCACAAGGCCACAAAAATGAATTCCTGTACAGCAAATGTGGCTGGGGGTTAATACTGCAGGGTCACTTCTGAAGAGCACATTACTTATGCCACATGAAATGTGGAGAACTTGGCTCTTCCTCTCCCCTGAGGAGGAGGGAAGCCATCCATATCTATACTGCAGCTTAATCGGTGAGAAAGCAGGGTGTGACCCAGTCTGCCTAAATTCTGCCTCAGCCTCCAGCTCCTGCCACCAGCTCTTTGTGCCTGTTTAGATAGCACTTGAGATTTCTTAGCATTCACCAGAGGCCACCCAAGGATGCTGAAATGCCTCTTTCTAGGCTGGGGGGATACTGTCCTTTGGCAGAAGCCCTGCTGAAATGAATAGGCGCCTGGGCTCTCCATATATTCCCTGGAAGCCCTTGAAAATGAGTCCAAGCAGGGACTCTGGTGGCAGCACCTTTGTTCATAAGAGTTTAATTTCTGTGTCCTTGCTGAAGAAATGGGTAGGGCCTGCTCATCACAACAGGGCTCCCAGACCCTGTTCTCTGCAGCATGTGTTAGTTTGTATTGCATTTATATTACATAAAGTGGTGTGTGGGAATTGGGACCAGAGCCCTCATTGCCCATATGCCAGTGCAAGGAGCTAATGGTTTCTTGCCTGTTGTATGATTGGGGTTTGTGTTTGCATAGTCCCATCAGCACAGTGCTTTGCCCCCATGGAAGTTATGCACATCTTGGTGCTTGAAACACCTTTGTAGTATTTGAAAATATTTGACTGAGTTTAGTCCTTCTGAGGCTAGAAAGTGCAGAGATCCATGTTCTGAAACTAGATGGAGAGTTGAGTAAAAACCTTTCAAATTGCCAGTAGCTGTCTTTTCTGATTATCTGTGCTCCTGGTTGAAGAGACAGATGCCTTATAATTGCCACACTGCAGGTACCCAAGTGAAGGAAAACGCTTCGAATTTCAGAGGTGCACCAAATCTGAGCTGGAACCAACCCCATTTTTTAGAGCCATACCCTAAAATGGGGAAATGAGACCCTTCTTCCTTAGAAATTGTACCTAGTAACTGACCTTTATGTCTGTAAAATATATAACCAAACCCATAAAGTTGGAGTCTGCTCTTCCAACAAATATGCTCATTTATTTGTTCTAGGATGTTGTACTAGCAATGACTCAAAAGCAATGGGGTAGCTCTGAGCTGAAGGTTGATTGTATCAGTACAAAATGAAAGGTAAGCATTGCTATTAACAGTGTCCAAGCTTCAGTACAAAACTGATTCTCTGTTTCTGGATAAATCACATTTTAGTTCCCTCATGGATAATACAGATGGTTGCCTCCTATACTGAGGTGCTCTGTATTCATGTTACTAATATTTTCAAGATTGTTGAATTCTGGTGGTACTTTGCTGTACTTGTGGAAGTTAAGCTCTGAGTCAGATGTGTGTTCTGACAAGGAAATGTGTTTAGGGCAGCTTAATGAGAGGTGGTGATTTCTGCACTCTCACTTTGGATCCTAACTTAGTTTATTCTTGGGAAAGTCTCTTAATTGTGATCTTTAGTGTACATAACCAAAAATGAATTTAAAAATCACTTATTTCATGGTTTGGTGGTTGTAAGCAGAAGATTTTGTGAAATATCAGGAATTATTCAAGTAAGAGATGTGATTTTATTCAATGTACTTTACATACAAACTTTATTGTTGTGACTTTGGGCAATGATACAGTGCAGTATGATCAGTGACATTTTAAGGATGCACAGAACTGACTTTTAACATCGAATTAGAATTGCATTGATTTAAATAATGTAGCCAAGATACTCTTTAATTAGAATTGCAGCCTATGCAATCACAGTATTATTAACCTCTCCTCTTCAGGAGAAAACTATTATGCAAGTGGGATGCTATTATCATGCTAGCTTAAGAACCTGGATAAATCCCTGAAAAGACATCTCCTGCTCTCCTGACATTGCCTCCCCTACTGCATACAGACACAGCTTTCACCTCTGTGGTGGTCCATGCTGTAAACATCCTTTTGTGGTTTCCTCACTAGTTATATTTTCTGGAGACAGAAGACCTATGGCTTTCCATTAATTTTTCACCTTTTCAGGCATCTGCAGCAAAGGAAAGGGAAGAAGATACTTGCTACTTACATTTGTTTCATGGGGCTAGTAGCTGACTGAGCTTGTTCCTGGCCAGTGTTCATGGAAATCAGTTTGCCAATTTAACGGCATGACGCTGTTGAATTTCTTGTCAGATTCTAAGTTGCTTAACAATCTGCTACGTTTGATATTTGTTATTTGAAGTGCAGTGTTGGGGATTTTTTTTTAATGCACTATTTTTTTTCATTAAATGCAAGATAGTGTTTGATATGGAAGTCTTAAAAAAACCTATTTTTTAAGGTGAATGCATTTTTGCTCCTAGAAATTGTTCAGGTTTTTTAGCTGAA
This sequence comes from Molothrus ater, assembly GCF_012460135.2. NCBI lineage: Eukaryota > Metazoa > Chordata > Aves > Passeriformes > Icteridae > Molothrus > Molothrus ater. The sequence goes on along the minus strand of NC_050479.2, from coordinate 15,043,895 downwards.
GAGTTGAAGCCTGAAATGTTGATCAGTCAAAGTACTCTGGGCGCATGCAACTGATTACAGGGAACATTGAAAAAAAAATAATTTTGTTTATCTTCCCAGTCCACCAACTTTTTAAAATTAGACACTAGAGTGGATTTTGCATATTCCCATAGTTAGAAAATAGGAAATGGCTTAGCAGATTATATTTAGCAGCAAGGTATTATTTTTCCTTCAAAAGCATAAAGATATTACTACTTTTACCTTTTAAAAATCTGCAAGTCAGGAAATAATTAAAGTAATGGAAAAAAAAATAACAGTTTTGTTTTCATGGATGCAGGAAGCTTTCAGTAACTTTCATGGGTCACACTTAGAATACAATTATGCCTGTAAAAATAAGACCTCTGTTCTCTTTACCATTTGTCTGTTATCCCACCCTCTCAATGCTGTAGTTGCACTGTGTATTGGGTTTGCACACTGCTTTTAAATGATGTAGCTGTTCTCTGGGGATACAAGTCATAGATTTTTCAGACTGTAGGTTATTTCATAGCATCCTAAAAATAGTTAGTGCAGGGCCATCCAATTGTATTTGAGCTGCCTGCTCAAATACTTTACACATCTCCTTTCTGGATCATAACCTACAGCAGTACTCATGAATGAACCCAGGACTATGGGAATACTGTCATGAGTGCAGCTGAGTGACAAAAAGATTCAATGAATGGTTGTGGTTACTTTCAGAAAAAGCAAGATTATTGCCAATCTTCTAAGCTTGTCATAAGGGGGTAATAGGTTAATTTGCGGGGGAAAACCTATTTAAGAACAACTTTTAATTATTTAAAAGTAAAATTCTTGACAACTTAGAATAGGAATTCAAAATAAAAGTTTAATTTCAGGCTATTGTAAGTGTCATCCAGATGGACTTTCTGAAAGCCAAAGAAGCATAGAGATCTTTTAAATGTATCTCAGCTTGCTCACAAGCATGTTTTTTTCCAGGTGGTGGATGGGGACTTCTAACAGCACCCTTTGCTAAAGCTTCCTGTGATTTGGGTTAGTGGATGCTTGGCAAGGACAGGAGGAGGATGTGTCAGGGCTGTCCCTCCCGTGTGCCACTCTTGCCCTGCTGAAGGAACCTGGGTGTCCTGAGTGACTCTGGAGCACCCTGGTGAGGCTTCCCAGCCTGGCCACAGTCCCTGGGCATGAAGTGGTGGAATGAATGAGAAATGTGGAGGTGGCCTGATGCTGGTGCTGTAGGCACCCTGTGTGCAGGCTGTGTCTTTCTGCAGGGTTCCCTCTGCTTTGGGAGTGTGGTGCCCCTGCCTGTGCCACCCAAAAACACTGTGGATCTGGCCTTGGGCCTCCAGTCCATAGGTGTGGGTCACCCCTTGTGTCCCTCCCTGCCCTGGCAGACTCCTCCAGCAGAGCTGCTGTAATGTTGGCAAAACCATCTCACCAAGACACTCAGGGCACCAGTGGCTGTCCTGGTGGCCGTGAGCTGCGCAGGGTTTCAGGCGTGGGCAGCGAAACACAATGCTGGGTTTAGGCTGCCATCAGACACCTCTCCTGGCTGCTGCTTCCAGGTGGCACTAGTTTAACAATGTAATTTTATGTTAAAACAAGCAACAGTATCTTCCTTGCCCCATAAAAATGGCCACCTGGTCGGCATAGTGCACTATTTTCAAAATAAATTGCTCAGGTTATTTTAGTGTAAGTAAAGTTGTCTGCTAATACAGTCCTCTTACATATATATTGAATTTTCAAACCAGTGTTGAAACTTTCTTGTTACTGTCCTTTTTGCAGTACAATGGGCAAGGATATGATAGGAACTTAGAAAATTCTGCCCAAAAAATTTGATGATTAGAAGTTGCAAATTTTTAACTGTGGTAATGAGAAAGGAGATGTTAGAGAGAATAAAACCAAATTGTAGTTAAAGGGTAGCTTATGTGTAACTGAAGTGGAATTCTGAAAAAGTTTTCAGTTCCAGATGTAGTCCCTGCTTTTTCTGCTTTGCAGCCTGACCTCCTCAAAAAAATTGTTTTGTCCATGTCAGAATGAATTTTGAGAGGATCTGAACTATGTTGGAACTGAAAACCAGGCCTCCTATGTGGGCATTGATTTCCTTCAATTGATTGTTGACTACCTTTTATGTGAATTGTTCCTCTTAGGCCAATTTAGTTCTTTCTGTTCAAATTACAAGAAGCCATCAAGGCCTGTCTGAACAGCCAGAAAACTTTTGTCAGGGAACTAGATAAAAGCAAAGGATGAACTTCATTTGAAATTTATAGTAAACTCAGAATTTCACTGTGAAAAATTAAGTTAAATTGTTTTTATTCATGAGCTTCTAAATTACATACATCAGATTTAGAGCTTTGAAGCTATTTTTTTCTTTAATCCCCCAAACTCCTATGAAGAGACTAGATAATCTCCCATTTATTGCAATGTAATGCATATTTCAAATAAACGAGGTAGTTTATCTCTGCAAAGTATGGAAGTGCATTTAAAATAATTTTTAAAATGCTAGGATGGCCAAAAAGCCCCAGTTTTGTTTATATTCCTCTGGCTATTTCAATGAGAAACAGATGGCTTTAAAATACAGTTTTCACATGCAGTGTCCTACCAAGTTTGTTGGGAAGAACTTTACATCCTGACTCCATAACTGAGGTCAAGTCATGTTCTCCTCAAGGCTCCCTGTGCTACTTTGTTCAGCAGAAGGATTCTGCTCCACTAATCCCCCTCTTCAGCTGTTGCATTAGGGAATTACAGTGTGCAGTACCTTAGGTACAGAGATAGCTTACATGAACTGCAGGCCAATGATTCCTTCTTTTGGTTAGCAAATGAAAGCTCACATATGCCCACAGTGACATGATGTAACTGTAGGGAATATATTGCTTCTAAGCAGTGGTGCGAGTCTCTCAAATAAGAAAACAGTATTGTAAATAGCAAGAGTTTTTTTTATAAGATTACAATGTCCTTACACACAAAGCTTGGGCTCAAAGATATTTTGTTTAAATGTTGTTGAAAGACAAAACTTCAGTGGGATGTGGGAATTGAGATGCAATTGGTTAATTTAATGTTTCAATTTGTTCGAAGTATAATAGCCATATGCCTAGTATATGGGAGTAAAAATAAAGATTTCAGCATGCTTAGAAGTTTTCTGTGAAAGCCGAAAAATATTCTATGAAGATGCATGTTATCAATACCCTTTTTCTTTGCATACAATAATCTTACTGTAGAAGTGCATCGTGGATATATTGGGCTTTGCTGTGGTGGAAACAGGACAGGTAGGTTCACAGGAGCTGAAGAAAGGGTGATGGGATTTGAGCTATGTCTGTGATTCAGGGCTGTTGGTAAAATCACTGTTGGCTCAAGTGGCTTGTTTGGGAGAAGCAGTTCTTAAAATAAGTGATACTAACCAAAGTGAGGTATTACTTGGTGTAATATGAAATAAGTCACAAAATAAGTAGCAACAACCTACATGTGATTATTTTGCTTAAGCATAGGTAATATATGTTTGTGTCATGTAGCACTATACCAGTGATAAGGAGCATCTGTGCTCGTTGTTCACACTGCTAATTGGATTTTTCAAATGTATTATTCAAATGTAAAATAACCTTATCACTTCAAAGTTCTAGATCTTTGTTTTTCCTCTTCTCAGCTGGATAATTTGCTTCTTGACAGTGTTCTTTTACAAATTGCGAAAGAAGGAAAATAGCCATAACTGTGATCATTTACAAATTAGGGAGATGTACTTGTTTGTTTAGCATGGCAGGGGTGGGGGACAGAGAAAAAAGAGGTAGAAAAGCTGTTGAATTTACAGAAATAATCACTTTCTGGGTCTACAGGCCGAGATTTTGAAGGGATGTATGATTGTATGTATTGCCAGTCTAGGTACCAAACTTCAAAAAGCATGCTTTTACTATCCTAAAGCATTTTGCAATGGGTACCTTGTAATCAGGCCATATTCAGACTTAAAACCATTGTCATAAATTAAAATGTTTTAGTATTTAAAGTACTTTTTCCAAAAATGCAGTATAAATTATTCAGACTCCTTGGATTTATAAATAGAAACTTATTGCTTTCCATTTTAATCAACGTTTTAATTTTAAAATATTTCAAAATGCTGCAATTAAATTAGGAAAATTTTATTTTGGGCTAATGCGTAGTGACTGGACTACATTTCTGTCATTCGTTTACTGTATTTGTTTCTGAAATCATCATGAAAGAAGCACTGTTTTAAAAAAGGCCTTGTGATTCTGGCTTCATTTTTATAGCAGTGTGAAGAGTAGGTTTTCCTGAACTGGTTTGTGCCTGCATAAGCTGCTAGGAGTAGTAGTGTATGACTATATGTGGTTAGTGACCTTTGAAAAGTAACCACAAAGTACAAATTGCTCAGTTTTGAAATGAACTGTCAATGCAAAAGCCAGGGCTTTTTAACTTTCTAGTCTCTAAAGTCTGTACCAGAGCTGACATTTGAGTTTGAAAACACCTTGAGATTTAATTGTGCATTTGCAGTGAAATAAGTTATTAATTCTAAAACCTGAAATGATGCATATACATCTTAATGCATTATAGTAATTATTTCTGTTTATGTGATTTTTATGCAGTAATTAAGTTTAGACATTTCTAGACCTAATCTCCTTTATGGTATATATACACTCCTTTATGTTATTTACTAATCTTATTTAAAAAGGGAACATTACATATTGAATAATGTACCTCAATTTTATTGTAATGATTTTACTGGTTACCAGGTGGGGTGGCAGTTGAAAAATTTGGTGAATGCACTACGAGAGGATCCGAGTGGTGTTATCTTAACTTTGAAAAAGCGACCTCAGAGCATGCTTACCTCAGCACCAGCTTTACTGAAAAATATGAGATGGAAGCCCCTTGCTCTGCAGGTAATGAAGCTTAATCATAAGTCATACACCATCATTTTAACTACAGATTATCTCAATGATGCTTTATTGTGCTTCATCCTCAGCAGCATATAGATTTACTCTTGTATACTTTGAAAAATTGTTTCTGAAATTATTTCTATGCGATTTGTTCTCATAGGCTAATTGAAATTAAACCTGTTGGAACTTTTCAAAGTTAAAAAGTAACCATCCCAGTGTTCTACAAGGCAGAAAAGTAGCCTCAGATATTTTTTTCTAGCTAAGGAGAGACAAACATACTTCACAAATGATAAATTTTAGTTTGATTTCTTGTGAAGATCTCACTACAGTATAACCTCAAAAATGAGGGATTTAAAATATTTGAATTCTCACTGATGGAGTTATAGGAAAATTTATAAGGTGATTGTATTCAATAAACCACTTGACAATCAAAATTTCCTCATGAAAACAAAGCTGTATTTGTGTCAAAGTTGTCTTTGAGACTGAAGGCTTGCACATAAGGAGCCATAGCACAGGATGTCTGGCTGGGCACATAATTTTAGTAAACCTGCAACGTGCTGAAAGCTGTGGAAGAATTTCATTAAAGCTTTCATGTTTAACTCTAGGATAAAATGTCACTGTGATGGATTACTCTAGGAAATAAAAGTTATATTCAGACTGATGAAGGCATGTAACTAACTGATGGAACCAACAAATAATCCATTTTTCCATTCAGTTCAAACACAATAATCTTTAGAAATTTATTTTGTTTGTATAAAGAGTGCATTCTTTAGGACATTTTTATTACCACACTAAAAGTTCTAATTAAAAATTAAGTACATATGAAAGAGAAAAGACTTCTGCAAAGTTTGGACAAAAGGAAAATGAGATATAGAAATGCCACTGCCATTATCTGTGGTCCTATGCCATTTGAAATATGAGGAGATACATTAAAAACTAATGCCATAAAGAACTTCTTTCATATGTGTGTGTGTGTGTATATATATATGTGTGTGTGTGTGTGTATAAATATTTATATAATGGTGAAATGCATTAGAGTCTTTGAAACTAAGATTTTAAATGATTGAGGTGTTTTGGCCTTTCAGATATAAACAGCTGAATGCACATGTGACAAAAACTTTCAACCAGAAATTAGCATCTGGAGATAAAATTGCAAATCTGGATGCATGAAATGAATGTGTGAATGTCTATACTTGAAGGCTTTTTCCATACCTTTAGTGAGAATATAAATACAAATTTAAAATACACATCATTGCTTTAAATGGGTTCAGATGCTTTCAGTCTAAATGCTGAGCATGGGTGAGTTTGGTATTTTTTCAAGTAAATTGGGCCAGGCTCCTAAATACTCCATTTTGCTTCACTTTATCATTTATTACAAGAATAATTACACTGCAGACTCCACATCAAAAGTTTCTGATAGGTACTTGGGTCTTATTCAACTGATCTAACTTTAGATTGACTATGTAACTATCTACATGTCATTCAGGTTTCTCTTCTAAACTCCCTTTGGCCAGCAGACATGCATTAGTAATTACTGATCCATTCATCTTGGCCTGTTTTTGACTGATCTGCCTTTAGGATACAGTGAATTTGCCCCTGCACATGCCTCTTTCTCTGCATTTGATGATAAAGGGAATCTGGATAGCTACTTTGAATGTGGATTATCTTTACTGGATGACATTGACCCTAGATAGTGATTTTCTGTAATCTTACAGATTTGGGGAATGGGGGGCAATGGGTGTATTGGGGTAGGAGGGTCAGTTCTTGCTGTTAGCATGAAAAATATGAATATTTTCAAGGCTAATATGAGCACAAATAGAGATACTGTTAAACATTGCAGATATAATTCTGGTATCATGATGATATTACTCTGATTTTATCAAACATGACACCAGGAAAAGGCCAGAACCTCATTCAGCACTTATGTGTGCAGTGGGCATATGTGTGTCTGTTTTAATTTATAATTTTAGTGTGAGAAACAACAGTTTCCTTAAGTAGGAGGAGTGTGGACAACGCCCCATGGTGAATTGCAAACTTCAGAAGATGCATAATGTGGAAATTTCTGTTGTGGATTTATTCAGATCAGAGTTGAACAGATGTTAAAGTCAGCTGATGTTGAAGTTTAAGTGTAGCCTAAATGTGAAATCAGTACTGTATATTTTATCAATAACAAGCATCAAAAGAAGTCCAAGTGAAGTGTAATTTTATAGCTGTTAAAATATGAAGATATTATATTTATTTAACTAATTGTCTGAAAAAAATCTTCAGAAAAACTCTTAAGCGTAACAATTGCAATTTGATGCTGTGGCTGTTCTGAAATTTCTTATGTTCCTGATTCGCATAAAAGGGCTTTTCTTTAATAAAGCTTGGGATGTAATGTGAGAGGAGAGGAAGGAAAGTGATACCAAATACCAGAAAAACATAAGGGAAAGCATTGCTTAACATCAACTTTGCAAGCAGGGGAGGTTATGCTAACTTGTGTTCCCATATCAGGATGTCTTGAAATGTTTGAGAATGTTACAAATGTGCTGTCATCCCAGAGTTAAGTTAATTGAACTGTATGTATTATTCAGCAGATACAAGCTAAGGAAATTGTGGCTTAGTAATAATTCTGTTGAAGTGTAAAATATTCAAAAGATTATAGAGTGAGATATAGATTATAGAGTGAAATTCTGACAAAATGGGAAATAGGATCAGCAAAAAAACTGCTGTGGTCTTTTTGTTTCTGCAAATAGAGTGAACACAGGAAAACTGGTGTCACAGCCTAATCATATTGTGATGAATGAGGTGGGAAGGTGGAAGTGTGCCCTAATGTAAGGAGGATGATACAAAATCAGACTTGTGTTTTTTGTATTTATCCCACCAATCAATATGTTTAACAGATGATGCCATAGGTGTAGAAGGTAAATACTTCAGTGTATTAAATTAGAAGACTCATTTACATTAAAATTTACATTGTGATATTTAAATTGAGAACCTCTGAGAACTTAATTTTAGCTTAAAGTGAATAATGTGGAGGCATTATTGGTAAATGACATTCAGCTTGTTCAGTCTGCAGTTGTGTTTAAGAACATGAAGTCTGCCATTTGCAGCTGCATGACAAACTAGACTTAATGGAGAGATAATAAATATCCCTGTGAGCTGGGAAAGTGCTCAATGAGTGTCCCAGCTCAGGCAGTGTGCAGGTACCACCAGTGCATCGAGCTGGTTTGTGTGTGGGTGACAGGGTGTCCTAGGAATTAAACTATAAACTGATAATGAAATGTTTAAGAGTTTTCTGCCCCCTGTTAGTGATCTAGGTTAGCCATATGCCAACCAGACATTCACAGAATCCAAGTGTGGAAAATGCCTCTAGATCATTCAGATGTTAACTGCTTTTTAATTGGCATAAATGCTTCTTAGAATTTTCAGCTGTTTACTTTGAACAGCTCTGCCTTTGCATTGCAGTCTTGCCTTGAACTAGGAGTTAAATTCAGGCTACATAATTATTGATTAATTCTTAATTCTTGGTGAGGTTGTTTTTTTCTTTTTAGCAGAAACACTTATATTTATTCTTTTTATAAATATTCTTAACCTTAGAATAAATATGAAAGGTTAGGGGAGAGAAAGAAAGAAAGAAGAGGAAGAATTATGCATATGGTGTAGCCATCCTGAAACTGAATGGTTTGATGTGCAGTAAAATAATTCAATTAGCCTTTGGCTATACCATGCACCGTTACATAATGAGTTTGTATTTACAAGCGCACTAATTCCAGCTCTAAGGTCAATCAGTACAGAAATAAAAAGACTCCTTTTTTTCCCCCCCTTGTGTCCTGATTAAAGAAAGTGCTGTTTGGTTGATTGAGGTTTATTTTTTTGTGTTTTCAGTGAGTTGATTGTCTGTTTTAATATCCATCAGTATCCAACCTCATACTGATAATCAAGGTTCTCCCATGATGCATTTTAGAATCATGTCCAAATTTGTGAAGTCAAGGGATTTCTCAGCCTGTGTTTTTTGTTACTGCTTTTTCAACAGTTGAATTAGACAGCTGTAGCCTTGGGGAATTTAGTGGTTGCCTTTCGCAAAATTGAAAGTATTTATTAATATGGTATTGTACCATAAATATTAAGGTGTTATGCCTGCAAGACAAACCTTACTAAATTTGCCTTTCAGTTAATTTTTTTCATAGGCTGATCCATTGTGTGAGAACCTAGAACAATATTGCAGTTTGCAATACTTGTATTTCTGACTGCTTCTAAATATGGTGAACAAAACAATTAACTTTAACCCTTTTTTTTTTCCTTGTTTGACATAGAGGTGATTTTATCTTTGAACTCTCTAAATTTTTGTCTGGTTCAAAACCTAAGTGAAATAAATTTCCTCTACTCTAGATTGTCTATTTTATTTCTCCTTTCCACTTTGTGTTGTTCTGGGGAGGTTTCAAAGGAAGGCTCCTTCAAGTGCTGTTGAAATAAAGGTGGAAAGTTCAATAGAGAAGATTCTCAGAGCATATGAAATTTTGTGTAAGTCGCTGGCAGCACACTAGCAAGAACCTAGCTGCAAAGCCCTCCTTTGTCTTCTGGAAAATGCTTTTTTAATTACTCAGAAGAAGATGGACTTTATTACAGTGCGGAAAACTGTTCATCCAGTTCTTTTTCAATACAGAAAAGGAGTGCTAGAGCAACCTGTGCCACGCTTCGGTTAATTTGGAATGCACCTGCTGGTGTCAGGGACAAGGCTCTTCCTCATGGCACTGAGGATGGGGCAGGTCCAGCTGCCAGCCACATCTGCTATGTTGACTTGGAAGAAAACCTTCCGAGCCCTCCTTCACCCAGCCTTTTGAAATGTCACCTTTTGTGTATCTTTATAGTTTGCTGTACTGTTTTGTATTTGATTAAATTGTACTGTTTTAAAAGCACCAGCACTACAGTATCTGTAGTTTTTCTAACAGAGTTTGTTTTGGATTAGATGTGCATCATATTTCCACTGTTACACATTGAGCTTTTCATTTTCCTAAGAAGCAAAGGCAGCAATAAGAAGTCCTTTGTTTGAAAGAAAATGATGCTTTTATTATTTTTATTCAGTATATTTTCTTATTTGATTATATTGCCTCCTTCATTCATCTAGACACAATGTTATATACTGTTTTCATCATTTATGACTAGAACTAATGATCCTACCCTTTTTAATTATTAAATTTGAATAAAACACTCATTTGTTTGCTTTTAAATTACTTAGTTGTCTTTTAACTGCATGGGAACTGTGCATTCTTTGTAGCACTGTTAAAATGAACTCTGTCTGAATTAGTTACAGTATCTCATTATTTCATGTCATGATTGTTATTATAAAAAGTTTATTTTATTGGAAACATTTTGTTCAATATATTGTTGTAATTTTGATTCAATATGAAAAACATACTGGTACTAAAATCTGCTTATTGATGCAAATACTGTATAAAGATAAAGAAACTTAAAATTTTGTATTAGCTTTGCTTATATTTTGAAAAATTGTATGTCTTTTTTTGGAGCAATGTTTCTCAGACTTATATTGCAGCTTCCAAGGGTGTTAATGAAATGTTCAAAGAGTTTTAAAAAACATTTAAAATAATTTTAGATAGTATATATTAAATATTGATTACATTCATTGTTTAGATAGAAAAATCAAAGAATATGCTGACTCACTGGGACACCCCCTCAGTTTCTTCAGAACTGGGAGTGCAAAAAGCAGTAATGGCTCCTGTTTATCAAGAGGCAGGTGGGGACCACAGGGCAGAGCCAAGCAGGGACAGAACAGCTACTGAAGGGAGGGGACTTGCTTGCTGCCAGTCAGTGCTGCCAGGGATTTCCTTTTTCCCTGCTGCTGTGAGTAAAGATGGTTGCTTTCCTGTTCTGCAGCCAAGCAACAGTTTAGGAAAGGCTCTGTAAAGACTAATGAACCTGAGGGAGGGTGGTGCATTCAAAATGTTTGAGAAATAGTACTCCAAAATATATTGAATTATAGATTTTGTGTCTGTCATTGTGGATTAAGATTCATGCAGGGTCACATGTGGGACGTTTTCTGTTCTGAAGGCTTTCTTTTCAACCAGAGGGGTCTGAAGACTTTTTCATTCTGTACATGAAAATGAAAGCTGAACTTCTACAGCACAAGGTGGTAGTTACAGCAAGGCTCTCAGTGTGTTGAGCTACTACCAGGAGAGACCATTTAAATGTTTTTACCATGTAAAAATTCTTACTAACCTACTGATTTGCTGGTGTAGTCATGATAAATACTGGGATTTTTTTTTAAAGGGGTCACCTATTTTTAAATTAGGATTTCCCTTTTTTTCTAGTTGGACAAGTTTTGTTTCTTTGGAAATCAGCAGAGAGTTGAGTTTGGCAATGCAAAAGCAATATGGAAAATAAGTGAGACTTCCTAGTATGTTTTGGGACAATCCTACAGGATTTTACCTCCACGTGGATTGGATTGGATTACGATTTCTGTCCCCTTGGAAGCTCTAGGTGCCCTGAACAGTGAATTTCCTTTGCTGTCCTGTGAGGTACCACAGTCATTCAGTGTCCACAGTTACACTGTGTCTTCATCTCTGACAGGGAGCCACTGGCCTTCAGTAAGTTGGATAGCTCGTGGCTTTCTGGGTTAGACTGAATACCATTTCTTCCTATTGCACTCACTGCTTCAACCACCTTCCTGTGCTAAAAGATAAACCAAAATACACATTTGTTAAAGATGTCTAAACTCAAACTGATTTCCAGGATCAGCCAGCAATTTGCCTGGAGGACAAACTGACTTGTATGTCAGGGCTGTTTGTTATACCAAACAGATTCCTCAGACTTGAGCTTTTTTTTTTTATTTTTCCAGAAGTTAGGGCAATATAATTAGAATTTATGTAGTTGCAGCCAGGTTTTCTAGGCTGTAACACAAGGGAAATTCTTTCCCTGTGTCCTCCAGCCCTACAGCAGCTTGTCAGGATCACTAGAGGCACATCACTCCTGTAAGTCCAGAACATTTTCATGCTTGACCATTATTTTCCCTACGTAAGATAAACCATAACCTTATGTTGACTGCCACAGTTCTGGTCTCCAAGTCCCCCTCTCCTCTTACCTCCCTTTTCACGCAGGTAAAGTAAAGGCTTTGACTTCTTCCTCTAAATGGAGAAGAGCAAACCCATCTGCACAGTTTGTCTTCCTCTCAGTGCTTCTGCTGGTATGAGCCATGAGCAAACAGCTTGGGCTTAACAAGTGTAAACAGGATCTAGGTCACAAAATCCTCTTGGCTTACAATGAAAAATAATTCAGCAGGCCACTCAGCAAGCCACGAAGTGTTCTTGTTACAGAAGTGCAGGGTATCAGAAAGGTAGCAAACACTGTTGTATTAGTGGTTCAAAAACATCAACAGGCTACAGTGTCACAGATGAAAATGTAAAGGATAAGATTTTTGTTTCTCTGAAAGAGAGAGGGAGGGTGTTTAGGATGTTTGGGGTTGTTTTGGGGTTTTTGACCTGTTCTTTCCACCAATTTTATTCTTATTTTTGTAGATTTGTCTTGTTTTTAGTGGTTGTAAAGTCTTTTACCTGTCTGGTTTTTGTGTGTGTCTTTCTCCCTTTCTTCCTGTAAGTACTGGCAGTCTTTCTTTGGCCTGGCTGTAGGATACTCACATTAACTCTAATGAGCAACAGAAGAGTTAAGCAGTATCACTGTTTATAGGAGACAGATTTTGAACATTCAAACCTAGAAAACTTGTGTCAGTTTATAGCTGTTGCTCTAAAGGTGGACTTGCAAAGTTTTAACAAGCAAATTTTAAGCATGTATTTTATTTTGTTAGGGCTACATAGCACCTAACACAGCCCTGTTCCAAAACAAGGCAGTAACTGGCTAAAGGATGAGGTTTCCTAAGTGATATTTGTTGTTCCTACATACAGATTGTAAAAAAGTGGCACAGTGATGGGGCCTTGGCTTGATAGGCATAGATTTGTATCTCTTATCACCAACTGATGAAAGGCCAACATTCTGGCAATGATCCTGCTTTAAACTTTTTGGGTTTTCTGCTACAGGGTCAAGATTAATATCTAGAAAATGAGAATTTATTATTCTGCACAGGAGCACCCTTTTGCTCTGTCATAAAGTATTGGTAACAGTGCTGGGAGAAGGATCTTTCTATCTATCATTCAGTCCACATTTAGAGCTTCTCTGCCATCAATACAATGTGAAATGCTTCTGTCTTTAAGTAGTTACTAAGGTCAGAAATTTTAGGTATAGTGAACTCTCTTCAATCCTAGCTCTTCTTTCTTCAAGGAGTAAACTTCCAAAAAGATGGAGGAGAAAAAACTCTTTCAAAGCAGAACTCAGTATGTTTTAATATTGGATTCTTTTTCGGGTGTATGAAGATACTCTTGTACTTGCTGTTCTGCTCTTTCTTTTTCTTCTGCCTGAGTTTAGCTATCACACAAACCAAGCCACACAAGGCTTTTGTTTATAGACAGATGTGTTATAAAGTAGACTAAAACAAAGTTTTTGTCTCATTTGATTTTTCTGCATCTGTGTAGACTTAGAAAATCTTGTGAAAAAATGTGATTAAGAGAAGGATCCTATCTGGACTGGAATGATAGCTAGAATTCATTATTATTTTGCAAGGAGGGTACAGTTTATTTACCTGTGAGTAAATGTTATTTTGTGAGGAGTGTACCCAGGGGAATGAATAATAATAATAGTAATAACAATAATAATAATAATAATAATCTCCAGTTGATTCTCTCATAGCATGTGTGCTCTGAGGATGCAGCACCTGATTTAACAGCATCTGCAGGCATAAGCTGAAGCTTTTACAGTTAATTCTTAAGCTGTAGAGCAGATGGAAGGACTTGACATTCAATTTAATGCCTACTTATGCACCTTTTGCTGTAAACACTAGACTTTTTCTTTACAATGTTAGTTTATTTAAGGAATTAACTGGATTCTGTTTGTTATTTACTCGTTAAGGCTTCACCAGTAGCTCATGTGATCACTGATTTTGTGGGCATTGGTAATAAACTTTCTGTGCAAAAGGGAAAAAGATGCAATCAGAAGAGTGAATTTTATAAGCACAGTACATGTCCATTGTAGATCTGTCCTCTTAGCATGAGTGGGCTTTTAGTCAGTTGAGAATCACGCAGAATGTTAGAACTGCTATTTCTTTAGCTTTCTGAACTATTTCTGGTTTTGGCTTTTACAAATAAAAATGTGTAATATATAAGGATAATCCTGATTATTTCTCTCTCTCTTTTGAACCAGCCTCTTATTCCTAGAAGCCCTACAAGCAGTGTTGCTACTCCATCCAGCACAATCAGCACACCTACAAAAAGAGACAGCTCTGCCCTTCAGGATCTCTACATACCTCCTCCTCCAACAGAACCTTATGTTCCAAGGTAAAAAAGACCATTTTACAGTACAATTTGATAAAAAAAGTGTTTGTGAAGTAACTGACCATTCTGTTCATACATATTTATTAGTCTTCCCTGTAGCTAATACTGTATTAATACTGTATTTTGCAGGTAGACTGGTTATTAAGGGTAGATGTGTTGAATCAGACCCAAAAGATTCTGAATCAGTATCTTGTCTGCAAAAAGTAGCCTTTAGAAAAGAAGGTCCAGTACCCTATTTTCTCACATATGGGGTCATCAATTGGCTGCATTAGTCTCATTCTCATTCAGAAGAGCAAAAGTTACCTGTAACCCTGAATCTGTAACTAGGAAAGGAACTCATATTTATCCCCTTGCCCAATAATCATAATGCAGCAAGGGAGTCAGTTAAATGAAGGAAACTTTTCAATTCCAGCAACAGCATTGTTCAGTCCTGCCATAGCGTTTTCTTTCTCTGATATTTGAGAAATTTCAGGTTTGTGTTTTAGTGTGGCCACTCAGCCAGACTGTGCAGTGACCTTGCTGTTCCCTGTCAGTACAGCTGATACTCTGACCTGCCACCTGGAACAGGCATTTTCATCTCTCCCAGGTCTCTGGACTTGCTGAGCCAAAAGAGCAGCAGATCCTCCTTGCAGATTCATTAGCCTACCTTTACACAGCCACAAATGATTCAGTATAAATCCATAATGTACACAGATTCCTGAATTCCTCAAACTCTGAGAGAATTATGGCCTACAAATAGTGCAAAAAGTAGCTGCCCAGAGTTTTAGGATTGTATTTAAGAGGAATCAGAATTCTTAAAACTTCCATAATCTTAGACACAGGTTATGTCTGTGTCATATGTCCAGTTAATGTATTTTTTAATTAATTCTTGCTTTGCTTTTAGTTACCTTTCTTGGAAAGGTTATAAGGGCAGCATCTTCTTTCTTGCACCTGAGTGTCTTGTAGCTGAGTTTTTCTTACACTTTCTTACCAGCAACTCCTCTAGCCAGTTAATGAGATGTATGACCTGATACTGACAGGACTTCCAGGGCCTTGTCCAAGAGTGAGGTATATGGCAAGTTAAATTGCCTACTGGGGAGGAGAAGTTGAGATTCTATGATAAATTCTTACTCATCAGATATATGGAAAACCTTGCAGGGCACAAGTGTGATTTTGACTTCAGGAGGATGTCAGAAGCCTTTTGTGAAGCCTTAAGCTGTGTCCCATGTTCCTTCCTTATCCTTGCCTCATCTGTACCTGGCTTGGTTTCTGTTTCACAGAGAAAAAAAAAATATTTCAAAGGTGACATGTATAACCAGATGAACTAACACATTTTCTAGTTTGCTATAACTTTTTTTTTTAATTAAATGAGAACATTCTTAGTCATGACACTTGAATTGTGCACAGTAGTTGAATACATATTTTACCTCCCTGATAACAATTCTTTGTTATCCTCACATAAATATTTTAAGGACATGGTTTTCAGAAAATTTACAGAAAAGAACCAAGTATTTAATTCTAATCCATTAATATAAAAAAGCTGGGGGGAATAAAAACTCAACCAAAGAGTAGTCTTAGGCGTGGTTCTCTTTGAATGCAGTAGTCATGGTAAAAACCTAGTGCTCTTGAAACTGATTATGTTTACCATCACAATATTTTTATTTGATAAGAAGTGCATCCTCATTTTTAAATTTTTTTGCTAAACATTCACTACTCTTCAGTTTTTAAGTTCTGCTGTAGAAATTGAGAACTTCTAAATGAATTTTGATTATTTTTAATAACATCTCTTAAATCATGATGATAATGCAGTAGTTTGGACCAATTCAGATTAAATCTTATAATACGTATTAGTACAAGCTGTAATCTTGTAGAGAGATTAGGCTTGGTACATTTGAATTTTTTCATCAGCTTAATCCACATGGACTATTCTTGATTTTACCTGTCTCATAGGGTGTGGTGTTCAGAATAATTTGTTTGGACATTTCATCAGGTTTTTTGCCCATGATTAACTATATTAAATCGTGTGTATTTTGGGTATTATCAAACTGCTCAACATCTGTTTCTCAGTTTGTTTTTGCCATTCCAAAGGAGAAAAGCAAACAATCAAGCCTCCTTTTGTTACTGGAATAGAGGAAAAAACTTGATATTTTGATGTAAATTGTAAAACCCAAAGGCTTGGTGATGGTGCCCACAGACAGTACAGCTGCTGACATATCCTCTCATGGATGGCATGACAAAAAGAGACCAACACTTGCCATGTGCTGGTTGCTTAGGAGTGCTAGTTGTGTGTTAGTGCCTGCTCATATTTATCAAGCACCTTTGGGGATGGCAACTGGAGCCCTCACCTCTAGAGGGCTGTGGCAAAGGGTGTTTGCCTGATGGCTCTGTATTAACTCCATGCTTACAGTAAAGATCCCTCTAGGTCAGGCTGCACTGCCTTCCTTGGGCCAGCCCCTGATGGTGGTTGCAGCATCTATTAGCATCTGGCTGGTTTATGTCAGTGTCCATCCTGTAACCTGTTGGGGTGCCCAGCTCTGTCAGCACAGAAAGGCTCTTTTTGACTGGAGGAGAGCCCACAGCCCTGTTGGGGCTGCACCAGCCTCCTTCCCTAAGCCAACACCATGCCTGCTCTGGGAAAGCAGCTTGGCCAAAGTGAGTGTAGTGATCAGTGGGGGTTTGTGATGCTGCAGTGTCACAGTGAGGCAGGATGGCCTGTTCTCATCCTTCATGGCTGCCTGGGTGCCATGAGGAGGCTTTGCTTGGTGCTCGGATGGAGTCTCAAGGTGCCAGGTGAAGTAGAGGGTCAGCATGCTGGCCAGCTTGGAACTCACATGGAAGTTCACAGGGGCTGAAGGATTCCAGCAAGAGCATATGGCCCAGCTTGTCTCTTGATTACCTCTTGAATACCTACTTCTCTCTTGACCACCTTTATTGTGCTGCACAGAAATGGCTGTCTGATCAGGTCTTTTGCAGCCATCTCCAGGCAGTTGTAGCAGCACATTTACTAGATAAGTCCTGGTTAATCTAATGCAAGAAAGGACTCCTAACCCAGCACAGCTTGCTCTTGTTTGATCCCTTTGACTAGTTTCCATTTTCAAAGAGTGGGGCAGGGGTGAGGAAAGCAAAAAGATTGGGGGCATCTGACACAAAGTGCAAAGTGAGCACTGTCCTGGGGTAGCAGCTGATAAGCAAGTGCTGCACACTGTATGTGAAACTGCATGGATGTGCCTATACAACTTCTAGACCTGAAATGATTGTGCAAAACTATGTCAGGTGTCTGTACATCCTCTGTGCCTGGTTCATCTTGATCTGGGATAGTGTGAGGAACCAGACTGAGTTTGCTGATGCTTACTACGTAGACATGTCTTAAAAGTATCAATGTAAGGCCAGAAATGTAAGGCCAACATTTCTCCTCTGCCCTAAATCACAAAGTGCTAGGTAGATTCCAGAAAAAAACAAGAAAAATGAAAAGAGTAATTGCACATCAGTTTTATTTCTATAATAATTTTCAAGAGAAATCCATGAGATGGATAAATCAGTACAGAACTGAACAAGCAGAAACGTGTGAGGTAGCTGGCATATAAATGCATATATATGCATATATGCTGTGTGCTCCTGATGTGGGGTGGATTTCATGTTTCAGCATATAAAATATCGGCATAGGCCCATGTTTATTGCAATATTCACAGTATAAAAAAATCAGTGTCTTATCTCAATATATTAAAAACTTTTCTTTTTAACTGAAGGGATGAAAAGGGAAATCTCCCCTGTGACGATGTTGGCAGACATATAGTGGGCAAACCGGTTCATACAGGATCTGAATCTCCAAACTCATTTCTGGACCAAGAATATCGGAAACGCTTCAACGTGGTTGAGGAAGATGCAGTTTTGTACTGCTATGAGTATGAGAAAGGAAGAACAAGTGGTCCTGGAAGGAGAGAGAGCACACCAACATATGGTACAGCATTGATCTCATAAAGATAATCACCATTTGTTGATTTTAGGATTTTCATGCATCTGCTTCTGTTTTTAACCATGAAAATACTTCTGGTGGCCATTGATTTTGCTGAGAATTAAATACTACTTTAGTCTAATTTCAGCCAAAGAGCTTATTCTGTTATAGGAAAGAAAAATATTTACTATGATAGGTAAGTCCAGTTTAAAACTGATGGGATTTCTGTATACATATTTTTGCTATCAGCTTAGTTTTCCAGACTATGTTTCAGTATGATTTTATTGAAAAAACATACACCAGAAGCTCATATTTTTTAACTAAAAATTCAGAATGTATTTTCTCTCATTGGAAGGGCAAGATTTGAATAAGTTTGGAATTCAGCTTTGGAAAATTTTTCTTAGGTATAACAACAATCAAACCCCTTCAGATTTACCAAGAGGTGTCTTGCTGCTTTCATGCTGCACTGCTCTCCAAAACTCTATAATTCTTTAGTACCAGAATTGAAGTATGACTGAAGATAGTGGTCTTTTTTTGGTAATACTGTTTTAACCTCCTGTAACTTTCTATATTGCAAGTGTGGCTTTTTACATATAGCAGTTCCTCATTATTTGAGATCATATGTTGTTAAAAAAGGAATTTTGCATGTGAGCACACATGTGTATTTGTGCTGCATCCACATCTTGGATTTTGGCTTATTTAGGATGAGAATTCAGGAACAATTTCTGGTGAGAGTTCTGATGCTCAAACCCTTGTACTCCAGCTTATTTTACCCTTGAAACTGTTGGAACTCTTCCTTTACCTAGTGTGGTAACTCGTTTAGCTTTGGACTGGGAGATCTGGTTTTCTGTTGCCAAGTATAAAATTGTACAGACATAGAGTTGGTAGGCTGTGGAAGAAAATGAATAGGATATCTCATGTTTAAAAAAGTTATTTTGACTGCTACAGTATGAGCTGAGCACACAGTTGAACATTTTTTCAACCTACCCACTGTGTTACTTCAGCTTTAAAAGTGAGCACAAGCTGTTAGTTATTGTAACAATCCTGTCATCATATCCCTTTGTGAAGAAAATAGATGTAAATTATGAGGAAGCATAGATTTAGTACATCATGCAGCCAAGCCCCAGAATCACCTAGGAACCTTGATATAAATTGAACTTGAGCAGTGTAAAGTATCCTCAGGACCTGGAGCAATATGCTTGCACAACATGAAAGGTTGCATTTTCACAAAATGCACTCTTTCTACACAAGTACACCATCCTGCTGAAAAATCTTCAGTATCCTTTTGATTTCAAAGTGTTTTCAAGTGTTTTCTAACCATGACCATTCTGTGCAAAATAACTGCTAAGTTTTGAAAATGGATATATCAATTTTATTACTCCAGTATTTCAAATATTACAATTGGTGGCTGCAGTCAGTTCCATTAACAAAGATGTACTCACTGTTCCAGACATTAAATTTTAATACTGGTGGTTGAGAGGGAAGAACACATTTCTTCTTCAAGGACTGCTGAATCTATTATTTTGTTATAGGATAGCTTTTTCTGCCTTTTTTTTTCTGTTAGCAGAAAGGGTCATAAAGACATGGATCAAAGACTCCACTGAAAATCAGTCATTATTTAACACATTTGTTTTACAGTCTTTCACTTTTGATCTCACTTTTTTAATGAATTCACGTCCATTTTTAATGAATTGTCAAGTTCATTTTCATTTAAGTGTATTTTCTAAAAATATTACCATTTCAGCATTAAATTCTAAAGTTTCCCACATGCATTTGTTAGCATGAGGTTTGTGGGTAGGCATGGCCTTAGGGTGTAACAGAAATCTGGAAAATGACAATAAGACTTTTCTGGTTTATGGTCACCCATTAAAGAAGGTCAGAGAGAGTTCCCAGGCCTAGAGAAATAATTATTTTCAACATGTACTTACCATTAATTTTGTGATGTGTCAACTTTTTTACAAAAATTTTCTCACTTCTCCTTCATGAGAGGTTAATAAGGCCCTTTGTAATTTCTTTACTGGAATCTTTTGACATTTTTTGACAATGTTAACAAAGATATTTCTCTTTCTTGCTCTTACTGGCTTTGAGGTCTTCCATAGTTGCTGCTAATTGGCCTTGGAAAGCTTCTGTTCATATGCAAGATGAAAATTTTCCTAAGTGTCCTTTCAATGGAAAAGAGATTCGGGAATCCATAGGGGTGTAAAACCAAGGTTGTTAGGAGAGGAAACAAACAAATGAAACTTGAGTTTGAGGAAAGAAACAAATTTGATCGTTGCAGTTTTAATGCCAGATACAAAAGCAGGTACTTTGAACAGTTGAAGGTTTTGCAGAAAATTTGTTGTTACTTTTGATAACAGTCAGATTTAAACAATCAGTTTTGTAGCTTTTCTATTTTATTAAGTGTGCGGTTAATATTAATAAGATACGATGTGTTTAGCCTCACAAAGAAAAGAAGGTTTTATTTCTAGAAAAAGAAACTGTTGAGAGCTGTTTCTGATCAAGTAAACATGAGCCAAATGCATCCCCGCTCAGGAAATTACTCTGTGCACTAAATCTCACCAGCTTCAATCAGACTTAAATATGTATCCCTAAATAGTAAAATTAATGATAAGAGAAAATTATGATTTTCCCGAGTAGTGAAGTATTTGTGACCTGATCCTGTGGTCTGAATAGAATGTACAACTTTTTTTGTCAATATTTTTTTTAAGATGATAAAAACTTTTATCATTATGCTGGCTGAATGGTGTTGGTGTGTTTTCCATGGACACAGTACTTCAGCAGGGAATATTTGTTTTCATTATAAACATGTATCTTTTTTTCAGTGTGTCATGAATTTAACCTCAAAATGTGGAGTAAAACTTTAATGTAGGAATTTTCTACTAAAATAATTTACAGGACTTTTGAAATTTTTACTTTAAGCTTTGCTACTTTTAAATTCAAACTGTTTACTTGCTTTTTGGATTTGTGACTGCTAGATTGATTTTAAAAGAGCAAGGGCTGATCTTGACTGAAAACATTTTGTTTTCAGTCTGTCACATAATATGCCATGTGCTATGCTTCTCTGTTTTGTTTCAATATATTATTTACATACACTTTGTTTCAATACACTGTTTAACTTGCTAAAGAATTCAGACCATTCTAAGACCATTCTAAGTGGCCCCACTAAGTTCCTTAGCACACTTACTTTACTGATTTCCAGCTATATACGTGAAGTCCCTAAACAGAAATCATAGTTTACAGCATTTTTGAAAATCAATTCAGCAGCTTCCAGTCAAAATTTAAAAGACAGAATAATCTTCAGCTATTCTTTTTATTACTGTCTGAAGTCAAAGTGAATTTAGCAATAATAATGTACTTTTCTTTCTGTGGATGAAATGGTACAAAAGACATGACATGTAGAGGTTTTCTATTTCCTTTCTCAGTCACTGATGGATCTTGTAAGCCCACCAGCAAATATGCTATTTGTGAAGGTACTTCAGTGATATGCCCAAGTTTCTATTACCAACAATTCCCATGTGCTTTAAAACAGTTCTCCCATGTGTGTGTCAGGGGCTTCCAGAATAAGAAATAGATACTGCTCAGTGAGAGCTGAAGTAATTTGAATGTGTTTTCAGTATCAGACGTCATTCCACTGATGACTTTGTAGGGCTCTGGATTTATTTTCTAAACTTAAAAAAAAATTCCATTAAATACTTAGCTGCTTCTTTTCTGTTAAAGAGAACAGAACTCCTGTCTTAACCTCTTGTTCAGAGGCAACGCTGGATCCTCTTTCATAAGCAACCCTGTAGAATTGCAGCTTAGCACATAATTTGTTCTTTCTTCTAAAGAATGTTGGTTTAATGCTGCCTTATGGTGCATGATCTCAATTTTTTCCTCTGTTTCCAGGGAAGCTGAGGCCTATTTCTATGCCAGTAGAATATAACTGGGTGGGAGATTATGAAGACCCCAATAAAATAAAAAGAGATACTAGGAGAGGTAAGGAATCTGAACACACATCTTATACAAGGCAAGGTTTTATCTTGCTTTAAGCTATATATTTTCAACATCATTTTGCTGCTTGCTTAGCTATATATGTTTGTGAACCTGTTTTGGTATTTTCTTTTTTATATATGCTTAATTTTTTGCAGAGTATTTTAGGATTGAGGAAGTTGGCTGGAAAACATTCTAGAGCAGAATGGGATTTACCTGAAAATCAAGAGGATAAGTTCTTCTGGGTTGGGAGGCTTGGATACATAACTCCATGTACAAAATTATGACCTCTAAGACTGCTCTTATCAGCCAGGAACAAGATGTTACAGCAATGATAGCTATTTCTGTAAAAATATTAACTAAATATTCACTAGGGATCAAAAAAGGAAGCACTTAGGAATTATTAGGAAAATAATACAAGACCAAATTTAGTAGCATTCTTATGCTGCCGTGTCAGTTGTCATGCTATGTATGTGCAATTCCAGTCTCTTAATCTCTTAAGACAAATACAATTGAATTCAAGAAAGTTTAGGAGACAACAAAAATTAATCAGATGCCTGAATTGACTTCTGAACTGGGGCCAGTTACACAGGCTGGCCATTATCAGTTTGGGAGCAGGACATAATAAAGGTTTATAAAAGCTTGTGTGGAGTGAAGTAAGGAAATAGCTTTGTCAGTGTTTAATCTGAAACAAGAGCAAAGAGCTCAAATATCTCTGTCAGATGCTGGATAAAAAGAAAATGAGCTGGTGCAGTTCATGTTCAAGCTGGAGAACATCTTGCCACAGGAGGTTGTGGGTACTAGAAGTTCACATTAGTGCAGGGAAAGACGGACAATTTTGTGAAAAAGAAATCGGATGAGGTTTCCTAAATTGACAGACATTGCTTCTGGGTCAGCTACAAATTGGTACATGCTGGAAGAGTATTCAGGGAAAGTATGTATGATATGGTGAATGATCCCCAATGAATATTCAGAGCAAATTACTGTAAAATGTGTGGTGCCACTGACTTTTGTATTAATTATGACTCCTATTTAAAAAGTAGCAAAACTCCAAAAATTATCATAGGTCCGTCATTGCTCATTTTTTTAAAACTCCAAGACAAAATTTATTGGTGTGCATCTTCTTTTATATTTTGTTCCCTTTATTTAAAACATACCGGAAAACTTTAGGAGTCGTGAATTTTCCCTACCAGAAGTTTGCTTTCTTATTATATCTGAACCAAAAAAGCATATGGGTTGTGTTAATTAAATAGTCCCAAAGAGTTAAAATTGGCAGTGAATCTTAGCAAGAATATTGCATGTTCTGGAAGCAGGATTTACATGCATGTAAAAGTTCACAATGATGTTTTGCATTACTTTCCTTTCAACAGAAAATTCATTGCTTCGCTACATGAGCAATGAGAAAATAGGTCAAGAAGATTACATGTTTCAAAGGAATAGCAAAAAGGATACTGGGAAAAAGTCCAAAAAGAAGGGAGACAAGAGTAGTAGTCCAAGTCATTACTCGCTGTTGCCTAGTTTACAAATGGAGTCATTGAGGCAAGAAGTCATGGGCACACCTGGACCAGAAACTGCTCTGTACCATGTGAGTAAAAATAACATTAACAAAAGTCATTGCTCTGTGCTTGTGGTAAGAGACAGTCTTGGTTTAAACTTCTTGGTTTAATCTTTAAACCTTCTCTGGACTGCTACTGTTGCACTGATTTATGTTCTTCAGACAATAACTAAGTCTCAAAGAAATATTTTAGAATTCTTGATTTTGCTGTTAAGATGAAGGGTGGACAGCATTATTTTATTTCCTGTATTAGAAAATGGCACTTTTGAAATGCAGTGTGGTATCTCTGCCTTGACTGACTTGCTGCCGATGGAAAAGGAAGCAGCAGCTGTTTCCTGACTGGCTAGATTCCTTCTTCCCAGCATCCCCATCACTGCAATATGCTAAGTGTTGTCAGACAGCCCCTTTACTACAGGTACTTGGAAGGCCTGATAATGGCAGGAAAACTTGTGGGAGGTTTTTGTTTTCCTTTGAGGTAAGAGGAGCTCTAATGCATGTAACTGTTTTTAACATACCGCCCTCAGGAATGCAGGTATAAATGTGAAGGTAGCAGTTCTGCTGGGTATGCAAAAGGAAAATTGCAGTAACTTGCTCATTTTTAAGTGTGTCCAAAAATGGAGTTAGAAGATCACAACATATTTTAGATGTGATAAGACATTCACCCCATAGCTCTTTCCATGTATCGAGAG
The DNA here is from genome assembly GCF_012460135.2 of Molothrus ater. Lineage (NCBI taxonomy): Eukaryota > Metazoa > Chordata > Aves > Passeriformes > Icteridae > Molothrus > Molothrus ater. Next base: position 15,019,509 of record NC_050479.2, on the reverse strand, counting down.
AATACTCATCTCTCAGTGACATTTGTTTCTCAGTATATGTTAAATTCCTGACACTATGCAGTAACAAAATCTTTTATTTTAAGGTACCACCTTTTTTTTTTCCTTTCGTTCCTCCATAACCTAGTAAGTCTAGTTTCCAAATTCTGTACAAAAAATAAATGATGTACACAGGAACTGGTGGATTCTCAAAGCTCTGGTTTGGAAGTTAATGAGCAACAGCAAGCATAGAATTGACAACAAGCATTTTTCATTTACTTTGGATATCCATCCACAAAACACTTGAAATGTTACCACCCCAAATTCCACCAGTCAGCTAATCCTTCTTGTGCCTCATTGCCATTGCCATCTCTCTCTGTAATGCCACTAAATCTTCAGCATCTGTTTGAAAGTTTAGTTGGAACTTATTCCTTTATAAAAATAAATAAAGCTATCCATTCTTTGGAATACAAATCAGTATTGATCTTTTAACTGGTTATGGAAGAAAATGCTTGAAGTAAACAGAAAAAGGAATCTTAGACTATTGATTTGGTTATGGAGCAAAATGCTCGAAGCAAACAAAAAAAGGAATCTTGGACTATTGATTTGTCCAAGAAATGGGAAATGGAAAGGAGCCCTTCACAAAGCATTTACAGTGCTCTGCAGCTGAATATTGCTGATGCTGCCTCTGGAAGCTGGCTGCTATCATGCAGTTCCAGAGTTTCTATTTAGTGGTAATGACACCCAAGTATTCTGGTGCATATTTCTTTTGCCACATAGCAGAGTCCAAGGTTTTGTAATAAATTGGGCAGAACTTTTCTTCCATCTTAAATAAACAGTGCAGTGAGCACACAAAGAATGGGGGAAGTACAGATAACACACAAGGAACTCCTATCTGTTTGCAGTAAAATTTTATTAAGCTGTAGATAACGAATCAGACAATGAAAACATACTTTATGTTCAAATTGCATCTTAAGGATCACTAAAAGAGTGGAAAGAGTGGCTGTCCTATTGCAATTTTCTTTTTACAATCAGCAGCTACCTAGTTTTTCCCAAAGATTTCAGATTATTTGTAAATGGAAGCCTCTGGATACACATGAGTTGAGTGTAAAAGAGCTACCCTGATAGTAGTGAAAGAGATGGAGGGTTCTTTTTTGTTTGGTCTGGGTTTTTTCAGAAGTCAATGTTTTCATCATGCTAGAATATCAGGGAAGAGAGAATACTATGACTCTGTGCTGTGTATACCACAAGCCAGTAGATTTTCCTAAAGTAAAGAGCAGCCTCTACCACGTGGCTTTAGTTAAATTTGAACCTTTAGTGCCTCAATTGTTTGCATAGGGTCCCAGTGCTAAAGAACACTCCACCAGGCTTGTGAAGTAGCTCAAATCCCTCATTGCTCTTGTTTTTAAGAGTTTTCCATCTGTTAGCCTGTGTTTACCTGGCTTCCATGTCCACCCATAGTTTTAAATGTACCATTATCCATTATTCTCTGTATTTAAACATCTTTTGTTACCAAATTTATCCCTCAGTATAGGATTTTACAGGTTATAATCAAATAATTTTGTAGACTCCTCTTGCTTGCAAGAGTTATAATGAGCTTCTTAGGTTTTTCTTCAAAAATTGTTTTCACATCCTTTCCTCATTCTCAAAATTCTTTCAAATCTTCATCTCTAATCCTAAACTATCTTTCTTAAGCATCCTTCTTAAAGTATGTATGCCAGCACAGCACATAAATTTCCAGAAGCTGCTTGGAAAGGTTACATAACCATTGCTGTTCAGTACTTCGCTATTTAAATGCTCAAAGGACTGATTACTGATTTTATCCATAGCCTTGGAATGAGAGTATGTTTGTTACTTCTGTTTTAGTTTTATTTTTTCTGTAATGTTATTATTTCAAATCACTTATAGACAAGATGGATATTCCCAATCTAAAAGCTTTTATCTTGCATTCTTTGTTCTTAAATACAGTAAATTGTATATGGTTGGTCATGTTGAAACATGTAACTTCCTGGGTATGCTTGCTGAATAATCCATGTCTCTGAAGCAGCCCTAAGTATGAAATATGTGAGAGTAAGGACTCTGGACTCTAACTGGTCCCCCATGATTCTCAAGTCCATAACAAAGGAGTATTGAAGCTCCAGGAATCTGGGGTCTGGTGTGGGGTCTCCTTGTTCTGAAATTATATTTTAATATGTGTATTCTGTGAAATAGAAAGCATGCATGTTTCATTTCTTCTTCTTTTTTTTCTATTTTCCCTTTAACTGAATTCCCTGGAGCAAAAGCCCATGCTGCTCACTCAGCAGTAAGATTTTGTGTCATTCTCTGGTCTTTGATTCTGTGTTACCTTTATTCAATGATGTTTTCATTCTTTTTGACTCCATTGATACAAATGTTAAATAATTTTGGACCAAAACACATCCCACTGGTTAATGATGAATTCTTTGACAATTCCAGGCCTCTTTCCTTTTGAATTTTGCAGCTATTGACGTGAGCAGGTTGATTACCTTTTTACTGTAAAGCTTTTACAATTATGCTGACTTCAGCTCCTTCTGCTGCTTTTATGTATAGCTCTATAGAAAAGAAAAATCTTTGATCAAAAAAATACACTGCTGAATTAAATTACCACAGCAGAAATGGTATTATTTTTTGTGCTGTAAACAAAGTGGATGGTGTTAAAAAAATTACCATGGTAATGTAGAAGTGCCTGGTTGTTGTTTGCTAAAAGCTATTCTGTAAAATGCCAGCAGATTCAAATTGTTATATTCTAAAGTGATCACGAGATTGTGACAGTCTAGCATTTTTCTGACTGTCAGGATACTAAACTTACATAAAATTACTGGTTTCAAAAGTTTTTATTGTATTACTGACCTGTCAATGCAATCAAAACTGCCTGGTCAAGGGTACATTTCAGTTGCAGCCTTGAAAAGTGAACAGGGTTTGCTTGTGTTTGCTGAACATAACCAATGTCATAGCTGATACCATAGCAAAACAAAAACTAATTTGTGTTGTGTCTGTGAACTAAACATCTCTTGTATCCTCTTCTGGTGTTTCTGAACCCTCATATATATTTTTTCTGCACTGCTTTGGTTTTTTTTTTCCCATCCTAGAAATTGTTTTTGGCGTTTTGTTGATTTCTAGACAAGTTGTTGTTCTTGCATTCTATTTTTCTTCCTCAGTATTGTAAAAGAAACCAACACAGAGTGTTAATGTTTTTATTAAGCTGAGGCAAACTGTTTGAGCTGTTGCTAATCTGATGTGCAAGCAGGTGTTCAATGTGATCTATTTCTGTAGGTAGAGAACAGCACATTTTGTCTTGAACTTTTGGGGCACAAGAGATGAAAACTCTGATATATTATTGTAGTTTCTCAGGTTCATTATGTTTTCTGTAAAGGAATTTTCTTGGTGTGTTGTGCTTTGTTTTTGTTGAAGGAAAATAATGTTGTTATTTAGGAGGGAGATAGAGTCATAGGTCGAAAGAAGTTCAGTGTCAGGTTAGTAATAATTTGCTGCTAACTGGATCAATACAACTTTCCCTTAGCCTAGAAGCAGCATTGCAATGTGAAGAAAAGCTTACAGGCTATTGTTTGTGGTAGTAAGTGAGATTGCTTTTTCTTGCATAACTCCCTGCTGTATACAATAGGCTGTAGCCTACACAGATAAACTTATATTATTGACCTTGTTTCTTCTCCCTTCCTGCATCCCATTATCTCTGCATTTTCCAGTGTATGCTCAGTTGTTCATGTGTTCTTACCAATACATAGTGACTCGCTAGTTGTGGGAAAATTGACAGAAAAATAATAGTTTCTCACTATGCTGTAATAACCAGACTATTTAAATTTGTTTAATTAATAGTGGAGTTTTCTTAGTTATTTTATTTGCATTTGAAAAGAAGGTAAGTTTAGTAGCAAAACTGGCCACTTGGAAGTTCATGTATCTGAAACAGGTCACTCAGTAATGGGTTGAGCAGATAAATCAATGTTTTGTACCTTTGGGAGTTTGCTAACTTTACATGTGCAGATATGTACACATGCACTTTAATGTTCCAGTTCTACTTTTAATAAGGGAGAAATGAAATAAAAGCTATCAGCTGGAGTTGTGCTGCAAATTGCATTAAGTTGTGGTCCAACGTCGGTAAACTTCCTTTTTTTTCCTCTTTAGCAATATATAACCATCCCTGTGGTTAAAATGCAGCCTGATAACTCTTAATCACATAATTAACAGCAATACTTGCTGCAGTGAGCACCCATGGAGAGCCAGGCTCTCTCCTTCCTACTCTGCCAGTGAGGCAGCAAGGACCAAGGGTGTGAGCCGGGCTCAGTTTGAGCTGTTCCTCCCTCCAGAACTCCCAAGGTGGCTGTGCCAGGTCAGCTCCTTGGGTTTTCTCAGCAGAGCTGGTGGGGCAGCATCAGCCTGGGTCAGCTGGCTGCAACAGTGATCTTGTTGAGAATACTTCAAGTGAAGAAGATTTGTTTATGGACCTATTGCAGAAGTCAATTTTTAGCTAATAATATGAATTGGAAAGGAGACAGTAACTTTTAGCCAAAACAACTTCTACTTAAATCATGTGTATTTCCAGGTGTTTCTTGCCTCCTACAAACACCTCCAGAAAAAATACAGGAAAATGCTTTCTAAAAGTTGAATTCAAAATGTATGTGTCTAGGTGTTATCAATACAGAGAAGAATTTGCCAAAAAACTCATGATTTTGAAAACTTCAGATCTAACTGAAGTGGTTGATTTTCCCTTACTTCTGTTCCTTTCTGCAGAAAGGCTGAAAGGAAGTAAAAAGTGAAAATACTTAAACTACATTGTTTTTGATGAAAATTCTTGAATAAAATATGCATGTGTTTATAAAACCTTTAATCACAGTACCCAATAACTAGCATTTTAAAAAGTGCAGAGCATGTGCATATAGTTTCCTAATAAACTTATGTGCAAGCTACCCATCAACCTATTGCAAAAAATCTTCTTTATAAAAGTGCTATCTAAAAAACATTAAGTAGTGCAGAATGATTTACTAAAAAAGCAGCCCTAACAAAACTACCCCACTGAAAAACTAGCAGTTTCCTACAATTGTAAACATCACAGTATTTAAAGAATTTCTGTTCAGTTAATTTTTTTGTTATGGATATTTGTAAATAAACTAAAAATTTGTAGAGAACAAATTAAAAATCAGTTGCACAGATTTTAAGTAGGTGTCTGAAATTTTGAATGTCATTGTACCATTACAACAGATGGAGTTGGTTTTTACTTAAAAATTTTCGTCTTAAAAATGTCTGGAGTCCAACTATGGCGGTATTTAAATAACAAGCCTCCCTTTTTCTTTTTCTCCTCCCTGTTTTCACAGTAGTCTATAGTTAGACATGTAGTTGTTATAGAATAAAAATATAGCAGTTGGTATCAAAGTTCAGTTTAACCTAAGTACATAGTAAAAAATATTTTCCAATAGAATCTCCATAAATTTTGTTAATATTTGAATTAGTGTTACTTCTTTGCTGTCGTCTTTCATCTCCATTTAAATATATGTATTAAAATAATACTGAAACTTGCAGATAGATTACAGACTTATGTGCTTTAATTATCTGCGAAGGAAATCTTAAACTCTTCTTTGAAAATGTAAGCATTATGTAATGTAAATAATTATAGTTGTGTTCCAGTTAAAAACCATTGGCATTTTATATTCCCAGCTAAAAAAGTCCACTGGATTTCAAGTAACTGTCCAGAAATGAAAGAAACATAATGAACAGTTTTAGAAATAGTCTTGAAAAATTTCAGTGTCTAATTACCACAGTAAGAAATTATTTTAAAAATTATTTCTTCACTACTTTGTTGCAAATTAGCCCTTTACAGCTGAAATACAATTGTGCACACTCTACTGTGCTTCTACTCTAAAGGCAGAAAAATGCAAGTCTTTACTAAAAGTAGCACATAGGCTGTTAAAACGTCACAAGTGAACAAACTGTAATTTCTTCTGATGTCTAGCCTGTTCAAAGACAGCTGTCTCAGACTGGACTGGGAGGAGACTCCTGGGTGTCTCAGTGGCAAAGTCCAAGACTCTGAGCTGCTGAGGTGCCTGGGTTTCTCCTCAAGTACTTGATGTTCATGAAGCTCCAGCAGAGCTTGGCTGGTAAGAGCTAAGCACCTGGATGTCCCTCTCTGGAGGTGACTGGAGCATTTAAGACATTTGCATCTTTCTTCTCTAGGTTATACTGGTCACATCTCAGCTAAGTTTTTGTAGCCTTAGGGGGTTGTTTGTCTTGTTCTAGGACTTCAGCTCCTTGCTCCCTTTTCCATCAGTGAGCATGTAAAGAGGAAATAAGGCTGTGGTGGTAGCTAGGTCCACATGTGTGGAAATGGAAGGAACTCGCTGCATTGCAGTAGAAAATGAGCTGAGGAGGCTTATGAAGTTATAGAATAATCTGATTTGGAGTTATTTTAAAAGCCTCAAAGTCTATTCAGAGGCAAAATTGTTAGTAAAATGTTTCATATAATGCAATGCAGAGAAGCAAATGCAGTTGTGCTATGAACACATCATAAGCTTCTATCCATTTCTCATCTGCCTAGTCTATGGTTCAGGTATAGACAGCCCTTTGCTCTGAGAGACATTTAGAAAGAACAATGCTGAAAAAGTTAAGGGAAAAGTAGGATAAGGAAAAGAAACATAATAGGAAATTTTACCTATTGCCTTTATGAGTCTGAAACACCATAATGTCCTCCAGCCACATTGGCCATGGGCAGCTTTGAATGCCTACACATGTGGGGTTTCTTTCTGTTGGATACTTGTGGGTTTGTATGTTTGATTCAGACAGGAGAGCAGCATGTCTCACTCACATTCTAAAAGTTGGAATAGTGGTTCCAGGACTTGGCCATCTTCTAGACCACAAAAGAAACCATCTAAACAATACTGTATGTATCCTTTTATTTGAATGCAGCACTTCACAAATGTAACAGACACAAAATAAGTGATAAAAATAGTGTTCATGTTGTTAAAATCTGTGTAGAAACTTCATCTAGGTCATAAATTACCTGTATAGCATATAAAACAAACAATACAGTAAAATAGTTAATCAATAAGAAAACTATGCCTTTCTTGTGACAGTTAGAAAATGACTGCCATAGGCATAAAATTGCTGTGGTCAAAGGTAATTTTTGCTATTCCATCAGAGTTTAGTAAAAATTTGGTTCAAAATAAATCTGCAATATCTGAGAGAAAAAGCAAGAGAGGAACAGCATGTAAATTCCTTGCTAATGGAAGTTGGCCTTATATTATTTTTAGTCTAGTGCAATCAACAGAGAGGAATAGAGAGGCCTCTGGGTCTAGTCCTCTGCTATTACAGTTAATCTCTTTCACTTAATCCTATTCAGATCTGTACTAAATTCCACATTGAAATAGGGTATGAATTGCTGTTACTAATGATGGGACCAGTAAAAGGTGATAAACTGGGTGAATGGGTAGCCAGTTGTCATAATTCCAAGTAAAATGTTGGACAGAAGGGAGGAAAGATGCCAGCAAGAGCAAGGCATCTAATGAATTTGCTACAGAAAAACAAAACCCAGATGCCTCAGAAACCAGCATAAACTGCATAGGATAATAGGATAATTCAGTCTGGGAGCAACCTCAAGAGGTTCTGTGCTTGGTCTTTGGCTCAAAGCAGGGCAAGCTCTGAGGTCAGACGAGGCTTCTCAGGGTTTTGCTCAGCTGGATGTTAAACACCTCCTGAGATGGAGACTGAATGAACTCTTGGCCAACCTGCAGCACTGCTTGTCTGCCCCATGGCAGGAAAGTTGGTGATGAACAGCAAAACAGGTGTTTTGGCTATAGCTGAGAGGATAGCAGCTTGCTCAGATTTAAGGGATAGTTTCTGTTCTTTCATTGCTCCTTAGCTAAAATCATCTTGGGGATGTGCCTTGGTTATCTCACATCTGTTTTCCCAGTTCCAGACTCTCAGTCCTTTGAACTCAAGACTGAAGAGAGTAGATGTGCATATGCGGCTTTTATATTTGAGTTCTGTTTAAGCATATATTTTGTGAAACAGTAATACTTAGTCTCCTTGGGAGGGAGTGCTAAGTTCTTTTAATTATATGGAATAATATCTGCATTGTTCTTGAGGTATATTATTGCTGTCACAGATTAGAGAATATTTTTACATCTGCATTGTTTCTCTTTGAAAGAAATGGGTAATACCATTAATTTGCTCTTATTGGGGAAGTGGTTGCCCAAATGAAGTTTGAAGGTATTGAATATGGGAGATTTTACATCTAATTCTATATACTCTCTGATCATTACTAAAATCCAGAGTTACTTATTGCAGCAAAGCAAAATCCTCTAGAGATGAGGTAAGATTTGTTTATGGGCCATCATGAAGCACAGTGGGAGTCTTCTGTGGGAAATTTTTGTTTAAACTTTCTCTATTACCTTCTTTTGCATTATGACCACGAGGGGAAAAAATGGCCTGTCATAATTTCTTTCCATGGCAAAGCTGGGGAAATCTTTAAAAATGAGAGAGTTACTGTAAAGGTCATCAGTCCAGCTCTGCCAGTCTAGATTTATTCCTTACTGCATAGAATATAATGGTCTGAAAGTGTAATTTTATATGATCTAGAGATGTAGATCCATATATTAATAAATCTCTCATCTCAGAGCATTTTCTAATTTCCTTTCACATCCCCATTCTGTATTTTTTTCTGTTACCTACTTCATAGAATCATTCCTGATTTTATCCTGCTTCTGTTACCTGATAGAGAACCATTGCTTTTGTAGGTATTAGCATTGTTTGAACATGAGTAAGCTAACAATCACAGTAGCACAGTTTTATTTCTTATAAATGTAGAATAAGTGATTTAGTCCCTCAGTTATTCCCCTTTGATAAAGAAGAGATGAAGTGTGGTACATTGTAGCAGAGAAGCTTATGTCAGGTATTGCACAGAGGGGACTCAGCATGAGTTACCACTGCAATATGCTGGGGATTGTCACATCCAGGAGAACTTTGATCCAGGGCCTGACTTCTCTACTGGCTCTTCTCTGTTTTCCTTTCTGCACAAGGGAAAGGGAGATAGCAGGACTCTGAAAGCATTTAACCAAGGACACTGGCTGGCATGTGTCAAGAAATTTGGCATTCTAAAAAACTTGTACTGAGTGGTGGAAATGTTGTTTGAATTAATGGAGCACATGTGCCTGTTTCAAAGTGCCATTTTATGTCAAAGCATCAAAATGCTTTGACAAAGAGCTCCATTGTTTTCTGAAGAAGGGATTTTTTCCAAGTAGTGGTTTTGACTCCACAGGAGTCTCTGCCCCATTCCTCTGCCCCACTTACACAGTGGTGGCCCCTTGAGCCTGCTGCTAACACACAATATGGGAGATTGTATGGTTCCACTTGGGAGGAAAATGGCTCTTTGCAGCACTGCAGCTCCTGAACTGAAGCTGTTTTATTGGGTGTTTCTGTTTTACTGGAGAGAAGTGCTTGTTGCTTAGCGCCTGATCCCTGAGTCAGCCAATCCATCTCTGCTACTGTGCTGTGCAGGAAAAAGCAGCCTGGTATTTTTCATAAAGCAATAACTGCTTTTTGTCCACTTCTCAAGTATATCCCTTTGCTTTCAGATAAACCCAAGTAGATAGCATTTCCAACACTACAGAATTCTGGCTTTAGAGTGATGTGTTACTTCTTGTCAGCTGGTTTGTACCCATGAAATCACCATGGCCAGTTCAGAATTAAGAAGACCTAATGTTATCTTTCCCCACCTTCTGCAAAGTTCTGCTTCATCTTATGCTTAGAGGAAACCTTACTGAATTCCAGCAAGTAATGAGACCTTTATCCTGCAATGAACTGTTCTTTTCCTGCCTTAATTCATAAGGGCAGTGGGAGTGTTTGGTATGAATTTTAACAGAATATGTAATTCCTGATGTACAGAAATTCTTTCCTTCTTTTCCCCCTGAAAACTTCCCCTCTTTTGAAATCCAGAAGGAGTTTTCTGTTTCTTTCCCCAAAGGATATTATGTCCAAGTGCTAACAGAGAATAACTTGCAATAGTGTATCTTCCTTAAAGCAGAAATCGGTTTTCTCAGACCACCTACATCCTCTGCACTTTTTCTGTCACACAGTCAGACAGAGCATGAAAGAGATCATGCTGAGGGGCACAATCAGAAGTGTTGCTCCCTCCTCCTGCAGAAGGAGGTGTATGTGCTTGTCACCATAAGCAAGCACCAAGGTGTTGTAAGGGGGCATGAGACTTTTATTCTAGGCTAATGATTTTTCCTCTGCAAAGACTGTGGGCTTGGTGGAAGATGTTGTTAATGCCCCAGGGGTGACTTCTGTTTTACAGCAGTTTTTTTTTCTTCTGAAAAGGTCCATGTTGTGCCACAGACCACGTCTTGAATCCAATAATAGATCAAGAATAAGTTTCTTAAATCTGTTTGGATCGTCTTGCTGTTTTAATGTTTAGATAAGCATACAAGGAAAACCTGCCTTCCCTGTGAATAACACAGAAATTTTCTAAGCACACCAAGATTTTTCCTGGAGGAAATTGCAAAGTTTGGTATCTACTGGAGGGGCATAGCAGCAAGGCACAAGTATCCATGGAGTCTTTGGGGTGATTTGTCTCAGATGCACCATGAAAGTACCAAAGGCAGTAGATAAAAATTGAAATACAGGAAATTCCATATAAACATAAGAAAAAGATACTTTTACTGTGAAGATGGTTTAACTGTAGCAGGTTGCCCATGGAGTTTGTGGAGTCTCCATCTTGGAGATACTAAAAACACAACTGGCCACAGCCCTGAACAGCCTTCTCTGCTGGAGTCTGCTTTGAGCAACAAGGCTGGATAAAATGATTTCCAGGGCTGATTTCTTGCCTCAGTTGTTTTGTGTTTTTTCTGACTGGTCCATTCTTTTCAGTAAGAGACTAAACAGGGAACTGATGGGAGTAGAAATCCAAATAAAGGGTTAAATACTGTTCTGTGCAGGTGATAGTTTAGTTTCTATTTTCCTTCTTAAATGGATGCACTTGAAACACACAGTGATGGAGCAACTGATGCATCTTGGACTTTTGCCATTAAAGGATAAATAGAGTTTTTGAATCCTCCCTTTCCCTCCTAGATTTCTTACTGTCAATAAAAAGTAGTGTGGGAGGTACCAAAATTGAATGTTTCAAAGTAGATGTAGAGCAGAAGAATGATCACAGAATAAATTATCCTAATGAGCAGCACTTGTCCAGTTTAACTGTTTATTCTCCTTTGCTTCAGGCAGCTGTGACACTGCTGCAGTCCTTGTTATGTCAGTCAGAAAGACTGGGGGAATATGAGAACTCTCATTTAAAGTTAATGTTGTCCAGGAGTTTTACTGCTTTGGTATTTCAGTTAAAGAGTCCTGTGGCTTAATGGCTAAGAAGGAGAGTCTTTCCCTAGTGGTGGAAAGCAGCACCACTGTATATTATTTTTCCAAATAGCCTGAAGATTTAAAAAATCATTTTATTTTTGCATTCATTATGCTAACAACTTCTGACAAAATACTTGCACTATCTTCTGCAACTGCTGAGTTGTATCCAGCTACTCTAGTATTTGCCACAGAGAACCCCCCGCCCCCCCCCCCCCAAAATGATAAGGAAACATTTGGAAATGGGAGAATGAATAAGAAAAGCTGTGCTTGCTATCACATTTCAGGCAATCATAGTTCTGCCCTTAGCTAGCCTATTTGTCTTGGATAAGCAGACGTAGGAGCAGTTGTATGAAAAGAATAGACATCTTTGATGTTATCAACCCTTGTAGATTATGTGATAAGGAGACCATCCTGCACAGCTCATATAGCCATTGCTCACCTCAGAGGCACATAAAAAAGTTAGCAGCTTCAAGATATCAGCCTATGTTTTTTATGCAGTAAAAACTCTTGAGGGACATATATGCTGTTTCTTTCTTTTTGTGGTCATTAACAAAATGCAAGAAGGAATATCTGCTGCTGATTGGCAGGAGGTTTCAAACTTTCTAATCTGACAGAGGTCTTCCCTCATCATATCTTTGTAACAGCCCTTGAAAACTTTATTTTCCACAAATATCCATTAAAATAATTAGTACTGTGTGCTATAGGCTCTTAATGGAGACTAAACAAGGTGGTAAACAGAAAAGATTTTGGCAAAATCCTGGGTTGTGAGTACCCTTAAGCATGAGGTGTTAATACTGATATAAAGTGTGGTGTTGTATCTAAATAGGTTTGCATTTTCCCCCTTTTCAGTCTTCTTTTAGCTCTGAAATTTTGGATCACAACACACCAAATGCAGAGAAATGTGTATGTGGTATATCAAAACAGTGAAAATAGAACATTGCCAATGTTCTCAAAGCATTGAGAACAATCTCTCAAAGTGAGAGATCAATGATATGATTGGCAGAACCAGCTTTTATTTTTTTCCCAGATACTGGCTTTTCCATCTGTAGCAGAAAGTTCCAGTAATCAGATGTGTTGCAAGCTATCCTGCTGAAACTAGAGAAAACTATCTTACAGTGACAGAGGGGAAGTGCCTGCCTGTAAACCATTACTTGGTGTCTAAACTTGCAGCTTGAGAAAAATTGGATTTGACCCGAGCTCTAAATAAAGCTATAGATATGTGCTATTTTCCCTTTCAATCAGACTGAGCCCAGATTTGGGTAGGACTGGATATTATTTTTTCCATAAACTGGTTCTCTCTTCCACCTTTTTTTAAATGAGTGAGTGAAAAATCTCAGAAGAATAGTGGAGAAACAAAAAAGCCCTTGAATGAGAATTGTAGGTGCTGTCCAATATAGTACTAGTTGCTATGGTCAGTCTGTTCCTTCAGAGAATCTTCAGTTGTGCTCTTTTTTTGGTAGACCTACACATTCTGTAACCATGAAGAAGTTCGTATAACTATTATAATGTATTTATTTTTTGGACAGGGATGTAATGTTCTGTTGGTCACACCTTTGTAATTTATATTAGGTGTTAGAGAAGTCTAAGGAGCAGCTTAACCTCAAATCTTCAGACATCTTCCTCAGACTCTTGAAGTTTGTCAAAATAACTAATCTTCTCAAATTTATCATTTTGATAACCAGTCTGTTTTCTGCTTTTATTTGAGCTACCAACTGGAATATAAGTTTTCTAACTTTCATCATAACAGTTATATCAAACAGTCTCCTCTTCTGATAGCAGTTTCATTCCAATTTAATATTAGTACTGAAAGACCATTTTATTAAGTTTTCTATTTGGCATGAAGCAAATAAATTCATTGAAACTTAAATAATTTCACACTTTCATTTAAATACATTTTTCCAAATAGAGAGCTATGAAATTACTACTAAATAAGTTACATTTTCAGGCTTCTGAACATTAATGACTAACTTTCCATCTTGTTTCCCTTCTGAGCAAATACAGAGCAGTCACAGGACTAACCAATAATAAATACTTTCTCCCAGAAGAGAAACCTGAATAACTCTGAGAATGAGACAGAAACACGATAGTCTCATTTCTTGAAAATGTGTTACATGTACCAAGATGCTGGTATGTTATTGTGTGCATGCAGAGAGTATTGATTAGAGCACCTGTATGGGATTATTTTCATGCTAAAAAACAACTACAATTACAGGCCAGTGGTGATCTCTTTGGTTGGTATGAGCCTCCACCTGCAAGTTTTTTCCAGTGTAGCTGCATTGCTGTGCTGTAATCCAAAAAGGCTTTGCCCTGGGGCAGGTTGCTCTTTTCAGGTGTGCAGTCTGCTGGCCTTTTGGAACTCTGTCAATCATTTTGAAGTCTGTTAGAGTAAATACAACCCACAGCGCAAGTCTGATAATGAACAGTTGCAGGAAGAGTGGGACTGTTATGGCTCCTCCCTGCGGAATTAAATCTCCATTGGCTCTTGGAATTTGCAGCTAAGATCTCAGAAAGGTAGGGCTAGAGGCATGCTAGAACATTGGTAAGAAAAACCAAACAGACAAAAAACCAACCAAAACTCCTCACCCAAAAACCCCACATAAACCAAAACACTAAACCAGGAAAAGCAAAAACCCTTTAATAAATGATATTTTATTCCTCTTAAAATACATGTCCTTTGAGGCTGCTAATAGGATAGACAGGCTTATATATACATTAAATATTTCTTTGATATTCTCCTTAGAGATGCACTTGTCCAAGGGCTTTATTAAATAGAACAAGCTCAAAGATCACATATGACAGGAGAGAAAATCATGGTGTCTAAAAAAGTCAGTGAGTCTGAGTGTATTCAAAGGGGTTTTGATGAATGTTAAACATCAAGGGACACCTTGCTTTTGGGTAATGGAAAGTTTTTCTAGTTGTGTTTTGGATGACTTGAAAGCATATAATTCAGAATATTATTAAAGAGTTTCAAATTTTCTTCAGGAGTGCCAATTTCCACTTGTCTTAAGGTACTCGTCTATTTAATCTTTTCAGTGTCCCTCTTGTTTCCATTTTACTCATTATTTTGAGTTAATAATGACTTTCTTCAATATGGAATGCTGCTTTCTATTTCATTTCATGCTTGCTCTCAGAATTAGTAGAAGAGATGGATTCTTGGAAACTGGGACAAAATATTTATGAAAGCAGTTAATCAAAGCTCAAGGTGTATCAGAATCAAAATGCAGTGAACATACATTGAATCTGGCTTTGTGGTCGAGTGATTAAACAGTGTCTTACAGCAAGTTTGCATTAGTACAGCTGAATTTCTTGGTGTAAATCCATGTGTTTAGGGTTCATGGAATTTAGAAGTAGTAGTTACATTATTTCTGTATTTGCCACATCACAGAATTAAACTGTAAAAGGGGAAACATTGGTGGCCAGCATTAGAACAGGTTGCTTAAAGAAGCTGTGGAATGTACCTCTTTGGAGATAGTTTATCTAGGCTAGAGATGACCCAGAACAGGATCCAGTGTTGGCCTCAAAGCAAGCCTTGCTCTGGTCAGGAGGAAGGACATGACCTCCTGACACCACTGGGAAAACAGCACTAAGCATTGTCTTACAACTGGTAAGAGGCTGTAGATTGCATTCAATGAGTTCCAAAAAAAGCAACAAAAGAAGAAGCATTTTTATATTTCAGCCTCACTTTTTTGCTGTTGTTGTTGTTCTCCAATTATATATTTTATATTATGTATACATTTTCTGAATTAAGAAAAAAGATGGTGCTGTTTTTTGCAAAGGGTCAACTAACTTGAAGTCTGAAGTCTATGTAAAATAATATAAAGTGTTAGTTAAAATCACTGCAGTTGAAATAGTTCCCAGGAACTTCTTTCAGTTGTAGAATTTGCCCTTAATTATGATTTAATTCAATGAGCTAATTTAGAATAATAGCTGAATTTAATAAAACCTTTCTATTTTGCAATATAACATAATGTATGGAAAAATGGTTAGACATGTAAATTACATGCTTTCTTCCTGTCAAAAACTGATACCCCTTCATTACCCTTTCTTCCCAAAAACTGACTCAGAAGTTAAGAGGTGTGAACTGAGGTTTGCAGGTTCAATTTACAGACAAAACATCTAAAGAGAAGGCTTTTCATATGTTCTCACCTGCTCTCAGAATTACTTGTGAGAAAAGGGAGCAGAGATTTTCCTTTTCTGTTTTGACACTGTGAAAATAATAGTACAGAAAAGTCAAACAGCAGAATGAAATTGTCTGAGTTGTGAACTGAGAAGTGCTAAAGTTTTGGATTTGTATGTGTGTGAATTTTTTCATCCACTTTGAATTAAGTAAGATTTTCAGAGGGAGTTACTTACACACTTCTGCTCAGCCACTCTGTTATTCCTGGGTCATTAAGATCTCTTCTGGTCCTTCGCAGGTTGAAATACTTTGTGTGATGTAAGTGGGATGGGTTTTGCTGTCTTGGTTTGTTGAGAGCTGGTGCTGATTGAATTGGTACCAGTAGCAGAAGAAAAAGGACAAGAGCCAGGAAATGAGAACAAGTGGGATCCTCTTTTTAATTCCCAGTGGAGGCCTCCTTTGACCCATGGAGGTAGCAATATAGGGGAGTAGGTTCTGTCAGATATGGTCTCTGAGGGATCAGCACATCTAGCAAGTCAGTTAAATTTTTTAATTACACTTAATTATTGTCTTGCTAGTAATTATTCCCCATGGGCATGTTAGTTTTTGCTGCATGAAAATCTCTCAGCTGTGAGGCAAGAGATCCCTTTGAAGCTGAGTCTGCTGCATGTGAGCTCAGGGGTGTGCAGGAAGCAGGGAGGAGAGACATTATTAGAATAGAGTCATTAAGGTTGGAAAAGAACTCCAATATCACAAACATTTGACCAAACAATATCACATCAATTAAGCCATAGCACTGAGTGCCAGGTGCAAAACCAAAGCTGCTCTTTGAATTGAACCTAGTCTCGTAAACTAGGGGAGAGGGTTTGTCTTACTACTAGGAACAGGATTTGGAATTGCAGAACTGTCAGTGCTTTTGCTTAGATTTATTTTTACCAAGTGGCACAGAAGTATTGATTTCTGTATTGATTCCTGGCAAGCTGAAATAGAAAGTTTTAATAAGCAGACACTCTAATGGTAACGTTTTCTTAGTTTTAACACTGATAACATTTGTCTGCCTTTCTAGAAAACTGAAGTTCAAAACAAGTCAAATCACATCTTTAAAGTTTTGCTGATTCATTACAGATTTATTATTTTTTTAGTTCACTGGGGATTGTGTTTATCTGAGTCAAAGTATTTAAACAGAAATGGTTATAAAATGTGTTAATACCTATTGATCTTACTAATAAGCTAAGATCTTAAATAAAGGAGCAATTTCCATCCTGTCTCATTGTCAAGGGAGTGGGTTAGTTTGTGCGAGTGGATCAGCTGGAGGGAAATACTTCCACTTAAAAACCTGGTGGAAAAAATAAAGTTCTAGTTTTTATATGGGAGGCTTTTCCCCAGTTGTGATTAAGCAGAATTTACTGATGTCTTTCAGAATACTAGCCCTGGTTCTGAGAAAATTGTCTGATGGTCTAATGACCATTGCATGAATACTTCCACACCAGCATTAGGCAGTGTGTTATTTTGTATATTTACATATAGATGTCAAGAGTACTTTATTTAGTGTATACATTAGAAATACATGGGCTGTGTAGTTTCATTACTGTACTAAACAAGAGAGATATTCCTTCTTTATTAACAGAACAAGAGGAGAGGAACCATTTGGGGCAGAAACTACAGTTGGTTTGGCAACCTAACTGGAGATCTGCTTTGAGATGTTTGACAGTGTGCTTTTGCTTTACAACCTTATGAACAGGTGAACTAAAATCACCTTTTTCTTAGGCCTAGAAGTCTCTTGGTTGGTGTTACCTGATATGACTTAATGTAACATTTCTTTTATTGTAGGTCTGTGGTTGAATATAAACATTGCATTTTCACTTCTTCCATTTTGATTTTCTTGTAGACATTTCAGCAGTCTTCTCTACAGCAGAAAAGTAAAAAGAAGAACAAAGGTAAAAAATAAATTTGTTTTCATATATGGGTAGGAAGGGATTTGCCAAGATTAATTGTATGGTATTGCAGTATCTGAGGAACTCTAACTTGTTAGCTCCAATAAAATGTTCAGTTCAGTTGATCATGTTGAGAATGTATTAGTCCATTTCTGATGTCTCATAGTTACCTAATGTTCCTCTACCTTCATGTATCTGCTTTTATCTTTTTTTTTTTTTTTGAATACTTAGACTCTAGCCTCTTTGGGGCCAGGGTTGGTTTTTCCAGCTGTGTTCAGGTAATGCCTCACTGCAGCACTTGCTCATTACCTACGCTCTCAGGTAATTTATATCATAGTAAATTTTCCTCCTTTGATTTTGAAGTACAAAGGCCTTAGGAACTGTTGAGTTTCAAAAAGAGCTGCAAAGAGAGGTTTGTGAACACCTGTGAAGTACTTAAACAGTTGTATTTGGTAACCAAGTGGGAAGTACATGAATTTATTTGTTGTGTGCTTTATTCTAATGTGAAATATGTTGAAAATTACAAATAAGCATTTTTCCTATTTTTAAATATCTTGCCTTTCTTTTCTCTATAGTGTCTTCTGTCTTCTCTTTCTGTGTTGCTTTTTTTTCTTTTTTTTTTTTTTTGTCTTATCCATAGGATATGAGCTCTGAGATGCTGAACATGGTTTGTTTTGGTTTGCTTTGGCCTTTAAATTATGGTGGTGTGCATAAGCTTTGTGGTCAAAATGGAATGCTTGTAATAATTTTTCATGGCAATTCAAGGTTGAAATTTTTAATCATTTTCTTAAACAGATATATAGTGCTTTCTGCATAGGTATCTTGTTGATTTAGTGGACAAATCAAATGCTTTCACATCACCTTATTGTCATTTTCAGCTCCTATTCCGGGTAAAAGCAAAAGACGGATCTCATGTAAAGATCTTGGTCGAGGGGACTGTGAAGGCTGGCTTTGGAAAAAGAAAGATGCCAAGAGTTATTTCTCCCAAAAATGGAAAAAGTACTGGTTTGTCCTGAAGGACACATCTCTATATTGGTATATCAATGAAGAGGTAAACACCTATACTCATGGTCTCAATGAATACTTTGTATAATGCTGTAGTCAGGATTTAGTGTGAAAACAATGCTTTCAGTGCTTATATATGTTAATAACTTTATTCACCCAAATAATCATACTGAAATTAATATTAACTGTCTAACAAAATTACCATGAAGGTTTTGAGATAGCTGTTCCTTCCAGTACACCTCTTACTACATGGAGAAATAACACAGTTTTCTGTGTCCTCATGACACGAGTTTAGAATAAATTTATCCTCAAACCCTTGAAAGCAAAAAGGTAATTACTTAATCCTGTCATTCAAGCTTAGTCATGGAAGTGTAAACTTTAATGTTGTGCTGCCTGGTGTTCCTTGTTTCTCGGCTAGGCAATTAAGGAAGATAGTTCTGTTTTCTCAGTTCTGTTCTCCTGTTGTTTCTTCTTTGTAGCTTTTGATACGATTTCAGTGCTCATAAATGCTGAACTTAAAAGCACAGGAGCATCCCAGCTGAATTGTGTACAGCTTTGATTATGCAACATTTTCTGCATTGGTACACATTTATTATATCAGCTTTCGCTGCAAAGCTTTTTGCCAGTGTTATGATGCCTTGATTTTTAATCCTATTAGACTCATTAGTAAATATGCTGAGATAAAACCATTGTTAACATCTGTATGCACTCTGTCCTGGACTTGTTCTTTTAATCACAGCAAGCATTTGTACATAACTTTTTCAAAGTAATCCCCAACTTCTCTCTGAGTAAACAGAGAGCAAGTTGTTCCAAAGCCTGTTTTCTCAGACTCAGTCCATTTGTGCCTTGATTCCAGCTTCAGATCAGTAACCTTAACTCCCTCCTCTCCATTCTCCCTCCCTTGGCTACTGCAAGGTTTTCATCAGGGCAGTGATTGATGGCTACAAGTGCAGTGAGTGGTCAGCACTGGGTCCAAGGAGCAGCTCTGAGCTGTGCCATCCTTCCCATGTGGAGTGCAGGGCTCTCAGCACCCCATCCCAAGTTTCCCTGAGGTTTTCTGAGTTTTGGTTATTTTTGAGCCCTCAGCTCCCTCAGCACAGTGTCTGTCATCATCAGTAGAGTCAAAGGCTGGTAGGGGTTGCATCAGTGACAGGTGGACAGACAAACAAACACTGCTCTTGCCAAATCTCTGTTTCTCTAGGCAATCATTCAAAAAAGAAATAGCAAGATTATTCTAAACCGTGTCTTTATGATTTTAAAATACCTGCTAGTGCAGAACCAGTTACAATCCTGTACCTTCCACCTAATGACTCCAGCTCCAGTTTTATATGCTTCACATACATTTGTGTGCTTTCCAGCTTCATTTCTATGATTCTGTGTTAATTTTGCATGCAAAGTTATGAGCAATTAAATAACCAAGTCTGTATTATTGATGTAAGAGTAGCTTAATATAAATAATGCTTTCAAACTGTGAAAAGTCAAGGGAGATTGCATAGCTGATAAAATAAACTCTGTAAAATCTTCAGTGGAGAGGAGAGGAAGGTCAGATATATGCTGAATGTTGTAGAGAGATAAAAGTAGCTGAAGAGATATCATGCCTCTTAGCTGTGATACATAAAAATGATAAACACCACCCATTGAAATTAGTTTTTTTCTCTGTTTCTTCCACTAGGCTGCATTTCTCCTTACTAATTAGTCCATTTTCTCCAAAAATTAACTAATTACAGTAACTAATTGACTGAATACATTTGGTCATTTTGTATATTTTCAAATGTTGGTTCAGCTGTGAAATTGGTCACAAAACTGGGTATTTAAAATGGTATTTTTCACGAAGGGGTCTGTCTTGCTACTTCAGCAGAACTCCCAGTGACTTCTGTGGGAGGTTTGCCAGAGCAGAGCAGATATTAGTATTCCTTTTGGAAAAAGCAGGCAAGTGAAAATATTTGCAAGTTTTCAACAGGCTGGGTTTCTTTTTTCATTTTACTTTAGCTACAGTAATATCTGGAACTATCTTTGCAGGATGAAAAAGCAGAAGGATTCATCAGTCTACCTGAATTTAAAATTGACAGAGCCAGTGAATGCCGCAAGAAATAGTAAGCATGCTTAAAAATAATGCAATTATACAATAAATGAAGTGCAAAGAAAAGACAAGGTTTTCCTTTAAAACAGGGCAATAATGGACTTTGTTGCAATTGTCAGGAGGTTGTATCACAGAATAAACTCATATGAAAAAAGCAAATTATTTTTTTCTGTTTGGAGTGCCATCTTGCCCAAAGAAGGCTATTTTTTCACTTCATTGTGAACCACAGTGCTTGACTAGACCAAAATTAATTATGAGCAAGAAGGCTGCTTGGCCGCTTCTGTCCCTGTATTTTCCTAGTTCTACTTTCCTTTTTTCCCTTTCTGTTTCGGGTTGCTATTTTTTTTTATTTATTTGTTGAGGGTTGGAGAGTCTTTGTGTTCTTTATACTCAATAAACAGCTTTAAGCATAATACAGGGACCATCCAAATAAGAAAGTCCCCAAGTTCATGGCCAGGCATCAATATTTAATGTAACTCCAAATCATTAGCATCATCTCAAAGTTTGCTGAGACATTATTTCAGTCCTGTGGCAGAGTAAAAAAAAGAGGATGACAGTGATTTGTTGTATTTTTCTTATAGGACCTAAAGGTCTCAAAGAACATTTCTTCTCACCTGTTTATGCTGCTGTCCAGATTTGTGCTATTGCACAAATCCATTTATTATTTAGATAAGTTCAAGCACGTGTAGCAATGTGACAGGTGCATGCTCCCACAGGGATATTTTTAGAGTCATTATTGTTCAAAATTTTTTTGCCTTGCCTTCTCATAATTTGTACATTTTTAAACAAGACTGGAATTGCTGAATTCGTCCGAAACATAATTTTCAAATGCAAAATGGTATGGTTTGTACTACCTGCAGTTCTACAGAAAGCGCCAACCTTGTATCAGTTGATCTATATCTCTCTTTAGGATGAGCTCTACACTTCAAGGTGGTCTCAAAGGGCAGAAGATAAAAGCTGTGAAGAAAAAAAAAAGATACATTAGCTTAACTCTGTTGTCCTGTGTCCTTGGGCCACGTGGCTAAAGTCCTTCATTGTTTCTTTTTTGTTGGTGCAGCAGCATAAAGTCAACTCATTTTTCAGAATTGCACCCTGCTAAAATTGTTTTGGTTTGGTCTTACTTGATTTAATGTCTGTTGAATAGCAGCACATAAAATGTGGCTATTAAGATTCTTTGCTTGGGTGGCACATAAAGGGAAAAACCCTCTAAGAATCCAGATGACAGATGCTGTAACAGTTTTAAGAAGTCCAGGTTTAGGTCTCAGTGACTTGATGATGTCTTTCTAAACTGAGCAGATGTCACTGTACATCTGCTTTGACTTGCATAACACTGTTTGCTGTCATGTGTTAGAGGAATCTGTTTAGTCTCAATGTTATGTTACCTTCTCTAGCAGTAACTTTCCTGTTACCAATTTCATTTGCCTGATTTCTAAAACACAGATATGTGTGCGTCTGTGTGCACACATACATGTATACTGAAAATTGCAAGCATGATAACCATAAAGAATGTCATTATCAGTTTTCTGAGACTCAATTGATTAGAGAGTGAGAATTATTATATTACATTATATATGTGTGTGTATGTGTATATGTATAAAATCCATTATGGCTCAGAAAAATGGTGATGATGCTCATCATGTATCATGCTTGCAGTTTTCCTTATTTTCTTTAGGACTGTTACATTTTTTGTTGTTAAGAGACACCTTCAGATTGTTCTCAAAATGATTCTTCTCTACTATAAATTATTCATTATTTCAAATGCATTTGCTGGGTCTTCAGGTACTTCACCATAAATCTTTATCCAGCATAGTTAAAAGACTCTTTCTAGTAATTTATTTCATATTATGTATGAAATGCAGTCATTCTCTCAGCCCAGTCATGTTGATTACTTTGGTGGAAAGGAAAGATGAGTTGTAATTGCCCATTGCTTAGGATGACCTCATGAAGACACTGTTGATTTATGGCAGCTTTTCAGAAGTCAATCAGCACATCACAATTTCCTGCTTGAAATGCAGTCATTAGAGCTAAAGGTAATGTCAAAGTCATTGGGATGTGAGAAATCACAAGGACTGAGAATTTTACTGTTGTATTGAATTAATTGTTCAGTCAGTTTTCTGTTCAGAAAAAATTGACAGCTATATGTATATCAGCAAAATTACCCAAAACATAAAATTCTATCCTTAACTGATGATCCTCAACAGTACACTGCAGGTGATGGTTGAACAATTATTTATGCACATATGAATCAAGGATTATTTAGAAGGGTAGTTGAAGAGCACTTCACTTGGTGAAACCTGGCACAATCCTAAAAGTTGTATGTTCATATACTGTTTGGGGGCATGCAGAAATATGAACTCATCTCATTCCTAGGTGACCATGTGATCTTACATTTCAGAAAAAAAAAAAAAAGAGTTGTGCCATTACATTTCTTTAATTGTGTTTTTCCTCTACAGTGCATTCAAAGCCTGCCATCCTAAGATCAAAAGTTTTTATTTTGCTGCTGAACATCTAGATGATATGAACAGGTAAGGAAATCTAGCAAAGTTCAAGGACCCACTCCTTAAATGTGAATTTTCTTGAAGCTACTAATAACACAGGTATAATAAATTACTTGTTAGTATAAAAAGATAAGTATAATTGCTGAGAAAATAGGTGCAGGGAAACATTGTTTCTGACTGGCTTCATATGTTAATTCTTTGATTCAAAAATATTACCTCTTTTCTGACACAAATGTTTGAAATCTTTAGAAACATGCTTCCATGTTTCTAAAAAGAAATAAATACAGTGTGTGAAACAACATCCAAACACAATTTCAGAATTCCAGATTTCTGATTTTGGTTGTGTGGCACCTGCAAAGGTGAGGTATCTCCAACTTTGCTTCCTTTCATACTCCCAAACACATGAGGTTTCCTCTGGGAGTCCTTCTGTTTCTTGTCCTGAAGGGAGTAAGAAGTTGGAGAAAGATTTAAAGCCGTCGCTGGTTTTTTATGCCAGAGTTGAAAAAGGAGTGGAAATTACAATGAATTTTGCAGATTCTCTCTACTTCCATGAATTTTGAAGTGAAACTTTGGTTGGTTTGGATTTGATAGGGAGAATTTCAGCATTTCAAAAAGAACAATGACTTAAGTTCTTTGAGTCCTAAATTGTATTGTATCTGTTCTTGGCCACTTGTGCAATTTTTCAGAAAAATGATTGAGACTTCAGCACAAAATAAACACAATTCCTCTTAATTCATTTGAATGGTAAATTAGAACGTGAATCCCATGTTTATTCAAATATTAGGGGGTTTATTTCATTTATTTTCACAATATCAACTGAAATTAATTCAGTTCAAAATAATATGCCATTTTCATCAAATGACAGACAACACAAACAAAAATCTATTATTGCAACCTGAGAATTGTTCTATCTTAGATAATGTCTGTTGATATTCTCACTGACCAGAGCTGTTTTCAAAACAGAGGAAAAAGGAGATAAAACTGAATCAGTAAAACTTAGCAAGTTCTATAATCATGGTTTAAGCTCTTCTGTGTGTACTAGATTCAACTACCTGGCAGAGCACCTTCAGGATACTGCCAGTTCATTGCTGATAATATTTGGGTGGAAAGGCATGCTGATACTACCCTGTGCCTGCTTTCCTTTAGAAATATCTGTCAACATTTTTCAGAAGTTTGTGCATGACTGAGGCTCACTTCAAAAGTCTCTTCACAGTTAGAAAATGTAAAACCTTTTTATTGGTTTGGGAAATTTCAGGCTTGCATTTCCTTGATAATTCTGTCCAGCCAGTCACTCAAAAAGCAGTTTGTTGTGCAGCAAACAGAATAATGGCTTGGTCTGTATTCAGCATATCCTGAACCACAGCAGTAGCTGAATCATTTCTGTCAGCAGGTCCTCACTCGGTATGACAAGGCACCTTCTTTTTGAGGATAGGAATTTATATATTTTTTCAGTAATCAGAAAACAGCAGCAAACGTGCAGCAATATTTTAAAAATATATTGCACAGTGTAAAACCCAGGAATTAAAATATTTTTATTTTCTCACCACAAATAGTCTTTTTACCATATTTTGAAACTAGTGCATATTAATTCCTTTAGAATGAGCTTGACAAAGTTTCAATCTGAGTTATAAACATGTAAATTCAAACTCTGTCAGGGTCTGTGGAATTGCTTGAAATTCTTACATTTGAGTTGCCATCAGAGTCTCACCAAAGAATTTTATTTTTTCTCTTTGTTTAATGTTTAAGAAAAATTATTTCACTTATATATATTTCACAAATATTCAGTTAACTCAATAGATGGGAAAAGTTTACTGAAAAATAGTCTTTCAGATGCAGGGATAATAAAATACTTCCTGTCTAAAAGTATTTTGAAACCTAGATGAAGTAAAATACAGAATGAAATTATGAAGTTAAATTAGCTCTCTTTTGATCATTTTATGTTCTTTTTTTTGTCAAATTTCTGACATAAATTCTAGTTGTGTATCAGGCAGTCATTTCAGTTTTGTTTATACTTGAAGCAGAAGAAATGACAGTAGAAAACTGCTAATATAAAGAATGACTGAAAGTTCAAAATGGTTCAATTCCTTCATCTCTTGTATAAAATGATTCAGTTGTTTATATTAAAAAAAATGTTTGCCTAAAAGCTATGAAGTTTTTGTTTGTGTGTATCTACTCACATAAAATGGGTATTTTAATCTCAGGTATTTCTGTCACTATTCAAATTTTCTTACTACTTTTATGACTGTGCCACACCATGGTGCTGGTAAGGAGTCTGGAGAGCTATAATCACTGAATTTTGTTGCTGTGGCATCTGAAGTCCCTTTAGTCCATATGGTCACACCAGCAAAATGTTCTTTTTACCTGTTAGCATGCTTTTTCCATGTGAGAAGAGGACAGAATATCCTTTATAGATGCATAGTACTTTTTTCTAGTGTAAATGTGTGGTCATGGAAACATGTTGTTTGGAAATTCATTGTTATTCTCTTCACTCTGGTTAAACTGCATTCAGGTATTCATAGATACTCTAAGGTATCCAAATTCCCATACAGCACCCTGCTTTGACTAAAAGTATTGCATCTACCTGAATGTGAGATAAGATAGAGAATTGTTTCCTACTAGTCTGTGAGAGGGAGAGTACTATGCATCCTTCCTTACAGAAATTGCAGGTCTGCAGAGAGTCAGGGGGTTTTAATCCGGTTCTATGTGTCATAAAACTGTTTTAATTAAATACTGACAAGAAATGAATGTACTGTTCTTATAAAGAAAAAAAAAGGAAACCTGAATGACTGCTGCAGTTACCAGTGACACTGTATTTATTGTCGTACCTAGAAAACAGACCTTAGAATTCTCACAAGAAAATTGAAGCTGCATTTGCTGTAAAGAAGCAATATGTTCTTGGCCTCTTGCAGTCCAAAGGTTACAGTGCCTACCAGGACACACACACTGAAGGGAAGAAAAATAGAAATCCTCCCAGGACCTAGGGCTTTGTACCTATTAATATGCATACAAAGGAACATTTGTGTAGCTGTATGATTGGAACTTTTGTCCCCAGTGCATTGTAACCCAGGCATGCATTACTCCTCTTCCATTCTGCAGGAGATCAGTGTGTTTCCTCTTTGATACAAGTCCAGTGTGTTGGATTTCTCATACAAGTCTGACTTGAACAAACCAGAACTCTGGCCATGCTTTATTAAAATAATACTAATTCCCTAACCCTATCTGAGGAACCTTTAGCAGCCACATATCAGAAACTATGCAGAAGAAGTCAATACCATTCCTATAGTTTCCAGACTGGCAAACTGCTCAAAAGCTGTAGTTGTTCACAGTGTACAACCACATCAGGGGTTACAGCCACCTTCTGGTTCACCCCACAGGCACTGCAGGTCATAGTGCACACCTCAACACAGATCATGACCTGCAGAAATTCATTAAAGGTGAAGTCAGTCTGGTGTCTCTCTCAAGAGTGAGAGAATGCTACACATTTCCTGGGCTCTCATTAGATTTTATTTTTCAGGAAATAATGCTTTTCTGCAAACAGCCATCTGTCATCTCTGTAAGCAGCATCAATTGACTGACAGTTGAGTGTTCATTAATTTAATTGGTTACCTCAATAATAAGCAAACTTACCAGGAAATGCTCTCATGTTTAGGACAGAATGAAGGACAGGAGAACCTTTTATAGCTCTATTGTCTAATGCTTTGTGGTCAGCAGCCCTACCCAGTGGGGATGATAGGTGGCTGTTCCCTGCTGGCAGTACAGGTGAGGGTGGTAAACCGGGGGTGGAACTGGGAATGTGAAATCCTGAAGAGGTGAGAGGCAAGCAAAGCACCATCCCCACTGTCTGCCATGCCATTTGACAGAGCAGATGCTTGTCATCTTATGCTGCTTTATCCTTAGGGCACAGACAAGTCTCGGCCTTTGTGGTCCCTCTGCAGCACGGGGCTGGAGTGCTTTGGGTAAGGTCCCTGCCTCTGTGCCTCTGATTTGAGCTGTCAGAGCTGGCTCAGCTGGCAGCTGAGCTTTATTCCCCAGAGGAGGTCTTCACATATCAAAAATGGGAGCCTAAAATATGGCTTTTCTTTTGGCTTTGAAGGTGTAACATTGAGATGAGGTTTGTTGGATTTCTCTTCCTGTGTGCTGCTTGTTTTTACTGTATGGCACTTCCTAACAATTACAACTCAAATTCTAAGTGTCTTCTTCAGCTCCCCTATTCTTCTGGCAGAAATTTTGATTGTGTGGTAACATGAAGTATTCTGCAATCACTTTAGGAGCAAGTCCCTAGCTTTCTTCCCAATGGACAATGATTTATGGATTATTAATATGGTTTACAGATCAAAAATGGGGTCACTGTTTGACCAAACACAGTGGCAGTCAGTGGAAAGTGTCCCTTCCCCCATGCCAGGGGGGTTTGTAACTAGAAGATTAAGATCCTTCCAGCCTGAAGCATTCTCTAGTTCTCTGACTCCATGATGACAGGAGTTAATTTCTAGGAAAGCAACTGTATTTAATGATTTGATGCTTGCTCTGCACTGCACTGTCTCAAAGGCAGGCATGCAGGAGACATTACAAAGGTATGTCCTCTGCTGAGACAAACATCCTGTTTCTGTGCATGCAGTATGCAAACAAAACCCATCAGGCACAGGTTTCTGACACGGGGGTTTCCCATTCCTGAAGAAAACCCAAACCTGACTGGAGTTGTCTTTCTGTATACCCTAGCAGTTAAATTGCAAGCCAGTAGGTTGGCAAACCAGGCCTGTCAAATTCTGACTATGGGATGACTGGAGCAAGTAATTCCAGGTTTACCATGGACTGGACAACACGGGAGATTGCCATGGTGCTTTAAAGCCTCGTTGATGAAGGACCTGATTCAGTGTAAGCATTGGCTGATGAATACACTGAGAGCCCCATGGGGGAAGAGCACAGGTTGAAACTGCCCTGCTACAGACAGTTCAGTGTATGCTTGGCAATGACAGCCCTACTAGAAGAGAGCAGCAATAGCTCATTTGCTTTTTGATTGGGTTTTTTGGTTGTTTTTTTGTGTGTTTGGGTGCTGGGGTTTTTTGTATTGTTTTGTTTGGGGTTGTTTTTTTTTAATTTGTGCCATTTATGGAAGCACTTTTTCAAGGCTAAATTGGGATTAAAGCCTTAGATGTGAATTGCATTGAAGCAACTATCTTTCTCCCTGCATTTCTCTGACACAAACACAAAAGTGAATTCTAATATGCCTCCTTCTCTTTGTGCATGGCACTGTGGGTAAGCTCTAAAACATAATGGCATGATTAAACCACAATGTCTGTTTAGGAGTGAACCTTTTCTTTTTACTGCAATTTTCTGCTCTGTTCCTCTGCTAAGTTGCCAATTCAGGCCTTAAAATATTGCTTAAATCTCTGAAAAGTGGTATTTGTTCTTAAGAAATCAGAACAGCAGGAGTATTTGTGTGATGGCATATCTGTGAGCCGCAGACTTAACAACTCTTTGATTATCTCTAAATCCTTTATTTTACAGATGTTTGACATCATACTTGGTTTTCCATTTGAAATAAAATCCTTGCTGTGAAAACAGTTTGTTCAACAGCAAAATCATAGATCTTTGGAGACTCCCTGAGTAAAAGTATCAAAGAGAACAGCTGTCTGATATGAAAAATAACATTGTCCTTAATCTCCTTCAGATGCTTCTAGGTTTGTTTTTGCTAGAAATGCATGCAAAAATTAATAGGCTGGATGGGTATCACTGTTTTTTTTAATATTATTTCAGATGGCTCAACAGAATTAACATGCTTGCTGCTGGCTATGCAGAAAGAGAGAGGATCAAACAAGAGCAAGGTAATATGTTGTTATTTTGTTTTCTTCTGTCAGCTCTTATCACAAGTTCATCCGTTCTCTTTTCCCTGCTGTGTATCAGGCCTCATTCTCGTCATCCGAAAGCAAATCACATATGGGTATTGCTGTTATTGCTTTAGAGAATTCCTTCTCTGACAGGAATTCTGACTAATTCCTTCAGCCTCTGATCTGCAGACACTTCTGAGATTATTTCTGAGAAGGCTGCAAAAGATAGCTAAAAGAGCAGATATACTGCCAGTAAGCTCCACTATATGGTACCGAGGAATCTGTCTCCCTTATCAGAAGAAACTTAAGAATCTGGAGGCTAAAAAAAGTATTTGAAACATTGCATTTGTATTTGAATTCACAGAGGGCAGGAGTGCATGAAATTGGTCTTGGGAACAAAACCATTTTTCTAAAGCCTGTTGAGATAATTGGATTTACTCTAAGGACTTTAATTTTAAGGCCACTTAAATTTTGTGATTCCTACTGGTTTTACTGTATTGCAGTGTGTTGCTACAGCCCTGTTGGCATTTCACTTGGAGTTGTTGGCTTACAACATTTTACATGTTTATTTTTTATACCTAATATTTATTGGGTCAAAAAACCAGCATATATAAAATAATGTGTTGATTTTCTTTGAACTGTTGCAGTAGAAATTGTAATTGCAGACAGAAAAGAGTCAGTTCAATTGTGTTGTGGAGGCTGTTTCTTAGAATTGCCAGTGACATGGATCCACAGAAGGGTTCCTATCTAAGTATCTGCTTTGGCAAGCAGATAGCTTTTGAATTCATGCTCTTTTTAACATATGTACCCAGCAGCAGGCACCAGAAAATTGCAGTGGTAGTGATGATCCAGAGCTTATCCAGATGTCTGTCTGCCTGCTTCCCACTCAGTCAAAACCTCAGTTTTTAATTCTGTGGTTCTTAAGCCTTCATCAGAAAGATTTTGGATTTTGAGCCAAAAAACTCATTTCATTTTTGCCACCAGGCCCTCTGTATTCCCACAGCCCAGGGTAGCAGCACCATGCTCACTGTTCTTCACTCATGTTCTCAGTGCCTTACCAGACCTGGAAATCAGTTTGGGAACCATATTTCCTAAGCAGCACTACAGTAACCTGTTAGAAAGAGCCTGTGTACCATCTGTTGTCACTGCTTGAAGAGGCTGTGAACAAACCCTGAATCTCAGAGTCTTTGAGGAAATCCTCTGTTTTGGCATTCAAAGCCAAATTACAATTTCTATTGACAGCAGGTTGGCACTAGAATTACAATGCCATGTGGGACAGTAAGTGAAAAGGTGTGTGTTATGCTAATGCTGTCCAAGTGCACAATTACACATAATACACCTTTCAAAATCCAGATGGACGTGGAGAAATATTTTTGCTACTAAGAAATCACTGAGTAATAAAATAGCAGATGATCCAGATAGACATGAGATGATGTGCATTCAGGCCTCATGTAGCTTATTATTAAAATGTCTCCCTATTGAAGATAATCAGTGAATCCCCACTGACTATGCAAATTATATCCTAGGCACTGACAGAGTTCTTTATTACCACTCTAACACCATTCACTCATGTTGATTTGTTGCAGGCAGGTAGGTAGAACTGTACCCTCTTTGTGTGGCTTAGTTGTGTTTAGTGTGGGAGGCAGTATCACATTGGCCCCTTGCTGCCCTACGCTGTTCTAATGCCTCTGGTGATTTTCCTTGGCTCCCAGCACAAGGGCTGTTACACAGCCTCAATAGAGTCCCTAATTAGCAAAGTTAGCAAAGTAAAACCTCTCTATCACTTCAAGCATTTTCGCAATTATAGAAACTGTGAAGCTGGAATTTTCTATATTCAGTGACTGTACCAATTGTCATCTGCATATTTGATTTGACAAAAGCTCTTTTCTTTCTGTGCCGTTCAGCCCTTTGCAGCAAAGCTTTATAATACCTCTGAAACAATTCAACAGGAGTTGTCAAATCTGTCTCAATTAAGAGTTGAATGGTTCTGAATGTAAAGTTCATAAATATATTTCAAGAGCTTCAGAGATGCACGAATCATCGAATTGTGGGTGTACTGCTGAATAAAATGTTACATTCTGTACAGAACAGTTTTATAAAAATACCTTCAACTTTTCATATGAAATACAATGCATGTTAGCAATACATCAAGGGACTTCCTTGGTTGGAGAAGTTATATGCTTTCCAGTCACATAAATCAGAGGGAAAAAATCCCTAGTTTATATAAATAGAGTATATTTATTCAGGAAATGGCAGATCAGTGTTGGTTTATATATAATATATTCAGTCTGTTAGTCATTGAGAAAACTTTCAAGATATGCCTGATGCATAGAGCTTGTCCATCACTGAATTGGACAAATCTACAGAGAGAGATACAGCAACTGTTTCATAGCATCATACATGTTTTAGATGGACTCTAATGAGTCAGTTGCCAAAAGCAGAGCATTTATAAAAATTGGTGGGAAGCCATTTTCGTACATTTTATCTGAAAATTGACCCCTGTTACTGCAGAAATTTTCAAGACAAGCTATAGGCTGCCAACAGAATTCCCTGTCTGAGATAAGGTGTGCAAAAGCGTCATCCTGCAGTGTTCTCTTGTATGTGGATTTGACAGCAAGAACACCTTCGTATTTTTAGCCAAAATTGGAACCTGCACTGAGACTGCTAAATTTTGCTTTCAGAATAAACAGTTGAGCTCCAAGTCTGCAGAAATGTCACAGAGCAATGCAGTTCTGACAGGTCTCTCACCACACAGCACACCATTATGCTTTGCTGCAATAGGAACAAACATGCCTACCTGCCAATATTTTCAGCTGTTTTAAGTTGCTGGAAACAAGTTTTCTTAAAAGTAGGATTTATTTAGAAAAAGAGTTTTCACTGATTTAGTCTTTCATTCACCAGAAAATAATTATTTGCAGATGTCTAGAGACATAACTGTTAGGATTTTTTTTTATTTTGTAGTCATAAAAGCTTTATTTATGCAACTTATTTATTATACTGTTTAAAGAGAATGTCTCAGCTGTAAGCTTGCAGGAAGCAAATGAAAAGGCTTGGAGTAAAAACAGAATTGCTATTGTGTGGAAAAATTGAATAGATAAATAAGGCTGTCCCCACCAATACTGAAATCTAAAAAAATACAAAGCTATAGAGACTCCTGTTCAAGGTGATGTCATTTAAAGGTAAGTTTATGCTTTAAGTCTTGAATAAGATTAAATATGGTAGATCACTGATCATACAATACAGTAATCGTAAGAAAAAATCATTAAAGACAAAATTACATGTGGTGCCAGCTCGGATTTTTAGTTTAGATCATTTGTGAAGCAGCAATCAGTCTTTTTCTCCTTATCTCTCAAAGAGAGATGTGCTTTGTTGAACACTTGAGGTGAAGTGAAAATTGCCTGTGGTTAATCTGTGAGCAGTCTGAGCTATAGTGTCCTGTCATACAATGATTTACCCAAATACTGGAAGGTGATACAGTCAGAAACAAAGTGACAACCAAAATGTTTGCATAAGTCTTACAATGTGCAAAAATGTTAAGAGTTGTCTGTCTTGAACTGAGTCAGCAGTTAACTAGGGTTTTTTTGCAGGAAATATTAAGATTCAGTGTCCTTTTAGTTAGATGCTGTTCTACTTCAAAAAATATTTGTAACATAAGAAATTCCCATGTAGTATATTCTTCCCCTTTGAAGTAAGCTTGGCCAAGACTTGATTTCCTGAAAAAATGAAATATTTTAATTAAGCTTTAAACTTAACCCGCTAAATCTATGTCCTTTATACTTTCTCATCCTTCTTTTTGAATTCTCTTCTTAAATGTCATTGTCATATTTTTCCTTACTGTATCACCTTTATGTTCTTGCATGGACAACAGGGCAGCAGCTGTTTTATGAAGCAGATATATGACATAAAGTTATTCTGTCTTGCCTTAATTACCACTATTTGTTATTAGAAATTGAATTGAAAAACATGTCTAACTGGTAGAATATAATGGAGAAAATGGGTAGAAAAATAGCACTGATTATTCATGGGTGCAATAACTCCTACCTGTTTGATTTTCCAGTTGGTTAAATACATTTGTTGATGTTATTTGCAGTCAACAAGACTTTAGCAAAGCTATGTTTTTAATAATTTCTGCCTCAAAAAATATTTCAGTATTTTTCAGCCAATAAGTGTCCAATTGTAATTATTTTTGTGGCTGTATAAATATTTGAAAGTCTGATACATGTATTAAGAGTATTCTGTATGCCTGTTGCATTTATAAGGTGTGCACAAGAGTTAAATTTGTGGCTCATTTTCATATTGTTGTCCAATAGCTCTGTAATGGGACATTAGGTTTATTATACCCCATAATGTTTAGAATTTTCCCTCTTTAGATTAAGACAATTCCAAGTTGCAGAAGCTAACACTTGACACCATCAGAATTCTGATATTTCACTGCCAACAATACCAAAGGAGGAATTTCATGTTGCTTTTGTGAAAGCAAATCTCTGATACAAAACTGCATCAAAATGTGCTGGCAGTTTTTGACCTGATTCCTGTGTGACCTGCAGATTACTGGAGCGAGAGTGACAAGGAGGAGGCTGACACTCCATCGACGCCGAAGCAGGACAGCCCCCCACCCCCGTACGACACCTACCCACGGCCACCCTCGGTGAGTCACCTGCAGCTGTCCCTAGAATGTGTGCCCAAAGGGCCACCTCTGCCTGCCCTGCTGCACAGTCATGCACCCAGGATGGAGCTCGACCATGAGGCTTTTTTAGTCAATGCTTGACTGAAGGCATTGGTTAAGCAGCACACATTGCAGACTTCAATGGCCATCGTTCCTGTTTCCACTGGTTTGTAGAGAACAGGGATTTATAATCCTACTTGCTGTACTAAATAGATTAAGTTACAGAAGTCTTTCTTCTTGTTCATTCACGATGGACAGCTACTCATCCGTGCAATCCCTCACCACCCTCTTATCAACTTTCTGAGAAAATGTTATTACCTCAGAAACAACACAGACTCTTCTCTAAGGCTCCAGCAGTTGTGCCGTGAAGCATTAAGTAACAAATTACACTTGAATTTCCAGAGAAATGCCAGCATAAAAATGTTCTGTCTTGTATTGCAAACAGCAATACCAGGTGTTCTCTTGTTGTGAAAAAGTAGGTTTCTCTTATAGAGAAATTTAAACTAGAAAAAAGGGGGATTTTTTTTTCTTGAAGTAGTTGTTGACATAAAACTATATTATAGACTTCTAACTTACTCTCCACTGAAAATTCTAACTTTCATCTCTGCATACTTAGTGTTAACTAAGTTAATGCACCTTATTTGGATATGGTTTTTGGAATGAACAGTGGGGAAATACAGGGGAAAGAGAGCATTCATGATGTTTAATTTGAAGGCAGTAGTTTTATCTTACAAAATTATAGACCTTTTAATGACAGTACTGAAGTACTGCAAGCATGATTCCAAAGAAAGGCAAAATAGGATAACAGGCATTTGGATAGCATTTTTAAGGTTTTGAATTAATCAGGGACATCTCTTCTATGTCTTCCATAGTGCCATAATTTGCAAAGTTTTCTGCTAATTTTCATTGCTTATTTTATGGATTAAGTGACATAGTAAAGATACTTACTATGAATAACTATCAGTATTTGACCTACAGGCGTGACATACAGACATGAATATGCATTAAAATTAGGATCAGGACAGATTAATTAGGTACATTTGTGACTTATTAATGAACTGGGTGCCATGGCTGAGAATGAGAAGTAGCAGGTTATTATTAGCAGCAGCTCTCGGAGTGCATTGATCTGAAGGCTGCTCCTTGCTGATGTTGCAGATGAGCTGCACAAGCCCCTACGTGGAGCCCAAGCACAGCCGCCTGTCGTCCACGGAGACGTCCCAGTCGCAGTCGTCGCACGAGGAGTTCCGCCCGGAGGTGGCCGGCAGCGCCACCGAGTCCCCGGTGCGCAAGACGGCGAGCCAGCGGCGCTCCTGGCAGGACCTCATCGAGACGCCGCTCACCAGCTCGGGACTGCACTACCTGCAGACGCTGCCCCTGGAGGACTCGGTGTTCTCCGAGGTGGCCGTGGTGTCCCCCGAGCACCGGCGGCAGTCCACCTTGCCCACCCAGAAGTGCCACCTGCAAGATCACTACGGCCCCTTCCCCCTGGTGGAGGGTGAGCGGATGCAAGCACTGAACGGGAACGGGGGAAAGCCCCGAAGCTTCACCCTGCCTCGGGATAGCGGCTTCAACCACTGCTGCCAGAGCCTCTCGGTCGGTGCTGCCGACCAGCACGAAGAAGCACAGCAGAAGGAGGTGGAGGAGGAGGAGGAAGGCAAAGCAGCAGAAGAAAACCAGGAAGATAAAAGTAAGTATGGGATATTTCTGTGGCTTTTCAAGTGTCCTGTTTGTGTAATGTAGAGGTTGTATTTCCTTTTTCCTATCAAATATCCCCAACAGTCTTTCAACATCCCCCATGTTTTGCCAGGTCCCTCTTGTTGCACACCTCTTTGGTCTGCCTTATGTATGAGGCCTAATAACCAGAGTGCTGCATGACCTCTCAAACACCAGACATTTCCCTGTAGGCTGGTCACCAGTCACCTTCTTCTAGTAATCCTTAGCTTAAATGGATTTTGCTTCCATGCTTTTCTTCATGTTTACACTTGCACAGTATCCTCCTCCAATGACACACATGTGTTTAAGGGATATACTTGGTAAGATTTCCAGCCAACCCCATCTGAGCTGTAAAAACCTCTTGGTAAATCCGGGAGTGCAGAGTCAGGCTGTGATTGTGCAGTATCCAGGCAGGCAGGTCACGAGACATCCCAAAATCTGTAACAAGTTTAAAAAGAGAAGGTATTTTTCCCAGTTCCTCTCATTGCAATTTATAAGGAAAGAAATTCAAAAAGCATTTTGAACAAAAAAAAAGTAGAGAACAACTGTGACCAGCGAGGCTTAAAAAAAAATCATAATGCTGAGTAACTGTCAGTCACCTGGCACATAAACTCCATAGATATTAGTGCTATTTATCAAACATAATCCAAATAACCAGGGATTAGAGCAGGTCCCTGCCCCTCCTGACATGTAAACACATTTTTGTGTCTGTTTCATGCTCTGTCCTTCACTGTCATTTGTGGAGCTTCTCAGCATGTGCTGCTAGCAACGTTGAGTCCCCACCCAGCTTGTAGGGTCAGTTGTTGAAGCCTGCACTCATGATTTGTGGGGTTGCACTGCAATTAAGTTATCTGAAGAGGAAAAGAAGGCAGGATAGCCCTTGAAGCTTTCCAAGGGTCTCTGCTAACTGTTCCTTCAATTCAGCTTTTTCACTGCAGTAAAGAAGTACAAAAATGGTTAAGAGAGAGGAAAGGGTAATGAAGGCTTTGTATGATTAACTATCTACCTAAGTTGATTCATTAAAGTTAGCACCTTTGTTGAGCATTAAAATTCACGTGGATGTTATTTGGTATACTTGGGAGAGAGCAAAAGTTTTCCATGGTCCTTATGCTTTACGCATTACCTTCTAAACATCTCCAATTCTTTACTTTCTTCTGCTGCTTTGAGAAAACAATGGTTTCTTTTGCAGATATTAAATTTGATGCCATTAAAAGTTGAAAAAGGCACTATTTCAATTGTGTTCATGCATGACACTTTGCAAAAAACTGATACATTTATTAGGGTAGTATTAGATTCTTACTGACTGTGAAATGAAACTGTCTAATTAACAGGGTTAAATTTCATCAACCATTCAGCACATTTTGTCCTATTTTTAGCCTTCAGATTTGGTTTTCAAATGGGATTTTACTGATAGAAACATAAAAAAATTTTTAAGTCCTTACTGAAAATGGAAAGGGTCAAGGAGACTTTCCACTGGCTTTGCTGTGCTGTTTGTGCACTACTTACAGATACCATTGCAAGGTCTAAGGGCTTTTTTAGGTGTTTTAAATCTCAATTTCAATGCCTTTGTGTACCTCGTTGTAGCATTTTATCACATGCTAATTACTAGTAAAAGGCTAGTGCTTGATTTAATGGACTGGGGCTTTTCTCCATCCTTCTACACTAATTTCCAGAAAAGGAGAACAAAGGTGTAATTTTTGAAGTGGTCTCCCTGTATACACGTGCTTATATTTTTTATTTGATTGAGGAGGTTTCCTTGGTTGAGGCTTTAACAGGAGATTATATTTGAGAACTGATGACCAGCTAGACAGGTAAAGTGCTCATGATGAGTTGTTGACCTTGAAATTATAAAACCAGAAGTAAAATACTGTCTTGTCTGTTGAAAAGTTTAAGTGTTGAATTGCATGTTGCTATGACGGCAGTGTTCTGTTTGCAACGCTGACTTTTTCCAGTGCCCTTACCAGTAAAAGGCAGGAGGATTTCCTGTAAGTGGTGTTCCTAAGTGCAAAATCCAGTTTCTGAGTTGAGAGGTTTGCTTACATCTGCTAAGTCACTACCTTGTGTGTGCTACCTCACTGCCTCCTTCACTTCCATTGCTCTGGGAAAATGAAACATTGCAACTGGCTGGAGAAAGGAATTCCTCTCTCTTTCAGAAATGTTTTAACCTCACGTTGAATGTTCCCTCATGTGGTATCAGAATCTTTTAAATATATTTATTTGCCTTACACGTTTGTGATCCTGACAGAGTTCTAGGCTCTTGGATGATGATGTGTGTTCTTGTGTGTACTTGTGTGTGTTTTAAAGCTTAATCATTCCTATTGCTTTTTGTGCTAGACAAGAATGCAGCTCCTTTGCTGTTGTCAGATGTCATTGCCAAAAGTTTGTTTTCTCAGCTTTCTGTTGTTACATTCTCACTTTTAGAACCACTTGAATTTATATTAAATAGTAAAATGCAGTCCTGTTTCTTCCAACTTCTCTTGCAGAATTGTTTTCAAATAACTGCACCACAAACTAGGAGCTCCACACTTTTTTCAGATGTTGTCCCTAGCTGCTAAAATTTAACATATTTCTGTTGATTTTGTACTAAAGTTACACTGATTTGCAACAATTAAACATCTTCTCTCAGTCGCCACTTAATGTCTTAAATAGATGCTTCAAGACTTTACTGACCCTGCAAATAGTTCTGTGTATCAACTCTTCTATAATGCGTAGATATATATGGCAAATTGAAAATATGGGTTGTCCTTTTCTGTGTTTATCTGTCAGGACCTAACTTTGTTGTGTGTTCAGGTGCTTATTTTTGTCCTGTTACATCACATTAACATTGCACTGCTAATCCTTAATGGATTGTTTTATTTCCAAAATGACTTTTGTGTAAATCATTTAGATGTTCCATATTGACACCATCTTGTAATGGTCTCTTTGTAATCAAAGAGGATTCTCTTGTGGGATATTTGGGCTTTTCCATGTGTTTGCTCCTGATTGCGTAAGTGGCAAACCACATTTAGACCTGCAGCACCAAGCATTCCCCTTGCTGTGCTGTTCCGAGGCAGCCTGAACACAGAGAGCAGGTTGGAGGCTGTGGCACAGTGTTTGCATGTCTGTGATTCAGTTGTGAAGGAAAAGTTGGGCCTTTTCAGGTGTGTTTTCTGCTAGAGGGAGGTAACAGCAGGAGACAGCAGTGTATCATGACACTGTCACCCTCTTCCCCTCTGGCTCCACCTCTGTCTACACTCTGTGTTTTGACAGATTCTGCTGCTTAACGCAAAGAACACTTCTAGAGAGACTACGTCCAGGTTTTGTCCCAGGAAAGCTTGTTTCAGTTTTTTCTTTATTTTTTTAAATTATCTTTGGTGGTGGTTCCTTCCTTTTCAAAGACTTTTCTGGTTTGTGCATTGCTAGGGTTTCACATCTAAAAGAAGTACATAACTAGCTCTCTGCAGGGTGTAGCTAGCTGTTGATCCTGCAAGCCAACTAAGTCAACTTAGGTGCAGAAAAACCTGCACCTTTTTTGCATACTCCCTGAAAAAGTCCTTGGAGAACAGCCGTGTCTGGGGGAGTCTCAGGTGCTGTCATCTGCCCAGAGAGTGCTGGGACAGGGGCTCTGCTGCTGCCTCCAGGTGCTGCAGGACTGGCTGGGGTAATACTGGCACACTTTGCAGGGAACTCACACCTGGGACCTGCAGCAGTGTGCAAGGGAGTTTTCCACTGTGCTGGCTCCATACAAATTTATTCAGGGAACATGGACAGAAAAGCACTGATGCCTGTGTTTGAGTCTGAAAAGGGATTTGCAGCAGGAAGAAATCACTTAGATTGTCTTTGCAGTGTTAAATTTCCCCATTTCCTTCTGTGTTGTTTCTTGCCTCTTTGTGCTGCAAGTTTTCAGTCCTTTTTCTGCACTCTTAATGCTATTGTTTTTCCTGACATGTGTTTAAGGACTTTTTTGTTGCTACCCCATCATCATAATTTCAGATAATACCTTCTGTATAGCATGGGCAACTGTAACAAAGTCTTACATAAATTCTGACAAATTACTGGCTGCCCTTCTGGGGCAATTAATGGCTGAGAGCTGCTTGTTTGCTGCTGCACTGGTTTCACCCTCCAGAGTGTTTACAAGATGCTACAATCTCCCTCCTGTGACTTCTGTCACTTTTGAAAGATTTCACAGTGTTTCTGAAGGCTTGGCAAACTCACAGATGATCCCTGGCATTTTGCTTCATCACCATAAGCTCTTGTGCAGGTTTGCAACATCTCCTGGCATCCCATGCTTGGTCCCACACAGTCTTGTGAATGCTGCCCCAGAGGAACACAATAGCCTCATGCTCCAGTCTCTGAAATCTGCCTTTTGACCCTGAACTTCTGAAAACACTGTCAAAGGCCAGAGCAGGAGCTAATGTTGCCATTTTGCAGCTCTGAGAGATGTCCAGTCCCTGTGAAGGGTTTCAGGAAAGCTCTCCTTTATGTCAGGGAGGGCTGCTCATTGAAAGAGGTACCAAATGACTGTGCTGAGGTACCAAGCCTGAGAGTTTTCTTTTTTTTTTTTTCCTAGTAAAAAACTACAAACCAGCCAGAGAATAAGGGAAACTGAGAACAATTTCTCCCATGTTGCAACTTCCCAGTTGCAGAAATTAAATTCAAGGTGGCAGTGCTTTCACAAAATAGGACAGAGGAGCTAAGTACTCCCATGAGTGGCAGCAAGTATCATGCACTGTGTCCAAGAAGGTGTATCCATGGGACATCCTAGGCAGCATTTCCTTTCAAGAATGAGTTATTGCCAGTGAAAAATATACTCTGAATAAGGTCAGGTATTTCAAATTCTAAAATACAGGTCTAGGGAGGCTTCCCTCTTTGTAATGAGGAGGCTGTAATGCATGGTGCAAATGGTATGTCTCAGAAGGATCAATGTTTGCTAATGAAACACTATGTTATGAAATGGTGGCCTGTGTACACTTCTAGGCTTTGCTTCTCTGCATTTTAGGTAGAGTGTCTTACTTTGGCAGGTTTTGGGCAACAGTGAAATGTGGGAGTCAGGATGAATAACACATGAAGCCTGGATTGCACACACTGGAATTGATGAGGATGTGTGGCTGAATTTAATAGGGCAGTTTGCTTTTCTGACAGCCTCTTTCCATTTTAGAGAGGACATCATTAGTGGTGTCCTGTTGTCTGACCACCTAATTTTATCCTCACTGAGAGGCAAGGGAGGAAGCATTAAAGTACTGTATCTTCCCCTCTGGAATTAATGCCCAGGAGGGTCTTAAATAAACAGAGCTATGAGAAATTGAGGTAATGTTTCATATTAGAAGTATTCCATATGAAACTGGTGAATAGCACAAAGTGCAGCACCTTCTGGGACACTGAGGGTGTTACTCTAACTTACTGTATCCACTATCAGTCCTGTACAACCAAGAGCATTTGCCAAGTTGGAGATTGGGGGTTTTTTTGCCTGACATCCTCCTGGGCAACACAGCCCATGCATGCTCAGACACTGGGGTAGGTTAATGAAATGTCTACTTTTTCTGAGCTTTGTTTTTGTGATCTAATTTTTCATTCCTAATTCCCATTTGAGCCTTCCTGTGGCACCTGGCTGGGCATTTGCACTCCTGTGGGCTGAGGACCATCAGTGTTTTATGCCTTGTCTACTTGTCCCATTGCCTCCAAGGCACTGTTTCTGCTGTTAACTGAGATTGAGCTTACCTTAAAGTGCTGCCTAATTATGTTCAAAAATATGACTACCTTAGATAAACAACTTGGAGTAGATATGTTAATTTCTGAGCATGTTCTTTAATTAAAATTTAAAATTTAAAAAATAAAGCTTTTTTAATTCTCATATGCAAAAGCAACACCACTGCAGAAGTGAGTTTGTATTCTAAACAAAAATGATGGGATGCAAAACCTCTATATTCTGATTTTAAATTTCAGTTCAAGGGGAAAAAATTGCCTGCAGTGTTTGAAAGCCAAGTATTGAATCATTTACTGAGTAGCAGTTCAGAAAGCAATATGGGCTGTCAACAAAAATAATAATAGTTTTAATGTTATGCTTGTTAGTGTTTATACATATAGATGCATTTTGCCCACAAATATTTTGTTGCCACGTTTAAAATTTTATTTGATTTCCATTGCCCATGCTGCTAAAAATACAAAGGAGAGATGAATTCCTGCTTTTCTTTTGGTTTTAATAGCTTTGGGTGTCATTGTCAATAAAGGTCATCTGCTTTTGCTTGGAATATATGGATTAAATTGTCTTTTTATATGCAAAAGAAGTTCACAAGAGAATTTTTTACATGGCCGTTCTTCCAAATTGCTTTCTTGCTAGGTTTCCTCAATTCTAAGTTACTAAGTTAGAGACTGTCAATGGAGCTATGCTGCTCCCTACCAGAGACCCCTTTGGGTTGGGTGGTGAAACAAGGAATCTCTGTACATGAAAGAATATATTTCTGGTGGGCCTTTTTTATCTTCTGCATTCATTCTCTTGCCAGATGTTGTGTAACCAGTCTGTTTTACTTTAATTTTTCCACTTCATGGTGTCAGCAGTCTCTGTCTCTGCTGCTGCCCTGTCTGGGTCTGGCTGCAGAGATGCTCTCCTTGGGAAAGGCAAAACTCATAAATGGTAAAACTTCACAAGCAGCAGAGGGAGGACAGTCCAAGTCCTCTAGGGCTCTCTGTTTACCCCACTGCTGTTTCATCCCAGTTTGTTGCCCTGAAAAGTTTTGGTAGCAATATTAAAAATGCCTTTTTTGTGCTTGCTGCTTCCACTCCCTCAATTGTTAATGTGCTTCCAATCTTTCAATTCTGAAGCTATAGTCAAATTTTCTAAGTGAAGATACTTAGATTTTTTTGAAATTATTTTGTGGATGAAAAGGAAAATCCAACTTTATTTTTTCATTAACCCATAATTTTCCAGTGAAAAGAGGGTTTTCCTGTCCTAAGATTTCAACTCACTTACATTCCTTTTGGTTTCAAACATGAAAAACATGCATTTTTAAAATCATTTATATAAAACTTCTCACTGAAACCTACTGAAAATTGTTTTAAAGACATTCTTAGATTTGACTACTGCAATTTAATTGCAATTTTTCCATGACAAAGCCATTTCTCACTGGGATTTTTGCAGAACTGGCATAGTTCCTCTTTGAGATACAGGAGGGATTTGGCCTAATCTGAAGGTTTCTAAATGCAAAGGAAACAGAAATCTACAATAAAAAAGTTAGCTACCTATCATTTACATAAGAATGTTCTTTTGAAATATATAGTTTTAAATTTTCAAAGCTAAAAAAAGATGAAACCCTTTCTATAATAAATGGCAATTAAGTCAGAAGATGATGGCATAGGGGGACTAGGGGGAACAGAGGAGTACTAAAATCTTACCAGAATGTATTCATTGCATCTCCAGGTGGTACCATCTGTTGTGTGTGCCTCTCATGTTCTTTCAAGGCAATCATTGAAACAAGGATGAACTCGAGTCAGTAGTGCTTGGAAGGACATGGGAGGGATATGGTTTTATTAAACTACTACCATGCTGAATGTCTGGAGGGTCACCATGTAAAGATGCATTGTTGTTTAATTAATGTTCATCATGG
Source organism: Molothrus ater (assembly GCF_012460135.2). Classification (NCBI taxonomy): domain Eukaryota; kingdom Metazoa; phylum Chordata; class Aves; order Passeriformes; family Icteridae; genus Molothrus; species Molothrus ater. Next base: position 14,976,745 of record NC_050479.2, on the reverse strand, counting down.
GAAGTGGGATAGGCTATTAAAGACTTCAGTACAAACAGTCAGCATCCTGCCAACATTTTTTTTGTTGGACAGAGGACTCTAGAAAAGCCACATTTGTTATGAAGCAGTTGATTTTAAACTATTTTTTAAAAAGAAGTCCTCAGAATTTTTGGATTTAAGATGAATATTTTCATGGAGGTCTATGCAATCAATGTTGTAGGACGATTTTTTGTGAATTGTGATTTTTTGTGAATTGTCCTATCATGCTAGCTTGGCCTTCTGGCTGCCTTTCCCTGCAGTCACTAGCTGCTGCTCCAGAGGGTCACAGATCTTGTCTCTAACCTGCCAGCCCTATGCAACTTCCTTGGATACCCCTGGACAGCTAAAATGGCACTAGATGCTTATTTTTTGGCCTCTTAATCTCCTTACTGGTTTCCCAAACCTTTCCAGTGCAGGAGGGCAGTGTATGCAGGTTTAAATCTTGGTCCCTGCATAGACCCTGGTGAAGCTGTAAGTGTGATGTGGGTGTCTCGGAGCCAGGGAGCTGGAAATTATTTGGAAGATTATCCATTGTAGCTCTGCCATCTAGAGCTGGAGCTGCCATACCTTCCAAATCTTAAACACCCCTGGTGGTGGACATTCTTCATTCCCTCCAGACAGTGCTTTTCCTCTTTGCTGTTTTCGGAAGGAATAATTTCATTTTTTCCTGCTAATGGATATTGAATTGTTCCCTCTGCAATTTAAGCCCAGCATTTCCATTCCCTTATGGCACAGAAAACAGACTGCTCCATTACAGGAGCCCTTCTTCCAAGCTGAAAGGTTGTTGTGAAGGTTAGTTTGGTTTTTCCCATAGTTAGTGTTTGCTAGGCCTCTGACTGCTCTTGCTGAGCTTCCCTGGGTTTTCCAGGCTGACTCCCATCCCTTCTGCCCTGGCAGTGTCCAAGCTGGGTGCAGCACATCTGGTTGAGACCAGGGAGCTTGCTCTGCCCTGGCTGTTTTATGCTCTGTACTGTGATAAGCATCTGTTTGGCAACCATACTGTATTTCATATTTCACTTGGGGCTGTACAGTGTCCCAGATGGTTTTCTGCTTAATGCTTGTTTTTCTAATTGTAGTTGTTCTGATTTTTTTCTGGGCCTCTTACCTATCCACATTAACTAGCTCATGTTAATAAAAGCCTCAGCTGAATTAAAATGTCAAATTAATTGGGCTAAAACCAACCAACAAATATATATGACATTTTGTAAAACTAATAGTCTGACTAGGTAAAAAAACAAAAACAAAACAAAAAAACCCCGCAAAAACAAAACCTGGTGTTTGCCAGGCTTTGTGTCTGTTAGCACAGCATTTACCATATTGTTATATAAAACTTGGCAAAGGATTTCATCCCTCCAGATCATACCAGCTCTGAGACTGTCCTCCAGCAGTCTAGGAGATGTTTCCTCACACTTTGGTGCCTGTGGATTTTAATAAGTTTATTCTCTTGCACTGTTCAGGCTGTTGGTGCCATCTGGGGCTGTTTCTGGACACAGAGCAGCCTCAGGGGAACCCCACATAGGGCAGCTCCTCCCTTTAGCAGTGAACCTCTGGTGTCTCCTCCATCTGGGCTTGACTTTGCTACCAGAGGACACCTTGGATAGGGAAGGTTTAGGTATTAGGTAGCTAATATTGTTTATTTCTGAGAGCTGAACTTCTAGAAGAAAAATATTCCTATTCCCTGTGTCACTGACCTTCTGCATCTAAATAGCCAAGGAAGAAATTACCTGGTGATGAGTGGGGAGCAGAAGGCTCCTTCTTGTACTTGGGATTCCATCCATCCCTCAAAAGTGTTTAATGCTCAGAGATTATGGTGGCCATGTGTGTTTAATTTGTAAGATCTTCTGTTAAGAATTAAGAATTAATTCAATTTTTCCAGTTCTTTTGAAACAAATGTGATAACACAGTATTAACAAACAAACCAAAAAAAAAAAAGCCCTGTAATCAGGCAATTTTTCAGTTTTTATTCATTACTATTAAAATAGGTTCCTACCTTTATTTTTAAAACATGTAGTTCAAAAACAAGAAGTTCAAAAAATATTTTTTGACTCCTTTTGTGCCTCAATTTTGCAAATTTTGAAATCTGTTGGATAGTTAACAGTCCAGCATCCTTGTACCAGTGTGCTGCTGTTAGATACCATGATTTTATGAACAAAACATGAAAAAAGTGCTGTGCAGGATCTTACTGTATTTACATGAAGAAAATTACTGCATTTTAAGCAAGATTTTTTGCTTTCTGGCTTCACTTTTTGAGTACTGCTGGCACAAAATAATACCAGCTCATTATCTCTTCTCTTCTGGATTCCAGAGGGATAAACTTCAGGCTTTTGGAATATAAAATATCACCACTGATTTCTTTAAAAGTATTTGAGTTGTTATCACCATCAGAGAGAGGGGAGAGAGGCTGCCAAAAAACTTCAATTTAAACCATCTTTCAACCAGTTTTTGAAACGTTCATTTAATCATGAGATGATTTACAAGCCTCAAGGAGGAAGCAAAATTAAGGGAGCCTCACTTAGAAGATTTCTCCTGGTTTTAAATTCAGGAATGGACAGAGATCAGGCAGTGGCAAGGGCAGGAAGTTTACTCTCATCTCTTTACCCAGCATTGCTAATGAGAGTAAGGAAACTCAGCTGGGGATCCTTGTGCTTTTAGTTCCAGATTTTGAGTGAGGAGGGATGGCTTGGGGAGGCTCCAGGAACAGCTCCTGCCGTGGTACCCAGGGGCTTGGCAATGCCAGAATCCCCTGTTAGAGGGGCTTCCTACATGTGCAAAGTGGTCTTCAAGGAGTACTTGAGAGATGCTGACTATGAGACACAATTAGAGAGTGTTTTCCTGTAGTAAAAGTAGTAAAATCTGGTTTAGAATTCACATAACAGTATTTCAATAGCTTCTACACTTGCCATTAAAGTGAGATTTTTTTTCTGTACTAATGTGCACACTTGAAAGCCAATCTAAAAATCATACTAAATCTATAAAAGGCTTGAAACTGATTATTCTGAGAGTTCTTGTTCTTTCCTCCCTGCTAGAATATGTCCTGCCATTTATTTTAAACTTCTAGTTAAAAAAGAAAAATTATTCTCAAGACATTTTCTTGTTTTTTTCATTAATCTAAGTATATGTACATAATTTTACAGCAAAACATTTATATTTCTAACTTTATTGTAATGGCTTTAAAGACAACTGGAGTTGCCAGTTTCTGTTTCTTTAGAAGACAGAAGAGAGAAGTTTTAGTTATTTACTTCTGACTATGTAAAGAGCCTGGGGAAAATTCCATTTAAATTTTATACTTCAAAGTAAAACTATCCAAGACTGAATTACTATTTTTTTTACATTGTTCTGCTTACCTTCTCCATTGTCACTGTATGATGTAGGTATTTAATGTGCTGTTTCTTAATGTATCCTCAACAGTTTCATGTGATTATTTTAGGGGCTAGAAATACTTATTAATGGACTAGATTAATTTAACCATGCAAAAATTTTTTTATACCAAGACACTGAAAATTTAACAGGATTTATGAAATAATAAAATGTGGAATAAAAATAAAATTAATAAAAAAGACCCAACAAACACAAGTGCACTTTAGACACTACTGCATTATGGATTAATAAATCAATAGTTTCCAAGTTCTCTGCTCACTTTGTGTTTTAACCTTGAGTTCACAGATTCTGCTAGCAGATAAGGATATCTTATAGTGGCTATCATGAATCTTAAGCATAAACAGGTTATCCTTGTATCTATGCAAACTGTAAGAAGTTGAGAAAATTCATTTTATGAAAGCCTTGCACAATTTGTAAAATATCTGTAAAATGTCTTCGTAGTAAAATAAGAGAAAAAAAAGATGTGTGTTAGCTTTCCTAGGAATATTTGTTTAATACTTGTTTACTCTTGGCTGAAAGTTTTAGTACAATTATTTCTGAACTATTGTTAGAAGGTGGAAGGAAGTGTGAGTGTTTTCTTAAAGTTAAAAAATTATTGCCTTGAGTACTCACAGTTTGGAAATGGCTTTTACAGTTGATGCAACTCAGAACTATGTCAGCCACCTTCTTTTTGGCCTATCCCATCCCAAAAGACAATTTTCCTAAGCTTGTGTATGTTGTGGCTAAATAAGACTATGGGATTTATAGGAAAGTATAAAAATCTCTTGAAGTAAAAATTAGATTCTTCAGTTTTGAGACTAGAACTTGGATCTTTATGGATTTCATTATTCCTGAAATTTAGTGGAGGTTGAATGTGGAAGGATGAGGGCATGGTGGATGGCCATGAGCAGCCAGTACCCATGGCACCTGTAGTTTCTACTTGGAGGAAAACAGACATGGAGGAGTGAGATTTTATATCCTACATGGATTTGGCTTTGCTGCAAAGGCTGTCAGAAGGCTGTGAGCATTTTTCAGTACGACTGCTCCTTGAAATGATGGGGAGTAGGAGGTTGCTGAGAGTAACCCAAAGAACAAAGGAAAGCACACACCCCCAAGGTGGTGGAGGCTTAATTTACCCCTTTTCTTGAAAAAGAAAAGAAACAGTTTGTGCAGTCTGATCTGTAGTACTTGGGAATTGGAAACATCAGGGAAGGGGAGCTGGGGAGGAGGTTGCAGAATTGAGTGGGGTGAGATGGAAGCAAAAAGTAGACTAGAAATAGGGCATAAATCTGTAATGGTGAGGTAAGCTATGTAATGAGTTTAATTAAGTTGTGATTGGTTTTTGAAATGAAAATTCCATCAGCCTCTAATTCTCTGTGCCCCAAATGAGGATGATGGTATTATAAATCTTTTCCTAGTTAAAAAAAAAACTGTTTTAAAAGTATTTTGTTTCTACAGTGTCACACTTTTCTTACAGCATAACCTACTGTAAATGCACCTATGCTTCGTTAGCCTTTATTTTAAAGATTTATGCAGCTTAGAATTTGGAGCCAAGGTGAGCCACATGGATGGATTTTATGCTGGGGCCATGTTCTGTGCATTGATAACGCCAATGCATTGAAATACTTCTCAGTGCAAGTTGTCTTCCAAGGAGACATAACCTCATTATTTAGTTGAATAAATTAAAAAACCTCTGGCATAACCTCAATATTAAGTTGAAAACCCTGTAATATTAATGTCCATAATTAGTTGGGACAACAATTATTTTTGGCCCCTTAGCTCTTGTCTTCTGAAAATTCTAGCCCAGACTTTTTCTTCAGATGACTTTCTCAGTTGTGCTGTATGGAAATAGAGTAAATTTTTTAAAAGACAAATTCATGAGGCTGTTTCTTTATTTTGTCCTTGTACGTTTTGCATTTCTCTAGTCTGATGTTGCTTATCTTTAGCAGTGTTGACCAAAACTATACAGCCAAATCTTCATCTATGGTCCTCCTGGGTTTTACTAACATCTCTAGCTCCTTCCAAGGCCAATGGTTGTGTCAGTTCCAGGTTGAGCAGGGGAGGTTGTTCTCTGCACTTAGACTTCTAACTGTGGATTTCCAGTTCTGAAATCCCCCCAAGGTTTCTGCACACACCTTCTAAGGGCTTGTTTTAAACATCTTCAGCTTGAGCTGAGTGTGCTCTTGCTGTATTTTATAGTTCACAAAGAAGTGTGTAAATTGGGGTCACCAACATTTTTCATCACCAGCTGTTGTGTTACCAGATACATAACCAGAACAGAGCAATTCCTGCCTGTTCCTACCTTCTCTTTTTCATAGGAAACCTAAATATTCTTATTTTTCCATGGAGGTTTTGAATAGATCTGTCATATAATTTACACTGAACTTTTTTGGTTACTCTGTAACTCCTTGGAGTTGCCCGTTGCACTGATGGCAAGTCCTGACGTTACAGTGGAAAATTACTGCATTTACTGACACTAGATACGTAAGTTCTTTAAGAGGGATGTCTACATTATTCTGAAAAAAAATTCCCTACAAAATTAAAAATTCACTGAGCCTTTTATTTTTACTGTTTATTTTTGCAATCTAACACATCCATTCTGCACAGCAGATGTGAGCTTAGCAAAAATTGTCTGAAAGATTGGTTTGTCTAGTTCTATATCAGATATCAGACTCTGAGTTATTTGAATTTTAAAAAGTCACCTGCAAGAAAAAGTGCTTGTACCAAAGAGAGGTGAGCTCCCCATGCCTTGAACCATGCCTAAAAACATATTTCTAGGGAGAGTTAAAGGTATCTTTCTTGTAACCCTTGATGGATCATTCAATAGTTTTATCGATTTTGAAATCAGGTGTACTTTGAGCTCTGTTATGTGGCAATAAGGAGTTGCACATTTTAACTCCAGGCTAGAGAGACAAGTATCTCTTCTAGTTAGTTTGAAACCTAGCACACAACCTTTCAGATGTTTCTGTTACTTGAAGAGGTAATTACCAGCCTTTTTTCTGCCTTTATGTCCTTAGATAACAGGCTTCTGTTCCATCCCCCTTGTTTATAGGAGAGAAGTCTTGATTAGCCCTAGACCATGCATTCCTTGCAGGAAAATCCTTTTGCACAACAATAATCCTGTCAGCCCTTCTCTGCCTTTTCCAGTACTGCTTTTTGAGGTGAGGTGTCACAAATTAGTCTCTTTTTTTTGTTGTTGTTGTTTCTGCTTTATCTACACTACTTCCTGTATTTATATGTAGGTAGAAGCCAAACCTCCCTACTTCTCTGTTTTTGTAGAAGCTGATTTGACATTTTTAACAAGTGCAATCCAAGAAGAGAACTAAAGGAAGCTGTTTGGTATAAGATGTTTCTGCCTGATAGGGAAAAAAGAAAAAGGTTTGGTTTTGATGTTGGTAATGCATGAAAAAAGATGTGTAGTGCTTATTCATGTGCAAGACTGCAGAGGAGAAGAAAATAAAAAGGACAATGTAGCTTCTGAAGAGAATAGCAGAGGACAACAGCTAACTGAGCAGCTTGAGAAGTGCATAGGAGGGAAGTTGCTGTTATGGGGTAAGAACAGACCTCAGCTACATGATAGTCAGTGTTTTTCAGGCTGTAGAGATGATAATATTTTCTTTGTTTAGTTGTGATATTTGGGTGAAAAGCACTTAAGCAAACCAAAGCCAGAGTGTGTTGCAAATTGCTGGGAATACGTCCCTGCATAACAGCTCTGGGTCTTGGTACAGCTTGTCCAGGGGACCCTTGCTCATGCATATGACTGGTCTGGACAACAGAAATGCCTCCTTACAAGCATCCTTTGGCTTACCATCCCCTGAGGGAAGGACACTCTTACCTGCCATTTTCAAAAGGTGTTTGTTTTTACAGGTAACCCTTCCCCAGCATCTCAGGGTGTTTTGGTGTGTTTGGATTCCCTTGCATACAACAATCACCAGTTGTGGTGACAGTAAGGGATTTTCTCCTCGAGTCTCTTGATGCCCTTTCTGCTGCTGTTGGCAGGACCAGGGGCTGAGCACACAGCAGCTCTGGGCACTGGCACTGCTGGAGGCTGCCAGGAGAGCAGGCAGGGCCCTACACATCATTACCCAGATCAAGAGGTTTCTTGTAAAACTGGTTGTATTTGAAATGTGTCCCCAACTCCCAGCTGATTGCTACAGCACTGCCAGGGTCAGGTGTCAGTGGTGTCACTGTAGTGGTTGCTCCCTCCCACCCAGCCCCTGCCTTTCTTCAACTCCTCTTCCTTGCCTCAGCCTGATCAGCCACCATCTCACACCAGCCATTCCCCTGTGCCCAGCTGCTCCCAGAGCTGGGGCAGCCCTTTGGGGAACAGCTGCCCTCACTCTAATAAGACTTCTCTTTCCCTGGATATTGTTAACTTTGAGTAAACTACAAGTATTTTTCCTTTGTTGTGATCAAAAGACCTGGATGAGGTATCAGAAGCTAGCAAGTAATTGGGCACATTCTGAGATGATGGCACTCTCATTTTCAGTTGAAAGCTGCAGAGATCCTGTTTTCATTCTCCTGAAAAAGAACACCACTTCTGACAACTCAGAAGGCTTTGAGAAGTGCCCATCTCCAATACAGCTCTGGTGTTTTTGCCAGTAGAGGAGCTTGATGTACCTTAGGAATGGGGAGATTGGTACCTGGTGGGCCCTGTGCACTGCTCCATCCCTCCAGGGGGACAGCAGGTCTCCCCCAGGCTCTGCCCTTCCATACTGGGAAGGAATCAGTTGAACTGGAGCCTGAGTCATATATTGGTGCTGTATATGTTCAGTGCAGGATTAATCTTTTCTGTGGAACAGTGCCATCATACAGAAGTATGGCAGCTACACCTCACCAAACAGTGTGTGATGGGCAGTTTTGGAGATGCTTGGGGATGAATTAGGAAGGAAGAGGCCAAAGAGAAGCAATTTTCATACCTGTGTCTTTATACCTCTGTCAGAGGTCATTGAGGGTAAAACCTCCTGAGTTGGTGGAGGAATTGGTAGAAGAGTAGGAATTGATGGGAGTGTAGATGTACCTTCTTACTGGTTATCACCAGTTCACCAAGAACTTTATCAGGATCTTTCTTTGAAAACCACTGAGTGCACCATGTCCTCTCACCAAGAGGGTCTCTGTATTTCAGAAAAGGCTGGGAAGGAGGGCTAGGGACTCCTGCATGGCTGGGCATCATGGCCATGAAACCCTGGCATGGCATCCTTCAGTTTTGTCTGGGTTCCTGGCCAGTCTGACAAATCCCTTTTGCCATCCATTTTCATGAATGGCAGCCTTGTGGTTTTCAGAAAGAGTATTTAACCAGGAGCTTGAACACATTAGGTGATATGACAAAATACTCCCTTGATCAGTTTGCTGGTTTTTCCCCTCCTAAAGGACATACTGAAATATTGTCTTAGCAGGCTTCAGGAGGTACTATCCATGCTATACCTCATCCAGTCTAGCATGTTCAGGGATTTCAAATAATTTAAAATTTGCTATTTATTGCTATCTTTAAAGTTAAAATACAGTCAGGAGATTCTGATGTTTTCAACACTTGACTCCTATAACAGGAGTCCTTAGTGTATAAAATCCCTGTGCAACCCTGATGTTCTTTTATTACACTAGTGATAGGATTGTTTGGAATATGAAAGGTTTAAGATACACTTTTCATGAAAAATTTGTATGCCCTCTGAAAACAGCTCTTACACATTAACAATATGCAAGTGATTCTTAACAAATAACATAGCAATGTTTGGCTTGTCAGAAGAGTACCTTGCATAAAACCTTTCAGTGCAAGCTTTCTATACAGAGAAAATTATTCTCATAAAAAAATAATTTAAATTTACCAGATGAAAGTACAAGCCTTCAGCATCCAGCAAGTGTGAAACATTTAATCAGTAATTCTTCATTTTATACTTTAAAATAGGTAAGGAATTTCCCCCAGGCAAACAAGGAGGCCATTTCTGTGTTGGTCTGATGGGCTTTCAAAACACCATAGATAGCCAAGAAAGTAGCTCAGTCATTGGTTTAGAAAAAGAAAGGTGATTCCTGTCTTATTATATGGGAACTAAAGTAATTAAAAGCAAGACTTCTAAAAGCAGTTTCTTTATATGCTAATTTTATGCAGTACATTTCAGGTTGTTGATAGGAGGGAGGGCTTCAGGTCTGATAGCATTTTTGTTACTAAATATGGTCCTCCTCAAACCTGAAAGACACCTGACTGAGTCAAAAATAGAGTTGGAGCAGAACGATAATTCTTGCCTGGGAACAGTCAAGGCAGGTTGGATTGACAGAGGAAACACGTGCTAGAACATGAGGAGAGGAGAAGGGAGCACCTTTGTTAAACACAGCACAACCAGCCAGGAGTGGTGCCAACAATTCACTTGTTGGCCTTGCCAGGACAGTAATAGCAGAGTCCATGTTTTGTGTGTGTGCTCCTCCAGTGAGCTCCAAATTAAATTACAGTATCTCAACCTGATCAATGTTGGTATAACAATAATGATAATCTGTTCCCCCAGTTTTTCCAGAGTAGGTTTTGACACCATTCCCATTGGAGGTTTTGGCAAAAGCTGCTGCAAGACCTCAGCTGAATGTGGCACAAAGAAGATAACGCTTTTTTCTCAGTCTGTTTTACCTTCACCACACGGCATGCTGTCAGTAGCTTACAGTGTTCAGGTGCTCTGTGCCTCTTTCATTGACCAGTCAGAGAAGGGGTCCCAGCCAGCATGGCAAGGTGCTTGAGCTGGCAGCAGCTGTGGCATGGGCAGCATCTCCATGCCCTGCCCTTGGGTGTAGCCTGGCAGTGGGAACATGACAGTCTGGCTGGGTGTTATTTAGTCACACCAGGGATTTTGTCCGTGTCTTGGTGTTTTTGTTATCAGTATGGAAAGCACCACCAGAAAAAGCAATCATGTAACTTGATAACATAATTGTTATCTGTTAAAGTCTTCTCTGAACCAAAGGGGCTTCTACTGATTGAAGTTAAAAATTTGTGTAAATTTAAATTTGTTATGCTATAATTAATTCAGTATGTTTCTGTCTGTTTTCAAAGCCCTGAATAAGTTAATGTAAAAAAAGATTCCAGAAATACACTTCTTGAAAAAGTAATTAATAAAGTAATACACAAAATAATTTGTCACAATAATAAGACCAATTCTGCTTAAGTACTCCTTATTAAAAAAATTAATTGATAACAATGCAAAAAATTAGTGCATTGCTTTTTTTTCAGTGTTGATGTCCACTGCACTAGATGGGAAACAGAGCTCCCATTTTTGTGTTGTACATTAACTCTTCCATGGGGTGATAGACTGGAACTGCAGTTCCTGCTTTATGATCAGGAAACAAGGACATGGCTTTTCAAGTAGTTCCCAGAATAAACAGTGCAGGAGGTTTGGTAGATTAAATTGAGTTTTATATGCCATTGCAGTCATAGCCTGGCTGATTTTAGCTTACAATAGTACTAAGAATTGTATTGAAAGGAATTTCACCATTAGATATATGCCTTATGTGCTTGTCTTTGGGATGAAACATAGACTTCTCCTAGGTGAGGCTTGTCCTATAAGCTTATGTAACTTAAGTCTCTGTGTAATCCAGCAATTAGAGTGCCAATATACAGAAATTTTAATATCATTATCAGAATTCATAAACTGCCCAGTGGGATGCTAAAGTTGTGATTACATCCTATACCTTCTAAATCTATATAAAACATTGAGAAGTTCAGCCAGCTGGTCTTTCTTTTTTTTTCCTGAAAATGGTTATTCAGCTGTGTCTCACTGGTTATGTCCCAAATTAGAGGGCTTCCTTTCCTGGGAGCAGCTCTTTGTATTGCTTCGCAATGGTTACAAAATGAACTGCTCTGGAAAAATAACCTTATTTTCTGACATGACACTCAGACTGCTCAGTCTTGAAGCTGTGCACTGTCACTCCAGTAAGACCCTGGTAATGAGCTGAAGGAGAGAGTTTTGCAGATATTAGAGAGATATCTGAACAGCATAGGAAAAACCATGAGATATATCTAATATGGAGGGACAAAACGGGGGCAGAATTAGAAATAATATAATATAATACACTATAATAATATAGTAAGAGTTAGTGATTTGGCAATTTAATGTGCTACATTTTGGTTTATTTAGTTCTTTAGTACTGGAGAGACAGAGGGTTGTTTAGCAGTAGCTGTAGTACCTGAAGTGCATAGGAGAGCTGGGTTACATTTGCAATTTAGAGATACTTTGCTAAGTGGGAGGAAAAATGCCTGCTGATTAGAGCCCTGTAATTTCCACTGCCTTGTTCTCATGGGACCTAGTGCAGCACCTGCAGAGGAGCAGGCACTGGAGGGCTGTTGTATGTGGGCTCACACCCTGTGCCTGTCCCTCACTGTGGTGCTTTCCCATGGAGCATTTGTGCTCTGGGTGTTCCTCAGTGAGGACATGGGGCACACTAAAGGATATATTGTGGTGTTGGAAAAGCTGAAACTTGCTTTTTGCAGATAGCATACTCCTGTATTAGAATTGTTTGATTTAGTGCTCTTTACTGCAGAGTGCTGAGTGGCTCCTTCTATTGCTTCCATACCTAACTGGATTCCCATAGGATGATGTGGGCAGGCACTGCTTTGGAGTACAGGGTTGGGGATCTGCACCAGGTGTGTCACCAAATCCCTCCTTCCTCAGGCAGTCTCACTGCCAGGCTCTAGCAGCTCCTTTTCATCTCTGCATGGCATCTGTCTGACACCTGGAGGTGGTGGGAGCTTCCCACCAGTGAGCAGCAGGCAGTTTGCAGATCTGCCAGTGTTCTTCCCCAGGACTCTGTCAAAGGGCCTTGAGCCATTTCCCTAGTAAGGAGGAAGATGTGTCTGCCCCTGCACTTCCAGCAGAGGCAACCAGGTCACAGTTTGCGGCACGTGGAGAGGTTTTCTCTTCGCTGCTGTTCTTTACATTCATTCTTGATGGGAGCCTGATCACTCATGCAAAGGATTTATCTTTAGGGGAAAATGCATAATGGTTTCCAGTCAAAGTTCTTCTCTCCTGAATATGTAGACAGATGTAGAAATAGGTACACAAAATAGGATAAAAACTAAGGAAAAGGTAGATCTTCAAAAGGCAGCTACAGGTTTACTGATGGTCACCATAGATGGGAAGTCTGAAATTTTCTAAAACTTCAGTATGAATTTAAAAAGTAAGTTAATTAACCTGCTATTCTTCAACCTAACCTATCTTTGAAAAGAGAAGTTGTCATAAAAATACCATTTAATAACAGGTATCTTGTAGTCTGTTTAGGCAAAATATATAATGTGAAGATGGATAAGAAAGTGTACTCTCAAGTGGCAGTGGTAAAATCTTATGCTTTTTGTCATGAAAAAACACATCAAAGTAAAAACCCTAACTTTATACCTTCTCATTAGTGACTGCTGGTGTTCCTTAAACCTTTATTTATAGATCAGTCTCAAAGAGAAAGAGTTGTATCACTTTCTGTGCCCCTTTCCTTGCATAGGACTTCTTGTGTGAGAGCCATTTTTATTGGCTTTTGACACTTGGCCTGGAAAGGCATGCAGAGCATCCCCTTGCTCCTGCTTGATGGGGTGATCCCAGCCCAGGTGCGTTCTGTCTCACCACTTTAGATGGATAAAGTACCTCCTTACTGCTGCAGGTTTGCTCAGATATAAAATTCCTCACATCCTTCATGACCTAAAGCTGAATAAATGGGCAGAGATTTACAGCAGACAGTTTTGTGTCTGTAACCACTCTGGGAAAGTCATTTGCCATAAAACTCATAATGCAGACATAATTTGGTTGATAAATGCAGTAAGTTCACTTTGCTGTATTCACAGGGTCACATTCATTTTTGTATGTGAATGGCAATTGGTTTATTTTTCAAAATGTTTGCAAGTCTCATGATTTTCATAAGTTGTAGTGTCAATAAGTATCTGTCCAAAAGCACATTACTCGTTCTTTGTTATTTGTATTTGTTCTCCTTTAAAACAAATTTTAAAACCCTTATCTAGAAACAAAACCACATGCTGGAGATTTTTTACATAAATAATTTTGCTAATGTTACCAATACAGAAAAAAAATGTGGGGTTTGTAAGGATAAGGAAAAATAATTTTTACTACTAAAAAGCAGATTTTCTAAATGCTTAGTTACTATCCATATGTGATATTGAAAATCTATTTAGAAAAGCCCCCTAGTGCCTAAGAATTATATTCACATTAAGATAAACAGGAAAGTATATGCTACCACTTACCTTAAGAGGTTAATGAAAGGCTGTTCATGCACAGTGACTAATCCAAACTGGGATTTTTCAGTAATAGAGAAAAATTACCAGTGTTTGAAAATTTATATAGTTTATTAATAATAAAACCTTAGCAATATTGCGGAATAGTCTTTACAAAAGTGTGTCTTACTAGCAGGTTTTTTTCAGAAATAGTTTTCTAGTGCAAAACTTAGTTGAATTTTATGTACATAACACAAGTCCTGTCCCACCATGTGTTGAAGGTAGCACAGTTCTTCCACAGATAGAGGATGTGTCCCAGCCAGGCTCAGCTGGGCATAAGCAAGAGCTGGTATGGACATCTGCTACATAATGCCCTTGCCTTAACTTCAGTAACCCTCCCTTATATCACAGCCACCTTCTCTCACAAAAAGGGAAGTTTCTTTTGCCAAAGCCTGACCTTTGAAACAAACTTTCTGAATTCTTAGTGATTAGGTTGTATGAACAACAGCCATAAGATGACAGCATCTCCTGAAGCTGCAGAAGTGATACCTATGAGGCAGCAGTATCCTCTTTCACTTAGTGCCTTTTTCCAAATAAATCCAAGATTCTTATTTTCAATGCTACAACTGTTCATAGCATAGAACAGGATGAAATCTGAAAAACATTCCCTCTTGTGCTCTACAAAGTCTCCCTTTCCTCAACCCCATGAGTCCTGAAATGTGCTGGTTTGGCCTTTTGTTTGTCAGGGGGTTGGGCTTTGGTTTTGGGGGTTGGGTTGGGGTTTTTTTCATTTTGGTTGTGGAATCTAATGGGGTTTTTATTTTAAACAATAGGTTATGTAAAAGTTTCTCTTGACTGCTATACTTAGAATTTAGTTATATAAACTGTTTTCCTCACACTTCTTCTTCCTCCTCTCCTTGTTGACGCACAGAGTCCCAGGAAATCTCAGTAATAGAGAAGAGGCTGAACTGGGTTTGAGTTCTGTGTAGCATTGCTCACCCTCTGCCTCTCTGAAACTCATTTTCCAATTGCTGCCATGTGTGGAGTAAATGTCACCAATGTTTCCATCTGGGATTCTTTCTACCTTGTGTTTTCTGTCCCTGAGAAAATACTTCTTGTCTGCTTTCCAGACCTTTTGTGATATGCTCAAGAATAAAAATGGCAATGCTTGATGTTTTCCTTCCTTTCCATCCTGTCTTTTGGAAAAAAAATAATCTCTTTAACAGGGGTTAAACAAATCCCACCAGTTAATTGGAATGAGTTTGTACATCTTTACATTATGCACAGTTGAACTCTTTCCCGAAGTGTTTTTTTTTAACAAAACATCCCCCAGCTTTGCATATCTGGGATTCAAAATGACAATGGATGTTAAGATCCATGGAGTTTCATTTTTTATTAGAATTTAGTGTAGTAAGCAATAGAACAGGGAATGCACTGAGAGCAGCCAGGCTTTTGAAACTGCCTGTGCAGAGACTGCATATCCACACAGAAACTCTAAGTAAACAATTTAGCTGTATGCTGTTTATTCCACCTCTCTCTTTCTCTTTTCTTTGCTAACACAGGTCCACAAAGATTCTCGAGTTCTCAAGCCCTAGCTTATGGAAGTGTGTAATGTCAGTGTGGTTGCAGAATCACACGATCTCCTAGCTCTGTATCTTATCCTTCACCCAACATTGCACAACGCTGGACTGTCAGCTAGGAGAACGAAAGGAGCCAGATTGTGTTGTGCCACCTCTTTTTCTAGTTCTCGCATAAGTTGCCACCAGGATATTTTTCTGTGTTTGTAGCACGTTTGGTGGATTTGGGGCACATTCTTTGCTTCCATTCTCCTCATACATGTGACCCATTCCCAGTGCTTCCAAATGAGCTAATGTGTCTTCAACATGGAGAAAAACCAACTAAGTTGGTTAGGATGTGTATTGTTCTCTTGTTTTATTTGTGGGTTGTTCGGGGTTTTTTTAATTGGTCTTTGTTCTGTTCTTTTTAAAAAAACATATCTACAAAAAGAGAATATATAACTTTCTGCCCTAAATACCTCTTTTGCATCAGGGATGGATATTTTAATGGAGTGAGGCATAATAGCAGAACAGTGCCATGTCTCTGTCCTCACGAGCATCGCTGCATGCAGATTAGAAAGGCTCTGTAGTGCTGCTACTGTATGCCAGATTTGCTATTTGCTCTTGTTTGCATGATAGTATTTCTAATTTACTAATATGATATGGAAATAATGGCGCATCACCGATCTTTCAACATATTGTATCACTGCTTTATCATATTAGGCTAATACACTGCGAGAGTTGATAGCACCTCTCCATGTCAAATGGGAACCACATCTCTTGGCACTGAACCGATTGGACTCAAAGGTTGATAAACTTATCATTAGAGAATTGGCACGACGGAGACTCAACTTCAGCCTCTTGCAAGCAACCTAATGGCCTCCGTTCAGAAAGTCAGTTCTTCTTGAATAACTTTGATGTTTATAACAGAGAACAGACCTGTTAAAGCATAGACAACCACATGCCTGAATATGAGGCCTCCAGGAAGGTGTCAAAGGGCATGGCCAGTCTTTTGAAGAATGCACCCTTTCCACAGTGGGACTAGGCACAAAGTCAGATCCAGTCTACATGGAGCACATTTGCAGAAAATACTGCCCCCCGCACGGGAGAACGGAAGGGGAAGAGGGTCTTGGCAGGGGAAGGGCTTTGATGTCACTCAGTTTTGTTCTGCACACCTCGAGGAATTAAAGAGGGATTCAGCCATGGTAACTGTAATTTCCCATTGCTTGTACTGAACTCCAGTGAACCCATTCAGGCCAACCAGACAGAGTCGTGTCATTTAAGCGTGCTTCACATTAGTGAAGGAAGTTTCCTTACTGTGTCATGCTAAACTAAGTGTATTCTGTCAAGTGGAGGTATGTACAGACCTTTCAGAGACTTCCATTCATCCAGTGGTTTGTACTGAATTCCCAGAGGGTACACTGGCACTCGTTCGGACGGTGACGGAGAAGATACCTCACGCTGAGATTTATTAGACTCTGCAGTTAAATCTTTGGTTCCTCTTTATCTTCTAGGACTAAAACATGTGAGTGATGCTGCCTGGCCAAGCAGGCACAAAGTATTCTCTGTGTAACACCCAGACTCTGGAGGGCTGTTTTGGGGCCAGTATTTGTCTGGATGTCACTCAAAGTAGATTCAGATATTGTATTTATCATTATGTTCTGAGTCCCCTATGGGTTGATGTTTGCCTCTATCTCTGTGATTAGAATGTGGATTTTCCTTGATATATTTGGCTAAGGGTGTATTGTAATAATGTTAATGCTAATTACTTGATATTTCATACTATCTTACGGGGAGATACTTTTAAAAAATGTATTTTGAAATGTTTTCTTTCTGTTTGCTCAATGTATGGTATTGCATTATGTTAATACCAATAAAATGATATATATATATAGTTATATATATATTTCCCTTTTATAAAGAAGTAAATTATGCTTTTTTGCCTCACAAACAGGAAATGCGCAGTGAATAAAATGACATCATTCTGCCTTACAGCAGGTGACAAAGCTTATAATAGTTTTAATATTCTTTTTTTGAAAAATAAAAAGTATAGTATGACATAAATTAGTTGGAAATTCATCAAAATGCATGTTTTATATTTCTGCTCAATGGGACTGTCACAAAACAGCCTAAATATTTAGCAATGTTGTTTTGGCATCTTTAATTTTTTCTAATCAGAAACATGCACTGTATTGCTATTATTGATTACAAAACTGTACTGTCATAAATTTTTGCCTGTTGGCCAGATAGACAAACTCTCTGAGTTTGTCTGTAGGAATTGATTTTAATATTTAATTTAGTGCTCTTTCCAACGCTTGGCAAAGGCAGAATTTATTTTTTATATAAGGTTGCCTTTGAAGTACCTGCCTCTGCCAGGAATGATAAATCACTGCTAAGTACATAAAGATTCTGCAACCTGAAGGATATGTGATTAAAGTCTTGTTGGAATGGCCTGCAACCTCAGCCAGTCCTTTACATTCTGTCATTAAATTCCATAATTAGTTAGAGGTGAAATGTTTTGGAAATGAATTAGAGAAGCGGAAGCAAGGATGTGACTCTAAAATGTCCTTTGGCTGCAATTTGGGGTAACACTGATGGCTTATTTGCTGCTTGTAGCCAAAGGCCAGCATATATCTGCACTAATGCCTATTAGATTGTCTTCAGCTTCCTCTCTTTCTTTTCCCCACCCTTTCTAACATATTGTATTGAGTATCTTTGTTTTGCAGAGGCATTCAGAAGGGCTGTAATTAGCAGTCCCTGGCATTTAATTGCATACACATTTGTTAAATATTTTTCTGTATGCCTTAAAATAAAGTATAGAAAATGGCAGTAAATGTTTCTTTAATGAAGGCATTTGATTTATTCATGAAGTCAGGATTTTTTAAAGGTGTTATTTTGGGCTTAATAAAGGAAATAAGCCAGCAAATTTTCTGTCTTGCTTTTGCATAACCATCGTCTGTCAGGGCTGACGTTCAGTTCCTTTCTCTTGTTCCTTTTGTGGCAAACACATTCTGCCCAATGGGTGGGAAATGGACCTTTCTGCTGTGACCACTCTCATGCCAGTTTTGAGAGCACTTTATGCTGAGGTTCATGTGCATGTTCACAAGTTCATTTTGACATCTGGTGACATGAGTGGTGTCTAGAAGAGCCACATGGAATTACTGCATCTCTCTCGTCACAGCAATAGCTTTTGTCCTGAAAGGTACCTTGAACTCTGTGTGGTGCTTACAGACCATGGGGGTGTGATGGGTATTCAGCAGCTGATGGGGGGTGCCTGATATTTGGCAGTGTTGTGCCCTGCATAATTAAGATGTAACTCAGGGTGCAGCTTAATTAGGTTGGAATCTAATCAGTGCAGCTATCATAATGTGCAGTTTTAAATCCATTAATAAATCTGAATATTTGAATAAATATGACATCTTCTGGGATAACATTTTGGGGAGTATTTCAGGTCCCTTTCAGAAATGCCCCAGGAGGTGCTTCCCCAGCAGACCACAGTGGGTTACAGAGGTAACTGAGGCAGACATTCAATTAGCCTGGCCCCTGCCCACACTAATGTTTCTCCCATGTTGAAGGTAGAATTGTAGTTCCTTAGTGATGCATTTTGGAAAACTCCCATCTCGGTGCTACATTTTCATACAAAGAAGCAACTTGGGGTGTAGCCTGAAGCAGAGTTCATGTTCAGGGTGGGTGTTGCTCACCAGGAACGTGTCCCCCATCTGTTCAGGCTTGCTTTCAGGTATCAATCCCATAAGCCTTGCCAGGCACTGCTGTTGTACGAGCGTGACTGTGGCTTGATTCTGACTGGTGAGTAATGTTGCTGGGTCCGTATCGTTTGTCACTTAACCTTTCACAACTTTGAGTGCTGCAGCCTTAGGTTAGGTTTGTAATACTGGTATTTTCCTCAAGGAGTAATTGCTTCTATATATTCCTTGTGAATTATTATTTGTAGGGAACTCCTCATCCTGTTCCAAGGCTACAGAATCCTCAATGTCTAGCAATTTTGCCCAGTTTGCTCCAGCTCCTGGCTTTCCTCATAAATACAAATTTTCTATTGTTTTTGAGCTGCAGGGCCCAAGGGGAAATGTGCCATCAAAGTGGGATTGGTGCGTTTATTGCACTTCAGCATTGATAGCTTGTGGCAAAATTAAACAGCACTTATATCAGTGTGTGGCACAGAAAAATGTCAGGATATCCTATTTCATTGTGCAAAATTCTCCCAGAGAGTCACTGAAATCAGCAGATTAAGGTTAAACTGGTGCCTTCATAGGCAGCTTAATGAGTAAAGTACCATATCCAAACTTCATAGGCAGCTTAATGAGTAGAGTACCATATCCAAAACCAAGAAAGGAGGCAACTATAACCCTACTGCAGAAAAGTTATGCCACTGATGAGAATTCCATTACTTTGGGAAGCTTTGGAGTGACTTCATTCTTATGCCCACCAATATAACTTCATGAAACAGCAGGACTGCGAGCAAAGAGGGAGCTACAGATGCTCATTTGAGGTGTGCAGGAGCTGTCAAGAGGCAGCATGAGCAGAAAAAGTTAATTATTCCCTCTGTGTGTCCCCTTCTCACTAACACAGTGACCCCTTAGCTGGCACCTGTACTTCACTGCTCAGTGCACGTCAGAAATGGCTGAATGCCACTGTCAGCTCCACAATGCAGATCTGCAGGGAGAGACACCAAGGGTTTTTCCTTATGCTCAGTTTCATGCCAGCTGTGTTTAGTAAGCAATTCCAGTTGTGTGGAAGGCTGAAGAGATGTGGCTGTGGTGGGTGTGGGACTCAGAGCAGCCCAAGTGTCCTATGAAGGTGGAGGCTGCACATGTGAACGTGCTCCAGCCTGCCAGCTCACACTGCAGCCAGCAGGGCACAGGAGGCCTGTGGGGCCATGCCTTGTCCTTCAGATGTCCCCAGAAAGGTGACTCCAGTGGAAAAGAGATTCTCAGGGATCTACTGACCCAAAAGGAAAACTGCCAGTGCCATAAGTAGTTCACAATAAGAATTAGACCTTTGGTGCCACAGCAAAGGCTAGGCATCTGTCAGGCCTGACAGAGGCTAGAGCTGGATCTTTTAAAAGGTGGTACCTGCCTGATTCTGGTATTGAACTTGGCTGTAGTGGAAAATGCCTGAAATACCTTCAGATATCTGTCATTTGGGAGATGAGTTTTCCACTTGCTTGCACAGCTCACTGTGTTTCAAGAAACCAAATTTATGCTCATGCATGTGAGAGGAGAAGCAGACTGGTACCATAGGGTGCAAAACTCCAGCAAGTGCAGGACTCTGTTGAGTTGGTGCTTTCAGTGAGCACCCTCCCTAGGGAGTGTCTTCTATTGTCTGCAGGTTTGTGTAACAGGAGAGAATAGAAACAGTGTACAACTATCCCTGTAACCAAAAATACTTCCACTTTAGAGGAAATGATGGTATAAAATCCAGATTTAATACCTGTATTGAATAAATACAAAATAATAAATACAATAAATAAAAAATTTAATGATCCTCCAGCTACTGAAATCTCACCAAACACATGGATCAAAGCTTGATTTTAAACAATGCTCCTCCCTTCCTTGATTCAAGACTTCTGGAAAAATCCTGCATTTTTACAAACACAGGGGCAGAAAGGGCAGAGGATTACATGAACCAGAAGAAGGCAGGGAAGGGGAAGCAATACCAGAGAGAAGGGTTGCAAAGACTGGGTACTGCTCAAGAAGAACCCGTTTTGTTTTTAATTTAGCTTTAACTCAGCTTGCTTAAACTTTTCTTCAGTTGTAGAAAACATTAATATGCTCATGTGTGTGTGTGTGTATAGACATATATATATAAAAATATATGTGTGTGTGTGTGTATTTACAGGTGTAATCACGTATCCAGTCAGGCCTTGATTTTAAAGTAGCATAGGACAGAGCATAGGTATCTTTGTACTTTAACAGGGAAATTGCTCTATTTTACCTAGAGCAGGTGATTAGCTGCTGTTTCCATGCAGATCTGCATTTTATTGCACCTCCTGCCTGCTGTACCATGCCAGGCTTAAATACTGTGTTGCTTCTTCCTTTTCTCAGTAATTAGGGATGTGACCTGTAACATTTTCCTAGCAGGAGCTGACTTTCCCTGTCATTGTGGCTCCCCCCATACCTGTGCAGGAGTGACATCATGCACAGCCACAGCTGTGCAGACACCATGTCCTTTAAGCCTTACATTGATTTCACCACTGTTCCTTGGAGCTTGGAGGTGGGGGGGAGGAAATACATAGCTTAGTCTGCCAGCCAGCCATCTGAATAGTGCTGAAAATTATTAATTACTGAATCTTTGTATTAGAAGCATTTGGGTATGTCTCACTCTTGGGCAGTTTGGACTCTTAATGATTAACCTGACCAGCAGCAAGGATGGGTTTAGGCTTTGCACTGAGGAACCAACTGCTTCTTTGGAAGATTTCATTTCTCCCCTCTGCTGCAACACTGCTAAAATCCACATCCACTCTCCTTTCATCCTTCTTCTTTTTCACCTTGTATCTAGTACCTGGGGAGATCCCTTCAGTCTCTTGGCTAAGTGTTCCTGGGGTTTACAAGCCCAGCCAGGCTGTTGCACGCTGTGGCCACAGCCCTTGTCTGCCTGTTGGCACAGCTGGGGCTGCAGAGCTGCTGCAGGAGCTGCCCCTTCCCAAGGGCTCTGTGTGCTGCTCTGCCTGCCTGTCAGGGAAAGCATTGCAGGCCCAGGCAGGTTTGATGGTCCCTGTTGTTAGACATGGCAGAGAGAAGCTGCTGTGGCATAGGAGGATTACAAGTGCTTTCTTGCTGATGGGATTGTATCAGTTATTAGTTAGCTTGTAGCAGACCAGGCTGTCTGTTCCCAACATAGACACATCAGGGTCAAGAAGGTAAAGGAAAAAAAAAAAACACCCAGAGGTTTGTGCACCCATGGCTGTTTTATCTAACTTGAGACCATTTCCCAGAGGCCTGGGATGCTTCTTGTTTTGGGGCAGTATTTACTGCATTTACTGTCACTCACAGAGAGTCTCTGGGACACTTGAGGTAAATGCCTCCCCTGCACAAAAGGTAAATAAAAAGGTGTAGCTCTCAAATTGGAATCAAATCTTTGGGATTTGGAGGGAGAAAGTAACATGGCAGCTGTTTAATAATGTAGTTAGTGATGTATTCTAACAAAATTGCCTCCTTAATATCCTGAGAAAGCTGAGGTTAGCTGGTTCCTCTGCCAGAGGGAGTGAGCTCACCAAAAGGAGTGAAAATGGGAGTCTAAATTTCAGTGCAGCCTGGAGATTTCAGTCTGACCGTGCCTTGTTCTCTTCCTGTCACAGACTTCACAGCAGCTTGGCTTTCTGGGGATTTGCAGAGGATGGCACTTGTGCTCAAATGCAGGGCTGACTGCAAGGAGAGGAGTGGGCGTGTGTGAGAGGAGTTGCACAGCCAAGGAAAGTGCGTCACTGAGCAGAAAAGGCAGCAAACAGAAAAGGGGACAGTGGGAAACGGAGAATTCCATCAGGATGGCAGTGGGGTCCATCAGTCAGGATGAGAAGTCTAAAGGCAATTGGGTTGAGCCTGGGTGGTGTCTGGAGGCGCTGGCAAAGACCAGAGGGGCCCCAATGACGAGCTTTGATCCTTGAAAAACATGACCTTGTTGGCAGGGTAGGTGACAAAATTTATTAATTGTCCTTACATAGGCACTTCTGTTCACTCAGCCCCACATGAAATCATGGGCTCCTCTGGTACCTCACTGAAAGACAAAAACCATGCAAGATTTTGGCAGCTTGAGCTTTAGCAGAAAAGTGAATCACAGAAATGCAAGGACCTCCACTGAAAACTGCTGGAGGTTATTCCATATATTTAGAGCAGATTTATGAGAAGTGTGTGCCTAGAGATTCTCTGTGTCCAGAGAGCAGTGTGTTAGCCAGCTGGGCTGCAGTGACCTTCTGCAGGGTTCTAATTCAGTACCATCTTCCTGAATCATCAGTTTACACAGACCAATCATCTCTTCATCCATGTAAATACCAATGGTAACTTTCTCTCTGGTCACTTTTCACAGAAGTACCTTATGATCTTGGTTTATAAGAGAGAAATAATGGAAAGATGAATTGCCAAACAGAGCCAGGAGGTGATTACACTTTAGTACATCACAGAGCTTGGTGCATGCTCTTTTCAACAGCAAGTGGCAATACAGTATGAGAAATCCCACCAGTTCTTTCCTGAATGCCAAGAAGCCAAACACCTGTTGGAGTTTTACCTACTCAGCTATAATCTTCATCTCTCTCTCCTGAGAAAATGTAAAAGTAGTTACAAATATTTACTGCATTCCAAGAACTGAGGGCAAAGTACAAAAAGTTCAGAAACTTTTCCTGTAGAAAGCAGAATAGTGAAAAATAATGGTAAACACAATGTTTACTAGACAAATGTATTCATTGTCTCCAGAACTGAAGCAAATAGCTTTGCATTCACTTGAAGACAGCAGGAGCTTCTTTGTTACAAAATTCAGTACCTGTATATTCTTGCATTTGGAAGACAGGGTTCTTACCAGATTTATATCCCATGTGCTGCAGTTTTGCTTTTTTATTTCTGCTCCTGAGTTACAGAGTTGTTCAGGCTTCTGTAGGGCAGGGGACAAAATTACAGCTTCAGAGAAGACACCCTGCTTTTCAGCAGTATGTGGAAACTGTGACCTGGCAGTGCACTCAGAGAAACAGGAAAGATGCAACCCCCTACTCAGCAGCTGAATGAGTGTGAAAAACAACTGTTGTGTTGGCTGCTGGTCTAAGGTCACCTGCAAATCCTATTAGACCACATTTTCTACTTAAACAAAACATTACCAGAGGTCTTATTCTTCCTTAACAAGACAGCCATGCTGTAAAAGCATGACTTGCATGCAAATCCACCAATTTTAAAAAAGAAAATATGTTTTAAGCTCAGCTCTATATCGAACAGAATACCTCAGATGCTTTATGGTGCCAAGGGTTTCACCAACACCTACAGGAAATCAATCAAAGCCTCTAGCAGAAGGCTGAGGGAGGGGAGCTGTGTGTGTAATCTCATTCCCACCTACTGAGAGCCATTGAGAGCAGCAGCACCACCTTCAGCATTTCTCTGGAAAATATTAAGGGCTTGGGATGTGTTTTCATGCCACCCACTGCCCTCTCCCCCACCATGGGTGAACAAGGCATCTTGCCCTCTTTAGAGCTCTCACAGCCTCAGCAGCAGCAAGGCATTTAAGGGACTTGTTTTTCTCCGCTCCTCTTTCCTCTTTAGGAAATCCTGTCCCCTTTTTGACGTGCTGCTCGCAGTGACATCACCAAGTCAGTGACAGAGTGTGGGGGAGGCAGCCCCAGCCTGTGGAGGTGATGCTCTGATGCCTTCCAGAGACCTCCTGCCAGAGTTCTGCTGCCCAGCCCAGCCTGTGTCCTGCCCCCACAGTCCTGTGCCCTCCCTGAGCAGTCTCAGCTGTTCCCATTCAGGGGAAGGCAGAAATCCTGTGTCCATGTCCCTCTGAGCCCACATGGAGCCTGTCCCAGGGGATGAGCCCTGAGGAGCACCAGCCATGCAGATCCAGGCCAGCAGTGTGGGGAGGGAGGGCAGGACAAGCCTCCCTGGCACAGGGTTTATAACCACAGGGGCCATGTTACCATCCAGGTTCATTAAAGGCACTTGCATTCAGTATTGAACCTTAGGGCTGAGCTCAAATGCTGTATTGTGCCTTGGTGGGGAGTTGCTGTGTCTTAGGAAGCCGTGGGTTTTTGATGGCAAGCCTGGTGTGGTGGCTGGTTGCCAATCCAGGCTCTAGATCACTCTAGCAAAGTGAATTTAGATGGTGTGGAATCAAATGCTGGCTGTCCCTGTCCTAATCCCCTCGGGGTACAGCCTTGGCAGTGCTGCTGGGGAAGAGACACCTGAGGAAAGATCTCTTTTGCTTTGCATAGCAAGAGATGAGGAGAGAGAGAGAGAGAAACAGGTGTCAAATCCTCCTGTGTCAGACCAGGGGGAGTTTTCCCTTTGCCCTTTAGCAAATCACTCCCTTTCCACAGCTGTCAGACTGGTAAACATCAGCATTCAGCAATAGGAACTGATAGAGAGATCTCAAACTTCTGACCTCATCGCTGCATAGACTTCTTAAGAAAGCATAAAAATCAAGACCACAAAAGATTTTAACCACTTTATAATTATTCAGCTACTGAATGTTTTGCCCTTTAGCCCATTAGATTTAGTTTTAATAAGTTTTATATAGTTTAATTAGTTTTAATAAGAAAGAAAATTACAAGAAAGAGAAAAGCATCTCATTTCTGTCTAATTTCAGTTCTGGCCACCATTGACAGTGATGAACCCAGCTCACCAAGCAGGGGAGCACAGTCTGGGATGATTTAGGGAGCTCTGTGCAGACTCAAAATAGTTCCATTGATAAAAAGTCTCCAACCCTTCTTCACTTCTGTATCTCTTAAAAAAAAAAAATTAAAATGTGTGCTTTAAAAACATTTGCCTTCTAAAAGACCAAAGGAATAAACTGATGAGAGATGAAGCAAGATTAGTTGCAAAATTCTTGGATTGTATAAAGATCTGTACAAATGCAAACACTTCTTGTGATGGGGTGAGGAGATTTGGGTTTCTGGAATTCTTGCCTGAGCCTGAGGAGAGTTGTTGCCCTCCTGCATAGTATGGACTCAAATGGGTTGTGGCCTCAGGTAGCTCTTGATGGACTAAAAATGTCACTTCTAAACACAAACTGCTTCTCTCTTGGTGACTGATAACAAACCCTCTAATCCCCTGAGGACACCGGGGTTCTTTACCGAAGGGTGCTTCTGTATGTGGTAAACTTCCAGCCACTGGAAATCCCTGTCTTGGAGCAAGGTCAGTCACAGGGTGAAGCTAATGCTTGGAACCAAGCAGCCTTCCTGCAAGAGCTTCTAGGAAAGCCTCTTGAGGCCACAGAACAGGCACCCACCACTGTGAGAGCCTGGGGTGCCTGGCTCGGGGATCCCGGGGCTCTGGGAGCAGCCAGGAGGCCCCAGGCAGTGCCTGGGTGCTGCATGAACCTGTGTCAGTGTGCAAGGGGCAGCAGGGACAGAGCTAAGGGACACAGCCAACACTGTGCCAAGGGCTGCCCTGGCTAGTCCTGATCCCCACTCTGCTAATCCTGGCTGCACTGGTGCTTGCAAAGCTTGTACAGAGTCGCCAAAGAGTTTCCACTGGGGGAAGCATTGTGTGAAAGGTTGCAGTGGTTTGATGTTTTCTAAATGAAGCATTTCAAATGCTCATACCAGAGAAACACTTCATGCCCAGCTTTTGCTTGGTTTTGTTTTTAAAGGAACAAAACCTTTCTTTTTTTTTTTTCTTTTTAAATGCTTTCAGTACTAATTAGAACAAATATTTTAAACCTGAAATAAATAAATCTCATATTTCTGTATTTTGTTATAGTACATAATAAATATTGGGGTTTTTTTAAACCAAACTATAATGCAAACAGTTCTGTTTTGGTTTGCCATGCTGCTAGGTCATGGTTGTGCTCTTATATTTAGTCTCTAGTTTGCTGCTGAACCACGAGGTAATAGTAAAGTAACAGATCAGCATAAGTGGCAGCATTACTGACTATTGAACAACACCACTGAGTATCAAACATAAGAGACAAAAATAAGTGGGCTTTCTTAGGACATGTCTTCCCAGGGCCACCATCACATATTCTTGAGTGCTGTTATCAGCACTCCAGTCTGAGATGTGATCCCTGATGGGCTTTTAGCAGGGGCTTCCTCTGCTTGTAACAAGGAAGTCACCAGAACTAAGTAACTGCAGTACCAGAAATCTAATTTCTGGTAGTAAGTCACTCTAACATTACTGCAACTTGCACTATATTTCTCTTTTTCCCTCTTTCTCTGCATATCAAGTTTTTACATTCTTGAAAGTTTTTCTCCCTTTCTTGTGAAGGCAATAGCAAGAAGGAGCAGTGGCAGTGCTCTTTTCTGGATCTTAGGAGGTGTAAAATATTCTCTTTATGGTCTAGTTAAACCTGTTAAACATTTGGCAAAGGTTTTTGATAGGTCTTCATGTAATCACATTAATGATACATTGTTGCTTTCTCTATTTTTTCCTCCTTTTTTTGTTTTCCCCTTTGTCTCATTACAGTTGAAACTATAGAGGAAAAAACAGCAGACTCCTTGCAAGATTTGTACAGAGCCTTGGAGCAGGCCAGCCTGTCTCCTTTAGGAGAGCACCGGATTTCCACTAAGCTGGAGTATAAGAAATCTTTTATAAAGAGATGTAGCGATCCAGTAGTCAATGAAAAACTGCACCAGCTGCGAATTCTGAAAAGCACTTTAAAGGTGAGATAAAGCAGGGAGGAAAAATCCTGCCCCAGGGTTGGATTGGGCTGCATTGTAATCAGAGATTATTGTGTGCAGCTGGAGTCCAGGCTGAGCCCAGTGTGCAAACAAGGGAGACATGGGGAAGCACTGCTTGAAAAGAAGAGGAAAAATGTGCCTGGGAGAGCAGTCAAAGTGAGGGGATCAGTTTTAATTTCTTTTTTTCTTGCATTTAATTTCAGTCAGCTGCTCCTCCTCTAGCTAGTTTAACAGAAGTTGACACACCAAATTATTGGAGGAAACCTTAATCCCTTTTTTGTCCCTGAACATTTTGATTTACCAAAACACATTCACTTTGTAATTGCCAAAGCCTAAAGTTAGACAAAGCCAGCCTTTAGAAGGGAACAGTATCTCTTGCAACACTTGTCTGTTTTCTAATTGATGAGCTTGTCCAGGAGGAAATTGTGTGCTTGTTTTCTGTGTAAACTGATAGGATCATTGTATTTAATCAGTAAGATTGATTAAATAAGTAGTGATAATGATAGATTTGAAAATTTATCTGGTAATTTTAAATGTACTACAGCTCTTTTAGCCTCCTTGTCAGCTTCCTTTGTTTGTTACAGCAGTTTCAGTTATGCCCTGATAGAAATTTCAGCAAACAATATGCTGGATTTCCTCAGGGACCCTGTTAACTATATTAAATTACCACATTTTAAGCCACCAGATAATTGTACAGTGCATTTTGTAACAGCTTTCATCAAAGAGGGCTTTATAAACATTAATTAATTTAGTTTTCTATCACCTAGAGAAGCATTTAGACAATATTATTTTCATGCTGTGGGGCTCCCATCCTGAAAAGAAATCCTACATGTGCTTAACTTTCTGTACTGTATCATCTCCTTGAAGGCAACTTGCATTATTATCTTGGTATGCAAGTCTTTGCAGAATTGAAGGCTGGCAAAACAGGGCAACATTCACAGCTGTCCATGACTTCTACAAGCATGAGAAACTGAAACAAAATCTCAGTGCTCTCACACACGTCGGGGTGGCAGGAGGTTCATGCGGGCTGTAGGTTTGTCCCATGGTGGGGTCCCACACCACAGCTGTGGTTCAGCATCAGCAGCCTGCTGCCATGCTGAATTGTCTCTTTGTTAGTGGTTTTTGATACCTGAGATACTTTATACCAGTGGCTTCCTGCAAATGAAACTGCTTTCCTTCAGGGAAGTCTGAAACACAGCACAGCCTCTTGATCCAGCGGTGCCTGTGTTTGTGCTTCTCTGGAACTTCTTTCCTTTGGACCAAGCAAACCCAATGTTTTCATTCTCTGTCCATGAGCCATATTTTCTAAGCCTGTCAGCACTCTTGTTTGGACTGTGATTGGTGTAAATCATTCTTACGTACATGAGACCAATAATGGAAAATGCAATGGCAGCAAGGAGCAAAGACAGATAATTGTTGTTTTCTGCACAGAGCAGCAGTGTAGTGACATATGCTTGGTTTGCAGTGACATCATGGTAACTTGTGACTGGCTGCATTACATCCCAGAGCTCCAACTCTGCCATACTCTTGGCAATTGTATCAAGCAGTAGCTGCTGCTATTACCCAATCAATTAGTCTTTCTTTCTATCAGTACCTTTGATTTTTCCTTCCTGAATGCAGCCAATTGCACTGGCCTGTTGGCACTGATGTTCTGAACTCTCCTTGAATTTTATCCTACATAATAATATCCAGAGACAGTCCTCCAAACTGCTTCTGGCTCCTGATGTCCTAAGTCATTAATGAAAGACTCCTGTGCTCTCTGTCCTGTGATAACACAAAATCATTCTCCTGTCATTGAGTATGGGCTGCCTGGCTGGTATGCAGAGGTATGGGACCAGCCACAATCTGTGAGAAATAAGTTATGGCAGCTCAAGCTGGTGATCAGGAGTTCCCATGGTTTCTTTCCCACAGCTTGCTCTCAGCTTGCCCTCTCTTTCTGGAAATGAGTATTCTAGCAGGTAGTGTTAATTTGCTGTTGTTTGCACAGCAATGAAAGCACTGCTTATGGAAGTTGTCTCTGACCCTTCTGACCTGTCCCATCATACACAGCTTGATATTTCCCCTTGCCATGCTACCCAGAAGGATTTATCATACTCATAGTATGGGCATGGAAGATGTGAGTTAGCCATGAGGAGTGTGAAACCCATCTTGCAGGGAGGTTGGAGGGAGGATTGCTGGTGGCCCTGCTATTCCTGTGCTGAGGAGCAGTGCTGGAAACCACAGGTGTGTGTTAGCTGTGTTTCCAAGGATTCTGGCTGTGGTATCCAGCTTCCTCCACTTGCAACAACCGTGAATGGCTGTGGGTACATCTGAGGCTTACTGTCACACTCAGCTCCATGAACAGTCACCAGAGAGGGTTTAAGGTACAGTCACTTCCCCTGCCTCCATGGGGCATCATGAGGCACCAGCAACAATGTTTTATTTTCCCCTTTTCTGCCTTCTCTCTGCCACATCAGTGGTAGAAGAGGTTGCAGCCAGCAGCCCGTGGCATGCAGTAGATCTGTAGTGAAGATGAGCTCTCATTCCCTGGGACTCCTTGCACAAACCTTTGCAATGCAGAGCTCAGGTGCCTCAAGACAAGCCTGTAAGGAGATGTAGCTGTGCTGTGCCTGTGTCTGCATCCCACACACCCACGCAGAATTTCTGATCTGATCAAGAGCAAACAGATGGCACTTTGCTGTGTGAAACCCGTCCTGAGAAATGCAAGCAGCTAACAGCAAACAGGGGGGGCTTGCTTTGTCTGGGGCTGAACACGGGGGCAGGTGGGGGAATAGGAACTTGTACTGAGGGTTCTGGACAAGGCAAGAGAAGCCCAAGTCCCACAGGGGAATGTGGGACACCCTGTAGAAAGGCTCCTGTGTGTGAGTGCTCAGAGATCAGATAGTCCCTGTGCTTTCAGGGGCACCGAGGCTCGAGTTGTACCCTCCATCCTCTGCTTGCACCCACATGATTGATTTTGTCAGTGACTCGTCACTTGCATTAACTCTTTGCTTGTTCCTTTTCTCTCACAGGCCAGGGAAGGAGAAGTAGCCATTATAGATAAAGTTCTGGATAATCCAGCCTTGACGTCTAGAGACTTTCAAGAATGGAAACAAATGTACCTTGATCTCTTCATGAACATCTATGAAAGCAGCCCCCGGAGGGACTCTGTTAATAGCTCATCTGAGGTTGAAGCACTTATAGGCTCCTTAGCACACACTCACTCTTACATAGAAACACATGTATGAAAGGCTCTCTTTTTGTCCATTTGCTACACCCCAGCCCTTTACTCAAGTGCATAAAGTAGTTTTTATATCAATATGTGAGAGCTCTAGTAAATTATATTTTAATGTTACTCAGCTGTGTGAAACCTTCAATGGTCAACAATACCACTTCTTTAATGAGGATTTGTATATTTTATATGCTACCAATGCTCTGCTTGTGTTTATCTTCTGTGAATTAAAAAAACATGATCTTTAGCTATTGAAGAAAAGGATTTAAAAGCATTTTTGGAAGACTGTGGCCTTCATGCAGGAAGTTCCACATGCTATAAAGCTTTTGTTATCAAAGGTCAGTTTTACAATGATATTTTATATTATATAATTCCAGTATTGCATTGCATTTTTGGAGTGCAGGTACTGTTTTGGTGGTAGGAGAAAACCAATTTTTATATTTCATGAGAAACTCTAGGAGTTATCTTAAATAACAGGGAAAAGGTGTAATGCAGCTGTTGTGTTTCAGTTTTGTCAAACACATAAAAGGGTGAAAATCAGCGGACAAAAAAATTACTAATGTGAGTTTAAGTGTCAAAAGGTTAGGTCTCATTTCCTTGTGCTTTTATTAAAGCCTATTGCTTAGGTTTACCACCAGTGCAAAGGGATGCTGGTTTGTATTATAATTAAGACCAAATTGTGTGTTGTCTCTTAATCACATTAGGTTAATTTACAAAAAAAAAAAAGTCATGGTACTGTGATTGATGAAGCTTTTGCACTGAAAGTATCAGTATAATGTGCAGATTTTGCAAAAGAGAAAATACAGACTTTCAACATCATTGGTAGCAGCATTTCTTTAGCCCAGAACAGCAGCAGTGGAAAAGGTTTCCAATGAAATGCTTCAAATCTGAGATGCTTTGAAGATTCCCACAATAGAAAAGGAGTGAATAGGATTTTTATTTTTCAAGTAGTTTCCTATGTGTTTTCTGAGCTGTGAAATTTGGCTGTATTGTATGCAGGGATAATGTGTGATGAGAGCAGAATTGAGCATGGAACCTGAAAAATAACCAAGGAGTAAAAAAGCCTCTGGTTTGCTTTGAAGGGGAAGGGATGTCTCTGAGTTCTGCTGAGTTCACAAGCCAATTAAAATGTTTTAAACTTCCATGAGATTTGTTATCTGCTGAAGACAACCCAGTGAATATGAGGGGAAATAGCTCCTTAGAGTTAGGCACATGCCTGAAATAAAAGTGGGAGGGAACTCTTAAATCATATGTTTACTTTTTATGAACTTGGTTTTGAAAAATGTTAAGAGCATGACAAAATATTTCTGCTGCTCTTCAGTATTTTGCTGCATAAGTTAGGACTCATGATTTAATAATGCTCAAGTGGAAAGGAAAAGCCTCCTTTATACTTTAATGAGTTGTACTCTTAACCAACTTGAGACTATTGCCTGTACAGCTCAGTGAATGTACTTTAAACTTTATGAACTCTGATATCTCCTGGCAGTTATATCCATGAAGGGATGAAGGAAAGAATGGACAGATTTCTTTCTTTCTTTCTTTCTTTCTTTCTTTCTTTCTTTCTTTCTTTCTTTCTTTCTTTCTTTCTTTCTTTCTTTCTTTCTTTCTTTCTTTCTTTCTTTCTTTCTTTCTTTCTTTCTTTCTTTCTTTCTTTCTTTCTTTCTTTCTTTCTTTCTTTCTTTCTTTCTTTCTTTCTTTCTTTCTTTCTTTTTCTTTCTTTCTTTCTTTTTCTTTCTTTCTCTCCTTCTCTCTTTCTCTCCTTTTCTCTCTCTCCCCTTTTTCTCTCTTGCTCCCCTTTTTCTTTCTTTTCCTCTTTCTACCCCTCCTTTTCTACCTTGTTATTGCGTTTGGATTGCAAATGTTCTGCAGATTTTGCACAACTGTACAGAAGAGTGGCCTTTCTGTAGCCCATTTTCAGTAATCCTATATTCAAGTTGTCTGGATGACAAATCATGTATTAACATTTGTATAGAATTCTGGATCCAGTGTAAGATTTGTACTATTAGAAGAATATTGTTTGTATAAACTGGACATTTATTTACTGCATGGGTACTGACTTGTATATTAAATTTGTGAGGTTTTTGTAAATTTCTCTTAAAAAATGCTTGACTTAAATGGATTGTGCTATTGTTCCAAGCATTTAGATTCTCTTGCTATTGTTTTACTGGACCAAAAGTAAATATATTCATATGAAAAACTCTTTATATCTGATGGATGTATATGCACATTGTGTAGTTGATTCCTTGTCAAAACCAAGGCAGTTCAGAAGACTTAGATCTGTTGCTATGCAACAGCCATTCTGCCTGCACTTTACATTAGTAAAGTTAGCTTGATTGCTTTAAAGGTGAAAATTAAACATTACAGTTTTTTAAGCTAGTCTAGTGACAAAGAACATGTGTCCTCTCCATTGTGCTGCCTTCTTTTAAGACTATTAAATGTTCTTCTATATATATTTTTATTGTATTAACTCTCAGCCTAGAAAGGGAACACTGTAAAATGAAGTACAATAAATTTAGCTTTTAAATGAACATTTATGGCTCAAGATTCACTTTACTCCATACCAGATTGATTCTGTGGCATCTGACCATTTTGTCTGCATTTCACATATCCGTGTATCTTAAAATGCCCCAGTGTGACTTCAAACACTGCCAGTGTGGCCAAAAGGGAGTGACACTATTGCTGATTTGTTAAGAGACAGACACTGAGTAAAGACTTGTGAAAACCTTCAGTTACCTCCCTCCCCTTTGTACTCTTTGATGAAAGTAAACCTTTTTTGACTGCAGGGTTCTGTAATGCAGCAGTTCAACAGCAAGGAAGCATTTTACCCTTATGAGCAGGTGAGATAAAACAGTGTATGGCACCAAGGTAAATGCCAAGGCATCAGTGACATCCTGTTACTCCTGTAAGAAGCTTCTTGGAGGCTAAGGATAAGGATACCCACTCTGGCCATCTAAGCTAACACAGGGCTTGGACACAAACGAAATGTACATCAGCAGTAGTGTGCATCTTTAAAATAACACAAAATAAACATCTGGAAGGTGTTCTACAACAAAGGCCACTGAGAGAGAAATGGCTTCTATCAAACAAACAGCTTTTAACTTTCAGCTGTAGCTGAGTCTATGCAGTGAAAAGTCCATGCCTCTGTCCAGTAATTTCATGCTGGTTAGCTAAGGCATTCTTGCCTAGTAAGTAGTATATCAAATAATACCTTTTCCTTGGCAATACTTGCTACTAATCCTTGTAGGCATCAATTTTCTAGTCTTTATACAGCTCTCTTTCCTTTTGCTTAGCCATAGCATAAAAACCCAATAGCACTTACCAGCTGGGAAAATTACCTTTGATTAAGAAAACAGAAAAGATGGATTATATTTTTTAATGTTTGAAAAATCCCACTTGCAACACCTATTAATTGCTATCTAGGTATTATCCAAAAGTCAAGGATTACAATTCTCATTCATCACCTCTAAGCAAGCTACTTGCTACATCCTTGCTCAGTGAGATCAGCTTCCAGCTTTATAAATCCTAGATGTGTTTCCTGTGCTGGAGCCAGATTTTCTTGCCTGTTTCCACAAAGCATTTGGCTTATCCAAGCAAAACTTCCACTCTCACATTCAGAGCCACTGCAGTTTTCTTCTCCAGGAGCGCCCTGCTCACTCATCTCCTGGGATGGCCATTCCTCAGCATGGGAGCTCAGCAGCTGGGCAGCTTCTTCTGGTGGCTGTCACTGTCCTGCTCCTCGGCCACCTCGGAGAGCTGGAGCACGGCACACTGCAGCCCACACCAGGGCAGAGGGGCCTTGCAGATCTCTTCCCAGCCATCATTGTCGATGTCATAGCCAACCACGTCTTGTGTGGAGACCTCCAGGGAGTTTTGCCACTTCTTTCCCCCAATGAGAAGAGCTGTTTCCTCTACCACAGCCAGGCCGTAGGAGAATCGATCGTAGACCAGGGGTTTCAACCGAGTCCATTGGTTTTGATCCGGGTCATACCTTTCTATTTCAGAGAAAGGTTCATATAATCCCAGAAAGGTGAATATGGATCCCCTGATTGTTGCCATCTGATGCCCAAACCGAGCAATGCTCATTGGGGCACATTTCACCCACTGCCCTTCAAGTGAGCTCAGAGAATAAACGTCATTGCTGGTGCTGGCTGGGGCCGAGTACTTGCCCCCAGAGATGTAGATGGTGTTCTTGCAAACAGCACTGGCATGACCATGTATCCTGCATGGCAATTCCCTGGCCTTGGTCCATCTATCCCTGCTGATGTCATAGACTTCCACAGATGAATGCAGCGATCCGTCCTCACCCCTTCCACCAATGGCAAAGATATTCTTGCCTAGGACACAGCAGGAAAACTGGCATCTCTTTTCCAGCATGCCCGTGATTTGGGTCCATGTGTTAAATCTTGGATCGTACCGATGGACCTTGTTTGTAACCAATAAGGTCTTTCCAGTTTTAGCATCACCCAGGGTACCAGTTTGTATTTCCCCACCCAGGACATAGAGGAAGTTCCCCACCACGCACACGCTGTGGTTCTGCACCCTGTCCTGCAGCTGTGTAAGGGTTCTCCATTTGTGGTTGTAAACATCAAAGGCCACCACATCGGTGACGAGCCCCTCACTTGCTGTGCTTCCTCCCAGTAGAATGATCCGAGTTTTCTGGTTCCTCAGCGTGGTGGACTTATCCTGCAGGACAGGCTGTTTGTATACAGATGTGTGATAATTTATTGCTTTTATGATCATGCACTTAATACCTGCTGAGAGCAACACTTCTGACTGTGTGTAGGTTTTTCTCAGCTCTTCCACTGGGATGAGACCATATCTTATGTTCTCTAAAAGGCTGCTTGCATGATCCAGCCTGGATTTATTCTGCTTCAACCACAGCAGGACAAGATTCAACAGGCGGCATTCTTCCACCATGGGGAGATCTGGTGATTGAATCACTGCTAGCAAAGACCTGAAGTTCAGCTCGAGAAGTCCTGACAAATCCAAGTCCAGCAGCTTCCAGACATTTTTGATAATGTATTTTTCTGCAGCTGCTAGGGCATCTGGCAGGTAGAACTTCCTGGCCACGTTGGCAGAGTAGCAGCAGTTTTCCAAGGCAAGATTTTTAACTAAGTACTGATTGCACAAGCCGATAGCATCAGTCACTTGCAAGTAGCTTGCAGCTTCCAAGGTATCCTCCAGGCTTTCAAAGGAAAGGGGCAGCAAGGATGTGTAAATGAAATCCAGGATGTGCTGGAGCCCAGTGGGTGAGACAACTTGTAGGTGAATGACACTGGCTTTAGACTCTTGGGTATAACTTTTGAACATGGCTCGGAAGTAGTCGCTAGAGCATGCCAACAAGGACTTGTGTGCAGGAAACTCATTTTCTTTCACTTTCAGCAAAATGTCACAGAGAAAGCCCTCTGATCTCAGGCTCTGGTATTGGGCGAGCACGGCGGTGCAGTGTGCTTTGCAGTAGGACAGGAAGTAGCTCATGGCAGACAATGCAATGCTTTTCCCTTGAGCTATTAGAGCTAAAATGCAATTAGATATTGAAACAGCTGCCTCACTCAACAGCCATTGTTTGAATGCCCAGCAGACCTCCAGCTGTTAGAGAAAAGCCCAACCCAACCCAAGAAAAACCAAGTCAGTCTCTTGCCTGGCATAGGGGGACAGTTAGTAGATTTGTAGTGAATTCAATCCATTCCTTTATAGAGAAAATAGCTGAATGTGTATCAGCTGTAGGATGCTTACTTTTCTTGCCTCCACAAGCTGCACAAGGATGAAGGGTCCGCAGTTGTGCCCAGCACTCGCTTGGCTGGCCATCAGGTGACAGATGAGGGAGCTCGATGACGGTCCCAATCAATGGCCCTCCATGTCTGCTCAGCCGTCACCCCCAACCCTTCCTGCTCCACGGGCAGATCCCAGGGATCCTCTCTGGCTGCCAGCGCGTGGCTCTGAGCACACACAGATGAGAAGAGAGCGCTGACTTTGCTCCTCTTGTTTGTATTTTGAACTCCGATCGGTTTAGACGTCACCAGCCTGGGACAGCAGCCCCCTTTCAGTCCCCTTTCAGTCCCCTTTCTGTCCCCTTTCCGCACGGCCCTGGGAAGCCTCAGCTGAAGATCAAATCAGCACCCAGGGATTATTACGGGAACATTTTCTGAGCCCATAAATCTTTCCCCGGCAGCCACTAAGACAACCAAAATACCGTGATTAGTCACTGGTTGGATTTGACATGCATTTCTGGCTCTTTGCTTCACGTGACACCTCCGTGGCTCACAGCTACCAGAATAGCCACAGGCTCATCCCCTCGTCCCCCTCGCCTGGGAGCCACCCCGAGCGGGTGAGAAATGGGGCCAGAGGAGCTTCCAGCGACAGCCACGGCCAAAGCAGCTGACTTGGAATGACCTGGCTGGAAATCACAAGGGTAACACATTCACACAGAGTGGTAACAAAAATAGATTCCCCCAGTTCGGCCATAATAAACCCAATTCTGTTTATGGAGGAGGATTTGCATAATTGTGCTCTCAGTTACCAGCTGGGAACAAACCCGGAGCCCCCAGGGGTGGGCCAGTGCTGTCTTGCTCAACTTTCTCACTCTCAGTTTGTCCCAATTAGAAGCACTTATACAGGGATTATCCCTGATTTTCACCTGGGCACTTCAGGGTCTAATTTCTACCAGGAATAGCAGCTCTGGGTAGGCTACACATTCTGACCTCTTAAAGCTTCCTTTTATTTCTTCTCTTTTTTTCCCTGCGTAACTCTGGGTGAAGATGTTAAGAATTTCCTCCAGACACCTTTCTTTCCAAATCAAACACCCTCAGGACTTGCAGACCTTGCCAGGGTTGATAAATGCCTGATCATTTTGCTGCACTGTGAGCCAGCAGACTTGGAAGCAGTGAAGGATCCCACAGGACTGGAAAATTTCACTTTTTGCTTAAGCCCAAGGTAAAGCCTTTTTACTGTATTTTTTAATGTTTATTTTGTGATGTCATTAAATTTTGGCTTACCCCTGTAGCTGGGCAGTGTTTGGAGCTGACTGGATCCTGATATGGACTGTGCATGCTGTGTGACTGTTCCAGTGAGCTTAAACTGTCTTGCTAAACAGACTGATATGTACACATGCTCTGCTCTGTTTGTGGGGAAGAACTCCAAAATCTTTTTTTTTTTTTGTTGCTGTATAGCTCTGAAAATTGATTTCCTACTTGAATCCACTTCCCATCATGACATTATAGGCCACAAATCAGGATCTTGCTAAAAGACCTTGCCCTTTGCTAGCAACACAACATGTATGGGCAGTAGGGATGAGGGAGAAAAGGGATGCTTGCTTCTTTTTCCCAGCAGTTTTGCCAATGTCCAAGTTGGGACAGCTCAAGGTATTTCAGGTGTTAGTGAGGCTGTGCAGGTGATTCCAAGCTTCAGTTTTGATACTTCTCCTGTTTTAGAAGTAGAGAACAAAGGCCAGGTACCTCTGTCACCCCTCAGCAGTCATGAGTCGGTGATGAGGGACCAGGCCTTAAATGCTCCCACTCCTAGAGATGCTGCTTTCCCCAGTTAAACCCCAGCAGGTATCAGATTTCTCTAACATGAGGTGCAGATAAACCTCCCCTGTTTTGAAATAGCAGGTGGGCACTGCACATCACAATTTCCCTGGGAGCCTGAGGTGAGAGGCAGCAGTCCTTGTCCTCCACCAGCCCTTAGCCTGTGCTGCCATAACTGCTCTGACACAGCCAGAAGTGTTGCAAAGGCAGAAATGGGGAGAACCCAGAAACAGAACAGCAGAGAGGCCTCTGTGGCCCAGGCCAGGCTGTCAGCCTCCCTCCCAGGCAGATGTAGCCCAGCAGAGGTGAGCATGGCTGGCTGTGTGCCTGGGATGCAGCACCAGGAGGGATCCCGGGCACAGAGCAGGGCTGCTCTGCTGTGGGGCCAGGGCCACCAGCCCCAGGGCACTGCTGAAGTGCCCCGTGTGCTGGTACCATGGAGTACCTGGGGACTGAGGACACGTAAATCAATCCACTTCCCCTGGATCCAGATTTGACCAGAAATAGGTTAAATGTATGGCTTGGCCAACGGCCAGCAGCAGCCAAGGAATATTTCTGACCCCCATATGACACTCCTGCCTCCCAGGTGATGCACTCCAGTCCAAGGCAAGTGCCTTTTCCTCACCCCCAGCAAGGCACTGCCTGGTCTTGCAGCAGTTTGGCTGATGTGTAAAGTACCAGCACAGCTCCAGCCACAAGCTCTGTAATTTCACAGGCCAAACAAGGCTCAGTCTGAGCATCCCTGCCTGTGCCCAGAGTGACTCCATGCTAACCCAACCAGGTGTGCATCGCTTCCTTTCCAAATGAATTCCATCCATGGGGTGTTTATACGGGTCAGCAGCTGGAGCTGATTTAACACCAGTGCCAGGTAAGCAGGTCCCATAATTGTATGCAGACTTGCTGTGCTATTCTCTCTCAGACCTACTTCATCTTCATGGCAAGCCAGCTAATGGAAGTAGTAACAATCATGATCCTTATAAAGCTGTTTATTTGCCTGGAGATTTTTTTTTCTTTGGCTTATAATTGAAATAAAACCACATCCTTTCCAGTCCCTTGCTCTGGAGTGATAAAAAAAATTATCATTATCAAAATGAGGTTTTTCCCTGCTTCACTTCCAGGCAGTTAGCCTTGTCTAACTAGGGAGCCTGCTCAGCCAAGACCCTCCTTTGTCAACAAACAAATTATCTTCATGCAGAAGCTCAGGTCTGCAGCACCTTTGGAAGAATATTTAATGTCCATTAGTGAGAGAACAGATGGTGACTAAACAGCTGACTTACAAATCTCAGCACCAGACCTAGCACTAAGTGGGATGCAGTGAAACCAGGATCTTCTTCTCCTTGGGCATAATTTGGAAGATCAGATCTAATGTTTGACTCACTAGATGGTGCTTAAAATTAGGGAAATATTAGTGTTTCAATGATGCTGATTTGTTGGGAATAGATAATACATTTTTAATCATGTGCATCATTTAGACTCTAAATTAGATTTAGATTTCAGGCTTTCAGCATATTTGCTGTTGAAGTGATTGCTCTATTACAGTAGGCAGCCTGAAATAAAAAAAAAATTCAGATGTGTGCTGTGAAAAATGCTGGCTTCCACACATGCAGAGGTTTTTTACTATACAAAATTGAAAAATGGCTCAAGTTGCAATGCCAGGTTCAGTTTAATATTGCAAGTAGGCCATT
The DNA here is from genome assembly GCF_012460135.2 of Molothrus ater. Taxonomy (NCBI): domain Eukaryota; kingdom Metazoa; phylum Chordata; class Aves; order Passeriformes; family Icteridae; genus Molothrus; species Molothrus ater. The sequence goes on along the minus strand of NC_050479.2, from coordinate 14,936,881 downwards.
GGTTAATAAACAATTGAATTATTATTTTAAATGTTGCCAATTATTTTTTAAGGGTAAAGATTATAAAAGGAGTTGTACAAGTGATACGAGGCTCATTACTAGCAAGTGGCTTGCTGTAAAATATTTGTTATAAAATTCCACAGCAGAGGATTACCAGGCTACATTTTGTTCCAAAAGAAATCAATGCAGTCCAGAGGACAACAGAGTAAATATCTCAGATGCTTGATAAATAACAGCAAAATGAGCCAAGTAATGAGTATAGCCATACAGGTTTCCTAGAAGTGCTAATCAGAAAGATCATATTGATTTAAGTTGTCTTGTAAAAATCTTTGGACTACAGTCTGTTCTTCATCCTTGAATAATCATTCACAGTAGTATTTGGGTCAGCACATCTATTTAAAGCAAAGGATGTTTAGCCCAGGAAAGCAGTTCTTAAGAGCAAAACAGTAAGAGGGAGGAATTTTCTTGCAGCTAAAAGCAATGTCTGGTGAGATCATGTCTGGTATAAAAGCAAAAGAGAAGGTTCCCAGCTTGCATGAGGTGGGCTTAGCTGTGAGGTTTCCACTGGGGCAGGGGGAGGCTGGGGCTGCCTGTGGCTTTGAGCACTGTCCCAGAGGTGCCCACAGGACACTGTCCCTGTGAGCTGGAGAGCAGCACAAGGCAGTGCCTCCCCCAGCCTGGCAGGGAAGTTCTGCAAGCCCTCAGCACCCTGTATCCATGCCTGTGCCACCCCAGAGGGGTCTGTGTCTGGGCACAGCAAAAGCTTTGAGTGCAAGGCTCTGCCTGCGCGTGGGGAGAAGAGAGGTTTGGTAGGGTCAGGAATCAGAGCAGGGACCCCAGCAGAGCTTGCTGCAGGACCATGGCTGCTGAGCCATGGCTGTGTGGCACTCCTCTGTGCTCTGGAACAAGAGGAGGAAAGGAGGAAATACCACTGGCACACCTGGGCTGGGAGTAGCCATGTCCCAGCTGGGTCACTCCAGCATAGCTACACCTGTGCAAGAAAGCATCCTGTGTCAAGTTGTGAAAGGCAACATGAAATACCAGACTTTCAATCAGACAGTGCCTCATTTATTTCCTCTCCCTATTTTTTCAGGTTTTGTTTGCCTCCCATGAAGACAGAAGCTGTTCCAGTTTCCACTGCCATCTCAGTGAGTTAGACATGAGCTTCCCTGGTGAATAAAGAAAAGTTGGAAAATTTTAAACTTGGGTTCCCATTCCAGAGCAACTGCAATGGGATGAGTCAGGCACTGCAGACACAGGATAATGAAGGAGAATGTGTATCTTAATGAGCCCATTTCAGAGCAGATGCACTAATAGCTCTCACAGCATCTCACAGCTGAGGGTGGAGGGCTGCTTGGGGTTCATCTGCTCCTGTCATGGCCAGGGGGCACCAGAGATGCTCTGCATTGAGCCCTGGCTTTCACCCCTGGGCAAGCAGTGCTGCCTGGGCTGTTGTTGGGGCAGAGAGGGATCTGCAACCCCTGCCCAGGGGCATCTTCCCTCTGCATCCAGCTCAAGGGTGCTCACAGACACCTCTGGCTGCTGACCTTGCACAGCATGGGTATGCACAGCCCTGGCTGAAGCTGCTCTGCTCGTGGGTCCCTTCTGCACGCATGGAAGCCCCCCTGCTATAAAAGGAACATTTCTGACCCCCAAGTGGCATTTCTGCCCCTCAAAGACCTTGGGGCTGGTTGAACTGTGTTCCCAATCCTTATCTGCTTGGGTACATGCAATGACAACAGCTGCAGCTCGGGCTGTGTGAGCACTCCTGGCAGGAGAGCTGGGCTCTCCCTTTGCCCTGGCTGGACAGAGCCAGCAGCTCCCTGCACACTGCCCAGCCCACCCTGGCCTGATTCCATGGTGATAAATGCATCCAGCACAAACCCCTACGACTGGGAAACACACCTCAGGTCTGAGGAAAGCATAAGGACATGGGGACTGGCCTCCCACAGTTCAATCATCTTTGAATGCATTTATTTGTAATTAGAAGGAGGATGAATTTTTATAGGGATAGAGATGTAAGACACAACCAGTGCTCTGAGGTCACAGAGGAGAAAACTGTCATTTCCCTGTATTGGGACACCACAGAGATGAAGTAAAGCTGCAGTGTTGAAGAAAACCTGCATGTCTCTGAAACCAAGGTGCTTTTCACATAAGCTGTTAGGATTCAGCTCTACCATCCTCTTTGATTTCCTAATTCGCATTCATGCAAATGTTCTCCAAGACATGGACTGTTGGTGAGCTAAGTAAAGGTTACAGTGCAATCAGCTGCTCTTACTGATGGGACAATGAGATCCTGATGTCAGCTGATCACTGAAAGTGCTCCTAGAGTCAGTACAGTATTGTCATTGCTGTGATCACTGTCAGCAGCACCACCACATCACTCAGAGAGCTGGACTTGGTCGCTCCATGTCCTGTCAGTCTTATACAGACCTCCTGGTATGTAAGGCTTATCCTTGGGACTGAAAGGATTGCACCTGCACTTGCTGATCCTTCTTCATTTATTCACAAGCTCTCAGGTTTGAGAGTGGGAGAGCACCCATGGGTGAAGTGCAGCTAGAATTAATTGCACATGCCAAAGGATGAAGGATGGATGATAAACCCCCAGGTGTCTGGGGAACGTTTTTTCCTCAATGACTCCTGACTGAATAAAGCCATACTGGAGTGTGACAAAGGCATTGATGGAATGTGTGTCATTTACCCCCTGATCTTCATGAGTTACTGACTGATTCGTGACTAGCAAGCCTCTCTGCTCACCTGTCAGGCTGATCTCAGAGCCAATCCGTAGTGCCAGAAGGTACTGGTGGCCCTGCTCACCAAAAAGGGAGAGAGACAACTCCCTCCACACCAGACATCATCTCTAAATTCCACTCCTGAAAGAAATTCCAAGGGTACTTACAGAAATTGTGTATGCCAAATTTTCTTCCCCAGGCCAGAGTCCCTGCAGACCATGCAGGATTTCAGTCATCTCCCCTCTTTCCCTGGTATGATCTGGATTCCAGCTGGGCATGCACATAAACTGTGGACAGCTGTGAGCCAAAACCCCCATCTCCAAGGCCCTCTCCAAGAACTAATGTACTATGAGCTCACTTTTATTAATTTTAATTTGGAGTTCTTACAACAGGAACAACGCAAATACTGACTCCACCATGGAAATGCAAAAACCCCCCACATAGTATGTCTTGCCTGCACAGAAAAAAACACACAGTATCCCAAAACAGCTTGAAAGGCTGTTCTATATTCAGCAAGTTTATTTTGGTCTCATCTGTCTAGGATAAGGATTGACATAAGTGACTCTTGAAAGGAATGACCACTCCTGCCCTGAGCCCCAGCAGCGTGCCCCAGTGCAGCAGCATCTCCCTGGTACAACAGCAGAGTTTCCAGGGGACCTTTGCATTTTGCCTGAAGTGGGAAAATCATTGCTCTGTGTTAGTTCCTCTGTTACACCCAAGAAAGGAAACCATAGACAAGTGAAGAAAAAGCAGGTGAAGAGGACAGATGGACCTGAAACTCTGTGGGGGGAAACAGAAGCTTTGAAATGTCTGAGAGCAACACACCTTCCTAATGCTGCAAAGACTCCCCTGCCCATTGGACATCCAGGTGGCCCATCTCTTCAGGGCAGGGGGCATCTCTCAGCGGAACCAGGGGGGTATCTCTGGGCAGAATCTCAGCAGAATGTCCAGCACTGTAAATCAGGACTGCAGCAGTGCCCCCGGGGCAGGCACACACCCGCCCCAGAAATGCGGGTCAGCCAGAGGTGTGGGCTGGGGTGGGCTGGCAAAACCCCTCCTTCAGTAAAGAGAGAGTGGCCTTGGGGGTGAGGGTGGGGAACACAGTTCAGCAGAATGCTAGAAAATTCTTAGTCCTCGCACACAAAAATCCAGTACAGTTGCACCTTCCTCCTTCATTTAAGAAAGCAGCAGTGGTGTCAAGGAACCTCCTCTGATCCCAACAGAGCCACATCCAAGGGGAGGATGCTAATGAGAGCTGAGGTTCAGTGAGAAATGTGGTTAAATGGAACTACCACACAATCGTGTCCATTCCATATCATAGCATTGAAAGGAGGAAGAGAATAAAAATAAATGTATATGCCTCAATTGTTTTTAAATTACAAGTAATGACATAATTAATATTTTCTGGAGGTCATTCAAGGACAGCAATACAGTGATTTAGGCCAGCTTGACCATATTGAAAGGCTGTAACTCTGGCTTCCCTACCTTCATCCTCTGCCAGTCTTCCTCTTTGCTGAACCATGGTCCAACAAGCAGGTTACCACAAAGAAAATTTCCTGAATTTGCACCGTGAAAATGACAAATGTGGTCAGAAGAAAACTGATTTCAAAAGGTGATTAGGTTTATATATGTAGAGCAGTAGATAATCTCTCTGCCTGCACCTTCATTTAGCTCATAGTAACATATGAATATGCCTACAGCCCTGACAGAAAAACAAAACGAAAACAAAATGAAACAAAAACAAAAAACACCAAAAGAAAAGTCAAAATATTATCTTCACAAATTAGACTGGATGCAGACTTTCAGCCCATCATTATACAGGCAGATACTGTGCACTGCTGGTATAGCGCTTCATTACAGCAGCAAAGTCAAAACTTCTAAAAAAGTGGATTGTAAATTCTCCCATACTTCCCAACAGCAGCACCACAACATAATTTCCAGGGTTTGAAGATTGCACTTTCTGAGAAGAAAACACTCAAATTCAGGACATACCTTGAAATAGCCATATCCACTCACTTTTGACACACACCAGCTGTACATGTAAAATAAACAGTCTGTGCAAACAAATTGCACACCCTGATATTTCTGCTACTCCTGCCCGTGGTTTAGAGGCTGTAAGTTGAAAGAATAAACAGAATATGGAAGCAGTCACCATACAAGTAATACGTCTCTTTTTCCCCAAGCAGGTTATTTGCCTTTGATGATATAAAATTGCTCTTAGAGTCTAACAGATCTGCTGCAGGGAGCTATATTTTGCAATTTTCTTCAAATGAACCTTGTGGTTGAATAAGTGGTTTTCAGTCCAAAGTTTCCAGAGTTATATGGAAATAGAGATTGGTTTTGGTTCCTTCAAAGCCAATAGATATTTTGCCATCAACTCTGGAACAAGCAGAAACATAACTTTCTTAGCAGAGAGAAGCTTGGCAGGCTGTCTCAGCTTAATTTTTCAACCTTACATGCTGTCTTCCTCACCTGATACGCAGGGTATAATCAACTCCCAATGGTCCTGTTAGAATAAAGATCATTTTAAAGATCAGACCCTTTACAACTGAGCCCCTTATCTCCTAGAGAAGAGAGTCTGGTGAGTTTCTACCAAAGCAGTTTATTTTTATGGGTTAACTCTCGCAGTGTAGAGATTGTCAGTGGCTTGTATGGAGTGAGCAAGGGTGGGGAAGGGCAGCAATAATCTCTGCTAGGATGTTCCCATTCTGCAGCCTTCACTGATGCTTTAGGGAGCAGAGTCCTCAGGCACCAGTGTTATGTGGGTGTCCCCGCTGATCTCACCTGGGTTACTCCAGAAGCAGTATTGTTTCCTACTGCTTCAATAATAATAAATAATTAATAAAAAAGGTTGCTTTTTTTTCCCCATGCTAGTCAGATTAGGCATTCTCCTGTTCTTCCTCTTGTTTTCAGAAAAGAGTTATTGGAGAAAATTCTGCATTTCTACAGCTTCTGGAATTGCAACACATTGCCATAAGTCCAGAAAAAAAAAAAAAGCATTAGAGAGAACCTCAGTTCCTATAGGCTATTTGTGGTTTCCCATGTACTGATATTCTCAACTGAAAAGACAAACAAGAGGATAAATAGTCATAGCTAAGTATCAGAAACAAAAGTATTCAGGTCACTTTCAAAGGCTCAAAGAGCAGTTAGAAGCCAAGGTCCCATCAGGCAGCTAAACAATCCTAATGGGCACTGCTCCTCATGACAGTGTCCTTCCTACTTACTAAAATGCTGTGATTCTGTTATCAAGGTGACACCAAACTGTTGGATTTGCTCAGGACAGTGCAAGGGGCACTGAAACAATCAGAAGGTGCTGGAAGCTGCCCTCCCATGAGGCCACTACTGTAAGGCACTGCAGTCAATAAATCCTTTTGCTCTTAATTGTTTGGGTTTCTCTTAGAAACAAATATTTACCAGCTTCTGGTTTGGACAGTCTTCCAAAGGTCACAAATGCTATCTCCAAGGGGAGCCAGGCTATTCAACCTTCAACTATTTAACCTTGGCTTCCTGTGGCAGCTTGCACTGCCATAAAAGCAGGTATCACTATGGGATGAATGTGCAGGGATGGGGGGTAAAGTTCTTCTCCCCTTGGCCCACCTCAGCATGTTATTTTTAAAAGCTTATGTGTTCAGTGATGAAAATAGACATTTTCATTCTGCTTATCCTTTTGGGTGGGTTTGATGTGTTGGGTGCTAATGGTATGCCAGGAAATTAGAATTACTTCCTCATTTAAAAAATGTGGATGGAGGGAAGAGAAAAGGATTTTCTTGTGATTGTTATTAGTGTTGAAAATTTGTATTAGGAATAAAAAGGGGTTCCAGTTTTCTAAAACAACTTTAGTCCTTCTACATTCCCTACACAACTATAGCTGTAAGGGGAAGCTGTAGCTCCAGCAAAGCTTCAACTCAGCTACTGGTCTCAACTTCCTAAGACTATTCAGACATGAAATTATCTCTATCAGTATTTCTTATACCTACCTTTCATTTCATCATGACCAAAAATTCCAACCAGGAGAATCACTGGGGAAGGTATAATCCAACTTTGTGCCTTGACTCTTTTCAGCAAAATTTCTAATTACACCAATCACTGCACACTCATTTGGGCTCCTTGCTTGTGAAGATAAAAAAATGTGTTTTGAGCTACTCCTTCTGCATGGTGAAGTGGTTTGGGGTTTGACTTTTAAACTTTAGTCATTTATCCTCTTTCTTTTTTTCTTTGTTTTGGTTTTAGTCTGTTCTCTAGTGGCATTAGAGAAGGGGAGCCTCCCAGGACTGGCAACCACTAGCTCTTCTGAGTGAGAGCCTTCTTGCTTGGGTTCAGCAAGAACCAGCTCACTTTCCTTTAAGACTCATTATTTTTGTCACCTGACCTAGAAAAATCACAAGAGACCAAGGTCCCCCCTTGCATGTAGGTCAGTCATGTCTTGGGAAAGACAGGGTTTGCTTTCTCACCTCTGAGAGGGAAATTGATATGGTTGTCATCATTTTCCAAATTGACTGATCTACTGAGTGTTGTATGTTTCCTGCAGAGGCATAACATGCAATATCACTGATATTTTATATTTATATATATATATATATATATATATATATATGCAGGCCAAGAATAACAGCTTTAAATCAGGTAAGAGTTTCTAAAAGTAAAGATAACAAAGGAAGGGCTAGGACAAGTTGCCTACAGAGGTTGTGAGGTTGCCATCGTGCATGGCATCATCTCTAAAGTGTGCTGTAAAAAACATATTCCTTACAAATCTGCCTGGAGGCAAGGAGATGGATTAGATGGCATTTTGAACCCCTCTGAGGGCTGCACTTAAGGATCTTCTGCTTCTAATAAGTGTTCAGTCACAAAGTCCTCAGGCTTTGGTGATTCACACAAGTGATTTTCTAAATAGAGGTGCTTTACTGAAAAACAAAAGCTTTAAATAGGAGAAAGCCTGGGATGCATGCTGGTGTGTGATGCTTGGGAGACATCATAAGTGCTGTTTGCAAATTTACTAAGCATGTCAGTAAGCTGAAAATGTACAGGACAAAGGGCATGCAAAGTGTCTGCCTGAAAGCACTGCCTCTCTTCACAGGAAGAGCCATTGGAAGGCCAGTGCCCAACATCCCTGCTCCTTATAAAGCTGCTTCCCAGACATGCCATGACTTGAGAACTTCTGCTGAGATAGATCCATAAAAATGTATTTTTGACAACTGAATGCAGTAGTGTGGAAATGAACTCCACCATCACTGATGTCAGAGCTAGTTTTTTCTTGTTATTTCTCCTACATGTCATAAAGATGAATAAAACAGGTAATTTTCTTTTTTAGATTGGTCGAGAAGAAATATTTCTTGTTCTGGATATTAGTAATTTGCATTTCTGGATGTCACTTTCTTCTCTCTTTTCTTGAGAAGGAACAAGGTGTGCAAAATATCACTAAGCAAAAAAAAAACTAACAAGCAAGACTTAAAACATCCATGCGCTTCTGATTTGTGCTGTACCATTCCAAGTTGAAAGAGGTGCAGCACAGAGACCCCCTTGAAGAACTGGCAGCTGCTCTTGGTAAAGGTTTGCCAGACAGTGCAACACCAGTGGGACTGCTGGGGTACAACGAGACAAATTCTGGAGGAATTGTGTCTCCACATTGACATACATTGTGTTTCCTGAAATCCTGCAATGCAAAATCACTTCCCCATGTGCTGGTTCACCTCTGCTCCAGCAGGACAGAATGACCTCACAGAGGGAATCACAGCCACACTAAAGAAGCTCACAGAAGGATGAGATAGCCCCAGCTTTGTGGGAAAGGACTACAAATCCTGGGCACTGGGCTTTTCCCCCACAGGTGTGAGGAGCTCCCTGAAGGACAGCAGGGCAGGAAGCCTCAGCCAAGCAGGCTAGATGGGTGCAATCCCAGGAGAGGCTAGCAGAGCCAGCAGAGCCTGGGTCTTGCTGAAGGGAACAGGAGGGAAGGAGAGGAGCCTTCCTGGCCTGCCTTCACCCCAGCAGGAAGGGGTTTTGGAGGCTGTGGTCCCACCTCATGTCCTTCTGAATCAGGCTCCTCCAGAACTCCTGATCTGCTGGGGCTCTTTTCCAGGTGGAGGCTGGTGAAAATCCATGGTGCGCAGCAGCAGAGCTTCACCTACCCCTGCAGCTGACCTGGCCTTTGGGTTTAGGTCAGGACATCCAGGATTTCAGCTGCCTGGATGGATGTGTGGCATAGGCAGAGCACGTTCCTCTCCTCTCAAAGGCAAGGGAAGAGCCCACATGCCCCTTTTGAGTCATGACTATATGAATTTGATGTCAAATGAATTTTCTCAAGTATGTGGTGCCGTCCAGTGTCATTTTCCTAGTCTCTGCGGAGCTCTTACCCCTCACACTGCCCCACCTGTTTGCTCTTAGTGTGAGGATGCTCAGTAACATTTTATTGGAGAAACAGCCATAGCAGGGAATTAAGGGGTTGGCCTCATTCAGAGGTGTTAGTGGCTGAGTCACTGGGATGTCATTCAGGCATGAGGACAGACTGTGAAGGCCTTCAGATCACATGCGTGCATGGCATTTAGAAGAGGTGGGTGACCTCACAGGAGATTATCTGTGAGCTCTAAATTGGCCATAGAAAGTGGCATTGGAGGCCTTCATTTGCCCTCGATAACCTTCAGCAATAAAAACAGAGGATGAGCATATGGATGTGCATGCAGGGAGCGTACAACAAGTGCCGAGAACGTTGTGAAGGCCAGAGGGCTGGTAAACCATACCCCAGCTCCAGGGACACGTGTCTGTCATGGAAAGAGGGAGGAGGAGGACACTCTGTGCTTCACAGCGCTGAGGAGCTTATTTGTTTTATTTGATTTTGTGTTTGTGTGCATTGCTACCTGTCTGTGCAATAAGACATTTAAGAATTTGTGCTTTTTACGTAGTTTCTGTAGGAAAACACAAATCTGGATACTCCCCTGACCCTTGTAATTCTAGAGGTCATTGTAATTCATCAGGTCAGGGCCAGGCTTGTCAGCAACCAGCAGCACTGAGAACAGAGCCCTATTCATTCAAACCTTGATGTTTCCTCCATTGTCTCCACCTCAGCACCTCAGCACACACAAGCCCTGTTGGGGGGGAAGCAAGGAGAAAGATGGTTTTCCTAAGTTCAGTAACAATAATGATCCAAAGGGCCTTAAGAGTTGTCCTCAAGTCTTTGGCCTCCTCTAAGCATTTTTCTCTCATGGTTCATATCTTTCATATCTTTCACCAACCTGATGGACCTGCTCGGGTGAGCCTGCCGCACTATCTGTTCAAAAATTTGGGAAGAAAGAAGTGGTATGGCAGCAGGGATTTCACAATCAGAGTCATAGAATTGTTTAATTTGGAAAAGACAGGATCACTAAGTGCAATCTTTAACCCAGCACTGCTAAGTTCACCACTAAACAGTGTCCACTGCCCTTCTCTGGACTCACTCCAACCCCTCAATGTCCTTCCTGTAGTGAGGGGCCCAAAACTGGACACAGGATTTGAGGTGTGGCCTCACCAGTGCCAAGTACAGGGGGACAATCCCTGCCCTGGTCCTGCTGCCACACTCTTGCTGATCCAGGCCAGGTGCCTTTGGCCTTCTTGGCCCCCTGGATGCATGCTGGTTCATTTTCAGCCGCTGTTGACCAACACCCCCAGGCTGACCCTGTTACACCACACAGCTTTCCATCCATTTTTCTCCAAGTCTGGAGTGTTGCTTTGGGTTGTTGTGACCCAGGTGAAGAACCTGGCAGTTCCCCTTACTGAACCTCATACAACTGGCCTCAGCCCATCAATCCAACCAGTCCACATCTCTCTGCAGAGCCTTTCTGCCCTCCAGCAAATCAACACTCCCACCCAGCTTGATGTCATCAGCAAATTCTGCTGAACAGGACTGGCTCCATAGCTGAGTCCTGGGGAATACCAGTTGTGACCAGCTGTCCTCTCAAAGTCGAAGGTGGCAGTTCTGCTGACCCAACTCCTTATGTCTCCAAGAGTCAAAAACTTGTATTGTTTCATGATGGCTTTGCCTGAGACACCCTCTGACCATCACATCACCCACGAGTCCTCTGTGCACAAACAACAGGTCCACCAGGGCACCTCCCCAGGGCAGCTCACTCACCAGCTGTGTCAGGCAAACTTCCACACACTCCAGGAACCTCCTGGACTCTTTCCTCTCTGCTGGAGTGTATTTCTAGCAGACAGCTGGAAAGCTGAAGGCCCCCATGAGAAAAAAGGCCAGTGATCATGAGACTTCTCCCAGATGTTTATAAGAATATTTCATCTGCCTTATAAGGATATTTAATCTGCTTTACCTGAAGTAAATCTTCCCCCTGCCTCGTTTCTGAAAGCAGAAACCTAACCTAGGCTGTCTTCTGCCTCTCAACCCCACCTTCCCCATCTCATTTTCTATGGGTTCATGCCTCTTGCACGATCCTCCTGCACTTGGTGAGTAATCTGCTGTATTGGGTTTGTATTAGCCTGTCTTTCCTGGTAGCAAGAAGGCCACAGAAATGGCTGTGAGAAGCTGCTGGAAGCTTCCACTCTGTCTGGCAGAGCCAATCCCTGGTGAGTCCAAAGATGGATGGGCTGCTGGCCAAGGCTGGGCCAATTAGATATGGTGGTAACATCTCTGTGAAAACGTATTTAAGAAATCAAAACAAAAGCTGTGGCACAGTTGTAATTTTTGGCCAGAGAAGAGCAGGGTGAGAACATGTGAGAGTAGCAACTCTGCAGACACCAAGGTCAGTGAAGAAGGAGGGGCAGGAGGGGCTCTGAGTGCTGAGCAGAGATTCCCCTGCAGCCCATGGTGCAGCCCTTGGTGAAGCAGCTGTGCCCCTGCAGCCTGTGAGGATCCAAGGGGATGCAGAGATCCACCTGCAGCCCGTGGGGGAGCCCCACACCAGAGCAGGAGGATGCCTGAGAGGAGGCTGTGACCCTGTGGGAGACCTGTGGAGAGAAGGACCCTGCTCCCATGCTGGAGGAGCCTGTCCTTGGAGGGCTGGACCCCGTGGAAGAGTGACCCACACCACAGCAGCTTGAGGCGGATTGGTGTCCATGAGATGGATTCATGCTGGAGAAGTTCATGGAGAGCTGTCTGCCATGGGAGGGACCCCAGGGCGCAGCAGGGGAATGACTCCTCTCCCTGAGCAGAGGGAGAAGCCACAGGAGATGAACAGATCACAACCCCCATTCCCTGTCTTCCTGCACTGCTGGAGTAGGAGGTGGAGCTGAAAGGAAGGAGGGGTGGGGAGAAGGTGTTTTTACTTTACTTCTCATTATCCCACTCTGATTTTGTTAACAATAAATTCTCTTCATATCTCTAAGTTGAGCCTGTTTTGCCCTTGGTAGTATTTGATGAGTGATCTCTCCCAGCCCTTACCTCAACTCATGAACCCTTCATTATATTTTCCCTTGTCTGTCCAGCTGCAGAGCAGAGTGAGTTGCTTTGGTGGGTGCCTGGCAGCTGGCCAGTGTCAACCCATGACATCTGGGGATGACATACTCATTTGGATCCTCCTCATGCCCAAAAAATGTGTGAATCCTGCCCCTTGTGCCCAAACTTGCCTCACAGGGTCGACAGCTATGTGCTAAGGATAGAAGATCCAGGGCTTGGATTGTCAGTCTCCTGTTGGGAGATGTGTTATGGACCACTAAAACCCTGCAATTGCTCAGCTAGGAAAGTATTAGATGGAAGTGAAGTACCACTGTATCAGATGAAGATCATTCTCAACAGAAACTATTGCAGTACCTGTAAAAAACATTCACTGTGGCTGCAGCATCTGTAAGAAAAACAAATTTAATTCCAGTTTCACTAAAGAGACAGTGAAGGATTAAATCCCTTTTCACAGTATGACATCCAGACAGAGAATCAAATTTAATTAGTTACCAGACAAGATTTACCATCCACCAATGTTTAAGAAACCCCCAACTCTAACTTCACTTGCACTTGCAGTCAGTCACCAGTCTTCTGCAGGATGCCTTTGAAAGCATCCACCTCATAGAATACTGCAAAGTAATATAGTGGGAAGTAAATAGAACATATGGATAGGTGGGCTTATTTTATAAATGGCTTTTAACTTCTTCCAAAGACGCAGGAAAACTGGATTTTACCAGGTTTAACTGATCTTATATCCAACCCTCAGTTTTTTTTGTCTCTACAGAATAGTTTATCTTGGGGCTGCAGTATTTTTGAGGACTGAAAAACTGGCTTTAGGGGAAGTTTTCTTTGTAATTATTTATGCACCAGTAGTACTAGGCAGCCCATATACCAAAATTAGGATCTTTTTTCCAAGTGCATTACTTAATCTGCAAAAACTCACTCAAATTAAATATGCACACATTAGAGAAACTGGGACTTAGTCACAAGGGCAAAAGAAAATTGTTTCAATATTTTGCCCCTGAAGCTAAAGAAAAGATCCAACTGTTTTTCTTGGATCCTCTTCCGCGATTCTCTTCTCTCAACATCAATTTTTTATAATAAGAAATGGTCAAAGTGCCAGATTTTTTAATGCCTTCACATAAATAATTTACAGACTGCATAAAACAAGAGATAAATAAAAGGACCTTCTTCATCACCCTTGTGAGTACACTGAGCACAGTCCTGGTGAGATGCCATTGAACCCAGTGAACTGTGCCTCCAGAATCTGATTTGGAGAACTCACATCCATAAACACAGTTGCATGTAACTACAGATGTTTTACTGATACAATATGTAAAGCAGTACAGTGGGGAGGTACTGGTTTGTTTTTGTTTTTTTTAACTGATTGCTTTTACTACTAGCTTACACCACCACAGAAAAGATAAAACTGCCAGTTTAGTTCTATAATTCAAATTAATGCATAAATCCAAGCATCCAGAGTTTTAAGACAAATAAAACTATTTGCCTCAGAAATGCAGAAGCAATATAATCTTTTAACTGAAAGTGATTAAACCAGAGTAACCAATGGAGATACATTCAAACTCCCCAAAATTTTCAAGTAACAGTAATTATTATTTTCCCTCTATCTTTACCTCTAAGCTAAATGTGTTTGGATTTTTCTGTGCAGATAACCAGAAAAATCATTAAAGTGTGGTTTTGTTTTCACTAGCCAGTGATTAAAGATCTCTTTCCAGATGTGTTGGGGTCTTGCTGTCTCATTAGACTAAACCCTTTGCTGTGGGCACTGCATGACACCTATTCCTGTTTTTTCTAACAGAACATGTTGCCACAACATCGTTGAGCTATTTCTCCTAGATTAACAAAATCTCTTTTTTGGCATTAGGAGAAAAAAAGAATTCAATGCAGAGCTCTGGGTAGGGAATCAACAAAGGAAACTCTCCCACACCTTTCATGCCCAGTGCTTGGTGACACAGGGCAGAACTGTCCCTTTGATTCACTCTCACACCAGCACCACAAGGACACCAGGGCACAGAGATGACCCTGAAATCCAGGTATTTTGCTTTGTGTCATGGTCCCCTGATGAAAGGGTCAGGGATAGGGATGGAGGGGAGCTTGTTAAGTGTTTGCTTGGGTGCAGCCATTCGTGTGGCTCCACTCTCTGGGGTGCACATTAGGGAGGTGTTCACACACTGACCCTGTCAGTGAGTTTGGCTCACACCCACAAAGACTCCCTTGTGACCACAGGAAAGGGCATGATTTTAGCATGATCTGTTATTATGTGTGCTCATTCTTCATTGTAAGGCCTCAGTCCTTCCCTAACCTTGTGCCAGATTTTAACATCTGGGGGATGGAATTTCCCATGCCAGAAGTACTAGGCTGCAGAGCTGCCTGGGACATCTTTCACTGGCCTGTGTGCACCCCACAGTCAGAATTTTAATAAGGCTTAGGTGAAAAATAACCTCACTAGCACAAGATGGTTCAGGCCAGCTGTAAACTGTTGCTAGCTGAGACAGAGAATCTTCACAGCCTCCTTTTTTCCTAGTACTAATTTCATGTTCTATTAAGGATTTCTTGTAGTCCTTAGACTTAACTCAGGGTTCTCACTGATCCCCACTCCCCACCAGTTGTCAGTCTCAAGGGAGTGTAAAAGTTTTCATTTAAAATAAAGACAAAGCTCAGAAAAAGTATTCTTTGCCTCTGACTGGTCCCTCCCCACTCTGAAGATGTTTCAGTGGCCTCTGGTGGTACTCCTCTATTTGGAAGCAAGGATTTGAAATCTGGCAAAAGAACCACACTCCTCTGTCAGGGATAGGTTTTCTTTCTTTCACCTACACAATCAGGTATGAAGACTGGGATGTGGCCCCAACTCCCTCCATCCCCTGGAATTTTCACTGTGAAGTTTCCTAACTATAAAAGGAGAAGGATTTACCTTTCCCTAGTTCTCTGAAATTAGTATTTTTTAAGTGAGTAAAGAAAACAAAAGCCAAGGCCCTGACTCATCTCACCTTCAGCATGCTTTTGGATCAATGTGTTTTCTCCTTTTTATAAATGCAGTCCAATATCAGTGACTGATAATGCAGTGTTGGGGAAAACTGTTCATTTTTGATTGAACAGACATGTTAATCTCATTGTGATGTAAATGAAAGCTGCCCCTGATACATTCCATCTCTTGACATTTCCATTTCAACCTGTCCTTCAGGGATGTTCACCTCCAAGAAATGCATTAAGGGAAATCAGAGCATATAAGGATGAAGCAGGACAGTAAGCAATGTTGATATTGCATATTCAAAGCAAAAAGTACAATAATGTCATTTTAATTGAGCTGCAGAGAGTACAGCTCCTTTCTAATTTCCTGTACAAAGTAATGCAAATATATGGAAACTTAAAATTCAAAAATCATTTCAGTTAGCTCTGGTATTATCTGATGGAGCAAACAAGAATTAGATGGATGTCGTTGTAAGTAATATTCAACTTGAAATCTGTTTTCTAACCAGAATAATTATCTTTATTTTATTTGAATAAACAAGAGGCAGGCAGAGAGTTTCAGAGTATGTAGAATAGTTTCAATCAACATTACAAGAATATTATTAAAAACATCTCCTCATATCCCTTTACAGTAAGTAACATAAAAGAGACCATGGAGACAGAGTGTATTAAATTTCTCTTACAATAAGATCTCATTTCCAAAAATGGAATATGCATCAGTGTTCCTTTATGTACAGTTGATATAATGCAAGCATCAAGGATTAATCACTCTATGTAAGAGGTGCTGTGATCATACATTACTTTAGCCCAGCATCCATATTCCAGTGTCCCCTTTTGATTTGAGCTTTTGAAGATAATGATCCTTCAAGCTGTATTCATGAACATGTTCCATCAAGGCTGGATGACTCTTTATTTGAATAAAGGCTGCAGGTCTTCTGTCAGCTACCTCACATCTTGTATATTCATTGTATAAAGGTGATGCATAAGTATCAGAACAGCAGTGCATTCTGGATTCCGGAGGAAAAGAAATACTTTGTCTCTACAACAAAAGAAGAATTTAGCTCAACTCACCAGAAAGACCATTGCTTTTAATATTTTAATTTCCTTTATTACACATGATACATGATTCCTCCTCTATAACTAGGAACTCACAGCAGAACATAAGATGTTATATCCCTCATTTATTCTGCACTTTGTGAATTAATTCAAAAACTCTTTTGTACACATTGACATTTTTCAAAAAGAAAGAAACCAAATTAATTGAAAATAATGATGTAATTATTTTAAGTTTTTTCTATTTTTGCTCAAACTTCAAATTATACTACTCCCCATTCTCAGGTCAAAATCATTCCTGTAAATACACATATTCATTGCTGGTTGCTTTGTTCTGTTTCAGCACTACTTTCCTATGTTAAACAAAATGGACAACAAGAAAGCATTGATATAAATGTACAAAGAAGATGCTTCTTATGGGGTATTGAAGAGTTGGGAAGTTCATAGTCTTCATACAAATATATAAAATATTTGAAATTTTCTCCATTCATTGGAATCCATTCAGTTTCACTTGTCAGACCTGTGCAACAAATACAAGACCAGAAATTAATTATTATCAGTGCACTCACAGGTATTTTCAGATCATGCAGAAAAGCTGTGAGGGGGAGGACACTCTCCACACCTGCAATTTTTCCTTCTCTGACAGCACTGATTTACAGCCAAGCTCAGGGAATACAGATCTTTGTGATCCACTAGCTTTTCCCACCTACATCAGATCTCTGTCTGATGAAACTTCATGATTGTGTCAAAACTTCAGGCCTTTAAAGCCTTGAGTTTTGCCTTTGGTACAGGGTGCTGGGTCTCTGCCCCACCCCACTGCCATCCCATCCCATCCCATCCCATCCCATCCCATCCCATCCCATCCCATCCCATCCCATCCCATCCCATGCCATCCCATCCCGCAGAGCCTGGGGGCAGGCAGGTCCAGCCCTGCACAGACCCTGAGTGGGGCTCAGCCCCAGGAAAGCTCTGCCACTGCTCCAGCAGGCACAGGAGGCAAATCCTGCCATGTGGCTCAGCAGTGTGGCTGTGCTGCAGGGAGCAGGGATGCATCAATTCATAAAAATCAAAATGGTATTTAATTTTACTATTAAATACTACTTACTGATATATACATATATATGTCTGTGCACTTTAATTTTTTTAACTGCTTTGGTTACCCTCTTCTCTTGCCTTTTCTGTTCTACCCATTAGAGTCTTCACTGGTGAGATTCCATCCAAACTGAATAGTCCTGGGCAGTTTTCAGCCTCTCTTCTTTTGGTTGTGTATATCTTCCTGTAACTACTTTTGTCACAGCTCCACCTCTCCCTATTTCTGCTTTAATTCTCATGACTGACCAGCACTAAGGACAGTATTCTAGAAATAGTAGCAAAATATCTTCTGTGTTCTTTTCTTAAATCCCACTTAATTATTTATTTATATATCTAAAGCAAGGTTGAGGGGGTACTCAGCTTCTGTCTGGGGAGTGATGAGCAATTTCCTTTGACCCATCTAAAGACTCTTTCCTGCACAGTCACAGCTAATTTGAAGCCCAGCATAGGGCCTATTTCTGCTCTCTTTTAAGTTAAAAAATACCACGCTTTCTATTGATATCAGCGGTTCTGGACAGCTCAGCATTGAAAACCCTCAAAAGGTCAAGACACTAACTTTCTCAGCATACATGTTTAATCAGCTAAGATATAAGTATTTGAGGTGGAGGAATATGTCTACCTTTGGTAAATTTTATTGAACTCATGACCCTTTAATAAATGCTTAGAAAACGGAGAAAAAGTCACAGGACAGAATAAAGAATGACAACCTTCTATATCTCATGATGAGTTACATGAAGGGAGTTTTTGCTGTGCCCCTGGACAGGCTGTGCACATTTGAGCAAACAGTGGAGGGACAAGGCTGGGATTTCTTTGCCTTCAGAAAAAACTCTTCCCTGGAGAAGAGAGGTGCTATTAAGAGAAACCCTGCATGGCTTACACAGACTGCTTGAAAGTGATGGCAACCTTTAAATAAAGAAGTCAAATATTAATTAACTTGTCTAGAAAGAAAGTGAGAGGGACTCATTGCCCTCAGTGAAATGGCCATAACACCAGATGTTATGTAGTGCTAACAACACTCTGTGGCCATTAGCAATCAAATGACATGGCCATCTCATAGCTGGGCTCAGTAGGGCAATGCACTGCTCTGTTTCAGCTGAAATTTTCTTCCAGTCAGGTAATTTAAGGTATTTCTCTTTCTGCTCTCAAAAACAAAACCCAACTTTAGGGCTGTAATTGATGGCTCCCTGGGATACACACACACAAGTAATCCTGTCCTATATAATTACCTCCTGCCTACACACACTCTCCATGTGCTTCAGCATTCAGGATTATCCTCCTTTCTCTTTCAAACTCTTCTGTGCCTGTCCCTGAGTATCACAGAGTGGCTGTTTTCAAGTGGTATGTGAATAAAATATTGCTGGCTATGACTGAACTCAAGGGCTCAGGCCTGGGATCAGGAGAAAGAGTGTGCAGGGCACAGCAGGCAAATCTGAGCACAGTGTGGTCCTCAGCATCACAAGTGTTTTCTGATCCTTCTGCTGAAAGAGGCCAGTGACAGGTTCTGCCTCCAAACACATTGTGGGCAGATTGTGGCATGATGGACAGCTGTAATTTAGCATTCTGGGTTTTAGGATTGCATCATATTTTTTTGTACCTTTCTAGCAGATTCAGCATTTTAGATTTAAGGCTGTGTTTTCTGCAGGTGTCACCCTGAGGGATACCTCTGCCTTGCATGGGAGCTACATGCTTATCTTCTTGAAGTAGTTTAATCTGTCCTTATTTCCTGAGTTCCTAATGACAGCCACCCTGTGCTGGGCACATCAAGCCCCCAAGGATCGTGGTAATACAAAGAAGGTGGGTACAAAGCCTTTGGGTACAAAAAGGATGGAGACAGACTTTCCTCACTGTGTCGAGCGACAGGAAAGGAGACAACAGGCACAAATTGGAATACAGGGAATTTCATCTAGACAGGAAATAAAACTTTTACCATCAGGGTGGTCAAACACAAGTCCAGGTTGCCCAGGAAGGTTGTGGAATCTCCATTCTTGGAGATACTCAAACCCTGACTGGACCTGGCCCTGAGCAATGGCTGAGCAGGACATTGGACTGGATGTTTTCCTGAGGGGTTCTTGGGGGTCAGGAAGTCTGTAAGTCTGTCAGAGACTTTGCTTGTCCCAGGGGAAGCTGTCCTCTGCTCAGGAGGGCCAAGGTGGATTCATGGGCCATGTGCAAGGTCCCTCTTTCCCCTGCCTGGCTGTGGAGCCATCACTGAGTGGGTTTACAAACTAAAACAGCAAGGTGCTATAAACTGTATTACTGTGTTGCTGATAAAACAAGTAATCTGGTTGATGGGATTACTTTTGGTCACATGCTCCATTTTTTCAAATACTTCTTTGTCCTTTCTTTGTTTCCTCATAGTTCCCACATCTTTGACCTTCAGCTCCCATTGAAATCAATATCCCTTAACACCTTCATGATCTCAGGATTGAAAGGTCCAAACTGGCACTGTATCCCATCCAGCCAAGCAAGCACCTCTCTGCTTCCCTCCTTCCATGACACAGGTCTCTCACTAGGCAGTGGACCACCAAAAGACCTTCTGAGTCCAGTTCTTCCAGTCCCAACTGGGACACAGCAGCTCCAACCAAAGGAAACCCAGCCTTCTAGGAGACCACGTGCCTACAAGAGTAGCTAGTTAGCAGGAGGAGCAATAAAACCCAAAAACTAGAGATCCCAGGAATGCTGCCACTTGTCATCTAACAGAAGCAAAAACCAAAGTGCCATGATGATAAATATTTCCACAGGGCTCAGGTGTTGAGGAAAATCAAGCCCACTTTTCTAAAATTTTGTCTAAAGCATGCTGCTTGCAAGTGGTGCTATTTTAACACCTGGTAACTGTATCATCTTTCTCTCAGGTATACTCTCTGCTCTCTGGTTGCTTATAATTACTACCCGAGCTCCCTTTGCAGTCAGTGGACTCTCTATTATCTCCCTGTGATGCTCTAATCCACTCAGACCTCCCACTGGCCAGCTGCAATTCTCCCTGTCCCAGCTCCCAAAGGCATGTTATTTTTAGAGCACAAACTCCTCCAGAGATCCATGGGAGCCTGTAAACTCAAAAATAGGTTGCTTATGGTACATTAGCAATGCTCACAGTTATGTTCTCTGGTGATTCTTTCAGCTGCTCCAATCAACCTCACCCCGAACAACCCTCACCCATTTAAAAAAAGAATATACTTGAGAGCAAATGCTTAAATGTTGTCCTGATTAAGGGTGGACATAAGTACATGCTCAGGAACACTTTGAATCATGGAATTAGAGGAGTTTTCAGCCCTCAAGACCTTCTCCATTCCCTGACTGAGAATCTGCAAGGCTATGATTGCAGTCGGTTGGATGCCAGTGTTGTTTTCTGGAATAAAAAAGACTAGATCCCTGAGGTTTCTGACCACAGAAAAAAGCAGTAGCTATTTTTATATAAGAAATTAGTTAATGTATGTGCTGTTCAATACAGATGCAGCTTCAAAAATAAATAAAAATAAAGAAATTAATTGCGAAAATCTCACAATTTCATTTTCCTTTCTCAAAATTACAGTTTTAATGCTGCATCTTGCTTTTATTCTCTGAAAACACCCAACAAGTTAACAGCAAGAACACGAAATATTTACTCTTAAAAAAACACTAGTAGTTCCAGTTGTCAGTGTTTTCTGTTCTTAGAGAGCATGCTAGCTGAAAGAACAAGAAATATGAAATCTATCCAGATTTTGGCTGTATCACCATATATGCAATTAAATGACCACATTTAGTGCTAATATTATATAATTAAAGACCATGCATGAATCACTTGAGCACTGAATAATTTTTTTTTTTATTTCAATAGCTCCCAGCCCTATATATTTAACCCCAAAATTCTGTTAAGGCATCCTATTTTATAAGAAGTAACTTTCCACAGGATGAAAGAGACATTAGCACTTCGAAGAAGATCAGTGATTACAGCAAGTGCACCAAGGTTCAGTAAATGCCTCCCACTCAACAAGCTTCCAAAGTGAACGACCACATGATGTTTACTCCTCACCAGAACCCATTTATAGATCTCTTACTCACCACTACCTCAGCCATAAGTGCAACCCTCAAAAAGAGGCAGCAAGTAGAGCTCTATTTGGGAGCAGACAGAGAGTTCACAGTTGGAGAACTGGCCCTTGTCTTCACAATACTGTTTAGCCAGGCTGTGGGTCATGATTTAAGTCATCCACACTCTAAAGATTCTAAACTACAGGAAGTGTTTATTACATACCACGTGGATTGCACACAGACAACAGGTATGGCTGCTTGGGGAAAATTCTGCACTATTTGGAAAAATTGATAAAAAGGGTTAAAAAATGCCCCTCCAAAAGTGCCAGTGGGAAATGAAGGTAATGACTTCTTATGGAATTAGGAGTCCTAGGAAAGAGTTTTGTTCCCATTATGTCATTTAAAAGACATCTGGCCATTCCCAGCAGACAGCACACTGGGAATGAAAAGGGTATCAGTTACAGTAAGGTAAGAAGGGGACAGAGGTCGTGAACGTCTGTGAGTCTGGAGCAGAATTAGCCTAGAATTACAAACACACTGCTCTACAGAAGGAAAAACCTGGGCAAAAGGTAAATCCAGGGACATGTCTCTTTTCATTGCTCTAGTGAATTGTCAAGGTGAAATAAAGCCAGACTATCTCCTTAGACTCTCTAATTCTCCTGCACATCTGGTAAAAGCCTTGACCTTTTGGAGACAGTAACCTGGAGTGCCAGGGGATCTGCTTTAATTCCTCTCCCCTCACTTCCCTTTGATGGGCAGCCCTTGCTGCAGTCAGCTTCTCCCATGCAACTCCTTTAATATTTATGTCATATCAAGATCACTGTCCACACAGATGCCAGAGGAAGCAGTAGGAAGTCAAATGTGCTCCAGGTTAACATATTAATACTGTGATGAGATGCCAGAGAGATGTTTTAAGTTGCAAAGGGGAGGGAGTTCATCCCTTGACTCCTTTCCAATGATATCTGGTTGACTAAATGAAAGATCCTATTTTAAATTAAACTATTTTAATTTCCTGCATGGTTTTTTTAAAAATTATTTCAACACATTTGTTATATTTCTGTCAGGATAATGAGAGCAACTCACATATAGCTGAGCATATATCATATGTCTTTTAAAATATATTTTCTCTCATTTATATTTTCTGGGCATTGTCCCTGTGAAATTCTGGAAAGAGAAACATTTATGCCTCTTAAAAAAATTATTTTTAACTCCTTTTTCTTTTTTTTGCCCTTTACCTACAGTCAATAAACTGAAATGTAGGTTGCACATACACATACATGCAGGGCTTCAAAACAGAAATAGAGAAAGGTCAGAATTTTTATCCTTTCAATTTGTCTGACAAAGAACACTAGGCAAAAATTATTTTCTACCAAAACACAAAAAGTCTACATAAACACTTTTAAATAACAAACATTGCTATCTTCACTATGAAGACTATTGAAAGCCATATGCTCCTTTTGACATGCATATGTTCTTTCTCTAATTTACATCTCAGTTCAGACAGAGTGGCCTGGGGAGTGAAGGACAGTTTTGACCCTTCCACTGTTTGCAGCTCGGTTGTGCACACACAAAGGAGCTGCAGCCAAGTGCTATGTAACAGCAGGTCTAGCCAGACACAATAAACCCTTTTATTAACACAGGGAAAGCCAGTATAACACACTCCTTGTGTTACACTGTTATCAAAATTTCTTGTTACCTGCACTGACACAAAGCTTTGGCACCAAAGGAACTCACAAAAGAGACAATTTCATTCAGTGGTTCTGAAATGACAGCTGTCAAATAGAAGTCTTTCAGATCAACTTGAATTCTAAATATTTGCTCTCCAAAAGACCTAATATCCATAAAGACATGATACCTGTCATTTATTATATTGCCTTTTTTTTTCTAAGTGGAACCCAGATGCCAATGATCCACAGGTATGTGGCCCAAGATCTTGCAATAAGTAGCAGTTCCAAAAGTGAAAAAAACCCCTCAGCATTTTCATATCACAGAAAAAGAAAAAAATATCCCTACCTCTTGACTCGTACTAAGAGTTTTGGTATTTGTAATGGGCTACAAACACTACAGCCTCTAGAGCACAGAAATGTGTTCTGAACTTCCACATCTCTTTAGCCTTACCAGCCATAATTTTACTTTTCTTTGGGCATTTCTTGGCTGAGGTCAGAAAGCTGCCTAAAACATTATGCTGGGCTGCCAGTTCTCATTTACATGAAACAGAACCTTAATGAGCATGGGGGTTTTTTTAGCTAATGGATTCATTACAAATGCTGATGCAAATACATTGTCTAGAAAGATAAAAAAACAACAGTTTCTTAAAGCTGGTAAAACATATCTTGAAGTTTATAATATCTGAGTAATTAAATAAGAGATTGAATTTTAAAGGACTGATTATGCAGAGCAGTTTGAAATGTTATTACAAAGAAAACCCTATAGAAATTCTAGTATACTCTCTGTTATTGGTATTATTACTACTTCTGCAATGACTTTTTCTGGAGCTATCCTTTACATTTTCTCTCAATCCTGTACAGGTTTAAAGCACAGTGGCTGTAACAAATGCTTACCTCACAATAAATTCAAGTTTTAATTCAATTTTCTGCTTTTCATTAACATTTTTACTACAAATTCTCACAACTTAAAGTGTCACCTCTATAAAAAGATTCTGCAGACCCATCTTCAGTTGCTTTGGGACTGCATGAGGTGATTTGTAATTCATAATGGCTAGCAAAGATTAAGCAGCATATAGCATATGCTGTGATTAAAGTTGTTGATAAGGAGCTGCAGTAGCTTTTTTTACCTCTGTTAATGAGAACTAAGCAGCAGCACTTTCTACCTTTTAAATTAGTGTCTTCTGAAGGAAAAAAAAAACAACCAGCTTTTCCTTTCTAGCACTTCAGTAAGCTCTGCCAAGTCCATGCAGGCGTGTGCCTATAATTATTATTCTTTGCAATTATTTATCAATATAGGGGAAACTGTTCTCTGAGTTTATCTTAAGTGCTTCTCATTCATCTATACAATCTCTGCATTAAAAAGCATTTGATTTCCAGTGTAAGTACCACTCAACAGCTTGGTCACTGTTGTCAGTGTCATCCTGACCATATTAGCAAGTATACCCAAATTGTCTGTTAATGAAGCCAAATGACTTAAAGAGCTTAAGTAGCAAAAAGTTTATGTCAGTGAGATTAGAGAGGGATTTCTTGGACAGTTTAATTGTATTTCATTTTCATTCCCCATAACAGCAGACAGTGAAACTTCAGTAATTATCATTGTAACAAATTCATCAGTAAGGAAGCCAAAGCCTAATGGCTGATCCTGCAAAGTGTTTATTTCCTCCTTTGAGGTGCAACAAATCCTATTGATTTCTCCAATGATAACCAAAACCACCCAGCTGCTTGCAGGCACAGGGTGGAAAATAGCCAGTAGCAATGCACCTGGGTGGTGGAGTAGCATCAAAAAGAGAAGAGGTTGCTAGGAGCCAATGGTAATTGTGATGTCTACAAGGCAAAGATCTATACAGAAGGGACCAGACAAGTATTAATACAAATAAATTAACGACTGGTAAAATATTTGGTACAGAAAAACAATCAAACAAAAAAAACCCTCAAAATAAACAATAAAAGTATTAAAAGAAAAGCTGTGACATTTAAAACAATGGGACATCTTTCTTGTACTGAGAGCAGTGATGCAATATGAATGCACCTCTGAGTGTTAATTGCCTGACTGGGGTTTTCCAGCCAGGGAATATCTCTGAAAACAAAGTTTCCAGCTAGGAGAAAATGTCCATGGTGCTGAGTGCTCTTTCTGCAGAGGCTCCCTGCAGGCAGCACTTGGCAGCCCACCCCAGAGATGGTGTGGGGAAATACCTCAGAGGTGTCTGCAGCCGGAGTAAGGGCAGGAACACATCACTGGTACAGGGCTCTGTGACCAGATCAAGCACTGTCAGATTGTTACACAGCTACACCACGGGATTCCTGCTGTGAGAGATGAGTAATGCCGTGATTGACTCTCACAATTTACAGACAAATATCGTGTATATAGGTTAAGAAAAGTTTCATATGTTTATAGTTATGTTTTACCCCCTTTGCATAGTTATCAAGGGACAACTGGGGTGGGGACACTTGGGAGGGCTGGCTTGTCACTGTGGTGACATCTGACCTCCAGCCAGGATCTGAGGAAGAGATCTCCACCACTGGACAGTGAAGAAGGGGTCTATAGACAGAACTTTGGGAGGGGTTAAAGTGTTAAAAGGCAAAACCTCCGTTGTGTGGGAGGGAGAGCACATAGTGCGGAACACCCTTTGCTCCCTGTGCCGTAACATTTTCTCTATTCAGTCTTCTGTCGTATTTTTGATAAGGTTTAATAAACCTTTCTAAAATTACAAAAAGTGAGTAGATATTTCTCACACTGCATTGCTTCAGAAGTGCCTGGTGAGTGTGGGGCCACAGCCTTCGGGCTGGATGGTGAGGGAACCCACCAGAAGCACTACAGCTCCCAAAAGCCAAACCCTCTCACATCCCACGTACGACAGCATGATCAGGGGACCAAAGCCATTTTGCAGCTCCCAAGCCCTGTACAAAGCCATTGTTCTAGATGGATAATGAGATGATTGGCTCTTACAATTAAAAGATCACTATTGTGTGAATATTAAGAAAAGCTTTGGTGATGTACAGTTAGCTTATCGTAGCTTAGATGCTCTCTGTTCTCCCCATAGTCCCCTTTCCTCCCTGTATTGTTGCCATCAGACAGCCTGGGCTGTCTAGGACAGGTAAAATAAGGCCTGCACATGTGTCCCTGGCATGGGGCAGGTGGGAATGGAAAAGTTTGGTGCCTAGGGGGTGCAGCATGGCAACACCTGACCTCCAATCCAGTTACAAGAAAGCAGTTTCCACAGACAAATGGCTGACAGACTTTAGGAGTGGCCAGGGCTGGCTGATGCAACCCCCAGGGGTATAAAAGACTGAGCATCCATCTTGAAAGTGAACTGGCCATGTGGTATCTACAAGGGCAGTTCCCAGCACTGCAATTTTTTTCTTTATATAGTCCTTTGTTGTACTTTTGTCAAGGTTTAATAAACCTTTTTAAGTTTTCAAAGTGAGCAGTTGTTTCTCACACCATTTTGCAGCTCCCAAGGCCTGGCCCAGAGCCATTTTGCAGCTCCCAAGGCCTGGCCCAGAGCCATTTTGCAGCTCCCAAGGCCTGGCCCAGAGCCATTTTGCAGCTCTCAAGGCCTGGCCCAGAGCCCTTTTGCAGCTCCCCAGCCTTAGCTGTCCCTCTCGTGGCAGCCCCTCTCGCTCAGTGCCGCAGGATCCTCGCCCAGCAGAGCGCGGGCCAGGCTCAGCTCAGACCCAGCAGCCCCAGCCGTGCCTGGCACACACGGGCACGCTTGGGCAGGAACCTCCCAGCCTTGTAAACCCTCCAGCAGCCTGGAGTGGAAAGCTTCATCATGATGTTAATGCCTGTGTCTGCACCAGACCCACAGCACCCAGCGCTGGAGCTGCTGAACAGCTGTTGCAAGCACTTAGAAATGTGGCTTGGGGTGGACAGAGAGCTGGAAAGCTAACAAATCAAAGCTTCTTGACAAAAGGGCCTGATTTAGGTTAAAAATTTGGATTCATTCTCAGGAAATGGAAAATCCCCAGATGTGGAGGGATAGAATGTAGGAAAATAAAGATAGTGCAGAAGGTAGTCTCACACCTGAGGAGTTGCAGCTGTGCTAATCACCAAAGATTAGGAACAGGCCTGCCCTTAACAGGCCACAGCTGTGTCCAGTAAGAAGATGAGTGCTATAAAGAGTGGGTTAGCTGGGTGAGGAGAGGGTTGGTGTTTGTTGGTTGTGTTGTGTAGAGGGCTGAAGTTTTTTGTCTGTACTGAGAAGAAGGAGTCAGTGCTGTGAGGAGCTGCCCATGAGAAATCACTGAAAAGGTATGGGAGAATTTTGCAATAAGATGACAACACCCAGCTATTCTGTGCTTTTGTTGGACAATTCAGGCCGCTTGGTTTTGTTTTGCTAGAAAAATATTTGATTTGGGGAGGCTGAAATTTGGAGAAAGATGATGTTATTTTTACTGATATTTTTATGGTAGGGTGAAGACTTCACGTGAATCCTTTTGGCACTCTTATTGTAATCCCTCAGAGAGTGCAATAAAAGCCATTCTAGGGGTGGGCTATCACCCTCAAGATTGTTCTGCCTCATGCCATATGAACTCTAAAAGGTGCAACTGTGTTACATAATTAAATTATGAACAATGGTTTTCAAGTTGTTTTGCACCAAAGAGATTCTGGAGGAGGCACTGGCCTTGGACTTCTTTTGTGCTGGCACTCCAATCAAGTATTAAAGCTTTACCTAAAATTAAGTATGTAACATTCTCACAAATGCAACCTATCACACAGCAAAATGCTGCTGCTGGAAAGGTTCTCTGATTTCACACCTGAATGCTCATGTCTTTTGCTATTGTCATGCTGGCTGCCACTTCAAACTCCTGACAAGCTGGCATTTTCTCTAGAGACACACACCCAGTGCTAAGCAGCACTGCTTTGTGTCTGCATGGTTTTCACATACAGAGAAGGCTTTAAATATTGTTTGCATTTTTTTAAATTAAAAAATGGTAAGCAAAAGGTTAAGAATTTTTCTTTTTTTTTTTTGTGCTGGAGATGTTAGAGCTGCAGGGACAAAGACTGCGGAAAGTGAAATATTTGGCATGCTGCTGATTCCTAAGGAGCCCCTCACTAATGGTATTTCGAAGGTACCATTGGTCTTTGTTGACAGCTGACTTTTGTGGCTTTTTCTTCTTTACAAAAAATTTAGGAACTTAATAATAATAAAAGGCACATATTAAAATAATATTGAGTTGATAAATGACTCACATAAGCATCAGTTAAGACTGAACATGAAGCCTAATAGTGATTATTAATATACAAATATTAAGAGATCAATACTAAGTTTTTTTTCCCCTATACTTAAAGTGAGGTAGGCTACTTCAGAGGCTTACTGGCATGTAGAAAGGATGATTCAGCATTGCTGTGCTTGTTTTGCAACCACACATAATTTTGTAGCTATGAGATGGTATGAGGAAAATTGTTATGAATCATAAAATTCAGGCAACACAATATAAGGCAGATTGCATGTGAATTAACATACTGTACAATGACGAACATATGAACACTCACCCTTACCTTCCATACTGCTTGATTTTTCACTTCCTATCAGACTTTAATATTGTCCAAAGATTTTTATTTCATTATCCATAAGAATTCACATATTCTCCAGGATCCTAGCTCTGCCACTAATTTTTTATTGCAAATGCTTTCCATTTTCATACAACTTTAATGGTTGAGAAGAAAGGTCTAAGCACTGGGTGTTGACTGGTTAGACTTTCAAAAGCCACGTGCTCAAACTTTGGCAAGGCAGACTGTTGTCTTATGTGTATGCCTGAAAAATAGGCACATTTTATGTTGATTTTAGAAATGACTATGTTAAAAAAAAAGTTTTATAAAACAAAGTCTAATCATGTGTATCCTGAAGGTAATTGATTTTTGGAGTTGTCTGTGTATGCTTACTTTGGGATTAAAATGATATATATTTAAATCATGACTTTTTATGAATTTCAAGTTCCAGGGTAATGGAAATAGAAGCAAACAGCATCTTGGTGTGCTGCAAACACGCCCTTTCTTCCTTCAGTGAAGCAAAAGGGTGAAATGACAAGAGAATTATCAGGTTGGATAATTACTGGAGAAAAAGCTTGATTTGTTGCTTGAGAGCTGGCATGGGCTGAGGCTGCTGAAATTTATTTAAATGCAATGAGTTTTTGTACCTTAGAGTATGCCAAGAGTCAAAATGGTCCAACATTTTTCTGATGGAACATTTCTCCACTGGGAAAGTTTTGTGATTTGAAAATAAACTTTTTATGGAAAGATTTTGCTTTCAGCAATTCTCCTGATGCAACGTGGAATACTGAGCATGACTGCTCTGGCCAGGTTTTTATCCCAGCAGCTGCCCAGGAGGCTCGTTCTGCTCTTTGACTTTGGAGGCTTCCAAGGGTCAGCAGTTTCAGGTCTGACGGACTCAAAACCCCAATCCCTGCTCAACAGTCCTAACATTCAGAAGCTGCTGGACATAGCTTCCCAAATCAGAGGAGAAATATCAAAATTTTTAAAACTGTAAATAGTATGGTTTAACCCCAGCTATTCCTGCTCCCTTGTGGTTCAGCTGAGGGCAGGGCCTAAATCTGCAGTATAACACAAACTTGGCATTCCCAAACTGCCTCTGTCTCATCTCAGCCTCCTGCTGCATTGAGCTGCACCTTCATTCAGGTGTGTGATGCCAAACACTTTAATGCTGCCCTTCAAGATTCATTTTGACAGCTACAAGCTCTAAAAATTAGCTGTATATGCTGTTTCCGCCAGACTGACCCATAGGAAATTAAAAATTATTTTTATGAATGGGTCAGAAGCCAAGCCCCATGTGGATGCTAAGCAGAACTCACACATACAACAATAATGATAACAATAATAATAAAACTCTATTTGGCCCACAGTGATTTCTTGTGCACAATATGACACAATTCATGGCATGGAAATTTGAGACAAATGGAGGGATAGGCAAAAGACAGCTCAGTTATATTGGGTGTAATAATAAGCAGACTTACAATAGGAGCTGCTTGACTGCTGACACAGAGCAATGACTATTATTTTTATGCAGCAGACTTCCTGAGCCCTCCCAGGGCAGTATTTTGAAAGCATTTAGCTGATTAAACATGCCAGCCCCTATGAGTGAGGCACTTAGCTTTTCTTTGGGAAGCTGAGGAGATACCTAATTGCAGGTTTACAGAGCTCAAAGTACTTTAGAAGCTTGCCCTCTAGTTTCCCTGAAGAGTTACTGCCACGATGCAGTATTTACCAGTATGTTTTGACTGGGATTTATCTCACTGTAGCAGTTTTTTCCCCTGTTTTTTTCCCCCACCAAAAAAGAATTCCCAAACTGCATCCTACCAACAATCAACAGTGTAAATAAAGTAGATTCACCATTAACCCTTTGGGCAATGTTCTGTACTAAATCATTATATCAGTAGAGTTGACAAAACCACAATTCATTTGAAAATTAATGCTCGGGAAAAAAATAGTCTTTATTAATGGCAAACCCAGAAGCACAAGAAGAACAAAAGACTGTCAGAAAAGAGTCTTTTGCATTCTTAGCACTTCAGATTGCTGAAGCAGCTGAAGGACACACTGTTCCTTTACATTACCACTGAGAAGAGGCTAGGGAAAGTAAAACAACCACATTTGTGTGGTAGCCAGGGAAACATAGAAGAGCAGCAGCACAACCTACCTGCTTCTGCTATTGCAGTTAAAGGGAAAAAATGCAGCAGTGTAACCTCTACAGACCCTTTTTGAACAGAGGGCTGCTGCCCCTTGACCTGCCACCCTGGGGAGGAGGGATCAACCTGCAGATGCTCCCCTGCTGCTGCCTAATGTGCTCCCCACTTTAAAACTAAACTGCAATTAAAGTTACAAAGAGAATCCACTTCAGAAGCTTCCTAGAGGTGAGCACTAGTGAGGGCTTTGCCAGGATCTGTTTGTTTGGAAGCCTCAGGAAAGGAACACAGCTCTGCTGTAATTTCAGCTCTTTCAGGACTTTGCAGGGATCTTGGGGGCACTTGGTCAGGTTGAAGCTCTGTGAGAGTAACACCCAGTGTTGAGTGCTGCTCTGCTGCTGAAAGAGAAGATGTGCCCAGAGATCCCAGTCAGCTGAAGTGACATTTAGTGGTGCCTGCTGGGCTCTGGAGGCAGGGGAAGTTATCTCTTCTTGACTGTGAGGCTGGTGTGGAGCCAGGTGGCTCCTCAGTACAGCTGCACTGCAGGAACAGGGATGGGCAGCATGGGGCAGCCAAGTGCTGCCAAACCTGAAGCAATCCCTATCCCTAGGCTCTCTCTGTCTGATCTCTTTGCTCTCAATGCATTAGCAGCAAGCTCTGTGATCTTGAAGACACTGAGAAGAGGCTCCTCTCCAAGAAAGACAAAAGAAATCTCAGCTATCTCTATTTGAGCAGCAATACCCAATTTATTCATCATGAATTCTGCCTCTTCTGCCACCTTACCCAGTCTGTACTGCAAATAACCCACATTTGACTCTCTGTGCTAGTTACAGTTTCTAAAAATGCTACTTTCTCCCGGTCATATGGCTTCTTCTCACAGAATTCATAATGTGTGAGTGTTGTTCCATATAAATATAGTATATGTCTGATATGCCTACAGATAATATCACAGCATGACTGAACTATGATTAATTGTGGTACTAATCATCCACCTGCTTTCTTTCAACATAACTCTGGCACGTGCAATAAAAAGAGTGGGCCTGAGACAATGGTCACATCCCTGCAAATATACTCACAGATGAGACAGAAGTTGGCTCTGGTTTTATTTCCAATACATTTAAATTGAGACTTAGTGGTCTCTGGACACTTTGCAAATACTTTTCCTTAAATTCTTAGCACTTTGTATGAAGCAAAATATATTGAAAAATATAGCAAATGGGAGGAAAAAGGAAAGGGCGGTAAGAAAATGGTTGCCAACTCAAAACCCAACATAGTTTTTACATAACCCACATTCTCTGCAGCCTCTTCTGCATATCTAAGCCTCATTCTAGGTTTTATGGCTCCTTTGCCATGGAAAAGTGAGAGTTCTTAATCAGCTTGGGAAATTTGACAGCCGTCTTGCACCTAACCCAGAGGATCGCCTCAGAGATGGAAAAGCACGAAGCCAAGCCATCTTATACAGGCTGTTAATTTAACTTGGCATGTTACTGGCTGCATCAGAAAACTGTGTATTCTGACATCTGGTCTGTACAGGATATGCTCAATTCTTCACATTATCTCACTTCTTCAAAGCTACTGCAGGTAGTGGGGCAGTTTTAATACATAAATCTACAGTACATGTTTTCATATCAATAACCAGTGTATATATATATATGTATAACCAGTATGTATATATATATATATGTTGTGTTTATAGAAATTTGTAATTTATTAGGGTTTCAAAGGTAAGCCCATCTTTTTCCAAGGAATAGACAGGTTTCTTCAAACATAAATGAAAGTGTTACAACATGTTGCCTGTCGTGTTAATACTTGATTTGCAATTTGTGACAAGTGAGCATTTAGAAATGAGTTATTAGAATTGACTGGAAGACATATGGGAGAACTAAACGTTCTCACCATGTTTCAAAATAGAAATTATTTTTGACTAAACAAATTGAAAAGGAAAAGAATATGTTTCCACAGAGAAATAGAAGAAAAAGCTGAGAGGAATCACCTGCTGTTAAAACACAGGCACCAGAGACCAATTATATTTTGGTTTTGAATTTGCATGGCCGTGATCTACAGTTTCTGTGGAAAATATTTCTTTAGCTCAGCTCGGCAGAAAGGCTCCTCTCAGAAGGTGAGCAGCAGCTCCTGCTGGAGCACTTACACAGCTGTACCAGCACAGCTGCTGGGTCTGACTGCAGAGACACAGAGCCCCACTCACTCTCAGCAGTGAGCAATATGCAATTTGAAGATTCAAATTTGGAGTGTGATTTTGACATGCACTTAAGTGATTTATGAGCACAGTTCCCTCTGAGTGACCTTGGGGTTGAGCTCCTTACCACTAAAGGACAGTCCCAGCAATCTGAACGCCTCAGGTGCAAATGGGATGCAGGTACTTAAATCCAAAATTGTGGTCCTCAAAACCATGAACCAGCTACACCATAACCTCAAACTGTGCTCATGTCCATCTAAAATGACTTCAGTTTAAATAACCCTGCTCATCTGAGTGCCAGGGAGACATGTAAACCTGAGCAGCACCCAGAAGCTTGGTGGGTTTCCACAGAGGCTGTCCTCCTCAGCACCTACACAATTGCATCAAACTGTACAAAAACACAGCAGCAGCCACCCCGGTTTCTTTCAAATCATAGCTTGAGGAGACTGTTGCTACACAGATTAGCCTTTAGACATGGTCCACAGCAATCCACAGGCTAAGGCACATGGAAGCAAGTTTCCTCAGTGCCAGCTGAGCTCCTCATTGCTAAGCTGCCATCAGGCTGACTTATCTACAGATTAATTCATTTCTGCACAGAAGGTGAGCTTTAGCTTGAAGTCTAGAAGGGGCCCCCTTGCCAAGCTAGCCTGCAGTCTCCAGGAAAGCAAGAACTGTGGGTTTTAATCCTTTTGAGGTAAAGAAAGACCTGACCTGGTTTATTCATGCTTCCTGGCTGTGTATGTGTGATAACTACTGAGCCAAGGCAGAAGGGAGGGGCCATCAGCACATCTCTTCTTTTGCATGTTTGCAAATTTTTCTACTTGCTTTTTTAAAAATTTGGAGCATATCTGGAGGAGACAGTTCACACTGTTTAGTCAGGGTGACGGGAAATGTCTCCTGGCTTTACTGAGAACATCACTGAAGCTCCAGGGGAAAAAATCTGATTGTTTTCCATTTTTTTCTGTTAGCTATGTCTAAACAGCTTTCCACACAAGCTTCACCATGCTGCTTGCAGAAGTGTCTCAAGGGTCATACAGCACATGCAAAACCATCTTCTCAAGATGGCAGAAGTGTGGGTTTCTACAGGGCAGAACATTTCTGAAGGGACCTGTGTGATCAGAGGCACTGAGGACTATGGATGAGACAGGACTCTCTCTGCCTCCATTTTCCTCTCTCTGTAACCTTGTACATCTCTTTACAGCCAATTTCCTGTTAGGAGGAGCCAGGATTTATCCCTGAGCAACGCGAGAGCACCCTGGCAGGGGAAGACAATTCTGTCTTCATCTGTCCCTTGGGATGCAGCAACTGAGGCAGAAGGCAGTGCCACAACGTGGGCCAGCTGCTCTCCACTCCTGCCTGCCTGCTTTCAGAGTCTGAGCCACTCAGCTCCCCTCTTTAGTGAGGGAGCCAGTGAGCAGGTAGGTGTTTCCAGAAGCTGGAGCTGAGGCAGCTGTTCCCCCTGGTAGATCCTGCAGAGGATCACCTCCCTGGCAAAGAGAGCGCTGGGGGACACGGAGATGAAGTGCCTCCCTGAGGCAGGTCAGAACAGCAGTGCAAGGTGTGTTCTGCCATCCTGGGCGGCCATCTGGAGCTGCCTGCTTCATTCTGCCCAACATGGATCTGGTCCCTGTGCTGCTCATAAAATTCCAGACACTGCTGAGGGGCGTGAACAAATGCTCCATTGGCTGAAAGTATTCTTCTGCCATTGCACATGACTTTCATACCATGGGCTTGCCTTGATGAAAATGCTTAAGATGCCAAAAATCTCACTGAGATGGAGCCCCAAGGACTTGACTTTGCTGAAGGATGGTCAATCTTTAGATCAAAAATGAGGCTTTTAGCTGCAGGTCAGCACAAGCTTCCCTGAGAGCCAGCCTCTACTCACCTCTGTGTCTGTTAAAGCAAGGCATTGAAGCTGATCACTTATTTGTCATCCTGCCTTAGGTGTTCTTAATTTCAACCCAACTGCAGATAACTTCACACTTGGACATGGCCCATGACTGCTTGTCAAGTGAGCTGTGGTGTTCTGTGGCCAGGATTAACACAGGTTTGGCCATTGTTCTCTACACATGTAAGGCAGAACACAAACATGGTTTGTGACAGACCTTGGAGCATTCACAAGCTCAGCAGTGGCTCAGGTGTTGTCTGCTAATGTGTTAAACTGTAGTAACTGGAGACAGACAACACTTAGCTGCAGAATTAATTTGCCCTAGAGTAATTATTCACATATATGATAGCATATTGATTCTGTTCCAGAATAAAAAATTTAGAAGCATATTAAAAGCAGAAAGAGATGCACTACTACACTCTTCATTACTGTTTCAATTAAGGGCTTAAACTAAAAAAAGGGTACATGTGTGATATACCCATCTGGACTCACTTTACTTTCAGCAAAATGGACTGAAAAACTGAAAGTATGCCTCGTCTTCACAGAGAGAGCTCTTCTTTTCTTGAGAACTAAAAGAGAGAAATATTACATATTTTTCAAAAATAAATGCTTCTATTCAAAGCCTGAAGAGACAGATCAATTCAAATATTTTCACACAAAACCACAAAACCAAGGAAATTGAGAAATTCAAAATTAAAAGGTTTGAGATCCTTCATTAAGTATATAATGGAGGTCTGAGATCCTTCATTAATTTTAGCAGAGGACATACTGTATCCCATCTCTAATGATCTTTGGGAAGGATACTGCACAAAAGAGCAGTGTGATTTGTAAACACAGAAAAACTGAAGGTGTTCTTTTCTCTATTTTAGCTCAAATATTTGGTTTCAAGTCTTTGCATATGCATTTTCTTCCATTTCAGTACATTCTTAATGTTGGTTTCATCTTCCGTACAAAGGCAGCACGTTTCAAAGCTTTGAAAGAGCAATATCCAGTTATTGTCATCATCCTTCTCTCAGAACAGGAGCAGTTTGGCTTTGGGGGAAGCTTTTTGTTCTTTGATGTTTCCTCAGTAAAAGCCATAGCTGTCCCTTTGTCCCAGCCCCATTCCTGCCACTCCGGGCTCATCGCTGGGAATGGGGCAATCCCGGCCAGCGCCTCCCTCCCCGAGTGCATCCCCGGCCACTGCCATCACTGCTCTGAGATTGCTTTGCTCTGCCCTCAAAGGCTCTGCAAATTCACGTAGGAGGAACAGCAATTTTAAGACAAGGTGTGCTCCAAGGCAATAAGTGAGAACAAAGACCCAGGAGAGCTAAAAGCTGAAGGACTCAATTTATTTCTTTTATCCATTGAATAGCTGAATTATTAAATTAAAAGCAATGCTACATCAACTTTACCAAGGTGGGGGAGTGAGTTCTGAAGAGCAAGACTGAGAGTTTTATTCTGCTTTGATGGAACCCATGTCTGTCCATGAACCTCGGTCAATTGCAGTCAGAAGCAAATACAGCCCTACTGTTATGACCTACTGTAAATAGCAGGACAGAAAACCAGGCATTACATTTGTTCCCAAGTTGAAGTAAAGATTAGTTCAGCTGAGTCTCCCTTCAGCCCTTCAGCTAGCTAAAACCCATAGCAAATCAAATTTGAAAAACAAATTATGACCAACACTGAGAGTAAAACTAATACATATTTCTGCAGGGAAATGCTCGTTTATGCTGTGTCCTTTTTTCACATGGAAATACAGTGTATTTGAGACTCCTTTGGCAAATCAAAGGGAAATTAGGAGATTAAACCAGCAGCAGATAGGGTCAGCAAAACCCAACTACACTGGAAGCTTAGCATTTCCTCTGTAATGTTGACAGTGGGGCAATGGATTTTGGGATCAGTGTCATGGGATCAGTGTCATGGGATCAGTGTCATAGGTAGAACATCCTATGTTCTACCTACACACAGTGAGCTCAAACACTACAAAATTTTATTCTCTGAAGAAATTTGCAAACAAGTGTGAAACAGAGGTAGCCTTGGCACTAAAGGAGCTACATTTTTTAAAAGAAGGCACACCAGAAGCAATTTGGTGGCTGAAGCAGGTGTAGTCCTGAGTACAAAGCAGGGCTTGGGACACTTGTAGATGGCCTGCTCCTGGACAGGGGTGACAAGGCTCATGCCACATCGAACCAGTTCTGCAAGAGATGACAAAGTACAGTAATGCAGTAATTTATGTGGTTTTTAAGCACAAGGCTGTGAGAACATAATTAGGTAGTCTTCTATCAAATGAAATGAATAAAATCTATAAAACAAAATGATGAGGCACTAAATTTAGAAGAAAATTCGTTTGATTATCACATCAGAGCTGAGATATTTCAGATCATACTGTCAACTTAATTGGTGACAATTTATGTAGATTTGATAAAACTATCTGAGCTGTTACTAATGTGGGAAGTCACACTTCATGTATTCCAAAGCAGTTAGCCTTTTCAGTCTGATGTAGCACTTGAAAACCTTGTGCTGAACACATTTTGAACTGTATAAGGTGGGAATGACTGGAATTGCTTATTATTTTGTGTTTCAGATGATTTCTGTCATTAGTGTCTGATTGCTCCAGGCATACCTAACACTGGCAGGACAGTTCCCAGGCAGAGACAAACAGCATTGCTCTCATCTCACTCATACCTCTCTAGGCAGTGAGCAGTAGGATCTTGTTCCTGCTCTCCAGTTTCTAATGTCCACAGTTCCCTGGTTACAACTAGTTCTGCATGGATTTATATGAATATGACTTGGGATAGGTGCCTTTCAAGTCACAGGACCTTCATCTAAATACTTGGCCGTGTTCACAGAGCAAATAACTGAAGTTTTAGGGATCCCTGATATCCTGTTCTGAGATTTCCAAGGGAAGCACATTCCAGTGTGGTTAGATGCTGTAGTTCATGGGCTAAGTCTTAACACATCTAGCAGAGATAAGCCAAAAAAAGACTGTTTACTGTATTCCCTCTTAACATTTCACTGATCCCTCAATATCTAATATCTCATGAGACCTCCTGCCTTTCTGAGCTTCCTTTGAGGGGTGTCACCCCAGAAATTGCATCTCAATCAGGCAACTGATTGAGATGCAACTATTTTTTCTGAAAATCTTTCATGAACAGGACCAATGGAAAGAGAGGGGTTATTTTATAAAAGCGTTCAGGACTAATTAATCAACAGAATGACTACAGGGAAGCAGTTATTAAATAGCAGTGACCTATGAAAATTTTCAGCTTTCAAACAAAACTCTTTGACCTGTCTTCCAGAAATGTTCTCACTTGAGAACAGAGCAGAGATTTGTGGGTCCACATTGCTAGCATTGGAAGTATTTTGTTACTTTAAGTGCATTAATATTTCAAAGGGAGAGGCTCAATGAAGACATTTCTCCTGTCTCTGTGTAGAGGCCTGTTCATCTCCATGTCTGCAAACTCTCTTGTGTATGGATGTGGATAGAGCAGTAAATAACATGCTCATCTTCTAAAAATTAGGACAGACTTCTTCAAGTCATTGCTTTGTGCTTGTGTCTTCCAGTAATAATAATAATTTTAAAAAGCTCTGCTTGAATATACAGTTTGGAAATAAAAGACTTTATGTTTTTTTCATATTTTTTTGTTTTGAAAAAACACAAGCATCTATTCTTGTAGTTTGCTTTGAAGCAAAATGTTTTCTGGTTCTTCAGTGTTTGTT
Source organism: Molothrus ater (assembly GCF_012460135.2). Lineage (NCBI taxonomy): Eukaryota > Metazoa > Chordata > Aves > Passeriformes > Icteridae > Molothrus > Molothrus ater. The sequence continues at coordinate 14,898,561 of NC_050479.2, read as the reverse complement.
TTGAAGTTATTAGTCAGTTTCCAAAACCACAAAGCAGAATCTTTTCCTAACTAGTTTATGTAGAAGCATTTGTGGTTTATAAGAATATGCCCTGTTCTTTACTTGGCAAAATTAACCTCCTAACACACACCTTCAAGCTTTCTGAGGCCTCTAGAAAGCAGACTCTCTCCAGCCTGTTCTCCCCTCCTCTTTCACAATTCAGCTAGAGAATGAGAAGGAAATCTCTCCTTGACTTGCAAAGGACTGATGTGTGCTGGGCTAGAGACTCAATCCAGGACAGACAGCTGCAAACCACATTGGAGGAAATAGGGCTGGTTTGGCTGGGGTGGAATTAATTCTCTTCACAGTGGCTGGTATGAGGCTAAATTTTGGATTTATGCTGAACACAGGGCTGATAATACAGAGATGGTTTTTGTTATTGCTGAGCAGGGCTTACACAGAGCCAAGGCCTTTTCTGCTTTTCCTACAGCCACACTGGTGAGGGGCTGGGGGTGTGTGGGAGGTTGGGAGGAGACACAGCTGGGACAGGTGATCCCAATTGTCCAAAGGGATATTCCAGTATGGCATCATGATCAGTCTATAGTGGGGGAAAGAAGGAGGGGGAGGATATGTTTGGAGTGCTGGTGTTTGTCTTCCCAAGTCACTGATGTGTGCAATGGGGCCCTGCTCTCCAGGAGATGGCTGAGTTCCTGCCTGCCCTTGGGAAGCTGTGAATGAATTCCTTGCTTTGCTTTGCTTGCTTGCATGACTCTTGCTTTACCTATTAATCTGGTTTTAGCTCAACCCACAAGTTTTCTCACTTTTACCCTTCCAATTCTCTTCCGCCCAGCATTGGTGGGGGAGTGAGTGAGTTCCTGTGTGGTACCTGGTGGCTGGCTGGGGTTAAACCATGACAACCAAATTTTTTGTTCTGATCACAGAAACTCTGGGAAACAAAAACATGAATAATGTTCAGGATTGGCTTTTTTTTGCTCGAGGAAGGTAACAGGATTACAGAGGTTCCTCTGATACTAAATGATGTCCTGGACATTCCATTTTCCTCTTTGAAAAGAAATTTCTAGCTCTTCTGTATTAAAGTCTGAAAGCACATCTTAAGTACACTCAAAAAACCTGGAAGGCAAACCAAAAGAACTTTAAATATGCTATTAAAAAATCCTACAAGCCTTCAGCTACCTAGTTGCTTAGGACAATTTTACAAGAAGAAGGGACCTGACAAAATTGATGGCTGGCCATGAAACCCTCAAGTGCTGCTGGTCTGGGAGTTTTAATCAAAAACAGCAGGATGGTGGGAAACCATAGATAGAAGAAGACAAGAGGCACTTTGAAATTAACACAGGCCACACAGTGAGTATGTTGGGGGATGCCCAGTTACTGGGCACTGAGACAGAGTGGAAATTTTCCAGAGAAGAAATCCATTTCGGATTTAGGTAAAATGTACCTCTTTGAATTAAGTCTGTAGCTTGCAAACATAGCTGTTTGGTCTGACTGCCTGTTCTTACAAAAAACCTATGCTCAAAGAAACTACTTCAGCCAGAGGACAGAGACAAGAGGGAGGCCCCTTGAACTTTGAAACAGGCTGCGGGAGGCAGGGCAGGGTGACCCAGGAGTTTTCTCTGTACTTTCTGATAAAAAACTAGCTGCAAGGATAACTGGCTGCAAGGATAACTGGCTGCAAGGGTAATGTAAGAATCAGTAAAATGAATATGTATGAACCTATTGTGAAATGCCATGCATATGGATTAGTAAGGGAGATCAAAAAGGAGTTCTTAGGGTTACACATCTTTTAAGGGGAGCGATCCTCACATGCGTCCAGCGCTGTATTAAACATACCGGCTTTACAACTTTCACAAAGTTCTGGAGTGTTTTTCTTTCTGCAATTCAGCACCACCAAGAAGAGCCTGGCTCTGTCCTCTTTGCACCCTGCCTTTAGGTACTTGTGCACATCGAGGAGATCTCCCCATGACCCCTCTCACTTTGGCAGAAGGGTCTTGCAGAAATTCTTGATGCACATCTTCCTTCTTCATCCCATAGTTCCCACTCCAGGAGATCTTATCTCCTGACCTACCTTGGCATCCTCTGGATGCAGGATTCCCTTTTCTCACAGAAGCTTTGGCTGCTGGGATTCAATTAAATGAACACATATTCCTAAAACTGCGGTGCTCTTTCAAGAGCTCACAGCAGGTCAGAGTTCCTCTACTAGCAAAGCACTGTTGTGTTTCTGGAGAAAAAAAGCAAAAACCTTGCTTGTAACTGTACTGCAGTTTAACTGTACACCTTTGATCCACGTGAGCACAGGGACAAGATGCAAACACTAAATTGTGTGTAAGAGCAGGGACACCAGGAGAGGTAAATGGCTGCTGCTAACTGAGGGGCAGCTTTAGAACAAATATATAGCAGGAAACTCTAATTAAATCTTTAGTGAGCAAAGTTATAATGTGCATTTTTACCCTGGGGTGATTGACAATTTATTTTATGTAAATAATTAATAGCAACACCAAGGAACATCTTGTGTATATGGATATAAGACCTTTATTCCCTGAGGGACTTAGGGTTTTTCCCCCTTTCTTTTTTCCCCAAGTGATGCCAATCTCAGAGGCTGCTCTGTTGACAAGATTTCTCATTTTATGTGGGGCAGAATTCTCTGCCTAGTGCAAAGGCTAAGCTGCACTAGGAAGCTTTTGCTAGTTCTTCAGCCTTCAAAGTAGAGCTCCCTTGCTTCTGTAACCTGACAACAGAACTACCTTCTGCAATCAAACCACCCTCCCCAGGAGAGCTCCAGGTAAAGACAATTTGTCTGCAAGTACTGCATCAGATGGTGAGAAACCATCTCATCAACATTGTGATGGGGATCCTGACAATCCCCTTCTCCAAACACAACCAGAATACAGTGCTGGGAGTGCTGCCCCAATGTCCATGACAGACTGTTTTGTAACTTTAAGATAGTAAATTTCCCTTTTTGCCTTTTGAGAAGTTTTTCCACTAAGAACGCTTCCTTCAAGAGGGAAGGACTAGAGCCCTTTAGCTGAAGGTGTAGGTCCTCTGAAACCAAAGTCCAGCATTTAGACTCCATGGCCCTTCACCATAAAAAAATTTCTTACACAGCCCTCCACACTTCAGGATACAAAAGGTGAAGGGATGCAGGATGAAGTATGAACATGAGCTGCAGAAGTTAACTGGCTGCCATTATCTATATTCTCAGGGGAAATGCCAGTTTGTGCTCAGTCCCATTTTCAAGTACAATCACCATACTAGTTATCACATGAGATATCACAACAATTGGCAATAAATCTCAGCCATAGCAGGCTCCATTTGTCACAAACTAAATGCTTCCTACCACTACTTATTCAATAGGACATATATTTTTAGTGTATAATATTTTGCTACTATTTTATTTTGCACATGCTTCACTCCTGTGCATGTAGAAATGTCCAGGTGTGAAGAGAGCAGAAAAAAAAAACTGTAGATGGAGAAAAGGGAAATGAATCATAACTCACATTGTATATTAAAACTAGCTGCATGTAACAGATCATCTACAGGTATGGAAGAAAAAAATCTTTATGACAGATTATGCTAATTAGCTAATTATAGATGATAGACCACATCCCCATAAGGGATGACTGCAGTAATATCTTAACTGAGGAGCACTTGATGACCTTCAGTGGATCCAGCTTCATGACATCTCCCTAATTACATTCCTCCCACAAACTGTTGTAGTCACTACTATGATCATAGCAAGTCTATTCATGTTTCCTAATTTGGTGAAGAGCAAGACCAAAGACATTTAACAGAAGTTACTCTAAAGTGAAAATTATGTAGGAATGGGTTTGCAAATAATGAACCAACCTAATGCTTTGTAGGTTTCTTATTTTTGCTGCTGGGTTTGCATGCTAAACTGAGCAAGAAAACATGGATCAAAATTAATACAAAATTAATTATGTTAGCTTACAATTTATTGAAACTAACCATGAAATATGACAATACAGGAGGTAAAGCTGGAAATACTTGCTGTGGTTCTAAAATCTTTGATATCTGTGGCATGTTAAAGTGTACTTGTGATTTTTTTTATTGTATCATATTATAGGATCAGAATGATGGAAATTATCCCGAATATTTAGAGTTATTCTAACTGTTTCAAGTAGAAACAGAGCTTCCTAGAGAGTACCACAAGAAAGAAAAAAATAATATCAAAGGGAAATCCCTCAGTAGTGAATATCTGAGAAGATTATAGTACTGATGTAAGAGAGAATTAATTTCCAAACTGTGACAACCAAAGAACACCCCCATCTATCAGTAAATACTCTGCACAGGCATATTCTATTGACCAGTCAGCTCACCATTCTTTTGATGATCATCACAGCCAAAGGATGATCTCTAACCCCTTCTTGTAGATGGAGCAAAGTATCAGGTATATGTGGCTGTGAATTTCTTGCAGACTAAGATAATCTTCTCTGGATTTGCACAATCAATCATAAAACAGCTCTCTGACAATACCACATTTTATACAAGGCTGCAGGCCACAACTTAAGCACTGGATCTGATGAATTTCCTCTTACAGGGGACAGTCCATACATTTAGAATCACTCAAGGCTGTTGGATGTGGCACCTGATTAATTTACATCTCAATTTTATATGGAATTCAGGCACATGCTTAGTTCTGCACAACATTCAAACTCACAGGATCCAGCGAGTCCTGTACCTGCAACCCCTGTGAACACTGAGTTTTCAGATATGATCTGTGACTGCACTACCCAAAATCCAGAAATCTACATCCCTGTCAGAACCTGATAACCAATACATCAAAAGAAGGACAGAGACAAAAATTACTTCTTAATAACCTCACTGCTTTCAAGATGCCCTTTACCTTGCTGATGTTTCTGTAGAACACTTTAGAATGAACATCTGAGCCTGCCCTAAATGTTTCTGTCAGATTCTCAGTAAGGTAATTACTAAAAAACTTTTAAATGTTAAAAATAGCAATCATCTGAGAATAAATATGGGGCTAAATTTATGTTGGAATATCTCTTATAGGAAAAAACCTCTTTAAACCCTCACATTAAAAATTCATATTTCTCTGGGCAGTGCTTTACTGAAATTACTAAAATGTTACATTTTACAAAATGTTTCCCCCCGCCCCCAAGTTTCCTGAAGAGAAAGACTCTGTTGCATGTTTAAAATATCAGGAACATTATGACACAGCAGGGTAAAAGCAAGAAAAAACTCAACACTCTTTCCTTCCAAATGGCATATTTATGCTGTACATAAAAATAATGATGTTAATGATGCAGAGTGCACTGGGACAATGCACTCAAATTATACACAATTTCTTTTAAGATTCCTGGTTCTTAGCACTTCTGCATTCCCAGAACCCCTTTGCATTGCTTTCTGTTTTCCTCTGTTTTTCATTTATGTTTCTGTGCAGTAAATTCCAGATGATTTTCTCCTGCTCAACTCCTCTGCCTCTCTTCAGGATAAAGAGGATTTATCAGTCAGTATGCACAACTAGCAATGCAGGTGAGTATTATGTGACACAACTATCTTTTTCTTACTGTAGCCAGAGTGGGGATTTTTTGGAATTAAAACTTCTCTGTACATCTGAGTTTTCATTGTAAGTGCCTGACACATCTTTACTGACTCAGGCTTTTCAAAGAAATCAGAGGATAATTTCATGGACAGAAGTTATCATTAATTTCTATAAGGTTCAGAATGTGGAGCGACCAAGGCCTATGGGTCTTGTTTAAATCAGATATAAATTCTTCTGAAGTTGGCACTGAAATGCTGAATATTTCCTTTTGGAAATATTCACTTGGCACTGAGTATTTCCTTTTAAATAAAATGATCATAGAATCATAGAGTGGTTTGGGCTGGAAGGGATCTTTAAAGGTTATCTAGTCCAACCCCTCTGCAATAAGTAGAGTGATCTTCACTAGACCAGGTTGCTCAGAGCCTCATCCGGCCTGATCTTCAGTGTTTGTGAGGATGGGGCATTTATCACCTCTCTGGGCAATCTGGTCCAATGTTTCATCACCCTCATAGCAAAAAACTTCTTCCTTATATCTAGTCTGAATCCAACGCCCTCAGGTTTAAAACCATTACTCATTATCCTTTGACAAGAAGACCTACTAGAAATTCTGTCCCCCTCTTTTCTCTAAACCTTCTTTGAGTACTGAAAGACCACAGTGAGATCTGCCCAGAGCCTCCTCTTCTCCAGGCAGAACAACCTCACTCTCTCTGTCTGTCTTTCACAGAGATGCTCCTGCCCTCGCTTCACCTTTGTGCCCCTCCCCTGGATTCAGTCCAACAGGTCCATGTCCTTCCTGTGCTGGACTACAGCAAGTCCTGGAGTGCCACAAATAGCATTGGCTATGTTTGTGTGATCAAATACATGGAACCATTAGTATGTCAATTTTGAATTACATAAACAAATTAATATCAAATATCTAATGTTCCAAAGGAGCTTTTCAAAAATACTGACCTACTTGTCCATCACTGCAATAAATTTATTTGCATTGTAAAACATTCATTTCTAGTTATATTGTAAAAATACAAGTTCAAAACTGGAACTTATGCATATGAAGCAATATGTTATTTTTAAAGTGGGTTTCATATTCCAAATGCACTGAATTCTTAGTATGCTGAACAGACTACTTCAGGCTGGTTGGTGGGTGCCATATATCATTGGATATAGTCTCCAACATGATCTATGTTTGAAATAACAGCAAATCCCAATTATGAGTTCTAACACTTTTTCTTTGACTTATGGGGTGTGACTCCAGGTCCACTGAGTAATTGAAAAGCCATCTTTTTACTTAGAAAGCCTTCTGGATCAGCCTGCTTCTCCCAGAGCCATGCAGAGAACTTCTCTTCTACTCACCTGCTTCTTCCAGCTACTGTTCAACTTTGGGGACATATTTCAGCTCACTCTTTATGTTCTGAATCTCTGACAAGTTGACAGCAGGACCTGGAAGTTTCTTAGCTCCTGGGAGCAGTTTCTTCTCTTTCTCCTCCTCTGTTGAAGCAGGAGCATTCTGCAAAAGGGACAGCAGTGACCTTCCTGCTGCAATAGCAATCTCTTGAACATGAGCATATATCAGTTATTTGAAAAACAGGAAATGATATTTTTATACTAAAGGCAATCCCAGTGGAAAAAGGGGTGGAGTCATGAAGAGATAAGTTATTTTGTTGGTTGTTGTCTAAAATGTCTAAAACCATTCTGAAAAGAATAGAAGATGCTCAGTGTAGAGGAATGAGGATTAGAATGGGTAAGACTTTACAATGCCAGTCAATTACTAGAAAGTAACTGACTGTAGAATTAAAGGCAACTCTAAATCCTTCATATTTTAGATGACAAAAAAGTAGAAGAACCATTTTTATCATCTAATTCCTTTGAGAGTTTCACAGTTGGCAGACACTTGGAGAGGAAGATCATCATGCACTTCTGCAGCTCTGGAGAAGCGCTATGATAGTAGGTTATGGACTCCAAAAGCTCCATGCAAGATCAACATGAGTTGAAATTTAACTTTTCATAACCTCAGGTGCAAGACCAGAAGGGGTTTTTATCACTTTATATTTGAATTAGGGTAGTGCTGCATGGCTATTCTGCTGACACTGTAAAAATACAGCAATTATGCAATAGTGAGCAACTCAGCTCATTTCCCATGGACCACAGTATTTCAGCCCTTGGTACTTCCTCAGCTGCACTTGCTTCTAGGTGAGTAGAGCAGGTATTTAAGACCATTTCTACTCTAGACTGGGTAATATTTTGAAGGAGTAGATTTCCAGACATGAGTTTACTGTTGTTCCAGCCTGTTGGGTATTTTATAAAGCTGGCATAAAGAAGGAATAAAGTACACATAGAGATTAATTTATATTTTACTATAAAAAATTTCATTATGTTTTTTTTTCATTTTTGATTTCTCTGTGAATGTCCTCTTGTGATGGGCTTTTTAGAGTTCAATCATGATTTAGATTTGTTAGCCACCCTTCTTGAAAAGGTGCATTAACTGTGAACAGTCAATTCTTAGTATTTAACTTAATTTTTAAATTCCAACATTACTTGTCAAATATTGTTGGCCAGTTAACCTCTCTTTTTTTTCTCTGTTGACTAATGGACTACATGCTAATCAGGAAGAATACTGCAATGTCACGTAGCAAACAAACAAGGCATTGTAGAAAACTGTCATTTTCTACCTATCTGATCTTTAAGGACTTTCCTAAGATCACCAGATATAAGAAAATGGAATTGATAATTACATTTCTTGGCTTGGTACACTTGTATTATCACTTCTCACATTTTAGCCAATACATTATTAATTAATCCAGGATAATACTAATAATATTTGAGTATTTTTTGCTAGATGATTTCAAATCCCAGCCAGTAATTCATCCCCAGGAACTGTATGTACTGCCTGATATCTAGTTTAATGATCTAACATCCTGAAACAGTAGCAAAGCACAGCAGGAGAATAAGTAAATTGCTACAAAAGCTGTTTGGAAGGATGTACAAAATTGTATCAATAGTCAAAGATGTCATAAGCTTGTATTGTTTCCTTTTACAGTTTTCCTAGATAATCTGAATAATCAGGAGAAACAAGCACTTCCTGAACCCTGCAGTACTTATTAGTACATAGCAGAAACTATGTAAAAAATACCATTTCAAGTCATGTGCAATACCATTCCTCTTGTAGAATAAGTGGTGCAAGCTTTGCCCACATTTTGGAGACTTTGTGCTCCATAAATTGTTGTCAGCTTTCTCTTCCAGCCTCAGGTGTTTGCTGTTTATGACCTCACTGCTCCCTGTATCACTCACTCCATGTGCAACATACAGCTGAGATCAGACTAAAGCCTTCAGTTTAATGGAAGGAAGCCTGAAGAGTCACTTATACACTAAGGGTTAAAAAATACAAGCATAGGAATGCTCTGACTGAAGAAGAGTTATTTTCTGTAATTCCCACCCTCATTTCTTTTCATGTTAACTGTCTGCTCCACTGACCTTCAAAAATATACATTCCTATGTGACTCCACCACCCCTTTGAGTAAGATCCATATTCCCCTCATCTCCTATGTCAAGGCTTTAAAATACAGTGGAAAATGCACTGTTAGCAGTGATTATGCACTGTTAGCAAAAGTTGCATTTGTCTAAAACTGCTCTGAAAAATCATGAGCTGTATGGCAAAACTGAACAAGATGAGAAAATTGAAATGACAAGTTCACTGGTAGCATTCTTATTCTATTCCTATAACAAGATCTTTTTCTGTAGTGTTTAATCCCATTGGTTTGGTTGAGTATTGCCCATAAAACCTGGGCCAAGATCTTCCATAATGTCTGTCTCCTATAGGGCATTCATGCAGCTGAGAAACAAAGCAAAATTCAATTACCCAAACAAATGTAATTATCAGCACCAGTCATTTATTTTATTTCTCAAACACTACTAGAACTCACACATGCTATATTAGTTTCTGCTTAATAACATCCACTCCTTCACCAGTTTAATTACTGCAGAGAGAAAATGCTTTGATTCCTTTCCAAGAAAGAAAGTCACAATATCTATCCAAGGTCATTTTGTATGTTTGTTTTCTGAATCTTCTGAAGAGCCAAGTCAGCCTAGGTTTGATTATTTCAGGAAAGTTCTCTGTAAACAGAGCATTGTTTATATCAAAAACATGGCAAAATTCAGAAAAAAAATCTGACTGAGACAGGAAAGGAAGAATTGACACTTACACAGCCTGTCCTGCCCTTGGCTGTGAGGAGCAGTGGGAGCTCTGGCCCAGCAGGATGAGTTCTCATGTGGGGATTGTGAATCCAAACTAAGGAAACTGGCCAGGAAACCAGGAGCACCCACCTTTTTTATCCTGCTTGGAATATCTACCACTACCTTTTCTTCCACTGTGGGTGTTAGGGTCTCATTTATTACTGAAGTTAATGGTAATTAAGATGATTTCATATGATTCAGAAATATGATATCTGTGTTTAATCATAACCTTTGTGATCAATGTTAGTTAAGGTATAATTTGGATTGTATATTCAAAACTCAGTGTTAAACACTTCCTGTAAAATACAAGCATGAAAATAAAGAATTCAGTCTAAAGTGGAGTATTTTCACCCCTGGGCTGGTAAATGGGTTTGGAATTCCTGTTTTAACTTGCAAGTGTCTTCACATTCAATTTCTTCTTGTTGATAAACCTTCTAAAAAGCATTGTGTTTGAAAACCTGTTCCAATATTGTTAAGCTGTAACAATAAATCACACCACAGGGTGACAGATAGCAGCAAAGTCTTCCAAAGCCTTACTATAACTTTTCCGGCTGTATCTCATCAGCTCCCATCTAGACAAATACTGCTGGTGAAATCCTGGCTCTCTCTCCTGACAGCAGATATGATCCCGCTGGGGAAGCAGAGCTACACACCTTTAAAACTGTTTATATTCCTATAGGTGCCTTGGCACCAAAAGCAGAACTATTTATACATGAAGTGTTAGTAAGTGGCCATTTATTTCCATGAATGATCAGTGCATGTCCAGCTGTGGTACCTAAGATTGACATGTGGAGCTATAAGATCACTTTAAAGGCTTTTTCCATTTTATGGCAGAGATTCTCCACAGAAAAAAAACAAATCAAAAAACTTTTTTGCTTACCTCCTCCACTTCTTCAGGTGTAACTTCTTTTTTTATATGAGGGTGGCCTGCACCAGGTCGAAATGCTCCCATTGGGATGTTAATATTAGCCTGTGAGAAGGAAATTTGATGCATTGAATAGTGACTGATAAATGAAGATACAGTTGGTAAATGGCAAAAGTTGAAAGGAGTGGGACAAGCATATAGATATTATCATGCTTTCCAAGCACTTATGCCTTCAATGTATGCATCATCACACCACTCCTGTGGAAAGAGAAGTGCTTTCATCTCCATTTGAAAGAGAGAAAGTGAAAAAACAAACTAGAAAGCTTTTGAATTTCTGCATTTTAGGCTAATGCTTTCTGATTTCATTGGACTTTAAAACAAATGAGTACTAGACACTAAAGTGTCTTTAGGCACCTAGGTCTGCTTCAGCTTGGTCAAGGTCAAACAGAAAGTGAGTGCCAAAAGCAATGTTTAAATGTGTAAATCATGCAAATCCTTCAATAACACCCAAAGACTGGACCACTCTCCATTCTCTAATGACACCAGTTTTCACCTCACTTAATCACAGGTACCTTAGAAGGGAAGCCTGCCCTGAGTCATCTTAAGCCATAAGTATTTAAAATATGATTTTACCAATAAAATTTACCCACAGTTGCTATGAACTGCAAATACTTGAACCAGCTCCAACACTGGGAAGACCACTGGCCCCTGGCTTCTGCAAACTCCCTCCAGAATGATACCCACACAACTGCATCAATCTCATCTTTTATCTGGGGCAGAAAGCCAGTAGCCATAACATAATTGGGGCTGATAATAGATATCTTAAAAGTAAAGATTTTGGGGAATAGAATAGCACAAAACACTGCTTAGGAAAGAGCAGCTGAAAAGTATCCATTTCCCAATGTGACCCAGCCAAGATTGTTTTAAAAGTCAAATGGCATGATCAACTAAATGCACAATTTATACTTATTCTTATCTCGTGATCTCAGAAGAGAAGCTGCTCCTAGGAAATGTCATCAAAATACCATGACTCCCACTGGTAAAGCCAGGGGTTGAATCAATAATGTTACGGAGCAGAAGCAGAGAACCTTCTAGCAGAGAGCTCTGTTCTTGTCCTTTACCACCTGACTGATCTGCACTAAATGAAGACAAATAATCCCATCCTTCTGCTCAAGTTATGGTCTTGCACATCATGACCCACTTGGGCAACCACAGGAAAACAGCTCACGGTTTTCAGTAGCAACAACTGTTCTGACAGCTGTAATCAAATCACAAGCAAATTACAAATCCATCTGCCAAGAAATGAATGCTTTTCCCTGTATTCTTCATACCTGTTTCCCATTATCTTATTCATGCAAGATGACGCTGTCAATTCAGTGGGGCTGCCAAATATCTGCAGGGTCACAGACAACCAGGTATTTGTTTCATAAAGGTCTTCCACTGGGCATTAGTTTAGATATTGAGAAACTTTCCACCTGCATTTTTTAAGTTCCCAGGGGACAGAGCATTTTCAGCTTCACAGTTCCTAACTCTCTTTTTCATTTATGGGTGGAAAAACCCCAGCTTTGCCATTTCTAGTTTTAAGTAATTTCCCTGCCAAGCTCTGGTATCTCCAGACAGCTTTGATTTTTAGAATGGGAAACTTCTCTGCAAATTACAGCTAGCATTGTCATACAAGTTTGAAGAGTTGAAATTTTAAGGGATATCTCTCCTTGTGCTGCACTGAACTTGGACATTCCTTCCCCTTGGAGGCAGCCAAAGCAGAAGCCAGCCTCCCACAGAACACTACAGCCCTTGCATTTCCCACTGTGATTGACAGACCAACTGTGACTAAAAGTGGTTCAGAAAGCAAAAGTCCCAGGCTGCTAATTAAATTCAATAAAACACTCTTTGGTCTGCTTCAGCACCTTCCCAGTAATCTGTGTCACACTAAAGCAGTTTGTACTTTTTTGTCTGCAGTAGGGACATTCATGTCAGAGCTCAAGCAAGAAGTACGCAGTCATGACAAAATAACTTAGTAAAATGTACATCCTTTAAGACATAGTTAAAAACAGTTTGGATCTGATAATACATACTGTAAATTAAATATTTCCAGTATGAAATGAAAATATGACATTTCCAAACAATTCCTGACCATAGGTACCAAAGTCCTGAGCTGTAAATCTCTTAATCCAGAGCTGGTGCTGTCTCGCAGATGAGCAGCTGTGTAATGTGTGTGCCAAATTCTGTACACCAGCATAGCTCTGCAAGGACTTGTGCTGTGTTGCCTAACCACCTCTGTTGTTTAAGAAAAAGATAATTTTGTTTTAAAAATATGTTTCAAGACTTTTGTCACCTGTGAGTTGAGATAGAGATATGACCCTAGAGTATCTTCATCCAGTAAAATGCTAAATAGGAAATTTTCTGTTCTAGACTCTGGAAATCCTAAATTTTAATTGCTTTAGACAGACTTTCTAGGTGTGATTGTTATGTTGAACCATACTAATTATGAAAACAACTGAATTCGCCTCCTCCTTTGTTTGAAAGGCATAGCAGATTTAGTGCCTTGCAGTTTTTGCAATGACTGGGTAGGTATGTGCACCAATGTACTCTACCAGGCTCCTTCTAAACAGACCAAAGGAAAAACACCTGTACAGATGACATACTAATATATTGCTGGTTTGACTCAATGGAACTGGTACTTTGAGATTTTTTGTGTGTGTGTTCTTCTTTCTGTTAATTAGAGAGAGGGTATTAAGGTTAGGATACAGCTGATGCAGCTGTGCATGAGTTGAGGACTGTTATGGATAAGTCCTTTACAACATCACAGCCATTCCTGGCTGTCCAGATGGATGACTGAGTAATCTGGAAAGAAATTTTTGTATGAAAGTATTTAGTTTTAAAAAGGAAGGAAGGAAGGAAGGAAGGAAGGAAGGAAGGAAGGAAGGAAGGAAGGAAGGAAGGAAGGAAGGAAGGAAGGAAGGAAGGAAGGAAGGAAGGAAAAGAAAGAGAAAGAAAGAGAAAGAAAGAAAAGAAAGAAAAGAGAGAAAGAGAGAAAGAGAGAAAGAGAGAAAGAGAGAAAGAGAGAAAGAGAGAAAGAGAGAAAGAAAGAGAGAAAGAGAGAAAGAGAGAAAGAGAGAAAGAGAGAAAGAAAGAAAGAAAGAAAGAAAGAAAGAAAGAAAGAAAGAAAGAAAGAAAGAAAGAAAGAAAGAAAGAAAGAAAGAAAGAAAGAAAGAAAGAAAGAAAGAAAGAAAGAAAGAAAGAAAGAAAGAAAGAAAAGAAAGAAAAGAAAGAAAGAAAGAAAGAAAGAAAGAAAGAAAGAAAGAAAGAAAGAAAGAAAGAAAGAAAGAAAGAAAGAAAGAAAGAAAGAAAGAAAGAAAGAAAGAAAGAAAGAAAGAAAGAAAGAAAGAAAGAAAGAAAGAAAGAAAGAAAGAAAGAAAGAAAGAAAGAAAGAAAGAAAGAAAGGCTGGAGAGAAAACAGAACAAGAGTGTTTCAAGACAGAATAATTTTTAGTCAGAGCTGTTCACAGCCTTCAATGCAGTGAGAAGTGGAGGTCAGCAGTTGTTTCCAGAAATTAACATCCTTTGGTCCTCTATTGCCCCAAACTACTCTTGGGAACCAGTTGCTGCCTTTAACTCTCACACATCTGTATTTACTAGCTATTGGGAAGTGAACATTTTTGTCTGTACCTAGTACAGTCAGAAACAAGCCATTTCAGAGACAGAACACCATGAAACACTTCAGTTAGGGAGGTGCCATTACTTTCCCATTGCTGCAGCATGATGTACATTCCCCAGGGCACGTCAGTCCTATTATACCAGCACACAATAGCAAAGGATCATAAGATATGAATCACAATGCATAAAAGTAATGTGACACTTTGAGTCATAGTTCTTAGACTGCTCAAAGTGTAACAAGAATCAATTCAGGTGCAAGTCTCCCTACTAGAACCACCTTTGACCCAATGCTTAATAGAGATATTTTAAATTTTTGCTGCAATTTTTCTCATGATTCAAATTACCTTTGCAAAAATTAAGTTTCTTAAAATATTACACTTAGTGCTTAAATTTAATGCATTTTTTAAATGAACAACCGAGGAGCATTGTTTATATTTAGGAGTTGGAAGCCATCCTAGAAATAAAATGCAGCCTATCATTACATCTCTAAGAAAAAAATTTAAACCAATTAATTCCTTAGAAATGTTTGTATGTACCTATTGAGTTTAAATGGAAAATGTAAATACTTTTCAGCTATTAAAGATCCATATTTTTCCATTAATCCTACAAACATTTCTATAGTCACTGTAAAAGAGGGATTTAAATTTGAACTCAGTGAAATGAAAAGTCTGGCAAAATGGCAAATTTTTTTTCTAATTTCAACAGAATTAGTGTACGGTATTTTGCATGCCTATTTCAGTAGAATTGATGATGACGATGATGATAAAGAGAATCTGCATTTTCACAGTGCCTTGCGTCTCCAGGATCCTGCCTAGCCCCTGGCTAATTAATCTTGATGCTCCAATCCATTAGTATTATCTCAAGAAAACAGAGAACAAAGAAGACTTCAGAAATTCCATTTTGTCTTTCTTAGGTAAGGCAACTTGAACTCATAGCAAAATTTCATTGGAAGTGCATTTTACAAAATACATGATATTTCTGTAAGATTCTTCAGTTCAGAAGATATTTTGGCCTCATGTTATCAAGAACCATTGATAACATGAACCAAACACGTTCTTCATGACCTTACTTCATGATGATGTTGGGATAATTCTTCAGCTGTTTCTTTTATAAGTATGCCACAATCAACTCTATCCTTATAAGCAACAAGTATGCAACAACCAACTCCATCAACCTTCAATATATCATTGAAGAGGTTATGTGGCAGACAAGAATGTTTCAAATTAAAAGATCTGTGTTTCTCTCATTTTCCTTTGGCTCCTAAATAAAATGCTTCTTAAACAATTATTTGAACTTGAGGCTTTTTCTCCTTAAGAAAGCAGACATGAAAAACTTCACAACACCCATGCTATCTTTTTAGCCTATAATTCTCCCAGCATTATATTGGGTTTGTGGAAAATCTAATAGTTGCAGGAATTATTTTTACTTAACAGATATGCAGATGCATTACCATATTTTGCTTAGATGATCCTCCAAAAGCATAATCTAACACTGCAAAGACCATGCAAACAAGTGATTAATGGACCTATCTAATCCAGTTTTTCTATCAGTGCAGATCAAAAGATGATCTCCAGGTCACACTTTTTCAGTGCTTTCATATCTACTAAGCTTTTCACTTGAACAGAATAACCCCAGCTAGCACTCCTATGGTGCTCTGTCTGAGTAAAAATGCAGTCTGCCAAGCAATGGAGAATGAGATGTATTATTTTATTATATTAAAAACATAAATGTTATCTCTTACCTGAATGGCTTTGACATGTGATGCTGGTTGTTTTGACATTTTTACGACAGAGGCTTATCCCTGCAAGCAAAATTGGAAAGTGTTACAGGCTCTGACATTCTGATAGCTGTGGAAGATAAGCTAGAACTTAACCCACGCTGCCTCTTGACAGGCATCCATTTCATCTGCCCAGGTCCTGTTTCCATCTCAGTTTCCAAGCTGCTTAGTTATTCCTTCTGATATCAGGAGGAGACAGAACACCTGAGCTTCACCAATTAATCTTTCATAGCCACAAATGAAGCTATCTCTTTCACATTAAAAACAATAATGAGTAGAGATAAGGAATCTCTCAAACCTTAACAGCACTGTAAAATGAGTAAGAATTAAAGGAAGCTTTTGAGGATAAACAGTGTATGATTAGCCCAGTCACAGTATGTATGTGGGAATCATTAGAACTTTCAGTTTAAGCCTTCTCTCAAATAAAACATAACTTGTTAGAAAATATTGATAAATGCAGACATAACCATTTTCTGACTCAATCCTTGCAAATCTTTAATGCCTGTGGACTGAAAGTTATCAAGATGATCAAGTAGAAAAGTTCTTCTTGACAATTGCTAGAGCACAAAGTAGCCTCCCTTCAAAGTTTTAGATCATATAGATTCATCAATTTTCTTTAGCAATAAGATCAAAAAGAACATATTTTTCCATATAATTTTATGCAGGTGGAGAAATACAGACTGATACACTATTAATTGTAAAATACAACACCAAAGTGAAAAGGAAGAAATTTTATTAGATTATTTGAAACACCATCTCAGCCTTTCATTCGTTCACTGAGAAGTTACATTTTAACTGGACTAGAGTTTCATCAGTCTTGTTATTTAACTATTACAATATAAAGTAAGGCAGTAATTCTAAAGGCTGAGAAATTAATTCACCAGAAAAGTCACTGATCACCACTGAACTACAGCACATTTTTGATACTGTATTTAATCTTAGATAGGAAGGGAAGTAATGAGAACAGAAATAAATGACTTAGGAGAGAACAGCAGAAATACACTGAGAAATTAAAAGTTTGTGAAGACTTGGGTACCTCAGAGTATAACTGTCATATGAGGCAGTCCCCAAAAAAACAGATGAGTTGTAGGTTGGCTTCAAATTGGATTATCAGCAATATCAGCCTGAAATTGCTTTGCTGGGACTGACTAGAAGATTTCCTCCTGCATATTCTCACATCAGTTTTAAATCTGTGTACGATGCTGAGCAGAATTAAAAATACAAATGACCTGCCATTAGAGGTCTCCCTCTGGTCACACTCTCAGCTGCAAAAAGTGGTGTCTAAACCAACACAGCATTCAGTCAGAGGTCAATCATGTTCATAAATTGTTTGGGTCCAAATTGCTTTCTGTCAGAGGTCAATCATGTTCATAAATTGTTTGGGTTTAAATCGCTTCCACTAAATTAATGAATCAGAAAAAATCCCACTGTGCAAAATAAAACCAGCATTCTTTTAATGAGTTTTATATTGTGGTTTTATATATACAATCTTCAAATGAGAAGGAGTTTTAAAACTTCAGAATTTACTTGAGGGGATGCAATCTCAGCCACTGACATTCATGACAAAATTCAAACATATTTCAAAAACACAAAAGGATTTACTACACTCTATCTCCTTTATTTTTGAAACTCTTTATTACGCCTATAAATAACTGTTCCATTGATTAGTGACTGTATTCCAAAATAAACACAAAACAATCCCCCAACTGACTGGGAAGATAGGAGTCATAATACAAAATGTTTAATTATTTTTTAATCAAATTCTCATCTTTCTAATCAGAATGAAAAATGGAAACAAAAGCACATTTAAAAATGTTTAAATAACATTAAACATTTTGAAGCACAGTGGGTCTATTTCCCAAACACTGTCACAAAGAAATTCTTCCTAAGATGTACCTCATTTTGCATGCCTGTGCATTGCAGAAACACCCATACACACCTCTTGGGCCACTTAGAGATAAATGGCAAGAATTTAACCTGAACCTCGGCTCTGAAACAAGCCCAGCACTAGTGCTCCTCAGCGAGGTGCTCTGGGTTCACAAGCAGTCAGTGTTGGAAATTACTGCAATCAGACACCGGTTCCTAAAGAGGGATGCATGATACAATTGTGTAGGACTGCTTTTGGAGGAGGTGATTTTCCTAGCAGACCGTGCTGTCCTCATTACCGCCAGGACAGAAATCAGGACAACAGCACACTACTGAGTAAAAATAGATCTCTGGCTCTTTCCCCTTCCCTCCCTTCCCTGAATTTCCTTACAGAGCAATATTGACCATCAATCACAGGAAAATAAACCTTAGATTACAGAAGCATCCATTACAGAAGTGATAAGTTAACTTTTATCAATTCCTTTGTTCTTTCACCACGTGTCTCAGAGAGAGAGAGTCAAGAGTGCTGCACTGATTGTATTAAGTTATTTCTGGTACTCCAATCAGCTCTGCAAACTTGAAAAAATCCCACTTCACCCTCATTTCCACAGCAGGATTTCACATCTCTGGCAGGCAGAGAAATGCAGACACGCAGCCTGTATTCCCTGGTGTCTTTTTGGCCTCCCCACACCTTACCTTTTACCTTTTATGGGCTGCATGCTGAGCCAAACTTAGAAAGCAGTGGCAGCATTAGTTCAATTTGGAGCTGGTTTATGGCAACCTTCCCTTGCAAATTCCCTTGATTTGCAGTGAAAGTACTCACGAGCAGGACTACTTGTGAAATATAGGACTACTGCAGGGGAATAAATGAGTGTTCTGAAGCAAAACTTTGCAAAACAAAGGAACCTATCTTCTGTCTCTCGGCTAAAAATAATTTCTGACAGAGCTGCAGCAAGATAATAAGCTGATTTATTCAATTTGCTTTAAATACGATGAGATATCATAATGCCATCTTTTGTAATGCACACAAGAGATGTACAGTAGCACACAGACAACAGCAAGAGCCCTCCCCTGTGCCCCAGCTGGAAGCTGTCCTCTCCCCCCACTGCATGCACAGCATCAAGCACAACGGGCATTTCGGAGACAGAACTGCAGTGTATTATCTTATTAAAAGACTTTGACAGGAACTACACAACTGTGAGACCTAAGCAGTACAATGAAAGAAGAGAAACCCCTACTCTGCAGCTTTCAGCCTGTTACACAAAAACTTACTACAAGCTCTAGGCAAATGTGGTCACATTTTCCATAATACATACACAATAATCTTCGTTACAGCTGCCTGTTAAACTTAGTGAAAGAAACCTCTCTTACATCAAAACCATAATGTAATATTTCACTAACTATAATAAACATACAGAAAACAATAGCCTTCTGCCTATGTACTACAATATTCAAACTTATACACACTTCTTATGAGTCATGAGGTATTGAAGTGATTTTTTATTTTAAATTTTTAGATCCCCACAGACTATGAAGTAATAGCGATCTGCTCTGAATACTCTGATACACTGCATGAGACATTAAAATAGGCAGAAAACCACAACTATTGTAGTAAACTCACAGCAATTCCTAAAGAGTTTTCATGAGGATCTTTCAAGATTTTAATTGACCCCTTCAAGAGTAGCTAACTTATTTACTTATATAAAAAAGTTCCAAACCGTCAAGTGAGTAGGCACACCTCCTTTTGATGCTGAAAGAGGTACCTTCTTCTACCAGCTGAGGTATTGAATGTGACCCTTTAAATGTGTCTGAAATAGCTCCGATGCTTTCAGCCTGGACGGCACTGAGTGCTGCTCCAGGCTGGAGTGGGACTCAGCAGAGAAGCGAAGTGTAAAAGGGAATTCCTGTCATAGCTTCCAGTTGTTCTTCCTAAATATAGAGTTTGATTCACCCTGTAACTTGGTCCCCTGTGACACTTGACCATGGTAAAAGCAGGGCTCAACTGTCAAGCAGGAGGTGTTGAAGGAACACACCTTTAGGTCCTTTTTCTGCCCTCCCCCTCCCTGTCATTCCAGGCTTTTCCCAAGTGCCAGGCACACAGTGGTAGCAGGTAACACAGAACTCCTCCCATGGCATTTGGGGCAGAGTGTGCCTCCCTACGCCACAATGCAGAAGGAAATAATTCTGAGACGTAATTATGAAGAAATCACCTCAGAGGAGCTATCTAGGGGAAGTGAATGAATGACACACCAACGTGACCATATTGCTGCTGCTTTGGGGGCAAACTCATCCAGCAGCTGCCCTGGGGTGTCAGCAGAGCCTTCCCCCCGTGCAGGACAGCCCTGCTCACCAGGGAGGGCTCCTGAGCCTGAGAGGCCATAGTGACCAGCTGCTGAGCCTAGAGGCATGGGGATGAAGAAAAGCCAAAGGAGGAGTGTGTGTGAGAGAGAGAGAGAGAAAGAGAGAGTTGTTATAGCTCATGAAGGAAGTAAAACATCACATAACTATGTTCATGCTGGCTGGAGTATTGTCTTAGTGAGGGCTTACTGATGGAGGTCTCACAACAAGTCATGTGTGGGGCATATCCTCAGGTTTCCACTTGCAGAAGTGCAAATTCCTGGTCATCTGTGCATCTTCACAAGAATGAATTTCCCTCTTCCTCACTCCTCTGCTGTACCTGATCTCCACTGGACCCACAACAGTAATGGTGACAAGAGCAGTGTCATTATGGGCAATAACTGTCAAGGATCTCCCTTGAGTTTAACTCACTTGACCAATGACCCTTTTAATTTCAAGTATCTGAAATAGGAAGGTGACCAAGCAGGCTGCTTCATTAAGCCTGTGACTCACTCTCCACTGCCCTCTTTCCCAAAAATGTTGTCATCTGGAAGCTGATAAAGCTGATGACTTGCTCTGGGAGATTGCTGACTACCTAGAGCCACCCCCTTCCCCAGCAGCCACAAGAAGATGGATGACACAGAAACAGGCACACAACCAGGACATGCATTTGTGTAGGTCAGGACTGATGGATGTACACACAGCCATCAGCTCGTTCCAAGGAGATCTCCATTCCTCAGATAGGCTGATTACGCCTGTTGCCAAAGATTTTGAGGCAGGAGAGGACTACTGCACTTGAAACATGGGGGGAGTTCCCAAGAGGGCTCACAAAGCTGTTCCTTGGCTAGAACAGAGCAGTCTGCAGTCAGTCGAAGGCCCTGCCTTCCAGGTGGTTGAGACCACATTAAAACAAAGCCAGACTCAGGTAAGTGACTTTACATACCTCCTTCTGAAGGTTCATATTTACAACAAAAGTACCAGAAGGCAATGGAAGAGGCAATGTATTTTTGTAACACGGTCCTGTACATTAACTTATTTCAATTTATATTACAATAGTAATATTACAAACTAGGTCTTGCAGACATGGTTCTTTCTTCCATGTGTCATTAATTAAGCAAAGGTAGGCCATTGTTTAAATTTTATAATCTCTTCATCTTGCAAATATGCCTAAGAAATATCAGCTCAACACTGTTCCCTTCAACAAATTTTCATAGCAGTGACAAGTAATTCAGTAGTCTTAGTGATGTGTAAACAAGAAAAGAGTCTGTCACCTACCCAACACCCAGTAACTATCACTACACCTGAACTGTATTAAATTGTGACAATAAAAGGAGTAACTAATCTCATCACTAAATATCAGGAAATGCAGATCTGAGTAGATTTTGAAGGGAAAAATAGTCAGCATTATTTTGCAGCATATCATTATCTTTGAATACCCTCTGGGATGCACGACCCCATGACTTGCAGATTCATCTGGTAAATGTATGCAGCAGATGAATTAGCAAGTAAATAAGGAGGCATATGTGCATTTCACATGATGGATTCAGTGTCTGCCAAGTTAGGGCCCTGTACATTGACACACATGGCATAAAATTATTATGTCTTGTGTAGAGAGATCCAAAACATATAGTAGAAATGCATTTATTTGAAGTGTAAAATCCCAATATAGTTAAAAATAGACTTTTGTGGCATTGCTAGAAGCTTGTCTAATTAATATGCTTCCTGGCACAACTTACTAGTTTTGAAAGTGAAGTTGATGGTTAACAGAAATGTGTATGTGTCTTACTTCTCCACTGAGATATTTCACTGCATAATGTCAGAACTGTTTTTTAAGGCTGTCACTACTTAATACATTTACGTAAATGTTTTGCTTTTTGAGAAACCTCATGAGCATAGATAAACTTCCTGAGCATGCCAAAAGAACTTATTTTTCTATTGTAGTCCACAAGGTCTTAGTGTAATGCAAACAGTGTAATACAGTTGAAAATGCAAGTCCATACATAAGAAGTCCCAACCTCAGCTCACTTGAAATAAGACTTCTTCAAAGTAAAAAGTTAAAAAATACATTTCTGGAGTTTTGCTTCTGGTAGTTTTACCATATAGTAACAAAATATTACAGATCTTTAGAAATGCAAAACTTTGCTTCTCTGTCTTAATTTTAGCTCCATAAATTACAGTTTATTATCAGGGAAGAATAGTGAGCCCATGATATTATGTATTTGGCTAATTAATTCCCATCTTTATCTTCATTTGAATTTTTTATGAAGAATATGCAAACTAAAGTTGCAGTGTAACTAGTATAACTATTCTCCTCAGTCAACACACCGAAATTACTGGTCAAGATGTAAAAATAAGAAACCTGCTATGAGACAGATTTATGCAGAGGATCCTGAAAAAAACACCCAGATTCACCATCCATTTTTGTAAGTCACTCAGATTTTATCTGTATTTTTGGGCTCTTTCCCCTTAGTAAAGATGCATCCATGTAGTAATGACTTGGCACATAGACTTGATGGAAGGCAGAGACTTTTAGCAATGGTACCCAGTCACACGCAGTCAGACAGAACTACAGAAATTTAAAATATGTGGAGCTATCAATTTTACCAGGCATCATAAACAATTCCTATGCTTGATTTTAACAGAAAGCAACTTTGAATCCTTGATTGCAGAAAGAGTATCAAACCTCAGTGATTTTCTCAGAAAAAATATTGTTTGAGGAAGTATCATCTACTGGTTGTATATGTCTTCCTATTTTGCCCAATCTCTATTTCTTAATATCAAGAAAAAAAAAATCAAGCACTTGCTCTTGAGTTTCTACTTGTATAGTTATGCCAACAACAATAACAGCAATTTATTTAAATAATGAATGACATAAAATAGCATGCAAAAATGTTTGCTGTTATCTAGTAGGCAAGAATTCAATACAAAACATACCTAAATTAGCTGATTTTGTTTCTCTGGCATTTCTGGGCTACTAAATATTAATTCAGCTCCTGCATACTCTCTTTCTTTTCCATAGAAAAGCATGATGATTATTATCACAGACTGTTCGTAGAGAAATAATTAGTCTTGTATTAAGGAGATGGTCTCATTAAAGGCTCGCAGTGACCTTGCTCTGAATTCCAGAGTTACAGCATCATTAATAGTGTTGTTAGCATCATCTACCAATTTGTATTAAGTTCTGAAAACTGCCTTATGAATACAACCCATACAAATTCTAGAACATCGTAGCTTTGACCACTATTACCCAAAAGCCATATTCTCTGTTGCTTGGTACTGTGTAAAATTTCTAGTTATCCAAATGTTTTCAGTAAACAAAAGATGATGATGATGATGATGATGATGATGATGTACAAGCAACAAATTTTTTTTCCACTTTTCTCCTGGTTAAATTTTAACCAGTATATCTGGCAAAGCTGGTAGCATAAGAAAGAGCACGGCTAATGTCAGATTTTGAATATGAAATTTAAATTACATGCTGATTTTTGTAAACATCCTGTCTACTGTAATGATTCAGAATTATTTGGAAAAGAAACAAAAAACATGACACTGCACCATCAGATACTGTTCTCAGCAAGCGATTTTGACAAAACAGGAACTGACTAAATCACTGTTGAAACTTTCAACAGAGAGACTACTAATTGTTTTCACAAATCAGGATAATTCAAGTAAGCATGTACTATCTTTTTCAATGCCATCACACAAGTATTTGATGATGCCCATCCCCATCAGCTGATCATATCAGGCACTATTAGATCTTGTCAGATTAAGACCTTACCTAACTGCAGCAGGGAATTTTGCTGTTGACTCAGTACAGAGATGTATATGAGAACTTGGTACAGATGTACCAGAGGACTTGGGAACTCTGCACCACAGAAAGTACCTTATTTATCTGTTGTGATAAAGCATGACAAAAAATTGCGGCTATGGTCCCTCTGTGAGCGCAATCATCTGAAGTCTAACAAAGAGAACAATGATTAAATTCTGATTTCTCATCTGAATGGTATATTGAGAGGAAAGAAATACATGTTTGAGACATTAAAAATCTGTCTGGTAGAAAGATGCACCCAGAACAAGATGAGGAGATGGGCTGGAGGAAACAGAATTTCAAGGAAAGTATAAATAAATTAATGCCTTTAGATAAAAAGTTACCAAACTCAAGTACAACTGCACCCACCTGCTGAATTATATGTGATTTATCAGTTGCTATCTTTGGTTTGTACCTGTTGGACAGAAAATAAAAGATGAAAATAGTTAAATCGTGGGTGTGAAGATTTTTTAAAGTTTGAATCAATATCAGGACACTAAGCTTAGTTCACAAGAGTCATAAGGAAAAAATCCTTACCTTGTCACACCTCCAAGGTTCTGAAAAACTAGAGCCATTAAGAATGATTGCTTTCCATGGGGAAGATATTAATAAATCTACTAGTCATACCTATCTATGAAGTAGTCAAACATGATCTGTATTTAAACTTATTTTTATTGAATCAAATTTACTACAGAAATATTTTTCAATTATCTGTGGCCTCCTGCCATACAACTATTGCAATGTTCAGAGAGAAATTGCCAAAAGAATTCAGTGTTGGCACAGAAAGACAAGTCCTCCAGCTGCTCCACTGGGCAATGATGTTTTCAAATACAGTATCAGACCTCTAGGATCAAAAAGTGTTTCTCTTAGGAAATTACACAAAGTAGTTTTTTAAATCTTCACATCTTACTTTACACCCATGTGAATTAGAGTTGTGGACAGGAAGTATCTTCTATACAAGGATTAAAAAAAGCCTGGAAAAAAACTATGTTAAGCTGTTGCACTCCATCTCCTCTGGCTGCCTAACACAAGCTCTTTAAAGTACAGCTCAGTTCTCAAGATCTGGAGCTAAATGTGATGCTTGAAAATCATTTGTCTTGGAAATTACTTTTGAGAACCACAGGCTGCTCTGTGTTTCCTGTGCCCACCAGCTACTGATGAGGTACTGACTATACTCTGACTAGAGTGTCCATGAAGATGTTCCCTGTTTTATTGCAGCCAACTCTCAAACTATTTGTTTTTATTAGTAAGAAAGGGAATGCTCTCAGCTTAGGCTCCTAACACAAAGTGGTCTGTGTAAGGCAAACCCACAGTTTTGTCATGGATAGGTTCACAGGTGCTCTGGCTGACAAGGGGCAGAGTGGATTTGTAGTACTGGGACACCAGTTAAAATTAGTTTATCCACTGTGTGCAGTGCTATGTAATCACAAAGCTGCTCCCCTCTGTCCTTGAGGCAGAACAAAGCCAGTGCTGGTTTAACTGAGTGCTGTGCTGCATGATGAAGCAATTCAGGAGCTGCTTCAGCCATCTGCGAGTCCAAGCGAACAGTTCTGGGGATATCCTCACTGGTTCACCCTGTGCAAGACATTCCTATTGTTCAGAACAGCCAAGTATCACATATGCACAGATGAATCCAGACTGAATGGGGCCCTGAGCAACCTGGTGTAGGGGGAGGTGTGCCTGCCCATGGTGGTGGACTGGAACTAGATGGTTTTAAGACCCCTCCCAATGCAGCCCAACCCAATCTAAGCTTCTATAAAGAGAAATGTTTCAGGCTTTAACAGTCTATGAAATTATGAACTACAGACTACTTTGTCTCAAACTGTTATCTCACTATGACTTCCTTATGCTAAGGGCACTTCTTTCCTTTTCCCTTCCTTAGGGTTTAAGGCTTCCCTACAGGTTTTGAAGTTCAAAGTTGATAGGTCTAATGCTATCATGTGCATTTATTCCAGGTTACAGTAGGCATGAAACAATACCTGTTAGACTGAAACAGGTATTAGATTCAATTTATTTTGCATTCTGCAGTAAATAGGGGATTGTGTCCATAGGGACTTTGCAGGTAATTTAAAGCAAAAAAAAAATCTCTCAAACCTTGAAACAATTTTTTTCTATTATGCTCTTTTATGGTCTCCTCCTTCACCAACTAAGCCCTTGATTTCCTATCATTTAGGTAAACTCACTTTCATGGATAGATTTTTAAAGTTGTAAAGGGCTCCCAACATAAGAGCTAATGCTGAATAGCTGCTCTCCGGTAGATTTTCCTCATGTATAACTTCTAAATTTTTATAGAGGATGCAAGCATGACTATAATCTAAAAATGGTAGCATAAAACTGAAGCTAATTTTTAATGGAACTGTATTCTAGAATAATATTCAAGCCACATCTCTCAAGTTCCTCAATTTCTTCTGATTTTCATTGATGCTTATTTGTCCTTGGAATGCAACAGCTTTGGGGGACCCTCTCTTAGATGGAACTCGAGCTGAGATTTGCCTAACAGAGTTAACACAGAGGGGTAAATGCTGCAAACTGACAACAAGTAAGAAAAACCTATAATTTGTTTTGCCATAGATCAACACTGTGACACAACTGGTGAAAAAGCATGTGCAACTATCCAGATTATTATGCAAAAAATAATCTAGTAAAGGCATATTTCTAGGAACACTTGTGCTTTACCTATGTTTTATGTGAATAGTGATTTAAGAATAAATTTCATTTGTTTTAAGAATCAAAATCCCACCTTTCCAGCAAGTATTTTTGGTAACCAGGTTAAATACTGCAAACAAATCTTGAACCTTAAACAGAGTATTTTGACCTCATTTCTATTTAAATAAAGCAAGACTGTTTTATACTGTAATTGGAACATAAAAAACATCCAAACCAATAAAATAGTGTAACATTCTGCTATTATCTGATTTAAACAGAGCAAAGATGAAAGGTCATTTTTTATTTTCTTGTTTGGATTTCAGTTTAAAATATCACATATATAACTTATCTCCATAATTCCCACTATCTGAGTTTCTCCCCATCTTGAGATTTTTTTTTATACAATATTATTAGTAAGGTAATGAAAACATATTTTTCCTTCATACTTTCACAACCAAGGCTACACATGTGTCCGTAATGTGCCAGTCTCTGTATGTCTCCCTCCTGTGTCTCAGATTTCTTCTTTATTCTGATCTCTTTATTTCCTCCAGAAGCAATCTCTTAACCTGCAGAAGTGCTAAATGGACCATCTATTTCATCTTTTCCCTCAGATTTCTTCTTTCATGCATTCTAGTCTGTACTTTAAAATCTCAGGTAGGTTTGGAGGTTCATCCTGGAAACATTCCTGTACTCTGTGAAAGCACTCCTTCACTTTAAGTTACAGTGGCACATAAACACTTGCAGAACCACATTTCCTCCCAGCAGTCCTTTCCTGTCCTTAGCTCATCTCTAGGCACAACAATCTAGAGATGAAGACTATTCAGAATATATCTAAAACTCCTTTTTCTTTCCCTGAGGCTCAAACACTTATCCAATCAATTCATGTTCTGATTGTAGGATCTTCAAACTGGTAAAATTCACAACCTCTCCTTGACAAAATCAACATTTTAGCTGATTTTAGGTCTGAGCTTGTGATGAACTGCAATTGGGTATAATTTCCATGATGCCCTGCAAACCCCTCTAACTTAAGAGTTTTTGATAGTGCTGTTCAAGCTAGTTTTACTTTTTATTATGCAATATGTCTTCTGTGGTAATATCTGAATAATCACATATCTACTTCAATAACAGATCAAAGTTGAAGATATTAATTATTAGACATATTGTTAATTAATCTCAAGATAAATGTATTTACCATGTCAGAAAAAGATGCCTATGATATTAAATCACTAATTGAACTTGAATATCTTAATTACTGTATTATTAACAGATTCTATTTGGTATTTATTTGATAAATTATATTTAATCAGTAGTATTGTTTATGAGAGAAATTTTTTTCCTGTCTAAGCTTTTTGCATGAACTTAGATACTCTTGTATGATGACTGATATTTAACCTTTTCTAACATTGTTTGATACTTGCCCTGTTGAGGTCCAGCCATGCCCTCCCCTGAGCACTCCTCAGCTGTGACTCCTGACACTGTGACAGCTGAAGTGCTCTGGAACAGCGTGGGGACACTGTGCACTCACATGGTGACTGCAGGGCACTCTGCTCTGGCCACTGCTACAGCTGAATACCAGCTCTAAGCACAACCAAGCAGGGGGAGAATGTGTATCAGGATCTGTGCTACCTCCTGAACCATTCTAAAGTGGAAATCTTTAATCCTGAATACCTTTGCTTTGAAATGCAACCACTCCGTGTAACACATCACAGTCCACAACAATTTAACTCCATGGGAACAAGGATAAACTTTGCCTCTCTGCCTTGGGCAAAACACCTGCTCAAGTTACCCAAGTCAGAACTGGGGCTGGCAGTTCACTCAGAACTCATGGAACTGTTCATCCATCTTCTGCATTTTAGAAAATTCTTATTTTTGTTTGTTTTCTTGAGATAAACTTTTCCAGCAGTAAAATATAGACTGTGTATCTTATTTTCATTCATTTTTTAGTTGCACTTCCAATTTCTATGAAAACTTAATAAAATTCAAGTCTGTATTTTTATGGTATGCTAACTGAATGTAGAAGCAAAAATACAATGATGTTACAAAAACCTGGTCACCAACTGGTTTATTTAAACATGTCCATTTTAGTTTCCTTTATTTCAGTGAGGATATGACACTAGGAAAAAGTACTTGTGTTCACAACTGTTTGAATACAATTCCCCTCCATTGCTTCTGAGGACCACCACTGGTTTATAGTCCGTATATTTACATTAAATTCATGTTGGTCTATGGAACAACTTGAGTTTTCAACCAATAAGGTGTAGAATAAACCATATTTGCATAATTTATCAATGATTTGATAAAATTTGTTAGACTGAGAACCACTGCAGAAGAAAATCATTATTAGATCTCAATATGCTGTTACTGTTTGTAAGTCCTTTTAGATGCTGGGGACATCCCAAAGTCATCGATGACAGTGCATAAACTCAAATTCGGTTGCATGCAGGGCTGGATACACTTCCAGTAATTCTTCAGCTTTTACGTCCAAATGAAGTTCTTTCCAACCTTCTCAAAAGGCATCAGTCAACATGGATGGCTTCCATCAGAAAGTGGGGTTGTTAGAATGATGGAAAATCTAAATGTAAGAGGCAGATAAGCCCTGAGCTGAGATGAAAGACAAAGGAATTGAGCAAACAGAACAAGTGAAAGCCAGCATGCACGACTGGCATCAACTCCTGCTCTGTGCCCACAAATGCCAATGCTGAGAGGCTGCTCAGGGCTGTTTTCTCTCACTTGCTGTGGAAGTCAAACACTGTAAATAACAAATGCCTCCTCATCCTCCTCCTTTGCTTAGTATTTTTATCTAATACCACACAGTATGGAACATCCCTTTGGTTGATTTAGGTCAGCTGTCCCAGTAGCATCCTCTCCCAGGACCTTGCCCTGACAGAGAGAATGTCGCAGGGACAGCGCTGATGCCGTGCACACCCAGGAGTGTCACCAACACCTCCGCAGGCACCGATGCGAAGTCGTGAGGGAAAACGAGCTCCGTGTCAGCCTGACCCAACACAGGCACACGGCCCGAGAATAAGCGCTGACCGCCGCCTGCGAAGGAAACTCGGGGCCCAGGAAGCATCTGCTTAAAAGTCGTGCTCCCAGGCAGCCGCACAGAAGGATTTTGTTGTGCAACCAGGTCGGTGCTAATTTCTGACTGAACGTCAGCGCTTAAAGCGAACGCCGTTACTCTCTCGTTACTGAAGCGCTTCTACAATGAGCTTTCATCTTTGCCACCACAAACGACTTTTATTCTTCCGCGCAGCCTCCTGACCGCTGCCAGTGGAGCCCCTGCAAAGAACCACTTGAAGAGGCAGATGAGGGAAATTTAGCCAGAGGAGAGGGAACCGCCCTCAGCCCCGCGGCGCCCTCCTCAGCCCCGCCCCGCCCCTTGGCCCTCCCGCCCCACTGCGCACGCGCCCCGCCCTAACGCCCCGAGCGCTGCCCCTCGCCCCGGCCCGTGACGTCATGCCGCCACCTGCTCTCGCTCTACGCGCCTCCCGGAAGTGTCCGTCCGGGCAGCAGAGCCGGTGGGAGAAAGGTTCCGGGCCGGTTGGGTTCCGGGGCTGCCGCGCTGAGGCGCGGCGCGGCCCGCGATGATCCCGGTGCCGGTGGTGGTGACCGTGCTGGGCGGCTGGTGCGCCGTGTACCTGGCGGACACGCTGCTCAAGGTGAGGGCCGAGGGCGCAGAGCCGGACGGGGCCGGGAGGAGGCAGCGGCAACCCCGTTCCCCCCGCGCCGGGCCGCCCGGGGCCCCGCTGCCGAGCCCTGGGCTGGCGGAGCGGCCGCGCCCGGGCCGGGCCCGCTGCGCCCCGCGGGCTCTGAGGCGATCCCGGCCCCCGGAGCGCCTCCCGCCCCGCGGGCCGCACAGCCCCTGCTCCGTTCCCCCGGGGCTGCGCTCCAAACGCCGCCCGGGAGAGAGCACGGGCTCCGGTCTGTGCTAAAGGACCGGGACCGCGAAAAGTTAGGGAGAACAGCTTTTAATAGACTGCTTAAGCGGCTCCGTGGCAGTTTAACGTGGTGTCTGGAGTTTGTTATTAACTAAACGTAACATACAACCTTGTAAGTTTGCGGCGTAGAGTATGTGCCTTACAATGATGATTTTCCTAAAAAATGTAAAAAGCAATGCATATTTATTTCTTTTGAATGCCTTTAGTTTTACTGGAGAAATTTGAGACAGAACTCTATACAAATACTTTTTTGAAGAAATAAAGTTTGCTCCTTGGAGTGTATTAGGAGACTCATCCTTTTGCTTCTGATTTAGAGGGGAAGTTTTAAGAAGAAAATACACGAAGACATCATTTGTTAAATCTGGGATGCATCTGTGCATGGCTCAAGTTTCATTAAGTGGCGTGGCATTGTTTTGGGTTATTTTTTTTGACAGATTCAGATGATTTCTAAGACATGACCGAAATTGCAAAGAATGCATACAAAGTAGGCTGTGTGCTGGTTAAATATGAGGGAAAATGAAATGAGAGGTTTGATCTGTAATTCTTAATTTTACAGTTCAGGAGCTGCATCTGTTTCTGCCAAGGCAGATAAAGCTTAGTGATACGAAAGTACAAAATGTGCATTTTGTCACTCCTGTAAAATATAGGAAGAAATACAAGAAAATTCAGGTGCTTAGAAAACTTGGAGAAGTGTCTCCCCCTGCAGCTAATTGGAGAGCAAATGTAGCTCTGTTAGTGATGAAAGCTGGTAATTGCAAAATATAGTCTGTACATAGTGACAATAATAAATGCAGTCATTTACCTGAAGACTTCTCAAATTTTCTTGCAGCAAGTCTATGTTAAGTATTAAAAAAAAAACCAAAAAAAACCCAGCATTGTTTTGAAACACATGAGGTTAGCCAGGTACCAGAAGAATGTGGTCTAACTGAAGGTCAGCCAGGAGGCTGCTGCTTCTCTTTTGGCAGCAGCTTTGTGTCTGATGAAGGCTCCTGGGCTGTGAAGCAAGAACTGACCTCAGGTACTAGACTTGGTGTGCCATGGTGCTGAGACTATTTGCATCTGAGATCTGAAGATCTCTTTCTGCATTAGACCATAAATTCATTTATTAGACCATAAAATTATTTCTGTAAATAAAGAGAGCCACTGCATTTCTTGCAGCAGTAACGGAAGGAAAAAAAGAAACTCTGCACTGAAGCATATTGAAGCCTGATTTATGTTGAAAAAGAAGGGGGGGATGCCTAGAATTCTATAGCAAGCCTGAGAATCCAGGAGTTAAATTTTAATTCTGATCTTTTAACTAAAAGTTGACCAAGGTTATTAATCCTCAGGAATTATGTGGGAGCTATTGAGTTTCAGTGAACTTACTGGTAGATTTCCTGTTGTACATCTCTGTTGTAGGTTTCACTGTGAGTACCACAGTTGAAATAGAATTTGGATTAAATAACCAGATTTATATCATTAGGAAGCTCAGGTTGCTTGTTTTTCTGCTTGTACAGTAAATCTCCACCACAGTCACAACCCAAGGCTGCTAGCAATCACAGCAACATTGTACTGTTTAATTAATTGTACTGTTTAAATCTCAAATTGCTTTCAGTGTAATTACACCAAGAGGATGTACAGAGCATGAGTGAAAAACAATGTGGGAGCACTTTTCCATGTGTGATCCTGTTGATATTTTTGGCAAGAGAAGGATGTGTGCTGTAACTTGCAGTTAATGTTTATTCTGTAAACCTGTTCAATGTGCAATATTTTTTGCTCAGTTTGTTCCATTACTGGTTTTGTTCAGATTTTAAATATTTTATTTTGGCTCTTTCACTCCTAGACTACAATATAGAAAGTGTAACTGTGTATAAATGTATTTTTGCACGGCTCAATCCACATTTTATAAAATTGCTAGAACTAAAAGGTACATTTGTGTCAGGAAACTTAAAGCTATGCCAAATCAAGCTGGAATTTTGAATGTTAAGTCCCCCTTGTTGCTCCACATTGTACCACTGCCGCCAACGTTTTCATTGAAGCCTGGCTTCTGTAAGAGGGAATCACTCAGACCCCCGAATTCCTTCTCCCCAGCATCCTAAGTCATCACATTCCATTTTGCCTGAAGGATCAGGAACGAGTGAAGTGCAGGAGGTTGTCCCTCATTCTGCTGTGGGAAATAAAGGATGCATTAGACACGTTCAGTCAAGGTTGGCTCTCAGCTTTTAAGGTCAGGAAGCTGAAATGATTCAGAGCTCTTGAACAGATTTTGCCAGCAGAGAAGAATGTTAAGGACTGCTGCTTGCTGGCAGGTACCTGTGGAGCTCCTGGAGTGTTTAGCAGGTGTCCAGCATTTTAAAGGCCGCATAAATAAATAAGTGCTGCTTTTATAGCAAAACTAATCTAACAAAGATCTCTTAGATCTCAAAGAAGCAGGGCCAAGGCCTGTATGGAAGCAGCTTGAAGTGAAGCATGCCAGGGCATGAGGGTGTGTATTTAATGTGGTGATCCCACTGAGATCAGGACAGAAGGAGCAAAACTTTGCAAAGAGATTTTGAACATATTTTGCAAAAGTTTGGAGCCATTTAGTGATCATGAATAACGTTTACACAACGTATGAGGAAAATACAAAATGAAAAATTTTTGGTACCTTTCTTTTCCACATTTGACAGCTGCATGGTCAGTGATTCCATATTCCTCATGGAAAACGTCACACTTATTTATGTCTTGCTAGGACAGTGGAGCTGTGATGTTGTTGGAATGAATTCTAAGGGATGAATTTGTGGCAATTCTAGGGAAAAAAGTGGGGTTTGCATGAGATAGAGCGCATTTTCAAGCATCAAATCAATGTATCTGATTAACTTTATTAGAATAATGTATTTGGGTTGTTCTGAGGTTTTTTTGACTGTGTGAATGAATTGGACTTTGTTTTGTATTTCACAAAAGGCAGTTTCTCATATCAGGGGTTCTTAATGATGTATGTATTTTTGTTCTTAATTATCTGGTAGATTATGTGAGGAGGTCTTTTGCTTTCTTTCTTTGGCTTATGTATCACTAATTGTGTACAAGTCTAATCATCTTTGTGATCTCTTCTGTTAAAATTAGCAAAAGCTGATATGATTGTGGACACTAAACTTAATGGTGCCATAAGGAGTGAGTGGTGTTGATGGGAGTGCATTACAGTGAAAATTTCTGTTGGTGTCCTCAGCTGACAGAACAAAAAATGTGGCTGAAATCAGTAGGGTGAAGAAGGAAATGACACAGAAATATATAGGCAGAAAGGATAAATGGTGTAATAGGTGATAGGTGAACAATCGCTCAAGTAAATGGATCTCACAGCTGAGGAAATTTGTTATTTGAAATAAACATTTAGTGGTCAAGATTTAATTAATTTGACAAAATGAGAAAAGCTGTTAATACAATTGTGCAGTATGAGATCCTCAACCCCCAGCACCGCTGTGGTGCAGGGCAGGAGGAATGCAAGGAATTGGCAAATTCTAAATTTGTTCAAAGGACCATGGACAAGAGCCAGAAACTTGTGGAGTTCCTTGTCAGGGAGGAGAAGGAAGCCTGTTGTGAGCTACACACTTGGATGTCCTCAGTAGGTGCTGCTGCTTGTGGGGATCCTTGGGAACAGTGCTCCAGTTCAGACAGCTCCAAAGCCTTGTCTGGGTTGTGTCAGACACTCCTGCCTTGGGAGTTGCCCAATGTCAGAATGCTCAAAGCTCACCTGTGCTTTTCCTGAGCTCTGAGTTCCTCCAAGGAAAGCATTCCTTCATCTGGGTTTCTGACAAAGCTTCCATGAAGCAGGTGACTAAAGCCTATTGCGAATGCAGTCACCATAAAGTAAAGTTAGCAATGCAAAAACCATGTCTGTTGGTCTATAATTCAAGATAATGCTGCAGATAAGTATTCATAGGTCATATTTATAGGTTACATCTCTCATCAAGAGAAATCTTTGGAACTACTAGAAGTATCTTGAAATGGTGGGAAGTTACCATAGTGAAACTGCTATTGCAATACAGGTTGATAATTTTAAATTCCTTGTGTTTTTTTTGTTAGCCTGATCAGATATTCCAGGCCCTCTTTAGGCATAGTATTTGAGTTTGAAAAACAGACCTTACTTTTATACTTACTAGCAGGTATCTGCAATACCAAGCCATATATCATCTGTTTTAGAAAGTTTTTTTTCAGCTGGAGACAAAAGAAGCATTTTTCATTATTGTAGTTTCTAAAATGTTTATTGGAGTATAATTGGTTGTTGAAAGAATACCATCAACAGTCTCTATCCTTCTAACCAGAAAGCAGAACTACTGAAAGGGATTTAAGACTAGGAAAGGTGATGATGCAAGACCTTGTTTGTCAGATAACTCTGGATACCCAGCCTCTCTCACAAACCTACAGTTGTTGGGAATAACATCAAAACAGTGACATAACTTTTATGATATTACACGTGACATAACTTTTTCACATTATATGTCACACCTACCTATATGTCAAAATGTAAATAAGATGTAGGACATCTACTTGAAATTGTGTATCTACTTTTATATAAACAGATCACATTTACTGCTTGGTCACGTTACAAAATCTTCCTAGAATGTTTTGGTCAAACTGGTTTTCTGTTGTTTCGCAGTCCTCCAACTCTCTGAAGGCGTCCTACGAGGACTGGCTGCTGACGTGCGGCCTGAGCGTCTCTCCCTTCCACCTGCGCTGGCAAACCGCGCTCTTCAACCGCCAGTTCTACAACTGGGGGAGATGGAAACCCAAATTTCTCTACTTATGGTACCAATTCAGCCTCCTTTTTCTTCTGTCAGAGTCAACAATTGAACCACGTTGGTGCCTTTCAGCATTAGAAGGGCAGTGGGTAGACATGGATATTTTAATAGGCTAATGATTAAACCAATTGGAGTGGTTGCTCTAATTGTACTGTGCCAGTATAAGTATTTATCCTCTGCTAAAATACACATAAATGTAATACAGGTTGCATATTGAGATTCTATAAAACTAGAAATCCTTGAACTATTTTTATGTGTGGTTTGAAGTATGCATAGTTCTGATGAGTACAGCTATTACATGCGATGCTGCAATACAGAAGTAGGTCTGAAAGCAGCTGCTCAGATCCTAGATCATTCCCAATGCTGTAGACTTAGCTCTCCCAATCACTACAGTTTACCAAGTATTCAGAGCCAGCTCTGTACCTGTAGATTAACTAATTGCTCAGACGTTCTGCAATGATACCTGCTCAGGAGCACCTTACTTAAATTCTGTCTTTTAGCTGCCTACACCTTTCCTTGCAAAGGTTGCAGAGTGCTGGGAATGGGTAGATAAGTAGGGTGGTCTAATATGGGTGCTCCTGGATTGGTTTAGAAAACTTGTTCAGTTGCAGTTCCTAGCATTACTTTGTATCTGCTCTGAAAATATAAAATAAGTAAGGTTTGAATTTCTTTTCATTTCCTGTATTGCTACCCTCAGTGAGATAGTAATAGAAGAGAGGTCTGCTTCAGATTGGTTTCTCTAGTATGTAATGATTTTGTAATAATCAGTCTGAAATAGCTCTGTATCAATTACAATTTTCAATGTGTATAATTTATTACAGTATAATGTTTCCACTAGTCTCTTTAATTAACATTACAAGTACATGTTGCTTAAAATAAATCTACTAATTCCCAGTGAGCTTCATTAAGGCTGATAAGAGAACAGTTGAGCTGTTATGAGAGGAGGAAGGATTGGTAGTGAGGTGTATGTGCTGGATTTGCATCATGGAAGTGTTTTTTTGTTAGAAAAAAAGAGTTATCACATCCTTCAGCTATAGGACAGTGTAAAATAAGAGTAATAATATTAATGCTGAATAAAAATTTGTCACTAGGTGGAGTGACATGAATTGAAATTATTTTCAACATTGATTTTAATGAAAATTTGGTGAGAAGAACAATGTAGCTTAAGAGACTGATGTTAATGTGGTTTTGCAGTTGTACTTTTTAGTTGCTCTTTAATAAAGGTTCAGTCTCATTTATTGTTCTTTAAAAAAGGTTCAGTCTCATTTATTGTTCTTTAGCCTGTTTTATTGTTTGTGAGAATGATGCAAAATGTACACAGAAGCTTACTTATATTTAAGTACATAAGCTGCCCCATAATTTGATCCAGGTCTCTAAATATGTGATGCTGTTGTGCAACATGGCCAATTATGCATTGTTAGTTAAGTTTCTATATTCTTACAAACTTATATATTCATAGCTGCAGGCAAGTTGCCTGTATTGGGTAACTGAATAAAAGTATTTGAAAATTGATCAGGATATGGTTTGGATGTAAAACATTTATTAAACAAGGAGAATATAAGTTAAAAGTGTTATTAATGTATATTATTGTTGTTAGTTTCCTTTAGCATTTTTGTACTGGATTGTTGATGAATTGTGGTAGCATCAGGTAAGATTTGCCCTGTGTTTTGTGCAGTAGCTTGTGCTGTAAAGCAGAGATTTACACAGCCAGAGATGACACCCTTTTTCTCTTGGCTGTGCATTGCTGAACTCTTTGCTTCTCTGTGTAGGTTCAGTGTAGGAATGGTGTTTGGAATAGTTGCCATGTTTGGCTCTGTTATTCTGCTTGGAAAGACCCTGCTGCAAACACTGACCCAGATGCTCACCGAGGCTCCAAAAGCCCAGAATGATCGAATGCTGCAAGTTGTGGTGAGTGTTCCCTCCTCAGGTCTTTGTTTGAGAACTGTGTACAGATCTAAAGCAGCTTCTTAATGGGGTATGGGATGCTAAAATATTCCTATGCAAGAATAACCCAACTCCTGATGTTCATCTACATGAAAATGTGCTGGTTTTTTACCAGCCTTAAAAATGGGAGAGTGGGTATAGAAAAAGGGAAAATGAAGGCAAACATGTGGAAGAGTTTATGTTAAAAAACCTCAGGAGTGGGAATTGGATAATCATTTTGAAAAGCCCTAAATTATAGTACTAAGAATAAAATTATAGTACTAAGCATATATAACTGAGTTAAGAACTCGTTTCCTGTAAGCTGTGCAGTAGGCTCTGGTGGCCTTACAGTTTGCAGAGCTCATACATAATTGACAAGAGGAGACAAGTTCTGTTTCTTTTAATACAATAGAAAACAGCAGTGGAAAAGGAAAGAAGGGCAAAAAACTTGGTGTGATAGTAGAAGCAAAGAATTGTTAGCAAGGAGGTATTTTTTGATTCTTCAAGGACTTATGACTTAATTTACTATGTGAAATTTCAAGGGCTGTTTCTGGCAGTATCAAAGTCCAATGATATATTTAATTGTTCTATGCATTTCTGGTGCTGGACAATATATTGTATGGTTTTAGAATGGAATGTATTTCACAGGCTAGGGGAGATTGCAAATACTGTCTTTTTAATCTCTTCACAAGGTAGTAATGGAAGAGCTGACATTGCCTTGCAACAGTTTTAACCTGGAAGGATTCCTAGTCACCTTTTTTATACCAGGAGTGCAATGTGGCCAAAATGTATGGTCATTTCCTAGAAATTCAGAAAGTGTTATGGGATTGGTCTGCCTTCTGCTACATGGCTTAGAGCAGAGGTGCCCAGCCATGTTACTCTATTGAAGTACTCAGCTCTTCAAGTGACACACAGTTGAGAATTGTGTGCAGGCACAATAGACCTTCCTGTAAGCACTAAACTGACTGCATGCAGCTAGGCTGGCATGAGTGCAGGAAGCCTGATTTAGCATGTGCCATAAACACAGTGCCTTTGGATGCTGGGTCTGTTTCCCACAGGCAGAGTGAATATACAGAGTTCAGTGTGTGCTGGAAAAAGCAGGCAGTGAGACCTGAGGGGGAACCACTGTCACTGCCACTGCTGTCCCCTGTCCAGGGCCTGCTCCTGAATTACCTTCAGGGGCAGACAGGAGTGGGCACTCTGTGCATCTGGGAGGGCATGAGCTGAACATGAGACAGAAAATTTTGTAATTTACATTCCAACAGGATCTGTCCTAACATTTCTGGAGTTCCTTTACATCTTCATTTTCTGAGGTCATTGTATGGATCTATCCACTTTTGTGACACCAGAGTAAAGTGATCATTGACAATATATTGCTCTTTGGAGAAAATAACACAGACACAACCAAAGTAAAGATGAGCCTTTGGAATTAATCTGGTGTGAACTGGAACAGTGAAAGTATAAATGTATGATAATATTCACAATTTCAATGTGGACTTGTTTCCTCAGAGACTGCATCCTGGCAATATCATTGCATTCATACCAAGGATTGACTGGCTCTGAAAACAGTTTAATAGATAGGGATAAAGTAATGTCATATGTGGGGATAAGGTTACTTCTAAGTTGAGTTCTTCTCTTCCTTTCGTACCTCATTCTTTCATTTTTGGATGGTCACAGTTGTATAATTCTGCCTTTAGCAAGTTTCAGTATTCTTTTTAAGGAGAATGTGCTAGTGTAAATTGACACCAAAATGAGATTTATGTAGTTGCAAAGAGGTGAAGAATTACTTAGGAGGACCTTCCCATTAAAATCATTTACTTGTATTTTGCTGCCTGGAAGAGAGCAAATTAGTTTTAAAAAACCCAACAAAATCCCACTTTTTCTTTGTAAACTTAATTCTACCCTGTGGCTTAAAGCTGTTTATCCTTTACCCTCTGGGTGTGGAGAGAGGGAGAAACAGTTGTACTTATATTTTATTAAGATTTTTTTATGCTTCCTGTTTTGTTCAGTCATGTACTTGATTTAAAATACCTGTCTATAGGTAACTGGGCTGTTTCTCTTCAGCTGCCCCCTCCTGTGTTGGTTACCTACTGACAAAAGTAGGAAAGAGGCAGATTAGTTACAAGCAAAGGATCTTCTTATACTAAAAGCATTTCAAGGTCGTAAAATACAAGACAGCATGCTTTTTAACAAAATACTGCTATTGATTGCAGAGCCCTTCGTGAGAGGTAACTTCTGTTTTAGGTGAATCTTAAAATAGCTCCTTTGACGTAAAGTCTGAAAGCATCTGGTGCTGTGTTCTAGCAGGCTGTAGTCATGGTGGAATTGAGATGGCAGCTCTTACTGCTGCCATCTGTCCTCCCACTGCAAAGGCAACACCACTGAAGTGATGCATTAGTGCCACCAGCTGATGCTGTAATGCAAGCAGTGGTGTTTCAGAAATGAAGTGTGGCTGTCTTTCATACTGTGAGTACCACAGCTGAGCCAGTTAAGGTAAATTCCTTGGTCACCATCACACTGAACAGAATTTGTGAGGTGATTAACATTAATGAATCCTTTTGAAGGATTTAATTCAGCTAGATTGTCTCAACCAACTCCTGTAGAATTCTGCTACACAAGTAGGTAAATGCATATAAGTGAAGCAAGTGCAGGACTGAACAAAGGTAGAATCCAACCTACCTAGTTGGATGTGCAGCATTTTGTTTTCCATGATGCTGGGTTTTACAGAGTTCTGTAGACAGACCAGGAGTTTTTGCCCACAGCATCTCTTTTGTGAGGCTGGATTGCAATTCCTGTTGTGTTCACATCAGTTGTTAGTGATCGTACTGGAGCGCAGCCGGTCTTGAGTAGAAAAAGCTGTAGATCTGACAGGAGAAATGTCCCAGAGCAATCCCACTGCAGCCCAGCAGCTGAGGGTGATGGAACTGAGCAGGATGAAGATCCATCAGGAGGAAGGAGGGGATGGTTCCTCATGCTTTGACTCGTGACCACTTTGAAGCTTGTCTGGAAGCAATTGGTATCTCATGGCAAGCACAGTGAAGGACCTGGGAGTGGTGGGAATCCACAGCAATGGGAAGAATATGAGGGGCCTGCATATTATGTCTTAGGTAAATTAAAATAGTATACTCATTTCAAGGTGGGGTTTTTTTAAGGTTAAATTGCCATGTAGACTACCAAAACCTGAAGAATAGATGAAAATTACTTTTTTTTTTTGATGCTGTAAACTGAAATAATTTTGTGATTTTTATAGGAAGAGAAAAGGAAGAGACTGACTGTTCAGTTGTCAACTCATTTTTGGATTTTTCATGTTCATACTTTCTGGAGTGCCTTACAATTTTTATTATTTCCTTTTGAAAGGTGGATCTTTTCTATAGCTATGTGAGTGGTGGCAGTAAATTGTAAACTAATGCACACAGTGCCAAGCCTGTTTCATTTGAATGGAAGTCTCTGTACATTTTTATAAACTTCTCGAGCTTAATATAGAGTAGGATTTGTTTGGTCAGAGCTGTGGGGAATATATAGGGCAGGGAGAGGGCTTTTGTGCCTGGAGAGCTTTTTAATGTTCTACAAAATAATATATATTTAATATACTTTAAAATACACTGAATAAGTTGGTAAAAGAGGTGCAAACTGATCATTCTGTATTGAGGACAGCCCCTGGTCTGTCACGGATGTG
The DNA here is from genome assembly GCF_012460135.2 of Molothrus ater. NCBI lineage: Eukaryota > Metazoa > Chordata > Aves > Passeriformes > Icteridae > Molothrus > Molothrus ater. The sequence goes on along the minus strand of NC_050479.2, from coordinate 14,857,563 downwards.
AAGAAGTGAGTGAGAGCAGCAAATTTAGGAGCAGAATGAATTTGGTTTTGTACCTCTTGTTTTCCTCCTGTGTTTGTTTTGTTGTCATGCCCACATCAACAGGTGCCTGGTGTCAATTTGCCCATCAGCCAGCTGACCTATTTCTTCTCTGCAATCCTCATCAGCGGTGTGATACATGAAGTCGGCCATGGGGTGGCAGCTATTCGGTAATTTCTGTTTTGCTTTTCTGCTACTCTGACAACAAAGCCAAATATTGCAGAGCAGTTACCTAGCCGTGAATGTTGTTAGCTCTGCTTTGTTTTATCTAGAGAGTCTGTTTAGTCTGTAATTCATAGCTTCCTTAGATTTGAAGTTCGGGTGTACAAATTAGGGATAGGGTTTTAATACAGTGTCTGTTACACAGATCATGAGAAGGGACTTCTGCTGTGCAAATATAGCATCAGGTTTAAAACAGTTTTTTTTTTAAGTGGCCCTGTTTTTTACACAGCAATTTAGTTTCTGTGCTTGTGGCACTTGAACTCGTGCTATTGCACAGTGATACTTTAAAATAGATTTTTAATTGATTTGTTTAAACATAGCTCATGAAATATGATATGAACAGGTTGAAGCAATAACTTGGTCAAATGTGATTTGTCCCTGTTAACCTCAATGATTCATTAGCTTTGATCAAAAATTATATTTTTAATGTCCTTAACTATGATGATTACTTCACAAAAATTATTTGACCGGATAGTTATTACTGTTAAATGCCACTTTAGCATAAGAAGGTTAAGCAGTGATTACTGGGCTGATGATCATGTGTCCTCCACATTTCTCCTGGGCAGCAGCATTATCTCTTCTTTGAGCATAAAGCCCTAAGTTGTTTCTCTGATTTTCCTGAGTGTAAGGAGTCATGACTGCATTTTAACCAATATACCACCTTTTTTGTAACCCCAAAGATTCTCACTCAAAGGGGTGGTTTGAGAACCTCTGTGTTTCATATGCTCTGCTTGTCTTTCAGCTTTTTTCCCTCAAATATTCAAAGGGAATTTTCTGTGGAGGTTGAACCTTTTGCTTATCCCATCACAGGAAGAAGCAACAAAATTTTCTTTCTAGTGCATGTTGCTGGCAGACTGCAGAGAAGCTAGGAGTTACCACAGAATCTTTTCAAGCAGACAGGAAGAATAATTCTTGTATCTTAATCGTGTGATATCTTTATTCAAGGTCTAGAGCAAAGGCTTTGAATATTCAATTTTGTGTTATATTTTCATCAAAAAAATTTTTTCCAGCTATTTCCAGAGGAGAAATTAGTTGGTCCAATGTACATTGGCAATCAGTGTTGCTACTGCTGTTTTCTGCTTGACTTTTTCATTTTCCTTCTGGCACAGGTTGGGTCTATAGTGCTGTTATTGTAAATTCTCAGGGTTTCAACTTCCCTAAAAAGCTGTGCTGTGGGCAAATTTTACTATTCTGGCAAGTCACTTAGCCTTCCTGAAATCTAATACACTTTTGCCAGTGCAGCACCTTTCAGTTCATGTAATGCTTTCTAGAACTTTTTTCAGTTCTAGAAGACATTAGCTGTGAACTATAAGAGCTTAAATATTTGAGCCTTAGCTTAGTCAAGGCTCGTACCAGACAAGTCTTTTTCTTCCTTCCTGTGTGTCTTCTACCCAAGTCATGAAATCCTGAACCAGCATTAAACTGCCTATTATTAATTGGTAGCATGGCATGAGTTAACTCCACAGTATTAGTCTGAGATTTAATTCTGAATAGTTTTGTATAATTGTCTTCTTTTTGTGTATATACACATTAGATAGATAAATGAAAATAAGGAAAAGATTAGACCTGGTATATTGTCTAAGTAAAGATATGGGATTAGCTGATCTGTGCCTGGTTTGTCTTGGAACATGATTTTGCCATGCCTCTCTTAAGTCTCTGTACAATTTCTAACTTCAAAAAACCTTAATGGGTTTGTTCCAAAAATTCCATTTAAAAGTAATTGCAAAACCCTTGGGAAAAAATATTATCTGTATAATAGTGTCAGCTACTAATATATTTAAATGGAATAGTGGAGTGTTAAGGTTTGGAAGGGCATTAGCATTTGTCCTTTTAACCTCTTGACTTGTTTTCATTTTTTCAGATGACATTTCACTCATTTTGTTGGTTTACAATGTACTCTAAGGTCCGTTTAGGAGAAACAAAATTAAAAATTCAAGAACTGTGGAAGTATGTCTTTAAAAGTAAAGCAATTGATTCTTGCAAATATTTTTACATAGATAGGTTTGAAACTGCTTCCTATGGGCTGCCATTTTTTACTTAACAGAACAATTAACCCAAATGTTGAAATATATGTTAACATGGAAGTTAGGCAGGTTTTTAGAAAGTATTTTATGTGTTACTGTTAACAGGAGACAGAGAAGAAGTTGAATTTGCCCTTTATGTTTTTACCAAACTTAAAAATGTATACTGCTTAGAAATGGCAACTACTGCAGAAAAGACCCTTTGGTTTAATTATCTTTGAATTACTGATAGTATAAAAAATACATTAGTTTTATAATTAAAATTTTGTCATTCTTGATGTCAAAAACTGTGTGCTTTGTAGAATCTCAGTTTTTCATTTGTTTGTTTGCAGTTACACCACTTCACTTTTCTTTTCTTCTTTTTAAGAGAACAAGTACGATTTAATGGATTTGGAATTTTTATCTTCATTGTCTATCCTGGAGCCTTTGTTGACCTCTTCACAACTCACTTGCAGTTGATATCTCCTGTTCAGCAGTTAAGGATATTTTGTGCAGGTAATAGTTTGTGGTTTTTTATTAAATCTTTGCTTAGCACCATTCCAAGACCTCATTGTGAATCTTTGATTGAGTATTTAAGGTTTAGAATGAATAAGTACCAAAGCTTCTCTCTACCTAACAGTGATCCTTCTGTTCTGGACCTGTGTTGGCATCTCAGAGAATCATTTGATCATTACTGTCCTTATTGAGCTACTTTCTGGGCTAGAGATGTCAGTTTCTAGGATCTTAAATGAGTGCAAATTTCCTGTCTTGAAGAACTTAATTATATCCTAGATGCAATTCAGAATAGTTGTGCATAAGAAATTCCAGTTGTGTGGTTAGGGGAAAACTGTGGTTTCTGATGTTCCTCTCATTAGAAAGAGCTCTTGCACTAGGTGCAGAATTTCCTGTGTCTTTTTTGTTTGTTTCTTGTTTGGGATGTTTCTGCACATTGTATGGCCTAAGTAGCAAAACCTTGGAGCACACAAGCTGGGAAATACTGAGCCAGAATGGTGCTATGAGAAAAATGACTTCCTGTCAACACAGGTCAACATCCTTGAACAATTCACTGCAGTTTTCTGCAGTAGGAACAATCTATTTTTCAAAGGTATTGTAATTTTCACTGACCTGTGAGTTGTGTACAGGTCACTGTGTTTTGATGTTGCCATCAGGAGGAAATAAAGGTTAAAACACAAACATCCAAAGAGGGTCGTAGCTTATGGCTCCAGATAACCTCCAGATGTTTTTGAATTGATGTTTTCTGAAGTCTTTGGCTACTGGGAAGTAGAGCCTCATTGCTGTGAAAAGTCAAACTGAGATTGTGTCATTCTGCCTGAACCACTTGTGTGACTATTTCTAGAGACAAGGTGGCTCCCAAAGAACTGAAATAGAGATAGAAAAGTTATCATCTCGGTTCAGTTCTTGATACTGCTGTTTTTTCTGTTGCAGGCTAGCAGCCAGCCTGTTGTAATGTTTAGTTATTAACGTTGTTTCTTGAATATTGTATCTAAAACATCATATAGAGGGTGGACATACAGAAGCCTTTAGCATGCATGTTTTCAGGCTTTCATGAATCAAGGAAATAATTACAAATATTGGGTTAGTAAATATATCTGTATTCCAAATACCTGAATGAACAAAAATCATTCATGTACAATAGGCTAATTTTTAGGAAGCCCTGTTTCTCAAATTAATGTTTCCATTTCCATCTACTGGGAACAGAACTGAAAGAAAAGGCATACTGAATTTCAAAATGGTTTGCTTACCTGGATTCCTGAAACATTAGCTAGAAAAATAGAATTCTAAGCCGTAAGAGAAAATAATTGTTTGCATGTTTTGATGACAAGCAAACATCTGTAATAATTTCTCATGTTTCTCAGGAAACTTGAAATAGTGGAATACAAGGCAGGAGCAAATATGTTCCAAGACTGGTCAGCATGAATGGCTTGCTTTCAGTTAGGTATAAGAAAAAAATGCATTTTTTCACAGTTTATGATAGATATGCTTCAGAACTAGGATGTTTGATAATGATAAAATGCAATATTCAGTAAACAACCAATTTCTTTTATTTGTCAGAACAGTTGAATGAACCTATTCCTGGTGTTCAGAAATTTGAATTTAGGGAGATATGCTGATATTTTTGTATAGCAGCTAAGTAACAGAGCTAGACTAGAGGCCAATACCAAATATTCTTTTTGTAGTCCAGCTATAGTCTGGAGATTAAAGATATATTTTTTGTACAGCAGATGGCATCATATGTTCAAGAATAGGAAATGAGTGTTCTTGTAAGACTTGTGATATTTATAGCATAATTCCATGCCTACTAGATAGATGAAAAGGGATTCTGTGCAGCACCTTCTTGTAATTAGTTCAAATATTTGTATTACTTTCTGAGATAATTTTTAATACATTTCATCTTGTATTTAACAGGAGTTAAATGTTTTTGGTTTTCTTTTTTAATTAAATAATAGTTAATAAATTATTTTAAGGTGTTTTAGGGTTGTGTAAAGTGTCTTTTCTCAGATGTAAGGAATTAGGTGTCCAAGGATGAGGCTGTTTTAGCAAGATGAAGTTGAAGGTAGACTGAGCAGTGTGCCTCTTCAGGTATTCTGATTTAGAGCATGTTTATTTTTCTGTGGATCACCTGGGATGAGTTTATAAACCTTTCTGTATTGCACACAGCAAATGGTGTCAATTTTGGTGGCAAGGCCCTTTTTTCCTAACTGTTTGAAAATATTCCTTGTCACTCTCTAGCAGTTCCATCACCTCTTATTATTATTTTAAGGGTTGGGATTTTTTCAGTTTACTCTTTGTAGGTACCACACTGTTGAAAAGAATTTTGTTTCCATTTTACATTTTTTGTCTTTTGTCAAGCTGTTAAGCTGAAAAAATATTTTTAAGATAAAAAGGTTAAAACAATAAAGTTAAAATATTTGCTCACTACTTCTGGATTTGTTGCAAATAAATGTGTGTATGTGAGATAAGGAGAATGGATTACAAAAATATTTCCTCTATCTGAGTGCCTTTCCATGAGATACAATTAAAACGATAGAAAAAAATTACTTTAAGAAGCATGTTCCAGTGGAAATGGCACCTTAGTTCAAGGACTCCAAAAATGTTTCTCATTTCTGCAGCAATGTAAGTGTGAAAGAAGGTGAGGTGAGATGTGGAGATAGACAGGGAACATAAGTCTGCCATATGCTATGATTTCTGTGTTATATACACTGCAGGAAAGATAGGTTTAATACATTTGTGAATATATTGAATTGAATTTCTGTGCTGTAACTGCACTGTGAGTACAGAATTGAGTCAAACTCCTCACAAGAGGATGAAGGAAGAAGGAAATAAAGACTCTTCAACACTGAAAAGCTTTCCTGCATTGTTCATACAAAACTGTTTGTCCGAGAACACAAACTAATGAGAAAATTTGTGTAGTGCTGAATGTGGAAAGCCACAAAGCTTTGATGATGAACACCAGCTGTGTCTTATAATAGTGGCTTATTGCTTCTTATGGAGAACCACATACTATAAAGATGGCAATTGCAAATATGTTCCCCAAAACAACATGTCAGGAAGTGCTGCTATTTGGTTTCTTGATGGGATTTTAGGTCCATATTTTCTTGTAGAAGAAGCTATTTTTTTCAAATAATTTCCTAAATTCATTTGGCACATATACATGTAATAATTTTAATTGAAATAATGGAGGTTACCATCATAAATACTGAATTACGAGTAAATTTCAGACATCTTGCTCTCTAGTATTTATTCAAAAATAAGCCTATTTATTGAAATCCTTAATTTCAACAGTTTATTGTGGTAGAAAGTAACACGTAATGTATTTCATTCCACTGTCTTTTTAATATTTATGATTGAAGACAACTCTGTAGATAGAAACTGTATTTTAATAATTGATTCAGAAGCCCAGTTTCTCTTCTGGGTACAGTACCCTCTCATACTTAAAAAAGTAGTGGCACATGAAATCTTAATCTGGTGGAATGACACCTTAGAAATGGACTTACTGCTCTCCTGTCTTTTTTGATTGTATAATTCTCAGGGGCTTAAGAGTTTTCTCTAAAACTCCCTTACAAAGGGGCATTTATAGAGGCTAAAGTTTGTAATCTATGTACTCTTCTTTTATGCCTATGTTCACAAATTAACTTTTCATTTATTCTTGAAGTAATAATTTCTGGACAGTTAATTAGAAGGCAGCTGTAGGATCATTTAGAAACCAGCTTTTTGTTATTAGTGTTTATTTAGAAACTTTTTTTGCCTTCTTTTTAGGGGTATGGCATAATTTTGTTCTTGGTGTTGCCAGTTTCATGGTGTTGTTTCTGCTGCCAGCCATTCTTTTCCCTTTCTATTACACGGGTGTTGGGGCACTTGTCACTGAGGTAGCAGAGGTAAGAAGGATATTTGCTGTTCCCATATTGTATGCTTTGTGATCTGAAATGTACCTGTATCTCTGATTATCACAATCAGAATTGGTCAGTGCAGCTCTTTGCAGAATCTAATATAGTGAACTTCTTGCTTAAAGTTTTCCTTTCAGTCTCATGTATCTTAGTATTAGTAAATAAAGGAACATGGTATGAATAATAATAGACTAATTAGCATACTATAAAACTGCTGAGACATTTGAGATGAGTTTGCAGGTTTGTTGCTGGTTTTAACTGTTTTTCTGTGTTGGCACAAAGCAAATCTACTGGAAATTGTGTTATCACTCAGTTACTGCTATCTTTTTTCAATGTTAAAGATTATTTTGAGCTGATTTCCTTGTTTGGTCAGCTGGAAGTAAAGTAGAGATAGATTTCTGGGATTCTGGAAAGGAATGATTTTTTTCTGACTTAATCAAATACAGCACAGTTGAACAGCAGAGCTGAAAGGATTCAATCTTTCTTGGACCTAAAAGTCAATTGATAAAACTCAGGAGAAAATGACATTTATAATGCTTTATTACCTTTGAAAATATAGGTACACCCGCTTTCTTGAAAGGTTTAGGGTATTAAGTTACTTGAACTTAATATGTTGTGAGTTTTCTTACCATTTTGACCTACATGAAAATAATTACTCAAATTCTAAGATGTTTCCAGGACGCCTAAAGACTTCCCTTTCCTTCCCCTCCCCTTTTTTAGTGTCTTAACCTAAAGATTTCATAGTATTCAGTGAACTGTAAACTAATCCTTGTTTATCCTCCTATTGTAAAATGACTGACTTCACTGTTCTCAGGATTCTCCTGCCAATGGACCAAGAGGTCTTTTTGTGGGAGACCTTGTCACTAACCTACAAGACTGCCCAGTCTATAATGTGGAAGACTGGAATTCCTGTCTGGGAGACATTTCAGAGAAGTCACAGGTCGGCTACTGTGTAAGTGCAGCCACCCTACAGCAATTAAGCTTTCCAGCTAGAGGTATGACTTAAGGTGCTCTCCGCATTATTTTGTATGTTAATTAATTTATATTTTAATTTAATCATGTCTTAAAGATTTTTGGATTTGGAATTTGTTGTTGGGGTCAGATTTCTTGTAAGTCAAATCTGCTGTCCTGTCTTAAGCAATTACCAATGTGCCATGCTGTTTTGTGAAATCTGAAAGTGAGAGAGGGCTACACATAGGAATTTCTCTTCTCTTTCAGTAATCTTGTACAAATATCCTGTATGATCTGAATAATAATATTTGCTTCTTCAGGATATTACAGAACTTGGTTCTTAGCAGTAGTACAATTATCTCCTCTATTTTAAGTTCTGTAAAATGGATCAACTCAGTGATTTTTGCAGATGTAAATTTCACGTTACCTCACAGCTTTGATCAGTATGACATTGCAAATTATATGATTTAACCCAATGATGTGCTTTATTATGGCCATTTCTTCAGATGTGTCTCCCTATGGGGTTTTGTGTCATTGCCCAGAAACTCAGTTTGTTGATCCATACTGCTTCTGGAAGTCAGTCTACTTCCTTCTGTTTCCTTTTATACTTTAGTGCTTGTTACTCTAAGGGCTTATTCCCAAGAAACTGAAAAAGAAAGAAAAAAAGAACTGAACTAGAATAATAAACAAAAATTCAGTACAACAAAAAAGAACAGTCAAGTTAAATTAGCTGAGCATCTTGTGACATGCCCTGAAGCCCTCTAAAGTTTCTTTCATGCAAGCACTCATGGAAACTGAATTCCAGAGGTAAGGGGCTGCTGCTGAGCAAAGCCTGTGGGATGTTAGTCAGAGCTTTAAAATTGTCACTGCATTTTTCCATCATCCTGGAAATAAACAGGAGGTCAGGCTACTAGACTGTCCATGGTCTTGTGGTCTTGATGCACTACAGAATTTCTGTGACACTGAAAAAGTTGGTTTTTTTTTTAATTATACAAAGAAAGTGATCATATAGCTGATACTGAGATAAATATTTAAACTGGAAACTAGCGGAGTATGGGTAAGAACCTGCTTTTAGAGGTCTGACACTTTGGATTATGCCTCTGAAGAGGAGTGCAACTTTGGCCCATGCTTTCAGCTGGGCAGGAATGGCAAGAACCAATTCTCAGATGTTGTAGGTATATATATCCTCAGATTGTGCTGTTCTCTGAAGTGCAATTTTGGAGTCGTGGGTAATAAAACTGCATATTTTGCGGATGAACTGGTCCTATTTAGATTGGAACACTAGAGGCTTAGTGCTGGAGATTCAATATTGCTTCCAAGCCTGGTTGCTGTATTGTGTTAGCAGCCCATTGTCCCTATTCTGCCTTCTAATCAGACCAGTCTGTCTGCATTTTCAGAGTCATAAGCCTCCAGCAGTGAGAAATATTCCTCTGAAATCAAATGAACTCTGTTTGGTCTTGAGCAGCTGTCATTTATCAAAAACTTGACAGTTCACAACTTGACATAAATACAGAGTATTGATAAAAATGTATATAGCAAATGAACTCCATCGAGTTGACTATAAAACAAACGGAGAGTGAACTATCTGAGTATTGAAGCTAGAAAGAAAACAATGCCCTAAGGAACTTTTTGAAATTAAAAAAAAAGTGGTTTCAATGTAGTTTATAAGAATACTAATTTCATGGTCATTTGCTATTCAAAAATATATGTGGTTTCTTAGCCTCAGGGTACTTGAAAAAAGGTTTGTACGGTACAGTGCTTGCACCTGTAAGCCCCAGGCAAAAAGCTCCATGTCAGTGGATTGCAGGTTGTGCAGTGATAAATCAGCAGCCAGTATCACAGGCTCGATCTGCCTGGGAAGGGACTGCACTTGCTGTGATACAGATCCTTACCCTGACCATTCTTCTGCATCTGTGTGTGTTTAAGCTGGACAGCAAGTTAGGCTAATTCATTTCAAGAGCATATATACAAAGGTTTTCACCAGACTAGTTAAATCAAGGTTTAAAACATCATTTGTTCACTTTTGCAGCCTTCAAGGCTTGGAAGGCTTTCGTGATGTAAAAATTATCTTTTGAGTCTTGGCCATTTCCATAGCCAGCCAGTGAAATCAGTACAGTAGTAGCTAACAAATTTCTAAGCCAAATATTGGTGCAAGTTAGGGGCAATGGATATAGAAGTGTTGGCAACTTGTAATACTCAAAATGATGCAGTGGTAGATCTCCAGTATCTCAAGAAGATTTATAAAGGTGAAAAAATCAGTATGTCACGTGACTGAAATCGTGGGACATTCACATGTGGTGGTGAAGCTTTATTTGTAGTCGTGATTGAGCCTCAGCTAGACTGTGAATTAGTGTAATTCTTGAAGGCTGCAGGACAATTAATAATAGGAATAATAGTTTTACTTCATTCAGAGACTAATTTTTTCAGCAAATATTGATTATTTGCTCTATGCCTCTGTTCTTTAGTTTACAGAAGACTTGATGGCACAGTAGAATGTTGTAGTAACAACAGCCTCACAGACATTTGCTTTTCATACAGCAATAAGTTGGACAGCCACCTGGTAAGTTACTTAAACTGCTGATTCTCTTTGGTAAATCTAATTTTTTTTTATATTAACTTAGTAATATTTGCCCACACCTACACAGCATACTCAAGTGTTTAAGAATATCTACAGTTTGTAATAAAGGTGTGCATGTATACAATTTTCCCAATTACAGCTCAAAAAACTACAAAATGCTAGTTACAATTTTTCCCATAATCAAACAGGAAGTCTCTGGAAGAATCATAAAAAATCTTAGACACCTCATTCCTTAAGGCAGAAAGACACCTCAGTCATTTTCAGTATTCTGGATGCACCATACTGGTGAGAAAAAATAACTTTTGAGAAGAAGTCGAAATTGCTTATTTTGGTGTTTCAGTCTTTTAAAAGTATTCAGCACTACAGGGAAAGCAAAGCCCTGGACTGTCTGTTCAGTTATTTTGTCTGAAGCCAGCAGTGCTGCTCCCTAAATTTAAATAAAAACATGCAGGAGAACGTCCTAGAGATTGCCCAGTTTCTCAAAATAAGGGCCCATACTTTAATTTTTTTCACTATGTTGATTTTCTTGTCACATAGAAACAAAGTTTCTCAGTAGGATTTTGCCTTACTCCCTTATAAAAGGGTTTAGCAGCATTCCAGTGCCTAAAAATGTTGTGCCTACAACAAAGCTGAGGAGAGATTTTTCACAGGGGCATATAGTGATAGACAAGGGGAATGGCTTTAAACTGAAAGAGGGCAGGTTTAGATTAGATATTGGGAAGAAATTCTTTACTGTGAGGGTGCTGAGCCACTGGCACAGGTTGCCCAGAGGAGCTGTGGATGCCCCATCCCTGGAAATGTTCAGGGCCAGGTTGGATGGAGCTCTGAGTAACCTGATCCAGGGGAAGGTCCCTGCCCATGACTGGGGTTGGAATGGGATATCTTTAAGGTCCCTTCCAAGCCAAGCCATTCTATGATTCAATGAAAATACATCAATGTTTTTTAAAATATGTTTTCCATACTGACAGTGATGGAATATTTCTATTGGTTCTTTACAAGCAGAAGAACACACGAATCAACTGTGTAAACTTTTATACACATACCAGTTTGTTATTGTTCTGACTCTAGTGATAAATACCTGAAGAAATGAAAATAATTTTTTTCCTAATCTGCTGTGTTTACAGTTTCTGCAGTGGTAAATTTCCCACTCCAGGGTATTTAACCACTAAGAGCTGAACACGTTCCAGTGGTTCATTCGAAATATGGCAGTGTCAGCAAGATTTGATAAATCACTATCCCATTGAGCCTGGGCATTCTTAAGTTTGTAGTTGCTACTTATGAACAAGGAAGAAATAAAAGCATCAGGAAGCTTGAGACCTTGTGACTTTCAGGTGTCTTTAGAGTGGCTGAGATTTTTGAACATTTTTAATGGTCTTTGCAGTGCTATGCAGCAGTTTTTGAAAGTGTGTCTTCTCCCTCATTAGAGTAGAAGGAATTTGTATCAAGGTTAATGGTGAGGGTCTGACACTCATGTGTTACGGGGAGTGCAGTGATCAGGCTGAGAAGGTAGAAATTACTTTTGCTTTTCCTAAGGCAAAAAGTAGATTATGATTCCTTGCTTCTATTTTTAGAACAAAAGGAAAAGTGTCACTGAGATTTTTCCAAGAGACATGAAGGGGAAAACTAATTTCCTGTTCCCTTCTGCTGTACTGTCTTTGGCCCATGGGGAGCAAGAAAGATCTGGTCTGTCAGAGAGTGAAAGAGTGTTACAGGCAGGGGTTGGGGCACAGCAGTGCATTGAGTCCTGTGTTCATCTTAGTTGAGAATGATTTCTTAGCTACCACACACCAGATAGGTTTGTTGGTTTATTTGCTAAAACTTCATCTTGAACAGGTAAGTCACTAGGATGTTGGTACAGGCTCTGTACATTAGAAATCACTGACCTATGTTTAGATGCCGTGATGTTTTGTTGTGCATGTGTGTACTTCGCTAGAAAAAGTTTGCTTTTATTTTAGCATATGTACATACCCTCTCTTCCACACTACAAAATATGGAATGACAGGTTGAATATGCATCAGGTAGAGATTTGTCAGGATTTCACAACAAAAAACTAGGGGGAAAAATCAGATTTTAGCTCTTTGTGGGCTTATATCAGTGAGGCATTTCTTTGCTTAAAAAGGAATCTTTTGTTCCTTTTAATTTGATGTGCTGGAAAGTAGCTTACCTTTACCTTTCATGATGATTTTGAATGCCCTTTGCAGTATGCCTGTTTGCCAGCACGAAAAGTTATTGAAGCCAGCAAAGTTTGTCGAACCAACATGGACTGCCATAAGGACTTTGTCCCAAGCTTTTGTGTGACTCCTTCTTTGGAGAACCAAACAAGGCTCATCAGGGTAAAGCATCCACCCCATATTGACATGCTCTATGTAGGACACCCCTTGCATCTTCAGTACACAGGTTGGTATCATTTATTGGAAGCTTAGCAAAAGCAATCTCTAATATAGTTTCCTTTGCCTGCCTGCTTAAACAAGGCTTTAAGAGTGCTTCTCAGTTAATTTGTTTAAAGCAGAATCCATTTCTTGTTACAGCCAATGGAGAGTCATGGACTACTCAGACCTAAAATAAAATGTTCACAGTGCAATGAGTTATGAAGGTAATAGAAACCATATGTGATATGAGATGGTTGTTTTTTCAGAAAACTATGAAAGGGCTATTTCTGGAACAGATCTTATTCAGGTTAGTCATAGGAACCAGGTGCATTCATTTTCCTAGCCCATAAATGTCTCAAAATGCTATTGTAAAATCTCTAGGGCACCTTGCTCCAACACCTTGCCTGGAATATTAGCATGACTGCTTAAATCACACCTAATATCCAAGTATCTGTGACAGATTCCCATGACTACTGAGTCACAAGTGTTATCACAACATAGTTTTTTCCTGATTTATTTTGTCATTTGACTGCCCTAAATTAAGTAACATATAAAATTTTAGTTCCTTTCTTTGAAGTTCACTGTGACTCTCCTTTGGGCATCTTATATAAATAAAAAGTTATTCTCCTCCTGAAGTGAGTATGGAAAGAATGAACAAATTCATCAACATCCGACTTGATAGCTTGAGTGGCATGGTGAAAATTAGCTGCAGATGGGCTTTAAGAAATTTGAAGTGTTAAATTACTATCCCTTCCTGTGAGGAAGGTATCTGTTCCTCACAGACAGCTGAAACTCTTGAGGTGAGTTTAGAAGTACTGCCTTGGAATATCTCCTTAGGAAGGCATTGTACTTTTCTGAATAAGCAATGGAATTAGGTACAGAGGTAAAGAGTTAGGTAAAGAGTTTTAGAAACAGGTGATGAAATCTGCTGGGGTAAATCCAATAACATTCTTGGATACCATATTTTTAATTAATCTATCAGTCTTTATTTTTCCATACTGGTAGTTTGTTATTCTGTGAGGAGTTACTTATTTCAACTTTTTTTTTTATAATATACTCTAATTTAAGCCCAAAATATAATCTCTTCATTTGTTACTTCTGTCCTTATGCCATTTAAGAGGAAAAGGAAGAAAAACACGCAATTTTTCACTTGTGTGTTACCAACACACACTACTGTATCTGATGATATTTATTTCAAATGCAGCAACATATTTTAAGAATAGAGTTTTATAATTATTCAGAATTCCTTTTCTTGGTCTTTAACAATACAAACTATTGGTACTGAAGATCAATTGATGTTGTTCCCTTTTCAATACATTGGAGCAATGGAGTTTTCATTGGTGTTTCCCACTGTAGTAATTCTGCATAAGAATTGAACCTGCCAGTCTTTCAGAAGTCAGAAAAGAATGTTATTGCATTTAAAGGGGTAGTTCTTCTTTAAGAAGTTATTTGCAAAAATGCTGTTTGCATACACATGTAGGAGTAGAATTTTAAAGTGATTTACCCTTGGAATTGTGTACTTAATGTATTAATTTGAAAGCTAGAAGTTTAATTTTATTACCAGCTTTGCTGCAAATGTAATCTATGCTCTTATGTTCCCTTTTGAAAAACACTAGACCAAAATGATAGGATGCTGGCTTGGGTAACAAGCAGTCTGCTGTGCCATTGTAGAGTTTCATTCCAGTGAAACAACTTCTAAATATTTCAGGCTTAGCATTGCACTGTGCAGGGATGGCTGGGGCCACCAGGTTTGGTGTGGGTTTTTGATTTTTTTTTCCCCAAATGTGACTGATCAAAATGTGGTAACTGTTTTTTACAGTTAAAAAAAAAGAAAATAATTTCTTCCTGTACTGTGTGAGCTTTGAAATAGGTATATGTTTTAATGAAATGCCTTATTCTGTAGTGTGATCTTTCTGCCTGCAGGAAACATTACTTTTTAGAGTGGTGCTATATTTAACACACAACATAATATGAGAGTTCTAGTACTAGTGTGTACTATGACTATACTTTCTCTAGAAATGTCACTGAAGCAATGTTTGAATAACATTCTAAAATAATGCAGGCATTATTTTCTGATTAGGCTTGTATTGTTGTCATGGTTGTCCTGATTTATGGAAAAGCAGTAATTATTTCATATTTTCATTTGAAGGTAACTTCCAGATGACATAGATTTTTTTAAAAAGTATATCTGTATTAGCTACTTAGAAGAAATAGTCTTAAGTTTATTTCTATTAAATCTTTCTGTTGCCTCAAATTTAAATATCCTAGCAAAAATATTTTTGTTGTTATAGAGGCAATAGATACCACTTGTTTCCAGTATTTAAAAATAGCAAAATTTTAAAGAATTATAATCCTAAATGAACTTACAGGGATGGAGATTTGGCCAAAACTAAAACAGAAGGATGATTAGGAGTGCATGTTGTTTGGGACAGACACATTAATGCTTTTAATTAGCATTCTTTCTGTAAAAGGTATCTAATGTTATCCAATATAAATTCATACTGCCAGTTCAATACACATGGTATTAAGTCTTTTAAACTCTTCCTATTGCAGGCCAGTTATGCTCTAAAGTCCCTTCCTCTGTTGGACTGTTGCTATGTAAGGTTGAAATGGAGAGCCCTGTCAGTACTGCCATGCAAATTTGCAGTGTTTCTTCTTTATTATGTATGAGGGGTTTTATTCCCTCATGTAATTTCTAATAGTGCAACATTTTTACTTCCTTCTCTGGCCCTTGTTGGTTGGGAAGAATCTGGTGACTAAGATTTATACTAGGAATTCACACTACTTGAGGAAACATCATATCCCTGAATGTTACTCTTATCCATCAGAGACCAAAACTGTAAGATTTTCTTCACAAAAAGAAGGAACTTACCTAGAGATCATTTCCTCAAGCTTGGCCAGTCTCCTACTTCTGTTGTATCCAAGTCTTTTAAAATCAAAAAGGCACTTCCTGGCTTTGGACATGTTTATGAGCAACAACAATCCATGGTGAAGGTCTTTCTGGTACAGCCTGCTCTCTCAGTATTTCCATGCTTGTTAACCCTTCTATCTGAGGATGGTCCTTCATTGCTTTTAACCCAGGTTTAAAGGATTACACACACAGTTCTTCAGGAGACCACACGGAAGTATCTCATGCCGTGCTGTCTGTCTCCTACATGGCATACATGCCCTTTCCCCAATGAAGAAGTTTTGAAAAGCTCTTTGGTCAACCTAGTCTCCAAGTCACTTCCAATTAAAATTGTGTCTGTTGTGAATCCTTCTCAATATTTGCCAACACCATCTAGCATGAGCCAACAAAAGAAATGTTATTTCCAGGTCAAAGAATTGTTTAATTAGAGTGGGAAAACATTGACTGTTTTCTCTCACCCAGGCTCATTGCTGTTCACCTCTTCTCAGCAGTGTCTTTGAAGACAAGCCTGTAGAACATAATTTCTGTAATTCTTTTGTTACTCTTCAGAGGACAGATTTGCCCACTATCATTAGGTTTGATCCATTACAGCCACAAAATTCATTGCTTAATATTACAGTCTCTAACGCTCAGTCCAGCAACTTCCTAAAGAGTTTCTCTGTGTTTGGAGCTTGCTTCAGCAGCAAGATTTGGAATTTAGATCCATTTCTAGTGGCTGTCAGTGACAACACTTTATTGTAACAGAGAGGGAAATAGAGCAATGATCCATTCTCAATGTAGGCATAATTTCAGGTTCAGGATGATAGTGGCCATTAGGTGTTTGTCAGGAGGCAGTCGGGCTTTAAAACTACAGTGTTTTGCAGTGTGTGTCTTTTGAAACCTTTGAATACACTGGCTGTCTCAGCCATTTTGCTATTTTGGCTCATGAACAAGAGTTTTGATCAGATGTTCTGATACCAGCCTTCAACTTGTCAAGTTGTTTGCTTTGGGTGTCACTTGACCTGTGCATACAGACAAACTGGGTAATGCAAGGCTGGAGAGCAGCCCTGCAGGAAGACATCTGGGTGTCTTGGTGAGTGGCAAGCTGAACATGAGCCAGCAGTGGCCTGGCAGCCAGGAGGGCCACCTGTGTCCTGGGGCCATCAGGGACAGCATGGCCAGCTGGGCAAGGGAGGGGATTGTCCCACTGCTCTGCACTGCGGCAGCCTCACCTCAGGTGCTGGGGGCAGTTTTGGGCACCACAATGTAAGAAAGATATAAAGGCGTTAGAGTGCATCCAGAGGAGGGCTACGAAAAGGGGGAAGAGTCTAGAATGGAAACTATTTGAGGAGCAGCTGAGATCACTTCCTCAGCCTGGAGGAAACTTCATCATGGTCTACAAATTCATGAGGGGAAGTGGAGAGGCAGGCATTGATCTCTTCTCTTGGTGACCAGTGACAGGACCCCAAGAAATGGCCTGAAACTGTGCCAGAGGGGGTTTAGGTCAGGTATCAGGAAAAGGTTCTTCACCCAGAAGGTGGTCAGGCAGTGGAACAGGCTCCCCAGGGAAGCAGTCTTGACAGAGACTGTCAAAACACCAAGCTTGACAGAGTTCAAGCAGCATTTGGACAATGCTCTCAGGCACATGGTGTGTCTCCTGGGGATATCTTGTGCAGGGCCAGGAGTTAGACTTGATGATCTTTGTGAGTCCCTTCCAACTCTGGATATTCTGATACTATACAAATACTTGTGTGAAGACTGTCCCTTTTATTGAGACAAAAAGCCAATCCCTGAAGCTGTTGGTTGTGTTTCTGTCAGCCCAACCCCTATCCTGGCAGGCCCACCTTCAGCTTTGTCCAGAGGGCTGGGCCAGCAGGTTTGGGGGTGGAGGGGGCTGTTTCTGTTGTGGCTAGGGCTGGGCAGTTCCCACAGCTGCTTGAGGGCAGCCAAGGAGGGGCAGGGGAACAGGGACAGCTCTGGGATTAGATGTGTGAGTTTCTTAGGGCTACTGCATTGGCAGGGCAGGTTCAGGTGAACTGGTCTGGCTGTCTGAGTGTGTGATCAGGCGGGCGCGTTCCTGCTGGTCTCCAGCAGAGAGTTGCCTGTGGAGAGAGGAGGTGGCTAAGCTGCAGGTGAGACACAGGGACTCTCCTCCACAGCGGGGCCCAGACCTGGCAGGGCTCACTGCTGTGAGTGAAGCTGCTGGCACACCTTGGCAGAGGCATCACCAAGCAGAGGGCCTCCTCCAGGCAGGTTCACTGGTTAGCAGGAGGTGCCAATGCATCTCTTGCTTTCTAGAGCAATATTACCCCCACTCTTTCTCATCCTGACTTTGTTTTGCCTCTGCCTGTCGCTCATGCGAGCTGCTCTTATCCAGGCAGGCTCAATTTGAGCAAACACTGGCTCCAGTCCAAGTAGGCTCCCCAAGAGAAGACCAGAAAATAAGAGGCCAGTTAAAGCTGCTGACAGCTGCAAAAGCCTCAGCAGAGTTTTTCAACCAACCACTAACTTGCTCCTGCACAGCAGCCTGACTAGAAGCACTTTGTGGCTGTGAGCTGCCTTTGAGGGAAGCAGGAGCTGTGAGGGGATTGATGACTCACCGTTTTCTCCCACACCAGCAGAGTGCGAGAGAGCACATCAGTACCCCAGCTGTCACAGCAAGCACGACTATCACTATGCCTACTATACAGCCTATTCCACGACAGAAAACGCTTTCCATGTGCTCGTGGGCATTAGGAGCTTGTTTGGTTGTTTCTCCAGCCTTTTCTGCAGAGCAATTCAAAGTGTTAGCCTGTCTGCTGCCTGTTTACCACTCGTGAACTTGCAGCATGTTTGATATCACCAGAATGTTCTCTTTTCCCCGCAGTGCTGGTCCTGGAGGCATACTCCCACCTTTGGGGATGGTTGTCCCTCTGAACAGAGCTCAAATGATCAGGAGTGGGGAGCACTGCTACTTGGCCAGTCACTTCTTCGGCAAAAACTCATAAGAAGTTCCACATGCAATTCTCCCTCTCTGGGCCAGCTCCCACGCCCCAAGGGGATGGAGTCAGGCCTTCACAGGAGACACTTGAGCCTTGCTCTCCCTGTCTGCCTTTTCCCCAGCATGTGCACCCCTTGCAGCCACTCCCAGGTTTCAGGATGTGTTTCCCCATAAGGGACCCCAGCAGGACTGCTCAGTACCTGAATGCTTTTGGTCTGCTTGAGGAGATTCGCCAGCTTTCACATTCTCTTTTTTTTCTCCAGACTTTGGTAGTACTACCAAAAAGCAGATACAGGTAAAGCCTCAGCATGGCACAGGCATGGAGGATGTAGGAGGATGGGGAGGTTCCCTCTAGCTTCCTTGCCCAATATACGAATCAGAACACTAATGTGGACCTCAGCTCATAAGGGGGATCCTGTCTGGGGCTACTTTGGTAGCTTTGGTCATCTAGGTACTCAGGGCAAGCTCTGGGATGGAGCTGCAGGGGAAGCTATGTTTGTGCAAGAGTCCTGTTTTGCATTTTCTCTGCAATGGGATCCAGATGTCTTGAACCTAACACACTCTCAGCTTAGTTTCTGATGTCCTTAGTTTCTGATGTCTACATCCAAGAGTAGGCACTGGGGAAAGAGCCTGCTGCCACACAGCCATCCTGTGCTGACCATAGGACAGCAACTACCTGGCCATGCCAGAGGCTGGCATCGGCCTTGGGATGAACGAGTTGCATTTGACATGGAAGGAAGATTAAAAGGTAAATGTACTTTCTACTAGGTAACTTACCTGTGGGATTATGCATATGCTTGGCGGCTGGAGATTTCTGTGCGCCATCAGCCTCAACATCTTAAAGAAAATTGCTCATTAGTAAGCTATTGACACATTAGTGATAATTATTCTTTCAAAGGAAGGGACATTGAGAACTTACATGCTCCAAGCTCGCCCAAGGGCTCCAAACCATCTTTCTTCCAAGCTGCCAGAGAATCTGCTAGAGAATTAGCTAGAAGCAAGCACAGAGAAGTGTTTCCATTGAGTGTTGGGATCTTCTGCTCTTGTGTACAGAAGCACTGGATGGGGGTCAGGTAACAACGTGGGAGCCAGATGTCAGTGGATTGCCAGAGCTGCAGAGAACCTGGGGACCTCTGAGCTGGCAGTTCAACACTCTTCAAGCACAATGTGCAACACCCCTGGAGGAGAGATGAACCCTTGGGACTCTCTCAACAGGAGAGTGCTCATACAGAGGAAACCTTCACTAAAGCACTGGCGAGAAGACCCCCCTAGCCCATGAAAGGCTAGACCAGTGCTGGCAGCTTACCTGCTTCCTGTGATTTCTGTGGAGCATAGTTGGCAGCCAGAGAATGCAGGACCATCAAGAGAACGAGAAGGGAGAGGAAAAGACGCTGGACAAAGGCCATGGTCCCTCTTCCACCACACTGCTGCTGCTGCAGTTGGGGATGGGGGCTGAGCAGTTGGTTCTTATGGCCAGTGCAGTGCCATGGAGTTCTGTGACCTCATGGTCTCATGCAACCAGGGCAGGGCCGTGTGGGGATGGCACTCAGGGTGCTCATGGAGAGCTGCTGGAGCACCATGAGGCTGTGTGACCTCATGGCCCTGGAATGAGCAGGCAGCCAGGGTGGGCATGTGTGGGGATGGAACTTGGGGTGTTCCTGGGAAGCTGCCCTCCCAAGCAGGGGAGCACATCCCATAGGGCAGCCCCACCCAAGGGCTGGGACACAGCCTCCCCGCTGCAGGATCAAGTATACCTTCTACAAGTCTGCAGACAATGCCAAGCTAAGTGGTGCAGTTGGCACACCTGAAGGATGGGAAGCCATCCAATGGGACCTGAACAAACTTGAACCCTTATGGGGTTCAATAAGACCAAGTTCAAGGTCCTGCACCTGCACTGGCACAATCCCCTGTATCAAGCTGCAGAAGGCTGTAGTGTCTGCTTAGTTAAGCAATGTAATTTTTAAAATAAGACTAAAAGAGTATTTTAATAAAATATTGCATTTAGTTGAGTAATTCTGTATGTAGAATAGGTATAAGAGAAAAAAAAATTGTATCTTTGGGGCTTTTTTGTGGTTCAACTATTTTTTTACTGTAATGCCTTGATACTAAAAACTGCTTGAAAAACACATAGAATGTTTCGAAGAACTTCCCAGTTGTATCTCTGATAATCAGTGGCTTATCATACAGGCTTTCCTCTAGAAAGAGATTAGCTACAACGAAGAAATTCTTCGCTAAACATGGTGAGGCACTGAAACATGTTGCCCATAGAAATGGTGGCTGCCCCATCTCTGGTAGTGTTCAAGGCAAGGCTGGATGGGGTTTTGAGCAACCTCGTCTAGTAGATGTTCCTGCTGGTGCCAGGGAGGTTGGAACAGAATGATGTTTAAGGTCCCTTCCTACCCTAACCATTCTATGATTCTGTGATTGACTTGACTTTCTGAGCTGGGTGGTGTCCAGGATTTCTGTCTGTTGTGGTCTTCAGTCTGTCATCCAACAGACTTATTTTGTCTCAGTTCCCCTAAGTCAAAGGTCAGTCTTAATCTTTAAGCAAAAACATGACTTTCAAGCACACTGGCAGTTTGGATACTGAATAGCTCTGCTTGCTGCCACACCCACCAAGCCCATTCTTTTTTTGGGTCTCCTTGCTGTCCATATCTTTCCAACCCATGGTGTGTTTGTTATCTGGACTTCTCAGAAGAGCATCTATTAACAGAAGACAATGTCTTTATGTGGCTGAATGGACAATAATTCTCTGCCTTATGTGACTTTAGAACTGCTTCTCCCCTGCCTTTGTTACTGTGTCCTTGAATTCTTTAGTGAACCTGAAGAAATCTGATCTCACTCTTAAGGAAGACATACTTAGCACTACTTTTGGTATGTTATGTTCCCAGTGTTCTCTTAGCCTATGGTTAAAATTTCTCCAAGGGTGGGTTAAACTGCCCTTGGAAGTTCCTTTCCCAAGGGGTGTTTGTACTGAGTGGGATTTGAACTCTTGCCTTTCAATATCTCTGTGAGGTGTGTATTTCTTATGGTTATAACTATTCTCCACATAGGTAGGGAAAATTCAGGCCATTGTGGCTAGCAACTCACATCTAAAGTCATTCTTTAAAGACAGAGAGTATTGGTGATTCTCTGCAAGTTTATTCTCAAGGTGGTTTTCTAATTCTGCACTAATTTACCCTAGCCTCTTCCTTCTGGGGATAAGAGCCTGCTGTGCCTTCCTTTTAGTAGGAAAGGCATTTTTCTTGCAGCTATCACAGAATGGTTCTCAAATGGTCTGTGGTGCTGGCAGACCCAGAATGGGTGGAACATCCCTGTACTAATATAGTGCCTTCTGGCAGGTCTCAAACTACTGCACTTGCCTTGAAGAATCTCTCAGAAACATTGGACATGCAGTCTACCGAAGGTTCATGTACACCTTCAAAGAACAGTTTGTACCGTAATAAAGTATTCAAGATCATGTGGTCCTTGACACTGCAATTTTCCAGTCACTATTTTTAAGGATGCCAAGTCCCACCTCCAGGTTTTTGAGTTGTACCAAGCTATATCTTGAAGTCACTTATCATCTGAACACAGAAGAGAAGCTACTTATGTACTGGCTATGATGCCCTGTGAAGGCTGATCTAGAACAGAGGCTAGACAGAGTTAAAGAATAAAGTAGGGATTTATTAAAAGGCCTCAATGGATACACCTTGGGCAGTACAAGAGGCCAGCCAGGGCTACACCCAAGATGAACCTAAAATGGTCACAAAATGGATGACTGGTCACAAGGTCTCTCACTTTTGTAAGTTCTGGTCCATTGGCATATTGGAGCTAATTGTCCAATTATAGCTTTAGATTATGAAGTCCTATACTGCTTGATTTTCTCTCTTCATTCCACTGTTGTTTATGCTCTTGGGCCTGAGATTTGGGTCTGTTGTCCTTGGTCCCCAGCTAGAGAAGGAATTGTTTTGTCTCCCTACTATGTGAAGAGAGCTTACCATCCCCTAATGTGAAGCTCAGAACTACACACTAAAGTAGTACAGAATCTGAAAAATAAAAAAGCTAAAACCTGAGGCATCAGCTAACTGGCACAGTGTGATGCAGCTGTGAATCCCCTCGTAGCCTTTGCTTTCTCAGAGGGACTCCAGAATTCTGCTCCCCATCTCCCCCTCTCCTGTACACCATGAGATCGGCTTCAGGTTAGGGGGATCTTCTGCAGGTACTGCCAGAGAAAATTTTTTCTGGCCAAAAAATACACCCACTGTGTGCACCCACTGTATGCATGTGGACTGCATATGTTGAAAAAGTCTGGTAACTATAATCTCTTTTCTTTGAAAAATACTGGAATCATACAGTGGAGTCTTTATGACTAAAGATGCCTCTGAAAATGTTTTTTAGATCTAGTTTTACTGAAATGCTAATTGTACTTTGTGTAGTGGCTTTACTGTGACAGTGGCCATGTTTAAGAAAAATAGAATAGCTGCACTCCTGTAAAAACAAAAAAAACCCAATCAAACCCTTATTGAGATTGATTATTTGTCCTGGAAGGGGGTCATTTCCCATGTGATTTTTCTGCTAAATTATAATCTAAAATTCATAATGTTATAACCCTGGAATGACTTTTCATGCTTTGTGTATTTTCATTTCAGTAAGTCTCAGCAGTTTTGTACCACGACAAAACTTTCTAAGTATCGATCTGCCTGTGGTGATAGAGACATTTTGCAAGTATCCTTTGAAGTATGTTTGTTCTTTTAAGGTAAGAAGGGAACTGTTCAGAATTTAGTGACCTACAAAACTTCAGTTGGATGTCATTTTAGACAGGATGCCCTAAAATATTTCTGTAGAGATTTGACATCTTTATCCCATCTCTGCATTGATTATTGTCCATGTGCCAAGCTAAAAATGAAATCTCTCACTTTCTTGTGCTTAAGAGCATATTTTTGGTCAGTGCTTTTTTTAACTCTTGAGGGTGAGCCTTAACAGATGTGACAAGAAAGCCAAAGTAAGCCTGAATTTAAGTCAGGAAAAAAGCTGTGTGCTTGCTAGCTTTGCAGTACCAGAGTTTTATTATTTTTGTGTCATTATACTGAACTATATAAGAGGATATGGCAGTTTTGGTTTTGGTTTTTTTTTTTTTTCTTCAAAAGAAAATAGAATAGCTGTTCAAAAAACAGGATAATTCAATTAGCTCTTGCTTATTAATGAACAAGATTATATATATACACATACTTATAGATAGTAGACTTGAATGTGGGTAATCTAGGAATCCTTGGCCGTAGGAACTGAAATGTTTATGCGTGGCCATAGAATAACTAAACTGTGTAATTCAGTTGTTAATAACAAGTCCATAGAAGCAGAGGAAAGGTACCACATAAGCTCCTGTTTTCTGAGAGCACATCAAGGTTCACTCTGCCCCAGCTGCTTTCTGACTGTGTGTTCTTGCCAGGCCATTCAGGATGGAGGTAGCTACTGCAGTTAGCAAGCCTTTAACCAGCAGTGAAATTTACCTGCCCGTGCCTCATTCCCACATGCATACACATGTACATAAATCCACTCAGCTTTTCTGGCTAATAGGTAAGTAGGAGAGATAAGTCAGATTTCTGATGATATTCTAGTCATTTACTAGGGTGTGTTTTGGAAAATATTCCTAATCATGATTTCATACTTGGGTCTAGAATACCTTCTTAGTTCAGGCATGGTGTCAGAACTATAACCTTCCTCCAAAACCACACAAAGCAAGCAAAGAAGATGGTGGTTTTGCTGTCTCCTGCTTTCACTCAGATTGTGAGGAGTGCAGGTTTAAGTATCCAAACTTAGCTCTTAAAAAATAAAAATCTGTAAAGGCAGTTCCCTGAGTGGGTATGTTATGGCATAAAGCTGATTTTACTCACATAATTTCTGTGAAACAGAATGGTAGCTAGAAAAATAATCTTTGTATGTCTCTCTCTGCATACTAGAAATACAATACATATATCTTTATTTTCTATTACTTTTTTTTTAACATTTTCTCAGATACTTGCAATGAACCTTAACTACATTCAACCAGGTACCTCATCTCACTATCAGGAGCACTGGCAGTTATCAACGCTGTACCCTGCTTCGCTTTGGATGGTCAGTGGATATTAAATTCCTTCCTGGAAGCCACACTGAGCTCCCTAATTGTAGAAAAACAAAACAGAGAGCTTGTTGGCTTTTTGATTTTGCTTGCTGGGAGTGCTCTTTTGGCTGCCAATGTTGCACTGGGACTTTGGATGGTGACGGCGCGATAGAACATCGGATATTTTTCCATCAGTTCTCAAAGTACACAGAAATAATGAATACATTACATTTTAAAATGTGTCCAGTACTGAGATTGAAATAATTCCCTTAATATGACACTGAAAGAACAACTTTCAACTGGTGGTTGCTGTTTTAATTTAAAACTTTATAGCACCATGCCTGTGGTCATGGGAAATGTAGTAGGAAAAAGTAGGGGCCTTTTTATTTACTCTTTAAGCACTGTATTCATTCTGGAGAAATTTCATTTAAGATTTCATAGGAAAAAATCAGACTTCATTAATTCAGATTTCAAAATAAGGGAATTATTTTGCCTCAAACATTTGTAAAGTGGGATAAAAAAACAGTTTTATTTTATAATTTAAATAATTGTCTGTGTGGGCTCTGATAATTTCTCAATCAGCATAGTCTTCAGTGACTTGTTTGTTTTTTTTAGTCTGGTATTCTACCAAACTGGATTTTAAGAAGCCCTAAAGTCTGGTCTCAAAATGGGGAAAAGCTAGGTAAATGCTTACCATGTATTAATGGGGAGAGAGCAGCCATTTGGGTTAATGGCTTTCCTTTCCACCTGGCCAAAATGACTGGAGGAATGTTGTCCTCAGGATGTAAATGAGGAGTGCCAATGTCTGCTAAAAATGAAGCATGTGGGAGGATAACAAAGCCCACATGTTTGTGTTGCTTACACTTTCAGTTGTATGTTATCAGACACAGCTGAAGTTTTTTAAAAGGCAATATTTGTCAGCAATAGCTACAAGATAACTGAAATTTAGTTTCTGAGTGCTGAAGTATGCTGTGCAGAGTTTTCCTAAGTGATATGTAATGTTTGTGGTGTTTTACTCAGAAAATAATAGTGTATTCTACCTGTTAAGAGTTGAAAGTGAAACCTATTGTTTTTATGGTGTCTATCTTCTAATGCTATGCATGCAATATGTACAGTAACTCACTGATGGTTTTCTGTATTTCAAAGTGTAATTTTCCTTTGCTAGGATTCATTCTGTTCAAAGATAGCTAACAATGATATTTAGCTTGTCTTAGATATGAATTATTTAGAGGAAGAATATGATTGTGACTTGAACTATTTAAACATTTGGCTTTTCTTTCTGAGATGAATACAGACCATATCCTTGTTCTTAAATCAACAGTGAAAGGACAGTCAGTGTTTTACTGACTGAAGTATGTCTGATGTGCTTTGAAGTTCTTTAGGTTTACAATGTTTTGTACCCAAAAGGATTATATATTTCATGTCTTTTCCTCCTGTGATGTATTGCCTAGTTTATCTAAACCAGGTTCAGTCAGAGCCTTGCTTCAATATAGGCTGATACCTAAACAAAAATGCTCTGGTTTGGGAGCCTAAATATTTGAAATAGAAAATTTTAGAAAAATACCCTGCAAGTTCTGCCTCATACATATGGTGTTCCCCATAGGAGCTGCTGCAGCTCAGAGTTCCTTTACAGGCTTTACAGAAATGGCCTTTCTACCAGGAACTGAAGTGGAACCTAAGCTCACAGATCCTGGCTTGCAGGGAGCACTGAAACATCCAGGACCAGGTAAAATAGATTCTTCTGGCACTTGAGGTGAAAGCCGGGGTAATTACAAAGGGGGGCTGAGCCCAGTTCCTGGTGGTGCTGCACAAATTCATAACTCTGTTATGTTTGCATTTGCCCACTGATGTGTACTTTTGCACAGTAGCTTTCACACTTCAGATGCACTCCTTTCCTACAATGATGCAAGCAGTAATGAGAAACCATGTTTATTTATTTGTTGTTGGCTAGTTTACATCCCCTTCCAGTGCTGCCACAGGCTGGGTGGGCCCTTGAAGTTCACCTCTGTGGGGTGGCTGGCCTGTGCCTCTCCTTTTCAGTCATTTCAACCCAGGCAAATTGGGACAGATCCTGGTAGGAGAGGGTGAATCCTTCAGTCCAGTGTGAGCTGGCCCCTTTAGGGACCACTAAAAGTAAAACAAAGTGCAAGAAAGGAAAAGCAAACTACACCCTGTAAGTCTAACTTGTCATCACTCCTGGAAACACAGAGAGGTTTCAGAGTAGCAGATGGGCCACTCTGCCATCCCTCAGTGGGCAGGAGGACAGGAGCAGCCTGGTCCTTGCACAAGGCCTGGCTCTGAGACTGTTCCAGACTGCCCTCTCACCTCAGTGGCTGTTTACTGATCTGAGCTCTTCCTTTCAGTGGCTCTTTAACACTTTCCTCTGTATCATCCAATCTACAGTGCAAAAAATTAATTTGGACTTAGAAGCTTTAAGGTAGTTTAGTAAGACAGGATATTTACTTTCAAAACATGTCAAGTTTGATATTTATTTATTCATGTTGACTACAATGGCTTGGAACAATCCTTTAGTATAGTGCCTCTCATGGAAATGTAGGCAACAGATTTGGGAAAACCCAAAGCTTCTGAATTGACATGCACAAATTTCATCTGCTATAGTGAGGCTGGCTGGCTGTTCCTGGTTATTTAGTGTGCTACTAAATGAAGTTTAGTATGAAGTTTTATCAAATGAAGCTAAACATGAAGTTTTATCAAATGAAGCTAAAGCCAGTGTACTTTACACAGTCAGTGAAAGCCACAGTTCTACTGAGTAGAACTTAAGTCTGTGTCTGACCTCATAAGGAAGAAGAGGGTGGAGAAGACATTGGTCATGGCTTTAGCAAAACAGACCCACTAGGGCACTGTAAAGACCCTAGATACCTTGTATGGAAGAGAGAGGACTAGAAGTGCTTAAAAATAATTCATGAGTCCATTTCTCCACATGCTAAAATTTGACTGAGTAAGGGTTGAATGAGACATGTACAGGTTCTTTAGATCAAGACTTTAGGCAAACTTGAGTATGAATGGTGACCCAGCACATCTTAGATTAGTGTAGACAAAGGTAATAGTCAGGTTGGACTACTCTCTTAAGAAGAAGTTGTTCAGTGGGTCCATTTCATTCTCTATAATCCTGACATATGGATTACATTCTGATAAGCATGTGCCATATGTACACTTACTGGGACAATTTTTCCTTGGGTTTTGGCCATTTATTTAGCAAGAGAAAACACAAAAGTACAGAGTGATTTTTGTGTGTTGGATTTTTACATCAGCATTTCTGATGTGTGTTTTGTTTTTGTAAAAATAGGAAGTCTTTAAATTAAATCCTTCTACATTTTATTCTGATTAGCCCCTCAGAATCTTTAATACAGAATCCAGCAATATAATTTTAGGGCATATTGACTGGACTATAAAACACAGCACTCTTAAAGATTGGATGGCTGCTATTATTTATGTATATACTATGCATTTTAAATCTGTATCAGATGGAAAAAGTAATGTCTAATATTCAGAAATGTTATACTTAGCTTTTGTTTGAAAATTTCCAGAAGAATTCCATAATTATAATTATTGTTCGACTTTTTTTTAATGAAGTTGTTTTTTATATCAGCAAATATTTACATAGCATTTTCTGATAGTGCATGATATGACATGAAAATGGAAAACTCCTTAGCATGGGGGACGTTACATGCTCTTTGCTAACTTGGGAATTTAAAAGCAGCTTGCTTCTGTACAAATTAAATGAAAGAGGCTTCAGTAGAAAAAGTATAGGCAAACTTGCAGATTAGTCATCCCAAATTATGAGCCACAGTGGAAAATGTGTTAACTCATCCTTTTTATTTAGAATGAAATGACCATGTTATTAGTTTCTGTGACAACCATGTTAATAGTTAATGTGATAATTCTACATTTGTGGATATGTGTGTACACATACATTTGTATAAGAGATACATACATAGCCATAGGATGGATTAGTGCTTTTTTAGGGATAGCTTACAGCAATCCTCCATATCTTGCAATGTAGGCTTTTGTTTTTCTTTTTCCACCTCTCTGTGAATTCTCTCTATGGTTTTCTCTGGATTTAAAAAGAGAAACTTATGTTTTTTTCCCAAAAGCAATTCTTAACTTCTTTATTAACAGAAGACAAGTGGTGGGTTCATGATGTAACCACAGCTGCATGAGTTTTGTTCAGCTGATGTTTAAAGCATGTTTTTTATTTCTGTGAAGCCTCAGCTACAAGCATGGTAAACACAGCTTTTTCAGGGCAACTAAAAAAGGTCGGCCTTCACTCTTTACTACTGCTGTTTGTGCTGTTCTGGAGAACTGGGATGAACAAGGCTCTGCAGAGCATAGTGAAGAAATAAAGTTTTCAGGACAGAACTCTCCATGGCAGTCAGGATGTTTCAGCTTTCTTTTAATAAGGATATGTTTTGTTCAGTTTAGCACATGAGCACTCCCAGCATTCCCATAGCTTCCCATACATTTTACATGATGTCAAAGGGTGACCTGTAGGAATATTTTTTAAATAAATTACGTTTGTCTTACAAATTCAGAGCTTTCATACAGATCTGGATATCACTAATGACAGATGAAGAAGGCTTATAAAGGTTTATATAGCCTTGTCTGTATTTAACTGTTTTTAAAATATGTGAGTTAAACTCTAGATATAAGTAGTTATTACTTGTAAAATATGCTTTCTGTACACCTGCATTCAGACCAATTTCCACAAGCAGTCTTGCCTCAGCTTTGTTCTTGTAATTTTGTGAATAAGGAATCTTGAAACTTAACACAGGTAAGACCCAATATTGGCAAATATTTTATACCCTCTTGATCCTGAACTTCATGTGACATGTTCTACTAATTAGTTATTTAATGTGACTGAGTTACCTGGGATACACACCCTGCACAATGCAGCATTTGGGAACATTGCACTGGGGACTGCCACAAAACAGCAGCTCTGTGACTTCTGGTCCTTGGGCTCATCCACTCCATCATGTGAAGAGCAGATGGCAGCGTTTAAGGGCAGTGAAGGACTTGAGTTCATGGCAGCTGTATGAAACTTTCACACTGCTGACCTGGTGTGAAAGGACAGGAACAAAGAGCAGGATATGACACTGCAATTCCTTTCATTCCATTTACATTGTCATGAAACCTGAAAAGAACTTGTAATTAACATTTCAGAGCAGGAAGATATGTTTTCCAGCCCTTCACTGAATCATTCAGTGACTGGTGGTCAAACTTTTTTCTTAACACTTTGTCATTCCTTCAATAAATATGTGCTGATAAGTAGCATGAGTAGTTGAAGCATATTTTGTAAAATGGACTTGGGTATTTCTCACCTCTGGATGTTCATCCTGGGATGGTTTTTGTAGCATCATAGTATAATTGATCTTGATTGATACTGGTTGAAGGTTTGGAGGCTATTTCCAAGCCTATTTGGAAAATCTATTTCCAAGTTGTTTGTTAATATTTTAAATTCTTCTTTTCCTTACATTGCTTTGTTTTTAGATTTCATATACTCAGTTGATCTTATCTGAAGCCTGTCAATGGAATATGTATTGTTTAGAAATTCACTGTGGGATTTTTTTTTTCCTTCTACATGGCCTTATTTTTCACACTGACTCACAGCTGTGGAATGTTAGATTTCTAGACCCTTTGTTCCCACTATGCATTGTTCATGATCATGGGTTTTTTAAAAGACAGGAAAAAAAGAAAGCTTCATTTTGAAAATGTCAGCTAACAAATATATGGAACACTGAATAATGTATTGTGGTTTTGTTTTGCTTTTTTCTCTATTTAATTAACCAAACAATAAGTATTGTTTTCTATGTATGATAAATGTATCCTGCAAATAAATTCATTGTCTGATTGTTGATGTGCTTAAGTCTGTTTTTAAAAATAAGGTAGAGTGACATAATTCCTTATTAGTGGCAATTGCCACTAATATTCTGTCATATATTCTGTTCTCTTCATATGTGATGCATATATTCTCTCTGGGTACCAACAAGATACACCATCCTTTTCAGTATCTGACCACCTAAAAATAATAATAACTGTAACTTTACTGTCCCTTATTTATCAGCTTATCACAGTAAGTAGTAGTTGAAATATTGGACGCTGGATGTCATCATCAAGGTAAGCAAACCACTGCTCTGGCCAGTCCTGTGTGAAGAACTTAGAACGTCAGCTCTTCAAAGGTGAACTCACCTATGACAACCTCTGATTTGTTTATCCAGGCCAGCCCAGAGCTGGGTACATCCCCTGGTTCTGGACAGGTTTCCTTGGGTACCCAGGTGGTGTCTGGGCTGTGCTGGCACCCAGCTCTGTGTGGGAGGGAAGTGTTGTTGCTGTTCCTTGAGCAAGCTCATCTGGAGCCAGCCAGGTTATTTGTTCTGAGAACTGAGCCAGCCTTTGTTGCCTATTGGACACGCTGTTACTTTATACAAGCAGAGCTCTTTCAGCAATTGTGGCTTTGTTCCCAGATAAAAGATTGCCATGAGAAATGGACACAAAGCACAGATTGGACACATTGGTAGGATTTCCCAGATAGGTTGCTATGCAGTTTTTGCAATTTTCTGAATTGCATTTTTCTGGCATGAGGAGATGAGATCCTTTTCCTCTTACCCATGTTAAAGCTAGATACAATAGCATTTTTTTTTTTTCTGAAGCATGTAAGCTTTTAGGAGAGTTCTGAGGTTTTTCAGTTGGTTTTGAAAAGCTTATCCTTTATTGTGATGAGGTATGTTCCTCTTGTAATCTGGAAAAACAATCAATTATATCCTAAGGAATATTGCCTTATTTACTAATGTAATTTCAGGCTAAAATTTAAAAAGAAACCCTGTATCTATGAGTCTAATTGCTAGTAACTTTATAAAGAAAACTGAATATAATTCTTCCTGTGATCATACCAGCTTGAACCACCAAGCACAGAAGCATTCCTAAATACCTGCAGTAGATCTGTATGCACTGAACTCACTTAAATATTTTAAAAGTATTTTTATGATCTTCTGATATGACTTACACAACAAAATAAAATTTAATGTTTGATTCTAATCTTACGGTGGTAACACAACATTTATGAGGACTAAGCTGATAAATGTCTTGTAGCTGGACTAAAATTTTCCCCCCTTTTTTACCTCAGAGAGATGTGGGTCTGGTGTTTGCTTTCATACTTTTAAGGCTCTGCTGTTGTTGAAATATAGTTGGATATTATTACCAATTATGTATAATATTATTTACATTTATGATCAGTTCTACCTCTTTTTAGTTCTTTGCAAGTATATTAGTGGCTGCATACTATATCACTGCCACTTCTGCCTGTCTTGAAAACACATGGTCCTACATCCGTTTTATTTCCCCCTCAAAGGAATCTTCCAAACTGAAAATAAATACTTTTTTCCTTTTTTTCTTTTTAATGTTGTCCTTTCAACTTGCTATTGCATTACAAAAGTTCCTGTCCTTTTACCTTTCATGGCTCTTTGAGGACATCTATTAGAATATTACCAGATATTTTTTTTAATTTCCCCAAACCAACTGAATTTGATTCAGTTGCCCACGCAGGCATCTGTTGTGGTCTGAGATATCCTAAGGTGTTCTTAGGTTAAAAATCTGACTTGAAAGAACATTTTGAAACTCATCCCCCACTTGTCTCCTTTTGTCTCCTGGTGGATGAGTCCCAGGGTTTCTGAGACCTACACATGGGGCTTCCAGATGTGGGTGAGACCCTACTGGAGATCAAAGACATTCTGGACCAGCTGCTGGATACTTGGAAAGGTACCTGAGGGCATTTTGTATCACACCAGATGCTTGCACGTGGGCAACAAATCAAGCCAAACAGATTCCCTTCCTTCCTTGCATTTTTTTCATTTTGGCTCATGAATTACAATAGACTATGAGGCTTCTTGAGTAAGTATATCTGACATAAAATTCATCTAAGCTTTTCTGTTTATGCAGAATAGTGTGATCCAGACTGTTACAAAAGTCGGGCTAGCAGAATACATTCATTCTCCTCCTGCACTGACCTGAGGCCTGGAAGCAGCAGAAATTAGTGTTGCTGCCTTACCTACAGCAAGAAAAAGGAAAGCTGATGTTATGAGGAGAATCCCATCAGTCTCAGGCTGTGGAGGCACCAGGTAGAGACAAGGAATGTGAGGGGGCTGTGATCGTCTGCCTAGTGCCACAACTGTGCATTTGACTGGTTTTAACTTGCAGGAGAAAAAAATGAGACTTACAGTTAAAAGTGGGATAAAGTCAGGGAAGGCAGTGATAGAGAGAGGTGGTTTGTTCATTTACAGAATCATTAATAACTCACAGTAAGCATTTTTACTCTTTGGTTTTTTTCCATTGAAGCATACATAGAGCTGACCTGCAACTAGAACTAACTTCAGTCATTGGTAGAAACACATTGCTAGCAAGATCAGAGAGGCAATAAAAGCCTGTCCTTCCAGACAGCAGTTCAGGGTGTTAAGACTTCAGAGTTTTGTCCCTCTCCCTGACTGAGGATCAGGACCAATCTGACTTTCAGTTAGTCTAGATGCAAAGTCAGAACTTTTCTCCTCCTGTTTCCACAGTCCCCCTTCAGCATGAGTTAACCTTTCAAATGCAATTATTAAGAAAATAATTTTTTTAAATGTTTTGCCCCTTGGCTCTGTTTTCATTCCTGTAGCTATTTGAATAACTAGCAGATACTTGGCCAAACCACCTGTATCTCTACCACTGCTGCAAAATCAACAAAGATTATGAATGTGTGTTATAAACCACAAGTTCCTGGGTACTTGCCACTGGTTATACCAACATTTTTTTTCCTTCACTTTGACTGTTTACTGCTCTTTATTAGATGCTTGAATTTATACCTTGGAAATGTTCTGGCACTTGCAGTGCTAAACATGCTGCAGTGCTGAAGGAAGGAAAAATGAAGAACCCAATCTTGCATAGTGTGCTTTTTACAACAAAATTCACTGTTTTGTTTAGTGAACCAACACAGATAAGATTATTTTATCATAGATAAAAGCTCTGGTTATTTTTCCAGCATTTATATTCAAAGGTACTCCTAAGGAGAGCACTTCAGTAGTTAACCTAATTGGCCTCTGTGTACCACTGACCTCTGCAATTAAATGGAGCTTAACCAGAAGT
Organism: Molothrus ater; assembly: GCF_012460135.2. NCBI lineage: Eukaryota > Metazoa > Chordata > Aves > Passeriformes > Icteridae > Molothrus > Molothrus ater. Next base: position 14,823,923 of record NC_050479.2, on the reverse strand, counting down.
TAGACCAGAAGTTAAAATATTACTGTGATTGTTGTGAAAACTTCAGCATATTATCAAATGGTAATTTTTCGACAAAATGTAGAAATCTATTGTTCAGTTGAGATTTTAACTAACTGGAACTGCACAATTTTTTTAACCTCTTTTTCTTTTTTTATTTTGATTGAAAATACCACAAGCCATTCTGAAGAGAATATTTTAGTTTTCACTTGCAGGGTTAATTTAGAGGGGTTCTCTTTAACATGTGCAAATGATGGTGGTAAAAAAAAGTGCATAATTTAACAAAGTGATGCTAAATATGACACTAAATGTATAAATCACTCTGTTCTCATACATGTGGTCAGGAAACCAAACCTGTCATGTTTTGATGTAAAATAGCAAAAATAACCCAGAAAATTAATGGTCATGCAAGTTTAAAAGATAATTATTTTTATTATTAATCACATGTAAGTAAATAAATTGAGGGGGAAAGCCCCTTAAATGAAGGCACTCTTCTAGATCAAAAGGGAGTTAAAAGGCAAAATGAACCTCTTGTCTTCTGCCATGGGTTTGTGCATCACAGAGTTGTGAATTTGATAAGCACTTGGTTAACTTCTGCTGGCCTGCACTAGCACCAGTGGAGATAAAAGTAACGATTGTTGGTGTCCTAGGAAGGCTGTGAACCATACAGGCTGTGCTGCAGTGAAGTGGCACTGTCAGATCCATAAAACACAACTTGCACTGAAGAAAAGTGGTTGAGCAGCTCTGTCTGGGCCTGGGATGTGAGGCCGCCCTGCAGGACAGGAATCCATCCCGCTGTGCTCCCTGTGTGACCCACAGCCCCTGCCAGGGCCAGCCCCAGAAAGGCACCTGAGTCCTTAGCAGGGACTTAGGCCAGTGGATCTCACTAAGCTCTACCATTAAGACCTTTCTTGCCCTGAGGTCAACAACCCTCCAGAACTAGCTCAGATTTTTACCCAAAATAGCCCCAAGCTCTTCTGCACATGGCCAGCCCTGGCAGGAGAAGAGCTCACATACAACCTCCAGGCTGGGATCTGGCTATGACATGTGCTGCTCCTATTGCTTGAGGCTCAGTGTAGCACTCAGTCTCAGTGTGAAATTTTATAATCCAGCATCCCACAAAAAGCAGCAGGGGTTAGTTCTGTCTTTGTAAATGCTGTGTGCAGGGGTGGGAGCAGGAAACAGCAGATGGGACACAGCCTGGTACAATCCAGTGTCTGTTTAGTGAACCACTGAACAGAACAGTTTATGTAATACTGTAGGTGAGTTCAGTATCCTGAGTGGCCAGGACCTACTTAAAATCTCTGGGACAGAGCCACAAAGTTTCCAGGAGTGTTTTAAATTGTGTTTTGATTGTTGGGTTTTTTTTAATCTTTGCTGTATCTGCAGATGCATACAAACAATGTAAGAGTGAGGTGTTTTCTTGCTGGATAGGAGTGTTAAAGAGATGCTGCCAATTTTAGGCTTTGGGCAAAAAGCTTTTATTTTAAAGAATAAATTTGCTTTGATATTTGAAAAGCTCTTCTCCTTTTCTACAGAATTTGATGAAATACCATTTCAACGATTAAAAAAATATTTAAACTTTCTTCCAAGTCTAGGGAGTGTGCAGCATGGAAGCTTATGAACAAAGGAGATTTGAAATGGGCTGTCTCCTCTTCAACTGCTCCAAATATCTGACCATGTATCAGCACAAAAAACTTGCTGTTGTGTAGCTTTAAGGCAAGTTCTTAAGATAGAACAGCTTAACTTATTAGTCAGTTAGGCATCTGAAACTAGAAATTTTTGCTTGTGCATCCCAGGCTTTGGAATGCTGTCCTATGAAATCTAACACTGCAGCCAGATAATTCGACCTGATACCAGGAAATTGTAGGTCCAAATTAAACTGAGTTCTTGAAGTAGACCCTGAATATGATATGCATGTGAAAACAGAGCTATATTGTGCACGAGCACTAAGACTCTTATCAATACGGAAACGTGAAGGAATCCTTCCTTCCATCCTCGTTCACCACAGACATAGTCTGGCTACACTGACCTTAGTGGGAAACATCCTGGCCCTGTATGGAGGGGAGTATGGAGTGTTAAAGTGATAACAGCATAAGGTGGCATGGCCTAAAGAACAGGGTCAGAACTGGACTACTGAAGGAGGAGAACAGTTGCTTCAATGTACAGAATGAAGCAAAGGGCTTCTCTTGTAGTTAATGCATTGTGCAAAGCTCTTCGCTTCTGTAGTGTAAGACATAGCCGCATTCTTCATGCACATCTTATAAAGTTATTTTGTATTGAAGCATAAGGATGTAGCAATCAAATGGAATTTGGAAGGTTTTTTTGCTTTGGGCTGTAATAAGCTTTCAAGGCTGCTTGTTGATTAAACACGCTGCTGCTGTGAGGGGAGGAATTCAGGGACTGAACCCCACCTAGCTTGAGTCACTTGCTTTAGGCATTTGGAAAGTCACACTGGCCTCTCTCTAGAGTTAACAAAGACAGACATACCACCACAGATAAGCCATGTGAGGAGCACCAGGCTCTGGGGCTGCTTCTCACCCAACATACTGCAGACCCAGCCTGGGTGAGCAGCCAGGGCACAGCCTGCTCCAGCCATGTTGCAGAAGGACTACATTAATGGATAGGATTGCTCAAAGCACCTACACAGGCAGCATAGAGTCAAATAGAATAATGAGTGTTGGTTCCTACACTGCCTGATTTCCTCTTTCTTTCTTTGGCAGATTCATGAATAAAAAGTTTTGTGTGAATAAACACTGTTTTGTGGCTGATTACTGTGCTCAAAAGGTCTTTATTCATGTGTACCACATTCTTCCAGAGAATGTTTTAGAACATGTTCTAAATCTTGTAAGTATTGGTCTTAATCATTCACAATTTTAAAATATTTTAGTCTAGTAACACAATATCTCTTCTTATATATGTGTGTGTCTTCAAGATCACTGATATGATGACAAATAATTTCTAATTGCTAGGTATCTGGAGCTAACAATCTCTTCTTATTTTTTAAAGTAACAATTACAATAAAAAGTTTTAGAAGTAAACAATAATGCTTAAAAGTACTAATGATGAAGATAGTGATTTAGAAATCAACCTGTCTAGAACAGGCTTAGAAATAAGAAAAATGTATGCCTGAAGACAGGCATTCTCAACTACATGTGTGGCCTCACATCATCCCTGTCCACCTCCCACACCAAACATATCTGCTGTAGTTGCAAATAATCACTTTTTACCTTCAGAATTGCTCAGTAGCCTTTTCTCTGTCTTTCTGCCAAGATCCAAGTTTGAAGGCTGGAAAGCCAATTAGAGATACAACTTCCCTGTCACAGCTGACTGCCCATTCATTCAGTAAAAAGGGACTTTTCACAAAGGTGCACAGTGACAGAACAAGGGGGAAAGGGCTTAAGTTGCAAATGGCGCATTTAGGTTGTGTTAGGAAGGAATTCTCTGCTGTGAAGGTGGTGAGGCACTGGAACAGGTTGTCCAGGTTGGGGATGTCTCTGGAAGGGTTCCAGGCCAGATTGGATGGGGCTTTGAGCAACCTGGTCTAGTGGGAGGGGTTCCTCTCTATGGCAGGGGGGTTGGGATGAGATGATTTTTAAGGTCCCTTCCAATCCAAACCATTCTGTGATTCTGTGATTACCAGTTTGACACTGAATTCACAACCTGTATTTCTTCTGCCTCCTGCCTTTCCCAGGACCTCCCCCACCTCCTCACTTTGACTTCAGCTTCTCACTGACAAATCCAGAACCACATTGCAGAGTTATTAGTATCTGCCTGCCTTTGTTTTGTCAGTAATACATGATTTTTAAATGAAAAAGTGATAATTTCTCAACAAGCCGTTCCTATGCAGCCAGGAGGAAGCAAAGGAGGAGCATGGCATCTGTGTTTTACTCTGGATTTAGCTGGGGACTTAATTAGCAAATGTATTTGTCAGACTTTCTGGTTTTTACATGTCTTTAAAAGAAATGACTGTGCTGATATGATTGACAAGGACTGCTTAGAGAATGATGACTCCCTATGTAATCATGTGCAGTTTGCCAGCTGTGGCAACTATTTGAAAGGCTGCACCTTCTGGCCAGAGATTATTAGCTTATATATCCCAGGTTACATACTTTCATACAATCTATTGCTTAATGTCTTATCTCCCTTAAAGTCATTAGCAATATTAGGTAAAAACCTGGATTCACACTGAAGGATGATTTGCTTTAGGAAGAAAGATGTTTTTACAGTGAATAAGCATTACATGCATCATGTAAGGATCCAGCCAAGATTCTGGAAAGCAACGAGTGAACCTGGGTAAATTTCTAGAATTCTCAGTCTAAAGGATTTATTTTTCCAATGCAAGAGAACAGAAAATGAAGTCTTCTTAGAAGAGCCAGCTTGCACACGAGGACCATTGCTCACCACACACTAACATGTGCGTTTGTGTATGTGACTCTCATTTACTTCCCACTGAAAGAAAAAATAAAATGGTTGGAAAAACTGAAGACAGGTGCTAGTAAGGGCACTAACCATATTATCACATACAATCACACTAGTTTCCTGGACAGCTGAAATAATAGCAGCCTGGTTTAGTGCCTTGGACCAGTTTCTACTGGATGACTGCACTTCACAGTAAAGCCTGCAATACATCTGTCATCAAAATTGACAGCACCTTAAATGTGATGCTGAGTAACTATGGCAGGTGCTGAGAAAATCTCCACATCTGCCCAGGCTTGGCTTTACTTCTTGGAGAACCAGGGAGATGATGGTTTGAGTAACAGAATATTTCCAACATTAACAAACTGGACTAAGTTTTACAAGACCTGAATTAAACTTTCAGCTCAGCCCATGTCAAAGAGGAGCAATAACGTTTTGGTGTTTTGCTGATCCCTTTTATTTTTCAGTATTTGGATCATAAATTCTCTGTGTAGAAACTCCCTTTTCTGAGTGCAATGATGTGAGGATATAACTCTGTCTGGAGAGAGGGGCTCCAAGTACTGATACAAAGATGGTTTGAAAGTAGTGTGCACTGGAAAAATTGATTTTTAGAAAAGAGATACTAGGTCTTAAACATGATCCCTGTCACACAGTCCAAACCCCAACAGCAGCATGCATTTTGAAAATTAATTCAGTCAAGAAGTCAGCAACAGTGCAGGCAGAGCAAGAAAAGGCAGTTGTAAACAGCAGGGAAATCAGAAACTGAGGGAATGAGCATCCTAGAAAGGACTCAGCAGGAGAGAATGCAAATGATGGTATCAAACAGAATAAAAGATGGTTTAGGAGAAGAAAGAAAGAAGCACAGAGAACAAACAGTGCTGCATTCAGAACAGGTTGGGCAAAGTAGTTTGAATGGGAACATGGAGAAAGCTCTGCTGATTTCGAAATAACAGATCAAGATGCTGATATAAATGAAAGATATTAAGGTAAATTAAGTATCAAAGAGCTATAGACAGAAGCAGGGCTGGAGTAGCATGCAGCAAATGAAAAATCAAGTTACTGGAGGGGAAATAGTTGGGAGAGTATTGAAGAATGAGGCCTCCAGTCAGCGAAGATTTAAAGTGATGATCACAGGAAAGAAAGAAGAGAGAATGGAACTGAGGGACAGGAAGTTGAAAGGGGGAATGGGAGAGATGACTGGGACTTGAAACTGCAGAAAGAGTGTAAGGATTAAAGAGAGGCCATATAGATATCACTGCTTCTCCCTCATTCTGAGGTATTTTGTGGTTTTTTATTATTTCCTTGTCTACTTACTCAGGCAGCACTTTTTGTATTTACACCAGAGTTGCACTATACATTTTTAAGATTCGTTATTTCAAGCAGCCTGCAATATGACCTTAGGGGAGTTTTAAGGTTTTATAGCAACCTTTTACCTATCCACCCCCTCTTCTCAGGAAATTTCCAGTTCATTCCTGCCATGACTGAAATGCTGCATGATAGCATCTTTGCAAAGCCTTCAGAAACAGCACCAGGCCAAAAGCATCTTATTGCTTCTCAGCATTCTCTCAAAGTCAGTTTAATCCTACATATTTAGTGCTGCAAGCAAGCAATTTCAGAAAATTAAACTGGAATTTCCCTATGTGTTTATAACATGGCAGTAACGATAGATTTTTATTTGTAGTTAAATATTATCCTGCAGTGTTTACCAATTAAACATTCAAGGCACACAGGGAAAGTGATTGTGGGCTTGACTGAAAGCCAGATGAAGGGAGAAAATGTCATTGATTCTGCTGTGGTTTAGAATTGATAAAACCAGCCCAGAGAATGATTTGTGAATAAAGGTGGTCATTTCACTAATACACTGGAAGTGGAAATGCTTGCTTTTAAGGGCTGGAACACTTACAAGACATTTAACTCCTAAACAGTTTATAAATAGAGCTCTCTGTTGTTTTCAGCAGAAGGATATACTGTAAATGTGTTCCTGGAGGCTACCATTCAGACAGAGTGCACATGATCCAAGCAATGGAATATGCCATGCCTGATGGATGTCATATGGATAGGACTACTCTGGCAATAACACATGCACTATCCCTTAAAGTTGAGCTCCATTAATTATTGTCAAGTTATAAGTGAGGCTTACTAACAGAAGTAAGCCTAAAGCTAATGCTACTCACAAGATACAGTTTGACCAGAATTACCTATAAGCAGAGAACTATCGTCTCTTTCCCATCAAAAAGGACCATTTACATTTTGAACAAAACACAGGAAAACAAATTTCATGTGTTTTTATCTTATTATTAATGAATGAGAAAGAAAAACAATAGGAAAACAATAGAATGGTTAAGGCTGGAAAAGGCCTTTGAGATCCTCAAGTCCCACCATCAACCCAGTCCCACCACCATGTTCAACATTAAACCATGCTCTCCAGTACCCTACCCACATGTTTTTTTGAACACTTCCAGGGATGGTGGCTCCAACACTTCCCTGGCTAGCCTGTTTCCATGCCTTATAATGCTTCTAGTGAAAAAATTTTTCGTAACATCCAATCTAAACCATAAACCATTTCATCTTGTCCTGTCAATTGCTACTTGGGAGAAGAGACCAACTCCCACCTGGCTACAACCTCTTTTCAAGTAGTTCAAGAGAGTGATAATGTCTCCCCAGAGACTCTTTTTCTCCAGGCTAGAAAACCCTAACACTCTCAGATGCTCACCATAAAACCTGTGCTCCAGAGACCCTTCACCAGCTCTGTTTCCCTTCTCTGGATGTGCTCCAACACCTCAAATAAATCTAATTGAAAGTAAAACAAATTTGTTGCCAAGTGGTCAGTAGTCTAAACAGTCCTATATGCACAGTTATAATGGACTTGTTCTCTTGTTCAGAATCAAATAAATTTTTCAGAGACCCTTGGGTTTACCCTGCAAAACTACAATCATGTGGTCCCATAACTAGAAGGGATCCAATAGTAGAAATGCCGACAAGAAGGGAAGAAGAATGCTTAAAGAGTAAGGTGCTTACTAGTATTTCTTCTGACCATCTTGGCCTCCTCCTGCAGGTCTATTGCAGCCCCTCACAAGTGATCCCATGGGATTTGTTTCCATACCACTAGGAAGCACTACAGCAAGTACCATGCTCGGGGATCAGAGGGACCCCAGCCTCAGTCCTCAAGCCTGGTTTATGACAGGATAAGCTGTTATCCTCTAGGGCCGAGTCTTTTAGTCCATCTACAGATTTTCAATGCAGGACAGTGAGTGGGAAAGCAGAGCTGGGTGCTGCTTCTGTACTCCTGCAGTGCTGCAGCCAGCAAAGGCTCCACACTATGTCTGGCTGCACTAATGCTGCCTAGAACACAAAAGAAAACTGGCCTCATCGACTAGGAGAGCCTCCTTGTGTCAGTGCTCTCAGTGCCACAGTGTGACCATGTCAGAGCACAATAAAATCTGTGGAAAAGGTTTCTGGAAGAATGGAGTCAAGCAGCTGCATAATTTGTTCCAAGAAGTCTGCATGACATATTGGTTAAGTTTTACAGCTTTGTTTGACATACCCAGAAGTGGCTGTCACACTGAAAATCTATCTTGTCTTTTTTTGAGCCATTTTTGTTGCAAAATCGGTTATTCAGCATTCGTTGGTCAAAAAATGAATTCATACACTTTGTCATTAGTTCCTGCACACTTCCTAAGCAAACAGTAAAAGTTAAAGGCTGGCAGTTCTGTATTGTTTATTGTTACATGGGGCTCTGTCAGTTTGAGTATGTGATGAAGAGAAATACAATAGTGCACAATTTAAAACATGAATCAGGAAGAAAATATAATCCAAGATTTTCTCTTCAGCATTCTCAAATATCTTTTTGAATCAGTGTCTTTTGGCATTGACAAGACACCGGCTTGAGCTCTATTGGCACAATAAAACAGTATCATTGATTATGACAGATGAAGCCCTTGAAAAGAAGGCAAAATAGAAAAAAGGTCAGGAAGTAGTGAGCACTCAGAATACAGCAGCTTGAATTCATCAGAGTACGAAAACAAGGCCACCTTATCACTGCCTAGATCAGAAGAGAAACCTAACCAGGATTTCTAGTACCCTGCAGGTACAACAATACATTCTTTTCTTCTGACAGCTTAACCCCTGCATAGTAGCAATCCCAAAACACTGAAAGCGTAGGAGCCAGACCAAACTAAATTACCCATGATTTGCTTTAGGTCATAAAAACAACCTTTTTGTCAAGTTTTAATTGAAAAATTAAAATGTTTCCACACCAGAAATTCTAATGACATTACCTATTCACTTATGTTTTCAATTTTGCATGTCATGCTGGTCTAGCTGGGATTGGGAAATGACAGGAAAAAAACCAGCTACTTGCCTTGTTTTTCAGGATTCATGCACTCACAAGAGTAAGACCCTGAATTGATAAACTTTAAAACAAAGAAAATACAATTGCATGTTATTCCACAAGATACTTGAAGTTCTTAAATTACAGAACCCTGTATGAATAGCCTTCCTTTGTGTAGCTGAACAATCTTTGTCTATTGAAGCAGCTGGCATCTTCAGTGCCTAGGCTTTGACATAACTCTCATCAAGGGAGGTTTTTGCTTCCTATTTTGTCCAGACAGAAGAAATGAATGGTGATCTGAATACTGTATAACAAATTCTTTTGCTCTCTTTTTCCAAGACTGCATTTCTTTCACCATTTTCAACCCAAAAGTCAAAATAGATACAGTGCTCAAGAGACCTGCCTTTGAAAATTATCCTCAGGTGTTACCAGTAGCTGCAGGTTCTATTGGAAATCCCCTTAAAAATTTGAAAATCTTCCCTCTCAAGATTTTCACCTCTCATCTCTTTGAAGAAAACCTTCCAGAATTCTGATGCTGGGAAGAAAAAAAAAACCCACCTACATTTGAACTTTGCATATGGTAAGCATTCCTATCAGATTACTTTTCTGATTTTCTTGTATTTGAGGTTAATGTTGCTGGCAATAATAGCCATTATATAAGTGTTGCAACCAAAAGCTCTAAGTAAACTACATGTTATCTTTTGAACAACCACTCACACTCATTGACAATATCTTTACATGCCATTCTATGTTCTGCAGAACTTCTTTCAGTTTAAAATCAACAGAGTAAAGAAGAAAACCTAAATAAGAAATCTAGACTAACCTGTTAAATAACTGGAGAATATATTAAAGACTGTGTAAGGCATCATTCAGATAATATAAGGCAAGTAATAATATAAGGCAAGTAATAAAGAACCATTATGGAAAATTTGTGTAGAATACTATATACATTATTCACAAGAGGAATTTAGAGCTACCTGTTGAATTTGTATTTTTTAAAATGTCACAGCTGAAACGGTTTTCATCCTCATTGGTGTACAAACTAACAGAAAGTACTGTTACCACCACTTTTTGGGTGGAATAATCATTAGCAGCTTAAGAATTCAAACACTGATCTCCTGACTCCCAACCTACTGCTCTAGTTTCTCTCAAAGTATTAGCTGAGACATTTTAGTAAAGACTGATGGTGCCAGTGTGGAATAACTTCTGCAATCAGTATATCTTACCTTACAAACTTCAGAATTGCAAGGATACCTAAATTTTCTGATGTTTACAACAGGCTGTTTCAGACTGAAAATTTTTATGTTATTTCCAAAAGGCACTTTGCTGTAATTACAGCCAATTACTACTTTATTAAGTTCTGGTGAAATTTTGGTAACAGATTGCAATACATTATTATTTTATTACCTTGTTAATGGAGTCAGTATTTTTCCATAGGTTTTGGAGGATTAACTACTAGACTTTTGTCTTTTTCTCTGAATTTGGTTTATCCATTTTAACTTTAATTGTGAAAGTACTTAGATGAGCTATAAGATCAATAACCTTGGATTATATTCTTGACTCTACATTTTGATTTACATTGCATTTAAAAAACATACAAATTTATGATTAGATGTTACCTGACAACTTCTTGGAGGAACTGACTGTGAAAAAACACAGTCTTTCACAAAGTCCTTTCAACTTTTTTTCTGTGATGTTATTGAATGAACTCAAAGATGGTCTGACAGCAAATAAAATGAGATCATGGCCAGCTGAATTGATCAGTTATCTTACTGCATTGGTTTTTCCTCTAGGAAACTCATCTCCCTTTCCTAAGCACATGCTGTTTCTTATTTACAATAGAAAATGGAGAAGTTGGTACAAAAGTTTCTGCTAAGGAGAAAACTTGGGAAAAAGTAATCATGGCTCTCCTCCCCACATGGCAATTCTTATTTCATGTTGACAGTATCACTGAATAGAAGGAAATTAATTCAATCTGTTCAGAGCACTCCAAGAATGTGGAATTCACCTGAACTGTTCATAGGCAACAGATAGGAGCAGAACACATTTTATCTGATCTGGTTTAAACTGCAGATGAGATGAACTACATCTTAAAACTGGCTCTCTGCTTTTTCTGAATGCAGTCAAGACAGCCAGATCAAATACTGGCTTCTGGATTGTAGACATCTGAGTTAGAGGAGATAAGTTTCATGAACAGGCTGCACAGGAGAGCCTGATGTGCAACAGCTGTTCTGCACTGGCATGTTGGCCTAACCTTTCTTTAATCTGGAAATCCCTTTGCAGAAGAGACCATTTTCTGACTTGGAATTCGTATTGCACTTGCAATCAAAAGGTTCACTTGTGACAGGCATAATATAATACCTTAGCTCACAGTAAGAAAGCTGAACTCATCAATACAGTAATCCCCCTTATAGAGTTCTGAGGAGTTGAGTTTAGCTACTTAATTGTAGCTGGTATGAGTTATTGGCATGTATTTAAGCATTTTTTTCATTCTCCTTGGTTTTATATTTTGAATGCTATTATATACAATTCTGCCTGAAAAGTCAATGACCAGGTAACAAAGAACATTGTTCTAACCTTGTCTGCAGTGCACCAGACAAATACTGACATTCTGGCTCCCCTGAAGGTAGCATTAAGTCTGTCTTTGACTTCAGTGGCAACAGAATTTCATGTAAGAAGCCCTGAATCCAGCATACAATACAGATGTGAGAATAAAATTCACACAATAATTTATCAGCATTTCTCAAAGAGTGCATGCTGAGGCATCATCACTCAAAAGAGTATTGGAAAAGGTAACTAAAAGGAACAACTTCATGAGAAATAATATTGTAAAACATGCATATAAAGTATATATTACTGATGTCTATTTAAGGTAAAACATCTTTTCTATTGTATTTTTTTACACTCCCCCTCTTTTGCTCATTTGTTCTACTGCCTCCATGCTGTCTGGATGAATTCATTACTCTAATTTTAATCAATTTACCATCCATTCTTCTCTGTGCAGGGATTCCCTCCCTCCCTAAAAAAACAACTTTGATCAGAAATAATATTATTTTCTTCATGTTATGAGAGGCTAGGATTACAAATTATCCCCCCATGTATATTTTTCCCTAACATAAAGAGTTTTACAAGGTATAAAATAAATTATTTCACCCTGATCAGGTTTTCTATAATATTTGCATTGTTTCAACTGTAGCTGCAGAAAGGAGAATGGTGTCCACTGGATACAGAGTGCTGTGATGAAAAAGAGGGGATTTACCTATTCAGTGTGTTTTCTAATATCTAGGGGTAACCTCTTCCTGAAGTCACCTGCATACCATGGGAAATTATAATCAATAGACAGGATGCTGTAACTTGAAGGGATTGGGGAAACCAGCATTACTGCTTTTGTGACAGTAATTATTAGGACATATAAACAAAACAGAAGGAGAACAGAAAAAAAAACCAAAAAAACAACCAAAAACCCAAGAAAACAACCAAAACCAGCTTAATGTAATAGACAAATGATTCTGTTGTATTGTTGCTGGAAACAAGGGCTATCCTGAGTTCCAACCATGTCACACACAGCCACCCCTAGCACCAGTTATCTGACCTCATCTGAGCTTGCCATCATTCTGCTTTTTGTGAGGGGAAATGGAGCATCAGAAACCAATTTTTACTGTTATGTTCTTTTTGACTGTGAACCACAGGTCCTGTCCTGTACTCTGTAAGTCACCACTTGGGAGTGGTTTAGATATTCTAACAAGCTGATGCAGCCCTCAGATGTAACTTCTAGAGCTTAGGTCATAAAAGAAGACTCATACTGGCAGGCCCTATCAATGCCTGGGAGGTGCATCCAGACAATGTGACTGGCATGACAGAAGGTGGACAAGCCAGACAAGTCCTTTGGTTGCTATCCAAGAGGATGATAATCTGATGTGTTACTAGGAATCATCTGATGGGTGCCCATGGGATCAGATGATGACTGGGGACCAAGAGGAATAGGGAGATTATCTGATAGGAGTTATAAAAAAGGTTCCTCAAAGCTATTTCAAACACCAAGAGTGACTTCTTATAGGCTGTAATTGTTTTGAGAGATTACACAAATGTTAAAGAAAAGCTTGATCAAATTTTGCTTCATCATGTGGTAAGTTCACAGGCAAGATTGTGGTTGGGATGGAAAAGCAGTGTTCATCTAGCCTTGTATTTGGTTTGGGGGTGAGGAAATACTCATTAGGATTCTGGGGAATTCTATCAAATGGTCAAACATCTACAGAGAAACACAGTAAGAAACTCTGTCAGGCCTGTGGCATTTTGGCAGTCAGGAAAAAACCCCAACCCCAAATCTTGCAATATGTGCAGGTTAGAGTTACAACATGGGCTAAGCTTAGAGGATGCTAAGGGAAGGCAAAGGTAAGGAAGGGTCTGTAAGTGGTTTCTGTGGCAAATTCTCAGTGTTATCAAAACAAGTTGTTAGTTTCTGTCAAGACTGAAACCTGATTAGTGAGTGTTTTAATGCAAGTAAGGTCTCCTTGAAGAAGATGTGCAGGATGACCAGGATCCTGGGATGACTGAATTTGAGGTCTCACCTCCATGGTAAAAAACCTCTGCCCAAAGGAAACAGACCAGAGTCTATCTGGACCAAAGGAAATCCCAAGGGTTCACACACAGCACTCTGGCTAAAATCCAGCAGAGGGTTCTCAAAAAGCAGGGAGTATAACAGCTGCTATAATTTATGGTAGCACTTATTTAAGTAATTAACTCTTATCTGAGTTTGCTAACTTCCTGAAATTGTTCTCTTGTTCTGTGAGAAGTCTTACATCCTATGATATAATTTGACTCTCCAGGGTCTTTCTTTGCAGAATATAAAAAAAAAAAAGAAAAAAAAAGTCTTTATTCATCTTGAAATCTACCTAAGTTTCCTGTTGAACTCAATATGCTTGTTTTTAAAGTTAAGAGATTTTTCTCATAATTTCCAGTAAAATGTAGACTCCAAACTGCCTAAATTTAATTTGAAATGGACAGTTTGCTCTCTTTTTTTTAAGCCTCTAGAGCTCTGCCCCAGCAAGCCTACATATTTGATACAAAGCATCCAAGAGAGGGGGGATAAACTGTAGTTGTTTTAGTAAACAGTAACATGCTCAGGCACAAAAGTAGAAATAAGAATTAAAGAAGTAAATTCATTACAATAATCAGTTCTCATTTTCTTAGCTGTATTAAACAGTTGTTCACCTCTAGAAAACGAATTTCATCTTATATATTAAGATAATGCTGTTTTGCAAAGTGGTTAATTTCATGCTTGGTCACAATTTTGATACCACATTGTCACCTCAAATAATTTCTAAAACAACCATTAACTTACAGGATCCTTTTCCATTCCACCCTACCAATATTTTTCTAAAATGAAGTATTATCTTCCCTCTCCTACCTCTCAAACTTTACCGTGACTTCTGTCAATGATAAGCAAATACTTAAGAGCTAGAGTTGTGTTCAAAAAAAGAAAATTCCTAGGGAAAAACTGATCCAGATACACAAACAATGAAGAGGATGAAAGCACTTTCAAGGGTTTGTACCAAGTTCTACTCTCTGTTTGCAGCCCCTGCTTTTCCCATTTTAGTATTATCTTCTAGCAGGCACTTCAGCTTGGGGTAATATGTTTGAACATGTTTTCTGCTTATTTAATTGTATTGTATTGCATTAATGTTTAACAATATTTTGAATATGCAGAACCAGGCATGGAGAGAGAACTCATGTGTATGTATATTTTAGATAGATACATTTAATTTCAAGGTTTCAATTAGCATTGTGAGATGGCCACATTATGTCCAAGTGATAAAGCCATGAGATATACAAGTGTTTCCAAACAAGGGTAAACACAACCTTTGTGAACTCCTGTCTTAAATGTGTCATCACTTTAGAAACTTTTCAGCCTTTCAGGAGAAAAAGTCTACTATTGTTAAACAATCCTAGTGAGCGCTAGGCTGGACTCAGAAGGACCATAAGTTAATACATTTCTGAACAGGCTATAAGCATGAGGAAAACAAATCTTTTTCTTAAAGGATGTTTCTTAGCTCTGTATGAGAAGAAGTTTGGTTTGTCTTTCATTCCTGAGGTGAATTTAGGGTTGTGGCAGTTGTAGGTGACATATCTTCAGAACAATGAACAGAAATGGATGTAGTCAGAGAGGATGAACAGGGAACCTGTGGTTAAAAATTACACCCTGCTTAAAAACACTTGAGACTTGAAACACTTGGTATTTCAGTCTGCTGTGGTCCTGCATGAAGAACAGAGGTTATGCAGGCTAAACCACACCTAGTGCAGGTTGTTCCCATCAGCTGGTGTCTTTTATCTAATCTGTCCAATCTACCTGTAGAGGGTATGGTCTCTGCCCTTGATTTTCATCACAAAGCTTTTCAAACACTGGTGCCTCAACCTTTTTTCCCCACTTTTGCAGTTTCTACTAGTTTCAAAATACACAGGTAACCTCACACTGAATAAACTCTTTCCAAAGAGTCTGTGCTAATCTTAACAACCTGATGTCATCCAAACTCCACAGCATTTGTGAAACATGTTTTAATATTCCGGATCTTTTCTCATAAATCAATCCCTTCATCTCTTTAATTATTTTAATTGCTCTTTTAAAAATTCCCTTCAGTGTAATTTTCTAACAGGAAGATTCCCAAAAATATCCCAGGCATGACCTAGTTAAGTAGTATGCACACAGTAGTCACACCAAAGAAGTGGCAGAGAATGGTGTTAGTGCCTTCCTCAGCAATGGGATCCTTCACAAGGAGGCTTAAATTCTGTGGGCTTTGTTTTTAGCTTTTCTGTAAAACGCTATGTAATTTACTGTTTGCTTTCACTCCTACACACTGATATTGCAGGTTTCTTTCTCTTGTTGGATGTTTTCCTACAGCTCTACCAAATTTTCCAAGATGAACCTCTTCTTTTTCTTCTTTTCCACTCTTTATTGAATTTGTTCATGTTGTTTTGCCAGCTTTTCCAGTTCCACCTAACCCAATGAGCATCTGCAAAAGCCATTTATGTATAAGAACTGTCCTTTAAGTCAAAGTTTAAGAAAGAAAGACTTCATACTGTTCTTTGTAATAATTCATAAGTGTTTTCAGCTCTTCAGCCCATTACAAAATCATAAAATTCTCATCATGTAAAAAAGGACGCAGTAAAACCACTGTTCTTTTTTCCATGGCAAATTTAATTAAAAAGATGATGTTTCAACTTTCTCTAAGTGCCAGTCTGAAATGGTTGGCCCTCAATTGCAAAACTAATGCCAGGAAAAGATCTGGATGACATATTGATGTTCCCTTTTTTTTTCTTTCCCTGTAAACCCAGGAAAGTTGTTCATGTGTATGTAAGGGCGTAATTTAGCAAGGCACTTAACACGTATGAACAAATACATTTGAAGGTACTTAGGTGGCAACATCACTATTACCTTCTTCCAAATATTCCACAATGGATAGACAATGTAACAGATTGAACAGAACACAGGGCGTTGCTCCCACTGAAGACAGTAAAATCAATCCAGTAAGCTCCTTTATGGAATGAGGTAACTGAAACCACTGCAGCCACAAGCAAAGGTGAGAGATGTAAGAGATTTTAAAGAGCAGGGATTTCACTGGCTGTCTTGTGGCAGTTGCATGTCTGGAAAAAAAAATGTAGAGAGATTGAAGTTGGCAGCAAGGAAGCACTGATTTTGGTTAAATTAAAAAAAAAAAAAAAGAGAAGGCATTAAGAAAAATCAAAATTCTTTATGTTTCTTTATGTAATGGCAACAAGGATGCACAAGCCACCCAAAAAGAACCATGCAACCCCCTACAAGATCCAGGACTGGATCAAAGACATTGAATGGGAACATGCAAAGCTGTATATTTTAGGTAATTAATCATAAAATCCCCCAGCCTTTCATGCATGAGCTGTGTCAAATGAAGACCATCTGAAAAAAGTATAGTTAGTACAGACCTGAAGATGTCTGTGTGTCTTCTGCTGCACATTTCCCGTGAATGTTTCTGCTTTGCTCAGGGTGCCTCTGTGGAACTATAACTGTTCAAAACAGGGATACTGTAAGTTTGCCCTGAAAAATACCTTATTGAAAGTTATGGAAATAATCATGGTAGCACATTAGATTACACACTAGCAGTTACTTGTAAATATCTTAATTTAATTGTGGAATCATATGAAACCATTGATGCCACTGCATTGTGCAAATCCACTCTCATTCATGCAATAAAATTAAAGGAATTTGCCAGCTGGCAAAGCTCCTAGTGACTGACACAGCCAAACATCTACCCCTGTTCTGAGCACTGGTGAGGCCACACCTGGACTCCTGTGCCCAGTTCTGGGCTCCTAAATTCAGGAAGGATGTTGAGGGGCTGGAGCATGCCCAGAGAAGGACAGCGGAGCTGGGGAAGGGTCTGGAGCACAAGTCTGACGAGGAACAGCAGAGGAAGCTGGGGTTGTTAGGCTTGGAGAAAAGGAGACAAGAGGTGACCTTATGCTCTCTAGACAAGAGGTGACCTTATGCTCCTGAACGGAGACTGTAGAGAGATGGGGCCCGGTCTCTTCTGGCAGGCAGCCTGCGACAGGACGAGAGGAAACAGTCTTTATCTGCATCTGGGGAGATTTGGGTTGGAGATTAGGCAGAATTTCTTCACAGAAAGGTTAATGGAATGGGCTGTCCAGAGGGGTTGTGGAGTTACCATCCCTGGATGTTTTTAAGGAAAGACTGGACGTGGCACTCAGTGCCATGGTCTAGTTGACACGGTGGTGGTCAGTCACAGGTTGGATTCGATATCTCAGACGTCTTTACCAACCTAATTGATTCTGTGATGTTGTGATTCTGTGATCAGTCCTGTAGCTAACTACTGCTGAACACTATTTTTCTGGGCTTGTAATTGCACGTGATTAATGAAATTTGTGGTTTCAGCCCGCGGTTTTACAGTTATCCGTTATAAATAAAAAAGACTTTAAACAAAAGGCTTTAAAGACTCCCTGGTCTGGTCCCTCTGCAGGGAGGCACAGTGGGGCCCCTCCATGCCCACAGCGGGCAGCAGGTGACACGCGGCCCCTGCCCACGGCCGCTGCTGCTGGACCCGCTCCGCGGCCTCAGCGCCAGGACACCATTACTGGATTTCAGGGGGTGGCTACGGGTCAGTCGCACCCCCAAGGGCTCCCCGGCCACGCCGAGCGGGGTCTCCGGGCCCGCCGCTTCCCCGGGCCCGCCCCGGGCCCGCCCCGGCTCCGCCCCGCCGCGCTCCCCCGCCCGGCGCCGCCGCAGCCCCGCGCATATAGGGCCGCTCCGCCGCACGGGCCGCGCCGCCGCCGCCGCTCCAGGCATGGCACAGGGCTCTACCTTACTATGGCAGCAGCAGCGCGGCACAGCACCCTGGACTTCCTGCTCGGCGCCACAGGTAACCGTGCTGGAAGGCGGCGGGGGGCGCGCACCTTCCCCACTCCACCCGCCCCGCTGGGTGTCTCGCCGGGGCCGCCGAGCATGAGGCCCGCGCGGGCGCCGCCTCCCCCTCCGGCCCTTTCCCCGGCGTTCCCGCCGGGCCGTGTTTGTCCCCGGTACCAGCCTCTGTCCCTGTGCAGGCGGGCGGCCCTCTGCGGCCTCCTGCCCAGAGCCCGCCGCCGCGGGGGCTGCACCGCCCTGGGGGAACCAGCGGAGCTGGGCCGGGCCGGGCCGAGGCGGATGTGCGGGTTCACCCGCGGCGACTCCAGGCGCCCCAGGGCGCGCTTTCACCGCGGGGGCAGCGGGCGGCAGGCGCCGAACCGCAGGGCCGGGGGGAGGGAAGCAGAGCCTGGCTCTTGGCGAGCGGCCGGGCCCGGGCACCCCCGAGGCCGCCCTGGCGCTGCGGCTGCCCCGCGCTTGAGGCGGGTGCGAGGAGCCGGGCTGGCGGCTGCCGCCGAGCGAGGCGGGAGTGCGGTGTCACTGCGGTGCTGCTCGAATCTGCTGGAGAACGCTATTAGCGCTGGAGCGCCGGGCTGTGGCAGGGCCTGACCCCGCGGGTATCTGCAGGGGGCACGTTCGGGCCGGGAGCTGCGGCCACAGCCACGTTTCCCGGCGGCCGAGCCGGGTGGGAAGGTTTGGTGGGGGAAGGGGGGAGCAGCTTGGGCGCCAAAGCGCCTCGCTGAGTGCCGAGCCAGGCCGCGGGCTCGGTGTGGCCTCCCGGCACCCGCCCCGGAGCGAGCCTGGCCCTGTGTCGAACCCCTTTCTCCTCCCCAGTTTGGTGTGAAGGCAGTTCCCTGCATCCTTGCAAAGACAAAGTCTTTCATAAGCTTCGTTTGAGAAAGAGATTCCTGACCACAGGGGCTTTGCTGTGAGCTGTGCTCTTTGTGGCATTGCTGCATGTGCACTTCGGAGAGGTGGGAGCAGGAAGGGGTGATACTGCAGTTGTTCCCAGAGCGTGCTTTTGGGTAGCGTACTGTGGTTTTCACAGTGAAAACCTTTCGGTTTCCCTTTTATACTGAGTTTTTTTCAGGGCGGGTTAGCCACTCTAATGGTGACCTAATGGCAAATGAGATAGTGCTGCTATTTTCCTTGCACCTTGTGCTTGACTAACCTAGTGTGAGCAGAATTGGTAAGCTAGACTAGTGTAAAAACTAGTTTCAGAGAAACCAACCAGCCCCCACAATGGCTTCTTTAACACTGTAGTTCTCTGAACTACCATGGTTTCAGGAGTTACAACAATGACTGGCTTCTGCAGAAGGGTTGAAATTGCCAGGGATAAAGTAGATGCTTTACCTATGGCTTATTTATTGAAAATAAGACATAGGTATATTATATCCTCTATTATATAAAAAGCAATGCTGTTAGTTAGAGAATGTGGTAAAGACCTTAACAATTGCTTTGATTTTAGGTAGGCTTTTCCACTTGCCTTTGCTTTTGAGGGCAATGTTTGCACCGTCTGACCATGATGGATGGATGTACCTAAGTGGGGTTGGGTTGATGGGCCCACTGTAGAAGTGTTGCTGTGTAGGTCAAAGGAAGGAAGAAGCATTTTTCTCTTCTTACATTCGTCTTGGCAAAACAGGCATCTTCAGTGGGACATAAGAACTTTCAGCAGTGACAGCTCAGTACTTGGTTTGTACTTCTTATGTGGAGTTTTCCCTCTCATCTAGTATTTATGGTGCAAAGCACAAAGGAGTCATCTAAATAGAAAAAAATGGTGAGTGTGCATGTGTAGATTGTATCACAGGAGTTAAACCTTATAGCTTAATCACAGATTCTTAACTAATTGAGTTTTTTTTCCTCCAAATTAGGTGGTCAGTTAGACTTCTGAATGGTCTGGAAAGCCATGAAAATAGCATTTAATAAAATTAAATGTGTGGTTTTGGACCTTCAGATCTTGTGAGGATAACATGTTTTTTCTAGGTCTCAGCTAAAGCTGTTGCATCTTTCCTTATGGAGAAGGCAGAATCTGTAAACTTGGTAAATGAACAGTCCTTTTACCTCAAAACATCAGCTGTGTCCTTGTTTTTGACAAATGTGTATTTTTGTATAGGTATTAATATAACAAAAGTTGCCAGCTTATCCTGGATGGGTTAAAAGGGACTTGAAGTGTTACCTACTTCCAAGTTCCCTGCCATGGGCAGCCACACCTTGGGTTAGGTCAATTTACACTGAACCACATCCAGCCTGGTGTTGAACACTTTCAGGGATGTGGTATCCACTGCTTCTCTGGGCAGTCTATCCCAATGCTTCACCCCTCACAGTAAAGAATTTTTTCCTAACATCTAACCAAACCTTTTTCAGTTTGAAGCCATTCCCCCTTGTCACTCCAGGCTCTTTTTCAAAAGTTTCTCTTCAGCTTTAAGCTCCCTTCAGGTACTGGAGAGCTGTGATTAGGTCACCTCAAAGCCTTCTCTCTTCCATACTGAACAATCCCAATTCTCTCAGCCTTTCCTTGTAGGGGAGATTCTCCATCTCTCTGAACATCTTGAACTTGGTCATCTCTGGACTTGAAGAGGTCCATGTCCCTCCTGTGCTGGGACCCCAGAGCTGGAGGCAGCATTGCAGATGGGGTCTCACCAGAGCAGAGGGGCAGAATTCCCTTCCTCACCCTGCTGCCCTCAGTGCTTTGGATGCAGCCCAGGGCACTGTTGGTTTTTTGGGCTGCAAATACCTGTTGCTGGGTCATGTCCAGCCTCTCACCCACCAGCAACCCCAAGTCTTTCTAGGCAGGGCTACTCTTGATCTGTTCATCCCCAGAGTTTGTTGATACAAGGAGTTGCCCAGCCTTGGGTGCAGCCCCTTGCACTTGGTCTTGTTTAACCTCATGAGATTCCCATGAGCCACTTCTCAAGCTTGTCCAGATCTGTTTAGATGCCATCCCATCCTTCACGTATGTCAACCATACCACTCTGCTTGGTGCCATATGTAACTGATCTCTTTGTCTGTGTCATTAATGAAGATACTAAACAACTGGTCCCAGCATGGAGCCCTTAGGGGCACTTGTTGTTACTGATGTCCACTGGAACTCTGAGCCACTGACCACAACCCTCTGGGTGTCACTGTCCAACGATTTACTTATGCACCAACAGTTCACCCACTGAGTGCAGCTCTCACCAATTTAGAGAAAGGGATGTTGTGGGGGATTGTGTCAAAGGCTTTACAGAAGTCCAGATAATGGCAGCTGTACTTTGTAGGAAGGTTGTACAATAGTTTGTTTCATTGCAATGCATCTTCCAACAATTGTACATGGTAATGGGTTTTTTTAATGGGTTTTTCTTTAAGAATCTGCTTGGTCTAAGAGCCATTGTACATGGTTGAAATAATCTGTATATGTTTCTCACAGTTCACTTTTAACATAGCAGCTATCCAATGGCATCATTGTAATTGTCTACCATCAAGACTGAAGATGATTATAAAGGCTGAGATGTTAATAGTTCTCTGGGATCTGTTTATCACTTTCTTCTCTGGTATGTGTCTCTTGTCTTTATCCTCTTCTGAGGCTCTCTGTGAGCAAAGGATGGAGGCTCTTTGTTGCTGCAGGGAAAAGATCTGAAGATGGGATTTTGTCATGTGCTAGTACTTGTGCAGCTGGTAGCAACTGCTTGTGCTGCAGAATGGTGTGGATTCTGGTGGGTTATTCTCACTGGCTGACTTACTTGGCATGTCACAAACCCTTTCAATAACAGCCTTGATTTCTTCAGGCAGTCCAGTTGTCTTGGAGTATTTCACAGTGGATCCTGTCATGTATATTCTTCAGGACTCAAACGTACTCAGCAAGAATTGTGAGACTGATAACTTACGTAGCCCTTTCTTAGTGTTTGCAGTCATCACTTACATAAGGTTGTTGGAAGTGCCAGCAGTGTCAATAAAAATGTGGGTCTGGGGAGTTAGAGAAAACAGGTCCTCTTGTGTTGGTTTGAGATGGGGAAACACAGTATTGCCTTGGGAATGGGGTTGCATGAGATGATTAAAGCTGTGTACTTGTGCTAAAAGCTGCCAGTTTGAAAAAAACTTTACAATAAATTTTTTGTGTACTACAAAAATCTATATGCTATTAAAAAAACCCAACCCCTTTTGCCTGTCTGTGTGCTGTCCTTGTCTTTTTTTGTGTACTACAAAAAAATCTATATACTATTTAAAAAAAGGTCCTTTTCCTTTTAGTTGTCCTTGTAACTATTTCCTCTAATTAGGCACCTCATTAGCTTTTTAGGAATAGTCAGTTAAAAATATAAGCAGGGGTGAATCTTTTGATAGCTGGTTAGCACAGCCTGAGTTTCAGTAATGGTCTTCTCAAGAGCTAGTTATATTAGCAACTCTAGAGGTCAGCCCTTTGAACAGAAGTATTTTACTTATCTGTGACCCTGGAGATAAACAGACAGCTTTAGCAGGCAAACAGCATAGTGTTCCCTATCCTAAAATACAAGAAGATTATTTTAACATTTATAAAAATGGATACAGCTCACTGGCCTTCTTTAATTGGGGCATAGAAAGCTTTAGTTGTGGTCTTTTTGTTAGAAGAGATGAATTTGAGACTCCTTAAGTTACTTACTTTGAGGGCTTTATTATGGAAGTATTTTCATATTTGATGCCTTATACCTGTACAGAGTTGATTTTAGATTTACTGTATGTTGTAAATCTGCTTGCACATGGGAGTTTTTCCATCCATGCATGAATTTGTCAACAAAGCTTAGTTTTCTTGGTTGTTGAGTATTGAACTGATGGATGTTCTTCAGGTTTCTCTAAGGGGGTGGGAGGAGAGATAATATGAAGACTTGTGAGATTTGGGTTCATTGCTTCAGAAAGGCAGATTAGTTGGAAATCAGTTGGAATTGTCTCCATGTTTGCTGTTTGGGATTATTGCTGGGGGGATTATAAATAGTGTATGGCACTAACAGTTGTGCCTGTAATCCTGAGGGCCAGGGCACAGATGAGTGAGCTGCTGTTGGAGAGCAGTGATTACCTGAGCTGGCACAGGTACTAAAACCAATGCTTAGGAAAGGAAGCTCTTGGGTGAATTACACACTCTGGGAATGCTGGGGTTGGAGAGAGTGCGGGTAGGGCAATGCTTAAATTAAAGAAAAAAATTGATGTGAATGTGTGTGTGCATATGATCTGATTTTCCTCAGATTAATGTTTTTTAAGGAGATAGAAAGAAGGGAATGACCTTTTGTAGGCTCAGCATCCTCTGTCAGTAGCTTGCTTCCTGTCTGCAGGCTTGGGTCCACTGCTCAATTCTGACACTGCAGGGGGGGAAAAAATCCTAACTATCAGGTGTTCTGAGTTACCCTCCTAAATATTCTTTCAGTGTTGAAGTTTTTACTTAGGCTATCAAATTGTTAAATATTTGAACTGAGTGCAGTTAAAATAATATTTTCATTCTTGTCTTTGTTTGGATTGGAAGTCTTAATGTTCTTCATGGAGCAGTACTGAAGTTTATGTGCTTATTTTTGGCTGTGTTGATCTAAACTTTTGAAGGGGGGAAGACTTGACAAGGTTTTGAGTTTTACACCTTCTAAAAGCTTTTCTGTTGAGTTTCCTTACTTTAAGAAAGAATTAAGAAAATAGTTTTCTGAAAGGGTAATCTCCTGGGAAGGGGAGTGTTTAGGACAACTAAATACTGTGGGGAGGGGGGGTTGGGGGGTGCTGCATTGGCTCTTTCTTGCTACTGTCTCTGAAATCTCTGCCCTAACTTCTACCTGGGAAAACACTCCATGAGTTCAGTTGCTTCTGTTTTGAACTGTGTCTTGCTGTATTAAAGACAATTTGGAACTGGTGCTGGTTTGCTTTATTTAGCAGATAACAGTTCTAGATGTTGAATCGTTGTTCATCCCATACTAAGTGTGGAAATAGCATATTAGTGTGGAGAATGCAGGAAGAGATGACTGGCATTGAAAACTCGATATTTTTCTTGAGAACTTGTGGTTTCTTTCTCAAGTAAGTCAATCTTGTGTATGAAGGAGCAAGAAGATGCCAAGTTCAGTATTAGTCCAAGCCTAAGATATAATAAAGTTCATCAATAAAAGATTTGAGCACTTAGCTGTATAGAGAGTTACTTTTAATTTGATGTTCTCTGGTGGGTGCTTTTGTTGCTGGATGTATTAGAGGTGCTAAGGCTTTGTTTTTTTCCTGTGAGACAGATTTTGTTTTTTGTGGCTGGAGCTGGCTGCAGTTAGCTGTAAAAACAAGTATATTTGAACTTCTTGTGAGGGAATGATATCTCTGATCCTTATGGCTAAATTTGACTGGTTCTGTCAAGCATTGGATTGTCTGAAGTGCTGAAACATCTGATTGCAGTGATAACATGCAGATGACAGGCTTATCTCCTTACCTTATTGATTTATGGTATGTGAACAAAATTTGCTGACTCCTTAGCTATGATCTGTATGTGAAGACCGTGTAAATAAGGCTTAGACAAGACTCAGATGTCTCTGGAGCTTGCAACTGTGTTATCAACCTTTGCTAAAGGTGTGTTTGCAACTGCAGTTGAGGAATGGGTCTGTTTTGGTTGTTTCCTTAGCAGCCTCCATGAGTGGTGTGGAGCCTGTGCCTTTGTCTGGGCTGTTGTGAGCTGAGCCCTGCAGGTCTCCATGGTCTAGTCCTGGCAGGCCTGGACCAGGAGCTGGCCTGCTGAGTGTCAGAGCACAAATGGGGCTTGTCAGGAGGTGTTAACACAGGTATTAATAGCTTTCCATTTTTAGCAGTAACGACTGCTATGAACTCATTGCCTGCTTTTGTTGGTTTCTAGTTTTGAAGATTAAAATGCTTTATGACTGGAACTCTGAAAATATAATTATCTGATTCTCCAGCATGATGTCAAGTTCTCAATGGCTGCTTGCTCAGACATGAAGGAACTGTCACCTGCAAAGGTGAAGGCTAACAGTGTGGGAGATGTTTGTTGTGAGGCTCATGGTTTGAGGCTGTAGAGCAAATTATTTCTGGAAATTAGGACTGCTTTTGACACATCAGTATTTGCCATTTCAGATACATTTCTCTGACCATGCCTCTTAAATATAAAAGTCCTTGAAAGGAGAGGAAAGTATATAGGACAAGTACTATGCTTAATATTGTTCTAGAAGATGGTCAGGTCCTAGGTGATTAAAGTGGCTTGAAAGATGTAAGTAACCAGAAGAGCTGATATTATTTGGACATGCTGAAGTTCTGTTACCAAGTGTGTTTTCTTCTCTACAGCTTTTTTGTGTGGAAGGTCTACAGGTATTTCAACAGATGCTAAGGTTTAAAATGTGAACAGTCTTTGTATGCCAGTTGGTGGACTTCAGTTGTGTGTTACTGGGTGACAAGTGAAGTTTAAGGCATTGAAACTACATTTGTTGATACTAAGGCTCAAGTGGAGACCTGTGTTGTTTTGGGATTTTTTTGTAGTTACCAGAGAACTGCTTTGTGATCTGTTGTGCACATTTCCAGAAGATGGGCATTTAAAAAGTTAACTGTAGTAGGATGCCAACCATTACTAACTGCAATTAGATGCCAGATATAGGAGAATACTTTTAAAGCATATATTTAATTAAAAATAGAGAAAAAAAAATTGTAAATGTCAGAGTGAATGGGGAGGCTCTACTAGTGGTTGAAAATATGGTCCCTAATGTGCTTCCAGACATGATGGTCTTCTAAAATTTTGCCAAAAATGAACAAGGGAAAACCCCTCTCACAGGTCTCTGTGGTGGATTCTTTTTAGTTTTCCATAATATATTGTTCTGCAGGAATCATCAGGAGTGAGCCTTCAGATATTGATGAATCCACAAGCAGAGGCACCCTATATTTGCACAGTAAATTAGATTTTTTGATAGCCCTGATACAGCAAATCAAGAAGAGGAAGAGTGAAGGAATAACTTATTTTTAGTGTTTTTATTCCATTATGGAAGTGGATGGATCTCATAGGCCTGTATTTGCTGAAAACTTGAAATCTTCTGTGGAATTCTCCCTTGAAAGTGATTAGGGAGCTAATACAAAGGTGATGGTAGTGCAGGGGAGGAGAGAGTGTTGAATTCTCCTTTTTGTAGCTGGGTATTGTTAATGCTTTGAGAGCTTGTTCTGATCATGGTTGTTTTACCCACACTTTCCTTCCTAAAGGACCCTTGGATGCACAGAGACTCCTGTTGGCTCTGGTGATCTCATGGAAGTGCCACTAGCTATAGTTACACAGTAAAGCATTTGTCCTTATTCACTATGTAGCTGGAAATCCTTAAAAATAGGAGTGGGGGAGGTGTTCTGTGGAAACCTTTGGAAAAAGCAGCCTTCTGCTCCTAACCTTGTGTAATACATAATGCAATACAGTGAGTGCACCAGGAAACTTGATGATCTGTGTTCTCTTGGATGAATTGAGTAGTAGATGACTATTTCCACCTGCTGCCCTCTTAAGCCTCATGCCACACATGATTATTGACTTCTGTGTCTAAGTCAACATAATGAGGATGGTCCTCATGGGTGCAAATTGATTGAAAGGAGTAATTTTAGTATAATTTTCTGCTTCCTGCTGTTTTCTTCTTTTGCAGAGCTGGCACGGACAAAACAAAGGATTTTTCCTGTATGTGTGTTCTAATGGGAGACTTTGAAACTTAATACTCAGAAGGTGTATGTTGCTAAAGCCAGTTGTTATTCATTTGCATCTGTTAACACATCAGGAAAAAGCTACCTGCTTTGTTCTGGGCAGTTATGAAAGTAGGGGTCTTGGGCTGTGCTTGGAGGCTGTACTCTCATTCTTGTGAGGCGTGGGGGTTATCTTGTTGTTGGAGGACAAGGCTCAGCTTAGGCAACTCTTGGCATTCTGACTTTAGTTGAGCCTGCAATGTTGCTGTGAAAACTCCAGATAGTCTGTTTCAAACACCAGCGTGCCCTGCTCACTCATTTTCTATGCAGGTAGATCCTTTTAACTAGCACAAAATAATTACAATTCTTAAGTTTTCTAGTTCTAAGAAAAAGATTGCCATGCAGGAGTTGTTGACTAAGTGATAACAAGTTATCTGCAAATTATTATGTACTGCTCTACCTGGTCACATACAATGGAGAGAAGGACCTGGGAGGAGGAGGCAGCTGTTGATTTTCCATAAACTGTAGTGACTTTTAGCTTTTTTTTTTGGTTTTTATTTCTGTTTTGTCAAGTGCTAAAAAAATCTAGGACATGCAAAATACATGGGAGCCTGAAGCTCCTCCTTGGCTCTGGATTTTTCAAAGCTTATGAACAATTTGCTCACCAAACATTTCTGCTGCAAACTTCTTAATTCTGCAGTTTTTTCATGGTTGAGATTGAGATACAATATTGGCATTGGAAAAATGCCTAGGATCAGTCTGTGGGTGAGATTCCCTGTACACCTGTCTCACAGGTGTACAGGAATCTCTCTTATTCCAGTAAGAGGTGGTGGTGGAAGGGGCTGCCAGTTTCACTGTGGTGAGCTCAGTGCCAGAGCAGTCAGGTGTGCATCTGTGGCAGGTTGGAGGCACCCTCTCCTGCTGCTCCTCTTGAACTGCCCCTGGACCTCAGCTGCCTAGAAATGAATCTCTTCTGTCAGGTGTGTTCCTTTCATCACTTGCATGTGGTGCCCTCCTGCCCTGTCTCTGTATTTCCTTTTCCTTTAAGGTTTTTGAAGAATGGGAGTTGATAGGTAGGGTGCCTGTGTGCAAGAATATCAGACTTGCAAAACACAAGGATTTATTATGTTGAAACAACCTAAACAGCTCTGAACTGAAACGATATGCCAGCCCTTCAGGTTGCTATTTACTCTTAGCATATTCTGCACCTTGATTCCTAATGTATGCTAACTCTTTCATGTATTCTTAATGGAACACTTAGTTTGATTTGTTTTCTTCACCTTTCTCTACTGAATATTTAGCTGCCAAGGGAAAATTCATCAGTTGCTGAATCATATATAAGTGCTTTGATGTGTTTTATTGTTTTGGTTATGCTATATTCTCACTTGCTAGAAGAAATGGTTGAAAATCAGGGTAAGAAAAATTTGAAGTTAGAAGTGGGGTGAGTATTTTCAATGAGAATTAATCTGTTCCCATAGCTTACTGAAGTTTTGTTAATTGTAGGGCATGAAGATGTCTTAATCCAGAATATTTTTAGAGGTAGTCTGGCTCAATAGCAGATGATTCCAACACTGAGCTCAAGTATGAGGGTAGAACTAGCCAGTGTTGTGCATGAGGCCAGACTTGGTGCTTACAGTGACTCTGGACTTTGCCCTCATGTTCACAGATTACTGTCAATTACTGCCTGCTTTGCTGCTTAAATTCAGAGGAGCATCTGAAACTGCTGCAAGTCTTCTCTTCAGATGTGGCAGGGTTCAAAAATCTTCTGGCTAAACTGGGCATTAACTCTTTTGAAAAATACATATATTTCAAATCCTATACATAGTGGGTTTTGTTCCTCTTCTCTGAAGTTGAAACTCTAGGCATTTTTCATTATTTCTGGGAAATAATTATCAAATGCCTAAATCTGTATTTCATACTTTGTATCCAGAGTTTTTTTCTTTTGTTCCTGAATAACAAAAGATGTAATGATACTCGAATAATCATTTAGATGTAGATTCAAAGGTGTTCCTGTTGTTTTAATCACCATTGTCCTATTTGCTTATCAATGCTTGATAAGAGCATATCTGAGCTTGGAGTGAGGTGGTGACAAGTGGATTTGGGTGAGATATCCTGAGCTCACTGAAACTTCCTGATGCCTTCAAGCAACCACTTAAGGCCTCAAACATTTTATAAGGGAATCTCCAACTTAAAAGAATTAATTAGCCCTCCAAGGCAAATCTTGTGTGGTATAACTAAAAGGATACCTGGTGAAAAGAGCATGTTGTTGTTTTAATTTCCTAAAGTTAATAGCATAATAGGGAGAGCTTAATCAAGCTTGTACCTGGGTTCTTAGCAAAGAACTTTGTGTCTGAGTGATGAGCTGTATGTGAGGGGTTGATCTGTTCATGGAGCAGAAAAATACCAGTGATGATTTGTCCTGCTGTGTCTGCCAAGATGCACCTAGCAGGATTCCTTAAAGCTGTTGAAAACAGGCTAAATGTGTTATGAGGACTTCAGTTCTTTCAGTCTGTTTGCCATCTTGCTGCTGAGTCTTCCAGAAGCTGCAGAAGTGAGGTGGTTTGGGGGTTGGTTGAACACTGGTTCAGTTTGAGTCTCATGTCATTTTACTCTTGGCCCTTGGAGGGTATTGCATGCATTAGTAAACAGGGTTTTTAATGTTTTTGTGGTGGTGGCTTAAGAAGTAAGTGGTGGAAGTAGGCATTTGTTGTGAAAAAGATGGAGAAAGGTAAAGGAGTTGGGAAGGAAGCAAATGCTGCTGAGGAAGTGGGGACTGCATGTCTGAAGTGACAAAAATTCTTTGTGCATGTACTGGCATTGGAGCAGCTGCTCTTACCTTCTCCAGAAACGGCTGATGCCTGCCAGAAGCTGCAAGTTCAAAGTGAGCCTTGCAAAGGTCCCTTGCTAGAGCAAGGCAGAGATTAAAACCTGTTTAAGAGCTGTGGCTCATAGTTATGGCCCCATTTATCTATTCTTTTGATGTCTGAAAAACATGTTGGTTTGATTGCTGGCCCACTTGTAACTGCTGTAACCATGGTTACTGGGCAGACAAGCTGTGTACTCTGAGCCTTATTGCCTGTGCCCTGGTAGAACCTGACACTGGATAGGAAGTCTAAAATCTTACTGGTACAGATGATGCATATTTTTACAGAAAGTTCGGGGAAGGAAGAAGTTTCATGGTGGTAGTGTGCTGGGGTGTTTCATCAGTGGTGCTCCTGACTAAGAAGGAACCAGCAGTTAAATAATTCACTGTGGTCTAACAAAATTTAGTTTTGTTGGTTCTATTTGCCTTTAGCTTGCAACGTGGAGTTGAGTGAGATTTAGAAAATGAAAAATAAATCTATCTCAGAATATACATTGAGATCAGATAGAATGAGCAATAAGCAAAGCCTTCCAACTTCTATTAAATATCCTTGGCTACTGGGGAATTGGCTTGCTCTTGGTTTTACTTGAAGAAAGGCAAATACTCTGTCAGTTGCTTCAGTCTGTCTGATTGAAGCATTCAGAGCAATTCAAGTCTCGGGTTTATGGATGGGCAAACATAAGTTTCAAGCAGTCAGATTTTTAGCTTAGTCTACTGTGGAATTGGATAGAAATGATTGATTGAGAAACTTTGATTTATTTGGTATGCATCTGTTTTCAGTTCTTTGCGCCTTGTACAACTCCATCTTATCCTGGGAACTATTGCTGGTTATGTCCTCTGGCTACCTTTACTGGCTTCCAGTGTATATGCATTTTGGGAGCAGGGGTAAAACAAAATAAGTACCTTGGGAATAACTCTTTAAGAAAGTCACAATGGGGAAGATGTCTGTGCTGGAGCATTTGGTTGTAAACTGTCTCCATACTAAATCTGTGTCAGGTGATGTCTCTGGTGGAGATACTAACTCCTGGTTATATTGTTGCCATATGGCATGACCATGGTGGCTTAGTTCTGTGTTTTGTGAAGTGGAAGTGATGCTGCTTGCCTTCCAGGGACAGCCAGTAAATTAATGTTTTGTTAGGTCTTCTCACTGACACTGGTGGGCTAAGTCTTTCCAGTTTTGGTCCTGTTCTGCTAAGTGCAACTTTAGGAGCATCTTCCACTAATTCACCTTGTCAACTCCAAAATAAATGGGCAAAGCTTGCAACTTGTTTTTGAGACACTTACTTGAAGAAACTAAAATTGTTCATTAAAGCTATGTTGTGGGTAACAAAACCCCCACAAAACTGTACAGCAAACTTGAAACTTCTGAATTTAACATATTCTGACTGAATAAATACCTTTATGGACAAATTATCAGCTTGCTTTTGAAGGTAGTTGTACCAGAGTAATGTCAGTTATTTCCAAGTGAGTTTTTGTGTGCTCTTCTGAGAGTTCTTATCCATAATATCCTGAAGATTTCAACTGGGGACTTGCTCTGGCCTGGGTGTTAGAAGAAAGGATGTTTGTGTAGGGTTAGGGTGGATAGGTTAGTCTTTGATGCCTTTGTAGTTACCCAGTATTACAGCTTAACTTTTTTTGAGGTTTCTTGTCAGTGCTGTGGGGTTTTTTGGGATTGCTGTTTGTGTAGTAAGTCATTTTAAAAGAAATTAAGTGAGTAAAGACTTGTTTGGATTGTGATATAGTATATGATCAATAGTAGCTGTAATAAAAATACTCTGATTATATCCATAGTAGATAACCTTTTTGCTCAGGTGAGAAAACTGATTTAAAGTTGTTTAGATACCCATCCACTGAGAAATATCTCTGGGTAGATGAGGATGGGCAGAAGAGAAAATGCATGAAAGAGTGTTCAAATGGTACTTAAAGAAAAATTAATCCAGGCTTCCAGGAAAAACTTTCCAGCCTCTAAAAAAGGCAGAAATAACTTGACTGAAAAATCCTCACTGATTTATGTTTTTCTCTCTTAATCTTGCAGCTGATTGTAATGCCGTTCTTAAAGCTCTACAGCCCATTTTTCAGGAGCAGGGAATGACAGAAACAGTTCATAACTGGGAAGACCATGGTTATTTAGTAACCTACATCAAAAAAAATGGCAGGTGAGTGGATTTTTCCTTTGATTATGTCACTGCTGTCCGTCCTGAAAGTATTTTTTTCGCCCTCTATTGGACCTCCTGTAGTGTTGACAGGGCAGGCCATCCTTTTATCAGCCTTGTGGATGAAGTAGCTATGATAAACCAGAATATTGTTTCTAATCTGGACTATGTCATCTTGCAGTTTGGATATCAGAAGGTTGAACTGGTCAGTCTAATCTGTACCATGGAATGGTGCCTTGGTCTCAGCACTAATGTCCTTCCAGATGCAGGAAAGCTCAAGTCAGTTGAATGTATTTGTAATTTTCTGACCATTAAATATGTCTAAACATGTTGGAGTTTAACCTTGGCATGTGAACAATGACAGCTTCTTTGTGTCTGTCTGTATTTACATGCTGTTCTATGCTTCAAATTCTCAAGCAGCTTCTGAGGTAATTAACAGCAAGATAAGGGTCGTTGGTGTCATTAGTGACACAAAAGCTGAGTCTGCTGGGACAAAATGATAAGCAAAACTACATTCACTTTATTTCCAGATGCTGCTTCACAGTTAGTTGATTATGGTGTACATTAATCTGGTCTATTTATAAGTAACTACCATGGTTTTATTGCACTAAATTTCTTTATTGTTATTCAGTTACCTGTTCTTGTTATAATTGTGGCAGCTGCTGCTTTGTGGTTGCCTGTTTTCTGGTTTTTGCTGGTTGGATTTGCTTTGTTTGGTGGTTTGTTCTGTTTGCTTGTTTAATTGTGATTTTTTTGTGGGAGGGTTTTTGGGACCCAAACTAAGGTAACAAGTAAGTGGATATGAGTAGTTCTATGTTTATCATCCTCAGTTATGCTCTATGAAGTTTTTATTATATTTCAGTTAGCTTTTCAAATGTGGTGCTGGCTTTTTCTGCTCAAAATTACTTGTTTTTTATGCTTGATGCATCTAGAAAAACCTGTTAGTTGTATCTTGCTTTTGTACAGTCTTCTTTATTTTGTCTTTAATTATATGTGCTTTTATATTCTTCCTGAATAATTTGATCAACATTGCAGTTCTGGTAACCTTTTGACTCTGAGTTGGTGAAAATATAGAAAAGTTGCTAATTTTCTTCCTCTGTAATAGTTGGTAAATATCCTTCCTCTCTATTGAGTTAAGCCTTCATGTAATTCTAAAAAAATAATATCAAGGTTCTACCAACTCTGAAGAATTAAAAGATAATACCTAAAAGTAAAAAGAAGTTAGAAGATTAAAAGGTTGGTTTTATTTGATTACATGGCCTCATGTTGCTTTTCTGCATTTCCTTGAGTGTTAGAGGTATATGAGATGTGAATTCTCAGATTGGGTTTTCTCGTTGCAAATTCATCTGATCATTCTCCTTAAGATGATAGCCTCTTCTAAAGGAGCAGTTTCAGAGTTAAATTGCCGGTCTTTTGATGTGTTCCAGGAACTTCCTAGAAAAGTGTTTTGTTGCATAACTTTTCCAGGAGATAAGTGAACTGGCACCTGGAAGCATCTCTAAGAAAGGCTCTTATAAAAACCTAAATTTTAAAATATTTGACTTGATTGCTCTTGTTACACTATCAGATGAACACATGCATAGGGGAACTTTCTGTGAGTTTTGGGACCTCAGCAATTTTGTTTCCTCTGGTTATATAACAAGCCTGAATACTTTTTTTAAGGTAGCCCTAAACAATATATTTCTGCTAGTGTAGTTTGTATTTGTTTGATGTAGTTTCAGTTAACTTAAACAAATGAGGTTGTAAACTCATAAAACCCAACAGACTGGACAGTCAAATAACCTTGCAAAACAAACACGTTTCACAAATTGTAAGAATGAACTGATGAGCGTATGGATTTCAACTGACTAAATAATTAAAACAGACCTTCCTAGTTCTGTTTTAATACCAGCAAGTTTGTCTGCACTTATCTTAGTGCCTTAAAATATCATGCATTTTAATCAGCATAAAAATATTACCTGACACAACTAGGAAGAAAGTAGCCAGGGCATGCAGGCTTTTCCTCTTCTTGCCTTGCAAAACACTCACTGTTTTGCAAGGCAAGAAGAGGAAAAGCCTGCATGCCCTGGCTTCATTTCCAGCAGCAGCTTGTAGTAAAACTTGGAAAAAAGAATTGTGATGTAGGTATGTTACAAGCAGCTCCTGTAAGGATGGCTGGCTACAACTTGTTACAAGCTCCCTAGAAGGAGAGATGGAGGGGGTGCTGTGAGTAAGGGTTTTGTGAGCATGTGCACACAAACATGTTTTTAGCCAGCCAAAAGTGACTGAGCCATTGCAAGACAGATTTGCAGTTGATATAACAAGCTGGGTACTAATCCCTGGGAAAAATATCTGAGATGAGATAGTAATGTGTTGCTAACCAGTGTGTGTACTCCAAAGTTTGCTGAGATAACCCCCATAGCCTGCAGGGTGCCCTGTGCTGCAGTCTGTGGAGTTGTGGGCCCTGTTGTTGACAAAGCTGTCTCTGACAAAGCCACCAAGTGAACAGCTCCATGGAGGGCTGCGCTGGTGGATGAATTGGAGCTGATTTGGGGATTAAGACTTCCTTTCCTGTTGTCATTACCAAAGCAACAGATCCCTGTTCTCTTTTGTCCAAAGCTAAGCAAGCAAAAGTCATATGTGGCAACTCTACCTGGTCCATCTACTTTGTGATTTGTTCTGACAAAAAACCTAATTGCGGGAGGTTCAGCTGAAAATATTTACTAATGGGGTTGTCAACACAAGGCTCTGGAGTGGGGCAGGGAATGGCTCACTTGAGCCACTCAAGTTCTCTGAAGTGATGGGGATAGATGCATTCCTCTGTGCTTTGCCAGCCCCCTTGTCCAGACTCTGCTTGGGGAGCTGTAGCATGTGCCAGAGTGGAGCTGTGTCTCTTGAGTTTTGAGTCTTAAGCAGTCTTGTTTTTCTGAGCTGTGTGTTTTTAGATTCCTTCTAAAGTGGTTTGTAGGGTCACGTTAAGCAGCATGCTTTTACTGAAATGTCAATATCTTGGACTAAACAGTTAAAAGTTAGGTTTAAAACATGTGAAATTTTTATCTTATTTAGTGTATATGTGAATTTGTATAGTCATACTGCCCAGTATATTTCAACAGATGGAAAAGTGTTGTTACATCTAAGTTAAGGAGAAAAATCAGTGAAGCTAATCTTTAGAAACTGCTATCTTCTCAACTAATGCTTTGTTTTAATCTCATTACTGCTTGTGAGCAAGTAGCCTTTTATTATACTATACGGAGCTATCAGAGTTTTTTTCCTTGTAAATTCTGTGTTCCTTCTTTTATCATGTTCCATCTTGAAGTTCTACATTAACCCCCAAAACCTGAAACTTGAGTCATGGTTTCTACAGTAAAAGAGCGTCTTTTAGAAAAGCTTTGACCTCCTTTATAGCACACATCCATTTTTAACTTTGGTGTCTGACTTCTTGTTTAGAGAAGTATAATCCTACTGCACTTGACTTCACTGTTCACAGCAGTGCAAGCTTTACCCAGTTGAATTTGGTTTCTGTGTCCCAGAGATGCTGATGAATATGTTAACACTGTGAAGGGGGAGGGGAGTGTGTTTACTTTTTTCCTTTTCTTTGTTAGTCTTTTGCTAACCACTCTGTATGCTAGACAGCATATTTTAAAGGAGCAGGATGAACATTCCTCAGCTCTTTGTTTCAGGCTAAAATGTTGTAGTTGCCTATAGAGTGACCCAGAGTGTAAAAATGGGCTGAAGAATAGGAAGCAGTTGGTAGGAATCAGCAGCAGCTGCCATGATAGCTTTTATTGATTTAATTTTCTTATTCTGTAAAAACAGAAGTGGACTAATGGTATAATGAAGAAATGTGATTGCCTAGCTCCTTAAGGTCCCTCAAGTACTTTGTAATTAATGTGAAGAACTTTAAAAAAGAATGTTTTAGTTAAAGTGTCATGCCATTTTCAAAAATTGTACGTTTCCTAGTATAAGTAAATTTTTATTTCCTCTCTCATTGAGTAGTTTGGCAGGTGATACTTTTAGTGGCAAGTTGTTTTTTAAATACTTGAATTATTCTCTTTTATAGTGATTCAAAGTTAGTCAGCAGATAAAAGCTTTGATGGGTAAAGAGGAGTTTGTAGGTACCTGTCTTTCTATCCAGCTTTATTCTCTGGATGTGAGGGTTTGGGAAATCCTTTCTTGGGTATGTGTGATTGTACTGTTTCATTGTACTCTGCAGTACAAGTAACTAAGGTAGGATGTTGCATTTTGGGTTAGAATATTTTGATCTTTGCTTCCTAGTTCTGTTTCAAGCAGCTACTTTTTGATTTGCGCAGTTTGGAATTATTTGTTGACATCTGATGTTTTCTGATGTTCAGGTGCTAAGATGCAGCATTCAGTAGAATTGTGTCTGTAGCTGACACCTGTGCATACAAGCACAAAAAGCTTGAGCACTGCCTTGGAGGATGTGACAGATATGCAGGTGCAGCAGCAAGTGGAGTGTTCTTACAGTGGGGGCTGCTTTTCAGGTGCAGATTTCCTTGCCAGATGGAAAGGAAGAGGATACCTCCTCACCGAGCTTTTTTTTCCTCTTGTTACTTTTATGAAATTACATGCAAGCACAAACCAGAAGTGAGGCAGGTGGCTTTTTCTTTTTAAACAGGTATTGTATTTTTCAGGAAGATGAGACAGTAGGGGCTAATTTTGAAGCAAACTTTATTTTTCCCCTATTGGATTCTAAAGTAATCTTTCCTGTATATTCATAGATCGAAAATGGAAACTATTTTCATTGTTTTAAAGACCCCTCTCCCACATATTAAAAGAGCAACTGCTGATAAAAACTTGCATTCATATATGTTCTGCCAAGCAGAAAAATGTAAAGTGGCAAAAGCCAGCACAGCCTTTGCTGTCTGCTGACTAAAGCTGGTAACTTTTTGTGGGTTCAGCTTTGGCCTACCACTACTGCATTAATACTACTTAATACTGACTGTTCATTTTTGAGTACACTTGGCTGTGTACTTAAATCTTTACAAGCATTTTAGCTTATTTTAGGTGTCTCTTTTCATCCAGATAACTTATAGCCAAGGTATAACCTGTATTATTGTTGATAACTTTGAATTTCATTCAAGTTTTTTTTTTTTATCATAAACTAGCTGAGAATATCAGCCAGAAACTTGGAACCTGTTAGAACTTGAAGTTTAGTCCCATTACACAGCCTGCTGCCTGCCTTTCGTGTCTTCCCCCTTGCCCCAGGTGTCAGGACCCTTCTGTTCTGCTAGAGGTGACAATTGATGAAATGGATGGTTCTGCAGGCTGTTGTCTCTGTATTCTAATGCCATCATACCACTTACAAATCTGAAGTTGTGTGGCTGTACTTTCAGAGCAACTCTGCCCCTCTCACCACCCACCTCAAAGCAGGGGCAGGAATATCCCCTGCTGAGGCTCTCATTGAGTCACAGGGGAAGTGAAGATGTCAGCTGTCAAATCCTGTGACAGCCGTGTGATTCTTCTAGGAAATTAATTTAAAAGAGAACTTGAGTCATGGGACAGTCAATCTGTTGCTCATTTGTGCCAACAGCAAATTCCAGAATATGGAAATAAACTGATAAAAAGTTTTTCTAACAGCGAAAATATTTGACACCATGCCAGTTTTCAGGGAATCAGAGCTGTCTTATGAGCTGCATACACATTTTTCTGTCTGTATTGCCACAGCTCTGAGGCCCTATGGACTTCATCCTCTTCACTGTGAATGGTCATGTCCAAAACCTGCTGGAGTGACCAATACTTCCATCTTCAAAGTTCTGCTCTTTTGTCCTTCTCTCCTTTAAAAAACCCCAAACCCTCATGCAAACAGAATCCTGGTAGGCTTTTGTGATTCCTCACCAAAACCCTGTGTTGGAGGACACCTAGTGGGGAAGCTCTGGGATGGAGGGGGAGACGGCTGCTCCAAGGTGGTGACAGTCTGTGTGCTCTGGGTGTGCATGTGTGTAGTAAATGGAAATAAATGCCTTTTCTTCTGGGTACAGGACCTGTCTGCAGAGTCTTGAGGAAAGACTCAGACTGCCCAGACCCATCCTCTGAAGATAACTTGGTGACAGTAGTAACACATTAGAGCTGCAGATCACTGCTGTTCCAAAGCCAGCAAGGTGTTTTTATTCTTGAGTTGCTTCAGTCAGTTTCATAATTTGATTGTTTTACAGTTACCAGAAGTTATCTTCAGATAACACACAATAATCAGGGTTTTGTCTCTGACTGCAGCTGAGGGCTGAAGGTCCCAGCACCATGGGGGTGGTGGTGTTCCTATAGAGGCTGACAGTTTGCAAAAGGGACTCTGGAAGAGACAAAAAAGGTGGGAGTGGTGGGGAGATGAAAGATCATGTAAACTTTGTCATAACAAGAGTTTGTTTGTGTTCCTTTGGGACTGAGTAGGGTGATAAGGAGACAGGCAGAGAATGGAGCATTCAGAGAATGATACAGCTTTATCTGAGGTTTCTGTGTTGTACTAGTGCATTTCGATCCCTGAATACCCTTTCTTTGTTCAGCCATTCCTGTTCTCATCCCCTCTTCTGCTTTTGTTTCCGGTGTATGTTTTTCTCCTCCGCTTCCTTTGTAGCCTTTCTGTTTCTTTTTGTCTTTCTCCTCCCTAGAATAGGAAGGATATTGACTCTGCTACACTGTTTCATTGTGTCCTTCCCCACTGCCCTCAGTTCTTGTTTTCTTCATTGCAAGTTCTTGGAGATTCACTGTTAGTTCAATGGCGAGGCCTTGCTCTTTGGTCTTTAAATGTTTCTGTAGTAAATACACAGTAGGAGTTTTGTTGACCTTGCATGTGTATTCATCAATGAGAGTTTGCTGCTGCAATTTCTTTGCCAGTCAGAGCTGTGGTTTGCTCCACTATGCTTATTGTTTTTCACTTACAGATTTTTATTCAGCTTTGAATGTGATCAGTGTCTCTGAATTGTTACTATAAAAAAATTTAGAAAACAACCAACAAAAAAATCAGTCCCAACCACCCTGTCTGCAAAACAAAACAGAGACACACCCTCAGAAGTGAAGAGGAAAATGTAGAGGAAGGAAAGTGTCCAGATGTTTTCTTAAGGATTGTTTTCAATTAAAAAGCCTAAACCAACACAGCTGTTCCAGCAGGCCTTGTAGACTAGCAAGCAGCGTATTCTCTTTGTACCATTGTTGCTGTGGCTTAAACACCCTGTTTCACTGCCTTGCTTCCTACTTGGTTTTATTAGTTGTGTAGTGATGAGCAAGTTCTTGCAACTTTGTTTGCTCTTTGTGACTTGAAGAGGAAGACTTGAGCTGGCACTGCCAACAGTTACAGATGATGGGGAAAAATATACTCATTCTGAACTTTAATATAACTTGCTTTAGATTTTCTTTCCATACTCTGATTTTTGATAATAAATTTGTCATCACTGTCTCTGTTGTAGTTTTGCCAATTTGAGAATTCACCCTCATGGACTGGTGTTGGTGGATCTGCAGAGCTACAATGATGACATGAAAGGAAGAGAAGAAGTTGATCAGGTATGAGTGTTGCTTATCTTAGGATTACCTAACTGTATGGGGAACCCCTTTTTAGTCAGGTCTGTCGAAGTCTATCATGGTAAAAGATTCAAAATGTTCAAGTCAGTTCAAACCTGGATGCTCACTGTTGAAGTTGTGCACGTGTTTGAGTGCATGAATGCACATGCTCCTCTGCAAGTACTGGGCCTTGTGTTTTTTGTCAGAGTTGTGAAAATACAGCAGCTTTGGTTAGGGCTTGGGTCTCTTCAGCTACCCAGGGCAGTGAGGGAGGACTTGAGATGCTCAGCCTGGTTTATTAGTGTGAGACTTCTTTGTACTCTCTGTGCTGGGAGATGGGAAACCTCCATACTCAATCTTTTGCCCCATGGAGAAAAACAACTTCCTCTTTTCTGGCATGAAGGCTCTAGACATTGAATCTTGCAGGGGAAGAGCCCACTGCTGTAGCAGGAATGGAAATTTGAAGAGTTCTCATGTTCCCTCTTTGGATGTGTTGTCCTGGAGAACAGCTAAATGCAGTGATGACAGCTGCTGAAATGTGCACATTCTTGCTGGTAACAAGGCTGAGGAGGCCAGCTAGTTGCTCATGGGCTTCTAGTGTTAAATTTCAAAGCCTTTTTGTAGCAGGTGCTGCATTATTGACTTCCAGGTAGGCTAATTTGACAGATATTTTGCATTAAGTGCTGATCTACAAATTCTACCTCTTGTTTGCTATTTTTTGCAGCTTCTAAACAAAGTAGAAGAAAGAATGAAAGAGTTGATTCATGGTAACATAAAAAGGGTGAAACGGTAAGTTTGTACCTCTACTTCTGTATATGGCTTGTCTGCATAGTTACTAAAGATAATAAGCAAGTTAGGCTTTGCTGTAATGCAGTGAGTAGCCTGGAGTATGAAGGTATGGATGGGATTTTTTTTTAGTTTCTTGTGAGGATTGCATGAACTAGGGAGAGAAAACGAAGCATGGAAGCAGGAGCAGACTGCTCTGAAAGAGCCAGGGGTGTCAGAGGAATAGGCGAGGGCATAAACTGTACCCGTGGGCCACATGCCAGAGCTCATGGAGAAGCTGAGCTGATGATGGTCACCAGGATCAGACCCAGCCCTGTGGCTGCCAGGCTGGGCTGTAGTACTGAGGCAGCTCTGAGCACAAGCTGGGTGTCAAGGATCGGCAAAAGACTTGGGCAGGTGGGGATAGAGCTGCAGTGCAGCTCTGGCACAGGGACCAGGGGTGAGCATTAGAGCTAAAATGGAGCTCAAGCCCACACTTTGCCCTGATAAGGTTTCCTGCAGCCCTTTCTCACATCTCTGCCTCTGCTGTGCCTTATGGTGCTCGCTGTGGGTATGTGTGGTTTAGGGACCTGCCAAGAAGGTAGCTACGTTTTGTAGTAAATTTTTATAACTAAACTTAAGGATGGAGACTTTGCAAGCCCTTTGTCAGTTTGGATTATTTAAATTCAAGGCTATGTGTTAAAATTTAAGGACTAAAATTGCAGCTCATGGCCTGGTGCTGAAATAACTTTCATACTGGATGTGGCTTGTTGTTATCTTCGTGGTGGCTGTTTGGCAGCTTACCTTGAAGCCACGAAACATTTACTCTAGGCATGCACATGGTAGAAAGTGCAGCAGGTGCTTGAAGGAACATAAAAGTGAAAATGGGTCAAGAAAAGTAAAAAGCAAGTGTGAAATCAACAAGGCTCAGTAAAGCCAAGGAGCAAACTACAAAATAGGAAAACAGTTAAGCAGTACTATGGCAGAAAGTAGATCTGAAGGTTATGAAGAGAGTACAAGCAAAATGGTAGCAATTTGAAAAGTGGTATTATACTTGTGTATTGTTATTTCTGTTTCTCAGCTGTATGTAAAATAGAGTAATTATCTTGTTACTTCAACCTGGTAAAGCCTCACAAAAGGTGCACAGTGTATGAACATAGATTATCTTGTATCTGTGCTTATGGAGGAGAAGCTTTCTGAGGCTGTTTTGATGCTGAAATGATAAAGGGAGTTTGTTGAATCCCTGTGATAGGTATTCCTTAAAAAACAGGTCAGGACAATGTCTGCCTGGAGTGATCTAGATCTTCTGCTTACCTTAGCATGGGGAAGTGAACCTCCTAGAACAGTGCATCTGGCATGGATCTTGTCACATGCTCATCAATGTCTTTTTTTTTTTTTTGCTTGTTTTTGGTTTGTGGGGTTTTTTATGGGGTTTTTTGGGTTCTTTTGAATTTGCTTTGCATTTTGCATTGTTTTGTTTTGGTGCCAGCTGCACACATGCAGGTGCAGTAGGATGAAAGTAGCTGGAGAAGTTTCTCACGTCTTGTTGTAAGGCAGGGTTGCTCTTGCTCCCGCCTTGTGCCGCCATCTGGCGGCTCGCTGCGGGTAGGAAGTGTTGCTGGAACGTTGATTGGCAATCACTAGGGAATTTACAGGAAGCCTGTTGGATCTGGTCTTCTGCTGCAGTCTCCTGGAAAAAACCCTTTAATACTTTGAAGTACATGTGGGAGATCTGATGAACTCTGTGCCTGCATGTTTTGCCTAAATGCAATCTCTTTGGTTGTTTGCTGTCATTTCAAAGATAGTTTGTCTTTACAGGTGAAATGCTGGCTTGAACCAAGGTACATCTCTATGGAATTTAAAAAAATCCTAATACCCACAAACAACATACCCAAAACAGTCTTAGCAGACACTTGAACCACTTTTAAAAAGTAATGCAGACTATTGAGTCATATCAAGGATTGTGGTTATATACTGCATCAAACTGACCCAGCTCAATTTGAAACGCTGTTATAGTTCTTTTTTTGTTTCTCTGTGTTAAAATGTATCTCAGTATAGCGTCAGAATGAGATCCACTTAATCTCAGAGAAATGTCATTCTTAACTGAACTGAAGATGGGAAGAGGTTCTGTCATGTTTTTTTGCCTGCATTCTGTTTTTGTATTGTATTAATTTCTAGTCATGAGCTGATTCTTCTACAGAGGCTCATTCATTATGTAAATTCCATCTCATAGAATAGAAAGAAATTTACAAGTACATTGTAGAAGTTGTACATAAAGAACCACCATGTATACTACCTGTCCTTTAGCAAGTTGAATATATAAAACATATGACTGGTAAGTTTCCTATACATGTTAAGTATTAAATGTGGCAGATTTTCTTAGAAGCCTCTCAAGAATATTATTTATTGTGGTGAATCCACAGTATGTTTGAAGTGATTTTTTTAAAATCAACATTCCAAATTTTTGTAATCTTCTTTCATATTATTTTTTTCAGGTTGCCAGCCATTTTGAGAGGAGGTGTTATTGATAGATACTGGCCCACAGCTGATGGGCGCCTGGTGGAGTATGACATAGATGAAGTTGTTTATGATGAAGATTCACCTTTTCAGAATATTAAAATTCTGCATTCAAAACAGTTTGGGAATATTCTTATTCTCAGTGGGGATGTTAGTAAGTATCATCTCATTTAAGGATCTCTGGTATGAAAATGTCAAAAGTGTTGTTTTCTATCCTGCTATGGCAGTTTTAATAGATGTCTAAGGGTAATGGTTCAGATGCTGGAAACTGTTTGTGCATGTACACATAAATCTGTTCCTGTATATTCAGGATGTTAATCAGGCTGACCAGAGTAAAATCTAGAGTTAAAAAAATATTTTTCCAGAATTAGTACCTTTGCTGCTGAAAGTGGCCTGGGAGATTAGAAGATGGTGTTCTATAGAAGAGCTTGCTCTCCTCCATTATTTTATATGAACTTTTCTGTTTGCCAGTCCAACCCTCTAAGAGCTTCTCTTTTACAAACAAGCTACTTTATCAGTCTTCAAAACACAGTGGTGTTCTAAAGAAATATGAAGTGATACCTAGCATGTATGTGTATAATCCTGCTGCTCCCGTGATTCTCTTAGGTAATTTCCTGCTTGGTGAGGTATAGGACAGCTGTATCTCAAATCATTTAGCCGCTTTATTGGTGAACAAATAATAGAACTTGAACTCATAAGTTAATCAAAACAGTGACCCAACCTTTATGTTGGGGTTTTTATATGTGGTACTTCATGCCTGCTGACCTTTGTATTTTTGAAAGTGGACTTAGGAAAGGTGGACTGCTGTTCATTAAAGCTGCAGACTGCTGGAAAATCTAGGCAACAAAAGGACTATGCTTTGTAAAATCTCTTAGTTCTGATGTTGAAAAGGACTGACTCTGGTAAATGAAGGACGTTGCTGTCCAGGTGTAGAATACCGACTTTCACTCTAATGGCAGAGTAATTAAGAAATTGAAATACAGCTTTTTGAAATCATTGGAAGTACCTCTAACAATTCAATTAGCTTTCTGTAACTGTCAGGAGGGCTTCTGTGCAGATGGCAGCTGAAAAGCACTGTTATTGAATTCATTAGCAAGGTATTTTCTAATCCAGATAGAATTCTATTACAAATCATCAAATTGGATATTCAATTATTCTAGCCAGAAATTTTTATCAGAGTTTAATATAGGGATGAGGTTTTGCTTGAACATTATGACAATGTGCCTTGTAGGAAGGGAAGCATGCCATTACTTATTTCCCTTCCATGGGATTTTGAAATAACACGTTGTCTCATTTTGTTATTGTGCACTCATAAGTGAGGTGGTGATTGCCAGGCAGAGTGACAGGATATGCCACAATGTGCTGCTGCACAAAGCTTTGCCCTGCTAGTGTGTGGATCTTTGCCTTGTTGTTGCAGCTTGGGAGTGTTGCTGCCGGCTTTGAAGCTAATGCTGGCAGCAGGCGAGCTGCAGGGCCCTTCAGCACCTGGGTGTTGATGGTCGTTTTGTTTCTGTGCAGGGATCCACTGGTGTGCATCTAGGTTGCTCTTTTTAGCTGGGGTCCACAATGCATTTTCAGAAATTTCCAGATCTATCTCTTGCAGGATAAGTCTGAGATAAAAACCCACTGAAGTATGAAGTGAGAGCATCAAGTTACAAAGACTGATGGTTTTGCTCTGCTACTTTTTCTCTTGGCACACAGTACTTCTCAATGCTGAGGTGGCCATTGTTGGGCTCATGTGGAGAACTGGAGAAATCCTGTGTGGGATTCTGAGACGAATCTCATTACTTGGACTGTCTCTGAGAGCCAGGTTGTTTCTGTAGGTGTTCTTGCTTTGGTCTGTATTGTATCACCTCTTGATTAATACTCGAATAATGAGAACTACTGAAGATTTAATATTGCTGTCCAATTCTTTC
The DNA here is from genome assembly GCF_012460135.2 of Molothrus ater. Taxonomy (NCBI): domain Eukaryota; kingdom Metazoa; phylum Chordata; class Aves; order Passeriformes; family Icteridae; genus Molothrus; species Molothrus ater. Next base: position 14,779,486 of record NC_050479.2, on the reverse strand, counting down.
TTCCTTCCATTCAGATCTGGCAGAAAGTGACCTGGCATATACTCAAGCCATAATGGGCAGCGGGAAGGAAGATTACACTGGGAAAGAAGTGCTAATCCTAGGAGGTGGTGATGGAGGTATACTCTATGAGATAGTCAAACTGAAGCCAAAGATGGTTACTATGGTAGAGATATCCTTTGACAAATGGCCCATCATTCATATCAACCTGAGCTTTCTGCTGATACCCTAGCACTGAGCATAGTTGCCTGTCAGGTTACCTGATTTGCATGAGGAGGTAGGGTCTAAAGTGAAATCTTTTTGTCAGCTTAGAGAGAGCCAGTGACTAAACATTTGTGCATCATTATGCAACACCTGCTTTCAGGTTCTCAATCCATACCATAACTCTCAGTAGCAGTTTGCATAAGGCTGGAAAGGAATGCCTTTGTCATCAGACTGATGCTTTCTCTAATAACAGAAGACAGGTCTGTCAAGTTTGGGCTCACTTCTGCCTTCTTGAGTTTGTCTGTTTTCCTAAAGAAAGCTATAAAAAATAATGCCTAGAAGCAAAAAAACTTAATCAATGGAAATGTCAGGACTTGATGAACTGTATTGATGAATTGACCAACCCTGTTCTAAAAACACCAATACAAATCAAGTTTTCAACATTCTGTAATTGGTATAGTTTGTAACACAAACCATTGTTAGCCATATGGGATGTTGTTCATCCTAGGTTTTGAGATATATTTGCTAAGACTAAAAATAATTGTTATAAAAATGTAGGTTAAAATCTTAACCTAGTTTAACTTTATGGAGTTATCAGTAATCTTACAAGTCACATTTCAGGCTTTCATAGTAATGATAGCCTAAGCTATCAAAAATATTGGTTAAAACTAAAAAGAAGCATTTTGTGATCATCTAATTGAATCTGGAGTACAGATCTATCTATGTACCAGTACAAAATCTATGTACTGGTACATAAGGTTGATTATTGCAGTATATATACCAACAGACACATCTAATTACTTCTTTGCAATGCCCCTTTGTGAACTTGTTTCTGAAGAGGTAGAAACTCTTACCTCTATTTCTGGAATTTATGATGCCTTGACAAACTTCAAACATTGACCAAATGGTGATTGACGGGTGTAAAAAACACATGCGGAAAACGTGCGGAGATGTCTTAGACAATCTGAAAGGAGACTGCTACCAGGTAATGTTTTGTTCTTCTTTCATTGCAAGTCATATTTCAAATACACATAGACCTAGTCTGGAAGGACTGCTATGGCAAAGTTTTGGGGCCAAGTCTTCTGAATTAAGTTTGGGAAGCTTTTTTCCTTTTGTATGACACTTACATATTTTACTAACTGGAGTTTATGTTGGAAGTATTTTAACTCTCCATCTTTGGACTTCTAAAAGGAATTGCATATGTAGCTTTTAAGGAATGTGAAATAGGAGAATGTTTGCTATAACTTAGAAATAAAGAAGAGATAGCAGTAAGAATGTTGTGTTTAACATCATTGCTTAAACTGTTAAAAAGAGAGAAGAAATGTGTTTCTTAGCTGTTCTATACTGTTGAAAATAGCTGAATTTGTAATTCACATTTAAGAATTATTTTTAATTTGCAGGCAAAATCCCTTAGTATTACACTGCTATTACATTAAAATAAAAACCCCAACAGATGTCATGCATCCCTGCAGTTGAGTTCTTTGTGCGTCATCTGACAGCACTTACAAATGAGCTCAGGTGTAATCTGACATGTTTTTGTTTTCATTACTGGCCCTTAGATGTTGTCACAGCTATTAACTTACAGGAGTTAGCTAATAAAAACACACTAAAGAAATAACAGAAGTTACATGCTATTCCATGGAAAGCAACAGGCCTTCATACAAATACCTTATTTAACTTACATGTTGGAACTGCTAACTGTCATCAGCATTTGGTAGAAAGAGCAGTGGTCACAGATCTAGGAACTTCAGACCTGGAATGCCTGTGTTTTCATTGTCATAATTACTACAAAGTTCCTCCTTTCTATATGATGTAAAAAGTTGAAAGTGGAGCCTATAATTAAACATGTATTTAATTTTGTAATTTTTTCTTCCTAATTTCTGTGAATCCACATTTGTTCCTTTTACCTGGTCATTTTAAGGTATTTTTAGGACTAGCAACAATATTTCATTCTTACAGGTTCTAATTGAAGACTGTATTCCTGTACTGAAGAGGTATGCCAAAGAAGGAAGAATGTTTGATTATGTAATTAATGATCTGACAGCTGTTCCAATCTCCACATCTCCAGAGGAAGGTAAGTCTTCTAATTTATTTGTTTCTGAGAATTTTCACATTTCTGTTCTTCTGCTGCATAATAGTCTGCAGCATAAGTGCTTTTATTTTTTTCAATTTAAAAAGCAGATCTGAGAAGAAAGACAGTTTTTTTTTTGAATATTCAAAAAGACTATCAAGTGCCTAGCACTTTTTTCAATCTCTTATTCCAGAGTAATATGAACTCATGTAGCTCTTGAGAAGTATTTGGAGTTCATACTCCAGTAAATTTTCCTCACTGCATAATTTATTGAAAACTTCAGGAAAATTCCTGTGAAGAAAAACAATACTCCTGCCATCATTGCCATTGTGTATGGTTTGCATTTGTTTTTTTAATCCAGGCTTTATTTTTTTTTAAACTTTGCAAGTCTTGAATAATGTAATAAGTAAATAAGCCAGTAATGTGCTGTTTTTTAATCATTGCCCATATGCAGATTCCACATGGGAATTTCTGCGGTTGATTCTTGACCTCTCAATGAAAGTCCTGAAACAAGATGGAAAATACTTCACACAGGTATGATACTTGGCTGTAATAAAGTACTGCTTTATTTCTATTGCAATTTGCATAGTTTCAGTTAAAAAATATAAAACTAACTAAAAACCTACTTCAAGCTGGTTTTCTCTCTTTAATGACCTATCAGGCATTTTTCCTGAAAGTTAGGATTTGCTAACTGACTTGTCTTTTTTCATTATTTCAGCTGAATATATAGTGCTTCTGTCTGGAGTTCAAAAGCATAGTTTTAAGACAAAGCACACTGCAGAATATTGCAGCTAAACAATTCTTAGAAAAGCAGAACAGATGTACTTCATTAAGAGATACATGGCTTTTAAGCTAATGTCTCTAATTGTAGAGTGTAAAACATAGAAATTTGTCATTCATTAAAGTGTGAGAGTGACATAGGTGCAGTAGGATGAGGAAATTGGTATAGTCACCTCATAGGTAATAGAATTGTGGTATAGCTTTCAACAGATAATACTTCAGGTAATCCTGAATTTGAAATGCCACAAAGTTGTGTGCTATTGTACAAGAATGTGACAGGAGCCAGGGGATGGTTCAGTGAAGTCTCAGTCTCTGAAGTTATATTTCTTTTGTCATGCTCATAAACTAGTCTTCTGATGTGTGAATAGTCTTCTGATGTGTGAAGAATCTAAGTACTGTAGTTTAGAATAATACCCTTAAGCTCTGAAATATATAGAAATTGGTTTACTGTAAAATTGTGCAGGTTTATAAAGAAAAACAAAACTTGTGGGATGAGGTTTCTGTCAATTCTAATATGCTGCTCTATTTTAAAATGCTATGGTTGTATGGGCAAGAGCAATTATCTTGTAGTTGAAATATAAGATATGATTAATGTGGTTTTACCACACTTTGAATTTTAATGGCTTTGCTGTTCTGTTAATTGTGGAATTATTTGTGGCAGATTTTGCTATCAAAAGGACACTAAATGTTTTGGAAACAGAGCAAGTCATGTTGCAGTTGCTGTCCTTGTAGCATACACAGTGATACTAGCTCACCTTGTTGGAATGTAGGTAAATGTATATCTGGGAACAGGTTTTGTTGGACTTTGCAGAAGGACTCTTGCAAAGGAGCTTGTGCTGAAAGCTGAAATGATGGCTGTGCTGCAGCCAGAGGGCAGGGGGGTTGTTCTGTGTCAGCTGGAGCCAACTGAGGTGGAGACTGGTGCAGCCCCTGCTTCTTGTTTTGTCCTCATGGGAGGAGATAAGTCAGCTCTCCAGCAAGTGATTGCGCAGAAAGAATGAAAGGACAGCAATCCTGAACCAGCCCTGGTGGGTTTTAGCTGTTGTGAAACTATGCAATCTTATATTTTGTGGTCCCAAAGCAACAAGGTGGTACGTGGCAGGTTGGGAAAGAAACAATATTAAAATTGATGTGGCTTAAAATTGAACTTAGGGCTAATGGGTAGCCAGTGCAAGGGCTGGAGTATAGAAGCAGTGTTCTCTAGCAGTTTAGTCTTCCTGAAGATGTTGAAGAAAGGGCAGCTAATACTGGGGCAGACAGCTATCAGAGCTTTGATACATCTATTGGTAGACTACTCAGCCCATTTGATGGTCTTTGTAGCCACTTCCCAGTTGGGCCTGAAAAAACAAAATAGTCCTCTGTAAAAATGGAATAATCCTCTCTATTGGGTTTATATGGCCAGGTTTTGGTAGTGAGGGGGAGTGGGAAGGGCTCCCCATGTCCAACAGAGGCAATGCCAGCTGGCTCCTGGGTGGACCTGCTCCTGACCAGGGCTGAGCCCATCAGTGACTGTGGTAGTGCCTCTGGGATAAGATTTTTGAAGGGCCAAAAGTTGCTGCACAACAGCCAGAGAGAGAAGTGAGGACATGGGAGAGAAACAGCTCTGCAGACTCCAAGGTCACTGGAGGAGGGGCAGAGATTCCCCTGCAGCCCATGATGAAGACCATGGTGGAGCAGACTGTGCTCCAGTAGCCCATGAGGCTCCACAGGGGAGCAGAGATGCAGCTGCAGCCCCTGGAGGGCCCCATGGTGGAGCTTGTGGATACCTGAGGGAGGCTGTGACCCTCTGGGAAGCCCACACTAGACCAGGCTTCCTGGAAGAACTTGTGACCCTGCAGGGGACCCATGCTGGAACAATTAATGAAAAACTGCAGCCCATGGAAGGACTCATGTTGGAGGAGCTCATGGAGGCCTCCCTTAGAGGGAGACCCCACACTGGAGCAGAGCAGAGTGTGAGGGAGAAGGGGCAGCAGACATAACATGGGATGAACTGACCAGAATCCCCATTCCCCATCCTCCATCAGTGCAGTGGGGAAGAAGTAGAGAATTTGTGAATAAAGTTCACCCTGGGGAGAAATGAGAGGTAGGGGAAGGTACTGCTAAAATTTGGGTTTATTTCATATTATCCCACTCTGATTTGATGAGGAAATTGAGTTTATTACCCCAGTTGAGTCTCTTTGCCTCTGACAGTAACTGGTGAGTGTTCTCTCCCCAGCCTTATCTCAGCCCTTGAGCCTTTTGCTGTATTTTCTCTCCTGTGTCCAACTGAGCAGGGAAATGCCAGGCTGTTTTTTGTGGGCATCTGGCACCCAGACAGGGTCAACCCTCCACACCCTCAGACAACTCAACAGTCTGGCCATAGGATGAACAGACTTTTGGGGTACTTCAAATAAAATTAGCTGTCTATAACTTTGTTTAAATGACTTAAATTTAAATTCAGTTGAACTAACTGAATCTGGCTACTTGGAGGATTGGTTTAACTATAGACAGAAGGTCAATACTACCAACTTTGGCAGCTTAGTCACACACTGGGAACTCATTTATGAATTTAAATGTTCTATTGTATTTGCTATTAAATGCCAGTGGTTTTATCTCTCTGGAATTGTGAATTTAAGTTACTTTTGCTCCAGCTATCTACTTCCAGGATGCTTTATGTTACATAGCAAGCCTTGCTGAAGAAATCATGTGCCTTTTAAGGCAGTTGTGTTTTTAAAATGCAGGACTCTGTGTGCCCCCCAGCCCCTTCTTTGAATTTTGGTTCTCTAAAACAAAAAAGCATTAAATTTCATCAAGGAAAGGGACTGGGGGAATGTCCACTTACTTGTCAGAGATCGTCTTTGCTATGGTGAGGAAATGTCTCATAGGAAAAATGCAGCAAAAGGATCGTTGTCCTGGTGACCACTAGCCAGCAATTACAGTTGTCTCTTCTGCCTTGGCATGTTATACTAAGATTGAAAATTTCTGTTCTTTGTAGTTTGTAGTCTGTCCCCTTGCACCCTGAACAGAATCATGTGCATCTAATTAGGTTGTCATTTATATGAATGCCGAAGAAATGCTTTACCTAAAAGTGGAGTTGTGTTTACAGAATGCCATCCTTTCCCATAATGTATTGCTGTCTGTCTAAATGCCACTGCTGGGAAAAATAAAGGGAAATGCTCATCACCTCTTCATTGAGCTCTGCACAAGTTTTAGAAAATGTTCTGATCTGCACGTGAATTGTCAGCAAGCAGGATCTAGTGCTGTCTAACTCCAGATGGATATAATTTATCTGAGATTATAAAAAGAATTATTTCTGAATTGCTGCTCTTAACACACCTGGTGGTTCCCTCGGGATTCCTTCCGTGGTGATCCTCGAAGCAGTCTCCAAAGGCTGCTGCAGGATGTCCCGTCGCCACTAGGTGGAGGCAGGTAACCAGTATTGCCTGGCATTTGATGAACATTTATAGAGATTCTGCCTGTGGAAGGTTTTTCAGACTATTTATTTGTATTCCTAGGGGATACAAGAACTTATGTGGCCAATTTTAAGATGCAGGAGGGACTTCTTCCTTTTTTTCATCTCTGAAAAGATATAAAAGGGCAGTTAATGGATGTCATTCTCTACTGCTTTAAGTTTGTGGCTGAGTGTGTTTGGGGAAAAATGCCTCTATTTTCTCTGTGCAAATAGTAATCACAGCTTAGAAAAAAAACCTGTATGAGTAGCAGCTGTGCTTTACACACCCTTGCTTTTCTAGCTGTATCATCCATATTGAGTGTTGCAGCCTACACAGGATCTGCCCAGAGAGACTTTAGGGCTCTTAGCCTGCAGAACTTGCAAACCTGTCTGTAGGTTTAAGACTTGAAGCTTGTTTGTAAAAACTTACTGTTAAACATAATCCCACCACTCTGAGGTTCAATGGTCATATGGTATGCTCTTATTTCCATTCTTCTTCTTCTGAAGCTTTGAAGTGTTTAATGATATGATATGATAGGAGGCCATGTCTGTGGGGTGCTTGGTGTTATGTTCTCCAAGGAGAGACAGAGGTCCAGGCTCCCAGCTATCACAGTGGAGAGAAATGGGAATTGATAAGGTTGTAAGACCTTGGTGTATCCTGAGGTCCACTTTCATCTCTAATATACCTTCCTGGCAACTTGTTTTCAGACACTCTTAAGTGTTTTTATAGTATTGGACTTTATAAAAGTATGATTTTTATATGGCCCAAGTGATTACTTTCAAGTGAGTATATATACTTGTAGATATCAGTATGATATGTGGCTTTTCTTTTTCTGAGCCATCACTCTTGTGCATTCACAGTACCATGTGAGCATTGTCCCAAGAGATGTCAAGCCATGCTCTGTCAGATGCAGAGACTGGTTGCAAGGTTGTCTTTTAGTGTCAGTGGATTATTTGTAGCTAAGAAAATGCCTTTTTCTGTGCTAAGTTTTTGTTCTGTTGATCTAATCTTTTGAGGTTGGGAAGGCTATAATTTTCAGCCTGTTTATGTAGTAGAACCTTTAAAAATACCTCTGAACAGGAATTTGTGACTTCCTGGTTGGGGTCACTCAGCCCAGGCAGGCTAGAAGCTCAGACCACTCACAGGTTCCAGTAAACAGCACTGACCCACTGAAGGGATCGTGTGTCTCCCGCACCAACATGTGGCCCTTCACTAAGCTGTCTCTTCCTGGCCACTCTCTCATACAACCCTCTAAATGTCCAGACAATCATCATGTTGCTCCATAGTTAGACTCCTTTTTTTGGCTGCTGTGTGGGCTTTCTAATTAGCATTTCCATTGAGGGAACAAGATTCTCCATGACTGAACCATGAAAGGAGGCTGGAAGAATGGCTGTATGTCCCTGTGTGAGCCTCTGTGATTTCTTGGTAGTTTGAGAGACTTTAAGGAACAGACATTTTCATTTCCTTATGTTGCTGAGAGTTTAGCCAGTGGAGGTACTTACAGTTGGGTTTGCCTCCGTTATTTCCTTAACAGCCCTCCCTGTCCCCCAAAACCTAAGCCTAGCTTTGATCTAGGTGTTTCATGCTCTGTCTTACTGCTTATTAGTCACTGAAGTGAGGAAGGATAAAATCCAACCATGGCCATGCCCAATTCTGGCACATCATTTTAAAATAAAAATAGAAACCCATGCTAAACATAAAAATTAAACTTCTCTGGCATACAGTCACAGACAAAGGTGGCCCATGACAATGACATACGGGGTAAGACATGTAAGAAATGGGCAAGTATGGAAAAGGGACCCTTTCACCTGCTTTCAACTCACTAGTTTACTTTCTGAGGGTTGGAGGAAGCATAGTGGCCTAAGTAACCAGTTGATGGACACATCCACTTTATAGATGGGCAGAGTTAAATGGAACTTACAGGATTAATTGAAACAATTTTTTTTGCTACTTACTTTAAGGAATGTTTTTGGTCTGTCCAGAACTGTGTTTCTTATTTAAATTTGTTGTGCATTGTCCTGTAGAAACCTAAAAATGAAACCCATGGAACTATACAATTTATGCCTTGTGAGAGCCCAGAAAAATGCATACTGGGAGATGGGCATGAGCTATTGAAGTGAGTGCAAGCACTGAGCAGACTCAGGATGCAAAGGCTGTCTTAAGGAAGGTCTTAGAGATTAAGATTTGTTAATCTCAAAGTTAAAACTACCTCAAGTACTTTTGTGTCAGAAAGATATGACTTAAGGGTAAAAAAAAAAATCATAATTCTCCTAGTTCTTACCTTCCTAGTTCTTACTGAATTGTTTGACATGGAACAGAGATTAAATGAGAGGGGCTGGGGAGAGGAGTTTGGTAAAGTCTTTTGTATATATTGAAAAATTGGCGGAACCCTGTGGGGAAAATAAAAGGAAGTGATTTTGCTTTTGAAAACATGTAATTGGTGAGTCATCTGCTTTAAACCTTGTTAAACAGCATTCAGTATTAGCTATTGTTTGAGTTATATGGTGTCTGTTCAGAACAAACAATGCATTGCTCTACCACATAGCTCTTCATTAGGCAGTGGGAGTTAGAGTGAACACTGTTGCATTCTGAGCTTGGTTCCCTGTGGCATTTTGGTGATACTGGAATATCTAAGTGTGATTGACATTGTTACTAACACTGTAGTCTTGGTTAATAAAGCTGGTCATGTTTTAAAGAAATGTCTTAATAATACTGATTTTTTTCAATAAGTTTATTGAAATAAGCCTTAAGTGTCATAGATTTGATTTTTGGAGTGCTTAACTTTGTGTTGAGTAAAGACAGGTAGTTAAAAAAGATAACTGTGCAGAACTATAAAATCCTGTAATGTTTGTCCAGAAGAAAAATGTTGATAAAAGAGCCAGGTGAGTTGTCTGAAGCTTCAGGCAAGATCTTGATTTGGAAATTGGAGAGTTGTGGGTTTGAAAAGTAAAAATTATTTCTTGGCGTGTTCATTGTTCCTGTAATTTGTTTTCCATGGTGTCTGCAGTGATTTGTCTCTTGCTGGAGAAGGGAGAAATGATGAAACACTGAAGGACAGTCTGGGAAACTGTATACTCTTCTATCATTGTGTATCCTGTTCAGCTTCCTACGTAATAGTGGTGTGCTCTGTAAATTACCTAGCAGTGCTCCTATTTGTGACTCAAATTGCACACACAAATTGTTTTTAGTTTTCTTTTGCATTCAGTCTGATGTTGAAACAAAATGATATGTTTGGTGAAGGGCAGCTGAACCAAAAAAACCCACCACAATCCCCTGGATAATAACAGGTTACTAAACAAGTGCTGCAGCAGTCTGTTCATTGTGCTCAGTTTGTGTTAGTCTTCTACTTTTGACAAGTCTCATTTCTTTTCTGATACCCAAACATTTGGGTTTAGAAACCCAAATTTTTATTAGAAAATTTCTATATACAGCAAGTCATTTTCCTTTACCAAATAAACATGTACTGGTTTGTTTGTGCAATATGACCAAAATTATAATCAAACATGTTTTATGCAAGTTCTTTTGAAGGAGTGCTTTCCCAAATATGATTTTTAAAAGACTAGAGTGATAGAATAGAGTGGAGCCATAGGATTTCATGGTGTGGAAGGGGCCCAGAACAATCATCCAAGTCCAACTCCTGGCCCTGTACAGGTGAACCCCAAGAATCACATCATGTGCCTGAGACCATTGTCAAGATCCTGTGTTAAGATTTTTTTAAGCTGAGGTTTTCTTTTCTACTTGTGAAGACTTGAGCACAGTCCAAAAAAAAATTGAGCAGGATGCAAAAAATTCAGAGGATGATGAGTAGAATGAATTCTCTTTTCACTTCCTCTGGAAATAGAAATGTTTTAAATACACTGTGAAAAAATCCTACCAATAAAAAGTAGGAAAAATAGTATAAATCCCAAAGTCAGAATGTACATTTTACAGTTTGATTCTAGTTATCATGTGATGTTGTTACATGGAAAAATCAATGTAAATGGAGCTGTTTAGAAATACTGATTTCAAATGTCACCTCTGCTTGTTTTAGCCTCTGCCTGTTGTATGCTTTATAGAGCACAGATAGTACTTGTTCAAGTGCATCTTAGTTCCTTGCTTTTTGAAAATGAATTTTCAGTTGCATCTGTGTGCATGTAATAACTTAAAGGGCATTTAAAAAAATCGTGGAGCACCAAAAATAAGCTGCACAGTAAAACAAGTCTTTCATAAAGCCTCTGCTCCAGGATTTAAAAGCTTTGCAGTGTCTTAGCAGAGCAACACAATGTGTGAAACATAGGCAGTCAGACACTGGAAGCATTGAGTAAGTCCTTGGTGCCTGGGGTCCTCATTTCAAGTTAGGGGTCCTAAAATACTGAATAAGATGTGAATGTAAGGGAGCTGATTTTTGTTTAGATCTAGTGTTTTCTAATTGAGTCATGTGCATTCTTTCACAGTCAGGAGCAGGTTACACATGTTATTGAATGGCAGGAACAAATGAGATGCTGCATTCAATAGTCAGTTAAAAAAAAAAAAACAACAAAATTATGTGTACTTGAGTGTACACACAAACACTTCCCAAAGTCATTCAGAGCAGCAGGAAGATCCTGTCATTCTGGAGACAGAGGATCTTGCTTTAGACTTTCTAACACAGTTTCTGTGCCTTGCATTTCTTGCTATCATTTTGTGGGGCTTTGGCTCTTGTGCTGGATCTTTGGGACCTGTGTGTAAAAAATTTCCTTTTTGTTCTCCTTTTTATCTTCTTTGGCAAACATTCCTTCACTAGAAGTAGTAAAATGTATGGGAAAGCTGAGGATTTTTATATTGAGAATAGCTCTAGAAAATGCTAGTTAATGCTTCTGTATCTACTGATCAGAAATCAGAAGAGGAAAACAGGGTTTGTGCTAGATCACAGTAAAAGACATTTATACTATATGCTAGTAAAACCCAACCACTAGGGGAGGATGGGGACACTCATCTCCTGAAGATCTCATCCTACCCCACAGATGGCCAGACTGGCACTTACTGTGTGGGCAGGAGAGATTCACAGTCATCATATAACCTGCTGTTGATGTGCAGTGTTACAGCATGCTTGGTTTATCATGTTTAGGGCCTATAGGTTGAGCTGAAGATTCCTCAGGAAAGTGGTGGAAGTAGAAGACCACAATTCAATTCATTTGGCTGTCAGTGTGCCCAAGGGCCTTTAACAATATCTCCACCTTGACCACAGTCACAGAATATATTTTCTCTGTGCTGTGCCACAGCAGCAATCCACTTCTTTTTGGTGAGTCTTCATTCAGTGCCTCCTACCTGGAAAAAAACAACCTGAGTGATTTGTAGACCACGCAGTGGTGACTGTATTCAACTTCACTTAGTTTCAAATTAGTATCCAAGTAACTTGGATTTGCACACTCTTCCTAAGACTGTTGAATTTAAGGTTGTAAAGTGTTTGCTTGTCTACTTGGTTAGGTAGTCAAGAAACTTGACAAAGTTTTTTTGATTCAACTTACACAATTGATTTTTATTGCTTTGGATTGTTGGTGTTTGTTCAGCCTGGTGTTCTGGTGAGCTCACTGTAACCACTAAATCTTCAAATGTGTTATGGGTATGGAGAATTCAGACTTCTAATTAGACCTTTCTCCATATGGGCACCCCAGGTATACATTGCAGTAACTTCTGCTTTTTATTAATATTTAGCTTGGGACAAGGTAGTGCTTGCAAATAGGAGTTGCTTGGGAGAGAGTTGGGTGGGGTTTTTTGTTTTAATTTTTTTTTTGGGGGGGGGTTGGGGGGTGGGGGGTTTGTTTCTTGGGATTTGCTTTTTTTTTTCATTCCTCACTCAATCCTTGATGTATTTGTATTCCAAGAATGAGATGTTGTTTCACCCCTAAGACAAAAAAGTATTGTAGGAATATCTTCTTTTTCAGAAGCATGACATGTGGAAACTCAAGACAATGTAGCCCGCAGCCAGAGAACTTCTATATAATTTGATGTATTTTGTCACATTGCTTTGTGGAAGAATCTGTTTAAAATTAATAGGCTATAGTTTTTTAAAAAGTGCATTTAAACACTGTAAGATCTAGGCAATGTTAAATAACTGAGAAAAATCTGGATGTTGTAATACTGTTTACTAATAAGTTTAAGCAATTATAAAGAAAATGGTTATGGAGTAGATGTTATAGGTAAACAACACATGGTGGTCTGTTTTAACTGGAAGCCCTCATATAATGATTGCTTCTGCTAATGAGAATATAGATCATCCCCCCCATACTTACCCTTTCTTGAAAGGATACAAATTGTTGTTTGCTGTAGGCAGAATGAAGACAAGCTGTTCAGTGTTTGCATTGTAAATATTAAATATTAAGAACAGCATGTATCTGGTTCTGAAGTATGTGGGAGCCTGGCAGTAATGTCAAAATCTATATGTTCATCTGAAATTTTGCTTATTTGCTTGATTGTGACTGGGATTTTTTTTTTTCTTCAGGGAAACTGTATCAATCTGACTGATGCCTTGACTCTGTATGAAGAGCAGCTTAGCAGGCTTTATTGTCCTGTGGAGTTTTCAAAAGAAACTGTGTGTGTTCCTTCCTACATGGAATTGTATCCTTAAAGACTGAAGAAGACTGGAGAGTGTGTATTAATAAATCAAGCAAGCATAGATTGTTTGGAGGTAATAAACTCAAGCAAAAAGGCAGTTCTGATTTAAATGCTTAATGGTTTTTTTCATAGTAAATGAAGTATGGCAGTTTTGAGGATAATTGTAGGAATTATTTTCTAAAAGTGCTATAAATTCACAGCTGGTAAAATGATCAGCACCTTTCATGAATAAGCTGTATTTTTGTTAATGTTTTGAGTGGTGTATGTGATGTAGGATAAACTGTGTGATAAAGGTAATGCTGCCTGGGAGTTCTGACAAGGCTGTATCTTCTTATTTTCTTTTCTTCTTTTACTAAAATAAGAAACTAACTTCACACAGATTAGCATGATCCAGATCTTTAGATATTATCTGATAGAGCTATTCTTGAACATACAGTTCAGACTTTACTTTTAAGGCTGGGGAATGGGGAAGAGTAATTCCCAACAATAATTACTAGTTAGTGTTACTGGAAAAAATACTCCAAGTAGAGGGTTATGCCTATTCTCAGCAACCTCCCATTCCTAAAAATAATCCTTCAGAATTTCTTCAATTTGTGGGTGGTAAGGAAGTTATGTAAGGAGCCTAGAAGTTTAAACTTCAAGCCCTTAGTGTGAGAGGGGCATTTTGATCTGCTGTAAGGTGGTTCTGCCATCTGCACTTGCCTTGAGTGTTTGCTGCTTTTGTGGGATCTCCCTGGAAATGTTTCTGCAGAGTGAAGCCTGCTGTGGCTGTCTCTCTTGACAGGAAACATCTTTTCACAATCTTTGTATTCCTAATACATTAAGCACATGATACTGCCACAGCCTTTCTTGTGTTGTGTGTGTTCATTTGCCTCCCTCCTGTGTCCCTAAGCCCAGTAGTGCTCACTGCTGCAGCCCCCATACCGACCTCATATTGACCCCATATTGACCCCAGACTGACTGCAGCCAGCTCCTCCTGCTTCTCATTATTGTCAACTCTTTGGGAAATGCAGATTGGACCTTGCATTTTCAAGACAAAATAAATGTGAAGGATATCAGGATACTTGCCCTTAAAGCTTACAGTTTCAGAGAAACTGGTTATTTTTCCCTTTATGACTGCCAGGCCTTAATGGAACATGTATGTGTTTTGAAGAGTAGGCATCTTTGATCTGCTGAGTCAAGAAGAGAATCCAGGTAGATATCACTTTTGAGTGTTTTCCCTACCCTTTATGAGCTACCAGAAGTTTTCAGAATTTAAATATAAGTAAAAAGAACTGCATTTTAACTGTGTACAAGTGTTGCCTTTTTTCCTTAACTGCTTGTTTTCTCCAGATGGGTATTCTACACGATTTGGAAGAAACAGACTGACATCTGAACATCAAGATTATTTGAGATGATCCTAAATGTACATGCTGCATGGAGCATATAGGCCTGCCACATGCTGCATATTGGCATCTTGAACCTTTAAATTATATGCTGTAGATGATCCTGAAACTTAGTCATGCTATTGATTGTGAATTCTTTAAATGTTTTTTTATTATTATTTTAATTTAAAAGCAAATGGAAAATGTATATTTTGACGAGCTAGGGTGTTATTTTTGAAAGTCAACTTAGATGAATAAGCAGCAAAACTATATAGCTGCTGACTGCACTGAACCTTTAGAATGTGATCCTTTTTATTTTTTTGTAGATCTTCACAAACTGGTTGATTAAAAAAGACATCTTTAGCATTTCATCCCTGAAAGGTGGTCCATGGAGTTTTTGTTGTTTGTTTTTCCAACAGATTTTTCATTTATGGTGCTTTTTAAAAATGGGAGAGGGTTTTGTGTGGTTTTGATTTTTTTAAATGAACACTGCAGTGCTTCCATATAGAGAAGGGCATAACTAAAAAAGAAAAAAAATCTTGTGGGAGAATACCCCAAGTCCTTTGTTGCAAAGGGAAGAAAGCCAGTCTTAAATTTTTACTTACCCTAGCAATTCATCATTGCTGTAATCTCTGCTGCAGAAGAATCTTTGGCCTTTTACCTCCTGGATTTTTTTAGTTGCTGCCGTATTGATTATTTGGATTCTGATATGGATTTGACAGTAGCTTTCTACTGAAGCATGAAGATCAAGGCTGCGTTTTTATTCCACCATGGTGCAAGAAATTGAGTGTAATGAGGTGCATGTGGGCATATCCTCTCCCCAGCCTTATGGGAAGCACTAGATTTTTGAAGCAAAAGTTGGCTTAGAGGATGAAGAAATATGGGTGTGATATGATCTATCTTTATGTGCACCTGTACTGAATGTTTTGAGGTGTGTGTGCTTCAGTAGGGTCAGTGATGGCTGTATTGCCACAGATGGCCCATATTGTGTGAGGCTCTTGCTCAGTTAGGTTCACTTGCAGTGTAAAAATCAGTAGAAGCTGGGGTGCCTTGTAGTTCTGTTCTGGAAGAAAATGCATTTTTCTTCAGCAGTTTCTCATGCTGTCAGAAGTTATATTTTTGTAAGAGTTTGCTATGTAGCAACTAAAATATTTGTGATTAAAAATCCCACTTGAAAAGAGGTAGGAAGGATATGACCAATATGTGCATTTTTTACTTTTCCAAGGTAGAATAAGTAGTGCACTATTTCCCTAAACACTCTAATCCTGAGCAATGATCTTTCATTCAACACCCATATCAACATTTTCTTAGTTCTATTGGAGAGAGTTGATTTGCCCCACCAATATACTGTTAATGAAAACAAACCATACAAAAGCTGTCCTTTATGTTTCTAAACCATACATAAAGAAAAATTTTATTGCATGCCACAATATATAAACTTTTCATAGACTCTGAGTAGCCTATGCAGAATCCCAAAGTGATACTCAAAAATGTTCCAAAATTTGCTTTTTCTTTGGCCTATAA
This sequence comes from Molothrus ater, assembly GCF_012460135.2. Taxonomy (NCBI): domain Eukaryota; kingdom Metazoa; phylum Chordata; class Aves; order Passeriformes; family Icteridae; genus Molothrus; species Molothrus ater. Next base: position 14,763,542 of record NC_050479.2, on the reverse strand, counting down.
TTGGTCTAAATGTATTCAGTTTGGATAGCCAATTAGAAGCATTTTTCAGTCTTACTATTTTAAATTATCTCAGTTAATTCTCTAATATACACAGGGCACAGTTCTTCCATGGCCTACAACTTGTGAATCACTGAATTCTCCCAAAGAACAGAGCTTCCCTCTAAATTGAAAGTTTCCTATATTTCCCTGAGTGTTCTATGTCTGTTGGAGGCATCCCAGAAAATACTTTGATATTATTACCTGTAATCTAATAGAGACTCTTCATTTATGATCCAGGACTGCAATCAGTTTGTCTAGCTGCAGATGAATGCAGATACCCTGTAAGCAGGTGTATCCATAATTTTGCAAGCGTGAATATTTCCATTGGTTCTTGGTGTGATTACTCATGTAGATGAAACGAAGCCCACAGGGACAGAGTTCAGAGCATCTGTGTTCCTGGGTGAGCTTGGCAGATGTAGAAATCAGTCACAACAGGTGGGGGTAGTTTGGTTTTTAGCAAGGAATTTCGTGAGCTAGAAGATGACTTAAATCTGCTCGTTGTACAAGGGCTTGTGCTTCCCTTTGGTATCGCTGCACAGGGAGCTGCTGGGTGTGCAGGGATGTTCTGGAAAGATTCCCAGAATGACCAGGGGACCTGAATTGCATATTAGTAGCTGAGAGGCAGCAGTGCTTGCAAACTTTTCAACTAATAGGGTATGAAGAGAGTTGGAAGAATTTTTTTGTCTTTAACTTTTTTAATGTAGTGTTTCACAGTGATAGATGCAGTATAAAGCAATTCAGCAAACACTGAACATTATATTTTTTTAAGTTGCTGAATTGATTCTAAGCAAATATATATACACATTGTTAGTCTTTATTTATTTGTTGCTGTAGTATAGATTTTTTTAAAAAGAAAAACAAGTATCTGTGTTAGAATTTTCAAATGCAAACTGCTATAGCTGATCAGTTTTCCATGTTTAAGGCCCATTGGGAAATGGCTGTGAGTGCTGCACTATGTATGCAAACAGTTCCCAAAACATGGTTAACATTAGAGGTTTCTTAATTATTCTTTGCACTAAATGCTGCTTCCACCTAGAAGTTACTGATTGATAGTAGTTTGTGCAAGGAGAAGACTGCTGGCATTGTATCTACTGCATCGGTGCATTGCACGTGTTACAATAAAGGTACGCTGTCATTACTTGTGTGTTTGAATTGTTAAATCCATTGTGGATTCCGTGTTCAAATGACAGAATCTATGGGTATGATGCTTACCACTGTACCTCCTTTTTCCTTGTTGCATAAAGGTACTTCTGGTCCTTTTATTGAGTATCTTTTCTGTCTCAGATTAATAAATTGTTATTTTCCATATAATAAATGCTCAGATAAGATACTCTGTATATGGAACAGTGCACTGATATTTGTAATGGGGTGGGAATCACTTGATGCTTCAGTGATATTTGCCTAGAAAGAGTTAATTATCTGTACAGTATTTTAGATGTGAATTCTCTAAAGGCCTCTAAGTGGAAGTTTGAATTTTTCTGCTAAAGCAGTAAGTTGGCTTTAGGGGACAGTGACTCATTGTGTGGCACAGAGAAAAGACAGGCTTAGGAGAAGTCAGTGTGACATTGAGAGTGATGGAAACTGGCACAGAAGTTTAGGAAACACGGAGAAGGGCACAAACAGGATGGGCACATCAAAGAAGTTATTAGTCTTACCAAATCACACCCCAGAATAATGTCATACAATGAAAGAAAGACATTACTCCCAGAAAATATAGAGAGATTTACATGAATTTCAGCCAACTGGAAAAGAGAAATATTCACATCTGCATTAAGTACAGTGATAGCAGAAAGCTGGCTAGTAGGGAAAAAGAAAGGGGAAAGGCTTAACTTTGAGGGGAAAAAAGTCTCACACATAGACTGAGGGTAGAATAAGGAGTAATTTTGGAGTGCCTGCATGCACAGTAGGGAAGATAGGTATCTTGGTTTTTTATTTTTGCTGTTTGAGAGTCTGAGGTGTTGACAGCTTGCTGGAGGGAACAAGGTTGAGGGGATGGGTGAGAGGAAGAGAACTCAATTTCTTATTTTAATTGAGGAATAGGAGACTGCAGATGACGTTGCCTGTGGGTAATAGGAGAAAGCTGACAAACTTTGCCCACAGAGAGAAGAGTAGCTGGAGTCATTAGAGATGCCAAGGGAGCGAGTGAGAGAAGTAGCAAAGTAAGCAACTGCTGCAGTGATTAATAATAGCACTGAGCAGCTCAGAAGTGCCTTTTTGAAATGTGGAATGCTGTAGGAAGCAAGGAATGTGGAATAGGAACTGGGAGGATATCAAAAGTTCATACTGTGGTCATACATGGCAGTGAACTTGAGCTTCAGATGTAGGAGTCGAGAAGGTAGAAAGAAGGAAAAGTAAAATGTGAAATTAACTTCATAATTGGAAGTGTGATGAGAAATATTCCTGTGCAGTGCCAAGAGTGGAGAATATGCAGGGGACAAGATGCATTAAGTTGAAAAGAAACTGAGGAAATGAGCCAGGAGAAGGAACCAAGAAACAGGATAGCACAACAGATGTGGTGTGGGGATTTGAAGAACACATCTGGACATACAAAAAAAGTGCCAGTCACACTGCCCAGCCTGTCCTCTGATGGTATTGGATGCAGAAGAAAGAGAAATTGGAAACATTTGGGTTTGTTTTGTTGTTGGTTTTTTTCTAACTGAGTAATGAGTGCAAGATGTCTTCTAAGTATTTTAGAAGGAAAAGAGCTTAACTGCTGGAAATTAAATGAAGACTAAAAGGAAACTTCAGATTAAGGAGTGTTTAAGAGTAGACTGATTACTGAAGCAAATAAATACGAACTTCATGAAGTCAAAGGCAGGGCAGCTGTGGGATTTAACTGTTGTGGATTGTCACTGAGCATGGAAAGGGAGGAAGGCAGGAAGATACCTGTGGCTTCTCTGCTGTCTTCAGCTCATGGAACTGGAAATGCTGATCAGAACTGGCACTAAAAAGCACTGCTACAGCCATCTGACTTCAACATGCCATGATAACTTTGTGTGTTACTTGAGAGAAAATTCTCATCAGTGATGAATGCACAGCACAGTGTGCCATATTGCCTGTGCAGCACCCAAACACAAAAGTACGTTATTGGTGTATAATGGAGACATTTTAATGCAACTGTTCTTTGTATAGACACAGAAATGCACCAATGGAATTAAACAATGGTTTTAGTAGATGGGAATAACAAAGATGAGTGTGTACAGCTCTATGAAGCCTTTGCTTATTCTGGTAGCTGCTAGTGTTATCTAACACTTCCCTGTTTAACTTAATTATCAAACCTGGTGGCTTTGATTTTTAAAATTATTTTATGCCATGCTTTGTCCTGATTCTGCTCTTAAGCTCCTCACTGGACATTCTGTGAAATTACTTCCTAATGATTGGCATGTCTTGTAACACTTAAGTGTTTTCAATGATGTTGTATAACCACTGGTTAGTTAATTAGGGTGGAAGGATGACAGGTTTTTTTCAGGAAACAAATTTTTGACAGCTCATTGTTTAAAATCACAATGAAGATTGACAGAATACTTATAGGAACATGCCATGACTTTTCTTTTTAGAAAGGACCAAATACTGTTAGAAATTTTCACTTGTGTCTTGAATTAAAATGTTTATACTAGAATTGTAAAATTCTTACAGTATATACAACAGTTAAATACTAAGGAAAGGAAAGTTATGTGCTGGCATTTTCTGGAGCTGATTTGCAGACAGCCATGTGGCTTAAGTTGTAGTCTAGATGCACTTAATAGAAGCATGAAGATAATCAACAATTAACCTAATACTGCCAACACTAAAGCATGTCCCTGAATGCCATATCTGCTCCATGGCTGGTGACTCATCTGCTTCCCTGGACAGCCTGTTCCAGTGCCTCACAAGGCTTTCAGTGAAGAAAATTGTTCTGAAGAGCCAGTGTAAACTGCCTGTGGCACTAAGTGAGGCCACTGGCTCTTGTCCTGCTGTTTATTACTTGGGGGAAAAGAGTGACCCCCACCTCTCTACAACCTCCTTTCAGGTGGTTACAGAGAGCAGTAACGTCTCCCAGTCTTTTTCCAAGGCTGCAGAAACCATCTTGCCTCAGCTGCCCCTCCTAAGGTTTTTGCTCCTGTGTCCCTCAAAGTGAACCCCCAAAGGCCTGTAGAGGGCCCCTGAGTTTTCTGTTCCTGACTGTCAGACCTTCACCCACTGCTGAGGCCTCACCCTCCTCTGGATGCAGTTTGATGGCTTCTGAGAGATGGCCTTGTGTACAGCGACTTCTGTTTTTTGCTTTTCTTTCTGCACTGCTCCAAAGCAGAAGCATTGCCTGTGTCTCCTGGGCAGCTGCAAGGGTCGCTCATGGTGCAGGTAAATGGCTGTCTTTGGCCCGGGTTTCTGGGCCTGGGAGCAGCGAAGCTGCAGTGCCTGGGCTGAGAAGTGACAAAATGCTGCACAGTGGGGTTGGGAACAGCCCTGTGAGCAGCTAGGTGAGAGGAGGAGGGGAGAAAGTACTGCAGACATCGGAGGAGAGATTCCCCTGGGGCCCTGGGCAGCGCTCCAGTGGAGCATGGACTCCCCTGCAGCCCTTGGAGGGAGCTAGGCCAGAGCAGGGATCCACATGCTCTCCACAGGACTTGCACTGGGGCACGTGGCTATTTCCTGAAGAACAAGAGCCCCTCTGGCAGCAGGTTTATCCTGAAGGACTGTGGCCCTTGGGTGGGATCCCACTCTGGAGCAAGGGAACAGTGTGTGGAAAATGGAGCAGCAGGGTAGAGTTGGTGGTAGTGACTGAGCCCAGCTCGGTGCCTTGCACCTCTCAGGGGAGCGGGGCAAGGAAGGGGCAGGAGTGAATTTGAACCCCGGAAAAAGAGAGGTGTGAGAGGTGTTTAATCTTTGTTGCTCACTTCCCTGCATTTTTAACTGGCAACATATTGAACCAGTTTGGTAACTGGTAAAATGATGAGTGGAACAGAAGCTCAGCTGGAAAGAACATCTAGAGCAAAAAGAAGTATCTAGTCCAACTTCCTGACCACTTCAGAGTGACCAAAAATTAGAGCATGCTGTTAAAGGACATTGCCCAAATGCCTCTTAAATGCTGACAGGCTTGAGGCATTCACCACCTCTCTTGGAGGCCTGTAGGATGGACATTTTTCTTAGGTCTCCCTGGAACACCTTCAAGCTTTAAAAAAACAGGTGATACATTAGTTATGACTGGGAAAACAAGAGAGGAATTTAGTTCTCTTCTGGGTAAGTAGGGCAAGAGACAGCCTCATTAAAACTGAGGAGTCCAAGCCATTTTCAAGTTGCTGACTGCTTAGCCTGGGGGCATGAAAATACTAACAACTTTTGGAACTTCTGGAACAATGAAAGAGGTTGTTCTCTGGAGCTAAATCTAAAGAGCCAAACTACTGCTGAACCTCTCTATTGCAGTGTGTTTTCAGCCTAGGGGCTGTGCTAGAACTATTTTAAGGGCTTGCTCCCAATACAGACCTAACCCTTAGGTTTGCAGAAGCTAGAGGGTAGAGTCCCTCTTGTCTCCTGTCCCTCTAAACTTCTGTTTCTAGAAATGCTGCAAATTATTATGAGATGTATGGAAATTTAATTAGCTGTAACTTCTCAAAGATAAATATTTCTGACTTTCTTGACTGGAGTGTTTTCTAAGGTCTGTTTAACCCCCAGTGCTACAGCTTATGGGAGAGGGTTGCTGTGGAGTCATTTATTCCACTAACTGTGCCATGTGAATGGTCCCAGCTATCTCTGTCCTCTCATTGCTTTGGCTTCACCCTGTGTTGTCCCCTCTGCCATGAGAGTTTCAGGGAGCTGTCCCATAGCCATGTGACAAACCAAGTGGGTTAAAAACAAACAAGCAGAGATGTTAAAGGTAAATGGGAAACTGATGTTGGTCAGCTACACTGCTGAAATGAATGGACAAAAAAAGCTGTGCTTCACGTAGACCTGTCTGGCTCCTCATGTGCTGGCAGACCTCAGTGATGAGCAGGAATAGGAAGTGGTGGTGGGATTGAGAAGCAAGCCATGCCAGGTGTAGAATATGAAAAATGCTTCAAGTAAGGCTGCAGAGCACCGTGGTTTATACTTGCTTTAGAAATAGGGAGAGGAGTTATTAGGGGGGCTACCTCTTGTTTTTTTCTTTTCTCTGACTCCATCTACTGAATTACTTATGGGTTCCTTCCAACTAAAGATATTCTATGGTATTTTGATTGCAGTCATCCAGAAGTTTCAAATCATTTGAACTTTTGACAGCACATAAAAGGTGAGCTAGTAACTTTGATCTAGTGGGAATTAAAAGCTTTATCTGTGTTAGTACTCTGATGGTGGTGTAGCTTTGTAGGGGGATGTGTTTTTTTTTGTTTGTTTTATTGTTGCCATTCATACCTTCAAAACTTTTAAATAAAATTTTATGTCAGCAATTTGGCTGTCTCAGTTAATTTTGGTTACATGGACTGATTTTTTCCTGTTCTTCTGAGAATTAGATTAAAAATACAATAACACTAAAGTTTCAGATACATTTTCTCACAAGGAATTTGTTTTAAAGAATATGGGGACAGCACCCATTTTGTGCAGTGTGGGCTTCCTTGCTCTTGACCTTCTTTGCTCTGTTCTTTAAAAAGCAAGAAATGTGAGGCCCATTATTTAATTTCATTTTTACTACAAGCAAAATCAGCAAGGTGGTTTTAGATAGCTTTGCACAAGGAGTGCTGTTACATGCCATCACAAAGGCAAGCCATTTCTCAGTGAGTTACAGTGGCAGGGTACCTGTGGGGGCCATGGTGAATTCCTTCATCCAGTAGAAGTGTTTTTCTGTACTGAGTATGCATTATTTGGGAGAGCAGAACATGGTCTAGGTTTGGATTGTGCTTGTGATCTGGCTTTCCAACACCTGCTTGGCTGTCTGGTGCCAGTGAGTAAATTGTTTTCCCATGAACAGAATTGTGGCCATTTTTAAGCATTTAATTGTGAACAAATGATACTCAAATACATCTGAACTTCAAACACACTAAAATGCATTTTATGTCATGCTGATCAAAATACATTTGAAGAGCTTTAAACATTTTATAGTGCATCCAGATTCATGCAACAATGGATGAGTTTCATTCAGTATTTTATTTTGCTAAAAATTATGTTTTATAGTTGCTTTTATGCCCAGATATAGGGAAGAAAAAAAATGTAGTTAAAATAAAAGTAACAAGCCATACATGTTTTTATGAAATGAGGTTGAAAGCATTCCATACCTCTTGAGACCGTGTTTTCGAAAGGCAAAGGCTTCAATGTCCCAAGAAAAAGTAGTCATGGCATCACACCATGAAAGCCTAGACAGGAGTGTGAGTTTATCTGATTGACTCAGAGTGAAGTGAGCTGCATTTGCATCATTCCTGGTAATGTGTTCTGGTGCTCTGAAAAGTGGGAGTAGTGATGGCAAGGGGAATGAATTCATTTCAGCAACAGTCAGCACCTTGCTGAAAAGCAGGAACATGGCACTGCATTTTTTCAGACTGCTTTTTCAGGGAAAGACTTGGAATCAGAGAAAGTTAGGAAAGGCCTGTGTGAGTGGAGCAGGTCTTAGCCTCTAGGAAGTGTAAGAAAGTCCTGTGAGGAAGTGGAGGGCTTACACTTAACACAGTTGATGGGCTATGGGACCACATTCTGGCTGGCTACAGCACAGCCTGGGATCCTGATCTCTCTGATGCCCCTGGCACACGGGAGTTCTTATCAAGGTCTTCCCAGTGTTCTTCTGTCCCAAGCTGCCCTGAACATGCAGATGAGGGGTTAAGTCAGGTTTGGGAAGCCAGTAGGAAATTCTTTTGTGTGTCTTAGTCCAGATGTAGTTCTGGCTGTGAGTGCTTTCACTCTGCTTTGGGCAGATGGACTATGCCTCTCTGGGCTCTTATTTTCTCTCATTAATTGCTGCTTCAAAAGCCATGATACTCCTAGGTTGTTTTTAAAAACTTACTGCCAGTCTGCAGACTTTTGCTTAGGTAAAGCAGATGCTGTGAGTATGTTCTGGCTAATCTGAATTCTCTTGGTAGTCCAAATTGCAAAACACTTATCACATCTTTCACTTTTTTATTAAAAGCACAATTGTCATGGAAATTATACTTGAATACTGTTTTAAAGTTGGGTAATGAATATCCCATTTCAGTCACCCAGTTCAACCAAGGAAGAGGCTGATTGTGTTTGCAGCAATTTCAAAGAACTAGCAACAGAAACAGCATTAAATTATTAAAAACCTATGAATTTATCAGCATCTTTTAGTGGACTAAGATTCTGTCATTTTCTTGGGAAGTGCATATTGAAGAAGTTAAGGAAACTTTTTCAGAAGAGCATGATTTTTTCTGCAAGTTGTAGAAAAGGATTTGGCTTTGATCAGCATAATTTTCCTTCCCTTTAAGCAAGCTTGATCATGACTATTTTTGTCATTAACTTTGCTAACAGTATTGCTAATTCCTTTGCATGGTTATTTAAATGTCTAAAAGTAGCTAGTTAGAGCCATACTGAGGCCCTTTCATCAGTTTGCCTAATCCAGCTACTTGTTCTTAGGTTAGTGAAAATTTATGGGGAGAAATACCATGTAATGATCCAGCTTTTGATCTATAACAAGTAGTTTGGATATGTTTGATAGTACAGAAATCCTTACTCTGTTCTAAAACCTTGTGTTAATAGTAAAGAAGACAACAAAGCTTTATTTGAAATAGAGATGTTGGAAACTTAAGTGAAGGGCTGTCAGAGACATAGCAATTTGACTTGTAAAGATAATTATGGTTGGTGCCTAACTGATTTTTGAGGATTTCTGCAGCTTCAGGAAAGCAAATGTTTGGTCTCAGTGATCCTGTCCCATGGGGCCTCATGCTGTGGTTTCAACCTGATCCGACTCTGGTCTCCCCTTTGCAGAGAACTCGCTGACTAAACACATTTAAACTCTGCTGAGGGGCTGCTGCTTAGCATTGTTAGATACATACACAGTCACTGGAGTTGCACCAAGATGAGGACAAGATGAGAAATATCTAGAAATACCTCCACTGAATCAATACACAAAATCTCACATTGTCAAGGGGCGTTTTATTTAGGACATCATATTTAATGTGAGATTTTTCTGGCTTTTAGCTGTGTGCAAAGTGAATTTTAATCTCATTTTGAGATGAAGGAAAAGAGCTCAGTGGAATAAAATGCTTTTGAAATAAAACGAACTTCAGTAAGACCCTGAGCTGGTTGTAGCAATGCCCTGGAAGAGCAGGATTTGGTTTTTCAAGTTTGTGGGTGGGGTTTTTTTGTTGTTGGTTTTCTTGTTTTTTTGGGGTTTTTTGCCAGGCTGATTTATTCTGAAAACAGAGACTATGCAGTTGTGCTTTCCTGTCTCTGTATCCCCTCTCTTCCACCCAGCCTTGCTAAGTAATGCTAGATCTTGTCAGCCAACTTCAGTCAAATTTGACAGAAGGGATTTGGGTTCAAAGCCATTAATTCTGACAGGTCTTTGCCTGGATGAGAAGATCTCTTATTTCTGCTACCAGCCCATGGTTAGGTGCATTTGTTATACAGAGGGATGTGACCCAACAGCCCCTGTGTGAGAAGAGCTTTCACCAGAGCTTGTGCCTGATGGGACTGCTGAGCTAAGCTGCCTCGGGGTTAAAGCACTTGGAGGAGTTTCTGCTTCACATTTTTTTGTTTCTTACAAAAGTTATCACAAGCAGGCTCTGAGTAGATAGCAGTGACAGAGAGCCTGTTACCTGTTCAGTGGCACCTCTGTGGAGCAATTGCTCTGCTCCTGGCTGCAGCTGTCTCTGAGCTCTGGTGCTGCCAAAGACAGATTTGTGCTGCTGGAGATCCAAGTGGGAGAGCAGGCAGAAACCGTTGCTTCTGCAGAGGCAGTCGTGCTTCTCTGAGCGACAGGAGGTCACAGCAGAGGAATCTCTTTGGCAGATGCTGAAAGTAGCCACATACAGGGCTGGTGGCTCTACTCCTTTTTAAATTTAAAATGCTGATGGTATCTCATTGCACACGTGAAATGTGTATCTCATTGCACACCTGAAAAACACATGGGACACAAACTCCTTGGTAACCAAGCTTTTTGTTTCCACTCATATAAAGAGACTTTGACAGATGCCAGCAAACATCTGGACAAAGCAAAATAAGTGGGTAAAGCCCTGGTGGAATGATGCAATATTTCAAGGAAACAACAGATATTTATTTGTGTTCTGTTTCCCTGCACCTACCGCTGTGGTCACTGGAAAAGTGATATTTCACAGCAATGTCTTTTTCAGTGTCTTTACAGCCTATGTACGTAATTAGATTATATGAAAAAAAGCAAAAATTTGCTCTGAGTTTTGCCAGGGTATCTTGTATTTCTTAATCCCCAACTGAAATGCCTTTCTACAGCCCATGTCAGCATGCACCCTTGTTTAATCTCTGCAGCAGGATGACAGATGGGAAGGATGCCCATGTGATGGCTGAGTGTAAACACTCTCTGGCTGTAGTGAGAATGTGGTCTTTAGGAGAAGTAGTGTTTGGTTTAGCCAGAATTTAATGTGCTTCTTGACAAAAAATTGCCGGAAGACCTAAAGCAGTTCCTTCTGCTTGAGAACATATGCATTGCTTCATTAAAGTGCTTTTTCAAAAGAAGCAAATAAAAAGCTTGCAAACTTGAGTGGCGTAACTTTAATCATCCCAGATGTTGGGTTTCATAGTCAGTTGCTGTTTGGGTTAGATATAAGCACCTTTTGGTCAGAGAATGTAATGTTTCCTGCAGAAGGGAAAAATTTTTCTTGGAGTAATGAGAATAGCTTAGTCTACTTGGAATTGAAAAAGAAAAAATTGATTTGGGTATTAAATGCTGGGGAACAAAGTTTTCTGCTTTGCAGGGTGTTCTCCTTACAATTGCAGTTATAGTTAGTGGAGAAGCTTGCCACCAGCAGTGTTTGGAGCTCTGCAAATCCTGTTGGCTCAGTATTGACTCATTATTAATGATCCACATTCTCACAGATGCACTGAGGCCTTCTGTGATGTGGCTGGACCAGTGGAAAACAATAGTCATTTATTTCCAGCTGTATTTGTTCCATGAATATAGGACAGGAATTAATGCCAGTGTGTGGTTTCTGTTGGCTGCTGTACAGAAATTTGGCAGCTTTTGTAGCCAAGGGAGTGTAATTTATAAAATTCAGAGATCTGATGACAACTGGTCAAGCTTCAAATGCAACATGTTGGGCTTTTCTCGAGTTTGCTTTGCATAAAGCCCAGCTCTGGCTACAACAGCTGCATAGTCCAAAAAAAACCAGTTCGAGGCCCAGGGTGAAATGGGATGGAACACAGCCTTTACTCTGACCCACACTAATGAATCTCTTTCAATGAAGCCAGCATATACCTCTGTTTCTATGAGGAAGCCACTCAAGCTCTCTCTGGTGTCTCTTCTTCCATCAGTGTGATGGTGACTGTGTTTTCCTCTTACCATGGGCTAAAAATGCTCAATAGTACATCACCAAAGCTGTGATGCTGTGATTGTGGACTGCTTCTGATAAGCTGTACTTTCACTAATGTGCATTTGGCACCTCCCAGGTAGGGCAAGTCTTTAATGTGCCCCATGAGGACAGTGTCCTGTCTGTAACTCATGTGTTGATGTAACCTAATATATTTTACCTGTGTTACATTGGGGTTTACATCTAGAACTGAATTGGGATTTTTTTTCTCTTTGTATAAAAAGTATCAGTGATTGTTTTAATATGTTTTAAAGTTATCTAAATGCCAGAAAGATGAAATATTTTACAGTACTCAGGCTCATTGCACGCAGGTTCTTTAAGCAAGCTTGGGCTGACCGTGTGCTGTCCTCAGGCTGTTTTGCTGTTCCAGACATTCACCAACACTTATGCAACTGGTTTGGACTATTCCAGTGAAAACTGGGCAATATGTGTGATTTTGTTGATAAATTGAATAATCAAACCTCACTTTCTTGGGCCAAGCTATATGAGGTGAAGCTGACATGGTGCTATTGATTTTAGTTCTGATAATGCTCTTGTCTGACTCTGTATAATGGCTGGAAGTGAGTATTGTGTCTGCTTGTGGAAGAGCAGGATAACACACACTTGTGTCTGTTTGTGAGTGTACATTCATGTGCATACACAGACTTATATTCACAGACAGACCTTTTCTAGAGGCTGGGACACTTGCTGTTGTTCAGCCCAGAGCATGTTCCAGAGTGTTGGCCAGCTCTGGCATATGACCATGGATAGAATTGTTTGTGCATTGTCCTGGCTTTGTTATAAGTGCCAGAGTGATCCCATTGTTTGAGTGGGATCTTGGTCAGATGGAATTCTGAGTGAATGAAGCGTGGTTTGGAGCATGCAGCATTTAGTTTTTCCTTTTTTGCCCCTTATGTCTGTTCGATGTTTTATGAATGTTTAGCAGAGTCTTTGCACAGCCTCATTAAGTGCCTTATTGGGCTGCAATGGCCAGGAGTGCTGTTAGCAGTTCCAGCAGGAGGTGTGGCCATGTATCCTGTACCTGCCAAAGAGCTGCTGGACTTGGGAAGAGCAAGGCAACCAAATCCTAGAATGCTCATCAAAAACATGAATTAAATTCCACAAGCTTCTGTCACAGATCATCAGCATCAGGAACTTACTCACATGTGCTCTGTGCACCTTTTCAAACACTGCCAGAAATGGACCTCTGCAGCTGCTGCCTGCAGCTGTTTATGGTTTAGCTGTAATTTCATAGTTCTGTATATGCTGGAGAAACCAAGATGGTTTATTGACTACAGGCAGGCTCTACAGCCAGAGGAAAGGACTCTTTATACTATGCCACAGTGTAAATAAGCCCACAAACCCAAACATGGAAAAGTCATTCTGTTGCTGACAGCTGATTTGTGATTTTTCTTGCCACAAGGATTAGGTGCCGCTTGGAGCTGACTTGCCAGAGGACTCGTGTAGTTGGAGCTTGCTGGATTTTGTTGGGGTAGCTCCATATTCCCATAGTCCTCACCTTCTTGTGTTTGGGAGAGGGGAATGAATTGATCAGCTTCTCCCTGCTCTTTCCCTATCTTTCCTTTCCCTCTTCCCCTGACACTGATTTCCAAAGAGAAATAAAAGAGTTGCTGCTTTGTCTGTTGAAGGCTGTTCTTAGTTTCTGGCTTGATGTTGTCCTAGAAAGAGCTCAATTGTGATGATGCAGAGTCCCCAGGCAGTGCAAAGGAGAGCTGCTTTATTGCAAAAACCAGGCTTTTTAAGCAGTTAGCCATTTATCAATTTACCTGGTTTTAAGGCACAACAAGCCCAAGTCAGCCAACCACTGTCCAGCTCGATGTGGACATGCAGCCATCACGCAGCACATCTCTCACATCTCTCACATCTCTCACATCTCTCTACCCCTGTTCCAGCTGAATCACTCTCCCATAGTTCCCTTCTACTTAGCCTAAGTAGCAGGCCTGAGCCATGATTTTACAAGAGTAACAAGGCCCTTATTTTATAAGGCTTTACCTATGTGCAACAACTGATGAAAGTGAAATCCTACTAGTGAAACACTGATAGAGCAAGATGTTCAGTACATACAAGTACTTCTCAAGGGGGAAGAGTCTGAAATATAGAAATTCTGGGGGAATTGAGTAAGCATATGATAATTCAGTGTTGGTTGGAGGGACATAAAGCTGACAGTATGAATAGGTCTAATAGCTCAGCACTTGTAGTGTTGGGGTTCAGTAGAAAAACCATCAGGTAACTGACAGCAAATATTTGTCAAAAGGTCCTTCTGAGGTTTACTCAGTGTTCAGGTCATGGATACAGGGGATCAAGTGTTGAGATCACATATGTCCATGCATTTTCTGTCAATACTCTGCCCTTTTGGCAGCCCCTTTGAGATCATAGTGATTTCTGATCTAAATTGCACCAACATCACACAAATACCTTCCCAAACCTGTGCTGATAACAGTCTTGTGCTGAGTATTTCTTATAACCAGGTATCTGCTCACACCCATGGAGTCATTCAGACATGAGTGGGAATTTTTATAGTGGGAGGCATGTGGTCCTCCTGGTTCTGCAGCATCATTTCCCTCTCCTGCCTCAGCTGATGGATGTCAGAATCATGGGTTATATGTGGGACAATAGGCAAGTGAAAAGAAGCAAATGTTTTTTTCCTGTTCTGCATCAAGCAGAGATGGGAATGTCCTCTTGGATCTTCCTGGTGAAGAGGGACAGGAATAGGAACTGAGGGCATTTTATTTGCAGGACATCAACAAGGCAGTAGAAGGGAATAAGAAGTGAGGATTTCAGGACCTTCAAACTCTAAGTCTTCTTCTAGCTAGAGTGGGCTTTATGTCCATGTGACATCCAGGACAACTTGTGTGCAGGTGCTCACATGGAAAAAGGTTTCAGTCTCCAAGCTGATAACTGCCATTACACATATTTTGTGACACATGTATGTCTTTCTTCTCTCTCTACTTGTGCAACTTTTTATCAGGGTGGTTGGGGGCTGAGATAAGGACTTTTAAGTCCCCATGAAAGTAAGTAACTCAGTAACATAAACTGTTGTTGAGAGCATGAGCAGTGGTTCTGCCTCTCCCTGCATCCTTATGTTTTGTATGAGAGTCCAGCTCTTGAGAAAGCAAGAGCTCCTCAGAGGGCTGAATGTCACACTCAGCTCAGAGAATTCACCCTGAAATGGCTATTTTTTTACTTGATGAATGGAGAATGTTTGCTACATGGAGGGGACTATCATGTCTACACCACTATAGAAATCTATATAAATAAGTTGTTTTTTTTTTAAATCCCCATCATCTTAAAGTGCCAAATAGATACTTTTCCACTAAGCTCATAGTAGTACTTGGCTTGGAAGCATAGGATCATCTCTTAAAATGTGTTGTGTACCAGCAAGGACTGAAATATCTTGCCTAGAAAAAAACAGTTCTAGCTTTTAGAGCAGGACTTTTCTGTAGGTTGGCTGATTATTGCTTTGTGCTGCTTGACTGTGATTTTTGGCACACAGTGTCACATACCAAATTCCCGAAATAAAATGCTACATGATATTCTAAGAGTTCTTAGGAAGCTTTAAAAAGGGATTTGTCTGCTGAGTGGGTACCTCTTCTGAAGCCAAATGATGCAGCAGCAATGGTTTAAAAGGAGAAAACTTTAGTCAGCAGATAATTAGTCTTTTTAAATAAGTGCAAGGAATAAAAAATAAAACCTTCCATCAGACTTGTGTTTGTAGAAGTTGTCAGCAATTCTGCTTTGATTGGAGAGGGTGTGTAGCCCTTTGAATAGTTAAAACATCTGTTCAGCGACGTTGTGAAATGCTCGTGTTCGGAACCCCTGATAAGGGGGACTGCTGAGCACTTGGCTCTTACAGGCTCTACAGGCAGCAAGGGCTGCACAAACTGTGGCCACTGCTTGCCTTTCCTCCTCCTGGGCAGAGCAATACGTAGGAGACAGCTGCTATTATACATGTGATTTTGCCTTGAGAAGGAGAGAGCAGGAAGTGCCTAGGAAATGGTTCATGACAGAAACCTGGAGTTTTAAATAGGAGAGAAGAGGAGGAGGAGGAGAGCACATGGGCACAGTTTGTGAACAGTTGAAACACTGACACAACAGCAGCAGGGGAAAACCAGACTTCTGAGAGAGCAAGCACCTCCCAAGCTATCCTGATGGAAGGAGAGACAGTCCCCGAGGCCAGGGGAGCAGGCAGCAAAGCCACTCGGATCGCCCTCGGTGTCTTTGTGAGCGGCACTGTTGTGCTTGGCACCGCTCTTTTCTTGGGTAAGTGAAAGCCTTGACACTAACCTGAGCACAACCTCCAGCCTGCCTGCTGGGTGCTGGTGTTTGTGTCTCACAACGTCTTTGGTGAAAATCTAAATCTCTTTTGCTTTCCTCCCATTTTATATTCATCCTGAAGGGGATATGTGTCAGTAAAGGAGTTCTTGTTGTGGGAATGCTAGAGCTGGGGGATGCAATGGGAACTCATGTAATGTTTTGAATGCTGAATTTAAATTTTGATACTCAATCGAATGTGTTCTGACCAGACTTGGGTTCTTCCACAGGACAGAGAGAAGCAGGTGAGATTATGCTGATTACGGATTCAGTGGTTGTGACTGATGTGGAATAATATTCTCTGTTTCCTGGAAATGAATCTGTGTAGTGCGTGCATTTTATGGAATCTTTTTGGGTTTTCTTCATTTGGTTTTCATTTAGGGCTTGACTAAAACCCCTGTAGAAAGCTTCAATAGTACATATGCGTGCACATTTTTCAGATCTTTCTGTTCTTCTATGATGAATTGCAAAGCTGCCTTTACAAAAGTCATAAAGAGTGCATCTAGGATGAAATTGAAATATTTTTGTTAGATATATAAGCTGTAACTAGATGCAACAAAGAAGGAAATAGCTTTTCCTCTCCCAGATTTGGAATTACCTGTGGATTGGTTTTGTTAGCATAACTTGAAAGCATATGCCTACACTTCTGAAATTATGTGTAGAAGTATAAATATGCCCAGAAACTCCAAGCAAAGTGGAACCTGTGTTTTATCCTGTAAGAACTTTGCAGAGTTGGATCCTCTTTTGGAACAATTCTGCCCAACCTTTTGTTTCTTTAGACCAACACAGATTTCCCTAGATTGGTGGAAACCTTGCCTGTAAGTGTATCTTTTTCTTTCATCCAATCCTTTGTGATCTTGTTTGAAAGGTCTGCTTTGTTTACAGTCACAAAACAATGTCAGGTTTTCTATAGAATATTTAAAGCAACAGGCTCACTCTTAGTTAGAGCTTTTCTGCTCTAGAGCAACTTCTGCAACATTTTCAGGAAAATAACTTCTCTGTCAGTGATCCCATTCAAGTAAACTTTTTATAACCATGAGTGAGTTTGAATCTTCAAATTTCTAGATAAAAGAAAAAGTTTTTCCCTTAAAAAATGCAGTATAAACATCAGGGAGTAATAATGGAGAGACCTTATTTCTTTTTGCCTTCACTAGATTTGTTTGTTTGTTGCTCAGAGCAATAAAAGGAATTGACTTTTACCACCACAGATTCTCAGAGATAGAAACTGCTTTATCCATAGCCCAGGTGTGAAAATTCAAGCAAATATATTAATTCTTGCAGACAGTTTTCCAAGTGGCCTGTGGCATGTTCTGTAGGCAGCGATTCAATATCAAAATTTTCATTGGCATAACTGCTAAGAAAATAAAAATGCTGGACTTGGGTCAGCCAAAATGCTTTTAGGATTTCTTTGGAAATGGTCTGAAATTTTCAACCTAAAGAACCAAGGAAAAAAAGTTAAATTATTTTGGTTTAACATTTTTTCAATTAGATGTTTCCACACTTCATTGTGATATGGTTTCATTTGTAAGTTTGAGCTAATTTTTTTTTAAAGTTTTATTTAACTGTAGAAATGGACATAATTTTTTCTGTCTATATGAAACATTTCAGGCACCTCAAGATGTTCTTTTTTCTTCAGTTTTCTTTTAGTCTGCAAAACTTGTTGTTTCTGGTACACCTGAAATTAATTTTCCATGAGGAGTGAAATGTAGCTTTCTCCTGCTCTCTTCTTCTCATAGTTCCTACAAGTCTGAGGATGATGTGGGAGAAACAGATATTGTTAATTCCTGTTCATTGCTCGTGCTGGCTGTGATCTCTCTGTGACCCCAGTGGGGAGCATTGCTGGGGCCCTGCCTGTGACACTCTGGTAGGAGTGGGGGCTGTGACAGGACAGGAGCCACCCCCTCCTTGGAGGAAGCAGATTGCTCTCCAGTGCCCTTGGTGAGAAGTCAAGCAGCTTTGAATCTCAATTTGAGAGCCTCTTCTCCAGATTTGGTAGTCCTTTAGGCTGCTCAGATCACAGGAACATTATTTGCATCTGTACATTTGCATTATTTTCCTTTTCCCTTATAGATTTATTTTTTTAAACTTAGTTGTGGAGTGTATTTGCTTAAGAATCTGGAAACAGGCTTATCAAGGAGGAATGCTGAGGGTTATAACCATGACTCTAAGTAATAATGTTGTGATTAGTTATCTTAACAATAAAAAAGGCAAGAGAAAAAAACTGTGCAAAGTTTTTCCTGTCAAAGTTAGCTGTAATTTAAAATGGAAATGTCACTACCAAAAATTTATTCTAATGATAAAATTGTAGGTTTTCCAGTTGAAATGGTATTTTGTGTTTGTTTAGAAATATCAAAAGCACAAGGGCTGCCTCAGTTTAAGCATGAAATTATGTCTGGGCTTTTCCCTCCTTTCTCTGCTTTGTTAAGAAAAAAGTCCAGCAAGCATTCAAGACCTGGATGGATTCTAAAGGACTAAATTCTAATCAGGGAAAAAGGTGAGCTGGGAGGAGTGCAACACTTAATTAAAAGGGACAGTATCTATTATTTGTAGTTCATCTTTGTAGTGGCTCAAAATCATATTCTGGAGATCTCCACTTCTCTATTTTCTCCTGGTTTTCAATATTCCAATTACAACCTTTGTATGCTTTAAAATCTTGTGTATTTCTTGGCTAATTGACAGTGTTTGAGGTGTTGTGTTTCACTAAACCAATGAAAGCTTTGGAAAAGCTGTCCAGAAATAGTTTTACATTCCCATTTTTTGAGAAGCTTGGATTGAAATCCAGCTATTTCTGCTACTAATTGCCATTAAATCTGTGAGACTGGAAGAGAGGAAACAGCTTTATATTCAATTCTAGCTTTAGGAGGTTTTGCAAAAAAATTTTCCTGGGCTGAAATGAAATTTCAAATTTTTCTATCACTTTAAAACAACATATAATTACAGCAGAAATTGCTTTAGAACTATCAGCACTGTTAAAGCAGTGGTGCCATAATATATTCCATTGTTGGGTTTTTTCGTTCAGTGTTATTTGCTTTTTTTGTTTTTGCCATGGACTGTTATTAAGATAATGGGTATAATGAGACATTTCTTTATGCCTACTGAGCACATCTAGTGAGAACTATTTCACCTATCCCTTGGGATTCTCCCTTCCTAAACCCAAGTATTAATTATCTGCATATTTGCTGCCTGAGAGCAGTATCTGAAATTAGCAATTCCTGTGCTTAAATTTCAGTGGCAGTTGTAATACATGTTTTTAAAAGATGAGCAAAATTAACTGACAATTTCATAGTTCTTCTCAGCAAGGCTTTTGGAAGCAAATGCAATTACAAAACTTTTGGGAGACAATTCAGACAGAACCTGGGTTGTGCCTTTTAAAGCACAGCTATCCTTGTGCCCAGTGCAATCTGCTGTGTCCCAGGCTGGAATAAGGAGACCCTGGGAAGGTCCTGTTGGTGCTGGGTTGTGCTGGGCAGTGCAGTGCTGCTGCAGGGCAGTGTGGGCAGCACAGCTCAGAGGAGCTCTGGAAACCCTGCAGAGGGTGAGGAGACCGCTCCGTGGTGCATTTCCAACCATGGAAGGTGCAGGCTGGTCCTGTGGAATGTCCCCATGACTCCTGCCTGTCCATGGCAGAGCATTGGAATTAGAGGATCTTTAAGGTCCCTTCTAAGCCTAGCCATGCTGTTCTCCTGTGTTTCCAAGCTCTGGAGCATGATAACAATGTGAATTGTTGTATGTGGTGGTGCTCAGTGAGTAGGGCTGAAGTGATGCTGCTCCAGGCACTGTGCAGAGACAGCCCTTGCTCTGTGCTGCCTGTGAGCAAAGAGGGGGAAGGAGAAAGCAGGACTAGGAGGGGGAAGTTATTTGTACAAGCTGCAGTATTTACACAATATATATTCTAAATATTTACTTAATATACATTCTAAGTGCTCTAAATCTGTGCAGTCAGAGAGGCACTGGGACCAGGGGCTGCACTGATATTGGAATGATTGAGTACACAACATTTGGCTGCAGCTGTCAAAATTCATTGCAAATGATCTCATTATGGTTTTCCATTTTGCAGTTAGCCAAGGTCTTATAAAGTTTCATCCGAAGCAACAGTACTGTTTGACTGCAGAATGCATTGAAGCTGGTAAGCAGCAATTTTATCTTCTCAATCATATCATGATTATAGTATGTTAATGAGATATTTGTACCATTTAATTTTTTCCCATTATACATTTTACTCAGAAAGCTCATTTAATGAGGGAGAAAGAATGACAATCCTAAATTTTTTAGAAAGTCACTGCTCAAATTGCTTGTTTTGTTTATTTTGTACAATTAAAATTTGTGTTTTAATTTGGTCTGATACTAGTCTAACTAGGTTGACTCAAAGTTTCCCATAGGGGTTATTTTCTTTTTTTTTTTTTAATAGGAAACAAAATGTTGAGTGACTAGACCTTCAGGAAGATTTTGTTGCTTCCTTTCCAGTTATCAGAAAACTAGCAAGTGTATTGTTAAGCACAGAGGTGCTTTTGTACCAGATCTGGCACACACTATATATGATTTTATATTAAAAGAGGGTAGATTCAGACTAGTTATATGGAAGAAAATTTTTATGGTGAGGGTGGTGACACACCGGCAAAAGTCACTCGGAGAAGTTGTGGATGCCCCATTCTGGAGGTGTTCAAAGTCAGGTTGGATGGGACTCTGAGCAACTTGGTCCAGTTGATGATGTCCCTGCTTTTTGCAGAAGGTTGGACTAGGTGACCTTTAAGGGTTCCTTCCGAGCCAAACTATTTTATGGTTTTATGATTATGTACTGAAAAGCTACTGAGTCTTGGACTTGTCAAACTGATCTCTCTCTTAACACCTCTCTTGCACTGACAATAGTAACTGGTAAGGAAGCAGTCACAAAATGGAGCTGAAAATGCTGAAAATCTTTTCCAATTAATGGTAGATCAGAATTTGATTTGTTTTCTTGTGCAGTATTCGACTAGAGGTAAATACTGCACAGTTACTGAAATGCTAATCACAATCTACTTAATATGTATCACTACTAAATTCCTCAGGCAATTAATTCTATCATGGCAACAATGGAGAGCCTGTCTTCAAGTGTCTGGCTCCAGCAGCTCATGTTCATGTAGCGCTAAGTTCAGTCGTCATTGCTGTATGTCTCTCAAGAAGATTTATTGCAGATATTTTGTCTTTTTTGTTTGTTTGTTTGTTTCTCATTAATCATAATTTCTGGACTGTAGCCCTGTCTAATTCTCTATTTATGAAAAAGTGTTCCACAAAATCTATGTGGTGTCTTTTTTACAGCTGCTAGCATCCTGAGCAAGATAAATCAATCTGTAGATCCATGTGAGAACTTCTATCGATTTGCATGTGATGGCTGGATAGATAATAACCCTATTCCTGAAGATATGTCCAACTATGGTGTTTATCCCTGGCTGCGACACAAAGTGGACCTCAAACTAAAGGGTAAATAGATAATTTCTAAAAGTACTTGGTTGGCTTGTCACTGTAACTTGTTAAATGGCTGGGTTTGAGATTACCAAAAATCTCCACAGTTCTCATCACTGGGTAACATCCAACAGCCTGACTTGATGTTCTCTTTTAAGTATATTTTTCTTTTTTTTAAATTGAAAATTACATTGAGAGATAATGAATTGAACATAAACAGAATTTGGGAGGAAGAATAGAACTGCTGGGAATTCTGGTAATTCTACCAGTTAAGAATGGATGGATGAAATTATACTGATTATAGCAAAAGGCAAAGACAAGGGGATTTAACTCTTTCCCCCTCGAAGTAAATGGTTAGACCAGAGTGCGGGAGCTCAGCACACACAGTTAAGAATGTCCCAAAATCAATCATCAGTCCAGGGCAGCAGGCTGTCTCTAACAGTGGCCAACAGCAGGAAAGAATATAACAAAACCAAACCAGGATGATATTTTCCAGTACACTCACCTAGCCCTTGGCAGAGGCAATTCTCAGGCTTCTGAGATGGAGGTTGTTTGGGCATGGGGTTTCCTTCCCACTGCCATTCAGGCTGCCTCTGAAGTACCTGAGCTATCATCAGTGAAACAGAAAGTTGCTTAAGAATGTGTTTCTGGAGGAAAAAATAGCCCCAGGGTGGAAACGTGTAGGAAGAAAGGTATGTTCCTTGTACCAGTTTGGATCCCACTGCTCGTGTGTAGTCTCGAGATGCCATGAGACCAAGCCTGCTCCTCGTCCTGCTCGCGATCATTCCACCAGTGACTTGCCTTTGGGCTATACTCTGCAGCCAGGAAGCCCTGCAGGCCAGCTGGGGAGAAAGGGTGATGATTATTGTTAGGTAGGAAAATCTTGCCAGATTCTTCTAGTCTCGACTAGAAGTGAGTCATTCACAAAAAGGGAGACATGCAAGATTTAATATTTTTGGTGGTGTGCTTGAGCTTTGCCCACCTCGAGTACATAATTGACATAAGAGCCCGGCTTGAGCTCACCACAGAACAGAGGTCAGTTTTAGAATTTAATGCTTAAATACAGCACTTGTTTTTCTTTGGATTTTGTGTAGGCACCAAAGCCCTTCTCCAATTGCTTTCTTTAGTCTTATTGTACCAATTTTCACATCATTAAGTATTTTAAAAGCTGCATTTGGGTTCAGAATATGAGTTTTGGTTTTCAGCACAGTACATGATCTCAAGACTTCTGTTTAAAGTCTGCTGAAGATGTCACAAGGAAAGGAAAAATAATATTGCCAGAGCCTGTTTTAAGTTATGCTTTGCATTCTAATTGTTCTGCCTCCAGAATTGGGTTGTATTAGATAAGTGCACGTCCTACATGAACCATAGCCACAAAGAGGCCAGTCTTAATTGAATATAAAGTAGGAAGCTGTCACTGTCATCCTTAATTTCCTCTTTTTACAGGTCCTAATCAAGGACATCATGCTAAGACAGATTTTTATTTGATTTTCTTTCTGCAGCTCCTATAGAAGTTGATAGTACATAGCTAGAAAAAAATGCAAGACAAAGCAAGAAACATCCAAGTGGGAAGTATTTGCTTAATGAAAACACTATATCAGATAAAGGGAGTTTATACAAATTTGTTTTATAAGAGGTCCTTGGCACAGATAGGGACAAAAAGATGTGAAATTCTGGTTGGTTACAGGAGTGTTTTTAAAATAACACTTCCCATCTCTTCCTTAACTTTTTACTTCATGAACTTTCCAAAATATAATCTTTGTAATTAAAAAAAAAAGGAAAATGGAAAGCATTGGTAGCTGAAATAATAAGCATAACTTCAACCTCTAGGTATATTTGTGTTTTCTCTTGAGTTATCTCAATATATTAGCTCAACACTGAGTTATTAATTTGTGTATGACCACAACCTTGCTAGCAGTTTTAAAAAGAGGAAGAACTCCTGCACAGAGAAACAGTTATAGTGCTGAATAGACCTTGGAAGCAAATTGAATCTCTCCTTTCTCAAGAATTCTTAGTAGAACTTTGTACCACATGGTAAATATCCCTGTTTGACATTCTGTAGATTAAAAAAACCTCAGTCTTTAAAGACCTGGTCGTTATGCAAGTTCTATGCTCTGAAATACTTATCACATTAAAGAAAACTATTAATCTTAAAATGATAACATGGCTTGGCCAGAAAGACACATTTTTTCATATTTGATTTTCTTTGATGGTATGATAGAGATAGAAACATTTATTCAGGCTATTTATTAAAAATTATGTTACTTAAAATAAACTATTTGGACTTCTAATCTGTTTTCTGGCCTCTGAATGTTCCTGAGCCTACTCCTTTTCTGGAGAAAGGGATTTTGGGCAAAGACCTGTTACACAGGTTGCACAAATGTATCTTCAATATTCTGGAAATTTTTTTTTTTGTTCAGGAGCAATTGCTACAGAAGAAGATCTTCCAGTAGATAATGCACAGCAGGTGTAATAATTAGTTTTGTCTTACCAAAAAAAGGTAGTTGTGGCTGTGTAATGTAATGTACTGAGCCCTGCATTAGGTGTTAGTGGGTTTGAGAACAAAGCATTTTTTCTCTATTTTTTTTTGTGTGTGTTTTTGTTTGTTTATGGTTTCTTTGTTTGGTGGGTTTGTTTTGTTTTGTTTATTTTTTGTTTCTTTTAGTGTGTGTGTGCAATTTTGGGTTTTGTTTAGTTTTCTCTTTTTGTGGTTTTTTTTTTTTTTGCTGTGTTTTTGGAGTTTTTTTGAGACTCACAAGAGCAAACAGTTTTCCAGGTGTCAGCTTCAAAAAAGGGTAGAACATTTTCTGTATCAGTGAAGGTTTTTGGTGCCTTAATAGGGAATTACAAAGAGAGGAAATGGTAGTAGGTCAATCCAAAATAGCTAAAAACTACTGGGTGGTAGATTTTTTGTCTGCATATCTCTGGTTGATTAAAGGATCAGGATTAGAAACATTAATTTTGGGGTTCTTCTAGATATCCAAATCGTAATGTGATAGTTAAAAATACTTTTTTTTTAAAGATTTGGGTTTATAATGGGGTAGGAATATATATATATGATGCTCTCATGGGTTTC
The DNA here is from genome assembly GCF_012460135.2 of Molothrus ater. Classification (NCBI taxonomy): domain Eukaryota; kingdom Metazoa; phylum Chordata; class Aves; order Passeriformes; family Icteridae; genus Molothrus; species Molothrus ater. The sequence continues at coordinate 14,739,224 of NC_050479.2, read as the reverse complement.
TCTAGCTGTCTTAAGATGCATTCAAGCTAAAATCATATCATCATTTCCCCTTTAATTTCTTTTCCATACGTTGTTTGAGGGTACTTGGGTTTATTTTTCTGTGCTCAGAGGAATCCACAAACCACATGTGTAACTTGCTTTGATCTCCTGACTATACAAAATAAATAAAGTTCCAGCCTGGAGAAAGTAGTGGTAGGTCTTTCCTTGGATGTGACCTTCAGCAGGATTTCAGGCGTCGCGGAGGAATGTAAAGGAGATAATTGTAGAGCCAAAAATACCTCAAAAGCAGAGGCCTGTGGTTTGGGTTATGATCCAAACCTAGGTAAGGGACATGTAATATTTAGGTTAAAACTGCTTATAGAATTGTTCCTTATAGAACTTTCCTGGAGAGGACTGATATACGACTACTTCCCCTTAACCATTCCGGGCTGGACCAGATTGTCCTAGACCTGAAGCCAGCCTTTTCTTTTCAGCTACACCACAGGCATGTTAAAAAGTACCTCACTAAAGAGCAAACACTCCTGGTGCCCAAGAGACCTCTGATTAGGAAGTTCTTGGAGTTCTTCAAAATGGAAAGAATCATTTGGCTGTGGCCTGTGTTGTATGAACAGAAGCGATCTCAAACTGCAACAGCTTCAGCCTCGTGTCAGGTCAAGTAACTCTAGGATGGTTTTCCACTTAACCATAATATTTCCTGCAAAGCTATTTGTGTTCCTGATGAATTTTTCTATTTTGATTTGATGAACTCCATTAAGGTTTTAGAAGTGCTTTTGTCTTGTCACTGAAAAGCAAGTGGCTTTTTGTGAACAGTTCAGAGCTGGAGGTCTGAGGGACATAATTCAGTGCTTATTACCTGTGGTGAATGTCAGTTGTGAACCCAGAAGCTTCCTTTCCTTTCTGAGAAGTACAATGGTATACAGCTGGCTTATTTTTTTTTCTTTTTGGGAGTGACCATGCAGGAAGCAATAAATTAAAATAAAAACAACAAAACAAAACTCCACAAACATTCCTAAATCTCAGCGCTGCAAAGGAGATGATTTAAATTTTGTGAATAATTTGTGAATATGTCTTCCAGATCTTTTAAATTTAATTTATGACTGTGGAAACCAGTTTACAAATTAAGTCTCCATACTGTTCCTGGTCCAGTGAGACACCTACTTCAGGCTGATTTGCTGTGCTAAGTTTTGTAGTGTGGCTGTTTTCTGAATGCGAGTCAGTTTAAAATGAGGAATTTCCAATGTGGTAAACAGAAAGAAATGGAGGCCTTTTAGGAGGATAGGGTGTGTGAGTTTCTGAAGAACATGAGACAGACAGCAAACAAAATATCTTGGCAGCGTAGGCAGCTTTTCCCAAGATAAACTGCAATGATTTCCTTTGGAAAAGTAATTGTTTATAAGTAAAACCAATAAGTAAAAATATCTCTTTGGAAATTTATGCTGTTTGACTATAGGATATCCTTTCAGACTGATCCCAGGAATTGGTGTTGAGCAGTTGTTGTTGCTGTTGAATGGTTGCTATCCTGCACATAGGACCCTGTGCTACAGGGATATTTTAGGGCTGGGTTTTCTCTCTACCATTCAGCTGGGACCACTGGGATAGTTTGGATGTGTCCCATAAAATCTGTAATGCAGCTGCTGACACTCCTCCCCAGGTTTCCATATTAGCTGACCTGTCTCTTGTGATTTGTTTCCTTCAAAGTTATTTGAGCTTTTTGAGAGCTGTACAGACGCTTTTTCAGTGGTCCAAATCTTTCCTATAGTGGCTTATTTATCTGAATGTAAGAAAAAACATAAGTGGCACAAGGTAATCAGGTAAATCTCTCCAGGCAAGAAGTGAGTAGCTTTTTGGTAAGTACCTAAGTCAAAAGTGGAGAAGCCAGGACTTTTTCCAGGCTTTGTGGCTGCTCCAAATGAAAATTGTGTTTGTAATGGGTGATTTTTGGGAAACCATGAGTACAGAGAGGAGACAATTTTGGTTCCTAAATGAGGTTTAAAGGCAGCACAGTAACTGAGCCACAGGATTCCCACAGCAGCTGCCTGGTTTGGAGACAGGAATGGCATCCTCCTCTGATCCCTCAGCTAGAACCAGAGCAGGACATCCTGCTCACTCCCATTCCATATGTGGCACATATTTCCTTTAAATTTACAGTGAACCTGGGGTTTGTATGATATATGTCACTCATACTTGCAGATACTGAATTTCAAAATTTTTGATGGCTGTGTTTGGGTGGGTAATTTTACAGAATCAGGATTGATGCCTTGGAAGGCACAGCAATCCATGACATATGATTCCCCTTTTTGACCAAAAAATTTCCACAAGTACATGTTGAAAGTATTATTGTAATGAAGTAAATGTAATGCTGCCATTTAGTATGGAGCTCCACCTATATTGTAACGATTGGGAAATTTGCAGTCTTCTGGTGTAAATGTGGTGTAAAATCTTTTGTTTAACGTTATAATAACATGTGTTATCCCCTAAAGCATAATACTAGGAGGCCAGAAGGGCAGGGCAGGAAAGAGGGCAATTCTACTCAAAAGAGTAGGATTTATTATTGAAATTTAATTTATGAACAGAGGCTCTCATCTCCTTATAAAAATTTTTTTTAGTTGGTCACAGTTTGTGTACAGTTATGCTGACTTTTGGAGGAACTCACATGATGGGCTTATCTCTTGATATACAAACTCAGAGAATTTACCAAATGCTGAAACTGTAAACAAACAACATTTCCGTTTGGGAAACGTGCTGTGTGTTAGGGCACGGAGCAGCATTAGGAAGCATTTATGTAAGCACAGCTGTGTGAATGCTATTTCCATGAAAACTTCCATATTGCTAAAATGGATAATCAAGGAAAGAATTTGTGGGGAATTTCTTTTCAAGGGGCGAGGGGGAACCCTAGAATGTCAGTATATTAGTTGGGTTTATTTCTCTAAATAGAGAATCCTTTAATGAAATTCGTATTTGGGAATATTTTTTTGCTCTACTTGGTTTATGTTGCTTGGGAACTAGAACCTATATGAATTGATTAATTATGAGATTGTCATGAAATACATATTCATATTAATTACATCTTCATGAGTGCAAAATTAATTCATAATGATTTAAATGTTCCATTGGAATATCAGAAAAATTAATAATGAGGGGCTGTTATTTTCAAGAGTCACTGCTCCATCCATGATGAGATGAATGCTGCCATCAAGTCATTGGCTGATGGACATTAATTGCATCAAATAAAAAAGATAGTTTTCTGAATTGATAACTGATGTCTTGATCATGATTAAATACCTTTAAGAAAAACCAACAGCACAAAACCCCAAAACAAACAAAAAACCCCAACCAACCCCCTAAAAACCAAAACAATGAAAAAAAGAGCAAACAAACTAAATTCCCCCACACCAACCAACCACCAACCCATCCTCTCCCCTCAGCTCACAAAATAAAACAAGGAGAGGAGGGAGACACAGTTTATCAAAGCAAGGCAGACCTAGATTAAGGCATCACCTCCACAGGGGCTATTCTTAGGAATGAACTTATGGAGCTGCAGAAAACACTGGCAGTTCTATTAAAGAAAAAAAAATCAACAAAATAGTTACTGGTTTGAAAATAGGGAAACTTTTATATTTAATATCTAAGGCACATCTGAGGCTATATAAGCCAACACAAGGCCTTCCAAAAGTGACTAATGGCCATTGACATCCTGGGTGGTTCTGCTTTCCAAAGAAGTGGGAATATACAATACAGCAGGTGTAGGGCAATCTGAGAGGAGGCTAGTGCTCTGCATCTAGTGCTCTGCATTTTTTCATATTTCTGTGTGAAAAAGGGGTTTGCCATTATGAAATTTGCTTTGAGTTGTTATTTCAATCCCTTGTGTACTCCAGTAAGATGATTCTGGTGATCTGATTATTAACAATGGGCAACTGAGAGAAGAAAGGTAAGAAAGTAGTAGAAGGCTTGTTAAGAAGGGAATGCAAAAGACATGAAAGTGGAAATAAGGTGTGCTTTTGAAAAATTTAAAAACTGCATTATAAGCACCACAAAGGTGTATTGATTTGCTATCTTATTTTACTTTAGACACTCAAAGCAAAAAGCTTTAATTAGGCAAGGATAGTTTTAACCATATGGAGATTTTTTTTTTTGCAAGCCTTTGATGTTAGCTTGTTCTTCCATATATATATTTAGCAAACAGTAGAGAAATATGGACTATAATTAATCAGAAACTCAAAATAGGTATTTATAAAATGCAAGGAAATATATTTTGTACTGCATTAGGCTTGGATACTTTCCTTCCTGTGCTCTGAAACTGAGAATTCTTTACAGCCACCAACGCACAAAGAAAAGGAAGAGCCTTAATGTCAGTAACAATTTAGCAATTATTTAATTTATTTATGGTGGTGAGAAATTTTTTCATTGCTTTTCATGCTTGTTTATTTGTGAGGGACTAAAAATTTTATCTTTAGATTGTGTATTTTCATATTTTGGACTTTTGGAAACAAATTTTTATTTGAAAACCAATTATTTGCAGTTCACTTCCTATAAAGTGTCTGGTGGGGAAAAGGACTCCAGACTTCACATGTCAGACTGTGCATAAAATATATGAACTAGCAAGAAGCAATGCAGAGCAATTTGCAGAATTAATAGTTTACAAAAGAGAAATAAATTTAGGTTAGCTCATATTTTAGGGAAACCTCAGAAACCAAATATTGCTATCGATTGCTACTAGAGGAAAGGAGTGATTTTGCAGACTTAAGTTGCCTATCAGGAGACATTCTCAGCAGAACTTGTGTTTTTAAGGCATAGAGGAGTTTAATGGGGCCTTGAAATGATGAATTTGAGGTTGGGTTGCGCTGGTGTCAGACGAGAACTGTGAGCAGTCATCTGCACCTCCACTGAGATTTGTCTCTGTGGTATTTTCCAGGCAGGCAAGATCTTGCTTTGCTCTTCTTCCAAGGCTTCCAGATGCAAAACAATTCTGAAATAGGAAGCTGGGCAGGTACAATCGTGTGGGAGTTTGACCTGTGCTATTAACCTGCTAAGAGGGATAAAGTTGTACTGAAACATTAAATGTTGTGTCCTACAGCAGATGTCCATGTCTTTTTCAGAAGAGTGCTCTGAAGAAACAGATTTAACTCTAAGAATAGTCTTGGCTTGATGATACTTGTCTTGTTCCCAAGAAATATGTTCAGCTTGAAATATCAATTAAGTCTATCACTTCCATTTAGAACATACATACATACATAAATATATATATATATAATATTCTTCACTCTCCCCTCAAGACCCCATTCCAGCTAAAAGTCCCTTTTCCAAACTGATGAGAATATAAATATATGTATCAGATTTTCTTCTTTGACTATTTTGTAGCCTGGAATGTTGCAGTCTAATTAAATTCTTATTTTCATATATCAAGACAGAAATGTTACCATTGGTCAAAAGATCTCAGCAGTCTTGTGTACAATTTTATGTGCTGTGGCCAGTGCTTTTATTTTGGGGTAGAACATTGTGCCCCTTGTAGGAACAATGACACTTACCACTGCCAGCTCTCCTTCACTTTGGTCTATGAGAAGGAGGAACTGGAAACCAGATACTCTAAATTAATGTCAGCTGGCCCCAAACCATTCTGAAATGATCTCTCTTGAAACGTGTAAGCTCATGTTGCTTCAGACTGTACATTTGTCTAGCTGTGATGTCTGTAATAGCAGTGTGGTTTCAAAGTTCTTTGTGTGCCCTTTGGCATCCTGGCCAAATCTCTGCTCTGTGAACCATCCTGACCTTGACTTCTGAAATCCAGAGTGCTGAGAGTTTGAAGAGGGGGTGATGCCTTCATGCTACAGTTGGAGGGCTAAGCAACCCCAGTGGCACAGGTGCTGGTGGATACTTGGGTTTTAGAGGTTTCTTTTCAGCAACTCTTTTGCCATGCGTCTTAAGCATGAAGAAAATATGGGAATTAAGAGTTAGAAATTTTTATAGAGGGCTAGATTAATCATAATTATCTTATAGTTCAGGGACCCCAAGGAATGACATTCTGCACACTGTGTTGTGTGTTTGGTTTGATTGCTAAACTCCACCAAGGTTCGAGAAGGTTTTTCTCTACATTTTAGAGGTAATTCCTCACAGAACATCCTTAAAAGAACCTGCTGTTGGCATCAGAGGACCATCTGCAATTTTCCAAAAGATAACTTGGGTTTTGTTTTTTCACAGAGGGAGCACATAATAGTGCTAACTTAGGGAGGAAACAAAGGTTGTCGCTGATAGCTAGAGATGGGAACAGCTCTTTTAATTATTCTTCTCATCAGTTAAGAAACTCAGTTCTTATAGCTGTAGAGCACAGTGAGGGCAGGGTGACTAGCAGAGTCTTAATTGCTCAAGTATTGAAAGAGAAATTATCTGTCATTGGGTATTTACAAATAAACCTGCTGAATGTGCAGGCCCTTGGGCTGCTTTCTGAGTCTGATCCCAAAAAGAATGCTGTTACAAGCCTTCAGTTTAGTACTGAGAATCATCTGGGCAATGCCAAGCAACTCCCACTGTCTCTGAAATGAAAAGGGCTGAGGGGCATTCACTGTCTCCAAAGGATCAAGCTCTTTGAGCGTGTGGATCAAGTTCAGCAAGCTTTATGCTCATAAAGGAGCTCTATTTCAATCACTAGGAGTCTGACATTAGTTAGATAAGGAGCAATCTGTGGCTCACTTTCTTTATCTGCAACAATGGATAATGGCTGTGTCTCCTTGCTCTGTCATGCCTAAGAGTGCTTTGAGATCTGTATCCTAAGTGGATAGAGTGCAATGGCAGGAGTAACCACTAGATTATTTCCTGTGACCTTTATTGTGTCACAGACAATTACATTACCCATATAATGCAGCTCGGTAGCTTGCATTGGGATAAAACATAATTGACTTTAGGGTAAAGTTTATCTCCCAAAAAAGCATTAAGTCTTGAAGATATTAAGGAGCAGAGAAGCCACTATCTCCTCTGGTTGCTGGTTCCAGTGGTTAATCACTGTCACTGATGAATTTGCCTACATTGTTCAACTGTTGGCTTTCTTTATGCCTTTTTGCCATAGACCTCTAAAGACCTCTCTAGCACCAAGCATTTTCTAAAGGTGTTTGGATATTGTGCTCCCATCACCCTTTCACATCTCTTGTGAGAAAAATCATGTTCCCTCACTGCATGCTTTTTTGTCCCTCACTTCTATTTCTCAAGCCACACCCTCCAAAGAAAAAACCCAATTGTTTTGATATTTTTCTGCCCTCTGTCCAACTGTCCAACATTGTTTTACAATTCAGACAGCCAAAGGGCAGGCTGTGTTCCAGTCTGTCTCACCAGCCTGTGTACACACTAAGATCATCTCCCCATTTTGATTCTTCTCTGGTTTTGCAATCCAAGACTCCCTGTCTGTTCTAGCATTGCCCTGGGAGTTCACACTGCATTATTTGTCTTCTTCTAGCTTTTCACTCTTCCAGGGTTACAGCTTTCCAGGAAATAGGATGTCCCTTGGGGTTCTTGTATAATTTTTGGGTTTTTTTCAGTCCAAGCATATTCCCTGGGGGATGTTTGCACATGGAGTTCTTTTCCTTCAAGATACAAAGCATTATAATATATTTCAGATCATTGCCAGATATCACTGTGCTAACACTTGAGCTTGCATTTTCCACACAGAGAAAATGTTTGTAAAAGGATAAGGACAAAAACTAATGGAAAAAAATGCTACTGTCTTTATCAACTAGATATTTCTCTATATTTAGGGTTGCAAAGTGCAGAGAAAACTTTTAAAAACTTTTATTTTTATCACTATAATAGGAAATAAACCTCATGAATAGCACAGGATTTCAACTCAACAATATATATAGCAAACTGTCTGGTAGGATATAGTATATATACAATCTGATCGGGACACTGATAAATTGAATCAATATTTCTAATCTGAATGAATTGTGTGCATGTTTCTTTTCTCTGCAAATCTGGCTTTGCAATCCTTTTTCATGCAGTCCCAGTCAGAAGAAGGAAAGGTACGGGATTTCTTGGTGCCATAAATAAAATATTATGGTAGAAAACCAAAGTGAAGCTGTGCAAGACAGTGGGCTGGAAAATCAACAGGGGCTGGAAATGGAAAGTGAGATTAAAGGTAACACTTAGCCACAAGACTATCCTTAGCAGCTTTAGAATAGTGTGCAGCTAAATAAACACACATGCAAAGCTTACTTTGTGATGTGCCTTGCTCTCACTTTTAACAGCAGATGATTGCTATTTACTCAAGGGTAGTGAACCACAGGAAGCTGGCCTTTTTTAGCCCTCTTGCCCTGGAAAAGAACTATGAGAAGGCAACTCAATATAAACTCCCTTCCTTCCTTCCTTCCTTCCTTCCTTCCTTCCTTCCTTCCTTCCTTCCTTCCTTCCTTCCTTCCTTCCTTCCTTCCTTCCTTCCTTCCTTCCTTCCTTCCTTCCTTCCTTCCTTCCTTCCTTCCTTCCTTCCTTCCTTCCTTCCTTCCTTCCTTCCTTCCTTCCTTCCTTCCTTCCTTCCTTCCTTCCTTCCTTCCTTCCTTCCTTCCTCCTCCCTCCCTCCCTCCCTCCCTCCCTCCCTCCCTCCCTCCTCCCCCAGCTCCCCACCTGCAGCTGTGCCTTTTTTTCCTGGGCTGTATATCTGAACATCTCCAGTTCAGACTAATGAAGAGCACTCCCAGCTATGGAGTGGTTTTTTGCTGGTGATGCTGAGTCTTTGTGTTTCATATGAGAGTCAGGGAGTGCAGTGATGCAAACCTGCCTGACCTGGGGTGACAGAAGTTCAAGAACCTTGACTGAAATGGGAACTTCTACACCCTCATCTCCTTTATACAAGAAGGTGAATAATGAAGCAATTTGCAACCTCAGAAGTTTAGGATATTGTGAACACCTTTAGCCAGATTCTGACTGTGCAAGTGGTAGCTGCTTAATGACATGAGTTATGTTATTACAGCACAGTGGAGTGCAATTGCTAACAGGTGTTGACACTTGCCATAACCAAGTTTTATGTGAAGGGAAACATAAATCTTGCATTTGGGCATCCTGTGCGTATGGAAACATGAACAATGAGGTGCTGAGGTCAGTGATAGAGGCAAGGATCTTTTTTTTATGCCAAAGAAAATTACTTTGGAAATAATTTAGAATTGAAGAAAGTGAAAGATGTAACTGAAAAAGAACAGTTTTGCTAAAAAAGCTATTCAAACATATACTTGATATTTGGCTAAGGAAATGGGATCCAAACTGCATATTCAGCTGGCTTAAGCTATGCTGGTTCACTTTGTCCTGGTGATTTTTGGTTATGATATTCTGCTTTGCAGGCAGGCTAGCAGTATAACTCAGTAGCAGCAAAAAATTGTTAAATTTTTGTTGATGTTAATAACAATTCTGTGATTTTTCAGATGCCTGGAAATCAGCTTAGATTGTGGTTTCTTTTTAACCTCTGTAGATTTTGTTGGAGTGATGTGTATTTCCTAATCTGATCAAAACTATTTATTCCTAACAATTCTTCTTTAAAGGTAAAAAAAAATGGTGTCCTAAAATGCAAGATTGCTTTAAGGAATTAAAACTTTTAGTTTGAAACAAGAAAACAGAAAGCAAGCAAGAAAAACAGCTCCAAGAAGAAGCTCAATGTCCTTCTCAGTGCTAAGTGAGCTGTTCTAGTCAAAATGTTGGTAGCCCTGATCTCCCTAACTAGGTCACAGTTTAAGGAAACTGTGCTTAAGGAAAGCCTATCAGACTGAACTTCTCAGTGGATTTGTATGAATACACACAATTCCTTAGTGAGGCATGAGTTGGAGCTTGGAAAGACAAAGTAAAAAACTAAACAGCAAATCTGTGGTATCTTATGATAAACAACATTAACTGATCTTTGGTGGTCTTTCTCTTCCTATCCCTTGACAGACAACATAGGTTTTGATTACATTTTGGTCTCAATACAGAAAATATCTGAAGCTATTTCAGTTTTTTAAAGTAGAAAGACGATTCTCCCAGACAAGTGTAGTTCAGGTGAATTTTTTCAGAGGGCTGAATTTGCTCTCTGTGTGCCACTGGCTGGCATTTCCCTTGCTGTAGATGAAATCCATGTCACATGTCAGGAGGTGAAGCACTGCTCAGGGTGTGTGGGATGGCCCTGGGGCAGGTTTGTTCAGCTTGCAGAGCCCTGGGAGAGCAGACTGAGCTGCTGCCCCGTAGAGAGCAGCGTGCATCGACCCACACAAACAGATTTGCTCTGTTGGGTGGGTTTGTCAGAGCCTGCAGCTGCGGCCAAGCTGCTCACAGCACCCAATATCACTAATTTAAAGAGAGCTTGATGGGCCTACATTGATTTCAATCACAGTAGTGACTTTCTTTCCATGAATAAGCAACCTCTAGACAGACTAATTGATTACATATATCTTTGTTCAGTGTGCTGTGCTTCTTGCCTTTTCTTGCTGGTCTTGCCTTTTCTTGCCATTCATCTTTAAGAATTTAAATACTCAAGGACACGTAAAGTCCATATATATTTGTGAGCTAAATAAGAAGCAAATTTCTAAATCTTGTATTTGGATTTTATACTACTTAATGTAGGAATCATGTGGATGTGAGCAGTGCTCCAGTTTTGTGCTTCTAAATCTTTCTGAAAAATTGAGATTAAGGCTGGGAAACCTCTGTAGCCTAAAGACCATCCATGGATAACACCCCCTATTTCAGTATCCACAGGATTCAAGCATCTTATTGAGTCTTTCATATTTGATCACTGGATTTTATGTTATCAGAACTGAGAGTTGTCTTCATAAAAGAATTCTGAGCAAGCTGGCAGCATCTACCCCACCTCACTCTTTGCAGTAGTGAGGTAGTGTAGATGTCACATTAATGAGATAGTTTGATGGGTAAACACCAGGTCTGATTTTAACACAATTTGATGCAGTTTTATCTGTAGAGTTGATTTTATTGGCTCTTATAATCTGTTTCTCTCTTGAGCTTTAGCCATTGGATTTTATTAGCTTCAAAATTTCATGGTTGTACAGCTCACTGGCAAAGACAGAAATTATTGTAATGGCTTTAATGGGAGGGTAGTTTTTCATCCTTAGTTTTATGGAGGATTCCTTTATAGTTTCTTTCAAAATGCCATTTTAAACATGTGAACAGGTCTGATTATGCTGCTACAAATTGTACACACTGAACATATATAGAGATGATTGGTATTACATTGCATTTAACAAATTGAGAAATAGTTGAGGATTTGAAACCAAAGCTATCCTCTCCAGAAGTATTTTTATGGAAAAATCTTATTCATAACTAAGAGAGAATAATCTCATTAAACCTCTTAAGGGTCCAAGCAAAAGAATTGGGCAATGGGATTTTTTGTTTGTTTAAAGAGAAAAGGGGTTGGAGGGAGAGAAAAGTTGCATTGCTCATCACTATGGTATTCCTTGAGTAATAAAGTATTAAACACTGCTAGGTCTGCATTATGGTCCCCTGAGTGCTCACATGAGCTCAGGTGGGGAATATCTGAGGTGCAGCATGGCTGGTTCCTCAGGGGGCTAGGGAAATTTTGGGAAATAAGTGCGTTAAGATCCTGCCTCAAGCAGTGAGCTCCTAATACTGAGAGAAGCTGTGCAAACCCAGGCTGTTCTCAGTTGAAGAACCCAGCAGTCACACCCAACTTCCACCTCCCTGGAGAGGAGGCATTGTGGGGTGGAAGGAGCAGGGCTGGAGAGTGAGAGCCTGTCACTGTTTACAGGAGAGTGCTGCTTTTGGATGGCAGTGCCACCACCTCTTCTGTACTCTGCAGAGGAATAACATTGCCTTGATTCTGATCCAGCTCTGTGTGGGAGCTGTTTGGTCTCACCATGGCTGGTGTTATGGAGTCTCAGTGGTTCTCTGCATTCACAGGCCTCTGGCACTCTGGTTTTCTGTTCCCCCTTTTGTGTGGGGCATGCTTCTCAGCACACTTGCACTGTGCTGCCTCTGCTCATTTGAAACCCAGAGCCCAGGGTGGTACTTTGGGGCTTGGAAGGGAGTCTTGAATTTTTCAAGGCTTTTTAGCTCTGGCTGCGTACATAATGCTGTTTGATGCCAGCAAAGCCACTCCTTCCAGTGGTCCCAGTAGCATTAAGGTAAGGCTGTGCAGGACCTACTTGGGTCTTGCAAAACCAGATGGAGTCCAACAGAGTTTGCCAGCCCTATTCCTGTGCTGTGCTCAAGAGTTACCTGTTTCTCCTGGCCATGGGAGTGCTTGTGCTGTGCAGCACCTGAGCTGACAGATCCCTTGAAGCTCAGCTATCTCTACATTTACCCACAGTACTTTGTATCTGCAGCTGCATTGTGGCTGATTTACAGCTTGCTCCTGGGATCCTGTAACCTTCCCCATTAGGTCCTGATTTCATAATGTACCAGCACCAGAAGCTGAGCCACTTGAAAAAATTCCTGACTTCCTGGTCTTTGTGTTGGTTCCCACCCCACAATTGCCTGTCACCTCAGCTTGCTGAGGGTAGCTGGTTGTGAGGATGAGTAACAAGCTGCATCTGTCATTTGGCTTTATATCAGTTCTCTTTAAAATAAACCAATAAAAAATTCTTCTCTGTTGGGGATTGAAAAAGGTGCAATTACGTCTGTGCTACTGCTTAAGAAAGTACACATGGAGCCTCATACTTAATCAAATAAATCCTATGGTTAAAGCCAGTGCTGAAACAGGCAAACAATGTCTACATCTTCCAAAGTATTGAAAAAAATGACTTGTTTTTTCAGCATTGCTAGAGAAACCCATCAGCAAAAGACGAGACAGTGAAGCTGTACAGAAGGCCAAGATCCTTTATGCATCTTGCATGAATGAGGGTAAGTAGATTGATTTGAGGAGGGCATAGATGCATCCCCTGCATTTATAAAGGCAGGCTTTTTGTCTCTCTGCAGAGCTCTGTGAAGCTATGTGCAGATGCATGGATTTTGCTGATATGGATTCAGCTGGGGTTTAGGGTCTTTTGCACATTTAAAGCTGTGATTTGAGACTGAGGTACACTCAGGCACAAGTCAGTTTTAGAGAAACCCCTGCTTGTCAGAAGTGTGAAGAGATATTTATCTGTGCAAAAGGAAGTTAAACTGTGCCCCAGGCTTGTGGGGTTAGTGCCTGGGGTTATTAAATCAGAAGAACCCTCTGATGAAATTCTCATATTGATATTTTCAAGAGCCTGTTGCTCATCACCTTCTACATTTCTCTAAATCTGTTTAATCAAAACACTACCCCAGGGCTGGGTATAGACAGCCCTGGACTCTTTAGCTTTGGTATCTGCATGCCAAGCAAGTTAGCCATGTTTGCAGAGTGCTTTCCCTCAGCTTGTAAAAGCTGCTGTAAGATAATGTTCACTAATTTGGAACACATCACTACTCTTAGGTAGCTGCAGAGGTGAAATAAGGCTTTGAAGTCCTCTTTGTCCTTCTGACTCTTTCAGGATTTATTTTCTGCACAGCTTTCTTCCAGTATGGCCTGTCTGACTGACAGCAAATGAGATAGCCTGCTCTACAGCTTTGGTGTCCAGATATTGGCTCTCTAGCTTTGATTATGAGCAATAACCCCCCAAATTTCCCTAAAACCAGTGAAATATCTATGCTAGTTCCTAAGCAAGGAGTGGTTTTTTTTTTTTATTTACCTAATTCCAGCCTTTGCCTTTTTGGAAAGGCACTGACTTGCCTCTCTTATTCTTGATACAGATAAACAGGATTGGACTTCTATGCTGCCATGCTCACAGGCAGAGCAGAGGCTTTGAGTTTCAGCTATTGTGATTGCCTTGCCTGGAAATCAATTGGTGCCAATAAATCTTTGTCTCGTGTGGCTGCTGCTGGACTTGAATTGTCTGGAATGTAATTGTTGTCACACTTTGACATTTCAGATAAAATTGAAAAAGCCGATGTGAAACCCCTGTTAAGTATCCTGAAGCATTCACCCTTCCGCTGGCCTGTGCTGGAATCCAATATTGGACCTGAAGGGCTGTGGTCAGAAAGGAGGTTCAGCCTAGTCCAAGCCTTGGCAACTCTGCGTGGCCAATACAGCAGCTCTGTCTTCATCCGTTTGTATGTGGCTGCTGATGACAAAATCTCCCACCGCTACATCCTGAAGGTACAACACAGCATCTCTGATAGGTTACTTTGCATGCTGTTTAATGGTCTCTTTTTTTTTAAACACTTTTACATACCAAAGGTTTACATTTGATTATTGTTATTATTATCTACTGGCTTACAGATGTATGTAGGTGCCAGTTTATGGGAGTGTAGAAGTCAACCATGTAGCAACCACTTGCTATTGGAAAGTATTTCTGTACAGGTTTTCTTCTTTCAAATGGAAAAAACCCCATAAAAATGTCCCAGTAGACCAATAGCCAGGGTCTATGTGCATGAGAATAAGAACTCAGTATCTAATTCTGTGTGCTGCTTTATGACTCATCGGCTGCATGAAGAAGGCTTTTTGTCTGTGAGGATGAAAAATGGTCCATCAGTAGCAGATATTTTGAACTTGAGCTGTTTTTCTTGAGATGGAAACACTTAATCTGGTGCTTATACAGCACCTTACAACACAGATTTATCCCAAGTGCTTTTAAATGTGAAATAAAAGAATTCACATTTTTCCTGAAATGCTTTTAGACCTGAAATTGCTTTTAGACCAATTGAAATATTCCTGAAATTGCTTTTAGACCAAAACATTACTGAACTCTTAACAGTGCATGGCATTAAATAACAGTTTAGTAAGAAAAAGACTCAAGAAATGTTGTCTCCCTGTAGTCTAACAAAACTCCAGATAAAATTGTATAACTGTGGCAAGACTGAGTCCCAGATAAAATTGTATAACTGTGACAAGACTGAATGCCTGGGCCAAATGCATTGTTGTTTAAGAGCTTCAGATGAGAAGCCAGAGCAGACTTTCCCTCCACGGCTACAAGAAAATAGTTCCTGAAGGCAAGAGAGAAGGAACAAATAAGAAAGTTATGATGGCATTCATCACAGCAAGAAAAGGATTTAAGATCCTTATTTTGCTGGCATCTTGGCTAGCTGTAGGAATGTAGTCAAGAATACATTGTATTTAGGGACTGTGGTGGTACTGGAGTGGATGTCAGTTCTAAGTCACTTCTTTATTGTGTCTTTTGACTGAGGCATTTAACTGGCATAAAGTTAAAGGGTAACTTTCTCTCATCTCTAGGACATTTTCCAGGATAATCAACAGCAAATCAACAGTTTGCTGTATTAAAGATGTCATTCTGCTATGATGCTGTTTAGCTCCTGTCAGTTTTTCTTCAGCTGGAGACTCACTCAAAAGAACTGAAGCTGTATAATCAGGGAGATGTTTATCTGAGTGTCTCCTGTCATAACATTTCAGTTCAAGTCACCTGGCAGCAAATGGCTGGGCAGGGACACCCTCACTGCTGGTCTCTTGGAAATGATTTACAAGCAGCAGCACCTTCACTCTCTATGCTTAGGGGCACCCAGGAATTAAATATCTATGTGAAGCACAACATGCTATGAGTGATGTATTATTCTGTAGGGTGTTCTGATGTTAGTTTGATTAGGACCTTGATCTGCAGAATGCATCAGCCAGTGCACTGCTTTGTCCATGTTTTAACAAATTCCCTGGGGTGTAGATGTACCACACAGTATTTCAATCTGCTTGAAAAAGGGCTTTATTGCAAAATTCTTTTTGTTCAGCATTGCAAAATCATCAATGGGTCATAAAAGAAGTGGAAACTCCAAATAAAACTTTGTTCAGCATTCAACATGATCTTTTTTCTTTTTTTTTTCATGAGTGCTGAAGCTGTTGGTTAACATTTTTTGTTTATTTCTCATATTTGTGCTCTCTTGGTTTAATGTGCTGTCAAATCTAATTCTTAAGACCACAGAATTTAAATGAGCATTTAATGTAACAGTCACATAATTGAAATTCCCCAAATAATCTGAAGTTAACTATTGCAAAGACACATGTACAAAAAGCATAAGAGTATATTCTTTTTGCATCATTGTGCTGAGAAAAGAAAGTTATGCTGTTTTTCAAAGAATGAGGATTGCACTGAGCATCACAATTACTCCTTTCTGAGGATGGTTTGTTTTGTAGAGGAAAATATTACATTTATTCATTCACTTTAAATTCTAAGTTTTATTTATTTTCCACATGTAGAAAATGTGAAATATAAATCACTTAACCTAAAGTATTTAGATTAAATAAGACTTATACGATTTTTATGAATAAATACAGTATAGTGTCACTAGACTTATCTTTTAAAAACAATTGCAGCATCAAACCAAAAATATTTAGAACATCTAAGAAGTTGTTTCTGCTCCAATCAGTATCTCATTCAGAGTTTGGAAGCTGGTTAGTGGAAGTTTTCAGCTTTGGCTTCCATACCCTAACCTAACTTGATCACATTGAAAAGTTCTGGGAAATCTCAGTTCCTAGTTATTATTATAAAATATGTGCTGCATAGTGAGTTTTTCTTGGTTAGGAAAATTCCTATCTTTCAAATGAAACTATGTGCAAATATTCCCATGTAGATGTTTCACTCAAGACACTAAATGCAAATCTCAAGCTTTCAGGCCTAATTCCAATATTAGGGTGAATGTAGACCAAGAAATCTGATCCATGTGTAGATGAAAAAGGTAAGTGAAGGCCAAAGATCCATCTGGACTACAAGATACCTTTAGCTAAAGTGCTGGGGACATAACAATATCCTGTGCATGCAATCCTGGCAGGTAGGCACTTCAGTTCCAGTTCATCTGTTAAAAAGACTGAGTACAGCCCCCAGTGCTGGTCTAGGGTGAAGCTCAAAATGTAACCTCAGTTTCAGTCACAGAAACCTGATGATGCCTCCCAAACAGACAGCAGCTCTCATGCTCCAGCACCTCAGGGGCATTTGGTGCATACACTAGATTGGTGTGATCCCAAGCTCACTCTTGTACCCCTGAAATAGACGTAGGATGGACGCATGGTCATCAGAACCAGGGGTTTGATCCTGTAGACCCAGTCCTTTTGCATTTCCTACTCATTGATGTAGCTGTTTTAAACACCTAAATCACACATGTGATTCTTTTCTTTAGGTGGCTCAGCTATTGCAGGGGTCATCTTAGGCTCCCTAGATCACAGTAATGTGATTTAGTTAATACCTGTCAGCACAGCATAGCATTTTCCTGTTTTGAAATCTTGTCCAACTCAGACTGGTGCAGTGTTTTATATGTTAGGTATTTGCACACAACTACTGTAATTGTCAGAAAAACATGAACCCTTCCCAAGCTGCTTGTCAGTTTGTCTTTGAATCTGATGAATTTACCAGTTAAATGTTACTTTGTGTTGTTTTTAACAGCTTGATCAAGCAAGCCTCTCTCTGTCATCTCGAGAGGATTACCTAGAAAATACCACAGAAGCCAAATCTGTAAGTATTGTCAGCTGGATAATAGAGCCACCATTTCCCCCTCATCTCTTTAACTGTTCGTTTTGTTTGGTTGAGCTCCAAACTGAGAAAGGGTTTTGTGCTTTATTTGGATTTGGGTTTTGCAGGGTACCTAGCAGAAAACTCCACTTCTATCAAATACTCTTGCAAAGTTTCCTAAATGAAGCTTGCACTTGCATACAAGTACTTCTGTCCCATGATGGTTACTGTATTAGTTGGCCTAAAATACTGGTGTACACTTTTACACATTGTCTAATCCATTTGTAAGAGCTGAAAGTTGTCAGTCTAATCCAGAACTGTCATTTGCATTTCCTGAGACTTGTACTCTCTGAACCACAGCAGTTGTCTCTGTCATGCACGGTATTTTTACAGTGTTATTTCTCTTTTTTACCTTGCTTGGCACTCAAGGTAAGGAAAGCACAACCTTGACATGAAAGTGATATACCCCTTCCTATAGCTGGGCACTTCTGGTCTGCTGCTGTAACTCTGTTCAAGAGCAAATCCTGTTGTCATCTCAGTCTTTCTCCTTCTTTACAGTACCGAGATGCCTTTTTGAAGTTCATGGTTGATACAGCAGTGCTGCTGGGTGCAAATGCCTCCCGAGCTGAATCTGATATGAAATCAGTTCTAAAACTGGAAGTTAAAATAGCAGAGGTTGGTAATCCAATATAATGCTTTCTTGAAATGAAAAGCCATTGTATCAACAGCGTTAGCAAAGGGATTTTAGAAGCAGAAGGAAAGGAAGAGATCCTGATGAAGATAGGATGAATAATATTTCTCCCTTAGTTAATTTCTAAACTGTTAATTTTATTTTATGTCAGGGGGAAAACCTTAGCCAAATACCCTTGGTGTTTTAAATGGTAATGTCAGCCAGGCTGACCAGAGACAAGGCTGGGGGTGGCATGGCAATGTTTAAGGGAGGGTGTATTAGCAAGGTCCTTTGGTCTGCCATCTCAGTGGAGGTGGGGATGGAGATCCACATGGCAACAGAGATACAGGGGCTGTTGATGCGTTAGAAACTGTGGAAGTGCCTGAGGATGGCACCATAGGAATTAGGGCTTCTCCTTCCAAAAAGGTGATGAGATCAATATCCCAGCTGAAGTGCATCTACACCAATTCACTGATACCCACTGGGCAGCTGGAAAAATATGACATAACTCAAGATCTTACATGTATTTTCCAACCTAAATGATTCTATAATTTTGAAGCTGTGTACGATCTCAGCTCCTGCCATGCACCTGTGTTGAGAATACACATCTCTGTTGTTTAAGAAGCAGACTGGGCTGATTCTCTGTGTAAGTGTCTAAAAGCAGTGCAAGACTTAGGTGGGATATTGGATCTTGGTGGTGAGAGGTGGTGTTTACAACAGTACCACCCTTAGCTTCTGAAGTGTTTGAATGAAGTAGTCTGGGAGACAGGATGTTTTAATTTAGGGGACCAACAGAATTTAGTAAAGCTAAGTGCATTTAAAACTGGTACCTGGTCCTGATATTTCCTTGGTGACATTTTTGCAAGGAATTTAATTTATGCCACAGGATAAAGGAGTGTTTTGAAGGAGTGTTTTTGCTTCTCCATATCTCTGTTTCAGCGTGGCTACTACAGGAATACACTACAGGAGCCCCACTCATGGGAGTGGCAAGTTCATTATCATTTCAACCTCTACTAAAACTAGAGAGAAGGGTTGGCCTCAGTGGTCACAACCCTTTGTGGTTGGGAAACCACAAAAAGTAAGGGTACTGACTTGATGCTGGTTTGCAGAACTGCCAGCTGAGCTGAGTTTCCTTCATATTGGCAAGGAAAGCAGCTATCCCTGTGAAATGCTGGTCTCCTCTTAGCAGAAAATCCTGTTGCATGGGACAGGTGATGCAGCAGATGTCTTCTATCTGGATCCTGCTCTTGCAGTCTACAGGATGCTTCTTGATGCTGTGTTTGTACAGAAGTGAGAGCCACCCACAATAGCAGCCAATCAGTGTTTCCATCTCTCTGCTGAAAGGGATGAAATTTTGTTAAACGTCTAAGCCAAGCCCAATATTAATTTTCAGTTACTTAGCATGGATGGACTAATGCACAAATACTTCCTTGTGACCCAGCATACTTGAAAAACAGTACATATTTGTCCTGTTTATCAGTGATGGCATAAGAAGATGTATCCTTAGCTCTGGTAGCTTTAATGCTTTCCTTAACAACTGTCTTACAGAGCATAAATCCCCAAAGTATGTGAGGGAAGCTGGCATGTAAGATGACGTGGATCATGTAACAACCCTCAGCATCAGTAATGCACATCATTATGCAACAAGCCATGCTTGCTTACAGGTTCTTTTAGTAAGAATAATCCTCCTAACATCTGTCCAGAGATTAGGCATGAGTCAATGGACATGAATTGTTGCATAAACCCTAATAAACATAATGATTATATAAACATCTTACTGTGATGGAGGTAGTCCTGTTTGTCACTGGAGATTTTACTGTATCCAGTGATCCTCTGCATTTTTTCAAGTAAAGATATGAAATGGAGAATTTCTGTGCTCAGGAGGAGGCAGCAAGAATACTTTGGATATAGGAAGGAGTGGCATGCTTTGAGAGATCTTGTGTACAAGGAAGATTTTTTTATTAAGTTTGAATCACTGGAGCTAGAAGGAAGGATTTGAGGGGAAGGGAGTAAATGGCTTCAAGAAGTGTTTAAAGATTTTTCAGATAAGTGAAATTTGCAGAAAGGAAAAAGAAAACAATTTTTTCCCCTATGGCTTGAGCAATACTAAAACCATAAACACTTACTGGAGATTTTTGTTTGGAGAAGTGCCAGCTGTCTGGTTAGTCTGGTGTCAATCTCTGTCCTTTAGACTGCCCAGCATGCAGCCTGTTGTATAGGATTTACCTTACAGCAAGGCTGGAATTGCCATTAGGAATTTCTGTTTCTCTTGAACACTGAGAAAAGTTTAAGCTATATCTTGTACTTTGTTTGGTTTACTATTATGAACCACAGGGGTGTCTCGGAGTCTGCATGTCCTTCTTGTCAGTTATAAAAGGACTTGCTTCATATTAGGATTTCTTTTGCTGTATCCTTGGAGGCTGCAGAGGAACTTGAGATCCATCTCCTCTGGTCATACAGATGAGAGGCCTGGTTGGGGAATGCTTTATTCATGTCTGGCCTACATACTCAGGTTTCCTGCTATGGAAATCAGGATGATGGGGTGAAATGGGGAGAAACTTGTGTGTATCTGGCTCTTCCCCCAGGTGGAGTAAATCCTAGGAAGAAAACATTCAAAGACTGTTTCATGATATGCACCTCTAGTTATGAAGATACACCTATCTCAGATTTGACCTGTTAAATCTGAGGTTGGCTTCTACTGGATAGGAAGGAATGATAAATATTAATGCTCAAGGTGTACTTTTATCTCTTATGTATTAGCATGTCTTTCCTTAGCATAATAGAGCTAAATCAGTCTAAAGTCCAAAGAAGACTTGCAGCTCATTAAATTTCCCAGCAATAAGTTAAACATAAAAGGAACCATGTTCCATTTCTTCCAGTTAAATGCAATCCTCAGAAACAGAGGTTAATGCCATAAATGCTTGGAAAAGAGGTGGTGAGATATTTCTGCACTGGGATTATGAAGGATGGTAATGATGTAAGAGTCCCTGCAAGATAAACCTTGTTTTGATGGTTTTGTGCATTTTTTTCTCTTCACCAGATCATGATTCCATATGAAAACCGAACAAGTGAAGTGATGTACAATAAAATGAACATATCAGAGCTTAGTGCCATGATTCCACAGGTTGGTTGGGGAGAACTGATTTTTTTTTTTAATATCTGACCTGTATAATTAAAACTGTCTTTAGTGTTCAGAGAAGCATGTTAAAGAAGTATCATTAGGAATGTGTGTGCTCATTTGGAGAGTATGTTCTTTTAAATATAGTTCCAACTTTAATGAGGATTGAAAACATATGTAATGACAAAGTGCAATAGTTTCTAAGTTTTTAATAAGTAAAGCATTGAAACCATTAGTTTTAAAGTTGTAACTTAGTTAAAAAATCATTTCTCTTCCATAATCTGCTTTAACCAGCTTCTCTTTGTCATTGCAGTTTGACTGGCTGGGATATATCAAGAAGGTGATTGACACCAAACTCTATCCTGAGCTTAAAGATATAGGTCCTTCAGAAAATGTGATTGTCCGTGTTCCCCAGTACTTCAAAGATTTATTCAGGATACTAGAAAATGAAAGGAAAAAGTAAGGAGTCTATGATGGTTTCACTCACACTTGTAAGGGGACATCAAATGCTGGGCTTTTTCTATTTTTTTTTTGTGAGTTTCAGCTATTCTTGGAATCAAGTCTCCAGGCAAACAGTCTGTTTGGTTTTGTCTGAATGAGGATTTAGATATTACCTTGTGCACAGCAGGAGAATTTTCAGTTTCAACACATTTCTTCTATGGCTAACACAGGTTGCAGTAAAGCTGCTCTTTCCAGAAGCATTCAGCATCTCTTGCTTTTATAGGGTCTTGTATCTTGTGAAATCCTTTACTCCTGTAGAATATAGTTGTAAAATGCAGGTAGCTCAGATTAAACACAGTAGATGTGCTTTGTACAGGGAAGCAAGACAGCTTTGGGCAGTAATGAAAAAGTGACATCCCACTTGAAACATCCTTACTGATGACATCTAAGGGATTTCAGTGATAATTTGGTCTCTGAGGCATGTTACTGAACTTGAAAATAGATTTTGTTAAGATGTTGTCTCCAAATATCAATCTGTGCTGATTGTACAGTATGGCCACAACCAAATGCATTTCAGGAAAAAAAGGACAAAGATTATTCTTATATTGTCTCTCTCTGTCACTAGTGATGTAATGCTTACATTAGTTCTTAGTACCTGTAAAAATAGAACAAAAAAAAATTAGAAAATAAAAATTACTGATTTGCCTACAGATCATCAAAATCCTTTCTTTAAAAAGATTCAGATAAGTAGCATTACTGCTGCCAATATTAATCTATCTTTAAAAATTATTTGGGCTGTCTCTGCTTTCTAACTCAAAGTTTGTTACATCCGTGGGTATAAATGTGTGATTTAGAGGATGCATATCTGGCAAGATAACAGGGAATTAGTTATTTTCTGCATAAAAACACACTTAGATGCAAATATATTTTGTAACTACAGAGTAAATACTTGGAGACTTTTTCCATTAGTTTCTTATTAAAGGAAAATCTGAGTATTCAAGAGAATTTAAGCCAGCCTGTGTGTCGTGGCAGAAGGAGGCTGGAGTAAGACCAGAAATAATTGCAATGCCTGTCTGTAGCAAAGCCCAAGACCAGGTTTCTGACCTCACAGGTCAGGGGGAGAGGGTGAGCAAAACCAGTTCCATTATATTCACACTGCATATTTTATTGGTGTTAATGGCTTAGGCATTTTCTGCCCAGTCTTATCCTAAGAAATTGGCATCATAAAACGTTAGAAATGGCAAATAGTGCTAAACTGAACCCAAGCAGGCTTCAAATTCTTGTGTGTGAAATGTATCCAAACAGCCCAGGCCTGATAACCAAGATCATGTTTATCTATTAGGTGATAATGTCCATTACTTAAAATGTCAGAGTCTGCTCCAGAGGTAACCTTGCTATCTGGCCTGAGAAAATTAGGAAATATCTCAATGTGGACTCCGAACAATGAGGTCTCAGCATTTCCCTGTAGGGTGAACTGTGAAAGCTTAACAAGGATATTTTCTTTTAGGTAATCTCATTTGTTATTCTCCATATGACATTTTAAAGACTTATTTATTGTAAACAACATGAAATTGATTTGTTACTGTAAATATCTAGACCTGAAATTCCTAGAAAAACATTTCAAAATTTTAGATTTGCTTCAGTGTTCATAATGGAAATTATCTTCTCATCATCTCAGGAGATGGAGTGTCATTAGGAAAAGCAGGTACTTTTCACCAAGTTCATATTTTTCAGTTACAAGGCTATCCCTAAGTTATACTTTTATTCCAGTGCCTTGTGTGTCCTCTTCCTGAATGAGCACCCTGCTAGCCTGGGTACTATTTAAAATGTCACAAAAAGATGGCTCATGCCCCAGTATTTTACACAGTGATCTGGTGAAGTATTTCATGTAGTTTGTTTCAGGTGGAGGAAAGAATGAAGTGAAAATTAAGTCTGGCTACAGAAGCAATTTGTGTTGGAGGTGGAAAGTTGTACAGACTCACAATGCTTGTATTAAAAATTTCTCCCTCAGAGAACCTGCTGAGCAATCTTGAATTGTGAAATCATTCACGGGGCAGTATTACTAGAAGAGAGCACATTAACATGGTGTAGCATGAGTTTAGCAGAATTTTCCTTAACTGCATATAATCAAGTTTCTATGTGGAGCTTGAAATAGGCGCAGCAGTGTCCAGAGGTCAGTCTGAAGTCCCCAGGCCTGGGCACTGCTGTGACTCCAGCCCAGGAGCTGGGCTCTCCATGGTGAGCTGCCCAAGTAGCTCAGCACTGGCCTGCAGGAGTTTCCACCAGCTTGGGGATAGCCAGCCTTAGTCATGTCAGGTGCTGAAGTGAGTCACACCTTTGTAAGAGGTCTTTAGGGATTCCTTCAGCTTTTTGGTGTACTAATTCATTTTTATGGGGTTTATCTCTATTAGAGGAAGAAGAGGACTGTGTATGTAGCTGTGATGTAAATGAGCCATGGCAGAGCTCCAGTACAGCTGTGCCATGTGAAGGGGGAGACAGAGCTGTGCTGGCACTAATTAGGAGCTTATATCCCTTCCCTGTTACTGGTGCACTGGTGCTTTATGGGAGCCATAAATAGGATACTCTAAATCCACCCTTTCTGGAGATCTTTGCAGCTGTTGAAAGAAGCAGCTTTATCATTCTCATAGATCTCAGAATGCATAATTAGTTTAATAGAATCATGGAATGGTTTGGATTGGAAGGGACCCTACAGATTCCCTTGTTGCAGCAGCCCTGCCACAGGCACTCGGCTGGGTTGCTCAGAGCCCCATTGTGCTGACCCACTCGTAAGGCAAGGGCAGCCTGGCCTTGAGCACTTCCAGGGATGGGGCATCCACAGCTTCGACTTGGACAACTTGTTCAGTGCCTCATCTCCCTCACAGCAAAGAATTTCCTCCTAACAGATGATAAATCTGTCCTTTTTCAGTCTAAAGCCAGTTCCCCTTGTCTTTCACTATAGGTCCTTGTAAAATGTCCCTCTCCAGCTTTCTTGCAGGCCCCTTTTCCCTTGTGTTACCTTCCCATATTTTTGTGATATGGGAATTTTCTTCAGAGATGGAGAGAGGCACTGGATTTCTTTTCTGGTCTTAGTCTGTGTCTGAAAAATCAGAGAAGTTACAATAATTTGCCTTGAATTAGTGCCTCTAGCAATAGAGGCAAAAGTTTTTCAGTACTTTTAATTTGATTCGTGACTCAATTCTGAATAGAATTTTCAAACAGATCTAAAATTTGTGAGAGATCTTTTTCTTAAAATGTCAATTAATTTTTCCACCTATCTCATATTAAATCTGTCCTCTTTAATTGCTACCATGTCTGTTGATTAAAATATCGCAAACTCACAGAATTTTACATGAGCAACCTACTTTATTCTCAGACAGGACAGAAAGTGCTTTAGTAAATATTCATAAGTACTGGTATAATTTTAACTGTCCCAGCAAACAGGCTCTCTACCACTTCCTTTGGGAGTGTGTCATAATAAGGGTCATACTGGTTAAAAGTGAGCCTACACTTTCTGCAAGAGGCATTTAACAGGAAGTTAAAATAGAGTGTACTCTTCTGAGAGGTTACAACAACAAATAGTCTGGTCTCACTGAAAGAGCAGAGGATTTTTATGTTTTATTTTTGTACTGGATTTTGCTCGATCTGTAGAGATGAACTTCTTTGAGCCTCAGTGAACTTATTTGTGAAACTAGGATGAAAATCACCCCAAGATCTGCACTATAGATCTGCACTTTATCAGCAAAAAGTGTCAGTTTTTAAGCCAATTGAAGAGAATAGAATTATTTGAAGTTTGCACAGTTAGCCCGAAATGTAAAATAATCATTCCCCAAATAGGTAAACAAATTCAGATAAATTAATATTTTATTTTGTTTTGAAAAGCAAACTAAAGCACACTGGACTTCAAACACATGACAACAAACCCCCTCAACCTTTCCACCTGTTTCCCACCCGATTCATAAGTGTTAAGTGGAACCTCCCTGTTTAATGCATTGTGGATTCTGTTGTGGTTACAATCTGGAATTATTACTGCCTCATCAGACAGCTTGGTCTTAGCATGTGTCAGCCTTTTCCTTCCCAAATTAAAAAAATCCCCAATTAATTATATTTCCTGCAACTGTCACCCGCCTTCATTACTTATACCTGACACAAACATTTCTGAATTCTTGTTGATATTACTGTCTTTCAATAAGACACCTTTTGAGACCCCTTTTATAAATTTCAGTCTATCACTCATTACCATTTTGAGAGAGGTTCCCCAACTCAAGTGATTTATTTAGCTAAGGATTTTACCTAAGGCTTTTGATTGGAAGCAAATCTTTAACATTTTCATCTGTGAGATTTGTATAAATGCTGCAGAAGTTGCTACAGCTGGATATTCTTCAGCTCTGCTGAAATATCTGAGGCAGATTGTTGTGAGGTTTCTGGAGTTTGAGTAATTTACCAAAACAATGAGAGCTGAGTGCTTTTAGGGTGCTTCACTTGTCATTATTGAGTGAGAAAATTCCACATTGTCAGAAACTTAAGGGAAAAGTCTAAACTTTGTGGCGTTTCTTAGGTTGAAATGAATTTTTAATGATCCTCAACATTATCCTAAAATGGTGTGATTATCTATTTTGGCTTTTGTGACTTGTGCTATCTTATAAATGTACATGTTGCATGCTAAAAAATCTTTTTCAGATATGTTTTACGATTATTGTGGGCATTTAGGTGCAGTATAGAATATATCTGTGTACTAAAAGAGGGAATATACCCAGTGTGAGAGATGCAACAACACATCTTGAGGTGAAGGCTTTGTGTGGGTGGACTGGAGCTTGGTTAGAGGCAAAACCAAAGTTATGTCTCAAGCAAATGCTGCTGTCAAGACAGCATGCCCACAAAGTGTGTTCCCAAGCTGTTATGATTCAGAGGAGGGAGCTGCTTGGGATGTGTCTCTGAGTGAAGTGATGTGTCTCTAATGGGGTGACACTGCAGCAATTGCCCCACACTTATGGCAACAGGAGATTGCAGAAATGGGATTTTAGAGATGGGGGAGTTGTTCAGACAGCCCATAATAGCACCCTTGGTTGCATAGAAGCCATTTTCCTATTCACAGAGAAGTCTATGGCCTGTCAAAAATGTTATGTATATCCCAGTGGGGAACAAATAACATTTGCATATCCTGGCTTTGAAGCAATGACTGTCCTTGAAAAGTGTCATGTATAAAAGAAGGTGAGAATATTAAGTGCAGGTCATGTTGGACATGTTTTGAGACTGTTTGAGGTTGAATTGTGGATTTCAGAATGCACCTTTAGCTGATACAGCCACTGCTGAACATGGAGAGATCTCAATCTAGGCTAGATAAATCCTCCAGTCAGGTGCCCAAAGTTTTAGAAAAGGGGCATGGATGCCAGATCTCCTGGGAATTTTAAACAAGCTCTTCCTTGATCTCTCAGCCTAAATTCTTAGAAGATTTTTGTTACTGGTACTTCTCTTTTTTTGGTATTTCAATTATCCATCTGACAAAATAGGAATGGTAATACTTTAATAACTTTGTGAATAGTAGAAGTTTTCAAAGCATATTGATAATTTTCTAATGAAAGTTACAAATATGAGATAATGAGAGTGTATATGGGATGGACTCTTATCTATTCTGTTACCATTTATATGCCCTAATAATGAGGGAAGATAGCATTCACTTTGATCTACAAAAGAAAAAAACAGTTAATCTCTGGATAGAACTTTGATGCAACCCTTATTATAACACAGTTCTTGCCACTTCTAAGGAAAATCAAAGCTGCCTTTTGAAAAAAAACATTACCTAAAAATTACATACTAGGTGATGGACCTGTTATAAATTATCCCTAGCAGATGGTTATTATGGGGCAATTATATATTAAATGGCTGCAATCATACAGATTCTTCCATGTAATTGGGATTTATCAATTTGGCCATCACTCATTAATTTTTAAGGTGAAGTTTCCACCATTGGGATAAAATGTTTGGGGAGCTATTTCTGTAAGTGCTTTGTGGTACATCATATGTGTTTACATGTCTGATAAAAATATGCCTGATTTAACAGGACTCTTGCCAATTACCTGGTATGGAGGATGGTTTATTCAAGGTTATTTAACCTCAGTAGACGCTTTCAGTATCGGTGGCTGGAATTTTCTCGGGTAAGTTATGCTTTCATAGCATTTACAAGGGTCCTAGTGTTGACACTGTTGGTTTCCCTTGTAGTTGCTTATACCTTTGCAAAACACAAAATGTTTTCCATGCTTGATACATTTCTTGAATAAACTTTTTTATTTTTGAAGACACCCTCTAAAACAATTGATAAACATATTTTTGTGCTTGACACTAAGACATTTATATGACACTAAAACAAAAAAAAGTCCTTTAGATGATGTTAAAGAGGTTTTGGAATCTCCCCTTTAAACAACTTAGTCCTCTTTTGCAGAAACTTGAGGTTAGATGGGCGGTGACATTCAGGCCAGACCCTTTTGACCAAAATCTATAGTTTTTGAAAACTACTCTTTGCCCATTTGTAAATACAGCTGTACTAAACCAGAAGTCTAGGATTTCAATTTCTTAATTCTTGCTTAATGCTCTCCCATGCTCTAATGCCATGACATGAGCTCTAGCACAAGGATATCCAGCCATTTCCACAGAGAAAATGATCAGGTGCCTTCCAGCTTGGGGTTGCAGAAGAAGCAGAAAAGTGCCACAAGCTGTGAGAGCAGAACTAATTATCTGTTCAGTAATATGGGCATCTATGTAAAACACATACATTTGATTCATTGAACCCTGAATAGAAATACACCTTGGTAATCATGTGGGCAGTGTGAAGGCTCCTTAAGTAAACCAAGGATGAAACTGAAACTGAATTGTACTTGGTCTTGTGTCTAAGCTTCTTTGGATGGTGAACTTTGTTTGCCATTATGAAAATTGGCTGACAACAGGAGGCTGGCATGGTGCAGGAGGTGTGGGTGTTCTGTGCTCCCTGGTGAGGCATGCAGGTGACTAATAAGAATCTATACTGTTTTGCTTTGAGTAATACTGGAATAGTTCTGAGTTGATCACATACCTAACAATAAACTCCAATAGCTTGATGGAAACTCCATAGGAAAGGCAGCCTCTTGTACTTCTGAGATCATATTCAAAATAGTCTTGTTAAAGATGCTATTTTCTTAATGTAAGATATGAGAAATTGGCTGTCAGAACCACAATGACAAGTTTGCAGGTGTCCCCTCCTGGGACATTTCTTGCTAGTCAGGTAAAATAGATTGATGCTGGCTATCAGCCAGTCTGTAGCATAATACTGAGTTACATTGAGTTATGTAATGGCAGAAAAAATCCTGAAAGGAAATATTTAGTTTTGGGTACGGTGCATTTTAATCTGGTAACTGGCTGCTGTCACATGTCTGGGACATAGAAGCTTAGAGAGAAATCTAATTCAAAGTGTTTCAGTGCTCATTAATAATCTCATCAAGGCTGTCATAGAATTACAGAATGGGTCAGATTGGAAGGGACCACAGTGGGGTCATCTGGTCCAACCTCCCTCTCTGCTCAAGCAGGGCCATCCCAGAGCACCTGGCACAGAATTCTGCCCAGGTGGTTCTTGAACATCTTCGGTGAAGGAGATTCCACACCCTCTCTGGGCAATCTGTGCCAGTGCTCCTACCCTGCACAGGGAAGAAGTTCTTCCTCATGTTCACGTGGAGCTTCCTGTGCATCAGTTTCTGCCTCTGTTCCTATTGCTCAGCATCACAGAAAAGAGCCTCCAAAAGGCTCCATCCTCTTGGCACCTCCCCTGCAGACACTTTTAAACAGTGATGGGCTTTCCTCAGTTGTCTCTTCTCAAGGCTGAGCAGGCCCAGCTCCCTCAGACTTTCCTCATAGGAGAGATGTTCCAATCTCATCATCCTTGTTTCCCTTCACTGGATTTGCTCCAGGAAATCTCTGTCTCTCTTGTCCAGAGGAGCCCAGAACTGGACACAGCCCTCCAGACACGCCTCACTGGGGCTGGGTGGAGGGGCAGGGTCACCTCCCTGCCCTGCTGGCACTGCTGTCCCTAATGCACCCCAGGATCCCATTGGCCCTCTTGGCCCCAGGGCCCTGCTGGCTCATGGACAGCTCATTGTCCATGGATCCCCAGGCCCTTCTCTGCAGAGCTGCTTTCCAGCAGGGCACCCCCAGCCTGTGCTGGTGCCTGGGCTGGTCCTTCCCCAGTGCAGGAGCCTGCATTTGCCTTTTCTGAATTCCAGACCATTCCTCTGCCCATCCCTCCAGCCTGTCAGGGCCCTTCTGAAGGGCTGCCCAGCTCTCGGGGGTGTTGGCCACTCCTCCCAGCTCTGGGCCTGCAGTGAGATCACTGAGGAGGCCTCTGCCCCTTCCTGCAAGTCATAGATGGGTAAATTAAACAATTCTGGCCATGTAAATGGGTGTAGATTTCACCGGTCAATAGAAAGGACACAAGGAATGGAGTCCAAGGCATTGGACTAGTCTATTGTTGAATAAGATTTGTCTAGTCAGAGGATGGAGAACTAGTGGCACTTTAGGATCATGAAAAGGATCCACCAACCCCTCTGCCAGGTAAGAGAATAAAACATTGAATTACTACTAAAAAGATATGACCATGAGATAAATCAGTGACCCTTAAAGGAAAGGATGTATTTTATACATTCATTGTTTCATTGATTCAGTCAGCCTCAACCATCATAAGCAGACTATTTTTTTTCTCCAGTTTCTCATTTTCTATTGGTAGCTTTTATACCTTATGTGTAGAAATCTTGGCAGCAGGGCCTTAAAATCTTTGCAAGGAGAAGGAAAAATGAATGATGAGACTTTAAAAAAACTTCAGGTTTAGAAATAGAACAAACCTGCTGACTCTAGAGAAAGTGCTTTGAGTACCACACCAGCAACTATCAGCAGCTCCTCTGCAGTGGCACTTTGAGACCTTGTAAATGTGCAGTGGCACCTGGGGAAGAGGTTTGTTAATTGTGTCGTGAAGCTCTGAATTGGCTGGGAGGGCTTGAAACCTGCTATTTATAGCCACTGTTACTACCTGAAGTACTGTGTTTTAGAGTGGTACATTAATATTAGGAGGACCATTTGAGGGAGTTCCTGTTGGCTGTTGTGACATAAATATCAATAAACCAGCTGTGAGATATAATCTATTCCTCTCAGCTCTATTTTTATTGGTCTCACAGCCTGTGCTGCCTTTATGTTCTCCTTACAGTCAAGCCTCCCTCAAAATAATGATAATTATTATGTTGTAATAATAGTATGCCACAGTCTGAAAGCCAGCTCTGTCTCCTGACTATTTCTATGGCTGATGCATACTCACAGCTTTTGGAAGGAATTTCAAGCTCTGATGACTAATACCATAACTCCCCTTCTTTCCCCTGCATCAGGAAAAAACTCCATTGCAGGTTTACTCTGGCCCCAGAGAGAAATTTTCTTCTCTTTTGTTCTTATCTTTTTTTGAGTGTTTTGTTGTGTTATGTATAAAGGTTGAAGAATTTGGAAAAGGAGTTGATTGTCAAATTTGGCTTTGTTTAGAAAAAAATCACCTTATTGTGTATTGGTTTGACTAATAGGGGTTCTTTTTAGAAGCAATGTACTCTTTGCCATCGAAAATCTATTACTGCATATACAGTATTAATAGAAAGCACTTGGAAATGCAATTCACTGGTGTATTTAAGTGTGAGTCATTGATTATGCTTAATTACAGACAATATGATAGGGAAAATCAATCTTTGAACTACCAAAATATCTCACCTTCAATAGCTGAGGGTTAAGCTGCTCTGGAATTTTCCAATGAAATATTTTCCTATTGGAAAAAGACAAATCCAAACCCTTAATTTTGCTGGGCATTTAATCTTGTGCTCAAAGGAGGAGAATAATGGGAAAAAAGAAAGGGCTCAGAAACTGCAAAACTGGTGCTTAAGAGGATTTTATAATCTGTGAGAGGCCAAAATCTCTATCCCACCTGCTCTGGTCTGATGCTGACTATAGTCTGCCTTTACACTGCTGTCAGGTGTTGACTGCTGGACTGGAATTGTCCTTGCTCTCTGTGGTAAAGCTTAAGAAGTTCCTTAAGTGGGAAGGGAATACTTTGAACATTGAAAATAACAAAAGTTTCTTAAATCAGCACTGTTTATTGCTCACATGAGCTCATCTTCTATCTCGTGTGCAGGATTTATTTACACGAACTGCATCTTGATGAGCAATGTAATGTTAGCTAGGTTATTCAACAGTAATAACATTGCTCCTGAGAGAAACAGACACCAAGGCAGCAAATGCTCTTGAGTTCTGTTTTACCTTGTTCCTTGTGTTGACCATTATTAACTGTTTCTTTTGAAGCTCATTTACGGTGACATTATCAGAGCCTGAAAGTATGGATTTAATACCATTCCTTTAGTAAAACATGCAAGTTGTTCTACCAAAGTCTTTCTACTAAAACATAGAGTGATTTTTAAATTTTTTTGGGGGGAGAGACAAACATATTCAGTGTTCTTGATGATTTAACCCTCTTTTCTCCTGAAAATGCTCCATTTGGGAAAGGAACTGAAAGCAATTTTACTATTTTACACAAACTGCCTTAAAAGTAGTTGGACAGGTAAATGACAAGAATGTGTGAACCTGTACCCATCTGTGTTAGATGTCATTAGTTCATGGCAATGGAGGGAGGGCTCTGCAGGAGGTGTTTCATAAGGACTAACCCAGTTTTCATGAGGACAATCTTCCTAGGCTTCTCACCTTGTCAGAGGAGAGGCAAATGTTTTCAGGAGATATCTCACAGCTGGGGTTTTTCTAGCGGAAATTGTCTCTCACAAAGAAAGAATACCAAGATTAGTGCAAAGTAAGCACTAATTCTCAAGGCCTAGGCTCTCTAAGTCGCTGCTACCATTGTATTGTTCTGAAGTTTAAAATCTTACAGGTATTTTGTGGTGTTCAAAATATTTGTCATAGCATTGGATGAAAATAGAAATAACTGTAGAGTAGAAATAACTGTAGAGAATCATTATTGTTTCCTTTTGGTGTTTTTTTGACAATTATGCTTTGGCCTATACCCTGTGTGGATTCTTCTTAAACAGCATGATGTTATGGCCTAATACTTGCCCCTGTCAACAGGTGATCCATGGGACTACAACTTTGCTGCCCCAGTGGGATAAATGTGTGGACCTTGTAGAAAATGCCCTCCCCTACGTTGTGGGTAAGATGTTTGTGAAAGCCCATTTTAAAGAAGACAAGAAAGAGATGGTGAGTCCTCTGCAGTCTCTGTCTGGAAATTTTCAGTTAGTGGTTTCATCCTCACAAATTGCCTCTGATGTTAGAACAAAGTTTAAAAAGACATAAGATTTTTGAAAATGTTTTCATTGAGTTTTAAACCTCCAAAACCCTAGGAGAAAATTGAATGAATTTGAAGAAGTGTTACCTTTCTACCCACCTGGGCACTGCCCCTTCTTTCCATCTGCAGTCCTACAGACAAATAAGCAGCCAGTTAAAAAACAGGTTGAACACTGTTAATTTACATAAATAGTGACAGCCAGGCTGTGCAGGAACAGAGTGAGGGGTATTGATAAGAAATGGCTTGGTATTGCTAATATAATTCATTATAGTAAAGTTTTTACTGACTAATCAAAAAACTGGTTTAGATTTCTCTGCTTTAGGATTGCTCTTTGAAAACTGTGACTGCTGCACAGTAGCAGTCTGTGTAATCTGAGCAAGAAACATGTGACTGGTGTCTGGCCCAAATTAAGGGAAGCTGAGAGTCACATAGTGAGAGTTTATATCTGGGATTCAAATCTTTCCTGTTGAACAGTGGAAGGAAAAATTCTTCCATACCTTTGAGTCTAGAGAGATGTTCATTCTAGTTCTAAAATTTTCAATATTCAAACAATTAATTACCCTTCACAATAATTTATGACTTATTTTCACTTCATGCTTTTCTTATAAAGTTTTCCAATATCTGCTTTTACAGCCATTGAATTTCCAGCAGTAATCAGTTTTAAATTGACTGATTTAGTCATTGAACTTAGCTCTCCATGCAGGAGAGGCACAACCATTTAGGAGACATGAGATGGGACCCTGTGCTGGGAGCAGCAGCCCTGTGGAAGCCCTGCACTGCCCTGGCTCAGTAGCCTGAGTTTGCCCCTTTATCCACTTGGACTTCTTTCACAGGGAAGGATTCCATTTTAGAAAGCACATGCTTATTTGACTTGTCCAAATCTTTGTCATCTGTTTCCCCGTCAGGTTCTGCATTTCTTTTCATATTTGCCTTCAACTGGAGTTTCCTCCCTGAGATCCAGTTTTTCAATCTCCTTTTTCTTGATCCAGCTTGTAATGTGCTATTTGGCCATTTTGTGGCAAAAATATGCCAGGCATATGCAGTATGTTATCCTGCAGAGATAAGTGGGAAGAGTAGGAGTATAAGAAATGTACACTTTATGGAGGGGATGGACACGTTTTCATATTTGCATATGTGAGGCAAAATTATGAGAAGCAGATAGAGCAGAGTTTCTCTTGAAATGCAAGTTAATTAGAATGTTTCTTACTATGCACATTCCTTTTAGACAAAAGCTTGGAAAATTATCAAGTCTGAATTTGCAGTAGCACCCATAGTGAGAAATGTATATAAAATTCATAGAGTAGGTCACAACATTCAGTCTTAAAATGAAAAACCCATGGAGATAAAATTACATACAGATGAAATTCGTTGCATTTCATTTAGAAGTGTGCTTTTCAACTTAATAATTTGTGGTGTTACCATTTTCATTTCACTGGTTTTCAGTTCTATTTCTCTTTCTTAAGCAGTAAGAATGCATGTGAGTAAAGCACTCTTATTTGTATAGTTTTTTCTTTCTTTTTTTTTTTTTTTCTGGCTTATGGCATATATCTGTCTATGATAAGCAAATCCTGACTTACGGATAATATGGATTCTCCCCCCCCCCCCCCCCCCCCATGTTTTGTGATTGATGTTTCATACCTTAGATACTTTTCTCAAGAAAGAAATTATTTGTGTCTAAATATAGCACTGCTTCTAACTCAGAGTGCCTGCAGTGTTTTTTACAGATACGCCCTGAGCAGTTTCAGTAATAACTTTGATAGCAGGAATAGGTTTCTGCCCCTGCCCCCTGCAGCTACAGCTGCTGCATAAAGCCTAAGTACACACCAGGGCCCAGCTGCAGAGCTTGACTTTGAACTTGTACCCTCCAAATACAGGGAGTTCACCTCATTAGTGAGCAGAGTTAATTGAGTCAGTGCTCTGCCATCAATATCTTTAAGTTACCCTATTTCCTGGGATGCAGTTTACTGTGAATGTTTACTCTTTAGTCATAGTTAATGCTAGACCTGCTCTGGTTGACCCATATTGCCTCTGAGATGAGAAAATGTTTTTTGAAAAGGGTGGGAAAAAAATTAATAATCCAAGGAACTTTGGTACATTTTTCTGACTTCACCACAAATAAAGGACAGTTCCAGATTAAAATGTTCGTCTGATACATTAATGACAATTTAGCTAAAAGAAATGTTACTTTTGAGGGTTTAGTCCCTGATTTTAATGACATTTCAGATCTACTAGATTTATAGAATAAGATTATACAAATCTCTGCTGCTTGACATTTTCATTATTTTTAAATGTAACATAACTGATAACACAAAGTTCCAATAAGTCTTCATCTAATGGGTATCTGTCATGTCTTGTGCTGTCTCAACTCTGGTTTGTGCTAAAGGACTCAGGCAATGGCTGGATCTCTCTCATTGCCTCACTCTCACAGCATTCCCATGACTATTTGTCGTGGGGTTCATCTGCTGACATAAATAGAGACAGCTGGTTGCATACACTTTTCTGGGCTGCTAGACAGATCAGTAGGAATGAGTGCTCTTTAAACTCATATAAAGCATCTCTTAGCCATTATTGTTTTTTGTCATTTCAGGGTTTTCTTAGTGTGCACGCTCACTGAACAGTCCTATTATTATTATTTTTTACTTGCTTGAGATATGGTCTTGCCTTTGCAGAGGTCTCTGAAGAAACAGCCGAGGTGAAGTCGTTGTGGGCTTTCCCAGTTTTTCACAGATCCAAGCTGTCATTTATGGTCCAGGACCACAGAAGCAGCTAAGGCTGCTCAGTGGTGTGAGCCAGGGCCTCCCTCCCTGCTGTAAGTAAAGGGTAGCAATGCTTCACAAATGCAGCTAAATACAGGCTAAATATTTGGATACTGCTTTGTATTTGGATCATGATGCTGTCAGCCCAAATTCAGTTCTTTGCCAGTATTAATAAGGCGTGTCTCAGTCTCACATAAACCAAACCAAGCCACAGACGTTCTCTCGGCAGGAAAGGCTTTATTTGTGCAAATGCCTTTCAGCTGGCTACTTCTGCATGGGCCAGTGATCTAGAACCTAAGGCACAGAAATCTCCCCAAAGGACTGCAAATCTGTCAGTGTTTTTTATCATTTCAAGATGGGTATTCTCACAAATATGACATGAAATGATCAGCAATGAACAGGGTGTGTGATGCCAGAACGGAAAGAAGATGGGAAAAACCTTGCCTTCAGAAGAAGCGTGTTACTACTGGAGAAATCAGAAAATAGCCTTCAAGAAAGGAGAGCAGATACCATCTGATCTGCAATTATTTGTGGTCTGAACAAATCTATCACTCCTATATACACCAAAACTTTCCTTACAATGATTCTGCCATGATATATTTTACTGGGGAGGGATTTACTAAATATTTTGCAGATGGAGGAACTGACCGAAGGAATTCGCTGGGCTTTTATTGACATGTTAGAAAAGGAGAACGACTGGATGGACTCTGAAACAAAAAGAAAAGCTCATGAGAAGGTAATAAATACAAATGTTGAATAAATAAAATCCTGCTATGATAAAGATTTCACTTGAGTGTTAACACTATGCCATGGACTGTATTTGCAGTTCCAGTTACTTACTGATCATTTTCTTTGTGAAGGGACACATTTGTTTTTCTGGATGCAGAGCCATCTGACCTCCTGCTTCTCTGCTGAAGTTATTTTTGTTACCTTGTTCTTCTTTCCTTGCATCCACCTTTCCCTATCTGGCTCTGGCTGATGTAGACTATGAGCTTATTTCAAATTTGGCTTTTCTTGACAAAGTCTTCACCTTAACTGGGATCCCAGGGACACAGCAGTCTACAGACAGAAAACAGTGCCTGTAACCCCTGTGACAGCCAAGAGTATTTGCTGTGAAGAGGGAGGATCTAGCCTAGAAGAGGATATGAGAATAATTCAGGTTTCACAGTTTTTCCAGTGCTGTGGAGGGAGGCCTAACTTGAGAGCTGTCTTTTGAGAGCATAGTGGCGATCCCAGCTGACCATCCCTTTCCTGACAGAATAATGCCAGTTATGAAGTGTTATAATCAAGGATGGCATTACTGGTCCTGATTGCTTTCAGATAAAGTCACAATAAAATGCAGGAGGCAAAGAGGAAGGCTGGAGGATGTACTCAAAACCTCCTTTTCACCCTATTCCCACATCTACAGCATGTGATGAGTGGAAAGGAAGATTGTCCAGATGCAGAGCTCTGCCCCCAGAGCAGCAATTGGAAGGGATGTATAAAAAGACAAGTGGAGGGTGTTGTGTACGTCTGTGTCCTTATTTACTGAGTCAATGGGATATCAGTGAATTAGTAAGCACCCTCTTTGAATAAACTGACAGGCAAGTGCTGAACTGTTCCTGCTCTCTGTGCTTGAATAAAAATAGCAGTGTTTAATTTAAAAGCAAACATGGACTTCAAAATTTTTAGTAATTCTAATGAAAAGACTGTTGAGGAATTTCATCATTGGAAAGATTCAAATTCCATGTGCAGTCCATTTACATTTTATAAAGCAGTGCTCTTCATATATGTGCAAATGAAATAGAGCTGCATAAATGCACCAATAAACTCAATAACAAGAGAACAATAGTGAAATGACATTTATTTCCTGCTAACCTGGTGGTAAATGGGCTGCAGTTATTACTTCTTCCTGGCTGTTACACTTTTTTTTTTCCTAGAGATACCATTAGAAATATAATAATCTGTAATTTAGATATTTGTTAAAATTGATGCAAAATAAGAGCAGGATGATTTTCTAATGATTTCCTTAATAAAGATATTTCTATATAACAACATGCTTAGTGACTTTGTTCAAAATTTGCTACCTGCCTTTCAGAAGGGAAATAATACAAACATTGCCAAAACCCAATGAACTCCTAAAAAAAGCTCTCCCTTTCTCATTTTAAGGAGGATTTTCATCAGAAGGTAGGCTAGATCTCCAGTAGGTAGAGTTGGCTGTTTCCCTCTGTTGACAGATTTTGGAAGCACGTGGCACTTTGCTCCCAATTTAGACATTGAAGGTTCTGAATTTAGTGGGGTGAGTCTGGGCTGAACAATGCATGACAAACTAAATTCCATAAGTACAACAAAAATAATACTACAAGCCATAGTACTATGAAATGTATAGCCAATGGTTCAAAATCATTCTCACTGAACTGAAAAACCATTTCGTAGTTTGCTGACATAGGAACAAAGTCAAACTTGTAAGACATGAGTGTTATGTAATGCCTTAGATACTGCAGCAACAATTACGTGATGCGACTTACGTCTACAAGTTTAAGTTCAGATCCACAGAAATAGCTGCTTGGCTGGAAAGAAAGAGCCTAGAGAGACATTTGGTAGATTTCCAGGCATGGAGTGTGTGTATGTTTATCAAATATTACTTATTGTTAATGATAGATCTTCTATTTGTCCTGGAACTCTTGGATGAGCTTGTTTTTAATTCAAGAAATAGATTCATTACATGTAGGGTCAGATAATTCACAGGGGAAATCTAAGTTTTATAATACAGCAGAACCTTCAAAATCTGTTACACTGTTCTAATTAAATCTCATGAGCCTAGCACTTTCTGCTGTTACTTTTTCAATACTTAGGCTTTAATAAAGCAGCACAGACAAGCATGAATTTTATGAGGGAGATTGGTTGGTTAAAAAAAAACCCCACTATTGCTTTATTCTAGAGATCTGTAAAAGTTGCATTTCTTTGTCAATAAATGTCACCCACATGCTGGACTCTGCACCCAGGATGGAGAAACACCAGGAACCAAGTATAAATTGGGAGAGAGAGGGTGCAGGGCAACAGCTAAGGACTTGAGAGCTGTCTGGTTTGGAAAAAAAGAGGTGCAGGGCAACAGCTAGGGACTTGGGGGCTGTCTGGTTTGGAAAAAAAGAGGAAGCTGAGGGGCCACCTCTACATCTTCCTGAAGTGGGGAAGTGGAGAGGGAGGTGCAGATCTCATCTCCCTGGGATCTAGTGACAGCATGTGTGGGAGCAGGTCAAAGCTACTTCATCAGGAGAGGTTGGACTGGACATTAGGAATCTTATCTTTGCCAAGTGGGTGGTCAACCATTGGAATAGGCTTCCTGGAGAGGTGGTTGTTGGCCCAAACCTGTGTTTAAGAAGCATTTGGACAATGCCCTTAACATCGTGCTTTTACTTCTGGTCACCCTGAGGTAGTCTGGCTGTTGGACAAGATGTTCTTCCTTCCAACCAAAATGTTCTAATTCTATTCCATCAATTAAGTAAAGAAAGGATGCTATTAGTTAGGTAAAGGATATTTTGGTCATTTATGTTTTCATCAGTAACTGTCCCATTGTCCCTTGTAGCAGTACAGATTGGAGGTTCTGCCCTAAGTTCTATGGCAGAACTGTATCCTACAGGGAAATGACTGATTCAGATATTTTGCTCATCCTTTGTATTTTTAATCACACTTCATTTGTGAAATGTTCAAGTGCTCTGAAAAGAAATTAACTGCAGAAACCTGATGGTGGTTTTGTTTACTGTGCCTGCTTCATGTCATCTATTTAATTTCCTTTAGTTTTTCTTTCATTCCAGGCATATTTGGGTAATTAACAATTTTTTTACAAATTTTCTGAAAGAAGAAGAGAGTCAATATGGGATCTGGGTGTCTGGGCAATGAGCATAGAGAATCTTGTGGTGATTGTATCTTTAGATCAACATTGTAATGTAAAGGACATGGCAGGTTTGAAAGAGAATTAATTGCAAATCCTCTCTGTGATTCAGATACTCACTGTTTTGTGTGTTTTTTGCTTCCTGTTTTCTGACTGATGCCCACCTTTCTTTTGTGCTTGGCTGAGGCCAAATTTGTAAACCTTGCTGTCAGCCTGATGCTTTGCAATCAAAGGAACCATCGACCTCCAAAGGACTTACAAAAGACCCTCTGGTAGAAACTATTCGTGAATTTTGCTTTAGGCAGCTTGTCAGCTCTATCTAGTCACTCCATCTGTGACTCTTTGTGTCTGTCCTGTTGTTTTATGTTACTCAGAGGGGACACTACTAATTTGATGTTAAAAGGATCAAATATACTACTCCATGTGACACAGGGAACAATTGTCTTGCAGCCTTGATATCTGAGAATAATCTCTTCAGCTGTTATATAGTTTAGAGTTAAGGTTTGACATTCCTTTTGTAACAAAACAATATCATGAGATAACATCTAATAATTTACCTCTCTCCCCCTTCCATTCCTTTCTTTCTGCGATCGAGAGATGAATTTAAACCAGGCCATCTAAAAGCCAATCTCACAGAAAAGGTTTCTAACAGGGTGAGGTGGCTCTGCCTTCATGTGCAGTTCTCACCTGGCTCTCTGGATGGAGCTCACGCTGCTTCCAAAGGAGCTCGGAGTCCGGGAGAAGCGCTCAGCTCTGTGCTGTGCTGCTGTTTTCTCTCCTCTCCTTACACCTCTGCTCTATTCAAGCCCTTCTTTATTGTACCGTCTTTGAGTATCATCTCAAATTTGCTTCAAGTATGTCTGTTAATCCCCCGAATTTTCAATGGAATGCTCTGATAAACAAACAAACACCACAAACAAGTTTCTGTTCTTGCCCTTTTAGTCTCCCTTTTGTAAGGGTCATTACATTTTGCCCTCATTTGCAGAACAGAGAAATTATTCAACTGGGTGCAGCTCCAAGGGTGTCTCTGGCAACACTCTTCAAATGCATGTTCTGTGAATTACCCATGGCCACGTCACAGCCTCTGAGCAGGACTGCAGGGGTGCAGGAGTGAAGGGACACCCTTTAGTTTCCCTTACAATGAAGGTGCAGAATGCAGCCAGCTATGGTGGCTAAATGCTATTGACAGCTGTGTTTTGGCATGCTGGGCCATGGGGGAAAGGGGGAACCCGCAACTGAAACTCCATTGACATAACTTGTGTGATGAGGGCTCACTTCTTTAAAATGGTAATTTATTGCTTCTGCTCTTCAAAGGATAATTCAATGGAAAATCATCACTGGCATGTTAAATTATTCCCACTCCTGGGCAGGAACCATTATTTTATTAATCACTATTTTTCCTTCCTAAAATGTCCTTTCTTCTTAGGTTTAACTGGAGGCTTGAAAAAAGAAGTTTTTCTTAAATTCTCCAAGTCTCTTGTAAAAGATCCTCTTAGGCTATGGCACAGGAATAACTTCCTATTTGGAAGTTAGTTCTTTTGCTTTGCAGTACTATTTTTAAAGCATGGATTATAAGCCAAAAAAGAGCTTGTTTTTCCTCTAGTAAGATTTTTCTGTAACATTATTAACCTCCTTAAGTCATGGAGCACAAATCCCAAGGTCACTGTGCAATCATTTGGCTCCTGAACTTGCCTGCTGCTTTGCTTTATTTCTAAGTTGTATATGCAACATTTGTTTTCTCCATATCTGAGTCTGAAGACTGAGTCAAGAGGAGCACAGGAAAATATCAGGACCATGCCTAGCTATAGGTGGCTCTCTTGGGCAGTGTTAGGTACCTT
This sequence comes from Molothrus ater, assembly GCF_012460135.2. Lineage (NCBI taxonomy): Eukaryota > Metazoa > Chordata > Aves > Passeriformes > Icteridae > Molothrus > Molothrus ater. The sequence continues at coordinate 14,697,823 of NC_050479.2, read as the reverse complement.
TGTTTAGCCTACAGGGCTTGTTCTGCTTCTTCAGAGAACTGCAAAGCTCCCTAGACAACACAGTGTAATTTGGACCTTAGGAAATCAAGAGCCATCTGTACAAGCCCTGATTTTACAAAGTATAGGTACTTTAAAGGAGGTGGGTGTCCGTGGGTTATCCCACTGAAGCCATTTGTTTCCCAGCTGGAACTTGCTGGCCCTGTCCAGACCTGCAGTCACTTATCAGAGCCACAACCCCCATCCTCAGTTCTCCTTGGTCTCTGTCTCCTCACAGTTGGGTGGTTTCACTCTGACCATGACAGTTTTACTGCTCAGAGCAGAGTCCAGGGTCTGCTTCGGACAGTGGCCAAACAGTAGCAGATGTTCAGAGATGAACTCAAGGACAGGGCGAGCATAAAGGGACACATTCCCACTGTCCTTTCCTGGCCTCTGACAAACTGCAGCTCACTTGCTTCCTGAGCCAGAAGTGGTGTCTCTGTATTTACTCATATTTTCCTCCTGTGAGTTTGTCTAATTACTTTTTGAACCAACAACAATTTTCATCCACAGTTTCCCAAAGCAATGAGTCCCACTGCCTCACTGTGCTCTGTGGGTAAAAACAGTGTCTTTTTGCTTGACTGAAAAATGTCACCTTCTTCTGTGTTGTGGTAGTACAAAAACCAGAGAATCATCATCACCAGTTGTCTTTTTGTGCTCACTCTTGTTCTAAAGTCTTGGCACAGCAATACATACTGGGAGAAAGGAGCCTCCTGCTTTTCTTCACATAGCCTGTCCAAGGCATGCACTAGATACAGTTCTGAAATATAACATTTCATCGAGATCTGAGACAAGCCCAGACAAAAAGGCCAGGCACCACAGCTTCAGGAGCTGAAATTAATCTTCCTTAATGCCAAGGTACTTTGCACAAAGATGACAAATCATCCAGTCTTGAAAGTGGTTACTGGGTGCCCTGCAAAAATTAGAAATGCCTTTTGAGTCTTGTGGGGTCTGTGGATCCATCCTATGAAGACAAATGCAAAAATATGACAGTGGAACCAGCCTTGAGACTCAGGGCTTCTGATTTCATTGGCTATTTCTAGAATGAAAGCCAACACAAAACAGATAGAACAATACTTGGTAAAAGAGAGGGATGGAGTTTCAAAACTAAAGCTTGCAAGACACCTTTTACACGTTCCTTTAGGATGACTTTATGTCTTTGCTTCAAGGATGTCAGAGAACTTCACAAAGTATAAGACTGCTTCAGAGCAGTTATAGAAACTGCTAGACGTACTTCAGAAGAGCTAAGAAAAGCAGGAGAAATTTCCAAATACTCTAATTGCAGTTAGACACGTCATTCCTGTTCAAAAGCCTATAGGGGAGACTGCTGACTTTCTAATTTACTGTTTTTACTAGAAAGTTTGATACAGATATTCTTGAAACAACCTTGCTATTTCTCAATTGGAAAGTGTACTTTTGTTGAGTGCCAATTAAACCTTAGCCACGCTTCTCCTTTGTGGAAGTGACCGTTCTGAAAATAGGGAAGTCTCAGTCTGGGTGCAAAAAATTCGAGGGCCTGGTTGTACTGTAGTAGTTGCATCGCAGGGAGCAATGAGCAAATCTCCTCATAAGGTTGGAATGTGTTGAAGTTTGGAAAAGGTGAACTCTTTTTAACTATTTTCCAATGTCTGCATTTCCTTTGTGCATTAAATATGTCACTAGGGGCTTATCTTCCTGGTTTAACTCATCTTTCATAGGATCACAGCATGGCTCAGGTTGGAAGGGACCACAGTGGGGTCATCTGGTCCAACCTCCCTGCTCAAGGAGGGTAATCCCAGAGCACATGGCACAGGATTGTGCCCAGATGGTTCTTGAACATCTTCAGTGAGGGAGACTCCACAGCCTCTCTGGGCAATCTGTTCCAGTGTTTGGTCACTTCCACATGAAGAAGTTCTTCCTCATGTTCAGGTGGAACATCCTGTGCATCAGTTTCTGCCTCTTGTCCTGTTGCTTGGCACCACTGAGAAGAGCCTCCAAAAGGCTCCATCTCTGACACTCTCCTTTCAGATACTCAGAGGCATTGATGAGGTTCCTTCTCAGTTATCCCTTTTTCAGGCCAAACAGCCCATTCCTTCTTCTACCATGACATATGAAAAGAAGGAGACAACTCAATGGGAAGATGTAAGGAAAGAAGATGCTTCTCAGACATGATGTAAGGGATTTGAAAATTTGTGCTACTTACCTAGTTTGGAATTTGGTCAGGACTTTGAGGCTGCCACTCCTACACCATTCCTTAGATATCTGTTTGGAAAATGCCAATTCTTAGAGTAACATTTTTTCACCTGGAAGAAATGGTACTTTTCTTTTAGAGTAGAAGTGTTCCATGTTTTTCTCTGAATAAAAATTGGTCTTCACTTTCTATCAGATTAACATCCCCTTTTCATTCTTATCCATTTTACATCAAATATTTATTTCTCATCACACACTTTAATTTTTGAACTCTAAGAATAATCTATCATATCCTGAATTTAATTTAACCTTCACAGGAAGACTGGGCTTTCCTGAACAGTAACCACAGGAGATGTTCTTCTCCATTGGCCAGAGTTGAAACTAATAGCCATGGCATGTTTGCTTATCTCTTATCTCTGGGGTTAGATTGCTGCTGTCAGCTTCTCCCTTGTTATCTGGCTGCTGCTACTGCTCACTCAGTTGTGCAGGGATGTCAGTTCCATTAATAACCTGAGCACTGTGCAAAAAGATAGTGGAAAACAGGTGAAGGGAGAGGAAATTGTATTTAACCCATATCTCACCGCTGTCATTTTTCAGACTCAACCACGACTATATAAGGCCAGAATGGGTGTGTGACATCAAAACAGTTGTGACAAATCTCATGCTTGAAATAGGAGGGAGACAGATGGACAGACACCTGCAGATGCTCAGGGCCCAGGGTGAATCTGAAGGTTTTTATGGCAGAAACGCAACATGAAAACATTGTTATGCTAAATGACAGAGTAATTCTTCCAAAGAGCAAGAGATCTTCCACCACCCTTGGAAGTCTGGGTTTGTTTCAGCTTTAGCTTTCACTATCTTTGTTGTTTTAACAAGTAAACCTGTCTCCTGCAGAGGTACAGTTACAAAAGACAGAGTAGTCCATCCCCTGCTCAGCAGTAGCAGATATGAGGCGCAGGAGAGCTGTTCTCTGTGTGAGGAGTCTACAAGGGCATGCTCAGGGATCTGCGTGGCATTGCCTCGCTCTCTGCAATGAAAGTGCATTTCCTGGCTGGGGTGATCTCCACCTGCTGTAAATGCCCACTGAGGAGAGCTGCCTGCTGCCTGGGAGTGGGTGAGGAGCTCAGCAGGGCAGGGCTGTGGGCTGGGACCACACCATGGACCCTCAGTGTGGGCACTGAGCTGTTCACAGCCAGGTGTGTGAACCAGCCTCACTTCAGCTTACTCAGGTATTGTACCAGTCACTGGGGTCTGAAGCAAAGTAGTGAGATTTTAAATGGCTTCAGGTACTGGTATTGCTGGAGTTTACCTGTACAGGAGCTGTACCACAAACAGCTCATCAGACTCAGGAATTTGTTCCTTTAGTGGCCTTTTAGAGGCCAGGATGCTGTGACTAAGAATAAAGGCTTCCTCAGCTGCCCTCATTTGTGAGGGAGCTGTGAAGTGTCTTGTGCTCAGTTTTCTGCGTATGGGATGAGCTTCATCAATGTGAAAATACCTAGATATAATTTATTTAAAACTAAGAATATGTAAAGGTTTGGAATAGAGAGGAATTTGATCTTGAGTAGAGCATTTTCTGAATATTTTTCCTCTATGTTCTGCAGCCTGTGTATTTGATATGTACGCATGTGCTTTCCCCCCATACATTACAAGGCATGGACAACTGAGAGTGGCATGCTTACTATTACAGTGCTGGTCAGGTCCCTGTTCAAGCAAAAGGAATTCCTCCTCAGAGATAAAACATGCAAGTCATGAGTACTCCTGGTGTTTAAGTTCTCAGTCACTATTTCAGTTGGAGTAGTGTTAAAAAGGGTCTCTACCATGTCTGGTCTCAGTTGCATCAAGACTGCGGCTGAAGCTCACTCGTGAAATGAGAAATGAAAAGGGAATTTTTCACATGCTATCCTTTATTTAAATAAAAAGAGCTCAGCAACCTTTGCTTAACCTTGAAAATGTTAAATGAATGTAAACTGATGCAAGCAGAGACTAAGGTCAGAAGTTGCTCCTTTCTGGAACAGGTTATTCAGAGTTTTGCTTAAAACTGGAGAAGAAACACTATGGTGAATCATATCCCACACAGTTATGATGGGGAGAGAGCTTCCTCACCCTTTCCTGATCTCTGAGCCTGCCCCTCTCTCAGTGTCCAGTGCCAGAGATCTCAGCACACAGCGGTGTTTTGGGTCCCTGTGAACTTTCATTTTGCTAGCACAGTGGGTTTTCTTAAGCCTGCTGCTTGCCCTGAGCTAAAACAAAACAGCAGAAAAGATTTTTTGATCAAGGTGAGTGTGTTTCTAGCAAGAGATGGCATGAAAATGGGAGTATGAATCAACTCATGAGGTGCTCTGAGGGGTGAGCAGTGAAGGAGTCCCTTCACTTTCAGAACGGAGTTTCTATAGAAAACTGAATATAATAATTTTTGCAGCTTTGTCACCAATGTGACAAAGACCAACCAAAGGTGGCTTTTTTTTTTTCTTTTTTTTTTTAATTTGGAGTTGGGGAGTGTGTTTGGTTGTTTGATTTTCAGAGATATTGGAAAACATGGAATGTTGCCTGAAAATTAAGGCAGGAGCAGTATGGTTTTTTACAGTGCTAAGTAAGAGTCCAAGCCTAGCTTGGCATGAGTCCTATCAAAGGCAGCTTAGCAGCACATGCTGTGGGGCATGTGTCTATATCTGTATCTATATCTATATCAGCATCATACTAATGATAGTCTGTGTCTTCAGAGCACAGCACATTCATTTCTGGCTCGTTCAAAGTGCAGCTGAAAGAGCTCCCAGCTCTGCACGCACCCTGGGGCAGTCATGCCCCAAGTGATCCACAGGTGTGCAGGGAGGAATCCAGTGCAGAAAAATCCCACACTGGAGCTGAGCTGTCACTGCTGGTGGTGCCACAGCTGAGTCATTTTCCATATCTGGGCATCACCCTTTCTTCTGGTCCATGGGCATCATTCCAGCTCCACTGAGAATCCAAAGACCCTTAAAACTCACCCAGGTGCTTTGGACAGGAATAGTTAGCAGTTAAGCACATCCTGTGCCAGGAGCTCAGTTGTACTGGTCTGCAGTATAAATGCATTTATATCTTCAAAGATGAAGATATTTTCTGTGTGCCACAAAGAAAGATATTGCAGATATGATGTTCTGTATGTGAAAGACAGAATATATGTCTCTCACATATAATATTCTGGAATGGAATCATGCTAATTGTCATACAGAGGTTGCAAGTGGAAAATTGAATGAAAATAAAATGGACAAAGAATTTTTTTCCTCAGCAAAATTAAAGCAAAGCTGGCAGCAGAATGAGTTTCTGGTGGAGGGAGAAAAAATGACTGAGTCCATTAGTTGCAGTGCCACATTGAACTGAGGAGTTGTGCTTATGAAAATATCACAGTCAATTAGTATGTTTATTTAAGTAAGACTGAAATAAAGATCTAGTTTCGCACTTTCTCTGACTTCATCCAGTTCTACTGCTTAAAAAAAAAATAATGTGGGATTCATTTAAACTGAAAAGTTAATTCCAGTGAAACTTCTGTCACAGTGCTTGAACCAATGACTGAATCTTTGTATTCCAGAGACCCAGAATGGATTTAGAAAAGAGTAGCACTGATGTACATTGTGGCTTTTTCTGATTCTTTTGTCCATGGTAGTCCTACTAAACTTTTAGATGCTTTAAACTTTATGTGTAATAATAATATTGTCTTGCTGAATAGTAGATATTAAGACTGAACATATAATCTCAATGAACACTCGTCTTGGGAATTGCTGTGCGCCTTTTCCTCTCTGTTTCCTAGGATTATAAGGTATGGTATGGTCTCTTAAAGTGTACTAAATAATATTGTCTTGCCAGTAAGTTTTGTCTGAGTGAGGCTTTGGTTTCAAAAGCTCATTCAGAGGAGGAGGTAACTACTGTACCACATAACTCTTCTCCACTTTGTCACATCACGTGTCCCCAGCACTTGGCTTGTAAAAGTTCCAGAACTTGTTGGGTTTCCATGTGGTGAGTGAGTGATTCAGCTCAGTGATCTGTCTGGGGAAAAGCTTGGTTAAATTTCTGCTGGGTTATGGGTGTTTTAGGTGGTCCCACAGAAAGGGGTGTTAAGGAGCTGAGGCAGCCTTTGGAGGCTGTGGGTGCAGGACAGCATGAGAAGAATTATGGACAGAGCTGAGAGGAGTGGGGAAGAAGGACAAGGACTAGGACTTTTTTTCCATTTGGCAGCACAAATTTGTTAAATGGACTCAGCTACTTTTGGAACCATAATGTGTGTTTAACTGAAAGCAATTGTATGCATACATGGGGTGTCATTACTTGCACAAGTCACTTGATTATTTATTTTACTTTTTCTTTGACCTTGGCCTCAAGCTATTACAAAGATGAAATGATAGCTGTGTTTTCTCTCTTCATTACTTTGGCAAGTATTTTAGAGCATTCAAAGCAATTATTGTAATACAGAGGGAATGGTTATGGTGCAGTGTGAAGTGGTGGTATGTGAATTGTTATTAAATGAAACACTAGTTCTTGAAAAGTCTACACAGCTTCTATTATTGTGACAAAACAAAATGAGGACAGTTATGCAACAAAAAGAGGACAGTTAAGTTTTAAAAATAAATAATGTTAATCTGTATTCTTGAGTGTGCATCAGACTGTTCACTGCAGATCAAGTACTGTTAAAAATTGTCATTTCAGGCCAAGTGTTCATGTTTGAGTTGCCACTTCACCTTCCATTGTAGTTGACAATGTGAAAATCCCTGATATTTCACTTTCCCACAGAGGAAATACTGTGCATCATTAGGGTGAGCTCAATCCATCTCTCACTCAAGTCAGTAATGTTTTCCTACTGACATCTGTAGGGTTGGGCTTTAGCCCTGTGATGGAACTTTCCTGTGTTTTGCCAAGATCCACCACTCTATTTTCCTATTTTTTCCATATGTAAACTCTAGATAGATGCAGTGATATTTATGCAGCAGTATTACCAGATGGCTCTTGAATCATCTGTTCTCAATGAAAAATGAAAAGACTGGGCACATATATAAAGGCTGAATTAATCTTTGTAATTAAATGGAACATTACTTTGCCATGAATGATTTTAGCTTTCACAATGTATTTCATGCTAATTTTTCAGTGAACTGTAATTGTATTAATTTTTTATATATTTAGAAGCTTAAAAATGATCTTCACAAAGTTATTGAGTAAGTTAATATACAGAAGATCGCTGTTGGACTCATAAAACTTTGTTGTGAGATATATGTTTTGTTTTGTTTTCTCTTTAAGTAAGTAAAATATGTCAGTACTTAGTATTGTATAAAATATCCAAGTCATACTCTGAGAGGCAAAAAGGCTCTCAGGATGCTCACATGCTTGGTTGTCAAGTAAGAATTTGAATAGGCTGGGAACTGGGCTGCTTTAGAGCACTGAAACACATGTGCATTCCCACGTTGGCAGGTTGTTAAGCAGAGTGAAAGCTCCTTTATTATCTTGTCTGTGTAGTAAAACTGCCTTGCAATGCTCTCCCTGTGACAGAAAGACACTGATGGTAAAATCCTGGCTGTGTTGAAGTCAGTGGGGAAACTTCTATGCACAAGGAGTGGTGGAATAGTCCCACTCTGGCTCCTCTGCCTCAGAGCCTGCTCTCTCTGGCTGCTGGGATAGGAAAGAGTTGTCATGACTTACCCTAAAGCACCCTGCAGCAATGAGTTTCCTTAATTTACCCAGCAGCCCAACTCAGCTGAGTGTTTAATGATGCCTGGGGGAAGTACCCCAGTGCCTTTTTTCTTCCTGCACACATGGCTGTTTAATATGCAAATTAGAGAGAGGCGTTAAATGAGCCTTTAAACCATAAAAAGTTGTGCATGGTGGATTCATGTGCAACTACCACATGGCTGGTTCCTGTACATTTGTCACATTTCATTTGACTCCCTGTGCTTGCCTCCTGGAAGGCTGGTATCTTATACATACTTTTAATCCTATCAAGGGGAAAATAATGACATCATTATCAAAGAGTAAGCAAGCTATAGAAGAGTTTTCCACTTCCTTGTGCTGTGTAAATAAGGAATCTCCTGACTGCTGTTAAATATTACACAAGTGAACAGAAAAATAGGCACAGAAACAAAACTTCCAACATGCAAATTCTGAAACCTGTGATACTTTCTAACTTGTCAGTTGTGTAAATAAATTGTGCTGGGCTCTGCTGAAAAGGTTTTCACTTGATGCAAAGCTTCTAGGAGGAAGCCCAGTCAGAGGAATTCCCAAGGACTTCAGAAGGCTTCCTATGATCTCTCATGAGTTTTGCTTTGGCTATAGGAAACAGTTTACCTAACCAAGAGCCAAACATCCTTCACTGTCAGCATCAGCTTTGTCTGTCTTACTTGCTCAGATCTCTAAACCACACATATTGTGGTAATGCCTTGTATTTAACAAATGCAATAATATAACATTTCCCCCTTATCTATCTATCTATCTATCTATCTATCTATCTATCTATCTATCTATCTATCTATCTATCTATCTATATCTATCTATCTATCTATCTATCTATCTATCTATCTATCTATCTATCTATCTCACAAATTACAGACAGCTTTAGACATACAAAGCATCCAAGTACTACAAGCAGCATTACCTTTTGAGGTTGCTTTTCAAAATCTCAAGACACACTCTATTATTTACTAGGGTTTTATATAGACTTTATAAAAAATCTCCATAGTGTCTGAGTATTTTATTCTCATGCTTAGAAATCTCAATCTCACAACATCAAATGTGAAAGTCACAAAGCAAATGATGAACTCATGCAGAACATTTGAGATCCACCTGATTTGTTTAAGTAGCTGACTTAGCAGAAATTAAAACTGTTGGGTTTTGCTTTATCTTTTCCAAAGCTAGTTTTAACTAGTATTGAAACATGGGAAATGGTAAAGGAAATTTTCTGTTTCCTTGCGAAGTTCAGTCACTTGGACCCGACAACACCACCAGGAAAAATTTAGACACTCTTGATTACATACAAACTTGCAGATGAATCGTGTTCCCTTCCTGGCTTTTTGTTCCTCCTCCCCATCACAGCCTTTAAAATATCATGAAAGGCTGCTGAACCTTCTGGCAAAGTGGGGAAACATTCTGTTGAGAGTTAATTTGGCTCATTTCATATTTTCCATTCAGCATTTTTCTTCCATTGCTTTTTTTATTACTAGGGCAATTTGCATGACAATGGGATCTTTCTTGCTTAAGAGATTGTCTGCTCCTGCTGCTAATTTCCTACCTGAAGTTGTTATCTTCTGTTTGTGACATCTTAATTATCTCAACCACAATTAATTGTGATGTCACAAATGGAGGATTATGACTTCGGGTTGGAAGTGAGATTGAGAAATTGAAGGAGTTTGAAGAAAGAGGCCTTTCTTCTTGAAAAATAAAAGAGGAGACAGAATGGCTTTGGTTAAATGGAAGCAATCGTCCATCCCCTTTCTTCTGAAAGTTGTGGAACAGCTGGTTTTACGTCTCGCTGTATAGGAGGTCCTGCTGTATTGAGATGCTCTGAAGTGGGAGAAGGGGAAAGGCTGTATGGAGGAAGGGAAATCTTCCCTTAAGCAGTCAGTCCCTGAAGCAAAAAGGAATAAAAGTTGTTGGACCCTAAAAAAGACCCAGGCTCTGCTCATAGAGAGCAGAATGCAGGCTTGGTACTGTTGTACTTGGTTTAAAGGCCAATCATTTATTGTTTTTCATATCTTGCAATATTCATTTGAGTTTTGACATCAGAGTCTGATGACCACAGAGGAGCATTTTTTGAATGGAGGGAATTCCAAAGACTTATGGAGAAATTATATTCACCATCATGAAAATACAAAAAATGAAAGTTTTGTGCTAACCTAATCCATCATAGCTGTAATTTATCCTATGGACTTGTCACATTTCACTTCTTGGTGTGTCATCTTATCTTTTAGTGTACTTCTGCTTTTCTTCTGAAACTTGTTTCCACAGAGATTTTGGGTGTCTGATATTTTTGTGAGGACATTACCAAGGCTGTTTATAAACTCACACCATGATTTACAAAGTGGGAATACTCATCTACAGCTACTTCACACTGGACTATTTGCACAGGTTGTGCATAAATGCTGGGACCAAATCACAACTGAAAGAGGATTAATGAAAAATGAAGTGTCTTATTTTAACACCTCTAGTGGCATTAGGGAAAGAGCAAAGACTGCAAAGAAAGGGAGGGAAACTGGATAACTACACACAGACCAGTCCTGTGGTTTTCAGAAAGTACGGTGTCCTTCAGAAAAGGACCCATCCTCAGGTGCAAATGGAAGTGGCCCTCAGTGGAAACACCAGGCTGCACTTGCTGGGATCAAGCTTGATTCACATCTGTGCATCAAATCTGTTTTAGCAGTTGGATTTGTACCAACTACTGTGCCATAGCAAAACAGGCCATTTCCTGTTGTCCTTTGGAAAACAGTGTACAAACAGGCATTTGACCATCTGATTAACACAAAACCCTGTAGGGAAAATCAGCTGTTAAGACTTTGCACTCAGACACGTCGCTGTAAGTACGCAAGAGCTCTGCAGGCAGTGACAGACCCACTGTGATAATCTGACAACAGAATCTGGACCCTCTGCCTTGTGATGCCAAGCTCATTTGTGGCACCAAGTTTACCTTGTAGGCAGGTTGTTTTGAAGTTACATTAGGATGGCTCCAGGGAAGCATAATAATACCAAGTGGAAACTTAGCAAGAAAGAGAAAAAGCTGTATGCTGAGAAGTGGATTTATCTGTCAAAACTTTTTTTTCTCTTTTTCTTTTTCAAAGGCAAAAGCAGTTATGGCGAAAGTTGGTTACCCTCAGTTTATAATGAATGACACATATATTAATGAAGACATCAAAACAGTAAGTGCCAGGCTTGCAGCTTTATTCATCTATTGCAGCCATTATTTGCTCTGTTTTGCTGCTGTCTCAAGTCAAACTAGTCTTTTGTTTGGCATGCACCTGGACTCATGATTGCTTGGTTATTTTTATTTTATTTTTGAAGTGTGCTAGCTCTAAATTTTATCTAAATACTCATTGCTGTTGTATCTAAGTGAGATCATGAGTCCTGCTGGGAGTAAAATCTGCCTGGGTGCAAAGAACCGTCCTGCTATTAAGCATTTTAAAGGTTATGCACACACTGTAATAATTTCACATTTAGTTGTAAAAATTGAACAAACCAAAAGCATTTTTTCTCAAAATAATGATTTTCAAAAAGCCTAATGCAATTTACCTCAGAATATCACAATTTAGGATGCCATATATAAGTTCTCCTCATATCTCCAGGCTATGAATTTAATTTACAATTGATGTTTATAATCATGCCAAGAGGTCCTAACCAATGTATAGGCCTATTGTGCTGCCTGCTGGACAAAGATACTGTGGGGGGACTCCTTCCTGCCCCAGTACCTGTTCAGTAAAACTAAGGCAGGAAGGCAAATTATTAATAACAACAAAACGACAACAACAACAACAATAAATTTACTACTTTCCAACTGTGGCATGCATTTGATGAATTGTATTGCTGAAAGTCACAGGCAAACTAGAAACACAAGTTCAATCCTGAAGCAGTAAAATACAAGAGCAATCATCATCTTTGCCAGAGCACATGAACAGACACTAAATAGAGGCATCATTTATTGGGAGAACCATGTCCATCAGCCTAGTCCTTGTCCAGGGAAGCTGTAGGGTGAGATGATGCAGTGAAAACAGTGCAATGAGACAGAGCATGTAACCAAGTCTGTCACTCAGTGTGTGGCATTATTTGCTCAGATAAGTGGCAATGGCTGGTGAAAAATACTTGTTAATCATGCTTGCAAACCCAAAGTTTACATTCAAAGAGCAACTCCCTCACAAATCCTAGAATTGTTTTAAACTGATGAAAGGGATTTATAACCTATTAACATCCCTTTGCCTTGCCTGTTTAGTTTTCTGTGTGCTATTAGATTTGGAAACTTATGGAAGCAAGGAGCCCTATGGCTGTAAATATTTAATGTGGTAGAACTCTCAGAAGGCACAGAATATGAAATATTTTTTATAAAATGTAAAACAAACTGAAAAAGGGACCTCATTACATTGTTGGAAGTGGTTTTAAAATGCACTTTTAAAAATAAAAGTAAGCCTACTTCCTCTTGGGAAAGAGGCTCTCTTAATAATAGCCATGGAAATGTGCAGTCTGCAATGCACTGTTGGGTGCTTATGATTCCTTCAGCAGCACTCTGCACAATGAAGAGTTTTCCCAGTGCTCCAGACCCTTGTACATATCTGTTCAGCCACTGTTTTTTTTTTTTTTTTTAACTAAGCTCATAAAATATTTATTCTTCCTACCAAGTGTGAAAATTTTACTTGCTTTGATAATCGCAAAAAAATTAGGTAATTATCTCATATAAAATAAAAGTTCTGTTTGTTTTATGTGAGCTTTTGTTTTTTTGGACATGCTTTAAAAATGTCTGTGCTTTCTTGGTACAGCTGAAGTTTACAGAAAGTGATTATTTTGGCAATGTATTGCAAACTCGCAAATACGCAGCCCAATCTGATTTCTACTGGCTTAGAAAAGAAGTTCCAAAAACAGAGTGAGTAGACAAAAGGCAAATTTACATAATCTTCTAACAATATTTTAACTTATATTATTTAATTTTTATATTAAATACTGTTATATATTAAGTTTTAATAGAATTATGTTAACAGCAATATGATATGCCACAAAAAGCCTATGGGCAAACTCCCATTATTCAGAAACTCCTGTGAATTTTCTTTTTGAAGGTATCCCTGTTCATATGCAGAATAGTCATGTGCTTGAAGCTTAAACTTAATTTAATGAAAAAAGGGGTAATTGAATTACAATTAAAAATGGATTATGTCTCCTGGTCACAGTTAGAGTTTGAAATGGTACAGCAGGGATTTATGAACTGAATTCTGTAGGAATGAAATCATAGTAAGAGATAATGTTGTTATTAGAAATACAAATCAGCATTGTTTAGTTACCTGCTGTTGATAGCAATGATACAGAATGGAACATAATTGAATCTACGTATGTTATTTTTATTTATTTGTAAACATGAGAGTGCAGATTGTGTCACAAACTTTCATAAAATACATAAGAGAATCCTTCTCTTTTCTTACTGGTGGGTAATCAAATCCTTAAAATGCAAATTAAAACCTAAGCAGAACTTAATTAGTCTAATCATGCTCCTTAAAAATGACTTCTTCTACACACAGACTTTGAAATCAGTGGCAGTGCTTAGCTCCAGTGGTTTATTTCCTTAGGGCTTCAGAAACCCTACTCAAACTGAACCTGTGCCTTCTGGGGGTGGCTCTGTGCTGTCCACGAGGCAGGGGGACAAACTAAGGTTGCTCATGGTTGAAGTGTTTTAATTTGGCCCTGTGTGTTCAAGGCATTATTTATAACTTAGATTTAATTGTGAATTTTACCTTCTCATCGCAGCTTTCTCTGACATTGCACTGGTCAGTCCTGGGGTATGATTTTAGGGATTTTCCTGGATGCAGGACCAGACTGTGGTGGTGTGTTCTCTTCAGGGCAGCAGTTCCAAGAGAGCAGTGGAACAGCACTGGCCTCTCTATGGCAGTGGTCAGCCCTGGGGCAGCCAGCCCTGATGCAGAACCTGTAGACTTGGCGCAGGTTGGGAAAGCTCTCCTGAGAGGAAATCATGTGGTAGGCAGCCCCTGACTCCAGGACTGTATTCTGAGAGCTGTCACATGGGTATGCTTAAAAAATGAGTGTTATCCAATTGCCCTCTACAAGATTGAACCCTTCTCATGCCTGTCTTTACCTCTTATTCCCAGGACCACATAATAGCCAGCCCCTCATCACCTTTGTAGCTCTTTTCTTGTCAGCCCTCAGAGCACATTCAGGCCTGCTGGGTGCCAGTTTGATTTCTGGTCCCTTCCCTTTGTTAGCACAGCTATTTGCTCTGCCTTCTGCAGAGCTGGAGGTAATCTCACCTAAGCCCTGGCAGGGAGGGATAATTAGGGCTCCTGCTGGGACATTATTCTGTCTCTGCAACTGTTCAGTGATAGGAAAGGGCTCTGAAAGTGGTGTCACTCTGCCTGCTGAGGGACACCAAGGCACAGAGTCATTGCTGCCTACAGAATTTTTTTAAAAATTTATTTAAATAAACCAATAACTCCCACTCACCAGTCTAAGTCATGTCAAACCTTGCCTCAAAAATATCAGCCACTTTTTAGCTATTTTTCACTTTTAAATCATCATATTCCACTGCTTTCTGATGCTTTTGTCTTCTTTTTCTCTCCTATTTTTCTGTTTTTGTTTTTTAAACTTTTACATTTCATGTAACTCCACAGAATTTTTGATGAGACTTGGTGCTATGTTAATAGCTAATTACCCTTGGGTTTTTGTTTCTATTTGCTTCATTTCTTCTTTTCCCTAGTTTAGTAGCTTTTAGCATAACATTTATATTTCAAGATAGATATTATAAGATCATCAAAATTGTGGACCAAAAAAGATAAATAAGAAAATTAGTGTTTAAGGAAATAAAATAAAAGTTGCTAAAATAATATTACACCCAAAAGGTAAAACACTATATTCTTTTAGCGGACAGTCCATGTTTCTCAATAATTATTTCAAACTGGAATCACTTTCCTCAGCTAAATGTGAAATTAAAATGATAGTTCAATCAAAGCACCAGGGAAAGACCATCAGGGGATGGAGAGAGACGGGAGACACAAAACAAAGCAGTTGGATAAAACAAGGGGGAATATGGATAACTGTGGGAACCCAGGACATCCCTCTGGCTGTCCAGGACAGCCAAGATCCCTGCCAGGGGGCTCAGAAGCCCTGGCACGGAGCCCAAAACACCTGTGGGTTTGATTATGACCCGTGGAGCAAACTACCAACCTTAGATGAAGATCAGCAAGCCACAACAGTTTAGGTAGAATAATAGTGAAGTTGTCACAGGGTGGGAAGGTAGATTTTGGGGTATTTTAGAATGGGGATTCAGGGGGCAAGATGGAGGGATCTGGGCATGTCCAGCCTTTCTCCTTCTTCTTCTTGGCCTCTATCTTCTGCTGTCATGTTGGCACTTTTAGGCTGGTTTAGAGTAGAAGCTCACTGTCTAACATAGGTGATAGGTATTGGAAAGTATTTGTAAACATTGTACTGTGTAGTTTTTATTATAAAGACATAACACCTCCCTGGGGGCAGGCAGAGTGCCTGGAACTGTCCTGCTGGACGGACCTCGGCAGGGCAGGAGAAAATTTTTTATAGATAAGATACAAGAAACAACCTTGAGACCGAGAAATGAAGAGCTCCCACTCATTCTTCAAGCACTTGGGCTGAGAAAAGAGACTTTTAGCATTCTTGGGTCACAATGACCAAAAGATCCTGAGAGATAACAAAGTGGAAAAGTATATTGTTTTGGAAATTCAACAGTTTTTAATTAAAAAAAGGAAGGAAAAAAAACCTAAATCAGGAGTAATTATAAAAATCTTTGTTCTCCTGTTCCCTCCATCCCTGGCATTTATCTGCCTGACAGGAGAGGGGAGCATGGAGGAACTCAGATGAGCTCTCATTGCTCAGGGCATGGGTGATGTTCCACACCCAGCCCCACTGGTACCCTAAAGCTGTGACAAGGCACTGGGGTGCTGGAGCTGCCTCTTCTTCCAGTCCTGGGGCCAGGCTCCCCTGGGAACACCACAGCTCTGGGAGGTGTCACTTGTGCTCAACACCAGCCCTGATGCCAGCTGCCATCCTCACAGCTGGCTGGGGAGGTGACTGTCACCTTCACAGCTGGCTCTATCCAACAAGAAAAAAAGTGCTCAGGTATCAGCAGAGAGAAAAATGAAAGGGATTTGTGCAGGAGCTGAGGAATGTGGTGCACAAACCAGCCCAGGTTAGGTTGAGAGGGCCCAATGGAGAGTCTGGAAGGAGCAGTGTGGGAAGGTGGGCACCAGGTGTGAGGACAATCATTATAAACCAGGGGAGATACACCTGGAGCAGAGGAAAGTGAAAGGCAGTACAGGGGGAAGTGATGGCCATGGGAAGGGAAAAATTAAGGAGAGTCAGAGTTTTAGTTGCATTTGTCTATCCTTCCATGGAGTCACACACATTCATACATACAAATATCCTTGTGTGTGTGCCTGCACATGCCTGCACCTTTTAATCAGAGACAGAATCTGTCCTTCTTAACACTGATATCATACTTGCAAATAACAAAGCATCAGAGGACTACTTGGCCCCACCACTTCATTATTAGCCATCTTTCTCCTTTGAAGTCAGCACATAATCTAAGATTTTTAGACCTGGCCAAATCTTTCTGTTTTTCACTAGACTTTCAGAGCTGGGGATGTAGGTGTCTGGTATCCCAATAAGAGAATACAAAAGAAGGATGCTATGAGAGGACTCTGGGGTCTCCTCCAGGATTTATCTTTATTTTTCTTGACCACACACAATTGTGTGTAAGCCCTGGCTCTTGGTTTGCCACAAGGGAGCGCAGCTCTGAGAGGTTCTGGGTTGGATACCTCTAAGGATGGTGTAAAAGCTCCTTCTGCAAAAAGGGAAAAGCAGCCATCAAAAACACTGGGCAGGCTGCTGTCTGTTGGAGAGATGCTGCTGGAAATTGTGTGGCTGGGACCTGCCCTGGAGAGGTGAGGCTGGAAAGGAGCCTCCTGGAGCCTTTTCCTGGTGTTTGAGCCTCATTTTAAGCAGGGATGTGGCACTGAAGGCTGGGCCCAGCCTTACCATCCTCGCTGCTTGTCCATTCCTAAGGGAGACAGATGGCAACCTGGCCGGGGATAATAATCTGTTTCTACATGGGAAAATATAGAAGAGGCTAACAATAAGAAGAGGAAATACAATTTTGAAAGTCACCTTGAAGGTTGCCTCCCATATAGAAGTTTTTCTTAGTGTTTTCTTTGGAAGACCTTTTCCAGCTTCCAGAAACTTTGTACAGCTTTTCACTTCTAATCAGCTTAATTCTTTGTACATTCACAAGTTCATTTTCTTTGTTTACATGATTATTTATTTTTTATTTCTTACTTTGAATGTTGAACAGAAGACCGAATGATTTCTTCCAATTCAAAAAACTGAGGATCAATTTGCAAATTCAGCTTGTGCTTTGCAGAGAATTAAATAAACTAATAAGCTTTTTTCTGTGTTGTAAATGTTCCCAACCTCCCCTATTCATGAATGGCAATGTAGCACACTATACTCTAAACACAGAAAGAAAATATCAGAGGACATTTCAGCCTCAAGAACACAGCCTAAGAGAGTTTCTGCCCCAATTGCTATCTCAGTGTCTGTTTCACATTTTATTTCTACAAGAGAAATCTCAACCGTACAAGTGTCAACTCTGCAGAATGAGGTTTTGACTGCTGCAGAAGTAGATAGGTAATGCTACAGGACATCATTCAAAGCTGTCCCCTTTTCACAAACTTATAGCAAATAAAAACAGTGTAAACAGTTCTAGAATTTTTATTTATTTACTTTGTAGTTAATAAGAGCTAGGAATGTGTGATGCCTTTATTTTTCTCTATCCTTCTGTGAGTAGATAAAGCACACAGAAATTGTAACTAGACCTAGAGCAAATGCTCAGGGAATCTGACTTCAAGCAGGAATGGGAGAGTTATTTCTAAATTTGCTTCACCTTAAAATTTAACAGCAACAGCAGCTATTTGTTGCATCCCTTCATGTTGTAATTTGGTGTGTTTTTAGTTAAGGACTGTCCCTGAAGGTTCCGTCATTCAAGGAAATGAAAGTGCATGGCAGAGGAGAATTGAAGTTGTTCTGCTAGTCTGGATGGAAGCAGTCTTGGTTATTGCTACTCTTTTGTGGAAAATACTTCCTAAATTTTTTTGAGAGTACTCAGAATGGTACAACAAAATGCTGGACTAGAAATATGCTTCTTGCCAAATGTCAAATATTAAATACTCTGCTTTTTTACCAGAGAGCTCTCATTCTTCCTGACTTCTCAGTATGGCTGCTATATGTCCTCTTCTTAACTGCTTAAAAGCAAAATGAATTCCATACAGGATCATTCTTAAGGCATTTTTATAAAGGAGCAACCTGGAAACAACTGAGTTCAGTTTTGCACTGGGAAAATCAAGGCTGTTCTCAGCCTTGTGCTCATGCTAAGCTCAGCAAACAGGATGAGCTCTGCTCTTGTAGATCATGAGAAAAGCAGCAACCTCAGGACAGGGATGTGGTGATTTGTCTTCCCCTGCAAGCTACAAATTTATGAGTTCATAGGTATGAAAGTATGGCCAGAGGGTTGTGTGAAGTCCTTCCTCAGTAAATGTGGACCAAATGTCACCAGCATTCACCGCTGCTGTTGGGCAGACTAAGGTGCTGCTATGGGGAGGAAGTTCCTGCATCACCACTCCTCACCCAGGAAGAGCAAGAGCAAACTTGTGCTGTTGGAGGGCTGTCTCTAGTCAGTGAAGAGCTCTTTGCTGCTGCTTGTGGTGGTTCTTCTCTGCAGCTAGCTGTGGTAAGCCCCCCCAGAGGATGGAGAGAAGAGCCACAGCACATTAATCTGTTTTGAAGTGTCTGTTATACGTCTCAGGCCCTTGATCCTCTGACTGGAAATAAAAGGCTAAGAGGACTTTGCAAAAAGGGAGCATTTTCTGTCCCAGAAGCCTTTTTCATGCTTAAAAATTGCTGTTTGAGAACAGAAAGGCCATTGTAAGCAGAACAAGCCAAGAGGGTGAGGTGCCAGTCACAACACTATGTGTCTTTGCTCAAACTTACAGTAAAATATAAATTGAAGTCTTGACTCTTTCAGATGGATTTTCTCCTTTTCAAAAAAGGGACAGTCCTCCAGATTTACAGCTAAGCCTGGAGCACCAGTCCCAAGGCATGAATGGCAGGCTTGCATCCTTCAAAACAGTTCAGCTGATTGCTGCTATGAACAAACATGAAATTCAAATGTAGTTAATTAAGCCCCTAATTTTTTTTTCTTTGTCTCCTCACCATATACATTCTTTCTTCAATTTTCCATTATCTCACTACATTACCTCTAACATTTAATCTCCTTACTATGAAGAAAGCAGAAAATAGACAAGAAAACAACCTCCCCCTACTCCTCCCCTCCACAATCTCCTAATAAACAAGACAGGGAAAGTTATCTCTGACAATTAGAGCATGTAATGTAATGGATGGTTAGGATATGTACATGACATCACTCTTTTAGCCTTCATTTATTACTTTTTCTAGTTGATGTATTGCAAAATAAGCTGCTCAGCTTGGAGAATTATACAAGCAGTTAAATTTATTGATAAAAGACAAAATGCTGCCATTTTTGAACTATCCCCTTTGTTACATGGTTTAAGTGAGGACATCAGTTGTCAGAAAAACAGTCAGGATCTGCAGATGATTCTTTTACTAAGGGGGCTATTTAAAAGCATGAATTGTGTATACATTGTCATTGATATCACACATTTTCCATATTCTGATAGATCTTCCTTTGGAAAGATCTTACTCATTGTTTTGCAGCTCCTTTCTCTTCTCTTTAAAAGAAATTTTCCAAAGCAATTACATTGCATTCACACAGTTTTATAAAACTTCTGAGTAATATTTTGCTAATGACATCAGGATGTTCCTGTTTGAACATTTACTGGAGTTGCTTCTAATTTATTATGAACTAGCCACTAATTATCATCATCTTTATTTCTTTAGCCTAATTTCTCTCTTATAAAACCACAAAGTGAAATTTTGGGCTCACTGAACTCAGGGTTTCATCTGAGGGGATTTGGATCCAGCTGAAGTCAGTCAAGATTTTCCATTCATGTGGTTGAAGCCACTCTCAATACAGAAGAGCTTAGGCTAAGGAGATTCATTTGCTATTCATAGAATCATAGAATATCCTGAGTGGGAAAGGACTCACAAGGATCATCAAAGTCCAACTCCTATTTAAATCTAAGGTTTCTTCCAGTATATATGAGAAATCAAACTATGAGAAAAAATGCCTGGCAAGAGGTCTGTTTGTTTAGGATGGTCATGCTCACTGCATAGGGCACAGAACATGAAGCTGTTTATTTTGAATTTACATTCCCAGAAATCATCTCTTTATGTTGCTGGCATAATCCTAATTTTCCAAGTAGTTGTTCAGCAAAGCCTCTAAAGCCACTTGTTTCAAAATGCTCTCCTCTAATTCCCACATGGAGTTCCTCCACACGTGTTTGAAAGACACCCAGGAGAGTTTTCACAGCTGCTGTCCGTGTTGCAGCCTCTTCTGGGTGAGTTTTGTTTCATCAGCCTCACAAGCACAGTGGCCACTTAAAAATTAAACAGATCACATGATAGGAACACTAAGAATTGCTCCTGTTGGGCATTTATTGACTGTATGCAGTTAAAGTCATTAAACAATAGATTTCAATGTTCTAGAAAGTGAAGGTAGCATGTACTGAAATGGAGAAATATTTAAACTTTAATGTATCTTAAGTTCCTAATGTTTTACTTTCTTCTACTGAATTCCAATTTTTATCTTTGCTCCTTTGATTCATAAAGGTGAATGCCAATGTACTGACAGATAATTTCTCTTGTTCTTACTACAGGTGGTTTACAAGCCCAACTACTGTAAATGCTTTTTATAGTGCATCTACCAACCAAATCAGTGAGTATCTTCCTTCTGAGCTTCTTTATAAAGTGCTTGTTTGGGAATGTATGTATCGAGCTTCAGATAACAGCTGTACCTGTTGTGTTTCTTATGACTGAAAATTAAAAGTTCAAACCTGGTAATTCAGCTGTGAGACTTAAGAGTGTGTGTGTGTGTGCGTGTGTGTGTGTTTGTACTCTGTCCATTGTGAATGATAACATAAATCACTTTTATTAAAGCCTAATGTCTCTATCTTCTGTTTTCTGTAGCAAGAATATGTACACACATCTCCATAAATACACAGTGATAGCAGTTCTGTCCTTTAGTATTGACAGACATGTAACAATAAATGTGACTAGAGAAGACTGTGATATAGACCAGAAGACATAAGAGAGCATATCCAGTGGATTTGTTCAATTCATTCAAGAGCAAGGAGTGATATCTGTAGTTAACTGAAAATTCTTACCTGTATGTGCAGTACTACTTGTCTGATTCTATTTTTTGTTACTGGCTGGTTTTAGGCAGCATATATTCTAGTGTGGAAACAAATAAGGTGGAAGAGCTGAGTTTTTCAATGATGTGTTACGAGTTTGGATGTTCATTCCTGTTTGCTTTAATGGGGTTTGAATTGAAATTTTCTAACAGGCTTTAAAATTCTATGCCAGTCTTTGTTCAACAGTTTTACCTTTACCCTGGCAATTCTCTTTGCTCTTATTAGCTTTGCATGTTAAATCAGCCTTCTCATTCTAAGCTGTTAGGGTCTGAAAAGTGGTTGCCACCACTTCTGTGGTCTCAGTCCCCAGAGTCAGGACCTCAAAAATTGCTGAGTGATTCTCCTTTTTTCTCCTGAATCTCTTTTGGTCACAGAAAGAAAGGCACAAAGTTAATGTATCACACTGAAGAAGGTACAACAGAGGACAGGCAGTTGCTGGTATTTGCTTCTACCAATTTCTGTAAACAGTTTTGCCTTCAAAGCACTCACTAAATTTTTTTTGTGTCTAAGTGATCTCATTTGTAAAGCACGTATAATAATTAGAAAATTCTTTTGATTAAAATTAGTGCTCAATTTAGATAGCTCTGCCTTAATTAGAGGGCTGCCATCATTAGGCAGTCACATTTTTGTTGATCATCTGAGGTAGCATTGGCTGAGGTGGTCACAGCTCTGAGGTACCCCTGAAGCATTACAGCTGCTCTTCCTCCAGCCACCACTGCTGCTAGGAAGGTTTTGTGTGAGTGGAGAGGAAGCCTGCTCAGAGAAAAATGAGAGCCATTGCTGTTATACCTTCTTTAATATTGGGTTCTTTCAAATTTGAGCAGTGTTCAGCTGTCCCAGTCTCTCTGCCATGGCACATTAGAGAAAACTGTGATGAGAGGCTGGAGCCACTGAACATTTCACACTTGCTGTGTCTGAAAGAGTCAGGAGGCAAAAAAGAGGCAGTTGTCAAATGTAACCCATCAGTCATGGGTGTAGAGGTGATTGTATTTTCTATATCATAACTGCTGAACTTCTCATTCTGCTGGCAGGTGACCTGGAAGTTTGGACAGTGCCACTGACTCTCAGTCCTTTTAGGACTGTTTCAAAGAGGAAAAGGGTTTAGGTGGCTCTTTCTGAACAAAATCCTCTTGTACCTGAGAGAGAGGTAAAAATGTAATCATGCCCTAAAAATGAAGTGCAAGAGAAGGGAGGATTCAGAGAAAGGCACAGTACTGTCTGCCACTGCTGGCTGCTGTGTTTTTATGGCAGTGGCATTGGTTTTATGGGGCAAGAGCCCTGGGTGATGTGGGAGGGACATTCTCTGGTAGAAGCTGCTGATAAACATTTGACACATCACTACTGATTTCCCATTAATTCTGCTACCTTACTGCTTTGCAGTTGTGTTTTCAGTAGTAATCTGTACAAAGTTCTGGGGGCTGCTCACATGCCACAGAACTGTGGCAATTTTAAAGGCCTAGTTAAATAACAGAAAAAAAGTTCTAGAAACCAGAATCATTTGAGAATAAGAATTAAGCTTGAACTCTAGCAAGTTAGATGTAAAATTGTGATATAGCAAGCCTAGAAAAATTTCATGGACCAAATTTCTAGGAGCATAAGAACTTATACTAAAACCTGTTTGTCAAATTCCCTGAGAGAGGAGAGTCTCTAAGGCATAAAAAATAAGATAATTCTTTGCATTGAAAGAGTTTGGGAAATTCTAATTCTGGAACTTTTTCTTGTGAGAGGTCAGTCTCAGAAATTGTTTAAAATTTAGAATAGAAGTCAACAGAAGGGACTTTAGAAGAAATTCATATAAGGAACTGTGACAAATATAAGGACCAGATAATATTCTCCCAGGTATTTCAAAAGAACTTAGACAAAAAATTTCCAAACAACCAGCTTTGATGTATAGCCTATGACTTATAGTGGCCTCAGCACAGAAAGAATAGGTGTGACAAGTATCAAATCCTGTTTTTCAAAAGTCAGTTCAGAGGGATCTGCATAACAAGCCATTTTAGCCTTTATATGAAGGAATCTGTTTGTGGCCACAACATGATTGAATAGAGAGAATGAATAATCATATGATATAACAGTGAAGAGTGAACATGAGATGAGATGTTTTTTGAGATGTTTTTGAGATGTTTTTTGCTTTTCCTTTTAGAAAAAAATCATGCTTTCTTAATCTACTAGAGTTTTGGCTTTTTTTAATTAAGAAAGCAAGTAAGTATGCTTGATACGATCATATGTTTCTTTTCCAAAGAACACTATTGATGAGGTTCTTTCCCAATACTAATAACTGAGAGTTGTCATGGGACAAGAAAGAAGGTCCTTTCATAAATTAATGGCTGATTAGAATAAGAAAAGGAGGTAGGAACCAATTACTTGTTGGCAAATAGTTGGAGGGGTTTGTTGTGAGGGTCTGTGCTACTCACTGCATTAGCAGATGAACTGAAGAGAGGGTGTTGTGTTCTGTTCTTTACAAAAGAACAGAGGGATATAAACCCAGTCCAGGAGGACAGTTCCCTCTGCTGCTGGCTGCTGGAAGGTAGGAATGTGTGCTTCCAGAAGAATTACCTCACAGGTAGCTGCCTGAAACTCTTTGCCTTCACATCCATGGCTGATCACTCCTGTAAATGAGTGAATGGACCAGATATCCTCTTCACTATCTGCTTGAGTGCCCCTGCTTTCAGTGAGCAAATTGGACTTTATTGTCTTCAAGGCCCATCCATTTTTGCTCTTTGTAAGTGAGTTTACTAAGAAGAATTTGAGAAATAAGATAAATAATTTTAAAATGTGTAATAAAATTTGGTTATGGAAAGTGGTTTCTATGTGAACTGGAAAATCCCCACTTCCAAAATTTGATTCTAAAAATTAGGACCATTAGCTTGGAAATGGAAATGTGCTGTGTGAGGATATCAACAAAACTACAGTAACTCCAAAGTTGATTAGTCACTGGAGGCTTCTTGAAAAAGTTTAGAGAAAAAGAAACATCAGTTCCTTGACCCATGGATTCTGAAAAGGAGCAACCATCAGGTACCTGGCACAAGGGAAGGTGAATGTGGATGTCCTGAGCACTTCTGAGCTTTAGGCAGCTGCTTTTTCTTTCTATATTCAGAGCACAGGGATGTCTCTGACACTCCTGATGGAAGGATCACAAATTCTTCTCTCTCTGTAATCTATATCACTGACATAAATATTGGAATATCCATGCAGGTCCATGTGATCTTCATATACAGGCAGGCTGTTAGTGTTTTTAACTTGACTACTCTGTAACTTGGAAAAAAGGTCTTGTTTCACTAAAAGAGAAAATGAATAGAGAATAGAAACTGGGCGATTAAAAGATTTACTAGATTTGGGAGAATTTAGCAAATCTTGAAAATGCAGTAGATGTACCAAATTTTGCTGTCTTTTAGTGCAAACACTTCTGTCTTTGGTGTTGCTTTGTTTGATTTTCATTACTAAACTGTTGATAGTTTGAATGACCAGTGATTCTATTAATATTTCCAAAGGAGAAATAAGTAGCTGCATCAAGGTAAGATGCGCCTCAAAGAGCAGAGTTAAAAAATATGTTACATATAATTTACCTTAATGTTATACAAGTTTATTCCTGATGTTCTCTGTATGTGAGTTTTATTTATTTATTTTCTCTTTTTCCATAATTCAAAGTGTCTTAGAGGAACC
Organism: Molothrus ater; assembly: GCF_012460135.2. NCBI lineage: Eukaryota > Metazoa > Chordata > Aves > Passeriformes > Icteridae > Molothrus > Molothrus ater. Next base: position 14,672,888 of record NC_050479.2, on the reverse strand, counting down.
ACTATGCATGTTTATAATGGTTGTTAATTATTTTTTAATCCTAGTTTGGATAATTTTTCAATTTTCTGTGCATTTGCTCGTCAATTTCCCCTTTAATTATAGGTACTTAACAAGGACAACAGGTATGTGTCATTGCCTTTAGAGTCTCAAAATGTATCTAAGTACACTTCATATCATCTAAGCAGCATGAATACTATCTTTTTAATTATCATAATTGGAACACCAAAAACAATTTCTAAAGGATTTGTTTATTTTAATGCACTCTAGAGCAGTCAAAAAATACGTGCTGAAAATAGACACAAGTGATGATCAAAGTGTGCTAGCATACTTCTATTCAAGAAAAGGTTTTATTTCATTACAGCACTAACATATTAGCCTTTGAATATGTTAAGGATAAAAGGAAACTATTCATCAGACATTTGGTGTGTTTTGGATTTTTTTTTAAGTGTAAATATGTATGCCTCTAGAATATATAAAAATAGTCACATTTGTGGGCTGTGAACAGTAATGAAGGGGAGATTTACAGTGAACTGAGGCAAATATAAGCAATGCACTCATGAGGTGTAAGCTTGAATAGATGTACTGGATAATTAATGTTGATATTATCTCTGTAAGTTTATATCCATGCTCCTTCTGAGTCATTTTTGCTGTTACTGCAGTTCTCTAGTGAAAGTCAAGAGGCCTCTTTAGAGAGAGGCCTCAATACATGTTACAGGAGGCAGATATGATCTACAACAGAATTTAAAAATTGCATTCAAATTAGCATCCACAGAGAAAACCACAGATGAGAGCTCATACTAGCCAACAAGTCTCATCTTTGCAGGAAGCATCACGCAGATATTGACGCTGGCAGCTCACTGATGCTGGGAGTTGCAAGGGATAACTCTTATCTTGCCAGGAGCCAGGGAAGTGCTGGAAAACAGCACCTGGTGCCATGGCCAGGGCAGGATGAGGGGAATGTGCATAGGGCATTTTCTCTTCCCTTAAGAATTGGACTATTTGGAAGGTTATTGATGAAGTAGTTTCAAGTGTGCCATTAGTTTCCTGGAGGTTAATGAACTTAACAGATTTGGACTGGACACTTTCTGAGCCCTGTTATTAAGTAAGCTTTAAGTGTCTTAAGTGAGCCCTCATTTTCAATTTTCCTGATTTACTAAAGATTACTATTCTCTTTTATTTAACAATGGTGCATGATCCTTACCTCCATTCTTTATTTTTTCTTCCTAAATTCCTATCTATGAATGTATAAAATAGAAGAATTTGTTCTTTGTTCTTCTCCCCCTAGCCCCCATTCCCTCACCCTGGGGAATCCACTGAGGATTTTTCCTCATAAAATAAAGATTTAAGTTTCTCATAAAACAGATGTTTTCACATTTCCTACTCCCTTAGCAGACAGTCTTCCTTGGCACCTTACAAACCATGTCATGTTTCTCCTCATGTTGCCCCACTGAGGTTGGTAAACACCAGGTTCTCTCTTTTTCATGAGTAGAAAAACAGCCTCTTGTCAGATGAGGGAGAAACTGAGCCAAGAATTGAAGCAGAGGCTACAGAGTCCTCTGCTTTCAAAGACCATTACTTCCCTGTATCTCTTTAATGAATTTATTCACACAATAAATTCATTATTATGAGTTCTTAATAAAATTAAGCTTTGTGTTCATGCATTGCATGGAACAGTTACTGTGCCTTACACAATTGATATTTTCTGTCCTCTTTGTCCAGAGGATAAAACTTGAAATAAGGTGTATGATTCAGGTCCCTGTAATGTCAGACAGTTTGGTCTCTGTCGCCTACATGTGCGTGCTCAAAGCCATTTGGGTGTCTCAAAGTATCCGAAAGCAATGTGTTTTTTCTCTTGTGTTTTATCTGACATGAAACTTGCAGGAACCCTTCTTGCCATTGAGACTGACAGCTAGACCCCAAACATCAAAACCATCACTGGGATGAGATTCAGTAGTCCAAATACAACTCTGTGGAACCATTCTAAACAAATGTATCCTGCTCTTTGGGCTGTTTTTAGACAACTAACCAACATCCCAGCTGTCTTCACATTTAATTCCTTATATGAATTCAATATTCTTTGATTACTGACCAGCAGTTAGTCTTCTGCTTATATCTTATCCCTTTAAAACTCTGCATCTGAATTCATTCAGCGAATTAATGGGACTTCAAAAAAGCAAGTTAGAGCTTTTGAATACATCTGAGAACTGTCAGCACACCAATTGGCAGAGTACCCTGTATATCACCCAGTTTAGCACAGCTGTCTTCCATATCTGCTACTTATCTATACGATTCACTAGCCTGTCAGAAGTTGCTTAAAACAAACCAACCTCATTATTGGAAGCGGTAAATGCACTAACTTGGAATAAGGCTTTTCCTTGCTCAGTTAAAAACAGCATGCAATATAACTGAATAATGTAAGTGAACTATGCAATTTGAATTCATATTTAGTCTTGAACTCCAAATTTCCTCATGATTTGGTGAGTCGTCTCATGTGGTTTTGGTTTAGTTTATCCATTATTCTGCATTTTTTCAGGGAATTATCAGATCAAATGTAGTTATTTGCATCTTCTTGGTAAGCTAGCAATATCATACTGAGGTAAGGGTATTTATCTGCAAAGTGTGTATAATAATACCAGAAGGTTTTAGCTAGGATTTAATAATGACAGTAAAGCCCCTGCAAAACTGAAAAAAAAGAAAACACCTTCAAATTTTAAATACATTCTGACAAGCTTTACAGCACCTTGATGGAGGGAGATGCTGAAAATAACATCACAGATAAAATGAAGATAGAAACATTTAATTACATTAAAAGTAGTCCTGTGCAGGCAAAATTCTGTCAGAGCTTCAAGATCAACCTAAATTCAGAGTGAAATATTTGAAGTAAGCCAGGTGTTGGCTCACTGCTTGAGGTGCCCCTGCATTCCAGAGCAGTAAGGTGACTAAGGGGAAAGTTGAACCGTCACTGTGCAGAGACACAGGGGTTTGGAAAGCCAAAAACCCCCCTGGAGATGAAGCTGGCAAGGGATGTGAAGAAACTTTTCTGCAAGTGTAGCAGCAGCAGCAGCAGCAGCAAGTGTAGGGAAAATGTAGTGCTGAATGAGGGCAGGGGACCTGGTAACAGGAGATTCGCCCTTCATGGAGGAGGAGTAGGTTAGGGAATGTTAAAATAGACTGGGCAAGCACAAGCCCATGGGCTCTGACAGGGTGCACCTACAAGCTCACAGCACCATTATGAGGCCACTCTTGGTAGTCTTTGAAAGGCTATGGTGACTGGGGGAGGTTCCTGAGGACTGGAAGAAAGCAAATGTCACTCTTACCTTCAAGAAGGAAGATCTAGGGAATTACAAGCCAGGCTCGCAACAGTCCCTGAGTACATGATAAAGTAATTCCTGGAAACAGTTTCTCTGACCAGCTTTCTACATTAAGATTACTAGCTCAGTGGAGGAGGAGAGAGATGTAAATATGATTTATTCTTTTGAAAGAATTTCAGCACTGTCTTCCCTAACATGCTCAAATACCAACTGCTGAAGAATTGACCACTCGAGCAGATGGTCAGGTGCACTGAAAACTCCTTGAACTGCTGGGCTTGAAGGGCTGTGATCAGAACAGCTGGTTCCTAGTATGGTGGGATCAGTGGCACAAAGTCCATCTTGAGGATGATCTAGCCTGGCTGTCCCACCTTGCCACCAGTAAGATGCATGGATGTAGGGTACCAGTGGTGTTCTGTGACAGCCTGAGCTCAGCTGTCCACAGAGCAGTGCTCTTGTGACATGTGACACCAGTGCCCATCTCAGAATGGTGCTGCAGACCAGTGGCATTGCTCCGAATTAAGGGTAGGTTTTAAGAAAGTAGTCAAAGCACATTCTGCAAGTCCAGGTCTTGATGGCAGATGCATTTGTGTGGGGTCTGTAATAAGATAACACAATTTTCTTCCTGTGTGCTGTTGGTGAGTAATGGCTTTGGTGTAGACTCTGGGCCTGCATTTGTAATCCATTGTATAAAGAGAGAGACTGTCAGCCTGTATCTCTCTTCTGGGGCTGTGTAGAGGGACAAAGCTTTAAAAGATGCACAACACAGGCTAAGTTTGCGGTCAAGTGTTAGCTCAAAATATATTCCTACTGCCTATATCTATTCCTTAAGATGTGAAACTCCCTGAAATCTGTCTGTCTTACTCCAGATCTGTCCTTTGTCTGCTTGAAATCCAGTTGCATAGAAGTAATCCCATTAGTATTTATTGTATCTGCAGCCCAATATGAGCTCTCCGAGTTTTTTCATTATCCTTTTAGGTGCAATATGCCAAGCAAAAAAAGAAACAGGCTTCATGGGGGAATTGCCTAAATCAAGGGATTCAGATCAGCACAAAATAAGAAACTGTCTGGTGATCAATCTCACGTTACAATTTCAAGGACACTCTAGGTATAAGACATTGTTATCCTTGATCCTCCCAAGGATGATGTAGTTGTTGCTTGCCTGAAGGAGATGTTGCATAAAGGTGTTGTCAGCTCTCATTGTGTTCCTTCTAGTGTTGGAATAGTGGAACAAGCACCCTCAGTCCCTCAGTGCTGCTGACCTCTGGAGAATGGGACCCATTTGCTTTTCTAGCTCACCAAGAATCACTTTCAAACCTAGATTTTCTTTATTACCAACAAACAAACAAACAAACCAACAAAACCAACAAAACCACAAAAACATGCACTCTCCAAACAAAATAGAACAACTCCTACTGGTGATAATGTATTCCAGTTTCCTGAGGTTTTCTGAAATGTGTAGTACATTCTACTGGCCTCTGACTCTGCTTTGGCCTGGAAATACTTCCTGAGCTTCCTTTAGTGCAAACTACAGAGATGTTTTCACACATGTCCAGAAGCAGAAACCACTCCTTCAACCAGCACTTTTCCCAGTGATATCTAACCTAAAAAGGATCTTGACTCTGAGTACAATAATTACCAACCTGTTGTACAGATTCAGCATTGGAGCTTCCTACCTTTCATGCACATTGACTCGTTCAGTGAAACTATCTCATGGCTTAACTCACAGCTGAATGTGTTTCAGCAGTGCTCTGTGAAGACACATTTAGTGTAGCTGGATAAGCCTGAGTGAAGATTTGCACCTAATTTGCTGTAAATAATGCATATTACCTCTACTGCAGACAAGTGCAAACTCACTACAAGTTTATATCTAAAACTAGAGAAAATTTCTAAAATTAGAAAAACTAATTGCAGCTTTTTAAAATTAGAAAAACTAATTGCAGTTCCTTAAAAGATCTGAATAGCCTCTTGGTGCAGTGACAGGCTCCCAGGATTCTGTGATCATTAAATATGATTTGTGGGGTGACTGTGCTGCCTTAGTTCACACTGCCTTTGGTATGGGCTCATTTGTTCATTTTGGCCACAGTTCCTCTCCTCTGTTGTTGTGGGGATAGGATCATTTAGAGTTAGCAGAACCTAAGCTTTCCAAAACCTTTTCTGAATGTCAGTGTTTGGAGGGAACCCGTTCAAACTAGATTTTCAGCTCTGAACACAGCTCTTAAGGCCTAACAAACAATTTTCATCAGGTTGTATGTGTGTACCATTGCTGCTTAAAATGTTCAAAACATGTATGATAAATAATCTCTGTGCAAGGACAGTTAGATCAGTAAAACTTTGTCCTTGACATTGGTAAAATTGTGGTTTGCATTGCTGGAAAAGCAAATTATATGCTTGAAAAAATAAAACAACATCTGGAGAAGTAAGAAAAAAAAACCCCAGGCAACACTCAAAAAATTTTGTAGGCCACACTTTTTATAAGCTAATTGCTGATAGGGATGATGGCAACCATGGAGGAGCAGCAGAAAAAAGCAGCTGGGCAGGCCAGGAGGACGTGCCTTGTGCCACATCATTTGGCATGGCATGAATTACACTCAGCATCCTGGGTCTGTTTTGGGGATTTTTTTCATTTGAAAGTAAGTTTTTAAAGACCTTGTAAGGAAAAGACAAAGATCTTGCCTGACAACTTATCTCAGATATAAAGAAATCCATAACCAAACTATCAACAAAAAACTGAATAGTATTAGAATCAAATGAATATGGTTTCTGTATTGTTCTGGGTACTCAGGTGATTTCTTGAAGAGGGACCCATAGGGTAAAGAAGAGTTCCTGGGAAAACGAGTGAATCATTTGAGGAAATGTTCTTCCTCAACAAGGTGATGACCATGTGGGTAAATCTTCTAAGCAGGTGCTTTAGAGATGAGAGTTTGTGACCCAAGACAGTAAATTCCACATTTGGGCCTGGAAGGATGGCACTTTTCACCATCATATAAGAACTTTGACCATGGGTGTATGTTTTATTTAGCAATTATTTGGGCTGTTAAACTTTTACCACGTGCAGTTCCACTGTCTTTAGTATCCTGGCACTAAAATGTCCCCCTGGAATTAAAAATAAACCTGTGACTTTAAATTTGAGGAACAATTTTGTTTCCTATGTGAAACATCAGTTGCTCATCACTCATCAGAGTGTCTCCATTGCTGTTTTTTTGGCAACTGGTTAGTTGCCAGAACCAGAAGCAGCCAGGTAATATCTGTAGCTAGGCTGACCCTACAGCCTTAATAATCTACAGATTTCCCTTACAAAAGTGCCTAAGTATGTTCATTTACCTCTGTTTTTCATAAACTAAATAGAATCAGGCTTACATTTTATCACTTTCACATTTCTTGCTTCACTGAAACCTCACTAAGCTAACAGTATTTTAATTCTTACTGCACTTTACCTATGTATTGTCTATTGATCAGTCAGCACATCTGAGGATAATCCAGGACCCTTCATAGGAAGCCTGAGGAGTGTTTTTCACAGGAACACATGCATTTACTCAGACCTGCTTGTAGCAGGATCTCTGCTGCCACTCTGAGATCCTCTCTATTGCATTCTACCACCCAGGGGAAAGCTCCCCTTGAAAAACCTTCTGAAACCAAACAAATGAGGTCATAAAATCGAAATCCTTGGGCATTGTGACAGCTATTCAGCTGTATTCAATTGACCTCACCAGATTTTTCTTTTCTTTTTTGTTTTTTTTCCTTTTTGTTATTGCAGGATTCCCAGCAGGAGAACTTCAAAAGCCTTTCTTTTGGGGAACAGAATATCCTAGGTAAGTAGTGCACAAGGGAACCTCATCCACCTAGAACTGAGGAATAACAGGGAAAGGTATTGCAAACAGAAATACACAAAGAAGAGGGTGAGGAGAGGAAGGCTGTGGTGTTGAAGACAACTGAAAGGCAGCTCCAAGGAAATCTGTGTTGTCCTGCTGTAAGGGCAAACTTGGTCCTTGGGTTGTGTGTTCTCTCCTGCTGTATCCTGCTTTTGCCTCTGAAAAGGCTGACTTTGAGAAGTGCTGCTTTGTGTGGTATTTTCTTACCCTTGGGAGCTGTATGTGTTGCTGTTGTCTTAAGCTGATGACTGATTTCTCACAGGAATTGCTAATTAAGTGCACCCAAGTGGAAGTGTTTCAGTGCTACAGCATGCAGATGCAGCAGTGTGCACATGGCAGGTATTAAAAGGAATTGTAAATCAGATACTGACACTTCCTGAACAGAAGTGAATACCCTGAGAAGCCAATTATTATCAGTGTATTGTTCATTTTCTGCTAATATCTAAGATTAGCAGTGGGCCCTTGTCTGTGCCTGTCGAGGTGCATGAGAATATCTTCATGTGCATAAGTGATTGCCTGAGCAGGCCCATGTGCCAGTGAGGCTGAGGAAGGGTAATTATAGGTCACATACATTAAATTTTGAAAAATCACTGCTTTTGTGCAGTTCAATAGCCTTCTATTTTAGGGTAGGATAAGACCATGAAAAATTTCTGGTGGCAGTTTCTGAAAGTTATTTTGCAGTTATATAAAGCCAGTTTCTGGTGAAATATATCCTTAATAAATCATTGTTTAAAAAAATCAAACTTTTTGAACATTTTGTGTTTGCCGTCATCCAATCTGGATCGTGTCTTTGTAAACAGGAAATTTGGCAATATATGTAAACAGACACGTTCAATTTATGAATTAATTAATTTGTATTCAAAGAGAATTCTTGTGGGCCAGGTGACTTTGTAAGTAGGAATTGGGGATAGAAGAAAGTCCTTTCTTGTTAAGGTGAACTTATTTTCTGTTGTAGTTATTGCAGACCAGCTTTGCTTTCTGATTTCTCTGTATTCTGACCTTCTGCCATAGTGATAAAACTGTGTTTCTTTCAAAGTATTATACTTTGCTCATTTCTCTTCCTTAAAGGTTACCTTAGCTTAAATTGGTTTTGCTTGAGTACGTATCAAAATGTAATTTAGTAAACAAATGTAGCTGGTTTATATCAGACAACAGATTGCTTTTGTCCTTGAAATATTCTGGATGTTTTCTGTCTGCTTAGAAGAAACAGCACATGGCAGTGGAGCAGATAAACCATCAAAAAGTCACCAGTGCCTGCTGAAAAACTAATTTAGCAAATATTTAACATTTAGTGGCATTTTAGTGTCCAGTTCCAGCACAACCACCAAAACCCAGTTACATCTATTTGCAGAAGCAAAGCTTAGTTATCACTTTTACATCTCAGTACATTAAATAAAATAACACTCAAATGCCACCATTCACAATTGTGAGTCTCCAGTGCCATATATATTGAAACAGAGACTTCAGACTACCTGACCTCACAGTTTCCTTTCAGTTCTGAGCCTCCCCAGTCCCAGAAGGGTCCCCTTTAATATGGTGTCTGCTGGGCTGCACCTAACCCTTCCATCTCTGTCCTACTGTGCCCAGAAGTGAAAAGCATGAACAGAACTGGGAAAATTCCTGGAAAAAATGTTGTTGAGCTGGACAGAATGCTGCATTGGGGTTCACAGATACAAAGCCCAAAATTCACTGCAACCTTAACCTCATCTTTTGGAACTTAGGAAAGCTCCAGGGACTGGCAGAACACCAGGCTGTTCTTTGTCCCTGCCCCTCATGGTGACAAAGAACCTTAAAGGAAAAATAAGATGTATTTAGTAATAGGGCTTGTTTCTTCTAGATCTCTTTACATGTTTTGTGCCATTATTTTTATACTTCTCCAGCTGCAAAAGATCCTGTATAACCCCTTACTTCAGATATGGAAAACAAGTCTTACATAGTGCATTTATTAGGGGTAATTATCACTGTGTGCTACACGAGATTACAAACTTGTCACACAAAAGGATGGTATTTCTGTTGCTGAAACATATAATTTTAACCTGCATTTTTGGAGATGGTTTGTAACAGTACTTGGGCTAAAAAGCAGTAGGGGAGATTTTAACACATGCAAAGTACCATTCAGGAAAGAAAAAAACAAAGTGAAGGATTTTCATGGGAGCATAGGGAATTAAATGATATAATAGTTTTTGGGCATGACTGAGATGAGCAATTAGTGCACTATGGATCATTAGGTCCAATAATGTTATTTCAAAACCCTCTGCCTTTCTTCTATTTCAATACAATGTCTTAGAAATACTATGAGCTACTTTGAAGTATAGCATTTCAATAACTGAAATAATTAAAATCACAAAAAGTAACTCCACAAATGAAAGATACATTTAGTAAATCACCTGCGCATGATACCCACTGCATTTGGTGTAAAAAATCCCTGAGCTTTTCCCTCTTTCATCCCTATTTCTCCTAAAAGCATGCTTATTGGGATATAATAAAGAAGATATAATTAATTGTTAGTCAGGAATACAAAGTATTTCCTTTTACTTTGTTTCCCAGGTGCCTTAGATCTGACTGTGTATCATATCCTATTCCAGGGCAGGTGCAAGGGAATTATATGACCTTTCTTTATAGAACTGCATGGAGATCTGTTAATGCTTCACAAAAGATAGTCTTTGTTTCAGAGTAGGTACAGCTGTGACTTTGTCCTGTTCCCATTCAGAACATTGAGAATTCAGTCAGCTGAAGGAGGGTGGAGCTCATATGATGCTGATAAAGGATTTGGTTGGAAGAGTGAACCATCACAATGCTTTCAAAGTTTTAGATTAAATGTTACTTTTAAACAAGAGTTTAACATTAAGACTCTCAACATCTTTAAGTCAAAATTGTGTAGGTCTGATTTTTAGACCCATATCCCCTTCCTCCTCAGCTTATTTTTAAATCAATAATGATCTTTCCTAATGTCTTTTGTCCTTTAATGTTCATGACTGTGAACACTTTCTGAGGAAACTGCTTCTTCTTTTTATAGGTCATTAAGTTATGGTGCCATAGGAGTGATTGTTGGCCATGAGTTTACTCATGGATTTGATAGCAATGGTGAGTATTTGACTGCACTTTGATAACTTTTTTTTTATTTACAGAGTTGACAGATTAGAAAGCTGACTTGTACATGCTGTAGCCTTTATCTTGTTTTGGTTTTTTAATGGTGCTGAGTTGTGTGAAAAACTTATAAAATTGTATTTATTAGATTTATTTACATGGAATCTTGCTTGTCTGAATTGGATTTTATTTGGTAAGAAATACCACAAGTTTGCTTCTTTCATTTTGTCTCAAATGAAAACTAAATCAGCAACAGATTCTGAAAGTCCTAAGAGGGGGAGGGGAGAGTGGGAAGGACAAAGGGATAATTTCTGATTGATAAAAATTACAAAGAAAACTTTTCATTTCAGATTTGACATTTTTCAAAAGATAATTGCACAAGTTTTAAAATACAATACTGTAACAAGAGTGATACAGAAAAGGTGTTGCAAAATATTAAAATGAAATTTAAAAAAAAAGAGAGACGGGGAAAAAAAATAGTCAGAAAATGTTAGTGTAATTGTCCTGACAAACTGGATGGAGTGGGGCATTGCCACTACTCATGTTTGGCTGTCTCAGCAAAGTGCTTTTAAAAATTGGGCTCCTGAGAGAAAGTTAGGGGAGAGGGGGGAGGAGGGAGATGCAGGGAGAAAGAAACTTGAACCTCCTCCTCTAGGGAGTAATTTTGAGTTTGCTTATGTTGTGCAACATAGAATACCTTAAAAAAAACCAAAACAAACAACAAACCCAAAAAACGCCACAAATCCTGTTTGCACTGCTCTACAACGTTTTGTGTCAGCAAGCACAAGCAAATGGAGACATTTTTCTTCATAAACTCCCACTTTGTGTTGGTGAGCACCTAATCTCCACCTTGTTTCCTGCCCCTCAGAAAGGAACCTAAAGTTCGATTTCCCCCTTTCCAGGGTCTTACCTTCCAAATACAGAAATAAATACATCTCTAGGGAATTTGTCACCTTGTGGAAATTTTAGAAGTTTTCATGAAATGGATTTGTTTCCTGATCAGGTCAAGAATTAATAATAAATTAATTATTATCACATTATCAGAATGAAAGACATATGGTCTGAGGATGAAAAATGCAATTATACTTGCAAGAAAGCTAAGTGCCTCTTACACTATGTAATTATAAAATGTACTGTAGAATTCATTAGTTATTACTATATTTTTCTGCAAATTGAAATTATGACAATAAATAGAATGCCAGCTTTTCACTGCTTATTTGAGTGGGGCCAAGATTTTGCTCACTGATCCTATCCATTTTGTACACACACTCACATGAGAACATTCCCCTCTCATTTCTATGAAGGTGATATATTCCTAAACTTTAAAAGCTTTTTCCTGCAAAAACATTTGTTTTCTTTCTTTCCTTTTTGAGGTCGGAAATATGACAAAAATGGAAATTTAGACCCTTGGTGGACAACTGACTCTGAAGAAAAATTTAAAGAGAAAACAAAATGCATGATTAATCAATACAACAACTACTACTGGAAGCAAGCTGGCTTACATGTATGTAAACCACCAGTGACTGAAAACAGTGGTACATGAGGAGTCTGGGTCATTGTGCTTTTTTTTTCATTTTTTTTTTAAGTTCTCTTTTTATAAATCCCAACATATTGGAATATTAAACTACCAACTTCATTTCTCACAACAAATGATTTTTTGAGGTGAATAATTGTGTCAAAAATTGTCTGTCAGGTTTGATTAGTCCAGTCAAATACCACTACCCACACTCTGGTGACAGGGTTAAACCATTTCTCTCCATCACATCATTTTGGAATCAGAGGAAGAGGATGAAGTCACTCAGCAGGGCTGGTCTAATTATTGTGAGCATGTTAAATGTCTTCTGAAGATGAAGTCTGTAATGAAAACTGAGCAGTCACTCTTTTAGAAAGAGTATAATAGCATGTTTTATAGATTCCTTTTACAATTCTGCCTGTTATTTATTGCAGCTATAAAATGGATGCATAAGCCCTACTTTATTTCAGATTCACTCTTGCTATTTCCTCCATGTGTGCACACAGACCCCATTTGTATGTTTAATCAAGGGAATATGACAGCAGTAGTTCCTAGAAAAGGATTGAGAAAGTGCAAGGGAATTGTTTCTGTTGTCTATCAAAGGTATGGGCTTCCCTGAAGAGCTGTACATTCATATGTGTGTCCAGAATGAGGATAAACAGGATCTGTTCCAGACCTTCAGAAATGAATAGCTGAAATTCCAGTGATATTGTCTGGGACACGATTTTAATCTTAGTTTTCAGGATAAAACACATACTCCAGTCCCCACTCAATTCTATCACCTCTATCTACATTTTACAAATACTAATAAGTCTTTGCCTTTTAAGAACAGTGAGGACCCATGAAATTCTTATCAACAATTCTAGCACTTTTCCCAGGCTTGTTTGTGCTGATCTCAGAGATAAGAAAGCCATAATGTGGTCTAGTCTGAAGTCCAGCAACTTAGACTTGAAATCCTTCATAATAATCTAATTTATAAATAAAAATTCTCAGGCTCATTCCTGAATATTTGTGGGACAAAAAAGTGTCATTACAAAAATGCCACTCAAAGAAGATCCTTAAAACCTTCCCCAAGGATGTGGGTGAGCTCTTCCCATGCTCTGCCATTGGCTTGGCCATCCCCTTTAACCTTTGCACTGTCTCTTGAGATGAGGTAGGTCTGAATTTCATCCCAGTGTAGATACTGCCTTTGAAGTCCATGGGCTTACTAGAGAGACCCTGTTACCCACACCCTTGTCATCCCATTCCTCCTATATCCACAGGATATCCAAAAGCACTTTTTAGATGATAGAATATTTTTCCAATTTTCTGACATATTTATGGCTTTTGTAGGAAGAGCTATGCAAGCAAAGGCCTTTTATTATTATCACTTTGGCCTGTCATTTGCATCAATACTCTGCAGGTTTTTTACCCTTGTATGAATATTTTTCATGGATTAAGAAACCTATTTGTTCTTCTTCCTTCTCATCTGGTATACAATACAAATGTCTCCAGAAAAGAAACCTAATGAAAGAAAAAGTGATATAGAAATAGCTTCAGAGTGCCATAATCACATAAAGTCATTTCGTCATATAAAGGGCTTATCATGGTCCATGATCCCTGCCACAAACTCCCTGTGCAGAGTAGTCTCAAATACTTGATCCCCAGCTGCCTGAGATCAGCAGAAAGAATTCTTCCACTTTTTAGCTGGCCTGTGGCCCTGTTAGGTTACTCTGATCTTGTGCTCTAAGTCAGTCTCACAAGCCCAGTGCAAGCGAAATGTGCGAGCAAAAAGGCCAGAGGAAAAGTCAGCTGTGTGCTGTCTGCTCCCTGGTGTCTCAGCACCTTTTCTCCTAAAAGCTTCTCTCTCTCCTCCATCTCCACCCTCCTTAGGGCAGGGGAGAGCTGACAGGGAAGGGTTGCACTTTCCTCTCTGGCTGCCATTTTTCCTGTAGCGTTGTACCCAAGGCATCAAGGTGTCCCAGTCCAATCTGGGTGCTCATCTGCACTGAGTGTGGGGCTGTGTTCCTGGCCCTTCCCTTGAGTTTTCCCCTCATTTTCTATCCTGAAATGAGTCCTGATGCCAACCCCACTGTGGCATCCTGTGGCAGGGGAGAGCTGATGGCTGCAGCCAGCATTGACCTACAGAACCCTGCTCAAACCATCCTCAATTATCTTGCTTGTTCGAGGCACAGGAGAGAGTAAAACTGCTTAATTGCAAATACAGTTGGTAACACAAGGACCTTAGTTGGCTGGGTGAGTAGAGATAATGCCACTTCAGCAGAAATTAGGATTTCTTTGTAATGATATCGAACTTGGTAATGCCAGGAGAGTAGTTTCCTCGCAAAGTTTATATAGTGCAGTTTCCCACAACACATTCTTGTTGCTATTGCTCCTGCTCTTGGAATCAATACCCAGGACAAGCAACAGGAATCTCCTTTGCAGATATTTTTAGAGCACTGAATATACTACCAATTTTGATTCTGACAGCTATTTTTAATTAAGCTTATTTATGTTATGACTAAGAAGTTATTTTTTGCATCCCAGTAGCATATTAAGAGTTATGTAGAGAAATAAATATAGCCTTTTAGATAAAAGTTTAAGAGGCTACTGGATGTCACATGTCACCAGATATAAACAGTCCTTAGGGGAAAATTACTGACACTCAACTCAAAGATCAGGGACTGGATTCTTAAGTGCATTCTACTATATTTTGTACTAGAGAGATCTATTACCAGAGCCAGGATAACTCATCACAGAAAATAGTTTACTGGCAGTATTCACATGGAAACCCAGTTTTCTTAACCAAAGTTGCTTGAAATTTACTGAGGTGTTCTTGCCTTGTTTTACTTTGCCCCCTCTTTTTGAAGTTGATCAAGTAGGAAGTTCAGACATGGGTCAAATGATTGATGTTCTTTCATTCTGCCAAGGTGAAAGGGAAGAGAACTTTGGCAGAGAACATTGCAGATAATGGAGGTTTGCGAGAAGCTTTCAGGGTAAGTAGATGGAAAATATCTGAAACATCATGTTACTTAAAAAATAATAATAAAAAAAAAAGCTGTGGTTATCTTCATGTTGCTGAAAGGCACTTAGTATCTCTTTCTTATCAGGCATACAGGAAATGGATTACAGAAAAGAGAGGAGGAGAAGAAGAGCCTTTACTGCCAGGCCTTGAGTTCACACATAACCAGCTTTTCTTTCTGAGTTATGCCCATGTGAGTAGAATAAATGTATTTCAAATCCCCATCTATTAACTTGAACAATGTGCAGTGCAGAGATGAGCTTGCTTGTTTTCAACAACCTGCATCACCCAAACACAGATTTTGAGAGTATAAGGAGAGACTTCTCCCACAGTTATTATTTCTTTCTCTTTCCCTCTTTGTCCTCCACTACCCATGGTGCCAGAACTGCTGAAATGATTCTTGGTTTTGCAGTGTTGTCACAGCAACTTTCTTTCTTTTTTCTACTTCTCTGCACTAAAAGGGTCTTCCTGCATGTATTGACTCCTCAGCCTCCTTCAATTTTAACTCACACCATTTGTTACTGTGTATATTGTTCAAGGGAACTAAGCAGCAGTGAAGAAAGTCTTAGTTTGTTTTTTCCCATCTGTACACTAAATATGCTGTGACAAAACTTTGATAAGGGCTGTGATGTTTTTAGGAAAAAACATAGAGCGAGGAAGGATCAGAAATTATTTATTTGAGTAAAGAAATTGGGGCAAACTCCCTACATGAGAAGTAAAAGGCTATAAAACGTTGCCTCGAGTTGAAGGAATGAATCATCCCAAACTGAAAAACAAGACCCAATGCAACAATGCAACCAGTCCTGGCTGAAAATAATTTCTCTGCTGAGAGTCAGTGTAGCAGTCTGTGGGCCTATGGCTGTTTCAATTTGACTATATTGAACAAAGAGAATATTCCATTGTCATTGTTTATGCTGAATAGAGTTTCACCTCATGTCAGTTTTTCTCCAAGAAAATTTTGAAGCTAGAGGGAACATCTGGGGCTCTTACAGGACAACTGCAGAAATCATATGTCCAATGGTCCCTCACAGGGAGGGCACATGCACAGTGAGAGCAGTGTATGCAAGGTACCCTCGAGCTCAGTCTATTTCCACAAAGCTCAAGACACTCAACAGGCTTTTATAAAATGTCAGGACTGTGTTCAGCCAGAAAAAATTGCACTGAAGTTCACTGAAATCCTATGGGCAATCTGGCTTAAAGGATTTTGTTGATAGGAACATTTAATGTAGAGACTTAGGTAAGGTAGGGGCAGTTTGAAGGAGACTTCATGCAATGGATACAGCATAAGAGTGGTTATTCAGTTATGCAAATATTCTATCCACCCTGTTTTTTGGTCAGTTATGATTGAATTAAGTAACTTATCAGGTACAGGGAACTGGGGACCACTGATGGAAATGTGGAATATGTATAATTTTGAAAGAAACTGACATTCCAACATGGCATAAATATATAAGGTAATATAGCAGCAGTTCTAGAGATGATAAGGATTATTATGTGTACACATATATTATACACAGTACATAGTTTTGAGACCAAGAAGTATGTTTGGTAATTATCAAGGTGTGAGATGCTGCAGAACAAGCTACCATTATAGAGAACTTCAAAAAAAGAACTAGTAAAGTGACTGTGATTAGATGATGTGAAAGAGTGTGTAGAGAAAAACAGTGGGTGGACACTGGATCCATTAGGGGATTTGAAAAACAAGAGAAAACTGCAGATTGGCAAAGGTGAAACAAAGTAGGAATTTATGGTCTTTCCATTTTATGTATTTTATAAGTAATAGATATCCTAAGAACAGTGACATTACATTTTGCTGTGCATAAAAAGTCATCCCAGATAATGTGCCTGTTTCTGATTTTTTTTATTTTATTTTATTAGGTAAGATGCAACTCCTTTAGACCGGAATCTGCAAGGGAGCAAATATATACTGGAGCTCACAGCCCTCCTCAGTTCAGGTAGTGCAAATATGGTATTTCCTCAGTGTACACACAGAATCAATCACTGCAGAACAGAAGTGCAGAAATATAGCATTTTAAGAGGGTTTAAGAGCAAGCACAAAATTGGATTGTGCTCTTGGTTTAGATGGAAATTGAACTGCTTTTATTAGCTTATCTCTCACTATTATAAATGCTCTTCTGTAAAATTGAGGAGCTTGCATCTACCTTCAAAAGCATTTGAACCAGAACACACTCTGATCCCTGTGATGTCCTGTAATCATGGCCTGAGTACCTAAAATGCCTCATCTATCACTTTCTTTCCCTAAGCAATTCCAGTTTAGAAAAGAGTGAATATAAGGAGGGGCCTTGATTTAATCTGTCTGAGTTCATTAAAAGCTCCTTAGTCTTCACCTTGAATTACATTGATAAAGCAAAGCAAACTGTGCCCTGAGTTCAGTGCAAGCCCTGACTCTTCCCTTGGCCTTCCAGGGACACTTTGCTTGAAGGAGCTGTGGTAGTCCAGCCATAACAGAGGGAGCCTGTTCTGGCCAGAAGGCTCCTCTGGCCACAGACACTCATGAACTCCCTGCCATGGGAAGGGGGGAAGTTTTAGAGACTACATAGGAATTAAGAAGCCTGAGTTTATTTTTCTGCTTCTTCACCAAGAACATGTTGGTTTTGTTGGGATTCATGTTGGTTGCATTTGCTTAACTAAGAATTCTGTGTTTGCCCTTGGTCAAGTACTACATTACCTCTTTATTTGGACAAAGGATGTTATATCCACAACAAAATTCACACAATACAGTGGATTACTTGCCTTCTAGAGAATCTCACCACTTTCTGTTGACTGAAAGAGTGTAATACCAGTTAGTGAGGGTAAAAGTAGTGCAGTATGCAAATCTGTGTGCCTTTTAACATTGAAAATACATCATGACAATGAGGATGGGAGCATCAGGCTGACCTTCAGCCTACAGAGATATTATTTTCATAATTCCTACCCATGTTAAGATTTTGGTAAAATAACCATCTGTTGTCTTTTAAAATCCTCAGGTTTATTTACCTGTATGTATATTTATATTCTGAATAATTTCATAGCTACATTCCCATGAGATGGTGATACACATGGAACTCTAGTGATAGAGTATTTATTTGGAAAACTCCTTTAGAGTATTTATTTGGAAAGGCATCAGGCTATGAAAGAAAATTTAAGAGTTTAGGTTAATTTGAGATCTAGAAAACATAGATAAAACTTTTTCTTAGTTTTTGTGAGAGATACTCTGAACTGGCTTCTGTTTCACAACTGAAGAAAAGCAGTGGTGCTTGTCTCCTTGCAAATCATATCAGCTGGGCTAAAAAAATATCTATTTCTCCCAGCTTGGTTTCATTTATGTCCCAAGACCATTATAAGCATAACTGCAATACAGCTAGCTCCAACACTGACAGCTCTTTCTGGCCAAAAAGCTCAAACAGCCCTTTTAAAAGTAATCATAAAAGGTAACAATAAAAATTATAGAAATGAACAACATATGTCTTGAGCACAGGTATATGCATCTGAACTACTCACACCAGTTTCTTTTCAAAGTCAAAAAGGAAATGCCATTTTAGAAGTTTATATATATATATATATATATATATATATAAATAATCTTTCAGTAGGTAATAAATTTAAATTACTTAGACTATGCAAGTACATCTTTCTATTGATTACCAAGGGAGGCCAGTGTGACCTGCTCAAGGAAAGGTGTCTCTACTATAATTCAGTGGGATGAAATCCAGACACTCCACTCTGATTTCAGTTAATGTGTGGCAAAATCAAACCATGGGTAGAAAAGTGGTGTGCATGCACACATAAAGATTTTTTCACTGGATAAATTCCAGGTTTACTTGTTTTTAATTGGCAGATTTTCAGTATTAGCATGTGTCTTTGCTATTTTTGAATGCCAATTTCGGATTGAAATCCCTGGCATGGCAGGCAGAACTCCCACCAACATCAGCAGCAGCTCTGCATGACCAACTCTTGCTGTTCCTGCCCCTGAATATGTATCTGCAATTTTTTTTTTTTTACAGTAAAGCTGCATATCTTATTTGAAGCCTAACCTAATTTGGTAATCTTTGCTACAAAACTGACCTTTAGGCATTTTTGTGCCAGATGACTGCAAATTTTCTTACTCACAGAAAGTCTGATCAATGTAATAAGAACATTTTCTACCATGCTGAGCTACACGGAGAAGCAAATTGTCTGCAATATAGAAAAATGCCTCCTTGCTGCATAACAGAGGCAAGGTATACAATTACTATCACAGGAGATATTTTTTCTGCTTTTAACTCAGAAAACTCTTTACAACCATTGCAAGTTTCAGGTTAGTAAATCCCAAGATGGTTGAAAGCACAGGGAAAAACAGCAAACAACACAATTTCAATCTAGCCAAGGTAAAATAATAGTTTCTGACTGCATCAAATGCAGACATGGAAGCAGGAGCCAAGGATTACTGCATGCAAAGACCAAGCTCTTCCCCTGTGCCTAAAGGTGCCAGTCTGGAATGCAGGCACATTGTCCAGCTTGTGCCAGGCAGGGATGTGCTGCTCTTTCAGTATCACCTGTGGTAGAAGCAAGAGAGCTTGGGAGCTGTTCAGAGCAGAAGGCTCAGAAAATATATTTCCAAACTATCAGAGGAGTCGTGATGCTCACAGGTGCAAGGCTGAGCTGCCCAACAAGAGCTGTAAAGTCCCAGGGACCCAGTGTGTGTGGGTGTGGATGTGTGTGGGTGGGCAGAGCATGCTGTTAGGAGAATCTGGAGCCTCATGAAACCACTGCCAGCACAAGCCCAGTGTGTGCTTCCATCCTCCTGCCTGCTGCACTGCAGCTGTCTGCCAGGGCTGGAAGAACAATTCCACCCTGCACAGCTACTGCTGATCTCCCACCTGTGCTGCAAGGGTTACATTAGAAAATTGTTCTAAAGGACACAGTATCACAAAATGAATTTGTTTTTCCTAAAGTTTATAGCAAAGCAAGATGATTCTCAAAGCATGAAACAATATTTGCTTCATATTAACTTTAACTGGGAGCCCTTCTGAACATTTTGGTTTTATTTGTGGGGAAAATGATATGAAAGCCTGAAAATTCAGCCTGAAGTGAAAACACTGGAACACTTGCAGACCTGTAGTGTTTGACAAAAGGCAACCTGCGTGTCAAGCACTTTTCTCTTTGCAGAGTGATCGGAGCCATGAGCAACTTTGAGGAGTTCCGCGAGGCGTTCAACTGCGCGGCGAACACGACGATGAACCGTGGGGCGCAGTCCTGCCGGCTCTGGTAGCTCTCCCTGCCAGCCCTTCTCTCAGGAGCCTGCAATTGAGCTGCTCAAACCCATTGCCAGAGCTTCAGAATGATGCTCTGAAATATGGAGAGGTGTTACTTCAGATGCGTCTTCCTCACCCATGTTGACGATCTGCATGGATCTGATCATTCCTTACTTAGAGCCTAGAAACATTCCAAATAGAAAAGCTTTTCTTTAAGTATAATAATAAAAAGTAACTCCTTTTAACCATAAAACTACTCCGGCTCATCTGCAGTATCACTGCTGTTGATGGATAACTGCCATTATCAATTCTAATTCCTGATTTATAGTTGAGCAAGACGAAAATGCTAAAATCCAGTTTTAATCTATTGCTCTGCAGGGGTTCTATGTAGAATGCTTCCACAGTAAAATTTATTCTTTCTGGATGAAGAAATTCATGAGACCTGCTATAAAGCCTGCTCTGATCTGCTGTGTGATACTGCATTTTCATAACTTAAGCTGTCACTGCCCAGCATGCCATAAATGATGCTGCATGATGTAAAGACACAAGACTTTCTATTAGTTCAGTTTAATATGTCAGATTAGTGCCTCTGGTTTTGGAACAGTTTCAAGCTGAGAAAGTACCTCATGGTATTCATCCGCAGGACTAAAACACAAAGGATACTTGTCAGATCATGGCCTCTTCTAATTTTAGAACAGCTTATGATAAAAATCAATGTATGGTGAAAATCAGAGGCTCTCAGAGGGGATTCCCAGCACCATGATACTCATAAATATTGCAGCATTTATTCTGGTTTACAATGTAGGCAGTTTTTTCCCAGCACCTTGTGTGTGAAGATAGCGTCATCAACATTTATTTTTTTAAGCCAGAAATAGTATACCAGTTTTAAATGATGTATTTTATTGTTTCTGGGTCTTACATGGCTTTTTAAGTACTGTGTGTGTTTGCCCTCATGTTCTGGATAGGGCAGGATGACTTGTGATTTTAAGGTGACAGAAAAACAGAGTACCAGCATCATTTGATTTGTCTGGATAAAAAGAGCAATTGACAAGTAGAGGACTTAAAAATACAGTAAAAATACAGACCAGTTGAGTTTTCAATTTGATTTTTAAGAATAATCATGGAAAGATATTTTATTACAGCAGAAAAACTTCAACACATAACTGTTACTGGGGGGGGGGGGGGGTGAGATGGGGGGTGAGGGAGGATGCACACACAGCTCTTTTTTCCTATCAGAAAGGTACCTATATGAGTGGTATATATTTGTACCTTGTGCATTATTTCATTTTTACATGGTGGAATTATCTCATAAGGAGTTTCTTTAGACTGATTTAATTACTGCAAATCCATATGGAGTAATATACATGTGTATATACATATATACAAAATATAAACTTTATATGCTTTTATTTTATTTTATCAGTATAGAAATGTTAGTAAGAGAAACTTTTTCTTACAAGGGTTGGTCAAATACTGTTGGATAAGGACTTGGTTGGATGGTCCAGAGGGTGATGGTCAATGGCTCAGAATTCCAAGGGACATCAGTGACAAGTGGTGCCCCTTAGGGGTTCATACTGGCACCAGTGCCATTTAATATCTTCATTAATGACAGATAAAGGGATCAAGGGCACCCTCAGCAAGTTTGCAGATGACACCAAGCTGAGTGGAGTGGTTGCCACACCTGAAGGATGGGATGGCATCTAAACAGATCTGGACAAGCTTGAGAAGTGGCTCATGGGAATCTCATGAGGTTAAACAAGGCCAAGTGCAAGGGGCTGCACCCAGGGCTGGGCAACTCCTTGTATCAACAAACTCTGGGGGTGAACTGATCAAGAGTAGCCCTGCCTAGAAAGACTTGGGGTTGCTGGTGGGTGAGAGGCTGGACATGACCCAGCAACAGGTATTTGCAGCCCAAAAAACCAACAGTGTCCTGGGCTGCATCCAAAGCACTGAGGGCAGCAGGTCAAGGGAAGGGAGAGGAGGCCACCAAGATGATTAGAGGGATGGAGCACCCCTCCTATGAGGAAAGGTTGTGAGAATTGGGATTGGTCAGGGAAGGCTTCGGTGTGACCTAAATTTCAGCCTTCAGTACATGAAGGGAGGCTACAAGAAAGGTGGAGAGGGACTTTTCACAAGGGCATGTAGTGACAGGACAAGGGGCAGTGGCTGTAAACTGAGAGTAGTTTTGGATTAGGAGGAAGTTCTTTACTGTGAGGGTGCTGAGACACTGGAACAGACTGCTCAGAGAAGTTGTGGGTGCCTCATCCCTGGAAATGCTCAAGGCCATGTTGGATGGGGCTCTGAGCAACCTGGTGGAAGTGCAAGGAGGTGACCTTGCCCATGTCAGGGGGCTGGAATTAGATGATCTTTAAGGTCTCTTACAACCCAAATCATTCTGTGAATCTGTGATTGTCCAACAGTCATGGTGGAGGAAGGTTTACTGAAGCTAACTAACTGAAACAAATTGGGTTATTTTCCTGTGTGTCTTTGGAAAGAAGGGGGTCATAATGGAATGATAATCTATGGAAAATACCTTCCAGAGTGAAGGAAACAGACATTCCTGTCCTTAAGGCTATGTTTCCACTTTTTAGAAACAAAATATTGTGATTTGGGATCAGAACATTCTTTTATCTTTTTTTCCCTGAAAAATTCAAACTTTTCTTAAGAGGAAAGCATTTTCCCTTCCTTCATTCCAGCTCAATTCCTGAGTTCTATGGATTTCAGTTTATCATTTGAATTGCCACTACTAAATTTTTTCCGAGAGGTATTTTTCCCATAAATAACGGTGGCAGTATTTTCATAGAGCTTTTCCTCAAACAAGCAAACTGAGTATGTACTGACTTCATTTCTGTGCCCATAGAGCACTGACATGACTTGATGTTGGCTGCTTTGGATCAACAGCACAAAGTTCAGGGTTGATGTCCTGGCCCAATTAAAGGTACTACCAATATGGTTGTTGTCCTCAGAAAAATCAGGACATCAACTCAGGCACTTATCTGAATTTTATAAATTACTGGAATATGCAAAGACAGTTTCACAACAGTCAGCTCTGTGTTTTCTAATTTTATCTCTCAAATCAGAGATGTGTTTGCAAGAATTCCTCTCTCATGGTTATTTTCCAGTGGGACAGATTCTGTCATTTTGTGATTTATGAAGTTGTTTCTCTGTACTGGATTGGATTTTTTTCTAAAATGTCTGATGTTTCTTGCCTTAAATGTCACTCTTCCTGCTGCCTGTTAGGCTCAGGTCTTTCATGTTTAATAACAGGGATTTCTGCACGATAGTGTGTGTATTCCCAATGGCACAGGAACCACTGCAAACTCTTTCATCCTTGCTAGGCCATCTCCTGCAGCAGGCAGGGGACAGGTCTGGGCTGGTGTTTTGGGGGCAATGCACTGGAAGAGAGGAAGAGAGATCATGACCTGATTTTGTATGCTGATTTTGGCAGCTGAGAGGGTACCCACACACTGCTGGGGGAAGGCAGAAGTCCTTGCTGCTGACTGGTACATCCATCAGTTGTATCCTAATTCAGGAAATTCTTGCTGTTGACTCAGGTGCTCAGTGTTTGGGGTTTAGGTCTTGCCTGTGTCCACATAAGGACCCTGGCCTGCCTCACCTGCTGCTTTTAACCTCAAACCAAAGAATTGATCTTACAATTTACAGTTCACTTTGGATAAGCTGCTTAGGTACCATTTGGAAAGCAAAACAGAAGGTAATTAAACAAGTTCTTAAAACTTTTGTCATCAAAGACAGCTGAGACATTAGTGATGGTTTGTGAGGGCTCTGCCCATTGTCTCTGTTTTATCAGAGCACCTGGCTGTGCTTTGTTTTTGTATTGTGCCTCCTGGGTCTGTGCCAGCAGTGCCTTCCTGCATTGCTCTCAGGTTCACTTATTACATCTATGCAAAAAAAATCCTTCACCACATATATCCTTCTCCTAGAGCTTTAAAAATGTTATTTTGTTTAATTGTCAGTAATATTGAGAAATGTTTCTTCCTGTTGGCTCAGTAGTCTACTTCTTCTTCAGTGACCAGGAGGGGAAGGGTCACCTATGCATGAAACATTTTTACCTTTGTAAATCTGAGGAGGTATTTTTCTACTGTGTAGACATAAAGAAACAACCTCTACTCCTATCTCATGTGTCCTTCTTCAGGTCATAAAAATATGGAAACCTATTCTCTTCTAGTTAATCTAGTCTAGATTTTTTGTTGTTTTTTTTTTTTTTTTTTTTTGGTTTGGTTTTTTGGTTGTTTTTTTTGTGTTTTTTTTTGTTTGTTTGTTTAAGCCTGAAATGCTAAAATACCAGTTTATACACTGTGAATATTTCTGCTCCTCATATTCATTCATATTAGTGGAAGACTAAGCTCTCTGAAAAGGCAGCTGTGCTATTCATCTGTATGAACTGCTTAGGTACATAAATGATGTCCAAGCTGGGTCTGGACACCAAAGGACCAAAAAACTCAGCTGAATTATAAAACTCTGCCTCATGCCCTGTACAGCTGGACTTCACTATTATTTAGGTAGGAACATTGTCATGCCACTAATTGGTTGAATAATTTATACAATAATCAGGTAGGTCTGCATATAAATTTTCATTGAGTATTATTCAATTAAAGACTTGGAAGTATATCTCATAACAATGTTATATGTATATATATATATACACATGTATCTGTCAATGAAATGTTAAAAGCCTGACAACTCAGGAGGCAGAACTATAGTGATTTAAAATGTCTTTTGCCTTTAAGTCTTTTTAATCTGTTTTTTATTTACTGGTCAGTCTATTGTACATTTGAATGTTTCTACTTGCATAGTACATTGGTTGACTGTTTTAAAGACAATTGTGTTAGCAAATAAAGCTAAAGTGATGAAGAATTTTCCTATGCTAGCAGTATGGTAAAACCTGCTTGGCTTGGCACTGTCCAAGTCTACAATATTACTTCTATAATATATAGTCTTAATGAGATGTAATAAAGAGCATAATGATGTGGCCCCAGGTTCTCAAGACTACTTTTACTGCTTGACAGGCTAAGGACCTCCTCTCTCTGTCAGAGAATTGTGTAGGCATCATCACCCAGAGTTTAGGGTCCACTTGCCCTCATTACCCTGCTGGAGGTAATTAAAATGAACATCTGATGAGCTATTGTGGATGAGGGCTGGATGCTGTAAAAACTGCAGAAGGGCAGAGCTGTCTCAACCAAAAGCCACTGGAGCACAAGAAAGAGTGAGAAAATATCTGCCCGCCTATCAGCCTCCCTCTTCTCTTTTTCCCCAAATCCCTGCCTCTCTCAGCCCACTCTTTGCTTTGCAGCTGTTTTAAAGCATTTTCCAGAGGAGTTTTTGATAAGACAGTCTATTGTAATCAGGTCAACCCCAACGATGGGGGAGAATGCATCTGACTCCATTGATATCAGAAGGCTAATTAATTACTTTATTATGCTATACTATTCTACACTATATTACACTATATTACATTACATCTAAACTGAATCTGCACAAAGCACTCAACTCAACTCAACTGCACAGAATCTCGTGGCTGTCACCTGACAGTCCTGACACACACTCTTGGCCCTGATAGACCAAGGAAAAAAGCCACCATCATTCTGGGTAAACAATCTCCATATTGCATTCTACTTTGGCACAACACAGGCGCAGCAAATGAGATAAGAATTGTTTTGATCATTCTTTTCTCTGCTTCTCTCACTGCTTCCCTCAGGTTCAGAGAATGTGAATCTCACAACAGTCCTTGTTCTGTGCCTGGGTTTGCACTCCAGCTCAGCACACAATGTCCTTCATGAGTGTGACTGAGCACTGGTCAAGGCAGTTTGGGCACAGGGGCTGTGCTGGGGCCTCGTGCATCACCAGCTGGGCTTTTCTGGGCTGGGTGCTCCCTTCCCTGGGCTCTGCCCTGGCCAAGTTTCCTGACACACAAGCAGTGCTGCTGGCCCCCTTCAAGGCAGCACTGTGCCTGTGAGCATCAAGGAGCAATTTCTACTGGTGAGAACAATGAGTGATGTTGGTCTTGCTGCAGATTTTGGATGGTGCTCTGTGGTGGTGCAGCCCCTTGCAGGCCACTCTCCACACAGCTCTTGGGTTTGGGGTGGCAGGGTGTCTTCCAAAACCTGCATCAGTTCTCCCTCCTACTTTACAGTGCAGCCTTACAAAATTTCTAAGGACAAAAGCAAAGTTTTCTCTACAGGAAGATGAATTAACAAAGTAAAGGTTGGGGTCAGAGCGTGAAACCAGCCTCAGCACAAGGGAAATGTTAGGCTTAATTCTCATGGGTTATCATCACCTTGGCAAGATGCTTTAACAATGTCTATAGAACACCCTGAGGAATTCAGGGTTTAACTGCTGCAGTGAGAAACTGCTTCACTAATCAGACAATTTAATCCCATTTACAGTGTAATATATATTAATAAAAAAGAAAAGAATTTAAAGATACCCCAGGGATTCTTCAGCACAGCATTATATTTTATTAAATATAACATCAAAGTTGGAAGTTACTGAGAAGTGTTACACTAAATTGTGATCAAAGAAAGAGATATAATGATATAATTTTAATAATCCATAAGCAACCAAAGCTGGAACACTCTAAGTATGAGGTTAGAAACATACACAGCTGCATATATGAACTGTGGTTGTGAACTGAGATGCACATTATAATACATGTCTCTAAAAATTTTATCACATCCATATCTACTGTCCAAACTGGTAAACAAAGCTTGGGGAAAGGCTTCAACAGGGATGTTAAACTTTTTCTACCACCAAGTTTATTTAACATACCAGTGCTGCTGTATGGACTTAGGTTGTTTTATGTGGACTCTTAGTCCTCTTCTGAAATGTGAGCAGCAGATATTTAAGTATAGAAATCTGAAAAAATATGATGTCACATCTTCTTGACACTAAGACAGTATTTGAGTAGAACCAGGATAAAAGAAAAATTACATTGTCAAATACAACAATTAGGGAAACACGAACATGTGAGTTTATGCCATGATATGCAATAAGAAATAGAAAGCTATTGTAGGATATGAAGTTGCCAGACTGGGTCAGGGGAATGGTTTATAACTTGACAGATTATTTTTGCTGGGAGAAAAACCTGAGTGCAGGAGACTTATCTGCCTTTGTAACTTGGTGTTCGAGCTCTGTCCTTTGGTGGGGCTCACAGCACTGTCTTCTGAGAGTTCACCCCAATCAGCCCTGGGGCTTGGGGGCTATTTGCTTTCTCTTGGGTGTCTAGAGCACCCAAAAAGGCTGCAATTCTGCCACTGGTTTCTAGTTTATATGTATTTTTTGTTCTTTTCACCAAGGAACACACCATATGAATCAGCCACTCTCCATATTATGGCATTTTAAATGAATAAAGAGGTGCTTTTGTAGGTCTGTGCTGCAAAACAATGCAGTGCTGCTGCATCTCAAAAACATCTGTGTGTTTTGTGGAATGGGGCTGGTCTTCACCAGAAAACACATGTGCTTCCATGTCATTCTGCTAGAGTGAGCCTTGGGTGGCTTGCACTGGAGAGAAGAGAGCAAAATAGGGAGTAATGTCTGAATAGGATGACAAAGAGAAATTAGAAAGTCTTTAGTATTGTAAAACAGTAAAAGACTGCATTCGTACAAAAGCATTAGTACAATTACTGCTATAAATTTATATATATATATATATATAGGCACAGTGTGGGAAGTCTGTGCTATGTGAGTGCATATAAAAGTGTCAGAAACATGAATTATTTTTTAAAAATTGAGTCTCAGGGTAAAACTCTGACCTCAGTGAGTTAATTGAGTGATTAATGTCTGTGGGGCCAGCATTTTATTCCATCTGGATAATAGCACATAAAGTTTACTGATTTAAAACTATTTGGGACACATTTTCTTCTAGGCAGAACAAAATTTCTAGCCTCTGGTATTTTCAGAATCTGCCCTGTCCCCAGTCATTTGCATAGAACTTACTCTATTTGCTCTTGTTTAGCAGATAGTCCATTTTCATATTTTTAAACATTTCAAGAGTGAATTTGTCACTGTTTCAGAATTGCAAAGTAGCTTTTTCAACTTGCCCTTTCTAGATATGGTTCTATTAATCATTAAAATTAACTTGCTATGCTCTATCAAACTAAGTGTAGGCTTATTTATGACACTGAGATCATAAATATTTTTGAATCCATAAATGTTTTTTTGTCTCTCCTAAATGCTTTGGTCTCCACGATGAGGCAGAAAAGTTTTGTGGTACTTGAGTGACAGGGGAAGCTGTTGGTAGCCATGGCAAGGTCAGTGCTCTTGGGCTGCAGGGTGGCTGGGGAGGAGATGGGTGATTCACCATGGGCACATAAAGATGCTCAGCAAGAAAAACTCTGTGCTTGTCTGTGTAACTTGCATTAAAATGGTACTGTCTGAAAAAACAAACAAATCTGTAGTCCTGACCAAGAAATTAAAGAACTTTCAAAAAGGTGGGAATACTTGAGACATCATGCTGACTGAGGCAATGAAAGCACTTGCATCTTGCTTGTGCAAACTCCAGCCATGTTACAGCCCTGCAGAGCTGTCTCTGCCTGCAGCTGCGTCCTTCCCTTTGTTTGGAGATGACTCAGATTGCTGGGTGGGCTGAGCAAGGAACAAAACTCACTGCTATGGGGAGTGCAGCACAGAAGGAGAGGTTGTAGGAAACAGGGCACCCCCTGCTGCCCAGAGAGGAATCACAGAACCCTTCAGGCTGCAAAAGATGGTTAGCCTACGCTGCCAAGTCCAGCACTAAGCCTTGTCCCTAAATGGTACATCCACAGGTCTTTTAAATGCCTCCAGTGATGGAGACTCAACCCCTTCCCTGGGGAGTCACCAGTAGCTCCACCACCAGTTCCCACTACAGCAGTGGGTACAATGCACCTTTTTTACAGTGTCACCCCTGTAAAACACACCTTTTTACAGTGTCACCCCTGTAAAACACACCTTTTTACAGTGTCACCCCACCCAGTTAAACCTCCTGCCTCCTTAGGGAAGCCTACATGTGAAAAACCTAATGCAATGGGGAGAAGGAAGGGACTTGGCCCAGAGAGGTCTGTTTAAGCACTGGGCACACCCAGTGTGTGTTGTGGACTGGTGTGTTGTCACCATGATATTTTATGAAAAATACCTTTGCCAGGATTTTTCTCCTGAGAAGCCTCAGAAAAGAAATGTGAACAATGATTATCTGATTGCTTGGAATGTGGTCTGGAGGTTGTTTACCAACAGGTGCATCTTTGATTGGTTCCATGTGAGTTGTTTTTAATTAATGACCAATCCCAGTCCAGCTGTGTCTGACTCTCTGGTCAGTCATGGGGTTTTATTATCATTCTTGTCTAGCCTTCTGATGTCTCCTTTCTCCTTCTTTAGTATAGTTTTAGTATATCATCTTTTAACATAAATTACATATAACATAATATATATCATAAAATAATAAATCAGCCTTCTGAGAACTTGGAGTCAATTCTCATCTCTCACCTCGTCCTGGGGACACTCACAACACTGCAACAGTGTGCCACCTCCCCAGTGCCAGGGCTCATGCACTCATGCAGGGCTCATGCACTCGTGCAGGGCTCCTGCCAGGGCTCATGCACTCCCTTCCTCCCGTGCATGGGTGCAGATGCCTGTGTGTGCTGTACAAACAGTGAATTAATGTGTGAGGTGTGCTCTGTGCACCAGCCTCTCCTTATTCCTGCTCCCTCCTCCAGCCAGGCAAATCCCCACCAAGCAGGAGTGGGAAGCAAGCAGGGTGCCCCCTTCCCAAGCCACCCCAGATGAGCTAATTCCCTGGGAGGCACAGCTTGTAGCAGCAGCATGTGGCAGCACAGCCTCACAAAGTGCAAAGGTGTCAGGTCATTTTAGAGACAAGATAGGACCATTTCTCCTCCTAGCATGGGTTGAGGTAAAATGTCATGGTATGACTTCAGCTTAGTAATTATTTTAGCTCTTCAGGGTATGCTAGAAGGGCAAACTATGGAACCTTTCTTTAGTGAACAGTTTCATTCTTTCAGCTGGGTTTTCCTTTGTTCTGCCTCAGTTCAGTGACAGCCAGCAGCTCAAACCTGCTTGCACGAACAACATGTGTTGAGGAAATCACTGTGGCTGTATCCAGCATGCTTATTCAGCTTTCTTTTAATAAATCCACTAATAGACTTTCAGAGGCAATGAAGGGAAAAGAATAATTTGGAAACAAAGCTGTTGAAAATAATACAATGCAATAGAAAATAATGTGATTTTGGAGGTCTCCGCAGCTGTTCTATTTCTTTAGAGGATTTTAATCAACCTGATTACACAGGAAAGCAAAGGGATTTTAAAACCAGTATGGTGCTAGTCAGAAGAGAAAACAAAGGGGCGTTTTCCCTTTCTCGTATCACTCACTTTTGTTTTCTCCCTTTCTTGTGATTTTACAAGCAAAAATCACATATTAGCTCATTTTAATTAAAAAAAACCTATCCATGCTAGGGTTTTCCTAGAGAAGAAATTTCAGTCATTGTCCACTAGATCATTTAATCAAAGATACCCTAAACGTTTTCAAGATTGCTGCGGCTGCAGCAATCTGACTGCCATCAGTATAATGGCTTTCCCAGTGGATTGGAAAAAAAATGTGTAATTGGACATGAACCCATCCTTTCAAGTGGGATTAGCTGCTCTGCTGCAGTCTTCCCCTAAATTTTGGGGTCTGATGTTCTTTTCTTGCTCCTTCTGTACTTACTGCTGCAAAGCAACCCTACAGTGCCATCTTTAGAATTGAGCTGTACAGGCAGAGCCAAGGAAGGAGTGTGGAGTTACACTCCTTTCTGTGTCACTAGGAGCAATTGGTGTCTGGCTAAAACTGAGGGTGGCCCTACACCATTCCTCACAAAAGAGAACTGCAAGTGTGTAGTGGGAATTTGCCACTTGTCACTCCCAAAGGCTTTTGGATAGAGTTTTCCAACCACCTCCTCCTACCTACAGCCTCTCCCCAGGGCTGTGCATGTCAGGACCCTTAAGCAAAGCACTGGTGACATTTTCCCTGCCCCAGCAGCGTATTCTGCATTTCCCAGCTGGATGGCTGTGGCTTGGCTGCTCTCTTACCCTGCCCTGTGCTCACCCAGCTCACACAGCACTTCCCACAGGCCAAGGCCAGCCTCTCACCCCAGGGCAGACACTGAGTGGCTTCTCCATGGTCACCAAAGCGACTTCGGGCACCCCTGTGAGCAAACAACCACAGAAACCTTGAAAGATGTGGGACTTCATGGGCAGCCTTGCTCTCTGTCTCCTTTTGCAGGTGAAAGAGTATTTGGTGCCTTCTGTCCAGAGCCCAGAGTTGTCCCTGTTGTCCCTGTACTCACCCTTTTTGCTCTGTTACGCGATAGATGGAGAAATTTAGGTCAAAATTGAGCTTTGTCTTTTCTGTCAATAATGTTTTCCCAACTAGTTTTTCCAACCCTCCCCCAGTGTCAAAACTTTTCAGAGCCTAACTTTGAGTTGACTGGTGTTTGCAAAGTTATTCAAGTGTTTACATTGCCAGAAGCAAAGAAGTTCCAAAAGAGAAATGCTTAACTTGGCTGGGGGAAGACCTACATCAGCCCAGAGACCACAGGCACACTGTTCTGTCAGGACCCAGGACATTCCTCTGGCTGTCCTGGGTGATTCAAGACCCTGGCAAGGGGCTCAGAGACCTTGGCACAGAGTCAAAAACAGCTGTGCCTTTGATTTTAGTCCAGGGAAACAATTACCAGCTTTGTGTGAAGATTTAGAAGCCACAAGAGTTTGAGTAGAATGATAGTTAATTTGTCACAGGGTGAAAAAGTAGAATTTTTGGGGTTTTAGAATGGGGGATCAAGAAGCAAGATGGAGGAATCTGGGCTTGTCCTGTCCTTCTTCTTCTTCTTCTTCTTCTTCTTCTTCTTCTTCTTCTTCTTCTTCTTGTCCTCCATCTTCTGCTGTGATGGTGACACTTCTGGATTGGATTAGAGACAGACTGTCTGACATTATTGTAAATAAAGTACAGATAGTTCTTAGTATAAAAAGTTAACACCATCCCAAGGGCACATGCTGCGCCACAACCCAACCTGCTGGACAGATCTCAGCAGGTCAGAGAAAGAATGTAATAGATAAGAAAAAATAAACAACCTTGAAAAGCAGAACCAACAAATCTCAACTTCTTCTTCGATGGCAGGGCTGGGAAAAAAAGACTTTTTAATACCTCCGGGGTCATCTCAACCACAGAAACCTGAGACTGTTCCCCTTCTCCCAGCCCTGTGCCACGTCCAGGTCACCAGCAGCTGATGTGGCAGCACCTAAGTCCTGACCAAACTCCAGGACAAAGGAGAGCCCAAGGGATGCTTTAGCTGGAGAGAGATGATTTCACATGTGAAGATATTGGTTTCCATAATGGCTGATGTGGGTTTGATTCCTGCTGTGGAAAACTTTCATTTCAAGGCATTTCCAGATCAGTTTGTTGGGCTCATGTTATATTAGGTGACAGCTTAGGAAAAAAAGACAGATCAGGCAGAATTGAAGGTGACAGGTCCTTCTCTTGGGGTGATTGAGTGAAATGTCCTTGGTGTCAAGAGAACAGTGAGGGAAAAGAAAGAACAAAAACACTGAATGTTTCTCATCAAAGTTAAATTTCCCAGGATTTCAAAGGACACATGAAGAATGCCTAAGATTTGCTTGGTTCTGCTGGTGCAGAGGGTGGATATCACCAACAAATACAATTATTTAGAAGGAACATTTACTCTCAAAAAGAGCTGGCTTTGGTGTATGTGAATATAGAAATAATTTCCAGATAATTCTTGCATGAATTAACTAACCATGATTATGTAGTGCAGGAACTAGAAAAGCCCTGCTCCCTGTGTCCAGACAACATGTATGAAGTAAGATTCAAGTGCGATAAAACAGAGATGTGAAACTGTGATAGAGATCTTAAATGTTTAAATGCAAGAGGGCATAAGCCAAAATACCACATGAAATGAGAAAGAGAAAGCTGATTGTCAAGCTGATGTGGGAAGAGGCTTCAGGAGCTAGAAAAATATGCATGATGTAGGAAATCAAGGAGGTAATAGTCACATTATCCCAGAGGAGCAATGTACAGCAGTGCAAGAGGGGATGTATAAATGGACAGCTTCAAAGCTGCCCCATTTGCCATTTTAAGCTCTAACACAGCTGAAGACCTGTTGCCTCAGATCCCTGCCATGGAAATAGAAATGTGCCTGAAGGCAGGGACTAAAGGAGGAGCCAGGCTGGCTCTGGGCATTACAATACCAAGCAGCAGATGTGTGACTAGGTGTGTGCTTTGTTTTGTGGAAAATGAAGCGAAACTGGAACACTTTCCTTATGCATCAGGGCAAAAAGTTCAAAAGAAAAAGAGATAAAGCATTTACCATCAGAGGGAAGAGGAGATAATTTTGGCAAGACAGCTGATATGAACTCTACTCTTAGCTCTACAGTAACAACCTTAGTCTGGAAAGTTACTTGAAAAGAAGGCAAGAGTCCAGTCCTCCTTTGATAGTTACTGTTTTTTCTTTCTGCTATTTTAGTACCTGATATACTTAATGAGAAAATGTCAAAAATTTCTCATAGCAAAGACAGTGAATGTGTTGAACCCTCTATGAGTAGCAGCATGGTTCACAAGAAATAGGAGAATTAATACCTGGCAGCAAACTAAAATCTTCAAAGAAAAGATCGAAAACACATTTCGTCTTCTAGGGTTTTAATATTTGCATGTTGAAAATACTGTAGCCTTTCATTGTGAAGACTAAGAGGACACTCCTATTGTTTTCCAAAATTTTATTTGCGCCAAGATCCTCCTAGGAAGTCCTGAGAGAGCAAGGATTTGAAGGACACAGTGATTTGTCCCTTGAGTATGTACTCAACCATGGATTTTTTTTTTTGGAGCTGCCTGACATGTTTCCAAACAATGATGTTTCATACTTGACAGAAGTGGTAGCACTCCCAAACATCTGCATTCAATTCTGGGCAGCTTAATTAATTAAGTGCTTATCTTAATGTGCCATGGGAAAAAAACCCAAAAGTTTTCTTAGCGGAAATAGATATAATGTGCTGACAGAATGTTAAAATACAATTGGTAATTAGTGTGCACTGAGAGTTAGAGCAAGAGTCAGAATTTGGGAAAGGATTTGAGCTGCACAGTAACAGAATAGAACAATTGTTTTTCTTTCTCTGATGTTTCTTATAAGACAAATGTTCTATGAGCTGTTTTCTTTGAGGATTTGAAATCTTCCATGGAGGGTTGGCATCTGGAAATTGTCCCTTTCCATCTGGTTGCTGCTCCCAAGTCTTGAAAGATTTAGATGCATTTGGCTATTTCCCTTGTGTGAATGGCTCCAGTGAATACTCAGTTCTTCCTCAGACTTTTTCTTATTACCAATGGGATGAATTTATCTAATTTAGTGTAATATAAGAAACCAGAGAGATACCAGAAAAGCAGCTGGAGTTTAAATTAGCAAGAGAGGTGAAGGACAAGAAGAAGGGCTTCTGTAACAGAATTGGAAAAGGAGAATTAAAGAAATTGTGAGCCTGCTGCTAAGAACAGCTAGAGATGGAGGGACAAAGGACATGGAAAAGGTGGAGGAGGTCAGTGCCTTTTTGCCTCTTTTGCTGTCCAAGACTGCCTTCAGGCTCTCCTGCTCCTGAGGCTGGCTGCAGTCTCCTCTGCAGCAGTACCCCGAGGAGAGGAGGACAGAGGAAGGGAGCAGTCAGGCAAGCTGGGCACGTGGAAGCCCGATGGTCCAGAAGGGATGTCTCTGGGAGCACCAGAGGAGCAGGCCAGCATCACCATGTGGCTGCTCCATGGCAGCTTTGATGGGCATCACAAAGTTTATGGAGTGAGGCTTTTGGAGGTCCTGTCCTGGTGCTGGAATGTCAGAAGGGTGAGTGGGCGCAGCCTGCATGGACATACCTGCAGCACACGTTGTGCCTGGTGAAACTGCTTGCCTTCTGTGACCCGACAGATGACTCACAGTGAGGAGACAGGGGTGGATGCTGTGTATTTTGACTTTAGCAAAGCCTTTGGTGTGGTTTCCCACAGTATCTTGACAGCCAAAATGGTGAGATATGTTTGGCTCAGTGGACAACAAGCAATAAGGTGAATGGATAATTGCTTAGACTATGTGTCTTAAAAGATTTTAATCAATAGTATAACGTGTACCTATTTGGTGGTCACTGTGATAGTCTTCAGGGATTCCTATTTGGGACAGGACTGCTTGATGTCTTTAAATTTCCTGGATGATAGCACAGTGTGCACTACTCAGAAAATTCACAGCTGATACCAAGTTGTGCAGAGGGAGATCTTGCTAAACTGGAGCAATGCATTGATTGGACCCTCATGAAGCTCAGCAAAGGGAAGTGCAAAATCCTGCACCTGGGAAAGGAGAATCCCTGCAACCATCTGGGCCAGGGACTAAGTGATTAGCAGGCAACCTTGCAAAAAGGGAGATATCAGTTTGGTGCTGGAAGTTAAATATCAGTCAGCAGTGCATCTCTGTGGCAGCCAATCACATCCTGCACGGTTTTGGCATAACTATACCTAGGGGGTCCAAGGAAATTTCTGTTCCCAAGTATTTGGCATTTATGATGTTGTGCTGAAAGTTCTGCATCCAGTTTTGGGCTACCCACTACAAGAAAGATACAGACCTTCTGGGGCAAGTTCAGCTACAATCCCAAGATTGGGATTCATGGAGCTGGAGTACCTGATATAAAGGAAAGACCACGGGGATTGCTTTTTCAGCAGAATACAAAGCAAAGGGGAGAGTTCATTGCTGTCCATAACTATTTAATGGGAGGGGTCTAGAGAAGACAGATCCAAACTCTGCTCATAGGGGTGCAGTGAGAAGAGGCAACAGACAGAAATAAGGATAAGAAAAATTATGAAAAAATAGTAGGAAAAAAAATCTTCAGTGTAAGGAAGGTCAAACAAGGACACAAATGCCAATGGAAACTGTGGAGTCTCCATCCCAGGAAACACTCAAACCCAACAGAAGGCATCCTAGGCAACCTGCTCTAGCTTCCCTGCTTCTAGTGGGAAGTGGACTGGAGACTGCCAGAGTTCTCCTCAACCTGGAATACTCTGCAAGTCTCTGGCAGCGTTAATCCTCTGATAGCAACACTGTGTGAAATTAGAAGATGGTGGATTAGAGACCACGATAAAAGCAACTGTTTTGGTTGGCCAGTCTAGGTCTGGGGGTGTTGAGAACATCTGAGATGCAAGGGCAGACAGAAGAGCACTTTGGGATTTGTCTGATTTGGTGAGCCAGTCCTGCAAGAGGTGGGGGAAGGAACTGATGCAGGGGCCAAACATAATGATTGTGACGCTATTAAGAGCCTGATGGAAAATCCTGACTCTTTGCATGGTAAATGCTTTTCATATCAAATTGCAAGTGAGAAATGGGAGAGAGATCAGCATTTCATGGCTGATAACTGTTTCCAGAATGAGCTAGGCTAGAGTGCCACATCCAAGGCTCCAGAGCTCTGAAAGCAGTTCAACCTGAGACCTCAGCAATACCTTTGAGAAAAGGCAGGTGGTTCTTTCTGCTGTTCTCCTTTACAAATTGCTCATGAAAAAAAACACAAAGTGAAAAATCTTAAAAGATGTCTTATTTAGTGAAATAAATCTTTAGAGCTGTCACTTGAAGAACAATGATTTTTAAGCTGACTTTGAACAAAGAGTTTGTGTGATATTCACTGTGAACTGACTGTAGTCAGTGGCTTGCTCACTCTAGCTCTAGCTCAGATGTTTGCCTTGTATGTGCAGCATGACACCCAACCTGTTCTCAGTGTCCCAAATTCATAGTGCTGATCCTCTTTTTCAGTGAGAGGCTCTAATTAGTACTGCATTTCTCCAAAAATGTATTTTCTTCATT
This sequence comes from Molothrus ater, assembly GCF_012460135.2. Classification (NCBI taxonomy): domain Eukaryota; kingdom Metazoa; phylum Chordata; class Aves; order Passeriformes; family Icteridae; genus Molothrus; species Molothrus ater. The sequence goes on along the minus strand of NC_050479.2, from coordinate 14,636,011 downwards.
TACAGAATAAAAAATTAATTCTGGGAATTAATTTTCATTATAAAAAGTAACATTTCAACATATTATTAGTTATTATCTAGAGAATGGCTGGCAGCCTCATGTTACAGGCTAGTTTTTCCTAGATGTGACTTGCAAAATTCTTTTTTGAGAGAGGCTGCTAATGCACTCTGGCCATTACCATGTACCTAATAATTGCAAAGGACATAACTACCTGAATTCAGGATTTTCACTAGTAAAATTGGTGTTCTCAGAATTCTGAAAGGGCTGTGTCAAATAGAATCCTAGAATGCTTCTCCACAAAGCCATTTCTATCAGCAAGCTCACAATACTGTTTCTGTCTCTGCTGACATATATTGATTCTAAGTTTTCACGACAGAGATAATGGCTTTGCTAATGGCACAGTAAGCATCACAATTTACATCGGCCATAAATCATCAAGTATCTCAAGAGCATATAGTCTACCATGAATGAGCTGAGTCATAAATTGTGTCCCTGTTACATTTGTGTCAGTCCAGCCAACCTATATCGCTTATCTCTGCCCAGCCTACACATTTCAAAGTGCTACAGGAGAGGAAGGAAAAAAAAAAAGACAACAGATAACTCTAGAAATTGATTTTCAGACATGTAACAACACATCTAAGAAAGGTCAGCAAGTAACTCCTTCTTGGGGTTGTTGGCAAAATAAAGTAAAATTGACACAAACTAAAAAGAAAAGGATGACAGCAAATTTATCTATCTGCCCCCTGGCTTTCAAGTATACCTGTGGCCTCATCATTTAGGAGGAAAGACATGGAACCCAGAGAGCACCACACACATGGACAGTGCATTAAACTGGACTTTTTGTCCTTCCTCAGGAGCAGGTGGCTTTGCTTTTGGAAGTGGTGTGGCACTTTCCCAGCCTGCTGTGGAATAGCTCTTCATGGGCAGCCAAGGAGTTAATTTAAATGATGCTCTCTCTGCTCCCTGCCAGGAAGATGAGCCTTCCTGGCCAGGGCAGGGGGCAGAGTGACCTGCTGCTGCAGGGGACACAAATGCAGTCTCAATTTTACATAACTGCTTTAAAAAATTTAAGCTGTCATGCTTCAAGACACAAGGACTTGACTGAATGGAGGGAGCAACCCTTGGCCAGTTTTCCACTAATCTCTGTCCTGACTGCTGTGCATTTTATCCATGTCTGACATTGACAAATGCAGTGGTTGTAAAAGCCTTCAGTAAAAGGAAAAGATTGAGGTAGGCAAGAAAATTAACACAAAGTTTAGCCTCAAGCTGTTCTCTGCTAAATGTTTTCCTGGCATTCTTTCTGCTGGGGCAGTGCTGCTTTGAGACTCAGGACTGTGATGTGCTGTGATGTGCTGTGCCATGTGGGCTTTTAAATAAGCTGATGTCTAGTCAGACTCTGGATTTCTCTCCCATGAGCACCAGTAGTTGTGAACACTTGCCAGGGTTTCTCTTCAGACCTTCAAAATTTGTGCCTAAATTTGTCTTAGTACATAGATTGTATCTTGTCAAAGTCACATTGGGCTCTTGGATAGTTCAGCTTGGGAGAAGACAGATCAGTCTGCTGGATGGTTTATCAGGTCTGAAAAAATGGATTGCTCTCTTTTTGAGGGTTTATGCAGGGCCTTGGTGGAATCAGCAATGCAAGCCCAGTGCTGATCATGGAATCATGGATTGGTTTGGGTTGGAAGGGACCTTAAAGAGTAAGGCCAAGGCCCTCTCCAGCCTGGCCCAGCCAGGAGCAGAACCCAGCCTGACTGCTTGAGATGCAAAAACATTTGACAGGAATAACATGAAGTGAGTCTACAGAGCAGGCAGCTGCAGTACTGCCTTTCAGCAGAGCTTGAATGGCAATGCAGAGTATTTTAAAATGTTTTGATATCTCTCTTAGGCCAGGAAAACCCAACAGATCACCTCACCCATGCTGCAGAAAAACCTTCAATGATTGTGGAGGATCCTCATTCGAGTTAGCAGGCTCCACAATGCCTACAGCTAACTCTAACCTGGACAGGAACTGAACCAAGATATTTTGCAGAATAGGTATTCACAAATAACTGTTCTATCTCTTGATCTTTGCAAGTACCTCATTTTATTTAGAAGTATTGCTTGTGAAAGTTGGAGCTGTTAGCACAGATTGTGAATATGAAAAATTTACAAATAACAACACTGACATAAATTAAATTGTTGAATAGTGAAACAGTTGGCTAATTTTTTTGCAATGTCCTTTGCTGAGACTCAGCAAAGCCATGAGAACCCCAGGTTACCCTGACTTCCTCAAAGTCATCATAAGATCCTTTTCTACTCTGAGCAGAGATGCACAAGCCAACATATGGAATTTTCTTATTTTATGTAATGCAGACAATTAAGCAAAAATTAAATTCTGAAGACAAAAGTAAGCACAAAATCTGTAAATTCCCTTCACATTGGACCTGTGTAGTCATTTTTTTGATGTTGAAGACATTTCATAGAAGTTTTGTTTGTTTTTTTTTTACTTAAACTGTGCCCATTTGAAGCCTGCTGTCAAGCACAGGAGTCCTGGAAATAACAATTTCTAGCTAGAATGCCTTCACATTCACAAAAATGTCATGTTGGAGTTTTCTGCCCTGCTATGTATGTTCCATTTTAGAGTAATAACTCATTTTCTTTGTAGGTGAATAACATATGATCTTTAATATTTGAATAGCCCCTCACACTGTAAAATAAAGTACATTTTGAAATGTTTTACTTTTAAATAATACTATAATTAGTATGTGTTTCATTAGAAGGTGTCTCAAGAACCTTCCTATTCTTCTTCCTAAGGAGCATTCAATCAAATTCTGTTATTCTGGGGCTGGAACATGAGAACTACTGTGATAAGTTTAGGATGCAGGGTGCTTGCTGTGGAATAGGAGCATCCTGCTCCATAGAAAGCAACAAATAATTAAATAGAACTGGTCCCTTCATAAATGAAACATTGTACAGAACTTTCTCCTTTCTTCTATGAGCATTTGAAAAGAACTAAAACTCTTTTATTTTCTTTTTCTCCAGCAAGATTGCTTTAGGTAGAGGCTACATTTCAGCAAAAAATTTTCATAAAGAAAATAAAAAAGGTTTTTTAATAGTTGCCACCTCTTTTTGTTTCATCTTCAAAGTCAAATATTTTGCTGTGGGCCTTTACCCAAAGACTGCTATGATAAATAATAGATGCTATACTATTTGTAAAATGTTATTTTTATGTTCTTTCTATTTCAACAAATACTGCCCTTTTCTAATATTAAGAAATCACTGTGGTTGGTATCTAACAGTATTTTTCAGCACAAGAAAAATGATCTTCACTTTCTTTTACTCATTTGTTCTTGACTAAACTTTATGGGTACATTTCAGCTGGAAATAAATTAATACCATGATTGGGGCTCCCCTGATATCACTGCAGAGTTGTGGGTGGGAGGAGGGGAGAAGAGAAAGGCATGATTGCCTCTCTATAAATAGAGCATTCTCTGCACATCACCAATTCTGCACAGATGTCTGTCAATGACATAGATGCTGCTCCAGAAATTACCTAAACAGCTGCATTCCAGGCAGAGAGGAGACAATTAACAAATGGATTTGGGTTGCAGAAGCATTTCATTTGGTGACAGATGTTTGGATACAATCTTACTTTTTATTTATTGAATAAATGCTCTTAATCTGATTTCCTTCTATTATTTGCCAGAAGAACATAAGTAATTATTTTCTAGGTGAATATGTTTATATCACAATCTAAGAGTCAATAATTTATTACTTTACAAGAAAAATAGATGCCTTTTAAGTACTGTTTGACTAACCACAGACCCACTCCCTGGGCAAAGGACATGCACAACATTTGATGAGGGAATATATAAAATCTGAAACAGAGGGGCTGCTTTCCAAGAAGAGGACAGACTTCTCAGGGAGAGCTTTTCCAGGAGAGTGTTGGCCCACCTCTTACAAATGTCCCTTATGGGGATGTATACTCAACTTTTCAAGTTGAAAAATTCTGGAAATTCACTGGTAAATGAAGAAGTCCTAGGTTTTTATATAAATACTTTTGCCTAGAAAATAATTCTTTACATAATAACAAACTGCTGGATAACCTGGAGGAACATGAGACAAATTCAATATCCAGGATTATGCAGTCAGAATAGGTAACATACTTGTGCCTCCTTGTCTTAAAACCTATACATCCTTAATAATTCTCTGGATAACTTTCAGATTTTGGTAAGGAGTGCTTAGAAATACCATGGATAAGGGTTTACCTTGCTTGGTAGTTCCCTCTCTTGTCTCCCACCAAAACAAACCTGGAGCTCTCCTAATGGGACTAAGATTGCACTACTTAATTTGCAGCTATTTCAAAAATATTTGAAATATTTTCCTTTTTCCCCTGCTTTGCTAAATAATCTGTGTGGCTGTTCCAGATCAGCTGGCATTAAGAGGGGGCTGGGGTGAAGGAGACAAGGCAAGGGGAACTGGAAAGGCATTTCAGGGAGTGTGGGGAGCGAGGCAAGTGCAGTGGCAAGGAACTAGCTGCTGTGATTTAAAGCACGTGGTACGTGTTAGCATGGAGCAAAGCACATGCAGGGAGCTAATGGAGCTGGTGTAGTCTCTCAGAGGAGATAATTTAGGTATGCTGGATATCTTAACTACCTTTTTAAAAGCCTGGAATAATTTGGTTCTAATTTCTGAGCAGGGACTTGCAGCCCACACAGCAGTAAGTCTTGATAATTATTAATTATATGTTTTCCTTCTGTTCTCTATGACCTTGTTTGTAAAAGCTGTGTGGTAAAGCTAGAATTTTAAGAGGTTTATGGGCTCTGGCATGCCACCTAGCTGGAAAAGAGGAAAATATTTAAAGAAGAAGTGGATAACAGAAAGTATAACCTTGAGCTTGCACCCTTTCAGAAGGCACTGAAATGCAGAGTGCACTCATCCAGCACCTTTGGCCACTGAAGGAGTGAGGAGGTGATTTCCTGGTTTAGCTACAATTGAACTTCACACACACACTCTCTCCTTTCAGTCTGATCTAAAATGGCATCAGGCAGCAAAGGCATAGGGCAAACCACCCATGGAGGAAATTCTAGCTTGAAAACCTGCCCTAGCTTTATCCCAGCAGAGATCCAGACTCCACAGCTTTGGCTCCAGCATTGTGGAGCATCACAAAAGGAACCACTCAAGTACCATGGAGAACACAAATTAAATCTGAAGAGGAGAAACTTTGGGATGAAATTTTTGTTTCTGCTTCACTACCTCACAAGAAGCTGCACTACTCTCCTGCTGCAAGATCACCATGTTCCTTTCCAAATGTGGATATTAGTCTAAAACCCAGCCTGCAGTAAATGTGAACACTTCTGTTGTTTTTTATGTTGTATCTACTTAAAGAAATTCTGCCCGCTGATCTTTCTCGAGTTGCCTGACTCCCCCCAAAATATTTTTTCCCACTGGAAATAATGAAGCAACCTGACTTGCAATGGGAGAACAATGTTCTGGAAACCATGAAAGCAGCCTGTTTGCCACAGTTACAAAGAAAAAATATAATTGGACCTGGATTTCAAGATGTTGAGGAGATACAAATTGATTTTGACTTCTCTGAAAAATAAATTGGCCTTCAATCCTTGACACACTCAGAAGAAATTATTTCCTTACTAGTTCTGTCATGGTTTTCTTCCACAGGTTTGGAACATAATGTCATTCTCTGCATGGTAGTTTGTGTAGTAAGTGAATTATTGCAGTGTTGTTGGGAAGAGGCCCTAAGAAGTTCAGACACTATAAAAACAGAGCCCACCCACACTTTACTTTTAACATTATCACACAACACAAGCACAGATATCTCAAATTAAGTTAGAAATCTCAAACCTTTTATCTCCTGCCCTTTTGACTAACAATGTAATGTGTTTCTCAGCTCTTTAAATTGCAGAAAGTGGTCTCACTAGAGTAGCAAACTTCTGTGATAAAGATTTATGCACAATTATGACTAGTAGGAGAGGAAAAGCAAGGCAGTGTTTTATGAAGGCATAGATGTCTGCTGCAAAAGGTAGATTGAGCTGGGAAAGTTAGGGCAGTAATAGAACACCCTTTCTTGCCTGAATAATATTTTAAAACACATCACTGTTTGCAGTGGGATGAGTGCTGCAAAGATGTCACAGCTAGCTCCCAGAGCTGCTTGGAAAATGGAAGAAATTATTAATTCCTCTGTTATCTTCCCTTGTCTTTGTCCTCTCCACATTTGCTTTATCTCTCATTTGTGTCTTTCTTGTGAATCCATAGATGTGCCCTTTCTGAGATAAAGTGCCTGTTTGCTTGGCTGGGCTCTCTAGTGAATATGGAAACAGTGACAGCAGTGGCTCAGCTCCTCCTGGTGAGGACTAGAAGCTGAAAACTGGTCAGCAGAACCCCTGACATTCAGATTAAATGCTGCCAAAATTCACTGTCTGGGAGAGACTTGGAAGAGATTGCATTTGGGCCACTGATTTTATTTCACAAAGAAAGCAGCTTGCTAATGTGAGAAAATAAAGGTTGGGAAGAGAAGAGAAGAGAAGAGAAGAGAAGAGAAGAGAAGAGAAGAGAAGAGAAGAGAAGAGAAGAGAAGAGAAGAGAAGAGAAGAGAAGAGAAGAGAAGAGAAGAGAAGAGAAGAGAAGAGAAGAGAAGAGAAGAGAAGAGAAGAGAAGAGACCATTACTGTGCCCACCTGCTGCCAGGCAGGAGAAGGAGGGAGACATCAACCCTAAATAGAGTTTCTGCAGCTTGTAAGCACATTGAGGGCAAAAGCAGAAGTATAGGAGGAAAATTTGGTGCCAAGGAAAGGCAACAGAGTCTTGAAACTATCTTTAGTGCCACTGATGGTTTGGGTCTCAGTCCTTAGGAGAGCAACAATAATTAATGGACTTGTGTGGATGGGCTTTAGAGAGCTGGAAATCTCTGGGAGAGCCATTCCCCAGGCAGAAAAACTCAGTCTGCAGCAGACAATCAGGCCTGATTGTCTTTATTTCCAGATCAGCTCCAATGGGGACTGCAGACACATGGCTGCTGTATCCTCTGTGGTGCTTTGTGGGAACACAGACCACCTGGAGCATCACGTCTGCTCTTCCACTGCTTTATTTTTAGAGCCAGTCATCACTCTTTTCCTTAACAGCTGCTCAGAAGTCTCAAGTGATTCACATTTTCTTGTCCTGCTCTCTATTTAGTTACATCAAAATTTAGAAGCCCTGGTGCAAAAAGAAAGTAATTAATACACCATTACTTTATTTGCAATCCCTGCACCCAGTGTTACATTTCCAATGACATATTCTTATAAAACACATAAGTGCCAGGAAAGTTAGCATGTTATATAAACAAAGCAGCTGTCCCAGAGGAAGATTTGCCCTGTTGTAAATCTCCCTGTTGGGGATTTTTGCTCCATTAAATTGAGCATGCAGTGAGAGAAATGACCACAGCAGTGAACAAAAACTCCTCAGCAAAGGGAAAGCACCAATAGATATAACATACAGCAACCTCTCTACACAGTGCACACTTCTGGCTGCTGTCACCTGGAATCAGATGGACTTTGAACATTGTGCCCCAGGTTATTACATCTCTAGTGTGTGTCAGAGATATTACAGGTGCTTTAAATCTTGGGCTTTTTCTGGCAATATTGTACAGAATCACTTACCTGTCACCTGACAGTATAATACAGAGTTAAGGAGAATAAGATCTTTTCTTAATGTTCTTTTCAGGTCCTAAAACTTCAGTGATTTTTTTTTACTGAAATTAATATGCTGGTTTTTTGGTAGTATTAGAGTGCCTAAAACTACAGCTGTCCACAGCAGTCATCTGCAGCAGAAGAATAAGGGTTATTCAGCTTTAATGTGTGATTCAGCCATAAGAAATGGGCGTCTTTAACCAAGCTGATTCCAATGAAAATTTACTTTTAAAACAAGCCATTTCCATCAGTGAAGAAAGATGGCAGTGTAGTGAGAACATATTGTCTGGCACAAGCAGACCCTATCAGGTCTGGCTGTGGCCTTCCAGTGGTATTATGAGCCTGACAGCCAATCACTCAGTGCCCCTGTTCCTCAGCTATACCTATAATAAAGGTGATTATTCTTTGCCAGGCTATTCCTTTTTTTCTTGTCTCTTCAAGGCATGGACTGCACGATGTAGGACCATCCTACAGGGCATTGTTTTTATATCAGTAGTACCTTCAAATACAAAATGTAGGCTAAAGCATCTGGTTTGGTTGTTATTATATACGTTTATTATATAAAATAAAGGCTATTTTAGATTTAGCAAGGGCTTCATCCCAGAACACAGCTGCTAAGCAAACCATCCATTTAGAATTACTTTTGGATTAAAATACATCGGGTTTTAAATAATTCCAACTTTTGAATGAACTGTGATGGCATTTTGTTAATGAAGGGTAAAATCTTCAAGTTTTACCTTTGTAAGGTTTCTTGCCTGGTTAGGATGTTTTAGCATATGGTCCCCGCTGCATTAATTTTGGATATGCAAAGCATGGAGGGTGCTGGGGGTTTTTGGGTCAGACAGACTTGTGGTACATCATGCCAAGAGCAGTGGAGGAGATGGGAGAGGCTTTCCCACCTGGAGGGGCCCTGGAAACACATGTGGACACAGACAGGGCCTGTGTGGTTCTTCCAGACAGAGGGATGGGCAGGATGCATATTCAGTTCCCAACTTTATTAACTAGCTTTTATTAAGCCAGAAATGCCTTTGAGCTTTGTAGATCTTTTTACTTTGGTCTGGCTGTTTGTGCATTAACTTGGAAGATTCACCAAATTCCAGTCTATGCTTGTAAGGCTTGAATCACCATGCTGTTCTGGACCTTTACCTTTTTTCTTGCAGCTGATAAGTTAAGACCTTTCTGTTCTCCACAAGACCACAAGCATTTTTTAAGGCAGCACATTGCTTCTTTTTCTTTCCTGCTGCTGCAGTTGTTTTGTAGAAGACAAGATGCTTTGCAATGAGCCACAGGGAGGCATATTTTCTTCCTAGATGTGGCTTTAACCTGCACAATTCAAGCAACAAAAGCCATGTTTTGTGTAATTGTGGGAAAGTGGATGTAACTAATGATCAATACCAAGAATTGAACCATTTTTCCCATTTGCAAATTATCAATAAAAGGCCTGGGGTTTAATGATTTGCTTCTCATTCCAAACTAATCAATCAGGAAGGAAACTGTAAATTAATCTCAGCATATTCACTGAGCAGGTCTGGATGCTGATGCCTGGAAACTTTTCAGACAGGGGAGGTGAGTCCAGGAGCCTTCAGGGGCACCGAGTGAACAGCCCTGGCAGGGTGCTGCAGAGCTGGCCCCTGGGGAAATCCAGCCAGATGAATTTTAAATCCTGCCTGGGGCAGTGGTGTGGCCTCACCACATGTGCAGTGTCAGAGAACCTGCCAGTGCTCTGCTAGAGAGCAGAGAAACAGCATCCCTGCTCTCCAGTACTTGCCTGGGGACTTCACTGTGTTATCATCAGAATACATTTTGTCTGTGCTTTCAGACCTGTTACCCTGAATTTCCTTGCTGCATGGGGTTTGATATGCCCAATATATTGGGGAATACCTGTTCCAGAGCCTTCCCATGGGATCTGCATGCTTCTAAATAAACAGTCTGCTTTTCCCTGGAAAGCTTACAATCATATCTAAAATGTGTTCCTCTGCCTCTTTTCATTTTAAATGCAAGCAGCACTTTAAAATACACACAGAAGTGTCCATAAGGTTTATATTTTCTCTAAAAATGCCTTACAGATCAATACTTACAGGGGACTCTTGTGGGAGCCATCTTCTGCCTCTCTGTCCATCTTCAGCCTCTCTTCAGGTCCATTCAAGCCAGATAGAAATACCCAGGAACGCACAAATCTTTATTTATGTGACTTTTCATCAAAATGGTAGCTCTCCTCTTTGGGTATGGCTCTTCCTCACCATAGAGTAGGTTTAGGGTTCATGATAGTTGTCAGGTTTGGAAGCCCCCCAGAGCTGTATTTCAGGATTTGTGTTATCCCATGTGGCATGAGGCAGCTGTGGGCTGGCTGCTGGTGCCTTGTTCCTCAGCCTCAGATGAGTGGGGACCCTTGGAACTGGTTGGGACCACTACAGCTGTGCAGCAGAGCTGAGGCTTTCAGTGCAGGAACCTTCCTGACTGATAAGGATTGTCATTTCTGTACAAGTTCCCTTTGTGTCTGTTTAGCATTGCTCTGGGTTTTAAAAGGTTTTAAGGTTATCCACATGACCAAGATCAAGCTGCTGGTACCATGTCTTTGCTGAATATAGCTGTGCAGTCCTGCTGATAAATACCTGACTCCTCCAGCCAGGTAGGTTATCCCTCCATGTCTAATCTGTCACAAAAGATTTGTGTTTGAAAGCAAAATAACAGTTTTCTTACTTTGTTTTTTATTACCGTAAATCTGTCAAAGGCAAGCAGCAGGAGCAGAGCTCTACATCCTGAGGGGAAAGAAGAAAAAAATATTGTTTTGATGGGAAACTCAGCTAAATCGTTTAAATTAAGAATTACTGACACTGAGGCTGCTGGAGGTGCAAATGGAACATCTAACTGCTTGAAACAAGAGGCTGGAAAAAGTCAGAGAAATTGTATAAAAATAAGTTGTGGATAATATTCCCTCTTCTCTGGTGGTTGTTAACCTAAGATTTTCCTCAGCAAAACACCATAGGACTATTTTATGGTGAGGAAATGGTCAATTTACTGTTGAACCGGAGGGCTGGAGTCTGAAGAAGCAGTGGACAGAATGTATCTGAGTAGGAAGTGGAGGCTGAATTTTCAGACTGTGGTATCTAATGCCTGGGTGTGCCCTCCCAGCCAGGAAACCTCAGCCTCACACAGAAGCACCCATTTCAGTGGTGAGCAAGAACTGCCTCACTTGTCCAAGGGCCCTGCTGAGAACTGCTTTAGTGCATAAGCTCCTGGAAGAACACCAAAGTGTTTCTAATGAAAGACATGAAAGCCTGGACAAATTGGTGAAGATGGTACAAAATGATGCTGCAATTCACTGCAGAAGGCTCCGTCCCTCCTGAGCAAAGACCAATGTCCTGAGCTACAGGGCTAATCCACTGCAGCACTTTTCATCAAAGTTAAAGTCAGAATGTAGAGTTAGACATTCACCTTGGCCATGTAATTAAATAAAGACATCAGCAAGGGCTTCAGCAGAGACAGCACCCTAACTTTAAAGACAAAAAGGTGGATGCAAAATGCCTGTGTGTGAAATGGCAATATTGATTGCAGACTGGATGTGAGGGAGCAAAGCAGCAGCATGACTGAACAAGGGTGTACAAGCCTCACTATTCATGATAATTAACATTTGAAGGTCAAAGTGTGCCTTAGATGCAATTTGCTGCATTGATCTCAAAACTCTTTACAAAAGGAATGTTTATTCTTTACAGAAAACTTTCTCTCCTTTTGGCATGTGCAGCCTGGTTGGTGGTGGGAGCTCTGCACATGTATCCTGAGTGAACACAGCCCACCTCTGAATGGCATCCCAAGCATGCCAGCCATATTGACCTAGGAAATGTGAGATTATTATAGCCCCCCAAATGAGTTTGCAGTATTACTCAAAGGCAATAAACTATTTTTTATGAACAGAACACAAGACATTAAACATTTCATTAATGACAGCTTCACATTTCTTTGAAGCCATTATGATTAGAGACTTATGCATGATGAAATTGCTTAGATTTCAGTTTCTCCTTCACTGGTCACAAAACCAAATCTAATATATTTTTTTTTCCTCGTGCAAATTCCCCCTATGCAGTGTGGTGCCTCCAAGGCACACATTTCATTTTTATTAGCTGGGCAGTGTGAGTCATGCTATTAATCGGTATCGGGAGCAGCGCATCACCAGACTGTCCTTTGCTGCACAGCCTATATTTAGAAAGGGAATGAGACTGCTGCTGGGTTATATAATGATGCAGCTATTTTTAGATCTCCATTATACCTAGAGAGCACCATCCTGCCATCTGAGCGGAGAGCAGCCAGCCTGACAGAGGTGTGATTATAGATTCGTCATCTTCCCTACCTTCCCCCCAGACACAGTTGCAATTTTGTTTACCTTACCATTATTTCTGTTTACTTCACCTGCAGTAAAAATTCCTCTGTTCAGACAAACAAAACGCAACCAAAACCCCAAAAAACCCCAACATTTTAGAACCTGTGATTACTTGTGGAAAGGTAAAACAAAATACAAAACAAAAACTAAAAATCCCCTACATTTTCATTTACTTTCCTTTTCAATTGCATGAAACTCATTAAATGGACTTAAAAATATACCCATATTTCTACTAGCACTGCACTAAAATTTTCAGATTCTGAGTTTTTCCCACTACTTCTTTTTTCTTTTATACTGATTTCTAGTGGCTATGAGTAGAAAAACCAATGAGAAATATGACTTTTTGTTGGGCCTGAGCAAACATAAGGATGGGGGAGTTAAGCATTTGTGTTGGAGGTAGAAATGTGTTTTTTGCTGTATCTAGCATGTCTCACAACAAAACATTGGTTCAGTCCTGCACAGCAGTTAGTTCAGATGAAATACATTTTCAGACAAATAGTTGCAAAGCAGATATTAACAATTTAAGGTGAGTTAGAAGGCTCAGGGCATGGTCTCTCTGTTTGCACATCTAAGGCATTTCAGACCTTGGATGTTCATTTGTAAATTTTCTTGAGCTGTAATTTTACTTGTAGAATAATAAATAGACCAGATTCCTGCCCTGGCCTCTTGGTGCCCACAGCATCACAAGCAGGAGGCTCAGCTCTTCTGGAGCTGCTGAAGCAATAATCTCACTGATGGAGTTAGCTCTCACCAAGGCACGGTGTCATTCCACAGCAGGCTCTGGCTGTGGGAAAGCATCAGGCTTGGAGCTGGTACAAAACTGGGAGGAGTGTCAGGTGCACCAGAAAGTCGTGCTGACATCCAGAGGGACCTCACCAGGCAGGAGAAAGGAGCTGTCCAGGAACCTTGTGAAGTTTAACAAGAGAAAGTGTAAAGTCCTGCACTGGGGAGGAAAAACCCCAGGCACCAGAACATGCCAGAGGCCATCTGGCTCACAAGCATCTTTGCAGAGAAGGATGAGGGGGTCCTGGTGGACACCAGCTTTGACAGGAGCCAGCAATGTCCCTACTTTTAAAAAAGGCCAACAGCACCCTGGGCTGCGTTAGGAAAAGTGTCACCAGCAGGTCCAAGAGAGTGACTCAGCCCTGGTGAGACACAGCTGGACTGATGGGGGTTGAACTTGACCATCTCTAGAGGTGTTCTCCCACCTCAACTTGTCTGCAGGCCTGGGAAGGCTGTTCCTCAGCTGCAGAGTCACTACCTTGACCTTTAAGATCCCTTCCAACCCAAGCCTTTCTGTGACTCTACAGCTGTTGAACAGAACAGTGTCAGCACGGGACAGTGGGTGCCGGGCACTGCCTGCTGGAGGAATCCCTGGGAGCCATTGGAGCGGATCCTCTGTGGATCCTTTATGCAGTGACAAGGTAAGGTATGTCAGAATGGATCTGTGGGACCTGAGGTGCCAAGAGCAGAGTTACCAAAGGTACTCTGGTTTTCAGCTGCTGTCAGATGCCTGCCTCCAAGAGGGATGCAACACATGCTCTGGAGTTGTGCAGCTTCCTATCAGTAAAGCAGCCAGATCCTTGTCCTGCTGTGCAATAAATCACCAGTTAAAGCTTTCCACCAGCCTGTGGGAGATTTGGATTTGTTCCTTCCTGTGCTCCCAGGAATTTATAGCCATGGGGCATGACTGAGGGCTGCTCAGAGTCCTGCTGGTTGAAGCCCAATTGCACACAAATGGTCAGGAGAGACCAGTGACAAGCTGTTGTGTTGGCTAAAAGTAATCAGCTCCTACCCGAACAAGTCAAATGCATTTTCTTCCAGCTTCCTGATTTTCCATGCATTTGTTTCTCCCCAGCCCATGGAGGTTCATGCGCCAGAGTGAAGCACAGGGAACCCCAGAGCAGTAAGTCCAGGTGTCTTTGTGTTGTCTTTGCTGTTGATTGTAACTGTGCTTGGCAGGGTGTAAAGTCCAGGTGCTGATTTTCAGCTGCTGTATGCAGGCTGGGTTACCTGATGCCAGGAGCAGGGACAAGGCAAGCAGGGAACACACCAAGGTCTGCATCTGGCAGCAAACATGCAGATGTCTAATAAGACAATAACTTTTCTCTGTCTCCTTTTCTCTTTTTGATCTTTGGTTTTCTCCCCCTCTTCTCTCATCAGGGTGTTAAATGTGTCTCTTATAACTCTATTCAGATACCCAGTGTTCACAGAACTGGCAAAAGTACAATACCCTTTGAAGCTCTGTCACAGCTGATTGAAATCTGCTACTGACTCAACAGTTTTCAGACAGATACAGTCATAGTGCAATCACATAAACGTCAGGAAAACAGGATTAAAAATATTTCCTTGTAGTATCAAAATAGTTTATTTATGCTGCTATAATACTAGTTACCTATACTATATTGTTATTGCCCAATACCTATGGCTAGAGGTGGTTTTTGCTAGCTTTGCAACAGTCCATGTCATCACAATGTGTCATCACAGGCCACTGTTTAGAGCAAGCACAATAGTTCCAGCTTATATCATCATGTGCTATTTGAAGTGCTTAGAAGACATCAGGCATCAGCCTCTTTACTGCAATTATAAGCAGCTTGTTTCTGCAAATTGAGATAGGTAATGATACAAAAACCTGATGAAATGGCACACATTTTGTTCCGGGCCAGGGTTGCATTTCTCTCAGGCCACAGGATTTATAAAATTCCTTCATCCCCTTTAGCCTGTACATGCAATGCATGCGTAAGTACCACAAGAGAATTAAAATATAAAGGGGGCACCGTCAACGTGATGGCCATTAAAATATGGTCACTGACCAAATCCCTTAATATACTGAGTTACTGCTGTTGGCTTTAAATACACTTTGGAGAGGATTAACTGCAAAGCATGTTAAACCAAGGGCATATCTCTCATCCTCAGCTGTCACAAATGGGATGTAAGTTTTGCATACAGAAGAAAGGAGAAGGATTTTGACAGCTGGAGATGCTTATCTTCCCATACCACAGGGAAGGCTGGACAAGATGCTGCCTGCCACCTTTCCAGGCTGACATTATCTACACATCAGTGAAGGTGCTGAATGTCAGTCTGTGATAACTGGGGAGCACCTGCTTCCATATGCAGAGGAGTTTTCCACCACACAACAGCAGCAGATAATGTTCTTTGAAGTGGGGCAGGGGAGGCAAGGCACAAAGCATGGATTCAGAATAGGCACCACCCTCACAAATTAATTTGAGGACTGTTTATTAAAACATGCAATAACATTGCAAATGCCTGTGTTAGCTGGCAATCATTATCCATCACATTTAATTAATCCATTGATATTTAACTTACTCTGAGCTTCCTGTTAATATATAAAGTCTGATTTATTGTGGTGGGTATTGAATAGTAAAAAAAATATTCCCACTAAGACAATAGGTCAAACTGCTGTGAAAGACAAGAACTGTTGCTGAAATATAAGAGCTTTTTGATGTCCTGGAAGGAATTCAGGCCAACCTGTTCTGGCTGGAGGTGGTACAAACCCAAGCTGTTGAGCCATTGCAGAGGGGGTGGTGCCATTCTGTCATCACTTGATGTACATTTGAGGTCCAGAATGTCTCTCTGTTTGTAGAAGAAGCTTTTCCAGATCCTACAGAGAGGTTCTCAGAAAATAATGATTAAAAAACTGTAATACCCCCACAGGGTATTATTTTAGTGTAATATTCCACTGTGGACCCTGTTTGTGTGTTGTGCTGTATCTCAACAGTTGTGTCCTCTTGTGCTGTAGGGCACTGCTCATGCTTGGTCAGGGAATCCCTTCACCTGCAAACATGTGCCTTCTCTATCCAGGCAGTCTCTTCAAACAGGGATGCTTATGCAGCAAAAGCTCTCAGTTTTTCCTCCTCACTGTGTAATGTCAATGTGAAACACCTGAGACCAGGCTTCAGAGAGCCCAGGTAAGGAGTAACATCCAAAACTTCTTTTTCTGCTGCCACATAATGAAACGAGGGTAAGGCACAGGGTAAGGGCAGGTAAGGGGGAGCTGAGCTCTCTAGCCCTGTGATTTACTCAGTCAGTCACTCAAGGAGAAGAATAGTCAGAGGTTGCTGCTCCCTGTTACAGGGACTGTCATGTGTCGCATTTTTGCAACCTACAACAAATTGTTCCCCCTTCTCTGCCAAATGAACAGCTCCATTCCCATGTGAATGGAGGCAGGTACACTCCAGAGGTAGGTAGAAATTTGGGTGTGCAACCACACTTAGAGTGCAATTAACCCAATCATTTAGGTTGGAAAACACCTTTAGATCACTGAGTCTAGACATTAACCCAGCACTGCCAAGTCCACCCCTAAGCCATGTCTCCAACACTACATCTACACATTTTTGATTTTTTTCCTCCACTGTGTAGGGCAGCCTGTTCCAATGCTGGTCTACCCTATCAGTGTAGAAATTTTTCCTAATAATTTCAATACAGCCATACTGTTGACATAGGTAACTGGCCCAGGAGAGCCATTGACCAGACAAATGCTGGTGTCTGTAACAGGTGAAACCCCTTGCTGACTCAACTGAGTGGAGTCAAGGTTCACGTACTTAAGTGCAGCAAACCATTATTAAATGATTCTGGTGCTATGTCCTGTCTCTCATCAGGAGGCTGAGGTCTTCCCTCAGCTCCACATCACCTCAGCCAGCCCTGTGTGGGTGTCTTGGCTGCCCTTTGGCGGCTCAAGTGGTGTTGGAACTCAGGACATCCCTCTGGCTGTTCTGGATGGCTCGAGACCCTGCCAGGGGGCTCAGAGACTTTGGCACAGAGCCCAAGACACCTGTGACTTTGATTTTGACCCATGGAGCAAATTAACACCTTTATATGAAGAATTACAAGTTAAGAGAGTTTAAGCAGAATAATAGTTTGTCATGGGGTGAAAAATAGATTTTTGGGGTTTTTAGAATGGGGGCTCGGGGTCCCAAGATGGAGGAATTTGGGCATGCCCTGTCCTTCTTCTTTCTTCTTCCTAGCCTCCATGTTCTGGGTGATGGTGGCACTTTTGGATTGGTTTAAGGTAGAAGCTCACTGTCTAACATAGGTGATAGGTATTGGGAAGTTATGGTAAATAATGCAACGTAGTTTTTAGTATAAAGAGACAACACCACCTCTGAGGCGGGCAGAGTGCCTCAACCTGACCTGCCAGACAGACCTCGGCAGGTTGGAGAAGGAATTTTATAGATAATAAATAATAAACAACCTTGAGAAGGAGAACAGAAGAATCCTGACTCCTTCTTCGATGGCTGGGCTGGGAAAAGAGACTTTCTAAGGCATCTCGGGGTCACTCTGACCAGCAGAAATCCCGAGGAAGTGGCACCAGGATGTGAGGCTGGGGAGCTGAACTGGAACCTGGCCTCCCACTGCTTACAGTCAGGGTTTGGGTGTGTTGCTCACATCTTGACACTGCACAGACCACGCTCAGCTTTAGCTGTCACACCCTGCCAGCACAGTCTCACTGCCAGTGTTTGTCACTGGCAAACCCTTGGTGACTTCCCTCTCAGACTGAAGGACTTCTGCTCCTGATGTCCCCAGCTGGCAGATATAGCACCCAGACCCTACAAGTCTCTGAACGCCAGGTTTTAGCTTTGGCTTGCAGATTTATGGAGCTACAGCAGCAAGAGGAAAAAGAACAAGCTTCAACTCCTCATGAGAGCAGAGCCTGAGGAGGCGGGAGAACAGGGGTGAATGGGGCAGTGCACAAGGTTTCATTGCTTTTACATATCAGGTCTCTTGGCAGACCTGCTTTTCTTTAATCACTGTTGAGTGTATTCTCAGTGTAATGTCTACAAATGGTCCTTCAAATGTATAAACAATTTTTTCTTGTATAATAGACACATAGGTAGTAAAACAGGGATTGCTCATTCCTGCTTAAGTGCTGGAGGGAGCTTGAGTATTTGGGAATAGCTGCTATAAAGGGTTTGAGGTCAGGATCCTTTGAGATTTTGAAATATTTCACCAGGTTTTTAACTAGCCTTAGTATACTGTCTCTCCCTGTCCCCAATTAGTGGGCTTTGTATTTTGGGATTCTGCTATGCATAAAAGTTCTGCTTTACCTAAAGGAAAATAAAACTGCCCTTTAGCAGATATATTGCTTTTCAAAGTAAATTGGTTTCACTATATTTGGAAGCCCATATGTGCTGAAAAAAGTCCTTTAACTGAGAAGAGTTACTCAAAGCCCATAAAATGAACACAGAGTAAATGTTCATGAGCTCAAACCAGGGAGCTGTTTCATTGAACTGCAGGAGACATAATAGAACTGTAGAACATTGTTTTCTCCTTTTCTTTCACTTTTTGTTCATTGCTATTCGAAGCAGGTGCTATCTAATGGTAGAAACAAGTTTTCAAGCTATATCCCTTCTGAGGTGTTTACAGAATTGATACAATGCAAATTAGGCAAATTCCAAGGCTTCCCTCAGCTTTCCAGCTCCCTGGTTTTCAAGTCTCCTCTTATACTGCAGAGCTGGTTTGGAAGTAGCACATCCTTTTGTGGCACTGGGCTTGGGGCACTTCTTGGGTCCATATCTATGCCTCACATTTTGCTTGAGCCCTAGGAGACCAGGGAGGGCCCAAGGACAGTTCTGGGCTACTGAGCTTCAGTGAACTGCCCAAGAGCTGGACCCTGGTACCACTGAGGAGCTCTCAGATCCCTCATGGTGAAAGCATTCCCAGAGCTGGAGCTGTGTGGGTGTCTGTTCTTAACATCTCAGGAGGATGGGCAAGAGCTGAGGTACCCTGGGATGGGAGAGCTCCCAGAGAGCCCTGCCTGAATTGTCCTGCACTGTGCTTCACAGCTGGGGAGGAGCTGCCCTCCCCCAGACACAGAGGGACGTGGAGAGCCTTTTGTTTTGGGGACAGAGAAATGAGTGTGTGAGTTCACAAGGGAGATTCCTTAATGATAAAATCTTTACAAGGCAGATCAGGACTGCTCCTTTGCAGAGACAAAGCTTGTGAGCCACACAAATGATGATAACACAACATTCCATGTTCAGCCCACATTTTCTCCTGCCTCCAGAAGCATCCTAGTTCTTCTGTACACTGCTCATTGGCTGAGAAAGTGAGACACAATACCTTCCTCCCAGACTTCTGGGAAAATTTATTGCTGATACCAGAGAAAGCTCAGCTTCTCCTGCCCTGCCCTTGCATGTCCCTATTTCTCTGAATTATTGCCTGAGGTGCTGAGACAAGCTCACCTCCCTTTCAGTCCAAAAAAAGACTTTCTTACCAGCAAGCTATAGCTGAAGCTATGTGGTTTTCCTTTCTCATTTCATCTGGAGCTGGTTAGGGACAAATAAGGGTGAGGTGACAGCTCTGAGTAGCTCCTGGGAGAAGGAAGCTGGATAAGCTGCAGGGGAGAAATGATATTTTGTCTTCACAGGGCTTCAGTAGGCAGAGTAAATAAGAATACTGCCCTAGACGGAGAAGTTAAACCTGGGATAGCTGGTGAGGTTTAGCTGTCACAGCCATCTGCCTCACCTCTCTCCTGGAAGCTGCCTCTCCAGATGAATGATTCATGAACTGCCTCAATTTACAGCTTGGCATAGTCATAGGAATTAAAATTAATGTGCACTGGCTTTGATACATTAGGCTGTAAGTGCAGCATTGCAGAGACAGAGGCACATCCCAGTCAGGGTGTGCCTGATGTAAGCAGGAATACTTGGCTCTGCAAGGAGTGCAGGATGGGTCCTGAAAAGAAGAAACCTGTCAGCCTTCCTAGTGCCATCCATGTCAAATATGTGCTAATAAATTTACCACCCCCAAGGTATTCGTTCTGTGCTCTCTCCAAATTAAATGTTTTCTCAAACAAAAAACAATACCAAAAAAACCCCAAAAAACAATACAAAAAAAAAACCCCCCAAAAATTGGAAATGTTTGTAGATTATTTCGTTGAAAACTTGTTTCCTCAGCAAAATTTGCATATTTTTTCTGTTTCTTTATGAAATGTTTTAAGATCCTGAATTGCAGTTGTCTCTAAATAGAACACCTCTGACAGGCAGTTTTTACTAACACAGTTGGCTTTGGTTTCATGCAAGGAAGTGTCATTCATGGGTTGTAATCATGCTTACCAAGAGGAATGAACAATTCTACTCATTGCTTCCATGTTATCTGAGATGATCTTGGAATAAATTTCAGGCTTTTACTGGCATCAAGATCGATACAGCAGAATCGTGGATAGGATGGATGAGCTGAATTAGGTCTCCAAAACCCACACTGGTTTGATCTGCCAGGTATGCCTTGGGAGGTCATGGCCAAAGGAACGTGGTTTGTTCCTTTCCAATGTCCCCAGTGAGTGAACTCAAAACTTTAAAAGGCTTTGGGAGGGCAGCTCCTGGGGTTTCCTGGGACTTGGAGATAAACTAGGCAGTCTCTAACTACACTGAGCTGAAGAGAGAGGATAAAAGAGGACTTAAGAACTCTGAAAAAAACCCAAAATAATAAAAGCTTTCTCTGACAAGTTATAAAGAGAAATCCAAACAAACATTAACAAAACCAAGTCTCTTCAGAGAATTTCATTTATACCCAGCTGGTGTTGTGAATGATTTAAGGACAGATTCAAGTTCCATTGCCTTGTTTTCTTTCCTTCTCCTCCTTCCCCCATTCCCTCCTCTCCCTGCTCCCCAGACACGCATGCTGTGCCCTCTGCAAGCCAAGTGTGAAATAGCTGCCTTCACTCATGTGTGACCTGCATCAGCCCTCGGGGAGCGTGCAGGGGAGGGAGTTTCTCCTCCTGATTGTTGAATGCACAGGGTCATAGGCAGGACCTGCAAAGACAGCTACATTGTCTCACCTTCTGTGTGTGAGGCCCACAGGTTCCCTCACACAAATACTGAGAATTACAGCACCAGGGCCTTTGAGTTGCACCTGTTCTGCTCTAGAGCCAGCTGCCTAATGTTACAGTGATGGTAAATGCTTCAGGGCTGTGGGAGCTGGAGCAGAAAATCCCCTGGGATCACTGATAGGGGATCACCTTGCCCTCTGCAGCTCATGCTCTCCATAGCTTGTTCAGGATAAAGTAGAAAATAAGCAATCCACATGTCCCTGGTATAAAATAGCAGTCTCTTTTTGGTGTCGTGTGCATGTCTGAGCCACCTAAAACACGCCACCTATTTTATTATTTTGTATGCCTCTGGTATACAATTGCTCTGATTGTGAGGACAGGGTTATTTTTTGCTTAGGAGTGATTTTTCTAAAAGAGAAAGTGGTGGTAGCTCTCCTGTTACCAACTGCTGCTCCCCAGAATGTGAGCTTTTCTAGTATAAACCAAATCTTGCAGTGACAGGGAGCTGAAGCAGCCCAACACCGCACATACGAAACTGAAAAGTAAATGGAAATTGCAGCTTTGCTTTTATCAGCTTGCAGACAGCTGATTCTTTTTTGTCTTGGCTAGCTGAAGAACCCCACTTCTCTTCTGCCACAATAGATCTGGAGGCTGAGAATAGACATGGCAAGTTCCTCTGATAGGCTTTAGATAGGTGTTTTTTCTCTCTTGAGAAAAACCTGGCAACCACCAGTCTGTCAAGTTAAGACTGAGAGAAAGCCAGCCCAGGAAGCACAGGGTGAGCATATTGATGAACTGCCTTGTTCAGCATTTGTTTAGGTGCCACCTGTTGCTGGAGAGGTCTTGCTTTTCTCTCCTGTGATTGCGTCAGCATGCGATGCTTTCCTTGCTGCTTCCTTCCTCCTCCTCAAAAAACAAACAAACAATTAAGCTTACAGCCATGCTTATCAGGAAGGCAGGGTTGGATTAGCTTACAAAAAATAAAAATTTCACGGTGTGCTGGAGACAGACATGGAAAACAGAGGAGCACTTCAGTGTCTGTGTTTGTGCAGTGCCCTGAGCAGTCAGAGTGGGTCACCTTGACCTCAGCAATCAGCAGGAGCCTCCTCTGGGGGTGCTGACCCAGGCTTACAGCTGGTTTAAATAAGAGGACTAGTTAGGGTTCACCCAGCTCTGGAGCACCTAGCTGATAGGTGCTCCCCAAGTGAATGAAAAATGTACAAAGATTATTGTTGTTTAAAAAAACCAGCCAATGTTAACTCTCCTAGGAATTATTATGAGCCTAAAGGGCACTTTCACACCTGTGCTGCTAAGAGCAGTGTGTAAAGACCAGCTTGTGGCTCTTGGGAAATAGTAGTGGCTACTTTGTCTTCTTTTTCGACCTGCATAGTGGCAACCGCCTTTTTAAAGGCTAATAAATGAAATTATAGCTTGACTTCAAAAGAGCAATGTGAGAATGGTCAGTCCTTTGCTTTTCCATAGGAATGTTGCCTAGGAAACATCAGCCTCTGGCAGCTGTATGTTAGTAAAGACAGATTAACTTTGTCTGTGAGGAGGCATGTCAAGAAAATGCTCCTAAAAGGGAGGGGGTGCAAGCAGACAAAGCCCCCCCTGCATGCTGTCCTTGCTCTCCTGCAGCTGAGGCATGTCACTAACAGCTGGAGCTGCCAAAGGACCTTGGGGTGCTCCTGGCACTCCCTGGTACACTAAATGCTAAATTAAGGTGTTCCAAGCCTCTCTTTGTCTTTGGACTAGCCCTAGAGGCACATGAGACACATGGAGTATAACTGAGATGGATCTGCCTGTGCCATGGTGGGGGCACAGTGGCAGGGGATATGAGACTGACTGCCCAAAACACCTGGACAGACACAGAAATAATCCTTGGAACACTGCTCTGAGGCAGAGAGATGGCATCATTAAAGAATGAGAAGTGACAGAATCAGATAGTAATGAAGATCCTGTCAATACCAAGATAGCAAAGGGACAAGAAAATAAAAGCTTTAAGGAGAACAGGGCAGCTCTCAGGGGGGAGGGAAGAAAAACCTCACTCTTCCAAAGGTACAAGAGCTGTAATTAAAAGCATACAGAAAACAAAGCACAGCAGTTTGGAAACATGTTGAAGTTGAGGTGATACTGTCAATAGAGGAGGAAATAAGCCACCTTTGTTCTTTCACAAAAGCTGTCAGAAACCTACCAGATGAATCGGGAAATAATTTTCTATATGACAAAACTTGAAAAAAAGAAGATTTTGTACAAAAACCTAGGGAAAACTGGAACTAGCGAATGAAGGACTTCAATACAAGCTGAAAAATAACTAGATGTCAGAGCTAGCTGAAATCTAGTGGCATGCATAATGCCAGGTATAGTATTGACTTCCTTGGAAGACAGGGTCAAGGAGAGGTGACTTCTATAATTTCAGAATAAATACTCTTTTCAATCCAGCACTGCAATCGTTGCAGTGTCTCTGCATTTCCTATAGGTGCAAATACAATAATTCTATAAAGCCCATTTCCCTTCACTGCTCAGAAGCACCTCACTTGTTCATGTTTTGGTGTATGTACTAGTTGTACATACATGCAGTAGAGAATGAAAGATTGAGGTGCTCTTTAGAAAAACAGAGGTTCAGAAGTGAAGTTTTTAAATTCCAGGACCTGTTTTTTATGTTCAATCCTTTGCTTTAAATCCCAAAGACCTGGGCATCTTCTAGCACTTCTAGAACTATGTCTGTATTCTGCAGCCATATCAAATAGTCCCTGCAGCTAAAGCCAGGGACTTGGACCAACAGAAAGATTCCCAACAGCTCACCTCCCAACACCTAGAAATTTAAAAATAGAGACAGAAGAGACTATCTACCCTCTGTCTTTTCTTCTGGCAGGACTTCATTATGAATTTGTCTAATTTAGGCTTTGCAGTCCTCCAGTGGTGGAAGGGCTGGCTGTCCTTTTCATCAGGAAACATTACTCTATGTTTATCCTAAATTTCCCTTGCTGCTGTTTAAGCTCATTGCTGTTTTTCCCAGCACTCTTAGGGAGGGAGAAAATTACTCTGTATTTTGATTCTATATCTTGAACACATAGCCAAAAATAATTATCAACTAATTTTTTCAGCCTTCTTTTTAGTGAAAAAAAAAATCTCTTGTACAGCATAGTCATCCATTGCTCTGTAGATTCCCCCAAGTGATCCCACAGGTTTATTGATGTATGCTGGATATCAGCAACAAATAGAATAGGAGAATTATTCCCCCAGCTACATGGGTTTGTTTATCTATTTTCTCCTGAGTCTGATCGTGTTCCTTCCCTCCAGGAGGGCAAAGATCTTCGATTGCAGCTGGCAATCAGTGGAAGTGTTCTGGCCCAAGGCTGCAGTGCTGGGGTTATGATCCTTGGGAGCTGAGCACTGGTATCAGAGACAAAACCCAGCCAGAGTTTTCTCTGCACTAAACAAGGTGCTCTGCCAAGGTCACTGATTGCATCTGTCAATCCATATCATTCACCTTGAATATTAATGCAAGTGACAGTACAGTGTTATGAACTTGTCCTATAATTGCTTCTGTTAGCCCAGGATTCTTGACCCCCTGGACTTCAGGGGGTGCTTGGATTGCTTTAAAAAAATATTTTTGCCATCATTATAATTTCACATTGTGGTCCTGGTTGTGTTAGGCAGTCAGAGATGATCTTCAGGCCATGGATTGATTTAGCAATGAGTGCAGCAGATGCTCTGAGAAGGTGAAGTCTCTAGAGGGGATTTTTGAAAGTGATTCTATCTTCCTTCTGGCATAACTTGCACCTGAGCTCACTGTGGGAAGAAGGGATTCATCAGCACCTGTTGAGGCTTGAACAGAATGGAATCTGCAATATGAATAGTTCATGTTATCCATATTGGCAGATATGGCCCCTTGGGGGAAACTCCCTTTCACTCAAGACTGAGTCTTTGCAATAAAGACCTGGTGGAATATGCATATATCTGGATGATCTGAAAAGTCCTGAAAACATCCCTGGAACAAATGGACTCTATTTATGTGGGCAATGAGTCTTTAACTGTGTGGTGGGCATCAGTGGAGAGTCCTTTGTGCTTGCAAAGGTCGTTAAACTTTCAGCAGTTCCTATCCAAATGTAGCAACAATGGGAATCCCCTTTCTAGGGAAGGGTTTCAAAAAGCATCCCTCAAAGAGTTCCATGCAGGTGTCTAGTAACACACAATTCCCTGGAACAGGGAATAAGGAGCTCTTCCCTTGTTACAGACCAAAAAGACCTCGTGTGGGCTACAGACTAACACCCACTTCAGTGAAGTGAGAATGGCCATGCTGGGAAAGAACAAAAGGCCATTCAGCTCTTTTTGAACGTGTCAAAGAAAAGATTATATGGCATGAGAAATAAACTGTGAGGATTTTACATGAGGTATTTTCTCAGCTCTCAGCAACCAACCCTTGGTTTAGGGAAGATAGTAAGAAATTGCAAACATTCAGAAGACAGTAATAAGGAGGGGTGGACTGGAGGAAGGCACACAGACCAAAATGAACGTGGTGCAGGACATTTCCAGTGAAGACACTGGTGGCATCCAGCCTTTGGGCACACTTGTGATAGACATAAAATCATAAATTGGAATAAAACATGGGACATGTTAGCAACTAAAGGGCAAACCTCTACTAAAGACCAGACAAGAGACAGGAACTGTGGATTACAGGCAGAAAAAATTTCTTGAAGAGGGGCTGAGCTTTGTTGGATTTAGTGCATAAGAACAGATGCAATGAGAAGAGTGTCTGTCTGTGAAGGACGGGGAAAGAGGAAGGAGAAAAGTGGGGTTAGCAATTGGCATGAACCAGCATGGCTCTGCTGGCTCTGCTGGCTCTGGTGGAGCTCTCCTGAGTCAGTCATGTATGTGAGAAGCAGTGTTAGTGACTGAGGTTGTATAAAGAGATAAAATAAATTTATACTGATAAAGTATACCTACAGACTGGTAGGTATAACTTATTTTCTGACAAGGAAGGAGATCCATGCATCTGTCAGTTTGGTCAGAGGTGCTACCATCAACTATATATGGGGTCTGACTTTAGGATGTGGAGATATTGGCTTCAGTGGAGCCCTGCAAAGAGTATTAAATGGTAAAGGAACAGAAGCAGCTTTAAATTGAGGCTGGAGATTTTGTTCAGAATAGACTCAATGATCCAAGTTGCTCTTCTGCAGTAAAAATCCTGACTGGCTTGCTTCTGAAATTCCCAGTACTTTGTTTCCTGAGGATGTTGAGACATATGAAAACTGAAAGTGATGGGGCAGTTGATCATCTGAATTTACCTGAATGTGAGGGAAAGTCTCAAACCAGAGTGAAAATCATTTATTCACAGGAATGTGTGTTGAAGTCACTTTTTAAAATTGTGTTTTTAATAGACAATGCTGCCATTTATTGATTAGAAGGGAGCATATCACCCTATTACTCCTTGACATCCCATAACACTGGGACACTCAGCTGTTTCTGATTAACAAGAACATATTGAAGAAATATTCCAAATCAAGACTTTTTGGATGATTCTCCAAAAACTACAAATAAAATCATAATGCTATCATGAGCATTGATTTCCCATTAATTTTAAACAGATCTACTATGACAATAAAACATTTAACTTTACATGCTCAATAGCAATATTTTTATAGAGAACTCTCTAATTAGCTTGTGTGTTTTCTATTTTCTGTTTAATGGTGACAAATGGCATTTAATTCAGGCCAAAATTAACATCATCACAGAATTATGCTGAAGAAGCCTCTGGTTTACATTTGAACATCACTGGTTTCTTCTCAAAGAGAGGAAATACATTTCTGCCTGCCACGCTGTGTCCTATCTCAAGTCAAGTCACATTCATTGAGTTTTAGGGAAGAAAATGCTAACAATTTTAATGTTCCCATACTCAATTTAGCAGGGGAAAATAACTGAATTTTTATGGGAAAAGGTTTGATTTATAGTAAATCTTAGTTTCTGACTGATGATAAAGGAAAGAATGATGTGATTATCCTACTTGATAGTATTTAGGGAAAGTAATGATGCATCTGTCTCTTTGATGGATTCCTGTTTTAGCCAAAGCTGGCAATACAGAATCCTGGGGATATTATTGCAATTTTTATTTTCCAAAATGTCTTTCCCAGTAAACAATTCTTCATTGTGAGAATAATATATCAAAATGTTTCAGGCATGCATGGGAGAACATGTGTGTTTATACGTGTCTACGAAAGAGCAATTTTGGATTAAAAAAAAAGAAGGCAAATTACTGTCAGACTATTGTCCATTAAAATGAAGTTTTAGGCCCTTTGCCTGCAAGATGGCTAAAAAAAGCTCAACAGAAAGCCCTGAGAAGAACCTTGAAGCCAAACTTTTCTGTGTTCCATGGAGGGGACCATGTCCTGCTGTGCTCTGGTGTAGCAAACAAAAAAGAAGTTGAATTCAGGACCCACCACAGTCACTTCAGGCTTTTCCTATTGATTTAAAATTTGATATATTTTATTCTTTGCCTTCTGATTAAAGTAGGCTGTGGGTTATGGAAGGTGAAGGTACTAGAATTTTTGAGAAGTTAAAGGGGTTTTGGCAAAAATAAGATTTGCAGAAGGATAAAGCAGCTGAAGATTTTCAGAAAAGAAAAGCACTGTATGTTTTGATTAAAACTGTTCTCAGTGAAATCATTAACATTGCTAATTAAATTTTCACTTTTAGATTTCATGATTAATGGTTGATGGAGATGAATGAGAAAAGTCACACCTCTCCAGCCTTTTGCTCCAGGCATCTCAAGATTTCCTTCACAACCACAGAAGTTAGTTGCTACTTCCACAAGCAGCAGCAGCAGCAATGGGATCTGGGTTCCTTAGCTTTGCATTTGAAGTCAAATATTCCACTATTGAATAGACTTTGAGAGCCTTTGAATGTTTGGGGGCACTGGAGCCCTCCAAGCACACCTGTCTAGCTTGGCCCCTCTGCTACCTGGGCAGTGGACAGTGCATACTGAAGGGTCCTTGTGCATCCACAGGGTCATTTTGGGCTTCTCTATCTCTCTCTCTAAGCCAGCCACTAATTTTCAGGAAATTGCTAAAAACATATATTTTTTTTTATACGGTTGTCTTTATGTTAAATTTGGATACTGTCCCAAGTCTAAAATGTATTAGAATCAAGTAAATAGGTATTTAATATACTTAGATGCACACAAGAAACTGTTTCCTCGGCAGGCAGGGTGGACAACAGACCATCTCTTCAGGTAGGACCAATACCTGCACACACCATTTTCTTCCCACTGAGAGTTAGGGCTTTATCTGTTTCCTGCCAAAAGTTTTGACACTGGATGATAAACTCACCACTGCCAGAGAGGCAGCCCTGCCTTGGGGACAGTGGAGTGCATGCCAGCCTTGTAACCTTCTGTATCACCCTTGTTGATGCTTTTTTTGTTTGTTATTCAGGGTTGTAAAACTCCTTCTCCCTTGCTGCACCTGCTGCTTAGTGCCTGTGTCCTATTATTTCAATTTGCCACTAACCTTTTGCTTCCTCTCCTCCCCTTTTTCTATAAAAGCCATGGAACAAATCAGATAATTGGGGAAGAACTGACTACTGTGCTGACTCATACCCATCAATAGTTCTCTTAACAAACTTGTAAATGGAGGATGAGTATTACTGCTGATGGTCCACAAGGAACAAAATAACTCTGCTCAATATTCAGATCAACAGCTAAACAGAAGTGGCAGTGGGGAAAAAACAAACACTTCCATTTGCAAATTGACTCAACTAATGCAGAGCACTTCTAAAGAAAGAAGGCCATTTTAAAGCTTAGTCTTAGGCACTATCTGAATTTAAGCAAAAAATCTGCACACACCTCACTGCAAAATGCTCTCATGAGATATAAGGGTCACTGTAAAGATCCATTATTGCACTTTCTCCACCTATTCAGTCACTGTGAAGAGGAGGTGAAAATGCCCTCTTGCTTTCTACATGGGAAGTGAAATTTCCTCACTTTTAGATACGCATTCCTAAAGGAGAAATGAAGTAATGTGATATTCAGAGCAGCAACATTTAACATTTCAGCCTCGTTGAATTCACAGCTGCTGGCCTCAGTGTCTGCTCTTACACACACCAGGCAGGAGGGCTGGCTGGCTCTGCATGCTCACAGCAGCTTCCAGGCTGGGGGAAATCTGCCTTTCCTGCTCACAAGAAAGGACTGAAGAACAGAGTTTCCTATGTTCATTCCCTCAGGCCTAGGTTTAGACTCACCTCAGGTCCAGCAGAATGTACCTGTTCCCCTCTGGCAGGAGGAATATCTTCTTTCTTGGAGTTTTCCTGTGTAAAGGCTGAGGCGGTGGAAGTCCTTTCCAGCAGTGACTGGAGGCCACCCTGAGCATACACAGCTTGCTCATTGCTCAGTTTCACTGCTGGCTGAACAACCCTCCTGGGTGGGAGAAGTGGAGGAAGCCAAGAGAGAGAAAATAACTCTGCTGCCAGTAATTTAATGCCTGCTGCCATTAGTGCCTTCTCAGAGCAGTGAGGGTTTTCCCTCTCACAGGGAGGCTCCCCCAGGCATGCCAGCTTTGTGTGTGTGGATACAGTGCCAGGCCACCTCAGGGACCAGCCCAGTGGTTTTGAGATTTAACTAGCTGTGTACTTGCTGTGTAATTTAGGATTAGGGGGGAATTACTTGAGTGGCAAAATGTCAAATATAGAGATTTAAAAGTTCCTGAAAAGGCTGTTGTTTATTTATTAACTCTGTTATTGTTAAATGTATTGACTCCACCTTTTACTGTTTGCTAACTATTCCACAAGATGAATTAAAATCACAGAAGAATCCCATATTCATGTTTTCAGATAGGTTTAGATATCATATGGATAATTACGTTATTTCTACTAACTTGAAGGAAATGTTAAAATGAGAAGCTCATCCTCACACATGAGATGCTATTAATTAGGTCAGATATAACCTGTTGCTTAATGAGATCCTTCAGACTCTGAACATAGCTTCTGTTTAATTCAGAGCTTTATTCACCCACTGCAGTGTACTGAGCACAGGTCATTACTGGGGACATACAGGACTGGGAGTGGCCCCATAACACAATAAATTCCAGCAGACAGTCTGGATTGCACCACATCATTATCACTGCCCCACAAAAAATGGAACCCAAGTTTTGAAGAGTGTCGTGAGAAGACCTTGGTTTATGAGGCAGGTTTGATCACACTGTGGTTGGTTGCAATCTGAATCAGTGCTATTTGTTAAATAGGGAGTTTTGTAAAGGGAAACCAAGGGACAGAAGTTTGCAACTTCTTTTCTTCCTTGGGATTTTTATTGAACATTTTTTATCATGATTGTGGGCTATATTAAGCAATAATTCATTATGGACCTGATCCAAAGACCATTTAAGTCAATGAAGGAAAGCCCATGTAATTCAGAAGGCACCATTCACTGCAAAGGTTTCTGGATCAACTCCAGCAGCTATAAAGTCTGTTCTGGAAAAGCTCATTCCCAGACTGTATAGTGGCTCTGTATCAGTGTGATCAGCACATTAATACTGGAAATGTAATGTTTTTTTCTCTGTTTTGATTAAGACTTCCATGTAAATTTTCCCATCTGCCTTCATTAGATATGTTAAGACAAGCAGCTGTGATCCCCAAGGTTGACTTGGGTTTCATAATAACCACAGCCAATGGTCTGCTAAGTGCCAAAAGGAATCCATCCTTCACCCCTTTCAGACTGCACCTGGAGAGCTTGCATGGCCATAGGAATTATTTTTTTCCCATTAAATTAGCCCCATACATTCATAGACACCATTAAAATGGTGCTGCTCTGGATCTTTCCAAGATCCAAGATAATGTAGAGATCCTTAAGGTCCTTCACAGGAATTCAAGGCAAACAGCCAAAAAAAAAAAAAAAGAAAAAAAAAAAGAAAAAAAAAAAGAAAAAAAAAAGGACAGTTAAAAGTTGGTTCTTCTTTGTGCCACTGGGAAGAAAAAGAAAATTAAATGCTATGATCAATAAATATTTAAACCTGTAGAAATGTCCAACAAGTGAAAACAAAAAAGCTAGTCTAGGCTGAAATTAAGCCCTCAGCTTCCTTCCCCGCTATATTGTACACTAGCCCTTGTTGAACTACCTTTTTGAAATTTCCACATCTTTTATTCTTCACCACCTCCTCTGCTGTGTTTCCCTTCATCTGCACATCATGCCTAATTCATCACTGGCTGCATATGCATTCATCCAGCAAGAGGGCAAGTCCTCAGTCTGCTCCTTGGGACAGAAAGGTTTATCTTTCTTTGGATACAAGGAACATGCACACATTTTTTTCCTCCAATAAAAGAATAAATATACAAGTCAACCTTTAAAAGAGTGATGCATTTTAGAGGAAAATACTGGCTAATTTGGACTTTAAATAAAAAAAATGTGTGATAAACCTGAAATTTACTTTAAAGACATCTTAATACAATTTTGAGGGGCTTCCCCTTTTAGTGTATCTAAGCAGAATTCATAATGATCCTGGATAGAAGAGATTGTCACTCCCTATGTGGTTGGTTATTCACCAGCCTGCCCAGTAAAGACCAGAAAAGAACATTTAATATCATTCTAAGAGACCAGTTGGTTTCAGAGGAGAAGGGAACTGAGCTGAACAGTAAGCTGCAAAAACCAAATTACGTCAAGTAGTGGAAGAGACCTGTGTGAGGAAAATGTTTTTCCTTATGCATCTGTGCATGTTGACTGATGTGAGGTATGAAAGATGTGTCTTTCCCTTTCTAGTTTGTTTTTTGTAAGATAGTGTATAGTTTTGCTGTTCTTCATGTGGTTTTGCAATATGAAGTTTAAAAAAAAAGTGTTTTATAGAACTGCAGGGGTAGTTTTATATAACATTGCTCAGTACTGTAAATTTGACTGCAGACCTAACATTTTGGACCTGTTCCTACTTCAGTGCTAAAGGAGATTGAAGTACTTAAGAACCTTATATATGTAAATAG
Organism: Molothrus ater; assembly: GCF_012460135.2. Taxonomy (NCBI): domain Eukaryota; kingdom Metazoa; phylum Chordata; class Aves; order Passeriformes; family Icteridae; genus Molothrus; species Molothrus ater. Next base: position 14,604,226 of record NC_050479.2, on the reverse strand, counting down.
TAAATATTAGGCTTAGAAATCTCTGTCCTTAGAAGGACTTCAGTGCTGGGGGAGGCTGTTTATTTCCTTCTTGGTATATGGAGCCATGGATTCCTCCCAGAGACCCGGTGCTAGCTCTCCCAGCAGCAAAGAGAATACTACTGAGGCAGTTAGAGATCTCACCCAAGAAAATGGACTTTTTGTCTCCTCTTTGTAATTGACAGAATTCAGTCAACTCCAGTCAAGTTAGTGGAATATGGACCTGGGTATGCCACATCCCAGCTAATGCTGGAAACCAAAACACAGAGCAGGTAAACAGAAATTTGGGAGAACCACACTGGAGGGACAGTTCAGGTTCTGAGATGTTTTACCTGGTATCTAGGGACCAGATATACAAATATCCATTTTTACAGGCCTCTAATATTTCCAGTGAATCCTATTTTCTGTGCTTGCATGACTGGACAGCGTAGCTCAGACACAGAAGGGATGGACAGCTTCTTGAATTGCTGGAACTCCTGTAAAGGATTTATGTCAGTGAAGTGGGAGACACAGAAAGCTTGTGGGATCTCCAACCCTGGGAGTGCTCAAGACTAGGTGGGATGGGGCTCTGAGCAGCCTGCTCAAGGGGAAGGTTCCCTGCCCATTGCTGGGGATTTGGGAGAAAATGTTCTTAAAATCTCCTCCAACCCAAACTGTTCTATGATTCTATGAATTGTCTGTGCTGACCAGATCTGCTACAGGGCAATAGGGAGTCACCTCTGGATCCAGCCCAAGCAGAAAAACCAATGTTCTGAAACTGTCAGACTCAACTGCAGATGGACACAAAGGAATCCATGATGTCCAGTCAGATTTATTAGAGGGTAACTCTGCTTGGGCTGCTATGTGTCCACAAACTTCAGAAAAAAGTATAAAAAATTATGCATGTGGACAAAGTCTATGTTAGAGCCTGGATACATCCCACATAATGCTGAGTTACTCCACGGGAACTCAGGAGCTCTGACTGTGCTTGTGCAGCAGCAGAAGTCTCACAAAGTGCTCCTATTAACTAAAATTACATTTTCTGTTATCTGACATGAAAGAGGAGACTTCCTCCAAACTATCTTAACTTCTGATAAAACACCTTGAAGCTTTCAGAAAGGTGCAGAATAGTATAAAATTCACAGCCTGTTCAAAATCTGAGACCATTAACTGAGACTGATTTCCCAGAATAGCTGAGAGAGCCATCACTCCTCCCGGATATTCACGCACAAAAAAACTCTTGTGGAGAGATAGATTGTCAAATCACTGAAGAAGGACTGGATATGGGCAGATTAAATTTGAACTGTGCACCTACAACTTTGAAACAGTACCCATATGGGTCCTGAATATGGCTCATCCCACTGTGGGGATCCAAGAGGCAAGCTGACTTATTTCTCATGGATGCAGTTTAATTTTTCTTTTTTGCAGCTAAGTGTCACTGACTAATGAAAATGTATCAGCACAATCCCTGCAGGTTATTGTTCCATGTGGCTGTACTTCTTAGCTGGGAATTTGCAAGCAGGTCATGGCTGAAAGCAATATGAATGCACTTGGCTATTCAAATATTCAAAATATATCATGCTATATTTATTGGAAGCAAAGTCTGACAAGATTATATGTATACTAGGAACTGATAATGAAACATGGCATTGCATTGGCACTGGCTTTGTCAGCAGCAGAGAAATTACAAACTTTAAATATTTATATAGTAAAATTAAATGCAGCCATTAGTGTTTCCAAAAAGCATGCACTGCAGTGCTATAGATAGAAATGAAGAATAGAGTTTTGGAATATCTCTAACAGGACAATTTATCATTTGTGCAGAATAGTTCCATGTCTGTGGAAACATGGTCTTAAAGAAATTAGAAAAAGACTTGCAAAGAACCAACAAGGTCTGAACACAAAAAATGGATGTTCCTAAGGGCTTAAATACACAATGGAAAATGAATGTCATAAGTAATCCATTTTTCTGCATTGCTGATTTATTTATGTTGATTTAAAAACAGTAAGTACACATATTTCTTTAAAATGCTTTGGAAGCCAATGATATTTATGGTCCTTCAAGAGATCATCTACTTATTTTCTTTTCATTAATTTAATTCTTTGAAAAACTACCACTTTGATGTTTATTATTTTTGGTGTGAGAAGATGAGGAATAAACAGAGCAACCCTTAAACACAGTTAATGGTGCTTAGTCTCAGTTGCTTTTCTATACTGGGAGAAATCCTGAAGTCCTGCCTAGAGCATGAAAAAGGAACCCTGGGAGCATTTAGGATGTGGGCCCAGTACAACACTTCCTTCAGCAGCCTGATGAAGAAAAGTCTCCTGTCACAGTCCCAACTTCATCAGCCATAAACCCAAAGACTCCTGTAGGGCTGGGATTTCTCTGTACTTTTTCCCCAAATGGGATGAAGACATGGTGATTTCTGCCCAGTGATAAAAAAACCTGCTTTATTGCAACACCAAAATTAGTAATTTAAAGTCCTGGGAAGCTATGTATATTGATTTGGATTGTCTTCAGTTGTCTTGTCTAAGTTGCTGGTGTAAAATTTTAATAATTTTTTGAGACAAGAGCTAAGGATATGGTGTAGAGCGCTGTGCCTCAGTTTCTGTTTTCTGCATTTCTCTTTTGGCTGCTGGTTGGTGTGATCTCACTTGAACCAGATGAAAAGGTCAACTGGGAAAAGGCCTCCTCCCTTCTATGAGTGATGGCCACAGCAGTGTAAATCAGAATATTGCCTTCCTTTTCTCTTGCCCTGCACAGGCTGGGACCAGGAGAACATCCAGCTGAGACCTAACCCAGCAAAATGAAGCAGTGCTCAGTCTGAAGCCAAAAGAAATCCCTGAACATCTCAGCACCCACCAGGTGAACTTCAGAGAAGGATGGAACTGATTAGTGGGATACTCTCAGGCTATATCATCTTAAATTGCTGGGGTGCACAAGCTTGGTGTTCATGCAGCTATGACAGTCTTTAGAGATTGTTGCCTCCTTAGCTCAGCTTCAGCAGAAGCATCCATGTGGTAACCAGGATGGATTTCAGAATCTAAACATTTGGTAAAATGCTATTTTTTCCCCATCACTGTATATCTTGACTCTGAAAAACCATTGACAAAAGAGGATGCATTCTACAAGGGTTTCTTATCACTTGTCATGAATTTGACAAAACATGTCTTGTGTATTGCATTTCATCACCACAGAGATCAGATCCTTCCCGAAGGCTGTGGAAGAACAAATCCTGCAAGCTGCAAAAAGGCAATGCACCCACACTTGTGCTGCATGGTCCTGAGGCTGTCCAGGCACTGGGGCTCTGTGTTGGCAGGAGGGAAGGACATGGTTTATCTCTTGGTTTTAAGGAAAGCAAGTTGTATGCCTAAAACCACAGTCATGATTTCTGTGCTCCCACCTACTGGTAAATGTCCTGATATCATGGTGTATGTCACACACACCACCAAACAGCTGCTGCTGGGACCTGTGCGTATCAGTGATCCTCAGGTCTTCAAAGTTTTAGGCAGGCCAAGAAGCATATTTAAAAGTAAAGGGACTTGTATTTAGCTTCATAACCTCTGAGCAGAATTTAGTCTGTCGTTAAATCTCTCCTTTTTTTCCAACTATAAGCTTCAAGGCTTGAAAAAAACAATCAACTTTTTTTCCTTATACAGGCATGGAAATGCTATTGCTGAACTTAGTGGCTGTGGCATCACATACAAAGGAACAGGAGCTCAGGTTAATAGAACTGTAGGGTGCCTAAGTTGCATATTTTGCTTCTTATCTTGCAAATAATTTGGCAGCTTGCTTTGGTTTATCTTGGTAGATGTTGATCATTTACAATTCTGAGTGTGGATGCCCCTTAGAAGGTGAAATATTCATTCTGCATTTTCTCCTCAAAATTGCTGTTCAGCAAGGGAAATACCATAGTACTAAAAAACCCTGAAATGGTATTAGAAACATACTTCTGGAAAATTTGGCTGATTTCAATTTTTAGGCTTAACTATTCCTTTGCATTCACATTTGAACCCAGCTGATGGATATTTTTCAGCCAGGATCTGTTTCTACTGTTTTCTCTTCCACAATCCAAGCTATCAACTTGATTAAACTGAGCATCAAGCAGAGAAATCCAAGGAATTCAGAAGAGTTTATGGTCAGAAAATACCACAGCACTTACATCAGCAGCTGCAGTAATTATTTCTGTTGCACTAAAGAGCTTAAATCTTGTCTTCTAAATTTAGTAAACGGGAAGGCCCAGGCAATAAGGAAAAATATATTTGCATTATGCATATTTTTCATGTGTAAAAGACTCTCTATGGGAAATGCTGTGGTAGAACTGGTCATGAATACTTTAATGTCTTTTGAGAATTTGCAGTCAAATGTCTTTTCCATTTTAAGAAAAATCCTTCGTGGTTGAAAATGCCCCAGGATGTTTGCCTGATCCTGGACTGGGGTTTCCTTTTTGCCATTAAAGTGAAATGTCAAATTACAATTTACAAGTAAATTTGCAGTCTGTACTGATAGCAATATATCATCTGATACAAAGAAGCATTTCCAGAGCTCAAGGAAATAGCTCTGCATTCTTAAATGTCTGAATATTTCAAATACAAGAGTGTCAGCAACAGCATTTTAACCATATTTCCTAATGGGCAGTGGCAGGGGGAAGTGGAAGGATATTTCACATCCCATATTTCACATCCCAGCAAAATTGAATACAAGCAGTGGAGCATTCATGCATTTTTTAGTACTTGCCATTACTCTGCAGAGAATTTAGTTTATTAAGTAATGGTTCATTTCAAGAAAAGTTACAATATTTCATATCAGATGTTGTTTTTCTGCAGAATTTTTCTGTTTTGTGGGGTTTTTTTGGTGGCTTTTTGTGTGTTTTTTTGTTGCTTTTGGGTTTTTTTGTGGGGAAGGAGTGGAATATTTATTATTTTTGTTTGGGACTTTTGTTTGGTTGGGTTTTTGGGGATTTTGTTTGGTTGAGTTTTTTGTGGTTTTTGGGTTTGTTTTTTTTTTTTAGTTTTGTTAGGTTTTTTTGTTTTTTTTCTTTGGTTTTTTGCATTGTTTTGGGTTTTTTGGAGGGGTGGTGGTGAGTACACACACACAAACCCTTGTCCAAATTGGATCAGAGCATTTTCAAAGGGAAAAATATAGGATAAATATAATCTTAAACTCTAGGTGATATTTAATCAGAGACCATATTTCAAAATAGCCTTTTATATATATATATATGTGTGTATATATATATATATATATATATATATATATATATAAAAGCAAATTATATATGCTTATACTTTGATAATGAAAATTAATAGATTATTAACATGTTGTTTATCAATGAGAGAAAAAAATACAGTGATCAATATAAAGGGATAAGGTGAGTTTTATAGGTCATTTTATTATAGAGTGTTTTAACTTTGACAGGCATAATGAATGCTCATTTATTTTACTGCCCAATGCCATAGATAAACGTGCTGAAAAAAGGGACAAAGAGGACAAAGAATAGAAAATCTGAATTTCCTATTCCTTGAATTTTCTATTCCTTGCCTCCTGAATTTTTTTAAATATACCTAACTTATGATTTTCTGTTAAAGAGTTGAGCTTTTTCTCTCTAGCTTTGTAAGGGTTACGAGCATCCCCACCACCTGGTGCTGGTAGCTTTGCTGTGGCACTACAGCATGTACAGCCTCTGATGTCAGTAATTTAATGTTGTACATAGGGCAGGAATTTCCAGTTCTGCTGAGCTTGTTTGTCCAAACATGATGCTTTAACCCAATTTTGATGCATTCAGTGGAGAGAAAGCCAACATGCACACAGCAATGCTTGTCTAAGGAGCTGAACAGACCTGCATGGCAATGACACTGAAGCACTTCCCTGCCTTCATGTGTACTTGTGTTTCCATCTGTGAGTGATTTCATTCCATACAGATTTTCTAAGCCCTTGTTTACTGGGATGGTTGACTTAACCTTGCTTCCAGGATATGATTGTAACAGCACTCCAAAGCCACAAAAATCTCTCAATCTAAATCTTGAGTGACTATGGACCATTTTAAAGGAGTTTAGACACTTTGAGATAAAATTTTAATGGCATTTATGGAGCTCTGTGATGTCTCTTATTCAAACCCTTTGATGAGGATCTGCTTGTATTTGCCTTTTCAATTCCTAGTGCTTCTGTTTCCAGCACACACCTTGGCTTCCCCCAAGCAGCACCTGCCAGGGGCATTTTTCTCAGCCCTCCTTCATCAACAACACCTAGCAAAGCTGACAGTGAGCAGTAAATATTTATGTAACATCAGATTTCAACCCAAATATAAGCACAAACTTTCTTAACTGAGCTTTTACCAATAGCCTGAGAACTTTTCAGGGATGCTGTCTGCACATCTCTTGGAGATTTCCCATTCTGTGACACAGTGGCACAAACCACACTTATGCATGGAAGTTTGCTGTGGGTTTGGGTTTGGGTCTGGTTGGTTTGTTTATTTTTTTTGTTTTCAGGCAGGTTGCTTTGGGGTATTTTTAGCACTTGACAGCCATCAGGAAAATACTGTCCTTATCCCCTTCCCTTTGGGAGCTGGAGGAAGTAAAGCACTTTTTGGATTTTTTTGTACAACACGCATCAGCAGTATCAAGCCATGTATCACAAGGAACCATTTTGGAATAGCATGGTAGTTTTTAAGTGTGAATTGGTAATGGAGGTACATGTTGCCTAATTTTTTTTTAACTATGTGAGGTTTCAAAGCAAACTGATGAATTCTATGTGGCTTTCTATAAATCCATGCCTCATCCTCTCTGGAGTTTCATCTATTTAGTTTCCTCTGTGCTGCCTAGCATAAAAGCATCTTTGGTGTTGAACAAATGCAAGCAAATTTTACTCTTAGATGTTTCTCTAGGAGTGTGACAGAGAAAGATACAAAATTAGCAGCCCAGATCATGCTATGAATGATACATTTAAAATATTGTCCCGGATCAATCATGTCTCTTGTATAATTGGGACATACAAAACAACACAAAGAGATAACCTAAGTCTATCAACTTAACTTCTTGGCATATTTCTATTTGTTTCTTTATAACCTGCACCTAAAAATCATTCAAATTCAATTAGGGTCACTTCTTCTGCTTGATCAGCTTACTCCTCTCTTTCTGACAATAGTAGTCTGTGAAGAAAACTTTAAATGCAATATTTATCTAAAAAATAAAGGTGAATCAAATCTTTCAACATTAGTACTTTATTTTCCTCCTAAAGGAGGGAAAAGTGGCTTAGGTAATTTTTTTTCCTTCTCTCTTCTTGAAAATTCAGCATAGTTTTCACTTCCTTATAATTTAGAAATTGGTTATGATATATTTTATTGCTTCTCCCTACAGAGGAAGCAGGAGTCTGGATGCAGAAAGAAATCTGCAAATATGCAGGCATGCTATTCTATTAGATATTATTTTAATTTATAGCGTTTATGTTTTCATCACAGCTGTTGGCTAATGAATCAGTTGGAAACCAGGCATACTTTGCTTGAATCAATACCATTGTTGCAAATATCCACCTACTAACTCAGCCAGTAATTTTCAGTGGATGTAATGTTCACAACTGATTTGCTTAGCATGCCAAGGCCACTTATCTATGTTAAATGCAGTGATTTCCTTCTTGTGAGTAAATGATCAAAATGTTTTATGCACAACAGTAAAGAATAATAAATTTCAGGTATCAGATTTGGATCTATACCTGCTGTTTAGTAAAGTAGACTATTGAGACATACTTACTAGCCCAGGAGAGTGGTACATACATTTGTTATTAATCAATATTTTAAGCTTTGTTAGTCAGAGAGAGCTGAGGTCTCATTCATGCAGATATATGCACATTAATTCTACCATAATTTACCATAATTTAAACATACCATGGTAGGTTTAAACCATAAAATTGTGGTAAAAGAACAAACTAGTTCTTCACAGGATGTCTGTGTCATTCAGTGCATTAAAACAGAGTTTGTTCACTTATGGGCAATTATTCAGCATTGTGTTTTCCCTCTATTGCTCAGTGTACATTCCAACCATATTTATTGCACACACCACAGTCTTACTTTGGAGACAGATTTATTCAAGTTCTCAGAGCTTTTCTATGGCTTTGATACCTAATTTTGAAGCCCACTAGATGTTTCCATAGGCCTTCAACTCATTTTTATGGAAGATTTCATGCTATGTGGGCCCAAAATAATAAGAGATACAAATCATCCTGTAGAATTGACTTCTGCTTGTAATTATTTCCCAATCTGTTAATGTTTGTGCCATCTGAAAACAGTACCAGCAATGATTCATACTTTCTCCCTGTCATAGGTGAGAATATTAAAAAGCACCAAGCTAAAAGCAGATCTTTGGGTGATTTGACTGTTGACAATCCCTTTGGGAGGTGATTTTTTTCTATTAATTCTGTAATTTAATAGGTATTGTTCAATCAGTTTAACTATCCATTTATAAAAGGCTACATTTTATTTCATGTAAGGCTATTATTTTAAGCAAATAGTATTAGATCAGATACTTTTAGAAATCTGTTGCTACCTATCCTTTCTGCCAGTTTAGAACTTCATCTGACTGAGAATTTTTTGAGTATTGCCTTCAAAAATCAAATAATAAGCTACAATTTTTATTGAGATTCTTGTCAAAGTGATGACATAAGCATGATTGAAAAAAATACTCAAAAGAAAAATTATAGTGTAAATGGTGTGAAAATGAAGTTCAAAAGCTATTGAAATTTATTTTTTTCTCCATACCCCCTAAAAGTAATTTTCTTTGCTGTTTTCCCAGAAAAATGGACATTTTATATTCTTTCTGCAACCAGCTAAAACAGGATTTATGATCAGCTTTAAGCAATTTTATGAAAAAAACCCCAAAGTATCCATGAAGAAATCAGCAATTTTTTTCCACAAAAGGTCAAATAAGAAAAGATAATTGATCTACTCAATTATGCATTAACAGACCCATTCAACAAAGTAATTTGCAAGTGCCCTCTGAGTATTATTGGTTGCTAGGGCTCAACTAGTTTATCAAGAACTGACTCAGATAAAGGAAAACAGCAATTTTCAGTCTCTTAAGCTACTCTGACATGCCATTTGTTTACTTTTTCTGCCATGAATATATGCAGTGGGCCTCGAGCAATACCTGTCTGGAACCGTCGGACTCAAGGTCAGCATGCATTGCACCTCATCTTTGGGTGTCTTAAGATCCCCAAGACTGCAGAGCCAGACCTTGGGCCTGAGAAGGAGGGGGAAGACTTTACCCTATTGCAGAAATGGTGTCTGTCTGTCTGCTCCTGAGACCTCAGTCCTTGTCCTTATCTGCCTCTTTCCCAAGCCAAAGGAAGCCCTACCAGTCCTACATTTCAGAGTGGTCCCACAGCCTCCTTGGATGGGCACCTGGGGAAAGGGGAGCAGCAGCACCACACTGCTGGTTTATGGCACATGAAATGGCAAGCTTAGAGAAGGGATTGTGTTCTTCCATTGGTTTGTGTGCCTGCTATATCCTACTGGAACTGCAGCTGCCCCAGTAGCATCACCAGCTGTAGCAGGAACACAGCAATGATGATTATGTCCTCTCAAATCTGATTTGTAGTGGCTAAATCCAATTCTATTTAATTTGAAGATTTTATCTGAGCTTTTACTTGCAATCCAGAGACTCAAGGAGCAGAAAATGGCTTACCATTAATTATGAATATCTGTGAGAAACAGAAATCCAATGACAAATTGTGCTGCCAACCCCCCTTTATGCCTAGTACACATTGGTCATGCTTATTTTGTTCCCACAGAGTGGTTTGTCTGTCATATTCCTATCAGCTTCTTTCATGATCGCTTTTGGATTTATATTATTTTTGATTAGCTCATGTTTTAGATCATTAGTTCAACAAATAACCTGTAGCCCAGTGACAGATAATCTGTGTTGAGTGAGCATCATTCAACCAAGTCCTGACAATTCCCCCTGATTTAGTTTTTAATAGTAATTTTAAACACTTTAAGAAAGAGTTAAATGAACATGAAAATTGTTCTCAGTTTCAAATTTTGTATATCCATCATCTATTAGACACCCACCCTGGGCTCCATCATGCTAATCAATCATTTTGGGTAAGTTATTACATTTGCATTACATAAAGAGATAAACACTTTCATTTTTCAAGTGTTATTGTACCTGTTATTCTTTCTTGCATGCACAGACAATGACCATAGGAATAGGTTAATACCAATTTCCGTTTAAAAATTGACCTTTGAATGCCATTAATTTATTGATTTTTAAGTTTCCATACAGTTTAAGTTGCACAAATGGATTTTAAATCACCTACTGACCTGTGTTTCTCCTCTAAAGTCCTCTAATTTTCTGGGAAAAATTGGATTTGGGGCAGTATAGTCTTAATGGAAAGACATTCTTTGGGTATTGCTCAAAAGTGCTAATGCAAAGAACAATGTCCTCCATCAGCACAGGTGTCCTATGAAGGAAAATCACCTAATTATAATGCTGGGGAAATGGTTATCTTATTAGGGAAGCTTAAAAACATTCTGAGTAGGTATTTGCAGACTTGTAGTGTTATATTCTATAGTTTCTTATCAAAACTGAGAGGTAATGATAGGGAGAATATTGAAGTGGGGGCAAGTATTCAAAAGCTGCCTGCCACTAAGGTCTATATCCTGATAATAGAATGACAGAACAATTTGGGATAGAAAATATCTCTAAAATCATTGAGTCCAACAATAACTTAACAATTCCAAGTCCACCATGAAATCATGTCATTAAGTGCCACATATCTTTTAAATACCTCCAGGGATGGTGACTCAACCATTCCCCTGTGCAGCCTGTTTTGATTGTTGGCAACCCTTTGCGTGAAGATATTTTTTCCTAATATCCAACCTACACCTCTCCTAGCACAAAGTGAGGCTGTGTGCTCTTGTCTTATTGCTTGTGCTTTGGCAGAAGAAACCAACCCCCATCTCACCACAACCTCCTTTCAGGTAGTTGTAAAAAATGAGAATATCCCCCTTAGTCTCCTTTTCTCCAGGCTGAACACCCCCAGATCCCTCAGCTGCTTCTCATAAAGCTTGTGCTCCAGACCCTTCCCCAGCCCCATTGTCCTTCTCTGGACACACTCCAGGTTCTCAAGGCCCTTCTTGTCATGAGTGGCCTGGAACTGGACATGGGATTTGAGAAGCAGCATCACCAGTGCTGAATATGGGGGGACAATCCCTGCCCTGGTCCTGCTGGCCAGGATGCTCTTGGCCTGCTTGGCCACCTGGGCACACCCTGGATCATGGTCAGCTGGCAACACCCCCAGCTCCTTCTCCATTGGACACCTTTCCATCCATCCACTCTTCCCCAAGCCTGGAGCATTGCCTGGGGCTGTCAAAACCCAAGTGGAGGACCTGGCACTTGGCCTTAGACCAAGACAATTGGTCTTAGGCCATCGATCCACTCTGTCCAGACCCCTGTTTGCTCTGGACATACAAGTACTATTTTCCTTGAATACTGTTGTTTTTCCCATTTGAATGGCTCAATGAAGATGGACAGAGAGGGCAGGATTCAAGACAGCACTGTCTTCAAGTTGCACAGGGGGCATCTGTATCCATGCATTACATATATATATATATATATATATATATATATATATATATATATATGCCCAAATAAAAAACATACAGAATAGATATAATAGATATTGCATGCATACAAATTTCACAGGTACATCCACGTGTTGCACAAATGTATGTTCCCACACCTTATGCTAGATGCTGGCCAGGTCTGTGAGCATCTCTAGAGACAACCAAAAATCAAGGGCAAAGATAGGCTAATAACTTCAGGTTACTAGACAGGCTCATGCTGCAAGCTAAAAGAGAGAAGTCATGAAAATCACTAGTTCTCTGTTCTTGGCTTACTGTCTTTCATCTGAGATATGCTTATCTCTTTTGACCATGTAGACTGGCTTAGTGTGTACTTGCACATCAGCTGGGGGCACAACTTAGCATGTGTTTGTGGGACTGCCATGAACGAGTGCAGTATTGAAAAATCAAACATTTAATGAGCCCACAGCTCACATCAAGAGCCTGATGGCAAAGATGACATTCTTCCTGAGAGTAAGAGATCATCACTTTTTAATGCTTGTGACCATGCTGTCCATTCCCAGAGCTGTGCCACAGGCTAGAAGAGAAGATGATGGTTTTCAGATCCAAGGCTGAGGTAGTCCAGCATACAAGTGCCCTGCAGATCCCAGACCAAACTTGGGGCCACCAAGCCCAATGGAATGCTCTACAGCAGAGGGTCTCAACCACCTCAGAGGTCTTTTCCAACTTAAGTGATTCTGTCATCACTGCTCCACAGTTTCAGCACTATGATGAATAGTTTTCTGGTGAAAGAGTTGTTTTAAACACTAAAGAGAAGTTCCTGTTTGCCAAACTGAAGACCCCCATCCACTGACCATAAACAATCCAAATGGATGTGTACATGGCTGGATGAAGAGCAGGTGATTCAGTTCAAGGTGTGGCATGACACATGTATATTAAAGTGGGATGAATCAAGACAATAGAATACTCTGATGTTATTACAACTTCTACTTTTGTTAAAAGTAGAAGTACTACTTCAGCTTCTACTTTTGTGAAAAGAAGAAAATTTCTCAGAAGCAAAAAAACCCTCCCAAAATTGAAAAACAGCTATTTTGTTGTCATTGCAGTTATTGTCTCTAGACAATTATATTTTATTTTCTTGCATATTTTCCTGATGTTGCTTGTTCATAGAAGTTAACACAGTAATTTCAAGAAAGTGGCATAATGTTAAGCTAAAGATTTTGAAAGCATTAAGAGGTTGCATCTTAGGAACAGTATACTCACTGGAGTTTGTTTTATTTGAAAGCTTGACTCCTTAACAGCAGTTATTTCTCAGTCTTGCCTTAAAATGTGTGAGTTGTGCATGATGCATTTTCTTTGAATAATCTTTTTTCTCCTAAACCTGTAGAGCAAATTTAGTGGCTTTTCAGTGCTTTCTTCCCAATTTCCTTTCATTGGTTTTCACTCTCACTGAAAGTGGAAGAAAAACCATTACAGATGCAAATCTCCCTGTAAGGCATATTTCATTTAAGATGCATTTCTCTGGCAGAAAGGACATAGAAAAATATTTGAGAGACATTTGAAAAAGAAATCAAACAATCCTGTTGTGAATCACCAAAAGCAAGTGCAATCTTTTGAAAATTCAATAGGAGAAGTGATGTGCACATGCAAAAATTTCTTGTTGAACTTCAAGCTCAACAGCATTCTCTGCTCCTGCTCAAAAAATGACTAGGGCACACCACAAATTCACACAGTAACAAAGTCAATGTGCTTAGGCAAACACTTTTCTTTTTCTGAGTGGAGGAAATTTGTTGTGTGTGTCAGATTTTAAATGCCCAAGGGATACCAATCATGATATCCATTATTATCAGCCAATAAATCCTTTTCTGACTCCTCAGGGAATTTCAGCAAAAGGCTGCAGAACTCTTCTGACAGAGGGAATGCCTCAATGTAATGAAAAAATGTTTGAATGATCAACCTCCTGGCCATTGCACCATATGGGAAGCATTGCTTGGGAAGGAGTTTTCTAATTTAGCCGTATGTTACATAAATTAAGTCAATGATCACAGGTTAAATATCAAATTATGTATGATGTAATATTTAGCAACACCCAGACTAAAAAAGACTGGTTAAAAAGTAAATAGTCATAATGTCCAAGTATGTGAAACAAAACAACTACATTTACATTTAGGTATCTATTGATAGAAATTTTACAAAAATGGCATAATGTGTTCTGCTCCCACCAGCAAAATCTGGCTGGAGAGCAGAGAGCAGAGTGAGTTCAACATATGATATCAACTGGACATGTATTAGGTAATTTCTCAGACCTATATTCTGATTTATGCCTTAATTAGATACCTAAACATCAATGTCCACATTAAATATTTTCAAAGTTTCTGTTGCATGTCAAGAAATCCAGCTTTACCTTGGGAAATCAAGTGCAGGGGGTTTCCTCTTAAAAAAAAAAACAAAACCAACCACAAGTGATTCTTAGTGAATGCTAAGTATAAGACTTTAGAAAGGAAAACAAACTGATAACCTAGGAAGCATAACTCAGTCTTACAGAAAACACTATAGCAAATTTTCTGGTTTATAAGGTCCTGATACAAGAAGTATCAGGAAAAATGCTGCACATATGACCTTGCTTTAAGCAAAAAAATGTGTAGATTTAAAAATTCCTTGGTAGTATTTTATATGTTACCAAGAATCATGAGGCAAGGTAACTCAAATCCATATCTTCAAACTGATTCTGATCTGACACTGACTTAGTTTCAGTAGAACACTGTTGGTATCAATTATATTACTTTGCTGATTTGTACTGATACCAATTCAATCAGGAAGACTCACGATAAGTAGATTGTGAATGACTGGATATCATGTGCTCTCCCTTTTGCTTTCCACTAGAGGTGGAAAGCAAATCAATTTTCTAAAGTGCCACATATCTTTATAACTGTGGATTTTTATCTCCATTAGCTCCAATTATTCTTGTTTCCCTGCCTGTCATTTTTCATGAATGCTTCACAAACATTATTGCAGTGGCAAATTACCATTGCCCTTTCTTGACTTCAAAATTAGTGTAAATGTTTATGGCATTGTTATATGGTGGTACTGTGATAAAATCTGAATGTTAACATAGGCAGGGAGACTACACCAGGCAGGTAATGGCAGACTGAAGCCAGAGTTCAGGGCAAGGAACTTCCAACAGAGCATGTTCAGAACACCTTGGAAGTCTTTCCTCATCTCTGTGCCCATCAAAACTGACAGCTGTTGGGAGGTTTACTGGAATCACGGACAAGAGATAAATAAAGAAAAATATGTCTCGTCTTCTTCATCTTTGACTGCAAAGAAAGTGACAGAAAGTAGGCCAAGAGTAAAGAAAGAGTCTTTGGATAAAACCTTGAAGAGATATTCACTGGCCATCACTCTCTCAGTCCTACATGGTCTTTACTGGTATCAGCTGATTGACTCCTTGCTGCCTATTGATTCTGACTTTTCAAATTTTTTCTGATACAGTATTCCAGGTGATAGCTGTTCCTGATTTACTGCTAACTTTTGTCCAGCCCAATATGTCTTCTCCTGCCAAATGCTTTTTCACTCCTGCTTGTGCTTAGGCCTTCCTTTAATGTCAGCTGAATTTGCGAGCTCTTTGTCATGAGGGAGGCTCACAAGGCCGATCTCTTTTGCCATGCAAGTCCCTTTGTGATGGGAACTTCTGATGAGAACTTTCTGATGGCACTTAATTAACTCTGATGGCCTCAGAGTGGTGCTGGGCTTGTAGCTACTCAAGTCAGCACCAGAAGAAATACCACTGTGGTCATCAGGGGACAGAGGTGACTACCTGACCAGGAGAGGCTGCAGAGCAATCATGGCCAGCCTGACACGACTTTGAGTTTGCAGTAACAGTATCTGGTATTCTGCTAGAGACCTGCTACAGTCCAGGGGTTTTTTTTTTCCTAGATATTCATCTGCTAGACTAAGGATTAAATCTCCAGTTTCCATCTCTTCACATAAAAATGTGAGGCACCAAGAGATCAGTCCTTTTACCAAGCAAAGAGGTTTCCACTACACTTAGTGCTCCAGAAGGTGATTTGGAAAGCACAAAAGAAAATCTATAGACACAGACGCTTTTCCAGTTTGGTACTCCAAGACAGATAACTGCAGTCAAGCCACAGAGAGGCCTGTTCTGGAGCCCATGTGGGCTTATCCTCAATTTCAAACAGAAATGGTCTAGCCAGGCACAGAGCACTGATATAAAATTGGCAGAAGAGCCAATTTTCTTGTCTTCAAAGTATTCAAAATTCATAAGCTGCATGACAGAAATAAAACCAAATGGTACATAGCAGTGCTTAAAAAATAGGGAGGAAAACATTTTAGACTTATGACATTGAAGCAGACAGGGGTCCCATTCTCTGATAAGGGATTCACATTTATGAGCTGACCTTGAACTCAGCGCACCTTCTCACAAAAACACCCTTTCAGTGATTGCAGTTCCCCTCCTGGGCTGTGGGAATGAATAACTTCCCCTCTTTTCCTTAGTGCCACGTGCCAGCCAAAGGAGCTTATGAAAGAAAATAAATACATGAGCATTCAAGCCTACATGAGAGAATAGAAGTTTTTGTATCACAGAGCCAAATGTAGTTACGCATGGCTGAAGCAGCAAAAGTCCTCTGGTGACACCCTGAGAATCTGCTGCCAAATTCTTCTGTATGTTCAGTAGCTGAATAGTTGTGGTGGGATTTCCAGGCTCAGCCTGGGTGTGATTACCTGGCACAGGTACCACTTCTTCCCATGCCTGTTTAATTATGATAGCCAGGCCCTCCAGCCTGCAAGGCTCACATATTTGTGTCTCATCACTACAATGAGGAACAAGA
The DNA here is from genome assembly GCF_012460135.2 of Molothrus ater. Lineage (NCBI taxonomy): Eukaryota > Metazoa > Chordata > Aves > Passeriformes > Icteridae > Molothrus > Molothrus ater. The sequence continues at coordinate 14,587,803 of NC_050479.2, read as the reverse complement.
ACAAATAAGTAAAAGATTCATACAGGAGCCCTGAGCAGCTGCAGGCTATCCTCCCTGGTATAAATGACATTTCTGGTGATTCGACTTGCGGCAGTTTTTATTTTTGGTGTAAAGGATATACTTTATGCCCAGAATCTCTTTGACAGAGGGAGGAGCAATATCACCATGCTTCCCTCAGGGGCATCACTTTATCATCGTGCAGAAAACTATTTTCCTTGTGTCAGGTCTGAAGACATTGTAAGAAATGCTTGGAGCAACAGAATTTGAGATAGAAAAAATGTAAAATAGAGGCCAACCCCCTGCATGAAGAGCTGGGGAAATTGGTTTAATCTGTGATGTGTGGCAGACCTGTCTACACCAGGCCAGCCCTTCAGACCTGCTGCTCAGGGGGCCCTGCACTGCCCATTACCTCCACATATGGGATGAGGAGATCTCAGCTGTGGGGCAGGTATGCACCTGTCTCATAAAGACCCTAAAGACCCAGCCAAGACCTTTGTGGGCATAAAAATTTATAAGCAAATTTTAAAGTTTTTTTTTGTGTTTGTGTGATTTTAATGGAGATCGTGAGACTTGTTGCAGTTGGATGAAGCCTCACAGAACAGTCCTCAGAGCTGCAGTTCCCTCAAGTTCTATGTAACAACTGACTCTGGAAATATGTCCCCTTTCTCCAGGGAAACATGGAAATGGATATCACCTGGACTACCAACCTGCTCAGTTTGAGACTGAGCCACTGAAAAGGAATTAGTTAATACAGCTCCTGGCATTTCTCAGCATTTACAAAGGTGGTGTTTTCTACTGCAGCTGAACCCAAACTGCACCTGTAATTTACTTATCTCTCCCAGAATGGCTGTTGATGGGCAGGAAAGAAGAAAGGCCTGTAGGTAGTTCAGATGGGCAATAAAAAAGGAACGGATAATTCTCATAAAGTTTTTCTGCTGATAGACACATAGTTCAGACCTGAAGATCATTTCCAGGTCTTTCATCATTTAGAAAATCCCATATTGGAGACTAAAACAAGATCTTGCACTTACATATTTTTAGTATACAGAGAAAGCACTTAAGCTGGAAACCATAAAATTTGAGAAACCAGAAGTACAACAGAAATGCCAGAGGGTACAGTCTTTAACCACCCTGTAAAAGCAGAAAAAGAACTACTACCTAATTTCTATATTATTTGTTTTAATGCAAACAACAAATAAACCCCACTTATTTATTGTTCATGTAGTCCACTTGTTCTTCCTTTAAGCAGCCACTTCAGGGAGCAGATTTATAGAAATGTCAAATCATTACAACTTTCTGAGCCCTTGCAGTTTCTGATCTATTAGTAGTCTTGGCTGTGCAATAGGAAGTATATTCTATCTGTAGCTAATGACCTTTGGTTCCTGCTGTGAACAAAAACGACAGAAAAAAAAACAAAACAGTGCTACCCATTCACCCTTAATATTTGCACAAATCACCTTTGCCTAGAAAGGAAATGATCTTTTGTTTTTATTTTGTGATTCCCTAACTTTTTCAGGAAATGAGGAGTACTGCCTTTTCTGGCAGCACCAATTAAAAAAGCAGGTTTGTGGAAAATTACCCAGCAGCCTACATTTTTAATCCAGTTGCACAAAGCTCTAGTCCTATGGTGATCCCCAGCATGGGTCTGCTGTTTTGTAAGAGCAGAGAGTGGCAGAGCTGATCTGCTAGAGGCACTATATATGATAATTGCATACAGGTTAAGTGTTTTGCAAATTAGCAGTGCTTCATCATCCACTTGCTTTTACTGCCTGTTCAGGTTGGCATACCAAGTGTGTTGAAGGTGACTTGTCTGATCCACAGCAGCTGGAACACCCTGCCATCCCCACAAAATGATTTCCTGCCATTTTCAAATGAAGCTTATGGAGATGGCTGTTCTTCTGTCAGAAGTGACACATGGCACCAAGGATTTTGTCAAGCAGCAACCTCCTCTGGGGCTCTGTGTGAGCCACTTGCTGAAAGAGCACCAGGGCTTAGGAGGCCCATTTTGGATTCAGAACAGCACCTTGAGGTGTTTCTCTTTGGACTTGTGAAATCCTCCTCCATCCTTCCCCAGGTTTCTCTCTGGGCTTCTGAAATCCACCTTCATCCTTCCCCAGGTCTCCCCAGAACAGCTGTGCTGAGATTTACCTCTGTGCACTGGTAGGAAAACCCAGACAGGGTTTTCCACAAAACCCACACGTGGCTCTTGTGGCTGACATTTCCCTGGACCTTCAGCATGCATTTCAGTGAGATAATGCAAGATGTGTGCTCTCTCTGGGTGTCTAAGGTAACTGAAAGAGATTATGTTAAGTGCTCGGTAAGAGGCATTTTCCATTTGCAACATTCAACTTCATTTAGCTGTAATGCATGAAAAAATTGACCCATGTGGGTCTTTATCGAGCCATTTAATTGTACCCCTGAAGTGTGAATGTGATGAGCATCATGGATTTTGGCACTGTTGACATTTCTTTTAAGCAGATGACAGTTTGAAAGGATGGGAGCATATCCTTTTATCACTGCAACAGATAAATACACTACAGAGTGATTGAAACAGCTTTACACAGTAGAAAGTGACAGAAGAGAAAGTGGTGGTGAAAAAGGCACAAAAGGCAAGACAAATTTGAAGTTAAAAAATTAAGCATAAAACATACAAGTGTTTTAAAGCCTCTGATGAATTCACACTAACTGGTGCACTTGACCAACAATTGTCAGTGAGAAAATTAGAAGACACTTAAAGATTCCTCAGAAGTTTCTTTAAAACAGAGGATCTTGGACATGTACAGTGGGAAAGCTGAAGGGAGCCAAGGACCTCTGGTAAAGAACAAGAAGGATGCCTCTGACAGGGCAGGCTCTGATGTTCCAAATTATGCCCTTTCTCACATCAGTGTTTTAAAAAAGCATTTTGTTTGTTGGTCTGGGAGTCTCAGTACTTTTAGCAAGTACTTTTAGTGCCCTTCTGGGATAGCAAGACCTAAGAACATTCTAGAAACAGACTTTCTTCATGGTAAGATCAATATTTTCCAGAAGTGGGCTGGACTAGACACAGACAGGAATGTGTAAGGAAAAGCTCTGGGTGAGGATCACCAGGACTGTAGAAAACATGAAACCTATGACTTAAAGGGTCTTGGGCTGCTGAAGGAAATTGTCAAATGAATATTTTTCTGAGAATCTTTAAGATTTTTCAGCAACAGATTTTTGTCATTGACAATGCTTTCTCATAACTCCAAATAATCTGAGCAGCCACCCCCTAGTGAGAAACTCAGCTGAGACTGTAAAGTGTGGAAGACACAGGCACCTTCGAGTCACCTGAAATCAGGCAGATGAATTCCCATATTTATCAACCTAGACAAGCAAAATTAGCTGCCAGCTCAGGAAGATGCTTGGACTGAGAATCCATTGTAACCTTTTGTATCTCAGGTTCTGTAACTCCTGAATTGATTGTTTTCTCCTTATGTACTTTTATGGTGCTAAAACAGGGTTTAAATGCAGATAATGGTAATTCAGTCACATGCAAGCACCTGTCTAGCATATATGTATGTTAGCTTATCACTGGCTATCTACTATCTGTCAGATAACTTGGCAGAGTGAGAAAATCTATTACTAATGAAGCAATAGGCTTCCAAAAAGCATTCACACAGGACCCTAGAAACAGTAAATGTGAAAAATACCATCTGCATCTAAGAAAGCTTTTGGGGTTTTTTGTAAGAAGTTTATTTGAAGAAATTATAAATATAAGGACACAATTATTGCAAATGTAAAATAATTTCCTCACCCATTTTATGAATATTTTATTCTTCCCTATCCCCTACAAAAAAAAGACCCTAAGACTCTGGAGAGAGAAACAGAAATGCTAACAATATTATTCTATCAGGCATGTAATAGGAGGGGATCTTTCTTCTCTCTTGCCACAGATAATAAATTATAGAAGTTTTGGGAACATAATTATGTCACAGAGCAAACACTAACATGACAATATGAATGTTTTCTTCAAGCTAACATGATTTTCTGAAACCATTATTTTATTTTAAAAGTACTGCAGAACTCAACTCTGGTCTATTTTTAAAATGATAGATTAAACAGAAAATTTGTAATTAAATACTATCGTGGTTGCTTTGCCACAAAAAGACAGAAGACCAAATGTCAATTTGAAATTAAACTCATATAGAAGCTGAGCAAACAATAAGGGGATGTATCACTAAGCAAATTACAGCAGTGCAGATACGTAGCAGATATCCTGATTATCTTTTTTTATTGTTGTTAAACCACTAGGCAAATGCAACTCCATCATACTGTGTTTCATGACAATACTTTTGAAGAACTTGAGGCAATAAAAGCATGTAAGTTTATGCTCACTATGTATTCATGAAGATTTAATGGCTGCTAAATACAGATTTGAAGCAGTTGCAGGAAAGGTCTCAGTGCTGTGATACTCAGTGCTGCAAACCCTCAACTTCAGTACCCCAGACCAGAGCCAGTGATGCTCTGCCAGCCCAGCTGAGGATGTGTTTCCTTCCTGCTTGGTGCTCCCATGGCATCCGCAACACCCATCTTACCAAGCAAGGAGATGCTTAAACCAGTCTAAAGGGAAAACCAAGAGGAGGTTGCTGCTGGAAATTGTGAGACTGACTTTCAAATGGGCATTGTCCTGAGAACTGTCTCCAACTAGCACGTGTAGATAGGCTCAGGACCACCACCACGAGAGATGGACATGCTCCTGTCTCCCAGGCCCAGGTGCCTCTGACAGGTGGGACTGAAGGCTGGAAATTGCCTCCTTCATGCTTTCATGGTTCTAAGCACATAAGAGAAGACCCTCTGTTTTCTTGGTCCTGTGCAGCACAGCTTCCATCCTGAACATTTTTTGCCTGAGGAGAAAGGAGTGGAGCTTCTTTTTCACCACAGAAGCATATCTACACCAGTAGCAAGTTAGATACTCCAAATGTAGGTCTCAATTCTTTCCAGGGCCAGGATAAATAAGAACTTGTATCACCTAGTTTCTAAGAAGGTGCATTTGTAGCAAACCTAACACAAAATAAAAGTATCTATTTGCTCTGAGTCCCACTCTTCCCCTGAGTGAATGGAAGGCTGCTGTGGTATTGAATATTAGTCCCGATGTTTCCGGGTGTGTCCTGCCTGGCTTCTTCTGGCCCTTAATGCTAGACCAAAGGCGGCAGCTGTGGCATTTTTCACCCCAGAGATACCTTTGGCCGGCTGGATGCTGCAGCTGGGCACTCGGAACAAATCCAGGCAAAACAGGAACTCAGTTTACCTTTGGTAGAAAAGGTTCAAGCAGCAGTGAAGAGAAAAGAAGCGAGTTCTATCATAGAGTCTTAATCCAAAGTTTTATTACAGCATGGTAGACGTCTGAATGTGGTAACAGCTCACAGAGAGACAAGGGCCACATGGTCTCATGTCCTTTTAAGCCCTGGGGACAGGGGGAGGGGAGGGACAGGTAAGGGCCAACCAGGTGGGAGGAGGGGAAGGCTCAAGGGATGCAGACACTTGGACAGGCCAATGAGCCCAGATCTGGGGCATCTTTTGAACTTCTGCCAACCACATGACGCCCTTGCTGGAATGTTAAGATTGATGGACAGCTCTTAGGCAGGAGGGCAAAAGGGGGAGGGGAAAGGTTGGCACACCTGAGAGGTTGGGATAGGTGAAACAGGAAATCACACTGCAACACTGTGGTATTTTTGGGGTCCCCCATTGTTGGGAGGAAATGATGAATCTGACTCCATGTTCTTAGAAGGCTAATTTATTATGTTACTATATTATATTAAAGAATACTATACTAAAACTATACTAAAGAATAGAGAAAGGATACAGACAGAAGGCTTAACAAGATACTAATTAAAAACTCGTGACCCTCTCCAGAGCCCCGACACAGCTGGACTGTGATTGGTCAATAAGTCAAAACAATTCACATGAAACCAATCAAACAATGACCAGTTGGTAAACAATGTCCAAACCACATTCCAAAGCCGCAAAACACAGGAGAAGCAAATGAGATAATATTGTTCTCCTTTTTCTCTGAGGCTTCTCAGCTTCCCAGGAGAAAAAATCCTGGCAAAGGGATTTTTCAGGAAATATGACAGTGATGGCTGCCAGTGCTGCTGAGATGTCATGTGAGTATGCCAAGTGAGCCAGGCTCTTCAGGAACCTGTGGTGGGCACCTGTCAAATATTTAGGTGGGCTTTTAGTTGAATGCATCCAAGATGGTGACATTTGTCAGTGGTAAAGCTCCAGGTAAATGAGCTTGCTATGGAAAACTAGGAGACTCCCATTAGGTGCCTTAAGAAGGGTGAGTTGGGCTTCCTTGGATCATGCTGCTGGAGCAGGGTGTGCTAGCTCTAAGTCATGCTTGGTGTGACTTAGTGATTTTAGATCTCATCCTAGAAATTTTGCTGTAGTAAGGAAAGGACCTGTACTGGAGAGAACTTGAAGATGCTGAGTCCTGAATTATGTTCTAAACTGGAACAAAAACCCTCTGTAACTTGCTATACCTTCTTTTTTATGTTAGGAGATAAAACATAGGCAAAATATGTAGGGACATACACCTCTGTGTGGAGATTAGGAGAAATAATGGAAAAAACTTAAAGTTCATGTTGAAACTAATTATTGTGCAGTTAAGGATTTTAATTCCTTGTCTCACTCTCTTTTTAAAATTATATTTTGTGGACAGTTAAAAACTTTAAAATGGAGGTACAACTCTCTGGACAGTATAATTAAGTCTTTTCATGATATTTGCAATTCTCTTTGTTTCATTCCAGAGAAATATAGTGCTCCCTCTCCCAGGGCTCCAGAGAACACCAGTACCAATCCTTTCAAAGAGCTCCCTGTAGCCTTCCTCCTCATTTTTTCCACATTCTCTTAGCCAGAGGTACCTTTTTTCCTGCATTCCTGTTGTTTTTATAACAGATATATTCAGATACATTTTTCATTTTCTCTTACAGCTTCTGTTTGAGACCCTAAGGGCTTCAAGTAAAATGCAAAAATAGCATGAGAACGAAGCTTCCAGAGAGACTTTCTTCAATCTGAGTATAAACAGCAAGATTTTTAGCTCTTCAGACTACCTTTTCAAAGTCTTCTCTTTTTTTGGAAATGTTTGTGAGACAGAATTTGGATTTTTAAAACAGTTTTTCATTCCTGTCTTTGAAAAAGTCCTGCCCATCAGTGGATTCAAGTGTAAATAGTAGTCTCTATTTGAAGGGGTAGAAAACAACAAGACTTTTCAAGTTTTGATGTAATTAATCCTTGTTCCACTCCTTGCTGGTAGATCAGGGACCTGGATTCACAACCCAACTTTTCTCATGGTCTCAGCACCTCCCACTCTTTGCAGGCTCTGCTCTGACTGCCTCCATTCCTCCTCATCTTCTCTGCAGCTTCCCTGATCTCAGCACCAGGGCTCCCCTACAACATCTCCCAAACAGATACTGCATTGTTCAGTTGAATCCCTATTTACTATTTTGTCTGGCATTTTTTTTATAAATCCTCCAAAAGCCCCTAACTTCAGGCTTTGTCTCCCTGGGTCTCCTATCCTTATCTGTGCTAAACACCTTCCCAGCACACCTTCCCAGCTTACAGAGACCTTTCAGGCTTGAATTAATCTTTTCCTCTGTCTGGGTTTGCACTTGCACACTTTCCTCACACTGTACCTTGGGAAGATTTTCTTTTCTGCTTTCATTTAGTGCAGAGAAATGCAATGTTTAGAGGGGAAGGAGGCCTGTATGGAAGTCTTTTAAGCATGGATCAGAGCATTTAATGAAGGTAAATCATGAGAGACAGAAAGAGCAGGAATCACCAGTCAAACAAACTGAAAAAGCTAAAGAAAGTATTTTATAAAGTCATACATTGCTGCCTTTCTCCCTAAGCCCTTACTTGTACATAGAACAGAGAGCCCAATCTCAAAAATAAACCTAAAAAATAAAGAGAATTGCAGGATCTGTGAAGAAAAAAATCTTCTTTTTTATGAATTTGTACAAGGGTCAGAGAAAGTGAGACAGAAGGAACTGTGGGGGCAGCACAGGCAGCATGGTGACAAATGAGGTGGCACTTGCTGGATGCCAAGATGATTCCCCTTGTCACAGTGTTTGCCAGAGATCAGGAGGGAGATGTGCCTCACACAGATGTTCCCCAGGGACAGAGAAGGAGACATTTATAAAACATTGGAAGTACCAGAACAAAGCTGTCTGGGGGGAATACAGTCAAAAAGAATGTGAGAAATAGCTACTCACTTTTCATAGTTTAGGAAGGTTTATTAAACCTTATCAAAAATATAACAAAAGACTGAATAAAGGGAAAAGGTTCCAGCACCAGGAGCAAAATATTTTCCCCACCATATGCTCAGCCCACCACAATGCAGATTCTCCCCTTTTTAACCTTTAACCCCTCCCAAAGTTCTGTCCATCAACCCCTTCTTCACTGTCCAGTGGTGGAGATCTCTTCCTCAGATCCTGGCTGGGGGTCAGATGTCACCACAGTGACAAGCCAGCCCTCCCAAGTGTCCCCACCCCAGCTGTCCCTTGATAACAATGCAAGGAGGTAAAATATAAGTATAAATCTATAAAACTTTCCTTAAGCCATATACATGATATTTGTCTGTAAATTGTGACAATCACAGCATTACTCATCTATCACAAGAATGTGCTGAATTTCTCTGTGCTCTGACCCTGATGGATGCTGTGGTCCCGGCATTCCCCGTCTGTGCCTCACCAGCACAGAGACGGCGTGCAAGGGTTTGTGCCCTACATTAAACATGGGGAAACCAGGTCACTTCTCATTCTTACAATACTACAGTTACTACTACCACTACTACTAAAACAATAATCAAACAGGTCAATCCCAGTCTGAGCATCATCAGATGATTTTTAAACCAGGGAAGTCTCCTGCACATGAAAGGTAATAAAAACACTCAATAATGATGTGGGATAGCTTCCCTGACTATCTGCTGCCAACAAAAATGCAAATGTGATCTCTGCCTTGAATTCAAACCCAGAAAACTGCTAAAATGCCAGAAAGAAGTGGACTTTTGCCTAATGACTAAAAGTTTTAGTCCTTCCTCCAAGTAATGAGTTTGGCAGTGTTAGTGTAATGCGCTTCATACCCTTTGAAAAATAAACATTTCTGTTTAGATAAAATCTAAATGAGCTTGGAATTAAAATAATTCTTCATTGGCTTCACATTAGATGGATTGGCCATGTCTGAGCATTACTGCTGCTAAATTTAATATGACATATTGGCCTGGCATTTCCATTTTTAATGTGGGAAGCTGTGTTTATAAATAAGACCTTTCATCTCAGGAACAGCAGTTTAAATTTTTTGAAAACTAGCAGAGATCTATTTAAATGGTGTCTTGCACACTGCTCAGGCTGGGTACCCTGAGAACATGTAAATTTGTCTTACTTATGATAAATAGACCCATGAATAACTTTAAAAATCTTCAATTTTTTGCCTCCTGCAGCTCTTCCTGCCATGAAGCATTCAAGATAAAGTATTTCTTGGATGCTTTGATAGCACTGAGGAAGGTGTGCTTTTGGTTGACATCTTTCAAAATATTTCTGGCCTGACATTTTCATGTCATGTCCTGTAAAGGAGGTAAATAATGCATCATACTGACAACATGCAGGAATTCTTTCCTCCCCAGCTACAAACCCAAAAGTTATCCTGAACAGTACAGGAAATGTAGCCTGTAGATATTTCTGGCCCCATCTCTTCCAATTTTCTGCTCCTATCTATAAAATTGCTGCAACTTTGGCCACCGTGAGCTGAAGGAGAGCGGTGGGTGGGCTCTATGGGCATTCCTTGAGGGGTAGCTTTGAAGCATGTGATAGCATTGAGCCCAGCACAAATGTAGCAAACAGGGCCATTTTCATTCCAAAACCATCCTACACTTTACACACGGGAAGTTAGAGCACTAACTGAGAAAACAAAGAACCATGATCTCCAACTGTTAGGGGATGAAAGTTTGACAAGGAAGTCTCACAGATATGTATGCTTAGCAGAAAGATTTTTGAATGTAGAATCTGAAGAAGGAATAGAAATGAAAGCAAGTTTTGATATAGAAGAAAAGAATTGCTGAGCCAGTCTCACTGGATAACCAAAGAGGCAAAGGGTGTGTTAGTTAGAAGGGGTTTTTATGCCTTAGAGCAAAGGATAAACCCACCCCAAACAAGAAGATTTTACCAAGCAGGAAGATAGCACAGGCAAACAAGCCTGCTGATGTTGCAAATAGAAAAAAGGTCTCAGAATTTTCCACTGCAAGAAAACTGAAAAACAACTTCTAGCTTAAACTGCAATGTACTAACTTTTAGTGATTGGAGAATAGTAACATGAATATGGTGATTACAGTAGTTATGATAGGCTATAGATAAGAGTTAAGGTATAGATTGGTTCTACTGTGTTAAGCTGCTCAGAAGAGAAAAGTATCTAATGCAATGTAACCTAAACTAAGGGTCTCCAGGGCTGCCTGCAGCTGGAGCTGACAGATGTAGGCACAGGCTCTGTCACCCATGACCCTGGACTGCTGTAACCTCTTGGATGTAATAAACTGCATTTGGAAGAGCAGCCTGGAGTCCCACATCTCTCACTCAGGCTCTTACATCCAACCTTCCCCAGGATAAGAGTATCTCCTGGAGGATGCTCCTCTGCACCACCAAGAAACAGGCCAAGCTGTGGTGAGGACAAAAGCAATTTTTATTTGGACAAATTGTAGTTGAATCTGATGGGAAAGACAATCCCAGGCCCATGCTCCTGAACAAGGGGACTTGCTGCTAGGACAGAGCTGTCCAGGGTGTGATGCAGGAGCAGCAGGGTGCCCAGAGCCTCTCTGTGCTTCACACTGGCAGGAATGGAAGTCTTTGCTCATGAAGCAAAAGTGAACTCACACATTTTGTGAGACTCACAGTGACACTGACCCCAGTGCAATAGCCAGCACCAACAGCAGAAGCAAACAAATCACTTGTTCTGCAGTTCTCAAATAACACCTCTCTGCATGAAACAGGTGCACTGAAACAGGAGCTGTGGCTCACCAACAACTCAATAGTACAGTCCAAGAACACCATTGAAATGTACATTCTTTGGGGAGTAGAGTAGAAAGTAATCTTAGACAGGGAGAAAACAGTAATTCTTTTAATTTGATAAGCCCTTTCCTAGCAGTTGGTCAGCAGATTCAAGCAGTTTTATCCAAACCACAAGTGCAATGAAGCCATCCCTGTACACGAAACATTTTCAGCACTTGCTGATGAGAGTTTTGCTTTTTGGGGACCCCCTTTCTAAAGTAAAGCAGCCCAGTTACTCAGCATGCTGGAAATGCAGCTGAGGGGGAGCACAGGGGATGGAAGAGCAGGGCTGTAAACCAGAAGATGACTGGTCAGAGGATATAATTTTATCCTGTGTACTGGAGCCCATGCCAAGTATGCCACCTGTTGGGACATGGTGAAGGGCTGCCTTAGATCAGGAGCAAATACTTTCAAAATCTGAGAATTAGCAGGTAACTTTGTGATTGGGAAAAGCTGGCTGGCAGCTTTGAATTAAATTGTTTTCCAAGGCTTGGGAAACCCTGTTGCAAAGAGGTTGTGTTCAGGGTTGCTCTTGTTTTGGTGAGGACGGGATCTCCCATTTTTCTTCTGTGCTTATGTAAGTCCCTGGCACGTAAAGCATTGAAACTGTGGCTCCACTGCAGAGTAGCTGCAAAGTTCCTAAGGGTTTTAGACAGCCACTCTCAGCAGCCTTCATAAGAGAACCAGAAAAAAGCTCAGCTAAAATCAAACTGCCATGAAACATCCATTAAAGGCCTCTCTCTGCAATGTGCAGGCAGTAGCAATGACATACCAGTCCAAGGGACCCTCTATCAAGTTACAGCTGTGCTGAGGAACAAAATTGCTGCTGTCAGTTATTTGCAGTTAAAGCACAAGCACTGCAAGGGGAAACACCAAATGCTTTTACAGTGCCCTAATAACTGAGAGGCAAGAACATTATTTGTGTTTGGTGAAAACCCAGCTTAAATCCAGGAAAGTAAAGCACTGTGGCTGTCCCCAGCTTTGCCTGCTGACCTGCCTGGCCTTGGGGGAGCCCAAAGCAAAGCTCAGGGGATGAGGGTCTCTGGGCCTGTGAGCAGCACTGAGCTGCCCTGCTAAGTTCTGTACTGAGCTGGTGCCTCTGCATGGTCAGCCTCCATCCACCCATGTCTCCCTCCCTGGTGGCACCGAGAAGATGGATATAAAAAAAACTAGACCAAATAATTTTTTATTAATTTCCATAAACAGGAACTTCATAAATTAAATTGTTAGATTTTGTTTGTAGCAGCTAAACAATCTCGTAAATGGCTGGAGAGCTAATGAAATGTACTTCAGTCACTGAACTGGACTGGTATATGATTTAATTTTCCCACACATTCAAAAACTCTATAATTATCAAGATTTCTCAAAAAAAAGTTTGAAAGACTGCTGATACATCCAGAAATGTTTATTCTATTCTTTGCAATTATGTTTCCTTTCTAATAGGGTTAGGATTCCTCTTGACCTTCTAAGTTTCAATCTTTTTTTGCCTATAGATCATATTAATTTGACTCTAATAATTTAGATAGAACTCCTTTAATGTCTGCTGTCAATTCATTTATGAGTTGCATTCACAGAGTGCAGAAAGCAAGTAGACAGCAAATTAGTTTTAGTTTCTTCAGTGTACTAAAATGTGGAAGAATTATTAGAATTCACTACACTTGGGCCAGGGATAAGAGTTCCTTCAGGCTTGAAATTTTACATTGGCTTCCTAATAAGTTATATTCACAATGTAGAGTTTAATTATACTCAATGAGATATTCAGAAAACTTTCACTATTATGCAGCTGCTAAAACTGTAGTTACAGTTAATTAATAGAACAATAATCAACCCGTCTTTATGTCTGGGTCAGAATTCTCTTATATAAATGTAGTCCTGCAAAATTCATATCTGAGCTCTGTGTAGTTACTTGGACTGTCCTCACATCTGCTAGGAGAGAAAACTGTGAGAAAACTGACCAAACTGTGCTCAGGGGGACCCTGAAGCTGGTTACTGCCTGAGGGATGTCCATCTCCCTGGCTAAGCAGGGAGCAGAGCTGGTTTAGCCCAGGTGCCTCCCTTTTAGATAGCTGAAGTTAGATAAGAAGGACTTTAGTCTCCATCTCTTGGGATTATTACAGCAGGGGTTTTTTTTTTCTTTTTTTTTTTCCAGAGAACAGAATATTCCCTTTATTTTTTGGTAATTTTTAGTCATGTTAAGTATTTGGAAATATAAACTAAAACTAAAGCTTCAAAATAGAGAATTAATCCCATCATAAAAACTCAATCAATTAGACTTTGAAGTAAAGAATGCAATTCTGATTTGTGCTTCTTACATTTGCTTGCCTCATCTTGTCTTCCCTGTGGAAGACTGCTTCAAGATAATGCTTTTTCAGATCATATACACATAAATATAGGAAAATACATACTAGTAGGGTCATCATTACTATTAATAATATGTACCATTTAAACTGTTCATGAAGAAAGGATATCCTAAACTAATGCTATAACTTTTTTCAAAGTTGGTGTCATGCAGTTAAAGTGTATTTGAAGAGATTTATAAATTGCATGTATTCCCAATATGTATATGATATATAATTGGTTTGGATTATTAGAAGTCATATCTCAGTAATGCTGCAATCTAAATTTTTCATCCTCAGACAACGATATCTTAAAAACATCTATTACTTCTTGAAACTGGGTCTCCTGAGACTACAATATAGTGATACTCCAAAAAAAGAGTCAGAACTGAAAAACTTGCCCTAGGTGGTTTTTTTGTGGTTATATCAGGTTATATACAAAAAGTGAATTTAAGCATAGTGCTTTCACAAGTATTTCAAATAGTTATTTTGAATACGTGTTCCAGAGAGGTATTTTGAATGTAGAATCCCATGAGGCCTGTAGCAGTAAGACCATTAAGTATCTGTGTATAATATATGAAAAGATCAAAGGGTAAGAGGAAAAGAATAGAAATATTGCCATGTCTGATGCTCACACAGTCTGCCAAATATTACAAATTGAAACTGAAGATTGATCTGAAATAAAATGTTTGAAGATCATCAAGGATTACAGAGCCTTGTGAGCAGTGGTGAGGGCATGTGGATAGCTTTTTCATCTATCCTCCCAAAAGTCAGATGGAAGGGGTTTGAAAGGGCCAGTCAATCTAGCAAATCAACAAATGGTTACAGGACTGGTGCCAGAACCAGGGATTTGGCTACATGGATAATGGGACTCTCCTTGAGAAGCCTGAGGAGTGATAGGGCCCATCTGTCAGAGAAGGGGAAGATCTTTGGTCACAGGCTCGCTGCTCTGGGGAAGAGGCTTAAACCACAGCAGCCAGGGAGAAGCAGCCTCAGCCCATCCCAATCATACCAGTTTGATACCAGGGCCAGCAAGCAATGCCCAGAGCCTGGAGAGGATTGACAGGTCATCAGGAGAGCACCTGAAGATCAGCACTGAGGAATTGCAGCCATTCCAGCCAGTAAGTCACCTTCAGTGAGAATCATGGAAGCATAAAATCATTAACATTGGAAAAGACCCCCAGATCATTGAGTTCCAACCTTTGACCAAACACCACCTGCTCAACTCAACCATTGCACCAAGTGCTACATCCAGTCATCTCTTGAACACTTCCAGGGACGGTGGCTCCACCATTACCTTGAGCAGCCCATTCTAATGTTTAACCACTCTTTCAGGGAAGTAATTCTTCCTGATGTCTCCCTGAACATCCCCTGCTGGAGCTTGTGGCCATTTCCTCTTCTCCTGTAACAGGCTGCCTGGGAGAACACCCTCTGCCTTGCCACAATGTCCTTTGACAGAGATTTAGAGAGTGATAAAGTCCCCCCTGAGCTTCCCTTTCTCCAGGTTTAACCCCCCCAGCTCCCTCAGCCACTCCTCTCATGACTCACTCTCCAGACCCTTCACCAACCTTGCTGCCCTGTTGAGCTCTGTCTTAAATGTCTCTGCAAATGCACAAAACACAGGGGATAAACAAGACAAGGTGAGTAATGCACAGGTCTGCAAGGCTGTGATCCTGCTGGCATCACAGAGCTGTGGTGGGAAGGATCCTGGGATGGGAGTGATCAAATGGAAGGATGCAGGCAGTTTAGGAAGCACAGGCAGGGGGACCAGGAGGAGGTGTCTCCATCTGTGTAAATGAGCAGCTGCAGTACAAGGAGCTCTGCCTGCAGGTGGATGAGGAGCTGACTGAGAGCTCAGGGTCAGGACTGAAGGGAGGGCAGGGACAGGTAACACTGTAATGGACATCTGTGACAGGCTGCCATACCAGGGGTTCTGAACAAAACACAGGAGAATGGAGCAGAACATCTGTTCCGATCAGAACATCTGTTCTCATAGGAGAAGAGATGAAGCCCTCAATAGACAGGTAGGAGCAGCCTCCCATTCACAAGCCCTGGTCCCCAAGGGGCACTTCAACCACCCCCATATCTGTTGGAAACACAGTACAGCAGGGCACAGGCAATCCAGGAGGTTCCTGGAATGCACTGATGATAGCTTCCTTCTCCAGGTGACAGAGGAGCCACTGAGGAGAGGTGCTGTGCTCTGCTGGACCTTGCTCTCACAGTGAGGGGCTGGTGAGGAATGTGAGGCTCAGGAGAAGCCTGGGCTCAGTGACCAGGGAATGGTGGAGTTTGAGAGCCTTAGGGCAGTGAGGAGGGTGCACAGCCAGCTCAGTGCCCTGGACTTCAGGAGAGCAGATTTTGGCCTTCTCAGGGATCTGCTTGGTGAAGTACCAACCCTGAGGGGAAGAGGAGCCCTAGGAAGCTGGCTAATGTTCAAAGATCACCTCTTCCAAGCTCAGGAGGAATGCATGCCAACAGGGGAACACAGGCAAAAATGCCAGGAGGCCTGTGAGGATGAACAAGGAACACCTGGACAAACTCAAACACAGAAATGAAGCCTACAGAGGGTGGAAGCAAGGACAGGTAGCATGGGAGGGATACAGAGAAATTTTCCAAGCAGCCAGGGATCAGGCTAGGAAAGATAAAGCCCTGATAGAATTAAATTGGCCAGGGATGTCAAGGACAACAAGAAAAGCTTCTATATGTACATCAATGATAAAAGGAAGATAGGGAATGTGGGCCCTTGTGGTAATCACATATCTTCTGAACAGAGAGAGACATAATTCTCTCCCAGGATTTTCCTAGGAAGCTGTGAGAAAGCTCAGAGAAAACAATTATCTCCACTTGCTGCACCGGTTGTTGTGGAATGTGTTATGGAGATTGTTTACCAAAGGGTGGTTTCTTAACTGGGCTCTGGTGATGGTTTTGGATTCATTGACCAATTGGATCCACGTGTGTATCATGACTGTCTGGCAAGGGCGATGGGTTTTTCTTAGTATAGTACAGTATAGTATAGTACAGTACAGTAGTAATAAAGCAATGGATCTCGAGAGGGAAACACTCCTGTGGGGAAAACTGAGGTTCTTAATGACCTCTTTACCTCTTTCCTCACCAATAAGCTCTTCAGTCACACCGCTTGAGTGACAGAAGGCAGAGGCAGTGATGGGGAGAATGAAAAGCCACCCACCATTGGAGATCAGATTTGAGACCATCACAGGAAGCTGAAGGTGCATGGGACCTGGTGAGATGCGCACACAGGGTCCTGAGGAAGCTGGTGGATGAAGTTGCTGAGGCACTGCAAACCACATTTGACAAGTCACGGCAGTTCAGTGAAGCTCCCACTGACTGAAAAAAGGGAAACATGACCCCATTTTTAAAAAGGGAAAAAGGAAAGATCTGGGTAACTACAGGCTGGTCAGTCTTATCTCTGTGCCTGGCAAGATCATGGAGCTAATCTGACTGGGAACTGTGCTAAGGCACATCAAAATTATGAAGGTGATTGGTGACAGCTAATGTGGCCTCACTAAGGCATATTAAGGATATTTACCTAATTTCTGAGTAATAAAAAATTCTAGGCAATATTTTTTTATTTCAAATAACCTACTATTGCATCTGCAGATGTATCATTCAGTTCCTAAATTCTGTTCTGTAACAGAATCATTTTGCCTTATCTTTAAATAAAACTCTATTCAGAGGATATAGCCTGGAAAAACTATGCTTTATCCATGAAATTGTTGCTATAATCTAATCAATTAAGATCTTAATGTGTAGGCTTTTTAGCTAGTTTTGACTGAGAAAAAACATTTACAATTCAGACTGTGGTTTTGTAACTGTAGCATCAACTGTGAAATGAAAATCAGGGCTTTTTTTTTTTAATAATTCAAAGATTCTTTTTTATGAATGAAAGAAATTGCAGTCCTAAAAAAGTCAAAGCATGTAATCAGAACTTGTAAAATATTCCATTCTGTTTTATGACATCTCAACCCCAATCAAATAAACAGAGCCAGAAAGAACCAGAGACTTGATTGACTGTTTAAAGAAAAAGCTGTCAGTTTGATTACAGGCAAGTGAACAGACACATCACTAAATGTAAACTGCATTTAATTTTATTATGCAAGCAGCTTTAATAACGTCACAAATAAGATATGCAAACTGAAACACTGGGTGCAACTGCATACAGATTTCTGATAATGAGTGGGGGCTGTGGATCATAGCTATTTTCAATTTAAGTGTTCTAAATTTATTAGGGAGCAAAAGGTAATTAAAAACGAGTGAGCATCAGAGAAAAAATCCCACACTATGTTGTTTCAAACTGAAGTGGTAGAGCTTTCAAAAAGGTTTGTAAGAGTAGATTCTTGCAGTGCTGTGAAGAAATGCCCTTATGGTGCTTCTATTCAAAAATTTGCAGCATTTTTCTACTCCCCTTTTCCTCTGGTTTCATTCCCCATGTGTAAATAATTTTGAAATTCAAAATGACTCATTAAGTGTGACGGATGTTTGACACTAAGCTTGTGCAGATTTTCTGGTATACCCACAGGAGGCAGCAAGACATGAACCATTTCATAGAATCATGGAATCATTTAGAAGTCATATTTGTATCCCTAGATATCCAAGAAGTGGTTGTATGTTTACTTCCTCTATTAAAGTAAGTTAGAAGTATTAAAGTACATTTAGAAGTATTAAAGAACTCAAAGACCATCAAGTAGGACTGTTAATACAGCACTGCCAAGTGCACCATTAAGCCCTGTCCCTAAACACCACATCTGCATGTCTTTTAAACACCTCCAGGGATGGTGATTCTACCACTTCCCTGGGCAGCCTGTTCCAGTGCTTGACAATTTTGATGAAGAAATTTTTCCTGATATCCAATCTTTATCTCCCCTGGAGCAACTTGAGGCCATTTACTATCATACTCTCTGGTTAGGAGAGGTTTTCTTCCTTACCTTGCTGCCCATGGGAGATAGTTCAAACCAGACTCTGCTGAGGACTTCTGAAAATGCTGGGATATCCAGCTCTTGTAAGCCCAAAATTGGGCTTTGCAGCAGTGGCAATAGTTCTGTGCTGCTGTACGTTGAGGGGAGATCAGATTTCAGCTGTGTTCTCCCCCAGCCCATGGGACCCTGGTTTGCCAAGCTGGAGATCCCATCCCTGCCTGCTTCTCTGTGCCTCCTGACCCACCCAGCAACACAGTTACAGACCTGGAACCGCTCTGGTAATGCACAGCTGAGGGAAATGTGCAATCACAGCATCTGATGCACATCAGACAAAACTTAGGAGGGAAATGGAGATGGGGAGACAGGCAGGGGTGGCTGCTGCAGGATTCCCAGCAGGAGAGCAGCACTGCTCCCTATCTGAGCACTCATTCCCAATGCAAAGATGGGAAAAAAATGTTGGTGAGATTGTGGGTCTCACCCAGAGAGACTATAGTAAAACACAACTGTCCTGAAGCAGAAGATGGTACATACTCACAGCAACAATACGTCCAACAAAAAGCAATTCTGTAGCAGGCATTGTTGTGCTGGCTTTAAAAAAGAAAAAAAAATATTTAGTCACTGGAGAGGAAGCTGGCAAAGCCTGGAGATCAGCGATCACAATCTGATTACATTCAGTGTGGAAAAACAGAGAATAAGGGTTAGTTTTGTCAAGCTGAGGGAAATTATGAGAAGTGATTCTTTTCTGACTGGCAATCTTTTTTTTTCTGGCTCCTCAGAGCACTCTTTAGAAACTTATATGAGATGATTAAAAAGCCATGGATGAACAGTTGAAAAGATGTAATATTTTTCTAAAAGCTCCTTTTATTCCACTAGCAGAATGAAGGTGATAAGTTGAGTAACAAATATTGCAAAGAGAAATGGGAGGAATAGACAGCAGTCAGTGCAAACTCAGGGTAAGCTTTTGGAGCACAGAAAAGTGGAACAGAGATCAGCAGGTGAGAACTTTGGAAAAGCTACAACTGGGCATCAGTGTGAATAGTGATATAGAATTAAAAAAAACTGTACTAGGAGAAAAATAATTCTTAGTATACTAAATATACTTGTCATGAAGAAGAATGATAGCACAGCTAGTAATGAAGGAAAATAGCAGAGTTTTCAATAACTAATAGTAAGTTTTTTGTATGGAAGGAAACAGAATAGCTTACAGATTCATGAAGCCACAAGATATGTTTATTATTCAAAAGACACTGAAAAATAAGATGCTATTTCCAACTGCCTGCAATTTTTAAACTAGCTGGCCTGAGTAAGCATCAGCATAAAAGGGCCAGGCAGGGAGATGTGTGACTGATGCATCTCCTTTGGTACTGTTAACTCAGAGTGCTTAACAAAATTCCACACAGTAAATGTTCAGATCTGATCAGCAGCTTGTTGTGGGCATCTGAAGAACACAGCTATTCTAACTTCAACCTCGAATATAAAAATTAACTAATAATTATCAGTTCAATGAAAGCCACTCAACACAATCTGACCACACAAGACTTGGCAAAACAAGCCTGATTTCTTTGTTCAGTGTGTTTACCTCCTGTCTGATTGCTGTACTATATATATGCATTATAGATCTAATGGATGTATTTTTATTTATTATTATCACACACACATACACACACATCCTGGCTGAGGAACTGACACTTTTTGATATCAATAACCTTACACTAAACTCTTTTAAGATCTCAAAGGGCAATCCATGAGGGCATCTCTTAAGTGATTCTCACCAAAATTAGTACCAAGTGATCCCCTTCATCATTTCTATTTGTGTTCTAGAAATAAATATAAAATCATTCCTAATACAATTTGGCTTAAGCCAATATGCAGGAATTTATCTAAGGATGTCTACAGCAACGCAGGCAGAGCACCAACAGAGAATGCTCACAGCAGATCACAAGTTGGGTCCAGACCACAGGTTGAGTCCAAATCATTATGACAGAGCTGAAAAAATTCTGTGTGTGTTCGAACATGGGGTGCAGGTCATGCAAGGAGACTAAGAACTTCTGTCTCAGCACAAAGCACTTCTAAAAGATGTAAGTATCTTAAATGAGAAGCTGAGTATTACTACAGAAGGTAAAAATTCTGGTACCTACATTTTAAAGAAAATTAAAACTATTTGGGATCACAAAAGTTATTTAAATGATTGAAAATTATTATGTGAAATTAAGTCAAATTAAATTTATTTTAAAATTATTTAAATTTCTCACAGTGAAAAACTAAGGAGTCTGTTTACCCTGTCAAAGAAAGGACTGGGAAATCACATGAGTTGATTGCCTTGCTGGACAAAGATGCATAAGGATTCAGTTTTAGCAAAGACAGCACATGGAGAGGCAGTGGTTCAATATTGAGGTCATCCACAGCCAGGTAAGAAATAAAGCACACTTCAAAAATGACAGGCCTTGACCACTGGAGAAAGACATTAGAGGAATAAATTTGATAACCACAAGCCAGGATTAAGTGCCTTTCTGGAAGCTCTGCTTCAGTTAGCCAGGAGAAACTGGTCTCTAGGCAAGGATAATGGGACCAATATTAAGCTTTTTCATGCAGATCATCAGGCTGCTTGTTTAAAGATTCTACTCTAATCTTAAATACTAAAACCTGGCAAGACAAAAGGCAAGCGTCACAAGAAGGATAAATGCTGAAAGTATTAGAGGACATTTAAAACATGTAAATTATAGAGATGATACTGGGAATTACTCCATCTCTGGTAAATACCAGTATAATTTTGATTTTGTAAAGATCTTAAACATGGTTATGATTTTATGTGGGTGGTTAAGTTCTCAATGTTTCAATAGAATTTAAGTATCTATTTAGCTCAATCGAAGTTTTATCTGAATAACTAGGGATGTGAAATTTCTTTTTTCAAAATTTCAGTTCATCTTCTGCAGTTTATCATATGTCATCAATTATAACTTATTTCCACAGTCTTTAAGGAAAGGGGAACCAGACTGCATCTCATGTTTATAGTATTCTGAACCTCTCTCTAGCAAAGAAATTATTAAAACAGAGTCTGAAAGCCAGGTAAGATGAGTATAATGGTAAGAGATCACACTTGGAAAAGAGAGCTTGTGAATTTGGTTGAATCTCTGTAGCATGAAAGAGCATGAGAAAACCTAAAAAATCATACTTAATTTCATGCTGTTTCAAAATGTCCCACAGCATGTTCAATGTACAATTTTCCAGAGCCACGAATGCTTTTTGTCTATATGAGGCACATTTGGTCTTTGATAAAACAGTTTCTCCATCCTCATCTTCATCCTCAGTTTCTATATATTGAAACTCATCTGTAATGAGATATTAATGGCAGTGGAGAGCACTGGGTCTACTACTTTCTTCCAGAAACACATGGTAAAAATTTCAGAAGTTTCTCATTTTGGCCTCCAGAGGTCATCAAGACCTTTACTCCAAGAGTGCAGTGTGTGCAGAGCGAGGGTGGCTGGAAAAATTTCATTGATAGCTTCAGTGACTCATCAGTCTTGTTATGGACCAGAATAAAAAGTGGAAAAGTCTATTCCAAAAATATACCATGTGGAAAATAAAGAGAAAAAGAAAAATATTAAGGGAGGGTGGGAGGGAGAAGAGGAGGAGAAGGAGAAAGAGAAGAAGAGAGAAGAAAGAGAAGAAGGAGGAGAAGGAGAAGGAGAAGGAGAAGGAGAAGGAGAAGGAGAAGGAGAAGGAGAAGGAGAAGGAGAAGGAGAAGGAGAAGGAGAAGGAGAAGGAGAAGGAGAAGGAGAAGGAGGAGAAGAGGTAGTCCAAGGAGTACAATAACAAGAAGTGGAGAAAGAAGAAGGGGGAGGGGAAAAAAGAAAGAGAGAAAGAAACCTAACCAATTATTTACAGTCTTGAAAATCTGTGTTAAATATTTCCTCAGTTATTTTATTTGCAAAGAGTTCCCCAAATGTGTAGAGAATGCTCATCTGTTGCCTGGCACAACGCAGGACAATCTTTGACCATGTGGGAATCAAACTGAGATCTCAAGCAGCCAGACAGAAAACTCCAGATGTCTTGTATACCAGCATTTCATTCTTGTGGAGACAAAATGCCAGGCTGTGGAAGTCAGATAATTCCCCTGCCCCAGTGCAGTGACAGAGGAGAAGATGTGAGTACACCTCTACTTGCAGAGCACAGGTACAGGTGCACTCACGTCTGTAGGTGCCACATTGCTCCTGCCACTTCCTCCCTGACACAGAAACTGGGTTGTGCTGGAGAGGCTGGGGGATGCTGAAGCCCCTCCCCTGCAGCAGGAAAGGCAGATTTTGGCAACAGGTTGTTAAGTCAAAGTCTAGAATCAATAATTACTGGACTCAATTTCTTAGCAGTCCTGTTTGTGAAGTTAATATGTGTGTAAAGTACCAATTTGCCTCTGAGAATTGCCCCAGTCTCTTTGGAAATTTGGCAGAACATACTCAGAAAGTACATTTATTCTTAATTACATTTATTCTTAATTAAGAAATTCCAAGAAAACATTTAACCTGTGATCTCAAAATGAAATGTGAAAGTAGTTAATGAGAATGGAAATCTAGTCTGAACTGCAGAGAACTCAGCAAAGTTTGTTCTGTAAAAGATCCAGTAGGATGTATCTATACTGAACGTAAAGGGACTATGCCAAATGAAATCCAGGTAGTGAGGATACTTATAAATGCAATTTCTTTGCTTCAGTGCTCCTCACAATGTCATTCCTAGTCTTGTTACTTAAATTCTTTCTACATCATCTATAGATATCATTCACAAACTGCCTCATACTTCAGCCCTACTAAAAATATCATTCCAAGGGTGTCCCTAGTCCACGTTCCTCCTCATGCAGACATATTTCTCAATATAACAAAATGAAAGGAGTGCTGAAAAAAAGTCCCCAGATGTGCAATATGGTAATGTATAGCAAGGAAAATTGCTGGAACTGGAGAGACATTTCCATTGTGTGAAGTCCTGAAGAAAGTACTTCCATTTTTGTACAAGTTTCTGCCCTTCTACCATTTTATGATTTCTACTGCTTCTTAATAAGATGCCTAAAATTTTTAGCAGGTTTTGAAAAATCATGGGTATGATTTCTTAAATAACAATATCTATTAAAAGGTTGCAGGATGTAAAGTGGCATGATATTATCTTGAGATGATTACATATCTCTCTTTCAACATATTTGTCAGCTTCAATTTTCCTTTTCATTTCAAATTTCTGCCATTTAATTATCAAGGGAGACTGTCACAAAATGGAGAAAATTCCAGGTTTATGCTGGGTTCCTTGTGTATATGAGAGGAAAAAGTTAGGGCTGTTTAGATGGAAAGAAATCTCAATAACCTAGAGACAGCAGTGTCTGACACTTCCATGATGGTGCATTTGTTCTTGTCAAATCCATGAGAACACATTAGCATAGTTCAATTTAGATGACAGGTTTTCTTGGTTGCTTTTACGGACAATTTAGTCTGTTCTCAAATTCAAAAGGGCTTTTAATGTCTTGTGTTGAGATCTTGTGATCCACATTTATATGGTTTAGTGGACTGGTTTTTTATCATTTAGTGGTGGACTGGGCAGTGCTGGTTTAACAGTTGGACTTGATGGTCTTAAAAAACTTTTCCAACCTAAATACCTCTATGGTTTTGTGATCAGCAATATCAGTAAGGAGATCCTGGGTAAGTATTCCTTGGCTTCTGTGATATTCAGCAACAAAGAAAAGCGAGCATGAAAATATGACACTGTATTTTCTCTCTAAAAAAATGGCAGCATAAGTTATGTATCAGGTTGTCCCTTTCTCTGGTTTTCAGTCTTTGGGATATTTTACTTGCTTTCTCTTTAAGAAAATTATGAGAAACTAGTTCCAGATAAATGGCTCCTAATACTAATTTTAGGAAAAACATAGATCAGAGATGGGCAAAAGCCTAAAAGATTTTCAGTTCACCTTATTATTAACTTAAATCACAGTAATGACACTCAATCTGCATGTCCAGGGCAATAGAACACAATGGCAGCCAGGGAAACCCACTGAAATATTTGAGAAGTGGAACTTGATTTCGCACTATGTCAGTGATATGGTGGCATTCTCTCCTATAAATGAGTTACAAAATCAAAATTAACTGCTCCAGGTACAGATGTTGCAATGATGCAATTTTTTAAGCACTGTGCATATCCAGTATATGCTATCTGATATGAAACTGAAATTTCTCATTTGCATGTTGTTATGCTTTTGTAACAGACTTGAGTGTTTTGTGGCCACAGAAGATGAAACCTATACCTCTGCAGAATTATTGCATGTGGAATATATAATCACTCCAATAATTTAGGAAATTTTGAAACCTGTGGTATTAATTTATCCGGAAAGGGGTAGTTCCACCAGAATTCAGATGAGTTACTTTTTTTGGGGAAACACAAAGGAACTTTCTTTGTCTGGATTTTCTTCTTCACATTCAATTTAATCTGTGATCAAGCAGAGAATGTGTGATAACCTGCCTTTGGTGTTCTGCACCACACTTTACTGTACGTGCTTAATGACTTTAGGAGATCTGCCAGAGCAGCTAACAAAGAGCCTATCTTGTTATGTCATCCCTAAAATGCTCTTGTACAACACACTCTTGTTCCTGATAACTTCTGTAATGTTTGAGTTGTTTCAATTTATTCATTGAATATAATCTCCCAACAACTAAAAAAAGTGACCTGCAAATAAGGCTTTGTGTAGTTCTATTGCTATGTGTCTGGAATTTTTCAAAAATGCTAAAAATCAAGTGAAAAAGTAACTTGCATTCCAAAAGGGAACACTATGCAAAAATGACATCCCTCTGGAACCTATAGATAAGGTAAAATATCCTGAGGAATTCTGTGTTTCTTAATTTAAAATCTTGGTATCTTTTCTTGGAGATTGCACTGACAAGCACATTAGAATTGGGAAGGCTTATTTCATGAACAATAAACCCCATCAGCACAGCTTACTGCTGTATCCTGGGCTAATAGTTTAAGAACTCAGTAAAATACTCTGACAAGTTAAATAAGTGGCAATGGCATCATTATGGCTGTGATGGTCCAAGAATGCAAGGGAGGAGAATGTGCAGAGAGCAGTACAGGTACTACCACAGCCCTTGGAAAAAGCATTTTAATTTCTCACCTCAGAGGAACGTACTCCCTGCAAGGAGGTCCCTTTTCACCAGCGAGGTGGGGCCACAAGTGCTGTGCAGAGAGCACTCACAGCAGCACCTGGGGGCCTGGCTCTGCAGCCCTGACCTTTTGGTGGCCTTTTGGTGACTTGTGGCTGGTGGCTGGTCTGTGTCAGTAATTATGTCAGCCCATGGGAGTTGGTAATTGCTGCCTTATTGCTGCTCATTTTCATTGTGGGGTCCAGAGGGATGCTGCTGGTGTAAGAGCAAAGAGTGATGATTAATGGCTTTATGTGGAAGTCAAAGAGTGAAATCAGATTTTCAGTCCTCAAGATTGTGAGGCCACCTATATGCTCCAGGAATTCAGCAGTTACTATTTAACTGAACAACATAATTAAGTTAAACTGTAAACAAATGCTCTCTACCTTACTTAGTCTAAAGATTTCTTCTTCTGATCAGATTGAAAGGAGATCATTTTTGCTGGAAAGCCTGACCAATATCATTTTGGTTTACAAACCTTTTTAACCTGTTTTATAGTTATGTTTAAGTAATTCTTTATTATATGTGTGTGAATTTGGCTCATTTTCCTAGGACTTGTGTTTCTTCCTGACAATTTACATAATCACAGAATTGCATACTCCAAAACACAAAGAAAATAAACAAGACAATGAGGAGCTTGCTTAAACTATCACATCAATGAAGTATGTAGCTAAGACCTCTTAAGGCAAGGCATTGATAAAATCCATTCAGCAAGTACAAAACAGTAACTCCATCACCATGATCAAAGAGTTCTCGTGAAGCCCATGATCAAGTGAACATGATACTGGGAAATAAGAACCCATTTCTTGGAAATAAAGTCACTATTAAAAGGAGAAAATTATTTGCTTGTGTACTTGTAAATGAATGATGCCTTTTTAGGTGCTTGCAGAGCCTTCATCTCTAGAAGGGGTGATGTAATTAAAGTTAACCTGTGACCAAAAGCTGAAAATGTTCTTTTGGATGGGAAGGTAAAACAGTAATCTGCAATGTACAATATATTGAACTGGATAAAAGCATTTGCTTCAAAGCTCAAGGACACCTCAATATCTATAATTAGAAGGGCTCTCAAAGGGCATAGACAGAATCTTTCAATTGGTGTAGGTGACACTTCTTCTAAAACAGTCCCACAACATGAAATTCTGAGTTCCTTTTAACCTTTTAAGGCAAGTAAGTGAAAGACACAGTACAGTCAGCTCTGCTTTTGACTTTACCATCTCAAAGCAGATATATCTCAGTAAAAAGTTAAAGGGTGCAGCCAATTTCTGTGCCTTTTAAATTGTAATTCTGAAGTCCAATAGTGACTGAAGGTTTCCAACACTGACTTATTAAGGTGTCTCAGTTTTTATAATCTTCCTGGAATGATGTTCTCTCCATGCTTGATTTGTAACAATAAATATTTATTCTTTCCCCCCTCCCCCCAAAAAATCCCTGAGATACAACCTCGTCACATCATGAAACGGAGGGACTATGGCAGAAGCTAATCCTGACCCTGGAGGAGGCATCTTACAAAAGGAAACACCTCTTTACTTAGAGGAGGGCCCAAGAGAGGCTTTGTTTCCTTTCCAAACACTAAAGGGTGAGTGATAAACATCTGAACGCTGTGCATAACAAGCAGTATTGGAATGCCATATACTTTTCTCCTTTCCTTAAGTATTTTAAGCTTCTTCTGGATAATTGGATAATAACTGGATAATAACTGCTGCATATGGATAATTGATATTCTCAAGGCAATACCTCCCTGTATGATTCAGATACTGGAAGTATCCATGGGTCTGTAATGGGAACTCCATCTTCACACAATACAGTGAAATAGCATGACTTCAAAAAGTTCATTATTTTGATTATTTAAGTATCATCCCACTATTATCTTCAGTACAGCTACTGTGGTACAAAAAATACATTTCTTGGCTCTAAAGGACATATTATGCTATCAGGTTAATCTGAACCAAGTTGCTGCAAAACCACAGAGTGAAATCCTACCTCGCTTTCTGTATGATTTTAAAGCATACAACTGATAAAATAAAATTGTATGATTTTAAAGCATACAATTGATAAAACAGTTTTAATATTAAACTGTTGCTATTCTTTTATTAATTAAACTGACGCTATGAACTTAATATAACAATTTGTGTTGACTTTATATATTAGTCCTATTTGAAGCTTGTACATTGTGCTGCAGCATACTGATGGGACACGGGCAGCTTTGGCGAGCATCCAGGAGACTGCAGTCTTCAGAAAGTGTTTTCCTTAGTATGAATCAATGTGAAAGAGATTTTATCTAGAATGGTAGAAACTCTAAAGGGGCAGTGTTGTATCCCCAGTTGTCTGAGTGTGTGTGCAAGGCAAGGCTTCTGGGATAAAAGTAAAACCAGTCCTTGGGCAAGGCAGGCAGGCTTTTGGCACCACAGCCCTTGCTTTGGGAGCACTGGCTCCTCTTCAAGTCTGAAATAGAAGCCACAACCCAGCTGCTATTTAAAGGTTGAGAGCAATTGCTCTGAATTTAGTTTAATTCCATCCATCAATTAGACAAATCTGAAAGGAAATGCAATTGGTACCTGGGGAACAGAGCAGGATTTTAGCAAGGAAAGAAGTGATAAGGTCACTGTCTCCCATGGGACAGAGAAAGAGAAAGACCTCTGATTACCACCTGTGGAACATGCAGATGCAGACTGAAATAAATGAAATTCTAGCAATTACTGGATCATGCTAATATTGCACCAAATAGAAATCACTTGAATCAGCATATGATTAGCAAACTATTTTATTTGTGTAATTCAAGAAGCTGGTTCTATGATTCTAGGGGGCATGGCTAAATCTCTCCATTCTTTTGCAACCAGTTGTGGGCAGATGGATTTAGCCTTATTA
Source organism: Molothrus ater (assembly GCF_012460135.2). Taxonomy (NCBI): domain Eukaryota; kingdom Metazoa; phylum Chordata; class Aves; order Passeriformes; family Icteridae; genus Molothrus; species Molothrus ater. The sequence continues at coordinate 14,559,451 of NC_050479.2, read as the reverse complement.
TCCAAGATATTAGAAATAATTTGTTTTTTCATCTATACCCATGTTATAGGGACAACATTCAATCATCCCCATCAACCAGAAATCCATCTGGATTTCAGCTACATGGGTACAAATATCTGTCCAGGTGTTAGGATGATGCAAAAAGGTGCTGGCTGGGGTTTGGCTTCTTGGTGCCAGGCATTGAGAAGGAAGCCCTCAATCTCAGCCAGATCAGCCCAGATCCAAAATAGCTCATGTGGCATTTACTGCCATGCTCAAAGTCACAAAGGATGGTCTGAGGTGAGATGCAGAAAGCATGGTCCCTCTGAAGACCCTAAAATAAGGACAACAAACCCTGGCAAGTCTTGTGACTCTGTCACAGAATGGATGTGGGTTGGTAACATACTATGCAGCTGGGGAAAAAATTGTCTGACTTCAGCTTAGACCAGCTTGAGATATTTCTGAGCACAGACCTCCTGCAATAGGTTGAGATTCACAACAGCAATATAAAGGCTGGATGATTTTGCAAATCAGTTTGAAATTATGTTTTAGTAATGAAATGGGTAGGAAAAAAGGTAACAATGTGAAATGAGGTTTTTGTTCCAAGAAAGTAAAAGTAAGGTAATGATGAAACCACTGTTCAGTTTTGGACACAGGTCTTCTTTTCATTCACAGACAAGGAAATTCTTTAGACAGGAAATTATGAAGAGAAAATGAAAAACACACTAGGCCATATTTAAAAGTCAATTTTAATTGCAGGAATATCATCTTTAATTGTAGAAATAGCCTGAACTCTGAGGACAAGTAGTATGATCTATCTTTTCCTCAAATTAGTTAAATTCAAAAGAAGAGGTGATTAAAGGCACATGTGAATTAGTTCTTAGACTCTCTAAGAACATTCCTTGGCTGTGCTGCAAAGGAACAAAGCATTTTTTATGGATTTGAAATGACACCAAGTCCCAGGATGTCACATGAAGAGAACTTTAATCATTTAGATGACTCCTGGTTCAACAAGAAAATTGGCCAGGGTCATTACAGGTGGAGTGGACAAAATATTAGACAGGAGAAACAGATCATGCCTTGCCAGTGATTTACACAACTATTTGTTAGTAGATTGAATTTATGGGTTTTTTCTTCATCCTAGAAAGGTTAAAAACAACTCCAGTGCAAACACAACCTTGACAAAGTTATTCTGAAAGGCAGTGGGCTTAAAAAGCTAACTGTGGCAACAGGTCATATCCCTAGCCACGTCAGAGTTGACTTTCTGCAGCATCTTCCTTTATCCATCTCTCAAAAAAGTAGGAGCCCTCAGCTTCTTGGGAGACAGATATAAAGCTCTCACTTTGACCAGCAGTAGCAATAAGCAGTGGAAGGACTTTCTCTGGATCCTCCCCGAGCACTTCACTACCTCACTTTTCCTTAACACTGATAAGGAAAGAGCGGTGACACAGAGGAACGTGCTTGCTTTAAGATGGTCAGAGAAACCAGACCTGAGGATGCTTTTCCATAGATTTACCTTATACCACCACTGGTTATGTTAAAAGGTCAGAGAAGGAATAACAATGCCTCCACCATCATCATCCTGGCACCTCATCCAAGGAATGGTCCATGGGTAGGAGCAGAGGCCAGGATGCTCTGACCTCCAACCTCTGTGTCATCCAGACAGGCCCTGTGCCAGGAGCAGAGGTCAGGCAGAACCAACTTCTTGCTGCTGAAGGGAGTCTTGCCAGGAATTTCAGCAGCAGCTTTCAAGAAAGATGCAGAGGAGCACATCTGAATACCAATGACTTCCAGGGCCAGTGACTCACTCCAAGGATGGGCACCCTGGTGTGAAGAGCTGTGGCACCAGCCCCAGGAAAGCAGCGCCTGCCTGGGGCACTGCAGGCTTGGGTTGTGTTTATGCAGCAGCTGAGATCACTGTGCTGGGGATACCCACACCATTTGTTCAGGTTGACTTGTTAAAGCAATTTTCTGCTTCTAACAGCACTCCTGAGTGGTCATGGGAACCCAGTGCCACCATGTGGCACCTTGGCCAGGGAGCCACACTGGTGACTTCCCTAGACACAAGGTGGACAGATGGAGATCCCCACTGCTCTGCCATTGCATATGGGGGAGGAAGGGAAGGTCTCCCTGGTCTCCCTCCTCTTCTCCTGCCAGCCCCTTTTATCCAAGTAATTCTGAATTTCCAGTGGCAGCTGGGTCCATACCCTCTGTCTGTCTGTCTGTCTGTCTGTCTGCTGAAGTGCACCTCTATCCTCACCAGACCCTATAGATCCTGAGGTGGTCTCCAGAGACACAGATCAGTTACCATGAGCTCTCCTGACAGAGGGTAATGAATAATGTTTCCCTGCAGGCAGCACACTCTGAATTTTAGCCCTCTGCTTGTCTTTAGAACACTGCCCAAGAGAAGCAGAAACCACTTACATTTTACTTATTCTTCCTAAACTCATTCTTGGGAATAGCTGAGGAATTACAGTTGAAATATTTCAAAAACCCCTACCCCAGGCAGAGGTAAGCATGGCAAATTTCAGCTTGAGCAGTTCTGTGTAGTGATAAAGCAAAGAAAATAGAGCTAATGGCAAATACTAAGCAGCCTTAGCCACTGGCAGTTTTACCAGCTCCAGCAGGAATGTGTGGTGTTTTTCCCATAAATACTGCATTGAAGTGCTGTATCTCTCACTCTGCTTCTGTTCAGCTAGCAGCAAAACCCTAAGCAAACTTCTCTGTATGCACAACCCTAATTGAAAACAAAGTAAATTAAATGAATTCCAAGCAGTGCCAATAATAGCTACTAGTTATTTTGCAGTAAAAATACCAATATTTTATCAGTTTTTAATAACTGTGTTTCCCTGCTGTTTGCAATGACAAGAAATTTCTTCCAGTAACAACACAGTTCTTCCCATGAAATTATTCAGCAGGCCTCAAATGAGCAATATATTAAAAACATGCTACACGAAATTACTGAAATGTAATTGTGCTGCAAAGAAACAGATATAAAGGAGGGTCTATTTCAATTTCCATTTGGTGACTTTGCCTTAATCTCATTTTCAGTGAAACGCTTTTGCAAGGGGTTTCCATTCAATAACTTTCATCATCACTGACAAATGGAAAGGAAGATATAGTGCTGGGTAGCATGAAAGAATTTTTAGGGAATATATTATACACATTTATCTTCTTTTATGTTTGTAATTTATAAAAATAATTTGTGAATTTTTTTCAGCCTCTTCATTACCTGAAAAAAATATTTAAACCATTTATAAAATTGCTCTGCATCTCTGAATGCAATTATCCTGAATGTGCAATTAGTCTTTTCAGGTAAAATATCATCATATAATAAGTTTATCTAGAAGATTTCTAGTCAAATATTTTTGAAAAGCTAAAGTTCTACATAAAAAATGAAAGGTTGCTTCTTCAGCTAGCATATATTCTCACCCCAGTGTCTGGATTTGTGGCACACTTCTCATGGCTTTACATTTTATGGGATTTGTCAACCAAATAAGAGTTAGCAACATTTTCCTCATGCAGCTATTGGGTAACAAAACTCTTAGGTTCCATTTGCAGTGAAAGCAGGGAAAGCAATGCTATTGTTGAGCCTGAACTGACTGTTCCCAGCTGGGGCCACTGAGCCACTTGCTCAGGGCTCTCCCTCTGCAGAGCACCAGAAGAGCTCCCAGCACAGGGCAGGCTTTCAGTACTTGGTCTGGGTGGGGAAGGGGTCTTCTTCAGTGAAGTGATTCAGGAGTTTGTAAAATATTAGAATTACCATCCTAGGGGTTATTCAAATCTGTCTCTAACACTGCAGGGAAAAGAGTTTCTTTGGTTGCTGTTGAACAGAAAGAGTGAGAAAAAATGATCAAGAGTCTTGAAAGGTTTTGCGGTGACAAAGAATTTCCAGAGATTTCAGAGAATCTTAAAGAAAGAATAAATTATTTCTGGTTTATTAATATTCCTCAGATACTTGTTAAATGTCAATTCAGCCCCAAACTGTCTTTCTCCTTCATGGTACTCTGCCTTATTCAGAGGCCAAATGATCTTATTATTGAGCCTGGTGAGCCCACATCACACAAGAGAATGGAGACTTATGCAACCCCCATGTGGTAACATGCTGATGGAGAAACAGCTTTTATGCCAAAATCATTCTTACAGAACTTGCCCATCCAATTCTAATTAGAAGTTGGAAAATTTTAATGAAAGAAAACCATGAATATTTTAAAGACAATAGCCTGCTGGTAAAGTATTTAAATTCAGCTCTTCTGCTTCTCTCTTTTTGCCTACATCCAGCCTTTGCCAGTGCTTCTCTTGGGGGTCTCAGAGATGCACAAATTGTAGTCTCTCCTCCAAGCACTGGCTCTGATTTCTTCCCATCCAGCTGTGGTCAAAAGACTTGCTGGGGAGAAAAACTCCTTCTTGCAGAACAGTATTTATGAGGTCTTGCCAGAACAACCGAGCTTATCCCTCACCAATCCATAGCCACTGGCATGGATTTCTAGTGAGTCGTTGCTGCCAAAATAATCTGAAATGGTAGCTTACATCTAGAGCTATACAAAATATTTTCACTTCAGTGACAGTGCCCCTAATTTTGTTGGTCATTTCCATGGTGAATAGCGTGCAGCATGGCTAGAGTTTGCAGTCATGATCCAGCCTTGTTTTCCTAGGCTATATGAATGTGTAAGGCTGAAAGTCTAAGTACACAGACTCATTGGACAGCTCAAGGCACAGGTAGCAGCTAGGGAGATTTATTAACTTGGCTCAGTATGGTAGGCACCTAACTTCCATACAAATTACAAAAGTTAGGTACTTAGCCTGTTTGGCTGGTTTGATTTACACTCATCAATGCGTACCTGCACTGGCAGGTCTCTAAATACCTTTAAAACCTACTCCATTAAAGCATAAATCTCCTCACAACCACTTGAACTTTCTTTGTGCTAGGACTGAAGGATATGTAGGCATCTGTCTGCCCCCTCACCCCTTTGAAAGCCATGTGGAACTACACATATCTCATTCTGTAGCCTTGAGAGCCTGGGCTCTTGCACACAAATCAGATCAGAAACTAGAGCCTCTTTATTAAACTATATCTGGATTTTTTTCAGTTAAAGAAAGCAGACTACAAAAGTTACTTTGCTATTCTGACACACTAGCAGAAAATTAGCTTGAATGCACAGAAATATATAGCCAAGAAAGAATATATTATATATATACTTATATAAAAGCCAAGAAAGAATGAAGATTGCATTAAACACCAAAGTGATCATGAGCAGTAACAGTGAGATTTTTAGGCTCTTTCAACCACATTTTCCCATTCTATTTTCCATTTTTTAATTTAAAACAAGTGTGCATTTTCCCCACTTGAGGGGTTTTTAGCTGTATGGTCACCATGGTTATCACAAAGTCAATTTAAATGTTAGGAATGCACAAAATTGACTTTTAGTGGTTCATTCTGGAAAATACTTTAAATTCCTGAGGCCTGTGGGTAAAAAAGCTGGTTTAAAAAACATCTCTGCTCATTTATTTAATAGATTTGTTCATCTGGATGGTTAAGACTGGGCACATTCCTGAGAGATAGAAATCGGCATCTGGCCCTTCAGCTGGCTGTTTTACACCAAAGAGTCATTGTGGGCTGCAAACAAGAGAAGCTATAATCCTGGGAATGGGCCTAGGACTCTCTCCTCCTCAGTTAGTACTTGTACCAAGCAGTTCCTTACAAAGGGAAGAATTTATTACTTCTGCCCCCTTCAGCCATACCTAATTTCCATTCAGTGTTTTTTAAAGTTTAAAAAGGAGAGTGTTGTACATACATCTGGGAAAAGAGGCATTTGACTCAGGATCCTAAAATATAGGCAATGAGGATTTTTCTCCACTGGCCTCCAAAAAGTGCCCAGCTATCCCTCTGTTTAAACTTGACAACCTGAATATTTCACTTAGGAGAACTCCTTCACAAGACATCAGTAATTAAAGGTGGAAGATTTACTTACACCTCTTTTAAGATTTATCCTTGGCTGGTGGTCCAAACCCTTGTGCAGACCCTGCTGGCAGTTCTTTCCCCTCCTGCTCCTCCCCTGCCTGCCTCCAGCTCTGCCCCATTGCCATCCACGCCTGTGTTCTCAGGCAGCACAGGCAGCAGCAGGATTTCCAGAGGGGGAAACAAGCCAGCTCAAATCATCCCCACTGTGGGTATTCCCTGTTAGACTCCTTGCAGCTCTCCAAACTAATCCCTGATTGCTGTCTTTGCTTTTATTTTTTGTTAACAAAAACCATTAGTCTGGGAACACTGAAATCCCCACTGAGCCTTTTCCAGAACTGCCATATACAGCCTGGCACAGCTGTAATGAAAGTCTCAGAAACACAAAATCAAGCCAATGTAGTAAATTCCCACTGGAAATGATCACCAACATCTATAAAGTTCAACATTATCCTCTGTCTAATATAAAATCCCTTGGCAGAAATGATGCAAACTTGCCTTCACTGAATGTATTAGTGAGATGGGGGATAACATTTGCTAATAAATAGACTGTAAATACTCCACAGGCTTCCTTCATCTGAAATGAACAAAAGAAATGGAAAATTAAAGGAAAAGGAAGAGGCAAGGAAAATGAAGAAAAAGAGGAAAGAATAAAGTGGTTTTGTGTTTTATTCAGGTTTCTGGTTTTTGAGGTTTTTTTACCCTGTCAAGACAAAGTAGGAACTGTACAATTACAAAATCATTTTCCGTGCATCTTGCTAGAGGTGACATCAGATGAACTCCAACTTTTTAGACCCAGCTGAGAGTTCGTGCAGGCAAGGGCTTCAAGTTATGTGGATTCAATTGTTGCCCTCTTGGCTTTAATGTGATCATGGCCAAGCCACTTAATTCTGTGTTTCAGCCTTGCTTTTGCTCTGGTAGTGATAGCTAAAGCAAATTGGTTTTGGCAACTATGCTTATTCACAACAAAATTTGAAGATTGCTCAAAAAATATTGTTTTCCTGTTTGCTTCTGGAGGCAATAAAGATAAGGCAGAATTTTCTGCCAGGAAAAGGTCCAACATACAGACTCAGAGCAGATGACATTAACCAATCTGCTAATAAAGCTTTGACCCAATTTATGGGAACAGCAATCCCTCGGGACTCCCGTGGGTGCTGTTGCCCAGCAGTGAACACCCCTGCAGACACAGCCTGAGGAGCTGTGATTCCAGGAGAGGCCTGAGCATACACAGGGGCTCCAGGGAGCTGAGGCTACAAAGGGATTCATGAGACCACCTCCACTGCAGACAGAAGGAGGAAATTTTCCAAATCCAGATAATTTTAATGTCATCAGAATTCGTCATGTTTGATATTCTTGCCCAAACAAAACAGAACACAGAAACATATAATTTCCAAAGAGAAGAAAATAATCTTTTTCTTCTAATTTTCTCTTCTATAATTTATTTCCTTTCTCCTTGTCTGACACCTGCCAAGCTAGGCTTTCTAAGGAATGTCCTAATCCTGCATATTATAGCGTAGCAGTGATTTCCTCTTGGCTGGAGTCTAGGGAAGTGATGCCAAAATGAAGGAAGGAAGGAAGTGGCGGAAGTGGAGAAAGAAAGAAAGAAAGAAAGAAAGAAAGAAAGAAAGAAAGAAAGAAAGAAAGAAAGAAAGAAAGAAAGAAAGAAAGAAAGAAAGAAAGAAAGAAAGAAAGAAAGAAAGAAAGAAAGAAAGAAAGAAAGAAAGAAAGAAAGAAAGAAAGAAAGAAAGAAAGAAAGAAAGAAAGAAAGAAAGAAAGAAAGAAAGAAAGAAAGAAAGAAAGAAAGAAAGAAAGAAAGAAAGAAAGAAAGAAAGAAAGAAAGAAAGAAAGAAAGAAAGAAAGAAAGAAAGAGAAAGAAAATTGGAATTACCCAAGTATTGAGTTTTTCTCAAAAGAGAGAACAAGGGGCATTAAAATTGAGAAAATCCAGGTGTATGGAACAAGCATATACTGCCTTAATTGAAACCCAGAAACATTCTAATTGCTAGAAAATGCTAATAAGCAAAACTACTGGTTCCTTAAGTGAACATTTTACTCAATCACAGGCATTTAATTTCCTCTTGTGCATTTAAATAGCATGCATTGCCTGAAAATAAAGCACCACAAGAAATGTGAGGATTATGTTTATGAAAAAAATAATTGTTTTGACAATTAGAGTTTCTTCAAAATGATTTTTAAAATATTATGCATCAGCTAAGCTCAGAGAAAGCACATAATTTGGCACTAATTTGTCTCTAGTTTGAAACAGAGGGCACATTTCAGTGAAGTGTCTTCAGTAACCTTAGCAAGGGAACTTAAAGGAGCTCCTCATTTGACTAAGGGGATGGAAAGATCTGGCACTTTGGAAATCCCAGTCTTGCAATATCCTTATATTTCTAAGGAGAGCAACTTCATTAGTGCATTTTTAAGAGAACATTAAGTGATTAACTGATAATTAACCAGTGGAATTGATTTTGATTTCAGACCATCAGCCCACACATTTTTAGGGTCATTTGACTTAAAGACAGAAACTTCTCTGCAATTCAGAGAAGTGGACTTTTGGCACAGAATTAAGAGATTTTGCTTAGAATTACTCTGGAAGTTTTATATTAGTTATCAAGGTTTGATAGGACCTCCATTGTCAGGACCCAGGACATCCCTCTGGCTGTCCTGAGCAGCCAAGATCCCTGCCAGAGGTCTCAGAGACCCTGGCACAGAGCCCAAAATGCCTGTGGTTTTGATTATGACTCGTGGAACAAGTTACCAACCTTAGATGAAGATCTGTAAGCCGTGACTAATTAAGTAGAATGATAGTGAATTTATCACAAGGTGAAAAAGTAGATTTTGGGGTTTTTTAGAATGGGGATTCAGGGGGGTAAGATGGAGGAATCTGGGCGTGTCCAGCCTTTCTCCTTCTTCTTCTTGGCCTCCATCTTCTGCTGTGATGTTGGCACTTTTAGACTGGTTTAGAGTAGAAGCTCACTGTCTACCATAGGTGATAGGTATTGGAAAGTAATTGTAAACATTGTACATGTAGTTTTTAGTATAAAATATAACACCACCCCGGAGGCAGGCAGAGTGCCTGGACTGTCTTGCTGAGCGGACCTCAGCAGGACAGGAGAAAGAATTTATAAATAAGATACAATAAACAACCTTGAGACCAAGAAATGAAGAGCCCTGACTCCTTCTTCAAGCACTGGACTGGGAAAAGAGACTTTCAAACTCTTCTCGGGGTCACTCTGACAAGCTAGAGATCCCAACACTCCATTTCATTCCTCTGACTGAACAACTGGAATATTCCTGATCTTGCCACTGAAACAGCAGACTGGCCCTTGAAAATTCCCAGCTGGCCTGCAAATTTTCTCAGGACAAGTCATTCGTGCCAAAGGACATCTTCATTCTTATCTTGCTTTCCTCCTGAAAAAGCTGTGGCAGTAACCCTGCCCCATGCAGGCAGCTTGCCCTGGGGTCTGCTCAGACACTGCAGTGAGACACCCCCATTTCACCAGGGCCAAGCATTCAGTATTCACCTAACGGGGCTTTTCAATGAGCTCAGAGCAGCTGTGACCTGGCATTCACTGCTTGCTAAGCAGTCTTCCCTCTCCTCTGCCCACAGAACCATGATTGTGCTGGCCCTGCTTTATTAAGAAAATTTGGTTATTAATGTATGGGGAAGTGTGTGCCCCAAGAATATTGGTACAGACAACAGGAACACTGACAGCTTAAAGGGACAAGCTTCTAAGGAATCAAGTCTGTGTTTGGGCTGTGACTGAAGGTCCACAGAAATTAATGGACCAAATAACTTCAAAAAGAGCACATTTTTCATCTTAGTGGCTACATTCAGTGCTTCAAGGAATTTTTAAACTTCACTGAAGATACAGAAACTGTTACACATAAATGGAATAATAATTCCATTATTCCATATGGAAGAACTTCCAATAAATGGAAGTTCAGCTCTTAATCTTTTTACAAACCTAATACAAGCAACAAATTTGGTGAAGCTACACCAACAACTGAAAAAAAAACCTCCAGTGAGAATAAGTCCTTTGCTTTAGCAGAGAATGGGTGATAAGTATAGCCTTGTGAACTGTGTAAAATTTTTATTGTGCAGAAGACTGGTAAAAGTCTAGCAAAAGCAAAGGAAAAAGATGTGAAATAGCACAGACATCTCAACTGTGCCAGGTTTATAGTATAGTATATATAGCTTGTAACTTATATTTCAGCATTATAAAAATATATTTAATCAAATCTACTGAGAACTGTTTTAGGAAGGAATGCTGTGTTTCTTCTGACTCTACTCTTCAGCTGAGTATTTGGCTTCCATAGGTCATTGCCACACACAAAAAGCAATTGCTTTTTTACAACATTTATGCATCCATTATAATTATAAAATAAGTTCAACTTCTTTCTTTTAGATTTACAGAAGTGTTTTTGCATCTCCTGAATAGGAATTGATTGCATCCATGATGACAGGCTGCTTCAAGGACACTGAAGCACACATGTGACATCCACAGGGACCACCCCCATTTCCTGGGAAGGCTGGCATAATTTCCTCAGTCATCCTCATATTCACTTTACTATTTCCTCATGCTTTCTCAAAAGATGTGGGTATCTCAAACATCTTGCTGAAAGACAAATCTTATAGATCTAGATTTATCTTAATTTTCTGTAAATAGTCATTCCCACCTGCTCTGTTTGCTGTTCTGCTGGATGATGCCACCTCTGCAGGTGAGCTGAAGTGCTTCAGCTCCATTAGAAAAAGTTCAGTCATACACAGGATCTGAAATCTGAATTCTATTTCATCAGAATGAAAGACTTGCTGAAATCTCTCCTACTCCTTCACGACAAAAACCAAAATAAAACAAAGCAACAACAACAAAACCCAAACCACACAAACCCACAAGGAAAAACCACAGTGCCTGAGCATCTATTTGCACAGCCCTGTCATCGCCTACTTTAAGGCAGCGTCATTCACCTAAGATAACTCCAGATCTATCAGGCAAATTTGGCTGCCCAAATATTTCTTTGCATGATTCTGAGTATTTCATCCACATTATAAGCAAAACTCTTGCTTTTAATATTGACCTTTGTAATTTGACTTCTGTTCACTGTAAGCTCAAAACCGCTCCTCAGTTCAGGTAGGAAATTGCTTTTTCAAAGCAATACCCTAAGGCACACCAAAGTAACAAGGAAATTCAGCTGGCATGCTCCTCTCTGCACTCCTTGCTTGCCAACAGGAGTCAACAAAATGCTGCTGTCAGGAGGCCACTTGGGATGAGCCACCTCTAGCAGCAATGCCCAAATTTCTGGGAGTGATAGTGCCTGTGGACTGCAAAGCTTTCCTGTATGTCCTCGAGCACCCAGAGTGCTGTCCCATCCCTGGCAGTGCTCCAGGACAGGTTGGAGGCAGCTCTGAGCAAACTGGCCTTGAGGAAAGTGTCCCTGCAGATGGCAGAGGGGGTTGGAGCTATGTGATCTTTAAGGTGCCCTCCAGCCCAGATGGTTCTGTGATGTTCTGAAGGCTGGAGGTCCATCTGACATTCTCACAGCCTTGGGTTGCTCTTCTTTCCACGGGTGACCCAACTCAGCAAGGAGCCCACACTTCCAAAGCATCAAGGTAGAACACTCTTGTACTTGGGAAAGCAGGAATAATATTGCTTACCCAGCCTGACAGACAGTGCCATGAACCTGCCTGGAGAATCCTTTTATTATGCCTGGCCCATGAAGATACAACAGGTGAGAATTCCTGTCAGAGATTAATGTCACAAAAAGAATACGTTCTTGGGCCACAGAGTGATGACAATTAAATCACAGAAGTTTTATTAATTCTCATTCTATCTACAAAAAAGCCCAAATCTAAACAGACAGCAAAAACCACAGAAAACAATTTCTTATGCAAATAATTTAATAAATGTAAAAGTTTGTATTTGTGCTTAGCAAGCACCCAAACACTGAGAAGTAGGTATATTTTACATACTGACCAGGAACCTTGTCTCTGTTTAGGGTCCAGAGAGGATCTAACTTCACACTGCTGATGAAAGGGTGAAAGAATCTGAGGATAAAATGAACACATATAAAGTGGGGAATGATATTTATGTGTGAAAGTCAAATCCAGAGTCTTGCCCTTTCAAGCAAGTTGCATTTGTGGAAAAAAATACATCTCAATACTTAGTTTACACAGAATTCAGTAGGTTTCTACATATATATATGGGGACTTACTTACAGAAACTCCTGGGAGGAACATGAACACAGAATAACAAGAATACCAGATTACTGTTCTTAATATTGAATCACTAATAATGAAGGAAATCAGTGCAGTGCAATTTCTTTTTCAAATACAATTCAGTGGTGTCAACAAACACCATTCCAAACTCACCAGCCCAAGGCTGTGTGGGGAGAGACAACATCTATTTCCATTCCATGTACAATTCTTAAAAGCAACACACTAATTGAATGATTCAGAAATACTGGGTCTTGGAGCAGTTATTTTTTCCCAGTGCTCCAGAATAATACTTCAAAATACTCAAAATACTTCAAAATCCAACAGAATGTCTCCATAAAAATGTAGGGATCCCATTCTGTATGGCATCAGTAAAAATCTATGGTCCAACAGTCTCTGTGCTCTCCAACGGGAGCTTTCCTGATTTATTTGCCCTGGAAGTTGTCTCTGCTTCCAGTAGACTCCCCTTCCCTGGCACATGGTTTTGGGGTGGCATTAAAGCAGCAAACATCAGGAAACTGCTTCTACTGCCTCCCCATCCTCTGCTGAGCCTCCCAACACCATGCAAGCAGCCATTCCTCCTTGCTCTTCCTCTGGCTCCTCCTGTCTCTCCTGTTGGGATGTGACACAAGGATGTGCAGGTGTAGATCCTTGGCTTCCCCAGGGAACTTCCAGCCCTCATCGTCAGGTTCTCACAAAGATCCTCACACTGCAGCTCTTGGCAAAGCCCAGCCAGTCCTAAAAAGGAGCCCAATAGACAACTTATTTTGACAGCTTTTGAAGGTATCTGACTTTCTTACTGGCTTTTTTCCCTTCTGTCTTTAATAACTTCACCTTCTAATTAGGTCCCATGAAGATACATCTCCTCATTTAACTTAAAAGGTTCATTGACCCTCTGGCATACTGCTATAACCCAGTAACCTGTGAGTACAGTAATTAGGACATTATAAAACACTGACTTGATCTGCACACTTCGTATTCAGAGGAAGAGACGTGCTGTGTTGCAAAGAGAGCTGGCTGAAGCAAGGGAAGCCCAAAGTGAAGGAAAAATTAATAATTTAGGAAAGAAAGTTGGGATTATTCACAGGAAGAAGAGATTGATTGGAGCAACAAACTTCAAGGAGAGTTGTTAAGGGCAGCACTCAATTTGCTTCAAGAAAGCTCCAGGAGCAGTAAAGAATAAAAAAGAGAGCAAAAGGCAGGAGAGGGAAGGGCAGCAATCACTCTTTGACTTTTGCAACACCTTCCTACTGCAGCAGACTCACAGTAACAGAGCACATAAGAAACTAGCCAAGAGTCAGCCCTTGTGACATGCTGCTCTTGGTGTCACCTGTGAGATGCAGATGGTCCCAAATTGTCTTCACTGCATTTGTGCAAACATTCACGTAGCTTCACAAGGATATTCATGCAAATCCAAGAGGCACAATTTAAGAGGCACAAGGAAATCACAGCACCTTTCCTAAAGTGTTTTTCTGGTGAAGGCAACTGCCTCATTCTATTCTTATTTACTATTACATTATTTTTCAGCCAATAAAAGTGGAATGTGTCAAAACAGCTGACAGCACCAAACAGCAAGAGACAGATGAAACTGCAGATACAAGCTGGGGCTATACATCACTGACTGTGGTTACGAAGCAGGATTTCAAGCACTTGTTTCAGACATCCCTGAAAGTAATGGCTCATGAACCACATCCTGGGCTTTTTAATCATCACAGATGTACTGCCTTCAACAGGAGTGCACTGCTAAATATACGTGTACTGATGCCCAACATGATACTCTAAAATAAGTGTATCGGGCTTAGATCTATGTCAAAATAAAAAATGCATTAAGGGTGTACATGGAACTGTACTTGTACCAATGAAGAATGTAGCTCATTAAATTGCTAGATTTAATGACAAGATTGTTAACATTGCAGAGATATCTGCAAAATCCTTTGGATCATCCTGGATTATCTCTTCAGCTATTCCTCTTACATAATTTTTAATTTCCTTGGCTGTTAATCCTGTTAGGGAGGAGGTTTTGAACAAACAATTTAATTTTGCAAATTGATTTCCATGATAGCCCTTTTTAATTGTGCCCCTTCACCATCCAAGTTCTGCAATAATATTATGTAATGGAGCCCACACATCACCCTTCCCTCTTTTATAAAAACAGTCACATAACACCATGTACTTTTACAGGCACCTCAGAAAAATGATTTGCTGGTTCCAAAACCCACACACAATTCTTTTTTTTTTTTTTTTTCACACAGAGATCCTGATTTGCTTCTTCAACATCAGTTATTTATCCCTGTAGCAGCCTGAAAAAATAGGCAACGTTAGTCACTCCTGTAAATCCTGAATAAGCGATGTTAACGATTACAGTTTACAAAACTGTTACTGCAGGAGACACCTCAAAGTTCATCAATGAAATAAAGTGTGCCTTAAAGTCTAGTGCTATTCCTATGAATCAAACCTTTCCTACTTTATAGAAGCAGGCACACTTTGAGGGTATGTGTGTCTGGGGAGCTCAGCTTGCTGTAATTCCATAAACATTTGTCGTCCCTGCAGAGTCAGGAAGGGACTCAATCAGGTATGGTGTGACCTGGCGTGAAAACGCTGGGGTGCAGACACACCTTCTACCTCACCAGATATGTGTCTTTGAAACTGGTCCCTTAAAGCCCTGCATTTCATGTTTGGCCAGGAGAAAGTGGAAAGGCTGTGGTGATGCACAGACAAACTTCAATTCTTGTTCAAAAAACTTTTCTCCCTCTTTTTGATTTTTTTTTTAATTCTCCATTATATTGGAAGCTATAACACTACTGCATCCACAGTGCATCTAATGGCTTGAAAGGAAAGAGTTTCTGGAAGAAACAGCTATCCCAGATTTACTTGGTATCTGACCAAATTCTTTCTCTCAAGCATCATCTTTATCAACCATGCTTTGTTTTCACATTAGAAGAAAATTTTCCCCTAGATGGTCAGCATGAGATCCAGGTAAGTGTGGGATGGTAATTTTGGCATTTGGTTGTTTAGGTGTACAAAGTCAGCTATTCAAATCCAAAATTCAGGATTTCTTCAAAAATCAGCATCAGGGCACATAGAATTGAAGTAGTGTCCTACAGACCCACCTTGATATAAAATCACTCTGGATAAAAGGTAAGCCTGTGTCTCCATCCTGTATGAACCAAGAAATATGGTTGGATAGTGGCCTTTGTAAGTGTTTTCTGGCATCAGAGAAACAAATATATGCCCTTGTCCTCTGGTCCTCTGGGTTCAGGATGTTCAACATCCTCAGGTCTCAGCCACTCCCTCTCTCACCACTTTCTAGGTCTTTTATTTTCTCCTTCCTGACCAGACACCTCACCCTTCTCTGTTGACCAGGCACCTCACCCTTCTCTGCGCTGCTTCAATTTCTTTACTTTTATTATTGGAAACTGGTCTCCCACTTCTGCTGAAACAAAGACAGCCTTAAAAGGAAAAGGCTTCCTTTAGAGTCAGCCCAGGAGATCCATTCCAGTCCCATGTTGTTCAGAAAAATTTGATATTGTTCAAGTTGATCATCAGGGAAAAAAAAATTAAACTGAAACATAGTAATTGAATTTCACTCAGCAAAAAGTAGCTCTTTCAGAGCCCCTCTGGTCGAGAGTAAACCCCACTCATGGACTCTGACCACAGATGAATGTAATGATAGGCGATCCTTTTTCTTATTTTTTTTAAAAAAAGGAAGTATGAACTCTCTTCAGCATGTCTACAGTCCCACTTCTGGGAGCCAACATAGTCATACCAATATATCACTGTCACTGCTTGATAAACAGCCCCAGATTTATGACAGGCACAGGACCCTAAAATAAACATATAACAAACTGCTCTGAGACCAGTAGAAGAAGCAAAGCCTGATTTATTAGAGATGAGTTATAGCTGAATTTGCTAACAAACTAAGCTCTGACCAATCCTTTTCCCTTGGCTGAAACAGCCAAAACACTTATTTCAGAGGTGGTCTGCCTAGTGCAATTGAAGATGTCCTCATGTTAGTCTATCCCTTACTGGTCCCTCCCCTTTTTTTTCCAAGTCAACTTTTCCACTTCAAACCTGTTAGAAAATTGTGTATCTATGTACTCCATCTCCATGTGAAATTCAGCAAAAGAGATTGAAAGTTATTGGAGAAATTATACATATATGTGTATTATCTTCATACAGACATTAGTTGAAACAAGAAATCTTAGATCTGTGCAGGATACAGATATTTTCATAGTTTTCCAAGTACTGATATAATTTTTCTTTTATTAAAAATGTCTATAATATCCATTGATTCTGTAGATCATTTTTAGATCACAGAAATTCGAAATTCAAATTATGATGAGTGACCTGCAATAACTTAGTCAGAAATAACTGTTTAGAGAGGAATGAGTCAAAGCCAGTCTGTGATGCCTCTGACTGCTGACCCATGTTTATTCAGCAAAGGCACACACACTGTGCTGTGGGGCACCTATGCCAGAAGCTTCTGGGTCAAGCCACTAAAGATCTTTCAACTTGGCCTTCACTTTCTTTTTTAAATGTCTTAGTGAGAATATCCAATACAAAAATATCCTGGTATATTTGATTTGATTTCTCTGTATTATAGGAGGAATGATGGTGCTTTCCCATAAGTACAGTTCACACTACAGGGAACAAATTATTCCAAAAGTCAGTGGCAGTGAAGACAAAGACCTAATTTGAAGTATCAGAGACAAAAATTCTTGGGGAAATAAGTAAGGGGAAAATTAAGAACTGATAAGACAGAGGGAATAACCCAAAATCTCTGAATAACCTACAGCAATATACACACCCTTCAGAAATGCAGTTTTTTGAATTAATGTGGTTTTATAGAATACATATTGCTATTCCATCAGCCCATGTGAATACAGATTTCAGCCTTAGGAAAGTATGTTCTTTCAGGGCACTCTGAAATACCTGTTCTGTTTATTCTATCCTACCCTTTCCTATCCTACCAAATCCTATTCTTTTTACATCTCACTTATCATTGCATCTTGTCACAATCTTTCAGCTGAATGTTACACAATATTACTCAAAACTGTTACATCCAGTATTCCAAATTTTTCAGTAATTGTTTTATTCTTGAGACAATATTTTCCTAAAAATAAAAAAACGCAAATTCATATTACACTGACTAATTTATATATTTTTTAAATCCAGATAGTTTCACAAAATACAAAGTGAATCCTTGTGCTCCTGAAACTAAAATGGGATTTAATTAGACAGAAGGTAGCTCTTGGTGCTGGGGCTAGTAGAGTTAGCATCCCTACAGCCATTCTCATGGCCAGAAAACACCAGCTGGTAGCTTTTGGTGATTTTTGTAGATCAGACACCAACAAATAATTTTGAACCTTTTGATTGCCTTTTGAAAATGACCCACTGGACCTAATTTGAGTATCCTTTTTCTTCTTGATTTCAAGAAGATCTGGGTGTAAGCAGATCTTCTTGAAATCTGCACATCTGAAACTGTCTGTGGTCCTAATCTCTAGTGACTGTAGGTTAAATATTGGAATTGTTTGGGTTTTTTATGAAAGGTTTCAGAAAGATGCTCCCTCCAGAATCAAAATGGCACTGGGTACTTTCACTCTAAGTGACTTCTGGAGACAAATGCCATCCACTTAAACTTCAATATTTGCTGTTGTTTTTGAGTTTCACAGCTGTGTAGCTCCTGACACACATGTATTTGACCTGCACATCCTAATGTTGCACAGCACAAAGTGGTGTGACCTTGTAGAGTGGACCTTGGGGTCCCAGCATTACAACAAAAGGACAAAAAGATAGCTATGAAACTAAATAAAGTGCTCAAAGCTAAAATTTCTCTTTTAAGATCAATGAAAATATTTTATTTGAAGAAGTTATGGCCCATTTCTGTTAATAATGAGGCTGCTGCCAGACAACCTAAGAGATATGTCCCCCCAGGCATTGGTACAGAATTAAAACCAAGTAAAAGAGAATACAATATATTAATTAATCATTGGACTTGCAGCTTCTCATTAACAGTCTCCACTGAAGTTGCAGTAATTCCTAAGCATTCCATAATAAAATTGAACCCACTTCAGGGAATCAAGCAACAACAGATTAATTCAGCAAACTTCTGAATCCCCCTAGTGTGGGGGTTGAGTTCTAATCCTAAATCTAAGGAGGATTAAGGAGGGAAATACCATGAACACAGAAAGGCCAAGACAAAACCAGCCAACCAATAAACAATGAAGCAAGACAAGGCAAATTTTCTATTATATTAAATTTAAATATATTAAATATTCAATTCTTTTTTTCTCGCAAAAACTAGAGAAGTTGGATTGCCCGATGCTATAAAGAGATTTTTCAAAGAAATATGAATGCTACCATCTACAAATTAAAGGTTTGGAATTTTTTGTTGGAGTTTGTTTTTGGTGGTGGGGTTTTTTTGTTGGTGATTGATTGG
The DNA here is from genome assembly GCF_012460135.2 of Molothrus ater. NCBI lineage: Eukaryota > Metazoa > Chordata > Aves > Passeriformes > Icteridae > Molothrus > Molothrus ater. The sequence continues at coordinate 14,540,857 of NC_050479.2, read as the reverse complement.
TTCAGGTTTTTTATTTTTTACATTTTGACTTAACACATATAAAGTAAAGGGTTTAGTTAGTGAAGGACCAAAAACTTTAAATTTGCTGAGACATTCTGAATACTCCATTTCTCTAGTCAGATGCCAGGAAGCCTGGGTTCAATTATTTTGCATCTTGTGCTGGACAAAGATTTCTGTTGAGCTCTGTCTAGGCTGAAGTGTGAACTTATTAGCCTTGCTAGCACTTTTAGAGACAAGAAGATCTACAAGGGGAGCAGTGGACAAGCAGAGGAGGACCTGGCTAAGAACAGATCCTTTCATATGTGCTTTCTGTGGCACAGGGTTGCTTAGTCATGAGGAAGTGATGCAGGTCAGAGTCCTTTTTTGGAGCCACATAAATAGAGTTTTCTAAGAAATTTTACAGAACATTCAACTCCTGTGCATTTTCCTTAAGTGTCCCGTGTTCCTTGAAAGAAAAAAACAACACAGAAAACCACTTTTCTTTTCCCAAGAGTTTCATTTTTCGTCTTCAGCATGGTGTTACAAGTTCATGAGGATAAAAAAGGCAGTAAAAGCATTAAGTCAGTCCAGCTTATTCTAATAAACAATGTTACTCTTGCAGTCACCATCTAGCTAAATGGTACCCCACTTCAAATACTAGCATTATGAGTTGAAAAAAAAAGTAATTCTAAATTTTTTTAACATAAAAAAAAAAGTCTACTCAATACAAGTAAGAATGCCATATTCTGGTAACTTTGAATTAGGTTTGCCATAAATTTAGAGGGCTATAGAAAAATGTATTTCAGGACAGGCTGAGTTTTTCCTTAACAAAAGTTACAGCCATTATTTTTTTTTCTAATTAAGTCAGGATAACTCTAGAAGGGCTCTGCATCAGTTACTCCACTGATAAAATATTGTCTATGTAAGGCAGTGAAGAGCTAAGGAAATCACAGAACTCTCAAAGAATCATAAAGAAAAAACCCAGTGCTCTATTAGAGTGGTCCCCTCACCAGCACAATTTAAGTTCACACATTACTTTTCTGTATTTCAGTCTCAGTGCCAGGGACTTATTCGATACAAGGAAGTATGAAGAGGAACAATGGCTTTTTTCACCTTTACAGAAGTCAGCTCCACAACTGCAGTGAGCAGATATTCTGCACCATGCAATGACAGCAAGGAAGGATTGAGTTTTAAGTTTAATTCTGCTGTGCCACAAAGAAGTTGAAAAACTTTCTACAGAAAGTGAGGAATTTCTCAGAATGGATGAAACAGGATTATGTCAGCTTATATTTGATATCTGTTCTTATTTTTGCCCCCATTCAAAAAGATATTTTTAATGATTTTGCTTTGAATCTGAAAAGAAAATCAAGCTAGGAACAGTATAGAAATATTTAAAAGATTATCTGGACTACCTACCTGAAATTGAGCATTATTGCATTACTGTTCAATATACTCTTCAAAGAGATGGTGTCTTAAGCAATAATCACTGCCTGAATCTGTGGAGCAAAAGGAAGAAATTAGGCTTGATTAATATATGGTTTTGACTAAGTAATTCAACAGAACAAGACATGAAAAGGGAAAAGATCTTAGTACTGTGTTAACAAGTTCACAAAAATGCAGGGAGGGTAACATCTGTGAGCCAGATAAAGTAGGAGGCAGAGAAATAACAAATGAGACATATGCTGTCAGAGATGGAGACTCACCTGGAGGATAAATTATTCTGTCTAACCATCTCTAGTTCAGGGACCTACAGCTCTCCCATGGGCTCTGACTTTTTTTAGCTGGTTTAGAATCTTCCATTTTTTCTGGGATTGCAGCACTGTGAACATACTATAACTCATTTATATTGAGAATAATTTGATTTGGTTTTTTGTTAAATTTGTTTTGTGTCAAATGAAAACTCCAGGGATATTAGCTGCATTAATTCACACAATTACTAGCAATTTTTTACCAGTTGAATGTCATTTTGTCAACTTGGTAAAGATCAGTAAGACTACAATAAAAAGAAAGCATGATTTGCAGACACATCTGTTAACTCTGGGGGCTTTCTCACCCTCCTCAATACAGATGATGAACTACAAGCAAATGGGGCTCATTGGTTTCTTCTTGGTAATCCCATTGCACAAACTTATTTTACATCACCTTTGGGATGAGAGACAATCAAATGTACAAGCAAATATTCCCACAAACTTGGTATTCCTATGATGAGAAATGTGTAGAAGTTCAAGATAACTTCCACATTGGAAACACAAAGATGAATATGCAGCTAAGGTTGGGTCATTGTATTCAGAATACTAATTTATAGGTATTTTGTATTTATGTAAAAGGAGATAATGCACAATTTTTTAGTTTTCCTTTTATCAGTGAATCTCTGTGAAAATATAGATGATTGCTCCCATGGTGACTTTGAACCACGGGTATGCTGACCTTTAAAAATCAACACCACTTTGTGGTTCCGTTCTTATCTTTCCTCTCACTGACAACCATGACGAAATTGTTGGCAGACTGTCAGTATCTCAGACCACGGACTTCCCGTGAGTCACCAGCTGTTCAGATACCTCGTTATTCACAGTCCAGTTTCCTCCTCAAGCCTCAAGGGACCACTGGTGTGGGAAGTGCAGGATGTTAGTTGTGATTCTGGATCTGGCACCTTGATAGAAAAGCTGTCCTGCCTTGAGTCTTAAGGCAAGGGCAGCTTATATGCAAGTGGCATTGAGTTTCACAGGGGGTTTGGCATAAAAAATGCCTGTGCTGCTTTGGGGCCCCATGCTCAGGAAGGCTTTGCAGAGTACATTATTAAATTAGTTTCCCCCAAAGAGCGACAGAAAACATTTTGTATTGCAGTCCCCATCTGCAATACGGCCGATGAGGCCGCATCCTCTCCCCAGGAGTGGCAATGCTGCTGCAGTCCCATCAGGATGGGCAAAAGGAACTGCAAAGATTGCAGTGAAACAGAGCAGGGCTGCAGGACCCCAGGAGGTGCTGGGCTGTACCAGCTGGGGATGGGGGAATGAGACAGGCTTGGCAGGCTGTGCCTGGGAGGAGCAAGGGGAAGAAGGGGAGAATGTGGGAATTTGTTTGGTGAGATGCTCGGCATGTGGTCACACTTTGGTCAGAGAAAAGTGCTCTTTGGTTAGAGAAAAGAGGGGACACAGAAAAATATATTTTTCCAATATCAGCAAGAAACTAGGTCTTGAGGCAATATAAATCAAAATATAAATATAGCTGCTAACCATGACAACCTAATACAGATTGTCACCTCTCTTCTTAACCTTTTGCTAGTATTATGTCCAGCTTCTGCTGCAGTCATGGCATGTTGTTACAATGAACTTTGCAGCTTCTTTGGCTTCCTGTGGAGATCTAGTTTTTGTTTTTTTTCTTTTTTCTCAATTATCAAATAAAGAACAGCAGTCGGTACTTTTGTACAGCTGACTAAAAAGTCTCCCCATGTTTTTGCTTTTGACATGTATAAATCAATGTAACCAGTTACCACCATTGAGAGGAACTACAGAGAGCATTCACTAGGAAAAAATAAGCAAAACTCCTGTTGAAAATCCACCCTGTTGATTTTTGTATTACATATTTGTGTCTTTACAGTATTTAAATTAAATTTATTTTTCATGATATTTTATAGAGGCATGCTTATAATCACACATAATTACCTGAGTAAGAAAAGAAATACTGACTTCTAAAGAAATACAATAGATTTTTCAGATACTTGTTTCAAAGCACAGTAAAAGGTGTCAGAAAGCCCCCACACTTCAAAGTTTCTAACTGAAGTCCAACCACTGCAGCTCAGGTCCATGTAAAATCATCTGCTGTGGTCAGAAAAAGCAGCCCACTGCCTGTGTGACACTGTCTGGAACAGTAAACCCTGTTTCTCATTACAGAGTTCTTCCAGGTCTGCTTGGGCTGCTGGTGCTTTCAGTGCCTCAGTCAGACCTACTTTGTGTCTTCTCTGTCTGCAGTCCTCATGCACCCCTTCAGACTGAGAGAGATAAATACATGGATGGGGCAACTCTTCAAAGCAGTGTGATCAAGAGTGTCTTTCTAATGGCTCCAGGTGGACTCTAGAGTAGGCCTTGGTGCTAGTGCCTCTTATCTGAGCACAATAAAGCTTCATGGAATTGGAACCTAGCCATATATAAACTGTGAGCCATCCTAGGAGCTGGCTACTGTACTGATTCCACAGATTAGAAGGTCTGTTGTTTTTGTTTTTCAGAGGTAGGCATCAAAGCTCTGCAGCACATTAAGCATTGTCCATTAAGTTTGATATGACAGAAAACTACCACCTGCTTCTACTTAAACCTCTAAAAAATTGGGATCTAAATCACTAAATCACTAAAAAAATCACTAAAAAATTGGGATCTAAATCACTACATCACCCACTGTCTTGGGTGCTCAACAACAGTAAGGTGGAAGAGCCTAAAAACAAGATCCACCTGTTTAAGTCAGAGATGGCTGAAGACAGGTAGAGATGAGCAAAAGACTTTGAAATAAAACTCCTTTGTAAGAAAAACTCATCCAGAGCCTTTAGAGAATCATGTTCCTGATTCACAATCAGCTCCTGGCCTCCTTGAGGAAGGTGCTGATAAACCATGACTGGACTTTTGACCACCCTGAGCTGTGTGACTCATGTGGTTTCCTCCATCATGACAATTCCTCTTTAACACCCCACACTGCTGTTCCTGATTCCTGTGATCTTTAGAGGATGTCTAAACTCAGTTTTGGGGGTGTTTCTTCTGTGGTGTGGATGGCTCCCTCACCCCTTGTGAAGTTCCAACACATCACAGCTCCTGGAAAAGCCTCTGCAGGGCTGTTTCACCAATGGCAGATGATGACTGTAGGATCCCAACCCTAGAGCAATGAGGGAGAAGGAAGGGATAGAAAAGCTTCAACTTGAGTTAGTTGTCTTGAATACAGAACTGCAGTTACCTTCTTTCAAGATTACTAGGCACAATTTTCTTTTCTTTATGTGTCTCATCTGAGGCTCTTTTCCTTGTTCCTCTAGTAAATTTGAGACTATTTATGTTTCTATTAATCTTCTATTAGGACACTTTTCAACTTTTGTTTTATGATCTCACATTGGCTTTCCTTTGATAAAACATCTATGTTAAGGCATTCCTCTGTGATATTTGGATATAACAGACTTTGAAACAAATTAGTCCTTGATTAGTCTCTGCCTGCTTTTCTTCTCTCTCTGCCTTTCCTTAAACTTATCCCAAAATTTCAGTGAAAAAAACACTTCAACTTAAAACTTGAATTCTTAAGATTAGAACATGTGCAGTGAGACTCACTACTTTTTATCTGAAATGGGGTAGACAGCAGGCAGCATTTAGTGCATTCCCTTTTTCTCAAAATTGCTATCTCTTATTTTTCCTGCTGTTGTTCTGTACTTTTGCCATATCTGTATTGAAGAAAACATTAGAAAAAGAGGGAAAAGGAGGATAAAATGGATTTTTTGCCTCTCTGGTGTAATTTCTTTCCCCCGTTGATTTCTGTGAAATGATCAAAGCCATCTACCAAGATAGCAAGAAAAGGTTTAAAACGTGTTTGTCCTCTGGTTTCTTGCTGCTCTGCCTGAGCCTCTTTTTCCATTTGCCATTTACAGCATTGGTAGCTTCATTAGCAAGGGATTACAACAACCAAACCTGCCCTGATTCTCCAGGGACTGCCCCCCCATCTTCAATTACTTATTTAGCTGCTGCTGTACATTCAAACCAGCCTCTTTTCCAGCTGGTTTGACCTGGCCAAACAAACAAGAGCGGCCCTGACCTGACAGTATGTCCTGATTGAGGGGATCCCTCCTGGGTGAACACAGCCTCACCTGGCACAGAGCCTCCCCAGCCATGTCAGGGAGGAAATTGCAGCTCCTAATGCCTTGGCCATTTAGAACTGCTTCTAAGTCATCCCTTGGACCTAAGGGTCATGCACCTTGGCCAACAGTGGTCTCCACACCAGTCAAAGAGAAGCAGAAGAAACAGGTAGTCCAGGTTTGAAAGTGTATGCACCTCACTCTTCACACCCTCCTCTTCCTTCTCACCTCCCAGGGACTGAAAGTTTTGTCACTGCTGTCAGGGTCAGATTATCACATCACACTTACCCCAAGGAATTGTAAAATGTCTGGCTTTTCTGCATAGAAACATGGATTCAGATGCACTCCTGAAACACTGAAGGGAAACATGCAAAGATAAGTCAGCTCAACAGAGAAACCATGAGAATAATCATTCCCAGCCAGTGAAGGAAGCTGACAAACAATTCATCAGTGACCTCTAGCAGTTCAGATAATCAGTGGTAAAGCATGCTCTGACACCACAACATGTAGCTCCTCAGGGGATTTTATGAAACCAAGATGATGCTGAAAACAGAAGGACCTCCCAACAGTTGGTTTAGCCCCAAGGAGATAGCAGTTCCTTTGGGAATCTGAAGAAATACATAATAGCTTATTGTATAAAGAATACAAGTAATGCAAAAGGTGGTATCATGGTTTTTGCAGGGACCTTCTACACAAATTGAGTGAATCACAGGAAATCTGATCTTTCAAAAAAAACCAAACAAACAAACAAAAAAAAACTCCCCAAAAAACCCAAACCAAACCAAAACAAAAAAAACCAAAAACAAACCAATACTTCCCCTGGGTACAGCAAAGAAAATATCATATTCTATTAAAATCAGTTAGTTATTGGAATTTTTTTTAGCTGAGACCAAAAAAAAAAAAAAAAACCAAACAACAATAACAACAAAAAACCTGGAAAGAAAGCTACTATCTACAATCTTGGTACATTTAAATGTTTCCTTGATTTTATAAACAAGGTTGCATTGACAGGTGCAATACCAATGTCCATCCTGTGTGCCTTTGAAAACAGCCATCAAGGATGATTAAAACCAACATTATTTCCAGTCTAAAAATAAGCTCTGAAAGCACTGTACTCCATGTGTCTCTCAGTCATGCTTTGTTTCTTTTGCACTGCTCTGGCACAAATGGGCTCTCAAACCAGCTGATAACACTGATCACCTTGCAGAGAGAGATAAAAGGAGTCTCTTTTTGAGAAGACTGAGAACTCTTCTCTTGTCTGTTTTAGCACTGGGAAAACACTTGCAGTTCTGGACACTGATTTCTGAACCCAGGAGTGTAAAGGTGGCCCTACTGCAATCACTACATGCTTCACCATGGGCAGAAAGCACAAATGAGTTCAACATCCTCATTTCTGAAGAAATTTGTAGCAATTGCTAAACCTAACTTTTTTCTTCCTATTAGCACATGTAAATATATGAGATAGACCATTTCTGCTTAATGAGCTGGTCTTGACTAAAATATCACTAAAATGAAGGCGCCTCTAGAACACTCTGCTTGACCAATACTGATGCTCTAATTTGCAGAAGACAGGTGAAATAGTGAGCTTGGTCCTCTCTATTTCAATGCAAAGTGTTCAACAGACATCTACAAACCTTATGCTACCATCAAAAGTTTCACCATAGTAGGGCAGCTGGCAGACAAATCTCTGAAATTACTATTCAGATGGACTCAGAAATAATGGAAATCAGGCACATTCTGGACAGCCTTATGTGTCCAGAGAAGAGGGGCAGAATCTCCTCCCTCGACTGCTAGCCACACTTCTCTTGGTGCAGCCCAGGACCCAGTTTGCTTTCGGGGTTTCAAATGCACATGGACAGCTCATGTTCAGCCTCTCACCCACCATCACACCCAAATCCTGCCAGGCAGGGCTTCTCTCAATTTGTTCATCCCCCAGCCTGGATTGATACTGAGGATGCCCTGACCCAGCTGCACCCTTGCACTTCACCTTGTTAAACCTCATGAGATTCCTATGGGACCAGTTCATGGGACTGTCCAGGTCCCAAGGCATCCTGTACTTCAGGTGTGGCAACCACATCACTCAGCTTGATGTCATCTGCAAACTTGCTGAGGGTGCCCTGACCCCTTTGTCTATGTCAATAATGAAGATATTAAATGGCACTGGTCCCAGTCCAGACCCCTGAGGGACACCACTTGTCACTGATGTCCATTGGGACACTGAGCTGCTGACTATGACCCTCTGGATGTGACTGTCCAACCACTTTGTTCTGCTCCAAACAGTTCACCCACTGAGTCCAGCTCTTGCCCACTTAGGGACCAGGATGTTCTGGAGGCTGTGTCTAGGGCTTTGCAGAACTCCAGATAAATGGCATCTGTAGCCCTTCCCTTGCTCACTGATGCAGTCACTCCATTACAGAAGGCCACTGGGCTGGCCAGGCAGGACTTGCCTTGGTGAAGCCCAAATCTCCTCCCTGTTCTCCATGTGCCCTAGCATGGCTCCAGGGAGGATCTGCTCCATGATCTTCCCAAAGGTGACACTGACAGGTCTGCAGTTCCCAGGATCCTCCTGTTGACCCTTTTCCTCTTTTCCAGTCACCAGGGACTTTACCTGACTTTACCTGTCACGACTTTTCAAATATCATGGAGAGAGGCTTGGCAACTGCCTCAGTCAATTCCCTCAGGACTCTGGGATGCAGCTTATCAGATCCCAAAGACTTCCACCCATTCAGGTTCCTCAGGTGGTCACAAACTTGATCTTTATTTACAGAGGGAGGCACTTTGCCCTCCCAGTCCCCATCCTGATTTCCATCCACTCAAGGTGTGGGAAGAGAGGTTGCCATTGAAGACTGAGGAAAAAAACCTCAGACTTTTCCTCATCCACTGTTACCAGTTTACCAGTGCTGTTTATCAGGGGCATTCACCTTCTCTGACCTTCCTTTTCTGGTTAACACACTTGTGGAAGAGTTAACTTCCTGTTAATCTTCCTTGCCAAGTTCAGTTTCAGCTTCACCTTGGCCTTCCTCACCCTATCCCTACACAACCAAACTTCGTCTCCATACTCTTCTCTGCTCACCTGTCCTTGTTCCCACTGCCTGTGTTTCTTTTCCTTTAGTTTGACCAGCCAGTCTCTAGCATTCCTTGCCCTATTTCTTGCTCCTGGGGATTGCCAGCTCTGTTGTTATTTTCATAAATTTGCATAGGAAAAAAGGTGCTATGAATTGTTGTGACATTTTTGTTGACATTGTTATGCTCCAGAGACCCCTCCCAATTCAACCTACAAACCTCAGTAGAGTGTATGCTCTCCATATTTGCATCTGTTGAAAGATTTTCTGAGCACAATGCTGGGCATTTCAAGTATTGTATTTTACAAGACCACCAGATACCAGAGTCTTGTTGAGCTGAAAGAGAAGCAGAACCTGCAGTCTGCTGAAGGGCAGGACTGCTAGGCTAGCTTAGGTGTGCTCCTCCTTGAAACATGTGGTGGTCAGACCCCAGTGAGGTGCCTTGTAGGGGTGATCTGAGCTGGTAACAGTGTCTGTCCCCTCCAACTCAGTGATTGCACTGGAGGAAAGCTGGGGAATTGAGGAGATTCCTGCTTCACGGTGGTCGGCTGGACAAGTGCTAAAGCTTCCTTCCTGCATGGGCTTGGCAACAGCAGTCCCATTCCTTTTCACCTTCCCAGAAGGTCAAAGTCAATCAATTCAGACCTTCTCAAACCTATTTTAGTTTTGCTTCTGACAATTCTACTGAGGCCACCTTTGGACAACAACTGTGAAGAGCAGTGAGTCGATAATTCTGCTGTGGTGGCTGTCCCTCAGTGCTGCCACAAACCTTTCTTAACCACACTGCTGAGAACATGTGGAAATTATGTGCAGTCTTCCAGGAAGCTTTTCATTTGCTATTCACTTCCAGCAGCAGGAAAGCCTTCCTCAGCTTTCCATTTTAAACATCAAATCAAACTAAGCCTGAAGATTATTGTTTTCCTATGAAAAACAAATGAATAATTAATTGTCATGGGATTTCTCTGCGTAGTTCCAATCCATGAGGAATTAGCTGGAGTCCTTGAGATTGAAAACAATTAATGAACACAGGATGTGCAGCCTCTACATGAACATTCTGGACTATTCCACATCATACTCTGCCAATAATCCTACTGTTGCTAAAGCACACATCCAAAGCTCAGAAGTTATGGCACATGTGATGATGACACACTCACAATAATGCCCCAGATGTGATCACCTTTAATTTCAATGGAACACTGACAGCAATACACAGCCAGCATGTCTTACAGTGGCTGTAAGAGAGTCATTAGGGTGGGATGCAAATATCTGAAATGAACAATGGACAAAATTTGGCAAGTGCTAGTAGAACCATTAAAATATCTGAATAACAAGGAAGATGTTTACAGCTCCCCACAATGGAAGGGTTTAAAACTATTCAGACCCAGAAAATGAAGCTCTGTGTGCTGTTCAGGAAACACAGCAGTGTTACCACCACTGTATTGCAGCCCAGCCTCTCTCAGCCACACTCTCACTGCCCGTGCAGGTGTCCCAATATCATGACTGTTCACTGCCTTATTAATTTATAAAGGTTACCTTGGGATAGACCCAGTCTAAACCCAAGACATAGAAAGGATGGGATTAGTTTACAGCTAACTATTATGTCTCCAACCTTGGCCTTTCTTGCTGCAGACTCCCCACTATTTTCTAGCATAGACTCTTTTACAAAAACCCAGAGTCTGGAAACAGCTTGTTTTAATATGAAAAATCTTTTGTGACTTGTAAGTAACCTTGCTCTAAGGACATCCCCTTTTTATCTGGAAAGTGCATGGCCACATTGGGCTTATTCCAATTCCTAGAGAACATATGCATTGATAACACTTACGTAGAAGTATACATTTGTTTCAGGGGCTTTTGCAAGCTGAATGAACTCAAATTGCCAGTATATCTTGTGTGTTTCTTCCCAGCTGTAGATGCTATAAATCAAATCCTGGCAATTAATGAGTAAACTTCAAAAAAGCTTGAAGTTGCTTTCAATGGAAAATCAAATGCTTGAAATTTTTTTTCAGTTATCAGCTCCCTTATGACATAAAGCTGATCTGGAAATCTCACAAGCACTGTCACTGCAAGGTCAGCAATTCAAACCTGCAATGCCAGAAAGCCAGCTCATGATACCTTGAGGGCTGCTCCTGACAGTAGAAAATGAAGATATAAAAGAAAAAAGGCATCCTTAGAGTTGGGCAGAAACATAATTTCTCCATCTATTATGAAAACAGTGGCTCCAAAAAAACAGAGAGATCCAAAAGTGTCCCACCTGAGAGGAAAACCCTTCCATTTGCATTCATAGTTTTTTAGATACCAGAGTAGTCAGAGAAGAAACTTAGAAGTATCAGAGATATTAAAAACTTCTGACAATTTTGTTCACATTCACAAATATAATCACTGAGGAGACAATAATTCACAAATTCTGATATTTGTGATGAATATGCTGAACATGCTGGAATTTACTCAGCACTGACTTTCAGAACTGCTGCCTTTTGACTTTGAGATGAAACTGTAATGAATCAAAATACCAGATACTACTGCATAAATGTGTGCAAGTATCTCAGTGAATCTTTTGGAAGAAGGGAATGGATACTGGTTGAATGCATTAGGAACAGGAATTCCAAAATATATTAGAATGCTCTAGAAATTGCTCTCTGTGCTCAAGAGCCTCATGTTCCAGATGCTGTTTTGTGGAGCCTAGGTGAAAGGAATGCTTTATCCTGAGCCTAACTTAGCACCTTAGGTGGTTCCCTCCCTAACACAGGGGTCCTAATTGAGGCTTTTATTCTTTTGTGACAATTACGTTTTATATGAAAAGGAACTTGTTTAATACAGTCCAGAAGTAGAAACCTCACTCATTTTGTGATCATTTTCAGAAGCAGTGTCCCTGAAGATGGCACATTTGGAAATGGCATTATTTCATACTGCTGCATAGCAGCAATTGGCACCCCAGTCTATAAAAGATACTACTCAAACAATATAAAATAGCCAACACCCACAAGAAGAAACAGAGTTCTATTCTATCCCAAAATATACCTCTGCAGAGTACCTGTTATACTGCACTTAATCTAATTTACTAAAGGAGAGATGAATCCCCTTGCTGCAATCAAGCTATTTTTAAAAAGAGATTGGTGGTGATTCAGCTGAATGGTGACTAAACCACTGACAAATTTCTCCTGTCAGCTTGTGTGTATAAAAAGATGCTTTGCTGGAATGTATCATCTACAGATACCACTGTCTTTTTGGACTGATGGGGAGTTTTCCAGTCAAACTATATAATTTTAATTATTATTTAAAATTATATGCATATCAAGCTTTTAGCACATTTCAGAGAGGCATCAGGTCATACAATTGAGCTGTACTGGGTTTTCATGGCTGGGAGTGGCTCCTGTGGGCAGTTTCCAGAAGCTTTCCCCAAGTCCAACAAAGCCAATTCCAGCTGGCTACAAGACAGACCCACCACAGGAGAGAGACTGTGGGAGGAACAGCTCTGCAGACTCCCTTTGGAGCCAATTGTGGAGAACTGTCTCCCATAGAAGGGACTCCCCACTGGAGCAGCAGTGAAGAGTCATCCCAGTGAGGGAGGAGTGGCTGAGACAAGGTCTGACCACAGACTTCATTCCCCATCCCCTGGACCACTGGATGAGGGGAAGGCAGAGAAAACCAGGAGTGAAATTATGCCTGGAAAGAAGGGAGAAGTAGGGAGAGATGTTTCTAAGATATGGATTTATTTCTCATTATGCTACTCTGATTTGATTGGTAATTAATTAAACTAACTTCCCCAAGCAGAGTCTCTTTTGCCCATGACAGTAAGTGGGGAGTGATCTCTCCTCATCCTTATCTCGACCCAAAAGCCTTTCACTGCATTTTGTCTCCTGTGTCCAGCTGAGGAGAGGAGTGACAGTGGCTTCAGTGGCTCCCTGGTGTCCAGCCAGCATCAACCCACCACACAAGCCACAACAGAGATAATTTGAAACAGATATTGCACAAGATCATTAGCTGAAACTGCTTGTTTAATTTACTTTATCTGAGCTGAATGTATCTTCTGAAAGGATAAACTGAGATATATTCCCATGAAGAGAAAAGCAGAGTCATCCCCCATTCTGAATGTTACCCTGCAACTCAAAAGATGCAGGTTGAGTTCTTGCTCTCTATGAGCTGCTGCCTTTGGCAGGTACAGGATTACGTCTATGGACTAGGGATGACTCTGATGCCTCCTACAGCTGTTCCTACCTGCAAACTTCCCGTTAATATAGCAGAGTAAGGAGGGGAGAAGGTGAGTTCTTCATTTACATCAGCAGAGAGGAAGAAATTAAATCCGTAAAGTAAACTAAACCAGAAATGGAGTTGAGAAACAGCTATTACAATCCCTAGAGTAGGGCACCTAATTACTCTATAGCTCCTTTGGAAACTGCCTTCTAGGGACTATAGCAAAAGCTCGCGCTCATGACATTTATCAGGATGTAAGTTTGGAATATAATAATCCTGGTAGTTCACTAGCGAGTTTGCTTGGTCCTGAAAAACTGATTTCCTAGGAAATTACTTTTTAAGATATACCTGTAGTTCTGTCTGGCTTCTCTGATGATTTACAAAACTAGACAACCTGTTTTCTTGCCATGGTGAGAACAAGTCTTAGAGAGCACAGATGAATGTTTGTCCTTCTCTTCACCTTGACTTTAAATATCACAGTTTATGTCAGTGAAAATTGTTACACATTTAATTAGCTATTTTGTTGATGCAGAGTTAAAGACAGTTTAGTAAATAGTCTGTCTATTATTTCTATCCTCATAAGTCAATAATGAAAATTATGTCACTCACAGGACAGCATATGCAAATAAATGTGCATATGATAGACTGAAAGCAGAATTCACTGGCATCTAATAGGTGTTTAATTGCTTTGGAGTGCTACTAAAAAGCAATATTATTAGGATGTTTTTCTTGCAAATGGGTTTTAAAAGCATATGGTCAGCGCTGTATAATCGCAGGCTTATAATTAAAACTAAATAGGTTAGAAATTACAAGGTAGAAGAAAATAAAAGCTCAGCAGCAAGTGTATGTATGGCTAACCATGGAAAAGTGTGTGCTGTGTGGTACTTGTGGGTGCACCTAAATGCTGTGCTCCAGCACTACACCTGCCAGGAATTACCATTATGGCTTAGGAGGAACTGTGGCTGTCTAAGGAGACCTCCGGGAAATGAATTCTTAGCTGGGGCTGACATGAGTACAAATTAACCAATTAAGGCACCTGTATCAATATAAGCATCCTGACTCGTTGTTTAATGGGATAATTGGAATTCTGTAGAGGAAATAAAGTTGATTACAGGGATCAAACAGAGTGAAACCTTTCTAAGCATTTGTCTCTTGCTTGTGACAAGTTGTAGCTTATGAGGCTGCTGACATTAATGCCTTAAGTTTTAGCTTTCATATTTTTCAGATTTTGTACTGCCTTAGTGTGTAACTCTGAATTTCATATAAAGTGTTAGCAAGTTCTCTTCACAGTGTAGTTAGACAAAACAATCCTTTTCCAGCCAAGAACCAAGGACATCATGGCAGCTTCAGGCCCAAAAAGTACAAACAACAGAGAATTGAGGAGAGCAGTCTGGGAGGATGGGACTCCATAACCTGAAGCTGTAATTGGACAATTAATCCCAACAGGTAAATGGACCAAAACTTATAAAAGTGTGAAAACTCATGACCTGTCATCCATCTTGGGTGGAGCCATGGCTAGGCTCTTGTACTGCCCAAGGTGCATCCTTTGAAAGCCTTTTAATAAATACCTGCTTTATTCCTTTAACACTTGTCTAGCCTCTGATCCAGGTAGAATCAGCCATCAACATGGAACAAATAGCAGTACGGGGAGTAAAAGGTCAGGTCATCACTTTTCAGTGCTTACAATAAAATTGTGTACATGCTATGAAGAAATAGACAAAGGTCTGCATGTTTAGGAATAAACATGAAGTCTATATTCCAACTTTGTATGTATCTGAATTCCCAGAATGTTCTGGTTTCACTCGATGAATTGTTCTTGGTATAATGCAATTCAGCAGATTTTCCCATCATCTCACAAGCATCTATAAATCAATTTACAATACAATGCTAGGTGTCTACTCCATGGTTTTGATGGGTGGATTTGCCCATGAAAGCATATGATGAACAGATGGTGGAAGAGAAAAAGTCAAAGAGATGAGGGGCTAGTTGGGCTCTTCAATCCAAAGAAATAAGATGCGGATGATTTACTCTCTATAAACTGAAGACAAACTGATCTCCAGAGAGAAGGAAGAATGAAAATAAATTCACTGTATTCTCAGGAAGCAATCTATCACAAAAGGTCAGCATGCCTTTATGTTTGAAGAAGAAAATGAAAAGGCATCTGTGGCTTACTGTGTCCAAATGTATTATTTCCTTTGAAGGATTCAAAATATTTTTGTCCAATGGAAACTGAGGCCTACGTAACTTCTCTTACATGTTTCTGAAGAGTAGTCTGATTATTTGAGAGAAAAAAAAGAAAATCAAGTACAATAAAAGACCTAGCATTATTTTTTCTTCATGTGTCAGATGAAACTTTTGGGTGTACAAGACTTGTCATATTATATCTGGAATATCAACAGAGAAACAATAAAGAACACCTAATGCTTTATTTATTTATTCACATTCTCCTTTTTTTTTTTTTCCCCGTTCCTGCCATTACTCTTTGCAGGGCACAGATCTTCAAAGGACTCCAGCTGTAATGATCTGTATTTCTCAGGATACAGATATCCCATTGGTGTAGAGTGAGAATCTTACTGTTCAGTTTTAAAACTGCAGGAGCAGCTGGGGACCATGAAATCAAATAAGAGGCAGTACTAGAACTCTCCTTAGGCTACAGAAATTTGAAAAGCAAAAATCTTCCATTTAAGGAATTTAAAATCATTTCCTTTCATTTAAAAATGTCCAACCATCCTGTTCCAATTTAATGGAATTCTGGCATTTTAAAATTTTGCCCAATTTTACATCAAAACCCATGATGAAAAAGGATAGAAATTCTCTATTAAATAACAGAAATTGTCTATTCCATAATGACTGACATTGTCTAGAACACAGAGCACAGCATAATGTTATTGAAACGAATAAAATAGATGAGTACTCTGCAAGCTCCAGAACACATAATGAAATGAAAAATAATGAAACACATAATGAAACACAGAAGTCCATTAAATTTATTATTTCCTATAATGAGAGTCTACCCATCTTATCAAACTTCTGTGATAAAATTTGCCCCTTCTGGGCCTGATGAGTTTTGAAAATGGTGCAAATGAAACAATTCTTATCCAGCATTACCCACACAGAAGAAAAGTGCACACTGACCAAAAATAAGGACATGCAGAAATTCTTTAGACCACATTGAATGAGCCATTAGGATCCTTCTGTAGAAGAGAGCAGTCACGTTAGGACAAAAAGATGACCTTAACATATGCACTTTCTATAAGCCCAGGATGAAGTTAGTGTCTCAGTAGATACCAGATTCTGCTTTGAAACAAAAAAAAAAAAAATCAAAAAAACCCAGGCATAATACGAAAAACAATGTATTCTGCTCTTAGTGTTTAATATAGCATAGGGTAAAGTATACTTTTTGTTGCACTTGCAGCAACAAAGTTAACAACTGCAGAGTGATTAGGACTCTGAAGTCTCTCCATCTGAGATTTCTTTCTGAAATCAAATTCAGGCAGAGAGAAAAGGAGAAACAAACAAGTTTACTGCAGCTCTGCAGTAGCAAATAATCAAGATAACTACTTGAGGAACATAAAGTAAAGCACCAGATTCTTCAAATGATATGATAATTGAAACACAGGTGTTGAATATCCAGTTACGTGCAGATCTCTCTCCTCTCAGAGAATGGAAAGGGCACAGAAGGGTTTAGCCTGAGATGAACAACAATGCAAGGGAAAAAAAAGAGCCAGACTGTGAACTGGAGGACAAATCTATCTCAACCTAAAATTTGTCATTGGCTGTGTTGTACAGGCAGTCTGTTCAAACACATGACAAATGACACTGCTATTCATAGAGCAGGCATAGCACAGGTTGCCACAATCTAAATTGTTACCAATAGTGTCCCATACACCAAGAAATGTCATGCATTCAGCTGTACAGCACCATGGGCTGAAGGTGTGTGTAAGAGGAAATTACAGTTTATACAGTAAAAAATATCCAATAGCTAGCTATATGCAACTAATCTTTATGATTTGTTAAAAAAAAAAAAAAAAAAACAAAACAAACAAAAAAACCCCACAAAAAACAAAACAAAAAAAACCAAAAAAAAAAAAAAAAAGGAAAAACCACAACCACTGAGGCTTTTAGCAACTCTTTTTGCAGTTGCACTGCATTTCAGGAAATGAGAAATATTGAATCTCTGGTTATAAGGAAGCAATATTTTGTTTTGACATCCAAATGCTCCACATCAGTCCTTGATTTGCACAGCTCTGAAAAAAAAGGATGCATACTCAACTTATTTGTAGCCCCCTCCTGTCTTTTTAAATATATTTCAAGAAGGGCACAGATTGTCTAGCCAATGAGTTATACTGTATGCATAAAAATATGTGGATAATAATGTTCTGGCTTTTTCATACAGCTTCATGGAGAATCCTGGCTTCAGGCCAAACAACTGCAAAAGCAAAGCTTTTCCCCCTCAGCATTTTAGCAAAGTGCACATAATACATCTTTAAGTAAATTAGTGTTATAACAGGTTTCCACTGATCCATCTTGAGGAGTCAAATGAGAACGAAAAATAGATCCTGTTTTCAATTTCCCCTGAGCACCAAAATGATTTGAAATCCTCCCTTGCCACAAGGAAACAAACAGATAAAACCCCCAAATTTGGCAACGATTCAGTAAATATATGTGCCTGTTTCAGTATTTAAATCCAGGAGCCAAGGAACTCTTAATTAGAGAAGGATTTGCAACATATCCAATAAAGGTAGGGAGAAAGTGTGACTCTCCAAGAAAACCCCTTCCTCTGTAGTCAGATGCTTTGTGCCATTTGCAAAGGAAAACTCAGCTCAGAGTATGCAGCAGATGCCACAGCCACCTCTGCAGAGAGGTGCAGAACATGTAAACAGCCACACACCACAACCATTCCTATACTTAAAGGGATTGGCAAAGCAGAGGTGAAGATATGATCAGATACTATTCATTGGAATAAACAGTACAGGCTAAAAAATAGATTGCAATTTCAACTTGAATTATGAAGAGGGAAAACCCTCCTATTTGGAAAATTCCTGCAGAGTGGCAAAGTCATTGAAACAGTAACAAACACAGCAAGCATTTTGAAGCAGAAGAGCCCTTGGCTTTAGGGCTGAGGGGATTATATGCAATTTTTCAAGTAACTGCTCCTAGATAAGTGATTGTATTTTCAAAAATGGAAACAAGATGATCTCATTTAAAGGTTTAGTACTTCCTTAAAATATTTATGTAAAAAACTGGTCCCTGGCAAGGAGATTTGGATGTGTGGAAGGAGAGGACAAAAAGTAGAAACAGTAGCTCAGCATTCAGCTCAATTTTAGTATATACTTTTTAAAAAAGGATAAAATCAAAGTGTATGATTTCATAGATATAGTTGAGATCAAATCCCTGAAAGAAAATTTTGCTGAATGTTGATTCAAATGTTGTAAAAATTTTGACTGGCATCAACCAGCCCATCTCCAATTTTGCTAAAAACAGAGGCACGTTAAGTTATTTTTCTTAATGCCTGTTAATAGAATTGGCATTGAGTAACAAAAATTGATGATTTTTTGTATCATTGTTGCTAATGTGATGTTCTGTTTGTTTTTCAGCAAGGCATATGTATAACACTCAGCACCAGTGGCAGTGTAAGCAGGTAGCATGATTATCATGACATTAAACTAATTAAGATTGGCCTGAAGAAAGCCAAGGGTGCCCTCCTCTCCAGCTCTGTAGAACAAAAGTAATGGGGAGAACAAGGGAAATATTAATAACAGTTTATATAAGAAGTGCTTGATTTTGCTCTGCTTATGTGGGATTGCAGCTGAATAAAGTGAAAGGAGAGAGAGGAAAAGTATATCTTGGTCCTTAGAAAAATAACAAATGGGTTGTTAATTGGCAAGTGTTTAAAGGGCTGGTTCTAATCAGGGTAAATGGGCTTGTTTTTCCAACACTGGGTCTCACATCAAAACAACAAGAAACAATTGAAAAAATCTTTGCTGAAGAAAGCAAGAGGAAGTGGGTTGTCACCAGCTGCTCAAAGACAAAATCCTCCAACAAATGTGTAGCAGCAGATGCTGTGTGAAGCACAGGGAATGTAAATGCACATGAGTCATCCCATAAGCTTAGGGGCACAAGCTGCAGGCCAGATCCTGGGGGCAAAGACTTTTGTGACTTTAGCCATCTCCCCACTTGCTCTGTACTTTGTTCAAGTAGACAGTATATTTTTTGGAAGATGTTTTTCATCCCTTTTAAAGAGCCCTGAGCAGAAGGAGAGTATCTTACAAAAATATTATTCTTTGGGCCTATGGCATCAAAAAAAGGAGATGGTCCAGCATCATTGTCTGTCCAGCAGGGAGAAGAGTTTAAAGCATTTCCCCCTTTCCCCTCTTTTTTAAGGTTCATGATAATGATAAAAATTGTTAAAAGGATCATTTTTATAATTTCCAGCATTTCACTATTTATTTTACACTTCAGTTTCACAACATGGCACACTGGGAAATGATAGAAAATTGGCATAGCAGCAAAAATAGAACAACTACCTGCTGTGTTTCACAGAGATAATCCTGAGGATCCCATCTCAGGCTGGTTGCCCCTGGGCAGAGGCATAAGACCTTCCAAAAGTTGAACTACGATGGAACTTGAAATGAAAGTGACAGAAGGATGCTCTCTAGGAGTTTTCAATAAAATCCTGTTTCTCTAAAAGAAATAGCAAGAAAGAGACAGAGGGAGGAGTCCCAGAGTCAGCTCTTGCCTTGGCTGTCCCAGCTGTATATATTTAGGCATTCTCATACTCTAGTCATTATAAAACACACATTGATTTGCACAATTCCATAATCTTATAAGAAAATAGGTCATTGGGGATTATCGAATTCTCATCCATTTAATTTCAAAATTCTTTTCTTGTTTTCCCCCAGCAACACCAAGGTCTCACATGGAGAGGAAAAAAAGGATTTAGCAGAAGACTTTGCATGGAGGTGGATCTACACTTTGAATCCATTTTTATGTTTGATGCTGCCATGTTCCACTGTGACAGATCCTGAGGATTCTCTCCTGCCAGTTGCCCTCAAGGCAGCCATCCCCAGTTTCTCCACTGAATTCATGCTGCTTAACATGTCACAGATAAGGAGAGGCTTTTTGTCCCTTAAAGGGGAACTCCAGAGCTGACTGGAAACAGTGATTTAATTTTGTGAAAATATGATGATATATTGATATTAGAACATACTGATATGTGATCTGTCCTGGTTTAAAGAAAACAAAAAACAATGCAAAGGAGTGAGGAGGAGTGAGGAGGATGGGCCCTCAGTACCCAGTGGTGCAGACATTTGGAAATTCATCTGTGCCAGAAGGGACACTGCAGGAATATCAAGCCAGTGGGGAAACAATGACACTCTGAGCTGCATTGGGTGATGATTTTCAGGCTCCAGTGGGGTAATGCTGTGAACCTGGTGGAACCTGAAACATACACCTGCATACTCTATCCGTGGTCAGGAGAGGCATGTAAGATTATAGTTTTCTTTGGGATATTTTATCTGCAAAGCTACTTTTTAAGAAACAGAAAACCTCAAACACATTTGTACCTGATCTCAGGAAGGAGGCTTGAGGACTGGGCCTTGCCATGTCTCACTGCAGAGCACAGGTGGGAGCCAAGCATTAGCAAGTCCTTCTTCTGGACCTGGGCAAATTTAGCAGGAAAGGAATAAAATTAGATCCTGCTGCCCTTTGTCCCTTGTTTGCCAGATGTGGTGGAAAGAAACAGCATTATATGTGATCCAAGCCAGATTCTTCTCCAGGCTCATGACATGCCCATGTCTCTAATAGTGTTTCCCATGGCAGTAATTGGGATCCCACTGTGGGAAGGGATGGGACAGCACGGGGCAGCCTGACAGCACACAGGCATGTTCCTCAGCCCTGGGAGCCAAACCATGCCATGAATCCATAGCTCATGGTGTCTGGCTCCTCAGTGATGAGAGTGGACCACAGAGCAGCTACTGTATTTCCAAGGGAGGGAAATCCAGCCTGACTTGGTTTTGTCATAAGTGATTAGATTTTATAGTGTGCTTATGTACTTCTCCTAATCAAATTAGCATCTTGGCTCAAAATCAGCCTAGCAGAAAACCTCTCATTTTCTTACCCATTCTGCTTCATTTATCACCTGGAATTACCAAAGTTTTGAGATTTTCTTTTCTCTGTGCTGGGCCCAGTTCTTCTTAGATTATAAAATTTGAAACATTCATCGCCCAAGGTTGCAAGAGCAATGAATATTTATAATCCCATCTTCCCAGCACACTCAGAGGTGTCTCACAGTGTGGCTTCATATTAAAAATGTCCCACCTGTGGGGATCACTCAGAAAAACACAGATTACAAATCTATATAACATAGAACAAGGTCAATGCCCAAATTATGGGAATTATCACCTTAAAAAAGGTTGCCTATCTGATGATGCACTGCCCCAACACTGATTTATAGGTGCTGTACTAGTGACTCTCCCCTGTGAAGACAGAATTTCAGCTATTAAGTTACAACATTATTCCCTGGTTCTTTTCTCAAGGCTTCTTATGAATCAGCTGCAAATTGTATAATGCACTCCTCTCACCATTTACAATGGTAGCCCCTATCTCCAACAGCAAGAAATGAAAAAAGAGTTTCTGACCTGGCTTCAGAGTCCAGGGAAATATAGTTTGCAGAACGTAGGAATTAGTGACAAAACACAGGCAGGATTATGACAATAAGAACTGCTTAGAAAATACTGCAAATGAAACTTCCTGACCTGCAGGCACCTTCTGTTAATTCACTTCAAATATGGTCTTTTTCTAGGCTGAGGCCACACTCTAAAAAACCCAACCCCCATCCCATTCATCTCCAAAAATGCAATTAAAGCTTAATGTTAATTCAGATTATTTTCCTACTCAAGACAGTGCTATGAGGATTACAGTCAGTTTTTACACTTGTCAGGAAAATATGGTTCCTTCCACTTTGCAGACAGGCAATTAACGCTCAGCAGCAGCACTGAAATTAGAAACTATCTAGAGGCCATTTTAGGCCAAGAAAGTTTTGCCATTGATTTTAATGCATCAAGATATAACGTATTCTCCAGTATCATGCCCTTTCCTATTTTTCCCAAACTTTGGTTCAACCATTAAATTGAAGCCTGCCCTGTAAATCCCATAAGCTATTAATGTAGTTCCCTTAGCTGGAAGATAGATTAATGACCTGAGACTTCTGTAGAATATTTGCTACTTCAGTGCAAATTAATATCATATTTTATCCTCATTTTATACCCACATCCAGCACTTCCTTCTGCAAAGGATACCAGAAGGAGCTGATTATTTAAATGCCAAGATTCTAAATCTTATCTTCAAATTTTTAATCAAGCTGTTAAACATGAGTCTTAAATTGCTGCATTTCCATTTTTCATACTTCTCTCACCTCATTTTTCATGATAAGAACAAAGAAAAAATTAAGCACACAGATGTGTTTAGAAGGGGTTTTTTAATACTAATGAAGTTTTTTAAATACTTTATGTTTTTCAGGACTCTGTTCTCCTCCACACATTGGGCTGGACTAAATTAAAATGTCTTTCACTTCATCCAGGTCTAAGTTCTCCATTTTAAAATGGGTAGTTTTAAATTTTCTAGGTATCAAATGCTATACTATCAATAATGATTTTGTCCACAGTCTCCGATTTTTTAATGTATTTTTAATTAAGTTACAAATTCTTATTCCACGGCCTAAAATAACACTGTTTGCTAAACACATTTCTCTGATGATGAATGTAATTTCTGGAGAAAGCAAAATCATGAAAACCTGAAAATGGCTTGAGACACATGTTTAGTTCTAGAAAACTCAGGTCAGGCCTCCTTTCTGTAGGAATTAAAATTTATGGCACAGTCTCCACTTCCTCAGGCAAGCACATCAGGCTATTAGAAGAAATAAAAGTAGCAGGGGGGGAAAAAGACAAAGTTGTTTTCTCTTAATATTCCTTCTTGCCAGCACTTTAAAAAAGTTTGGTCTTTATTTGTAAAAAGTAAAACTAGGTTGAAACTTCAAACTTACAGCAAAATTTTTATTTCTATACTTCAAAACCTCAATAATAATATTACTAATAATAAAAGGAAAAAATGTTAAGAAAATCACAGAAAACAAACAGCATTTTGGAGTGAAACTATACATTATATTTTCTGTCTATACTTGCTATTATAAAAAATCTATGAAGAAAATATTGTCACTTCAAAAAGCTTTTATTGTTGAATCCTTAGGCTGTTTTGGCATCAGTATAAGGTATCAAGTCATCACAAATTTAAAACAGACTTGCAAACACATTCACTTACACTTGATTAATCTGCCTTGTAAACTTCATCAGTTAGTATTGGGGATTGATGGTTTTGTTAGTCAAAACACTTTTGGGGAGCATACTTAAGACACTCTCTTGATTAGAAATATCCTTTGTATCCAGTCTTAACATATTTGGAACTCAACACGACATTTGTAGGGGACCTACAAAGAACATCTCATTCAACAGAGATGACCACTTCAGGTCTGACCAAAAGGTAAAATATGTTGTTAAAGGTATTCTCTAAATGCTTCTTAACTGATGATAGACTGGTGACATCCACCACCTCTCCAGGAAGCCTGTTCCAGTGCTTGACCACCCTCTTGGCAAAGAAGTGCTCCCTAATGTCCAGTGTAAATCTCCCCTGGTGCAGGCCAGCAGTCCCTCCTGCCTGCAGGAGTTGTATCTGCCAGGCAGTGCTCCTCCCCTGCTGCCCCATTTCCCAGTGCTGCTAATTGTCACTGCCTCAGAGCAGCTGATGCACTCCACAGGTCTTCCTCCAGCAGCTGAACTCTTCCTTGTCCCTGTAGTCATTCCTATGGACTGACCTTCCAGTGGATTGACTTTTCTGTGGCTCAACCTGCCATGTCTTCTTGCTCAAAAAGGGTCTCTGACTCCTCCTGTCTTCTCCTCTCACTTGCACAGTTTCCTCAGTGGCCATTTGAATGTGTGTGACCATGCTGTGAGTCTTCCCTTCCAGCTGTGAAGGTACACTTGGCAAAAGGTATGGCTGTGCCCTGAGGTTCAGCTCAGTGAATTAACCATGAGAAATTAGTGGACAAGGCAGAAAACAGAGCAGGAAGATAACAAGTGTTACAAATAATACCATGAAGGATGACCAAATTTCACAGGTGGTTAAGATGTGAAGATGGCCAAAGTGGGAGGTTGAGATTGGCTATTAGGAAAACTTTTTTCACTAGAAGAATTACTAAGCATTGGAACAAGTGGCCCAGGGAAGGTATTACCCTGGAAGTATTTAAAATATTGAAAAGTGTGGTTGTGGCACTTAGGAACACGATTTAGTAGTGGACTTGGCAGTGTTAGGATAAAGGTTGGACTCAATGGTAATTTCCAACCTAAATTATTCTATGGAATCTCACACATAATGGAGGGGAGAACAAAGATATTTTGAAGAGTAAACCCTTGCTAGGTCTCTAGGTACTGCTAAATGATTGGATAGGAAACCCTATCAGAAACACCAAGTTCAGATACAGAGGTAGCAAAGAGACTTGTGAGGAAAAAGTAGCCAGGGCACAAGATTATTTGAGAGTAGAGTGAAAGGGAGGTGATCAAGGTAAATGAGAGAACAAGCATGGAGAATGGAGGGGAACAAAAGGGGACAGCAGAGTGAGCTGATGTTGTTTGAGCTCTGCACCTGATGACCACAATCAGTCCTATCTTCTCATTCAACTCAACTCCTATTTTCTGAGTGTCTACCATGAGAATTCTTGCACAGACCCTTTGTTTGAGAAATAGCTTTGAAGTTAGAAAAGAGAGATACCAGGATACAGAAGCAAGAGAGGAGAAGCAATGTAGGGAACATGAAAAAATTCAGAATGACAAACTCTGCCTGTTCTGGCTTCAGCTGGGACAGTGTTAATTTTCTTCCAAGTAGCTGGTACAGTGCTGTATTTGAAATTCAGCATGACAATAATGTTGATAGCACACCAACTAGTTTTGGTTGCTAAGTAGTGTTTACCTTAAGTCAGGGACTTTATGTCTATGCTCTGACAGTGAGGAGCTGCACAAAAGCTGGAAGGGAACAGAGATGGGACAGCTGACCCAAACTGACAAAAGGGACATTCCACACCACAGAACATCATGCACCCTGTATGAACTGGGGGAGTCACCCAGAAAGGGGCTGATTGCAGCTCAGGGATGGGCTGGGTACCAGTCAGTGGGTGGCGAGTAACTATGTATTATTTGTCTTTTAGGTTTTATCTCTCTCTCTCCCTATTCTTTTTATTACTATTATTGTTATTTTAGTTCATTTCAATTATGAAATTTTCCTTATTTCAACACATAAGTTTTACTTTTTCCCCCCTGATTCTCCTTCCCATCCCACCTGAGGCAGGGTGGGGAGTAAGTGAGCAGCTGTGTGGGACTCAGTTGCCAGCTGGGGTTAAACCACAACACCCCAATAAAATTCCATGCAGACACTGCTGCCTATTGTCACTGGTTCACTGGTGCCCAAGCTGCTAAGCCTTTTGGCAGGGAAAATCAGAATGCACTTGACTCCACTCTGCTGCAGCCAGCATGCTTCCAGTGCCCAACATATTTATTTTATTGCCAGGTCCAGTACCACTGCACTGCAGCACTGCCATACTTTGTCTCAGCAAGGAAGAGAGCAAGCTAAACAACTACACCTCCAATCAAAACTTCCCTATCTTTTGTTCTAGATGTAACACTACAAGCGGCACCAACAAAAAGAAATATAAATAAATAAATTGGCAGTAGTATTGCCTCTGAGATCTCTGCAGTAACTCTGTTATAATCCAAATAAATTCAATAATTGGAAGACTCAACAGAGGCTTTCATAGAAAACACTGCTACCCAAGAGACTGAGACCCTATCTAAAATACTGAAAAGGGGAAGAAAAGGGAAATTCACTAAACCAAAATCCAGAGGAAAAAATTACAATGTCTAAGTTTCAACCTTGATTTAATAATTGAAACATCATGTTCTCTAACATTACATGTGACATGCTGTGGCATGACTTCTCTGATGTGCCAAACTCAAGACAACTGCCTGGTTTAGATGTTATTAGTCTGCTGACACCCTGTCTGTCTTAATTCTGCTGTTTGCAAGTAGAGATAAAGTCACAGCTCTAAACCATGGTGTGGATACCCACGCATTGCACTTGTCTTTCCAATGGTGCCTTCCCAACAGATCAGTCTACAAAGGCCAATCCCATTTGGCTGGTATCATTCTCTTGAAATCTAAACTGTTTGAGAAGATAAATTATTGTTACTACATGCATAGCACCTGTCATATTTTACCCACTGAAATGTGTATAAAATACATTTCCAGTGACTGTCAGGGAAGGAAGGATTGGTGCTGGCTGCCACTAGTGACAAGTCCCTTCCTCCAGCCTTTTGCCTGAGTTATGCAAGCTCTCATGAAGACTTATCCATATCCTTTACCAGACTTGAGGAAAACCTCAACCTGGGCTCTGGGTACTTGCCACAAATTCTTTCAACTTTAACCTGTGAAATAGATGCTGTCTTTTTCTGCTGGCAATTAGCTCAGTGTGAGAGGATGACACGGAGGAGACTCTGGGCTCTTGTTCAGCAATGATACTGCTGCTCTCAGTTTGTCAACCAGCCAGGCACAAACAGTTTGTTGTGCAAGTGTTATCATTTTACTGAGCAGATCCCCAGTGCCACACTACAGCTGGCAAAAAACAGAAACAGGAGTAGCTCCATTAAAAGCATGTGCTGCACTCCAGCCTTCTACAGGACACACTTCCAACATCCATCATCTTTGCTCTGGTTTCCCTGCATCACTTCCCCACATTCACTCTGGCTTTTCCACATCCCCACATTTGCCACCACAACCTTAAGAATACCAAGTTTGAAGGTTTTCAGCTTACTGAAGAAAAAACATGTTTAGCATTCACACAGTGAGAAAGCTGTCTTTTCCAAAATGTTACATTTAAGATTGATTCAGAATCATAATGGAATGAGACCTCAGCTGAGAAAAGGGAGAAGATGAAGTTAATTAAAGTGCTGTCCAGCTGGAACTTGAAAATTCTTCAATCAAGGAAATATATCATACTCTGCCTCTTCCCATGTACATTGAAAAATAGCAACTGCTGTGAATTTAATTAAAACTTAGACTTCGTTTTTAGTTAATACTCTTTACTTGATTCATTATTATTCAGTCAAGATGCAAAGTTACGACCCTCATCATGAAAAAGAATGTTTTCCTACATTATGATAACCTATGTGAGTTTTTTGATTGTTTTGAATTTCTTGTAATACCTGGGGAAAGCTGGAGAACAGAAAGGTTACTAGCTCAGCTGGTTTAAGTTGGCCTTTCCATTTAGTCTAAAGGTGGAGGATTTTTCTTGCTCTGTTTTGCTCAATAAATTTTCATTGTTTCTCAACCACAGATTTGAAGTTAAAATGTTATTTTAAGAGTCAGAAACTCAAAGATTGCACAAAACTCTTTCTCCATCAAAGCCCATAATCCATATTTCTTCTCTAGTAGGGAACTGTGCTGCAGCTAAAGAAGCCCACCTGGAAGCAGCAAGGTACTTCATTTTAATCTCGCTGTGGTTTCCTCATCACCTACAGAATCCAAATCCCAGCTCACCAAATACACCTGTATATAATTTTAAAAAGATTCAAGCTCATTTCTTCTCCCAGCTACAAGCACAACAACAGCTCAGAGGTCTTTTGGCATCAAGAACAGTAACATTTAAACCAGCCTCCCTCAGCTGCTGTGCCACATTACGAATAAAGGCTGAATTCAAAATCACTGCAGGGGTGGATTTCTCCACCTGCAGGTGCTCTGTCAGCAGACCAGACTGCTCTAAGCTGGTCCCATGCTCCAGTGGCATAGATCCAAGTCTGGTGGGCTTTGCATGTTTGCATACAGTCTCACACTAAGAAGGATCTGCTGATTTCAGAGGCCTTTTGGAGAGCTTGGAAAAGATGGGATGGTACAAGGCCCAGGCCAATAAGATGTTTCAAACATTACCTGATCTCATCCTGGTATCTGCATCCTGGCATCTGCACTGCCCTCTCAAGTACAGGCACGCTGAGGAACCAAAACCACACCATATCAATCAGTTTTCACCATCTGAACATGCTCCCTCCCACCCTCTGTGCTGATAGAGTAGATTCACTTTGCAAACTGAAAATAAATCCTTCTGGCCTAATTGATAAATCAAATCTATGAGCCAAAGCCACTGCTTCATCGTCTGCCTCAGTGGCTGGGGACAATGGTACAACAACCACATTACGGACTTACAGCCTGCCTTCAGTGACCAGCATTCAGCAGCAGAGGAATCTTTACCCTTCTGACATAACTGTCCCCCCAAACTCAAACAGAGATGCTGTGTTTCTTACTATGGTCTCTGTTAGGGCAGTGCAGAGTCACTGAGCCTCCTGAATCAATATAAAAAACAAGGAAGGTCTTTAAAAATATGCATACTAGGAAGACTGAAGTTAAGGTAAAAATGTCCACTTTAACCCGATGACACAAATAACAGAACCAAATAGGTTTAAGGCTTGTAAGAATGAGAGAGATGAAAGAAAACCTGTATCCAGGAGTTATCTGAGTTCCCACTGGGTGGTTGTGCAAGTACCATCCTTTCAATGTGTAATCTGTAACCGTGGCAACCCAGTTCTTTTTAAAGGGGGCAGGGTTGGAAAATAAGGTCTTCACTCCCCACAGCCTGAGATAACCATCACAGAACAGCATAGGCTTAGGCAGGGAGACACATCTGGTGGGAAGGAGTCGAGGAGAGGCTGAGGAGGCTGCAGAAGGGTTGGGGTCAGGCAGGTGAGAAAAGGAAAATGCTCTCTGATGTCTACATACCTGCAACATGCACCACTGCTCACTTACAGGGTCTGTTTAATTTTGAATCTTTGTTGTATGATTAACCTAAAGATTTAATCAATCAAAATGTAGTTAGAAAATACAGGAATAAGAATAAAATATTCCTGAAAGAGGTTTCCCTCCATAAGCATTAGGATAGAAATGGGGAAAGATAAGAGACAGCTGCTGCTCTCTGTGACTTCCTGTCCTCGTCTCCTCCTTCGCATTTACAATTTTATGTCACATCATAGATTCATAGAATATGGATTTAGATGCAAGAAATTTCTACCTAGATTTTAGAGAGACTAAATTCTTCACATTAACAGTTTTTAGTATTTTTGCTTTTTCATTGTTTCATATCCTTTGCAAAAGGAAAGGAGAAAACCTCATAATACTTCCTTGAAAAAAAATTTTTTTTGATGTTTTCTGTCCTCACATAATGAAAGAATTTGCAACACAAATTAATCCCCCAGTTTAACTTAAAATATGGTGGATAAATGCATTTAAAACCCTATACAGTATTGATATACTTTTATTCAACTTTTAAAAATGTGTTTCCATGGGTAAAATAGATAGGATAAAATAGAAAAATAGGATAAAATAGAAAAATAAGATAAAAGACTCAGTCCTCCTATTAATGTTACCAAAAAAAAAAAAAAAAAAAAAAAAAGAAAAAAGAACAACAACTACAAAATCCATTAAGTGTGGGAACTGAAATGAACAAATTAGTATTCCTGGAATTAGTTTTCACATTCACAGCAGTGCAGAAAAACTAAATTTAAGGCAATGTGATAGAGACATGTCATTTACATACCCCTTTCTAGAGTAAGGAGTAGTGCTGACAAGCACACGTGACATAAGAGAAGAGCAAGTGTTGTAACGCTCATTCAGCAAGACCCCAGGAAGATCCACACAGAAAAATGCCTTTCTCTCTAAATTTTCTACTGCAGCCTTTGAATTTTCAATACCCTTATTTCATGTTAGTCTGTTTTAATCAACAAAAACCAACTCACTGCCTGTTTTAGAGACCCCAGAGACACACTCTGATCTGTGATGGTGAAGCCTCACCACCAGGCTGCAGGAAGCAGGGATCAGACAGCAGTGCAGCCTCTGCATCCAGGGCATGCACAGAGCAGAGTCAGCGCATCCACAACAATTCACGGTGGTGTGGCTTTGGATTATGAAGAACCACCATGGAAAGGGTAGCCTGGAAAATTTGTCCCACAACACACACACTCACCGCTCACACTCAGATGAGCCTGAATATACACCACAAACATTTGCCAAGAGTCTAGACAAGTACTTCTGGTGGTGTTAGCTGAGCAAATTTGCAGTGAGTTTGCACAAGCCACAACAGAGCTGTGAACACCAGCCTAGAAAAGGCCAAATAAGGTGACAGATTCATCACATCGAGTCAATTCCCATCTTTAGGGCAACACAGTAGGTCAGGCACATCCACACAAGAAAATGCTTCACAAAAAGAACAAGACACAAAAAGATGATAAGATGTCTGTACACAACACCATGCAAGCCAATATGTTAGGATAATGGCACGCTCAAGTCCTGCTTGCTCCAGTTTCCCATTTCTCATTTAATTCAGTGGCTTGAAGGGATGGATGATACCATGTGGAAGAAAAAGGCAAATTAAAAGGATAAAATGGGAAAGCAAGAAGGAGAAGAGAGATGACCAAGGGAACAACTTTTGCCAATTCACTGACCTTGGTATATTCTGTTGTATTTTTTAAAGATAATTTTTCCCTTTAGAAATACTCATCATTGGCCACATGCCTGGATGAGTCAAAAAGAAGACACATGGGCACTCTACAGACAGGGAGATTTAACATATTGTCATTGTTCTCTGGAATTTATTTCAGATAATGAATATTCCAGAACAGAATTCTTTTCCTTTGGTCCAAAAATTACAGAAAATATTTAGCTTAAACCAGTCTGCTAATGTATTCTCATGACTGTGTATCTTTGACAGTAACATTAGCAGCTAAAAATCCACAAAATAAACAATATAGGGAAAACTAGATCATCAGTCATACTATGGAATGAAAAATGCAATCAGAGCTACTTTTAATAAACGCTCACACAGCATTTCTGCACTTTTGTATTTCTTTTACAGAAGGTTTGACGTTGCTGAGTATTCAGTGTTGAATTTTTATTTCCGAAAGAAGTTATAAATTAAGAAGCCTATTGTGCTTAGAGTAAGGTTATGATCACTGTACTATATGTCAAGTCATTCTTTCAGACTTTGTGCTAAAAATACAACTTTGTGAAAATCCCTGCTACTGCTAACAACCCCACGAAGTTCTTTGAAGTGCAGTGTGGCTGTCAAATGTGTCAGTTGCTTAGGGAGCCTCTCATGGTGCTGAAGAATGAAATATTTGATTTGTGAGTCATAAAAAGTGGAATAGAGACGTGCTGACACAGAACTGAGCAGGTTCAATAGCCTGATCACCAGTTCTTTAGCTGGGTATGCGAATGTCAGATGCCAGAAGTGGATCAAAGTGCCCCAGGGTGCCGTGAGCTCTGTGTGGCACATTTGGAGCCATTAGAGAGTCTGTCCCTGCACTGCACTGCAACCACATGGAAATCTGTGCAGAACAGAGGCCAAAATGCTGGAGGAGGCATTAAGGGAGAAGCACAATGGGACAAGTGTTTGGGAAGACACTCTGAGCAAACCAAATCAATCAGAGGGGCTTGTGATTTGAGCCATTCTGCAAGACCTTAGGTTGAATGCAGCATCACTGGCACACCCAGCCAGACTTTGTAGTTCTGCTGTTTGGGGAGGATGTCTCACAGCCTCTCCCCAGAGAAATGGTCTTTATAGGGTGAAAGAACATGGCCTCAAATGCTGGTTGTCCGGGCCAGTTCCCACTGCTATGCATTATATGCAACATTTGAACCCTCCAATTACAACACTATTATGTTAACCACTGCCCAAAATACTGTGAAACCCCCACTCCAAATCCAAAAATACTGTTATCACTTACATATCTTTGATTGTGCTAACTGTTTTGTCAATATATTTAAAAAAAGAAGAACATGAAGAACATTTTGCCTTTTTCATTTTAAAATCATAACTACGCCTCCTAATCAGGGACTGCAAAATAAAGTCATGTCATTGGACTTTGAGTTCACTTCTTCTTTTGCAACATAATGCAACACATTTTTAGTTTCTTCATCTTAAAGTCATAAAAGAAGCTGCTGTCACTCTACAAAAAACAGATTTCTCTTCTTATTCCCACCCTCAAGATACTTCCAGTTTTTTCAAGCTGATTCTGAGCTAGTGTAGAAATTGCTATTGTTTTAATGTAATGGTTTGGCTTGTAAAAATCCAACATATTTTTTTGAAGGAAATAAAACAGAACAGTTTTACTTCTCTTTCTAATATCTGAATATTAAAAGCATTGCTGTATGCTTTAGTTCTCCAAGGTTCAAATCTCACTGAAAGAGTTTATTATATTTTTCATTTATTTTTTTTATTTATATATAAATTTGAATCTCTCTAGTCAGATTACTCCCAGCTTCTAATACAAAGTGGCCATAACTGAAGACTGGCATATGCTATTCTCCTCAAAATCATTTTGCCATGTTATTCCACCTGATGGACCCATGTTTGCTACACTATTTTTGGTATTGACACAAGACTGCTACCTTTGTGAGCAGCTCTATGATTGAAGATTTAATGAGAATTGCTAAAGATGAAAGATGAAGCACTGAATTTCATGAAATTGTAAATCCTACCACAATTAATTTGAAGATGCACATTCCAAGCATGTGCCAAGACACAAACCCATGTGATTAAAGGAGAAAGCATCAGTCTTCTTTTAACACTACCTAGATTTTACATCACAGTCCTAATTTTGTTTAAACAAAATTTGAATGTTTGACTTTGGAAAGGATGAGTTTGCTTTGTTTAAAATTAGAAGTACACCCAAGGAAAGTTGAGGGAAATTATTGGCCTGTAGGGTTAGGCAGGAAGAGCATTGGTCACACCTTCATTAATGGTTGGATGTCTGTGAAAGTCACAAGAAATACTCAGAGTTTTTAGAAAGAAGAATCCCTGTACAGGTGTGCAGATTATAATCTTGCAATGAGTTCCACTGGTCTTTCAATTCATATGAACAATAACTTCCAAAGAACATTAGAAATAATGAAGTCATGATGAAGTACAAATAGGGAAAGTATGCCAAACCTCAACCTGGGGCTGGCAAGTTATAGAAACATTTTTACAAGCTTAAACTAGCAGGAGAGTTGCATAATTGATTGGAAAATTACAGAGAAAATAAACTTTCATTTTCATGGAAAATGTAATTTTGTGCCTCGGAGGCTACATTCAGAAAGTTCCTTTGGTGTTCAAGCACTCCACTCCAGACAGTTCATGTCCAGGGGCAGGAGTACCACATCTGTGCCCTGCCCAAGCTAGAAGTCTTTTCAGCTCAATAACTTGAGCTCTGTATCACATGAAAGCAGTCACCTGGCCTTCTGATCTGAGCAAGCCTTCCCAGACCAGTGGCACAGCCTTGTGTTCCCAATCCAGGCATGCTTCCCTCACACCAAGCTGCCTCCTCTTCAGTTGGATCTGACTTGAGAAAACAGATGAGCCTTTTAAAGGATTTTCACATTCCCATGGATTATAGAAAGACACAGTTTATTAAAGCTCATTTGGAGCATTTCCTCAAAGAGGAATCTTACTGTGCTTCAGTCCTGTTGCAATTCATCAATGCTGATTTTTTTAAACTGGTGTCGACTCTGTATTTATCTGCTGACTTTTTCAATATTTACACAGGATGTAATGATCCACTGATAGTTCACTAAGTAGTTCATTTATCTTGTTGCAAACCAAACTAGGAAATCTCTAGGAAGCATGGCCAGCAAGCCAAGGGAGGTAATCCTCTCCCTCTTACTCCACTTCCATGAGAGCCCACCTGGAGTACTGAATCCGGCTCTGGAATCCCCAACATACAGATGTGGACCGGTTAGAAAGAATCCAGAGGAGGCCATGAAGATGATCATAGGGTTGGAGAAATTCTCCTATGAACACAGGCTGAGAGGTGGGGTTGTTCATCCTGAAGAAGGCTCCAGGAGACCTTCCAACAGTCTTCCAGTACCTAGGACAGGTGGAGAGGAACTTTTCACAAGGGCATGCAATGATATGATACAGGAGAATGGCTTTAGGATGAAAGAGGTTTAGGTCAGATATTAGGAAGAAATTCTTTATTGTGAAGGTGGTGAGGTACTGGAACAAGTTACCTACAGCAGTGGTTGAACCAGGCAACCTGGACAAGTGAAAGGTGTCCCTGCTCACAGGAGAGGAGCTGGAAGTAGATAATCTTTAAGGTCCCCTCCAACCCAGACCATTCAATGATTCTATGGTCCCCAAACTGTTTTTTACAAGAGCTCATAGCCAAAGATTTATGACCTGCAGATCAATATGCAGGATCAGTGCTTTCAGAATTCCTCCATTCCGTATATTTCCAAGAGAAAATCACAAGTGCAATCTCAGCACTGTGCCTAGAACCTGCAGGGCAAGTGGCTATTTGGAACACAGATCCTGAACTGCCCCTGTGCTAGGTTGTCCCTGTGGTTCCCTTTTCCCTGGCACCTCTTCTTGCCACCCTCAGTTCATGGCCAGAACAACCAGGTCTCAGCCCTCCTGGGGGAGACTGAATGATATTGCAACACAAATATTAGCAGCAAGACTCTTGAAACGCTCTGAAAGGGAAACAAAGGAAGACTCTGTTCACACCATTACCCCTCTCTGTACTATCACACAGTGAACCTAAGTCACTGTTCCTTGCTTCTTCATCAGCCTCCAGGTTTTCTGGTATCAGCCTTTGGATGGGTTGGGCCAGCAGCCACTCCTGGACATATTCTAACTAACTCCGATAGAATCAGCCACATTTTTCCAGCTTTACACTGATATTACAGAAGGACTGTGCAGAGTATTGGTGAAAGGCAATGCAGACATTTTAAGATTATAGTAACAGATATATTCAGAACTTCAGAGTAATCATGTTCACATACTGATGAAGGTAATATATATATTTTAGTTTGACTAAAGAGGGCATAAGATTTTTTCAAGGAAGAGAAAGATAATTGAAATGCTTTGAGATTAATTATTGCTTGTATTTTATGGATTTTTACTGGTTTGTAAAGTTGAATGTGATAAAATAGCTTCAGAACACTGTATTGAAATGGAAAAAGAAAAAACATTACTTTTTCAAGGCTCCCCCTTTTCTGATAATTATTTGTTGAATTCAGCAGAAGTTAATTATTAGAAATTTCAGGACTTTTTTCCAGGGGGGGAGTATTTGTTTTAGGAAATAAAAAAAAATTTGCTCTAATACCAAATTTGTTCAGAAAAACACTCACCCTGGCTTAATGAGGGAAAGAGGAGTAAAGAGCTCAGTTTTGTGATCTTCTGTCACACTGGTGTGTACTTTTTTCTCCAAGTGCTTCAGCTGAGGCCAACATAATCTGCATGTATAGAGCAGAGAACTTATCAGGTTATATAAGATTAAATAAGGGTGGCAGATTTAGGTCACACCAAAGGTAAAAATACCCATTATTTTTCAGAAATGAAAAAGTAGATACCATAAAATAGGAAAAGATAATACATATTTGACAAAATTTGGGAGGAAGAGACAAGCCTTGTATAGAATTAAGAGGTAGCAAAGACAATTGATGCCACAAGCTCCATGGCTGGAAGCTCTCCATCTCAGTGGGAGCACTGAGACAACCAGAACAACCTGCCACAAAGTCTCTACCCGAGGAAGTACCATCCTCATTGATTTCTTTGATTTAGAAATTATTCTAGTGCTCTAGTCAGCCAGATAATCGCTTTACAAAAAGAATTATTAGTATCAGAACTTTTGCAGCTCTGAAATGTCCCTCAGCAAGCAAACAACTAACTCTTCCACCCACTCAGTACGCCCCCACTTGTGAATTGCAATTAGCATTGCAAATGTCTTTCCCTTTTCAGAACTATTGATTGTGCTATTAAATAGCAGCAGAGAGTTTAAATGCTTGGAAATCTGCTTTAGCTTCCATTCTCTGTTATCTATCTACCTACCAAACTATCTATCAATTATCTATCTATCTATCAGAAAAAAAAAATCCAATTATCTACAGGTACTACCATGACACAACCATTGCACAACCTTCTATTTATGGGCAAGATATATAATACTATAGTATTCCCACTCACCTTTTAAAAGCTTTATTTAACATGGTCTGATTTTTTTCCCACTATTTAGGGGAAATTCTCCTGTTGTACATTCCCCCTGAGCATACCCTAGACAAAACTTTTATGACTAATTAAAAGAAATAGTATTAGGCCAGTTCATCTTCTGTGTGTCTCTTTGTTTTTTCTGCTTAATACCTCACTTTATTTAAACCTGAATATATAGATATGTATGGATGTGCTGGTTATAAAGAGGCAGAAAGAAAGTGATATATTCAATATATAGTTGCTCTTACATGCAGACATTGCTTTTAAGGGTGAACAGAAGGCTGTATGATGACTGACAGGAGTTCAGAAAATTGCAAATGTGGGCAGTGAGCAAAACTCCACATTGGTACGAGTGTTCTTAATACACTTGGTGCAACACTGGTATAAACCCAGCAATTTACCACACACTGCAAGATGATTGCAAACATCCTCTATAATCCTGTGAAGGCCTAGTGGTGGAAGCAGAAAGACTAAGAAGTATTAACACTCTGAGGAAGAGGTTGAGCTAGAGCCTCACTCTGCCATGCCTATGCCCCACATCACAACCTCCTCAATTAAGAAAAAGAAGGTAAAGTAGTAAGTACCTGAAAAAAACCCTGAAAAAACCCCTGAAAAATATAAGGGAAAACTCTGTCCCTTTTGAGAGGAATGGAGGGCCCAGTATGCTGACTAGACCTAATCTGCTGCTCATTGTCATCTTTGAAAGGTCATGGGAATCAGGAGAGGTGTCTGAGAACTGGAAGTAGCAAAAGTCACCCCAGTCTTCAAAAAGGGAAAGAAGGAGAACTCAGGGAGCTACCAACCAGTCAGGTCAGCCTCAGCTCAGTCCCTGGAATGGTGATGGAGCAGAGAGGAAAGTGGTGGATATTGGTTAGCTGAACTTAAACAGGGTTTTCAACACTCTCTCTCACGATGTCCTGATAGACAAACTCAGGAAGTGCAGACTGGAAGAGTGGACAGTGAGGTGGGTTGAGAACTGGCTAAATGGCTGATCCCAGAGGATCATGATGTGTGGCCCAAGGTCTAATTGGAGGCCTGTCACTGGTGGTGGTCCCCAAGGTTCAATACTGGGCCCAGTATTATTTAAGTCATTCATCAGTGACTTGGGGCAGAGGCCTCCTCAGTGATCTCACTGCAGGCCCAGAGCTGGGAGGAGTGGCCAACACCCCCGAGAGCTGGGCAGCCCTTCAGAAGGGCCCTGACAGGCTGGAGGGATGGGCAGAGGAATGGTCTGGAATTCAGAAAAGGCAAATGCAGGCTCCTGCACTGGGGAAGGACCAGCCCAGGCACCAGCACAGGCTGGGGGTGCCCTGCTGGAAAGCAGCTCTGCAGAGAAGGGCCTGGGGGTCCATGGACAATGAGCTGTCCATGAGCCAGCAGGGCCCTGGGGCCAAGAGGGCCAATGGGATCCTGGGGTGCATTAGGGACAGCAGTGCCAGCAGGGCAGGGAGGTGACCCTGCCCCTCCACCCAGCCCCAGTGAGGCGTGTCTGGAGGGCTGTGTCTTACCTCAGGACAAGAGAGACACGAGAGAGACACAAGGAGCTCCTCAAGTGGGTCCAGCAGAGAGCAACAATGACATTTAAGGGGCTGGAGAACCTCTCTTATGAGACTGAGGGAGCTGGGCCTGTTCAGCCCTGAGAAGAGGCAGCTGAGAGGGGACCTCATCAGAGTCTGAAAGTATTTGAAGGGAGGGTGTCAAGAGGAGCCAGGCTCTTCCCAGGATTGCCAAGCTTAGGACAAGAGGCAACAGGCAGAGACTGATGCACAGGAAGTTCCACCTGAATACGTGGAAGAATTTCTTCTCTGTGAAGCGAACAAGCACTGGCACAGATTACCCAGAGAGGTCATGGAGTCTCCCTCATTGGAGATGTTCAAGAACCATCTGGACAGAATCCTGTGCCATGTGCTCTGGGATGGCTCTGCTTGAGCAGGGAGGTGGGAGCAGGTGACCTTCCAGCCTTTCCCATTCTGTGATTCTGTGAGATTGCTGTACCACCACAAAAAGATTCACAAACTCTGTGTCCAGGAAGGGAGGAGACAGAAAACTGCAATTTTAACACTAGAGGATGAGCACGGTATGGAAAATCAACACATCAGAAGGGCTTTGTTTATTTCAGACAAACTCCAACAAGACTTCATTTGCATTTGCACAAACAGCAAAGTGTGCTACAGTAAGCTTTTCTAAAGTGATTAGCTGGAGGAGGGGAAAGCAGACCTTCCCAGCTTTGAAGATCCATTTGTAATCAGGGGAGGGATGCAATGAGTGATCATATGAGGCAATCCAGGGCAGGGGAGTCCATGCTGCTCCAGAGGACTCTGCCTTGGGAGAGCCCACTGGGCTAATCCTCAGCTGCAGCTACCAAGGCAGCTTTTCCTGAAGTGCTTGGGGAAGAGATGAGTTTTTGACACAAGTTTGCCTAATTTGATGCTTTCATAGAAGCAGCTCCATCTCCATAATCAAGAGCTTTTCTCTTTGCTTTCTTGTTTTGCTTTTAAGCTTGTCTAGCCACAGTATTTTGACAAATTTAGAGTACATCAGCACTAGGGATGTAATACATTCAAGTGATGTTGCAGACAGGCCTTATGAAAACTGAGACAAGTCTGGGAATCCATGGGGTCATGGTGAAGTGCTAGGAACAAAGGAAAAAACCTCATGCGGAGGGATTATTCACTTGTTTCTGACACAGAGTTTCAAGCTGAGAGAATCAGCTGCTTTGGAAAAGTCTCACATTATCACATGTGTCTCTTCTGATAAAACATCAGGTAACACTGTGTTCCAGGTGTAAAGTACTCAGCTTGCTTATTGACTGCACAATGGTAAATTCTTCAGTAAAGCTGGTTTCTAGCTGTATCTCAGAAACTGAATGTTCATTAAGTGAAAAGTGACCTGAAACCATTGCTACTGAGCAATCAGACCTTATATAGGAAAGTCTGTGCAAGTCATCAGACAGATTGCAATAAGCTATCTCAGAGGTGAAAGATAAAAACGCAACTACAGCTGGCTTGGCAAAAAGTGTTCTCACAGGAACATCTTGCTCCACGAACACTGCCATTCTTAGAAACAGACCAGCTTTAGGCATGGTTTCTAAGATTCAGGGGAGTCTGGGGACTAGGCAAACATCCTTTCTTGAAAATAAGAATTTAAATTTTTTTCTGAACTGAGATGGACCAATCAACCAGGCCAGAAGAGTGGAATCCCCCAAGAAAGCTGCCATGCATGCAGTTGGTCTTCATGACAAGAAGGGGAGCTTAAACTTGTGACTCCTGCATGCCAACAAACTTTGGTAAGTAATTAGCTCAAGACCATTAGTTTCTTAATTGGTTAGCTATTCCTTCCTTCCTATATCTGCAAATGAGAGGGTAAATTTTCCTGTGATAGGAAACTCAGCTATAATGTTATATCCTAAGGAGAGTAGTTTCAAAGTGCTTGTTTTTCTCTTGAGACCTGATGAGACAGAATCTAACTGTTTTTACCTCTACGAGTTAAGGAACTCAATGACCTTTTTATCTATGTATACAAAAGTAAGACCATTCACCAGGCAGGTGGTCCCACACCATTGCATCTCCAATCTGTAACTTTTCATTGGAACTGCATTTCACTGCTCTAGCTCCAGCACCTCCAGGTGAGCCTCACATTTCAATCAAGGTGATTTCCAGCCAGTTATAATTTTTATTCCTCTACTTTTACATTGATTTATAGAAATTGTGATGAAAGATTAGGAAAAAAAAAATCTGTTAGTGTTCAATTACTTCCTTTTTTTCATAGCAAGCTGGTTACATTAAGCAAAAAAGGTATTAAACTGCCACACTGACATGGAACAGCAAGTTGACTTAGATTTGCTTTTGGAAAATGAGTCAGAAGAAATGAATTTATATTTCCTTAAATGTTGCATATGTGCAAATATTCTGAGTGTTCGGTAAGCAGGCAGTTCAGTAAACCTACAGCACGCTATAAAACCTCAGCAGAATCTGAATGGGAACATCACAGAAAAAGGAGTTATGGGTGAAAAATATGCTTGGACAGAAATCACCATTTCCCTGTACAATTACATAGTTTATTACAGCTGATTTTTCATGCAATTAGTAAATTAGATCAGGATGTTCTAAGTTTATTTTTTCAGCAATCTGCAAAATATTAAAAGCAATAAAATAACAAATCCAGACATTTATATTGAAGTGCCTATGGGGCAAGTTGCCATATTTCAGGCTTACTAAGGACTTTATTGCCAAATCCCAAATTATAGGACACTGACATAAAATGAATCCTTTTAGTGCAGCTGTGTTTATTTTAGTACAGAGTATGCCTACGTTTGTGCTTTAGTTCAGATCATGAACGTGCTTTTCAAGGCAGATTGTGCAGTTGCTGCCACTTAGAATGCTTTGATTCATATGATGGAAAGGCCTCAGAGGATACTTTTACAATTAACCAGCTTCTTTTCAAATTAAATCAAACTGGAGGATGGGATTGAGGAACACTTTTACTGTCCTCCAGCTGCTATGACCATTTTGTCCTTTGAACCAGAGCAGAACTAGTTTGAAGTAAAACTCCCCTGAAATGGGAAAAAAATTGTCCTCCACACTGGCTGGATCTCTTCCTATGGCACTGAACTTCTTGCATGTGTAGGTACAGCCGCCAGAGACCTACAGTAAGCACCGAAGATCCCTTTCCATTCCTCATAAGGAAAAAAATCCAAGCCTCAGTGGACAGTGGGTTTCCCAGGCAAGTGCTTTTGAGCCTCTGATGTACAAGTGAGATCAGAAATTATCTAACTACTAAACTACAGAGAAATTTAATGTGATCTTTCCCAAATAGAAATTAACCTAATATTATCCTACAAAAACACCAAAGACATTTCAAACCAGGCTGGTGTATGTAATTAGAATAACATGGCTTATGTCACATCACATTCACTGGCTTGCATGAAAACCCCAAAAAGAAATATCTCCCTTTTGTCTTTATTTTAGACTGTAAGGCCACTGGCTTAGGGACCACAACATTGTGATACAGCAGTGGAAATCCCCTTTCTGTTCATGACTTGGGCTTGCTGCTGTTTATCCATTCACCAATTTCACCTCCCTGTGTATGCTCTTCACAAAAGCTAAGCGTATTTGTCCACACATTTGGCAATTAGGGATTTCCATCTGGAGTTAAGTTATGCATGCTTACTGAAGTGCTTCTCAAGGACAGTCAGTCTCAGTAATACAAAACCTCCTACAACAGATGATGGAGTTAACTTCAATGTCAAGTACCTAGATTTGTTAAAATATTTTAAATTTAAATTTGAAATCAAACCATAAAAGCTGTACAGGACATTTTAAGTCAAGTATAAGCTCTGCTTCTATGACCTTAGACTTATCTATATAATTTGGTGATTTTATTTATTTTGCAAGAGGATAATAAATAACAGGAGTTACAGCAGTTTCCATGCAGCCAGATAATGATTAGTACTCCCAAGGACAGAGTTCAAGGGAATGTCACCCCTTAACTCTGTATCCCCTCAGGGAAGTTTAGTTGTTAACACAGTCTCAAACAAGTGCAAAGTAATATGTAGCACATACAAATTTCATAGTTATGTAATTATGCAAATGACACTTACATGAACTATATCATCCATAAGAGAAAAAATACCACTAAGCCTTGTGG
This sequence comes from Molothrus ater, assembly GCF_012460135.2. Taxonomy (NCBI): domain Eukaryota; kingdom Metazoa; phylum Chordata; class Aves; order Passeriformes; family Icteridae; genus Molothrus; species Molothrus ater. The sequence continues at coordinate 14,499,055 of NC_050479.2, read as the reverse complement.
AAAAGAATTTCCTGCTTTTAGAGGCACTAAATTTAGATGTCTAATTTAAGCATCAAGGCAGCCATTATCTGATTCTGTTTATGATCAAAGCAGGGAATAATTGCCCCTGTCTCAGCTGAGGAACAACATAATTTTCATAGTGGGTGGAAGCCAGTGATACGCTGGGAGGGATTAGGAAATTTATGAGCTGGATGGCAAAGCCTTTGATTCTGAATGCAAACAGATGGAGACCCTGGCACATCAGGGCCAGGGGTTTTCTACCAGCCAGGACTTTGAGGACATGCTGTGTAGACCATATTCAAGTCCTTGCCCACACACAGTAGATCCACTTTTATACCTTGCCAAGAGACGTGTTTCACAGGCTTTTCTGGATTTGATACAAGGATAGAACCAGTCTTGAGTTTTCTGAGTTCCCATTAGCTACATTTTTATAAGGCATATACATTTTTATCTGTTACTCAATTTTGACATTGCACATGCACGGTTCGCTTTGGTTTGATATGTATGTGGCATAGCAAGCTTTAAGAGGATTACACTGGAGTGCTCTGGCAAAGCCCACCACACCAATACAGTCCTCTCTGGTACCTGTAAAGCAGCAGGGTGCATTCCACTTTAATGCCAGGGCCAGCCTGGGAGCTGGTAATCCAAGAACCTCTCTGTAAGAGGCATCTTTCACCAGGCAGCAGCACAGGACTGACCCTAGGAAGTTGTAGGAAAGTGAGAAGTAAATGGTAAAATGGAATGTCTGAACACGGAAGGTCCTCCGAGGAGTTCTTAAGAATAACAAAGCTGAGACAGGACTTCTGCCTGCCTGTCATTTAACTTAAATCATAGCTATTCCCTGACAACACAAGATCAATTTGCAATGCTTTGGAGATTCAGTGTGTATTTGCTTTGCTTGCTTTCTCTTTATTTGGAGAATATAAATGAGGATAGGAAAAAAAGACAAAATATTCAGAGAAAATCTTGTTCCCAAGGCAGAGAGAAAACAACTGGAATAAAAAAGCCTTTACTTGATAAGGGATAAGGTGGTGTTACAGAGCCATGAACAAACCAGCACTATGTAAACCAAACTTAACAGAGTCTGATGGGCCAGTCAGGTATATAAACATGTAGACATCAGAAATCTGCTTACACAGAAACAGAAGTGATGGCACTGAGAAACTTTTCAGAGAATGCATTATTGCTAAAAGGCAGGTACAGAGTTTAATCCAGTCTGGGAAAACTGCCTGCACTTTTGGTTTTCCAATGAAGGAACCTGCTGGTGGCAAAGCAGGAGTTATTTCAAGCCTAGACATGTAGATGCAGGGAACAGAAGAAGTTGCTTATGAGAGGTGGGGAAATTGCCAAAGATCATGAGGACTGGTTGGGAGTTAAGGCTGAAATAAGTCGCTGTGGGGCAAATGAACAATCACATCCCATGAGAACTGATCATGCTCATCTTATAGAAAAGATTCACATACTGAGGAATGACTTACCTTATTTCAAAAGTGCAACATGTTTACACAGTAACAGAAGATCCCAAGACATACATTATCTACAGCAAGAGTGGAAAGCTTAGACCGCTTTATCATTACACTGCAAGAGAACTTGGTATATTCTGTACAGAGAGACTTCATGATGAATACTTAACAACTTTTGAAAGATGCAGTGTCAAAACCACTATAACTTCTAGAAAAAAAAAAAGACAGGTTCATGAAAATGTCTGTTAAACATTCTGGTTCTGCTAAGTGGATAAAGTATTGGATAAAGTATAAGGAGAGCCTTATTTATACAGAGAAACCGTAACAGATGCAAAACCATCTTTCAGTAGTAGGGGGAAAAAATACATCCTGGTGAGGGACCAGGAAAAAAGGCAAGAGAAAATTATTTAAGACTTATCCACAGAGCACAAGAAGAAACTAAATTATGAAGATCTGTGCATCTAAACTCCAAAATTCAACACCTTTTGCCATTCTGAAGATGGAACTAGATGCTGCAAATCCTGTCAATCTCTGTAGTGGTTTTTTGAGGTGGGCAGATGGGCCCATTATAAAATCATCAGCTTGTACACAGCATTTCAGTACAGCTCAGTTATGACCAGTGAGTCTATTCCCGTGTTTCAATTCCCACTTATTTCCTTTGTAGTGAATGGAGCACAAATGCAGAGACACAGCAATTAAATTGTCATTCACAAAGGCTGAAATTGAAGTACATCTTTCCAACAGGGGCATCTATGCTTGCATTCACATTATTACTAGATCCTTCACTGTTTCCTTTTCAGTGGTTTAACAGTTGCCTAATAATTAGATATTCAGTTCACTGCTCAAAAAACTCCTGGAAACATGATGTGAAAAAGAAAAAAATAAATGAGAAAGTGGTATACCTGTCTGAGGAAATGCAGAGAAAGCCAAACCCCATCTGTCTGCAGTCATCTGCCTGGACATTGGATGTAGATTGTCTGAAAGCTACACACTTGCAGAGTAGGTAGAGCTACACATCAATTTGCACACCACAGCACATTAGTTTGCCACAAAGAAAATGTGCTGTTCCATACTTTTAGCTAGCCCTGCCTCATGTTCCATTAGCCCTGACCATAGGAGACTTGCCCAGTCTTGCTGTTCCCAGATGAAATTTATTCCTGAAATCTATCCCAGCAAACCACCAAAAATTATCTTAGTTTCTTAAGCTATAATTAGATGTTTCATTCCCATTGCACTGATCTTCTGCCTCTGAGCAAATTTTGAGTTTGCTGCTAGATAGCAATAGTCTTTCCTATATGTAACAGGTATTCATTAACCATTTTTACTGGTGTCCTTTCAAAATTACAGGCCCCAGCATATCTCCTATGAACACCTGGTGACTGTTGTTATAAGATCTGCTTCTGTATGCAAGAATTGACTGGCCAAAGAGGACAAAGATACTGGCTCTGCTATACAAATAGAAGTGGCAGGTCAGGTCCAGAGTGAATAACAACTTCATCCTCCAGGCTAGGTAGGGAAGGGAAGGACAGGGAGCACAGGTGCAGTGAAATTGAGGAGCAGATAGGGAACATAGAGAAAGGACAGATGATCCCGAGGTTCATAAACTCTTCTGTATTTGTCGAGGCTTAGCAGCATTCAGGAAGAAGCAGGAGCTCATTTTATTTTAAAATATGCTATCTGGGCATTCCAGAAATAGACTGGTCTCTGACTGGCATTACATTAATCAGCCTCACTGCCATTGCTATAACAAAACTCATCTCTAGCTACACAGGGAATGACTACAGCTACGCAGAATATGGCTCCAGCAGAGCATGGTCAGGGGGTACTGCAGCAGCTGATTCTCTAACAGCAGTAGAGCCAGGCCTGTATTTATCCATCCTGCTGAGCTCTGTGCCCTGCTCCTCAGAAAAGCAGCCTTTGCCATATTCCCAACGTGACAGATCTATCAAAAGCTCTGCTTCTTGGTGACACTGCTGCACATAATACCAGGTGCAGAACTAGAGATGATATCAAGGAGCTGCTCAGTTATCTTTGCTTGCTCAAAGTCTGTAAAGTAACAATGATGAAGCTAATTAATTGTAGGCAATTAGTGCAGGTATCTGAACAAGGAAGAAAATTTTAAAAATGAAACAGATCGACTTTGGATGTGGTTGTATCTTTTTCTATCTTGTCATGATAATTTCTGTTGAGTTACACATTTGACATCATAGGAAGAATTCAGTTTGATGTGAAGACATTTACATGTAGGCATTCACAGACAAATGCCTAAACCCTATTTTTAGTTAGCAAATGCTAAGGAGCTCCTTAGGAAGAGTTGATTTGAACACCTGCCTGGGATTCAGATGCCTAAACACAGGCATCCAACCATGCTGTTTGGTTGCTGTGGAGATCCCTGACGAGCCCTAGCACATGCTCCAGGGAGTTCTCCTGGACCCCTCTGGTAAAGTCCAGTCTTGAGCAGACATTCAAAAAGCAACCTAAGAGATCTCCAGTATTTATATCCTCACATTCAAGGCTGCAGAACCCACTTTTCAAGCATCACTGGAGGTCAATAAGTACTGGAAAGAATTTGAGTTCCAAATGAGAAGCAGAGCCGGGAAACATGTTGAGAATCCACATAGCCTGTCTTCTTGACTAAGGCTCTGGAGAGAGACTTGGGACATTCAAAAAGAGCAGCACACTGAGCCAAAATCTAATGTTTGTAATGTGGGCATCACTATGTGGCTTGATGTCAGAAAATCCAGACAAAAACCAATTTCTTAGTTCATGGGAGGAGGCCACAGAGGAGAAACACAAATACCTAAGGCAATGCACTAAAGAGCCTCATGATATTGTCTAGAAACAATGAAGGAGATCCAAACTGTAAAAATGCAGAAGAGCAAATCTGATGAATCATACACTGCAGGACAGACACTCCATGGGAGAAAGGGAACAGAAAGGTAGCAAGGCTGAAAAAGATCTGAGCAGCATACACAGGAGGAAGGGTCAGAACTGGTGTTGTGGTATTCAGTAACAACAAAAAAATAAGCCCAAACTAACAGCCAGCACAAATTGCACTTTTATTAGGAGCTCCACTGTGTGCAGTCTGTAATACAGAGTTTAGGAGCAGGAAAGCACCAAGGCCCAGTGGGGATCCCATGGGTTTACCAAGTCCTCCTGGGAGATGGCAGGGGCTGGGCAGCCCTTCCTGATGGCATATTCTTGAAAGCACACCCCAAACACTGCCATGTGTCTGCCTTCATGCCAGGATGAATTGGAAGGGATCCAGACAAAAGCAAGGCAAATGACAAAGAGCTGGAGGGAATGACTTCAAAGGAAAGATTAAATGAGCTAAAAAATACATAGCATGGCTAAGGAACCACTGGAGGTCAGGAGACAGGGAATACAGTAACTGTGAGACATTCTTAGGCAGAGGTATAAATGAAAAGGTCAATCATTGAGAGTAAATAGGCAGGAGGAAAACTTTGTCTTCTTATTAATATTCTTCTCCTTAATTTTTGCTCCATATATGGTAGCTTCACCATACCATCATGGAATGCCAGAAGCAGGAAGGACACAAGCACTGAAAAAAACCCTGTCTTTTTTATTAGTGTACTTTAAATTCCATTTTATAATTCATTTAATTGCCTCCTCTCTTACTGCTGTAGGCCAGGCTCATCATTACACAGGACTAAGGAACCAGCTCTCTCTGAAACCAAAACTATTTCAACAAGGCACCTTCAAAATAATTTATGAACATTTCCAGTATTGCTACAAGATTATTCCTTCTTCTATTCCTTGTTATTGCAGGACCAAAGTGTCTTGGAATTCCTTGGGCTTATATAATTTCAATGAAATAATAAATGATATTATGATTTTTCATGAGAATTTCTCCTCCCATCTGTTTTTTGTTGTCATTGTTTTTGATTTAGCTTGGTTTTTTTTTTTTTCTGTTCTGTCTTTGGGGCACACAGAGAGACATCTGAAAACAGATTAACCCAAGTCTCACCTCTCAGAAGGAGAATCATTGTCCTGTCATCAGTTTAGGTAGATTGTAGCCACTCAAGGAGGGCAGAAACTGTAACTGTGCTTCTAACCTAAGAAGTTTGTGCCTAAGACAATTCTTTGCATGTTACTATCCCCTATGTCCAAATGCTAATGTTTCAACAGCCACCTTTGTACTGCTTTCCTTATATTAGTTTCTTCTTTCATTACTAATGATTGCAAGCTTTTCCCAGTAAGGATTTTTTCCCTAGTAAATCTTTTGAGGGTGTCACTCCTACTACCTTTTCTTCCTTCTTACCCTTTACTCACTGGGGTAATGTATACAGCTGTTTTTATGTTATTTTTAATATCAGAAGGTCAGAACCTTGTCTGCATATAATCATACAAGTGAATACTAAACTCTGAGGAAGGTTTTCTTGGATCATGGAAGACTGATATTCTTCTAGGCAGTAAAATTACCCCCAGTGATATGAAAGAGAAAGACACTTCTTTGCTCACAAGTCTCTTAAAAGTATGAGTTAAGAGCATCTCATCCTTTATGTTCAGCAGCCATTTCACCAAGAACTGAAAGAACTGAAAGAAACATCATTGAATCACAGAAGTTACAGCTGTGCAAAGCTCACACACTGGGAGTTGCTTTGTCTGCTCTATGCCCAACTCTTTTCATTATGGAAGAGCTCCCTACACTACCATTTGCTTTCTTTTTCAGGTCATAAACTCATTTCCATTCATAATGCAAAAAAGGAGTAATACAAACCAAAGCATGCAAAACTACATTTTAAACCAAAATAAGCCTGTGGAACTTATGACAAGTTGGAAATGTTTAAACATTTTTCACTAGAGTTAGCAGCTTGAGAAGTATGAGAAAATTCATGGGAATCTACGGATTTTTATGATTTTCCCCATATAAAATTGGTATTGAGTAAGCTCATTTAAGGGAATGAAATGGTGCATTTTGGCAAAGAGCGTCTGTATGATACATATTTATACTTCTGTGCAATATAATGCATACCTTACAACCAAAATTATATTTTTCATTGCAATATTTTATATTGTCAAAAATAAGAATTTCTGGGGATTTAATTTGATTTTATTTAGAAGTGAAAATAGATGGAATTCTATTTTTTTACAGGATCTGGTAATACCTTTTTTCCCCCTCCTTGTTGCTTCCCTGGTGAGCAAGCAATCAAATTTTAAAAGGATAATCTTTTCCCAACATTTGGCTATAGTTAACAATGCTACTTAGAGACAGCAGTTTAAAAAGTTACTTTGAAAAGTATAATTGATGCAGCATGAAGTGAATCAGGAGGGCAAAGTTGATGTGCAGATATTAACATAATCTGCTCCTCACATTCCAGAGGAGTTCACATTCTTTCCCAGCATGTAATTTCCTTATTAAAAACACTTCTACCTTTCCAGTACAGTCCTTTCTTGGATGCACAAATGACAGCCTTTACATCCTGAAAGACACTCTGTAGTCTTCCCTGCTGTCATAGCCTGCACATTTGGAAGAGGAAAATGCCCAAGTTTGGGGGTTCTTTTTGCACAAGGAGCAGTCAGCCAACAGCAGCCTCCTTCATGCAGCTGTTTCTACATACATACAGAGCCAAAGGCATGAATAAACCTTTCAGCTTCCTCATAACATGCAAACATGCTCAAATCAGTTCTGCATTAGATTACTGGTTGTCATTTATGATACTGCCTAGAAACATGTGAGAGTGGTTCAGAAGAGATGCCTTTTATTTATAAGTTTACTTAATTGTTTGAATAAGCAGACGTAAAAGGGAAAGGGCAAATTACTTTGTTCTCTGAAGGGATGAATGCACTGCTAGCTTTCCAGTGGGGCACATTGTTTTCCATTGTTTTCTTGTACTGCAGACACACTTGTGAAATTACAAAATTCCAGAATAAAGTTAAATGTTTAGAAACCACCTAATTTGGGCTCGTGATGAAGCTTTCAGGTGCCTATTATTAGTATAGCCATTGTCCAAATCTGACCATGCACTTCTGAGATGAACCAGTCTTGAAATACCTCATTTTTCCATGCTCCACACAGAACCAAGCAGTCACATCTGGGATATCTCACTCTCAAAAACCACACAGCAACTTTCTTCTGCTGCTTCAAATAGCTTCTGCATTCAGCATGGGCACCAGTGTGTGAAGAGGAAGGAACAGAGAGATGTGAAAAAGGAGAAAGCAGTCAAGTGTGGTGGGGTTCCTCCCTCAGCATCTCTGTTGGATTCCTACCTGGAGATTACACAATCAGAAAGCTCAGCAGCACTTCCCCATATCTCCAGCTGTATTCACATGGCACATAGGTCTTGCAATTGGATGTGGTTATTTGCCAGCTAGACATGTCAGAGGAGATCCCATAGGTAGGATCTCCTTCCTGCCAGCTGTTTTCCAGAAATGGAGCCAGTGTTAATAACAGGAACAGGCAGAGCAGCGGCTCCTTGGCACATCAGAAATGAGGCCACTTGCATTTAAGAGTTTATAAATGGATTCAGTTTTCTAATTTCAGGACCTACATTTGCAGGAAAAAAATCCTAATTCATCGTATGGTTTTCATTTTTAACCTTTCTGTAGATGTGCAGATCTTTAATTTTCAGTTCTGTGCATACACATTATAATCTCTCTAAGTATAAACCAGACAAATGGTCTTCCTATATATAAATTTAGAATTCTCTGATCAATGTATCTTTCATATGCATGAAAGAACTACTCCACATGCTACTGCAGACTCCTACATTTGCCTGTTCTTTTATTCAGCTGTATTGGATTTTCTTTTTTTTTTTTTTGAGCAGTCATACTCCTTTGACAGTACATAGCTGTCATGGTTCTGTCTCACAGGTTTCTATACATCAGAGACCAGCTTTAAAACTATTTTGACAGGTTAAAAGCTGGGATTTTTCCAGGGACAGGATGGAGAGAAGCAGGAATGAGAGAAGTGAAAAAGAGTATTCCTTGACACCCCCTAATCTCCTCAGTGCAGATGGCACTGTCATTTTCAAGTAGCTTCTGTGCACAACAGCCACTGCGAAAGAGTGAAAGTTGGAACGCTGAAAATAGTCTTTTTTGGGAGAGGAATATACATATCAGTATGTTCATCTATCCAATATGCCCAGCTGTGAATGCACAAGCAGACAAATGAGCAAAGCTTACCTTCCCACTTCCTCCCCTTGTCCATTCACTAAAATTAATTGTTCCCCAAGATGCTGTAGGCCACATTGTTAATTATTGTCTCTCTCTTCTGCACCTGAGGCCTCACACTGGTTTAGAAAACAGCCTGCAAACAGATGGAGAGCTGCTGGAGATGAATCTGAAGGTACGTTGGGAAAAAAAAAAAAGGATACAGACTTTATGATACTGCAGGCTCAGATGGTCTATTAATTTTCAATAATATTCTGGAAAGGAAGGAGGTCTCTACATGTTTTTAGGCTTAATTTGTTTTCAAAAAAGGAGTTACAAGAGCCAATTACTTTTATGATTTCATCACAATCACTTACATTTAAAGAATATTTATGGGAAAATATTCCAATCACCCCTGCACCAGCCTTGCTGTTTGTCAGACAACCCTTCCCCACACAGGCAGCTGTACATGCACCTTGCCTGACAGGACCAAGGCTGCCGGTCTTGCAGACCAGACAGAAATGCCAGCTTGAAGAGGATGCTGCATGCAGCCTCTTGCCTGCTGCCTTAATGCCACTGGCTCATCCCCAACACCAACCCCAACAACCTGATTCTGCCACCACGTTGTCACAGAAAGCCACAGCAGCCTGGGGCAAAGCTGTCCCTCACATGCCCAGCCTGTCACCATCCCACTTGCAAGAGGCAATGTCCTGATGCAATCCCAACCAAAGTGCTTCTCTCTTTGATCCAGTCTGACAATTAACAAAAAGCCACTGCAGTTGTTGACATTGCCTCGTTTTTCATCTTCCCAGGCTGAGGATCAAAGTTGGTACAACCATAACAAGGAGGCAGGGATGCCTCTAATGGTGCTCAAAGCTGTCCTGTCCTACTGAGGAGGGCACTGCAAAGGGACACAAAGCAGAGGCATCCAGACCTACCTGATGTGCACCATGCCAGCTTCAAAACAGGTAAAAGGGTTTCCCTTTCATAAGTACTTCAATGTGATCATTTTCTGTGTAAAAGTATCCAAGAGATATATCCAAAAACCATAAGCTCTTCTAATAGAGCCATCTCACTCTCTTCAAAGGGAAAACTATTGCTGCACATAAGGAACAGTTGCAATTTCTAAATGGGGAAAAAAGCTTTTCAGACTTGGCTGTAAGTTCAGCTCTGAACATTAGCCAAATTACTTCAGAAAGGCAGTGAAAAAGTTATTAATAGATTTATCAAATGACTATCCAAAAGGATGCAGATATTTTAGCCAAGAAGCAAGAAAAAGCAAGTTAATTATACCATGACCAGCCCTCTGATCCATATAGGAGCAAGGAAGAAATGGTTATACCTAAAATGCAGTGGCCACCCTTCCTTTTTCAGTGTTGGCATTGTGCATATTTTGTGGAGCAGAGTCTACTTGGCAGAGATTGGTGCACAATTTGTCGTGTGTTGTACACAGTGTGTCAGGCTGCTATATGAATGTGTAAAGGAACTCTGGAACTTAAGTATGGTGTCATTTCCTCCAGTACCCAAATTCTGCATATAAGTATTTTGCAATCGAGCAGAGATTCTCAACTGCCATAACTTTGTTAAATTCTTGGTATAGAAACAACTAAATGCATAATGCATTGTATATGGTTCCATACATTTATCTTAGATAACTAAATCTACTGTCTATCACTATTAAAAGCTCATCAAATATAATAAATATGTCACAAGAATCAGTCTGTATCACTATCACCTGCAGAGGTTAATACACAGTATATTGTTGCATGACCTTGGGATTCCTAGTCAAGGATTCTTAATCTGCCTTTTCTCCTGTTCTGCAGATGGTGCAAAATGTGAACATTCGAAGTTGGTAGGGCTGAATATGTCTGTAGCTCCTTCTCTCTTTGCAGAGGCAGTATCAAGGCCTCAGGCACTCCATCTGCCCCATGGGTAAGAGGTGGAGGTAAAGGTGATTTCTGCTAAACCATCTTCTCCCTCGGTGCTGCAGAGGATGAGATGGGTAACTGGCAGTGGTGGTGCTTACCCAGAGCACTGCAGACTTCCCAAAAGCAGTGCTGCAAATAATACCAGCAAATAATTTGATCTGGAAAGGACAATCTATTCCAATACTATTTTAGATTCCTTTCTTTCTTCAGTGAACCCATTGTTTTATTTTGGACAACAGTTCTTTGGTAAAATACAATTGTCTTTAATGAATTGCTCTTCTGAGCTGTCACTGTCATTGTACCGAAAATTCAGGGCAATTTATTTGACCTGTAGCAGAGGTGTAAGACAAAAACTTTAGCTCTTCTCCATTCTAACAGAAGTGTTTTCTCTGGTAGGATTAGTTCACTGATGGGGGCTTTTGGCTATGGATAGCACAAAAGAAAGATGCCAGTATTTGGATACCTATCAGACACTAATGTTTGTAGGCTGGGCTGAGAACAAACTTGTCCAATGGTGGTGATACATCACAGATTCTTCTCTGGCTCTCATAGGCCCAAGGATGCCTCTTTCATTTCTGCCTTTTATGAGGCAAAATGAGAAAAGATCTATGAAATCAATTCACACTCTCAAAATGGTGCTTTAGTCATGGGTCACACAATTAGCCACATCTGCAAAGCGGTACATTTGCTGATTGCTAAATTCTCACCTCAAAGAACCTGGGCTAAATTTTAGTTTAAACACCTTGGTACATGGAAAAAATGTTGCAATTGCACACCTAAATGCCAGGTATTGCAGTGAACATATGAATAAAGGAAGGCTTTTTCCTCTGGAAAAAGAAAAAGGTTGTGGCTGAAGGTTCTGGTCTGTTCTGTATCATTTGTATCCCCTCTTGCTGTTCCAAGATATTTCTATCCTTCAGAGCCACAAGATATTTCTGGGAAGAACTGCATCTCAGCCAGACTTTATCTGTTACTTTTAACTCACACTTGATACAAAAACCTTTTACATCCCAACAAAATATGATTTTGCCTCTAGCATCAATTATCATTCATCTGGCTTTTGAAGAAGTTGACAGGTCTGTATTGTCCTTGCTCTCCTTTTTCATGCATCTTGAAAGATATTTGCCTTTCATTCACCTCATGGCACCTCAACATCCTCCTCACTTCTCAAAGATATCTGCTAACAAGGCTTTCAGACATCATCAACCCACTTTTAAAAATTCAGCAATGACACCCATAGGTGCAACCTGATTTAAAATTGTCTTAGCCAGTTCCTGACCCCTTATGCTGCTAAGTAAGGTTACAATTTACCCACAGACTACTTCTGTATACATGTAAGGCCTGGTGCAGTTACACAAGTAAAATATGGTAAGCAGTCTTCTAGTTCTGATAATTAACAATAAGGCTTCAGCTAAAGTGCTGATACTTACAAAAGCTTGGGAGTTGTCAATAGACATCCCAGATTTTGTTGTATGTCTCAAATGGATCATTTAGAACACCCTTCTGTACAAGCCTGCCAATGACCCCAGTGACCTTGCTGAGCTCACTGAGAATGATCAGCCCAATGCAGAAAGGAAAAAATAGAAAGCAAAATCAGAATGAAAAACAAACAAACAAACAAACAACTCCTCTGTCATGGCAATTAGCAAAGCAATCTTTTGGCGGATGATGTCAGCCCAGACTGGCATCTGCTCCTCGGAGGGGAAAAAAACAAAGTGAATATCAGACAGGAGTGAAATGTTTTAGAAGAGAGGGGAGACTTGCTCTAAATTTCAAACAGGAGACATTGCTAAAAAGAAAGGAGAAAGGAAGAGCATGAGAAAAGCCTATGAGGAATGAAAAAAAGCTACCATGAAGGAAAAGGAAAGCAAGCAAGGAGGACAAAGTGAGCTCCATGAAGTAGTTCTATGAGGGGACCATGTCAAAAGCCAAAACCAGTGCAGCATTACAATGGCACCTTAGTGGAGGAGAGAAATCCAACCCAATGGTAGCCAGGAGAGGACCCAGAGGTATTTAAAGCCTTCATTGAATGGAGGAACCATGAGCAAAACTGTAAGGAAAATAACAAAATTTGCACTAATGTCTCAAACATTCTCTCATAAAATCTGAACTTTCCCCAAATCAACACAGCCAAAATAGCTAAACTATTTGCAGTACTTACATGTAGTGCCTGCACCTGTGAATAAGAGTGATTATTAATTTTCTGTGCATAGGTCATGTAAAAAATCACGTCGTTTCTCTGTGATTTGGTTTCCCATCTGTAAAGCTGCCACCTCTGCTTCATTAAAGGCAAAGAGGCAAAAAGTTGACAAGGAAGAATATAAATAAAGAAGGACAAAGCAGATGATTTAATGGCAACATCAGGCTCAGGTCCAGATTAAATTAAAAAGCTTATAAAACAGTGAAGCAGTTAACTGATATATTTTATTATAAAAACATAAGCATCTTCCAAAATATATCTGAAAAGTGAACATGACAATTCAAAGTATCAGTATAAAATTAAATTCCTCTCTTTTCTGCAGGCATTCACAGGTTCTGCTTCCCTGTTGCCTCCCTTCTGGTAAGACTTTTCCCCTTCTTTACTATTCCTAATTGCCAAGGTTTAAAGGACACTGAAGAGCACAGGATGGGTTCATTAGAATTGCAAAGCATCACTGCATACCATTTGCAGCAGGGCACCATTTATCTCTGTTGCCACACCATACTGTGAGGTGGCACCAAAAACCAGACGCTGCAGTCCAGAGCTAGGGAATGCTAATCATCCTACCTCAGACCCAAACCATGCAGGATTCAAGGTTAACTGTGGTGGAGAACATCTGTTCAAGGCAATAAATGACTCCCAAGGCAAACAGGAGTAGGCTTTAGATTTTTGACATGACCAGCTTCTTTCTGTTGGCTTGGAAGACCTGGGTCAAATTCTTGGCCATTTGTTTCAATCTCTTGTGTCTACATAACCAATTCTGTCCCCTTCCTTCAATGGAGGGCACAACAACCTCTCCTCAGACCTTTTGAAGGCACCAGGTTGTAACCCATGGCAAAAATGAACGCGACCATGTCTTTCTTTGCTTAGTTGCAGTGAAGTAACAATATAAATTACACCTCCTGCACAGACCTCAGCACAGCATCTATGCATAAATACCATCCTGTAGTTTAGCTAAAGGAATCTGTCCAGCCAGTTGCCCAGGTTCACCCTGTCCAGACTGATACCTGAGTTTAGTCTACCTCAGAAATTCTACCTTTCTATAAAATTTACTTTAAAAATATTTCTATTTTAATGTCTTTCATATTAAATGTCACACATGTGTCCTGTCTTACAGCAAAAATAAGCAGAACTGGAAAAGGTACTCAGTCAGCGCTACATTGTGGTGCCAAAGCACAAGTAACTATGAGGTTGCCAGATCTGAGACTCCACATTAAGTTACTTGCATTTGGTCTAAGTCTGTAGCCCTGCTCTTTTTGAAGTCTCCAGCAAGCCTGCAGTTAATTGCAGCAATAGTAAAATGTATTTTAGGGAGCCACCATAAAGAGGTAGGCTGGATTATCTAATGACACATACGTATTTTACTAAATGTGTTACTTGTCAAGCTAATTAGTTACCCTGTAAATGAAAAGGTCAACCCTGCATAGCATTTGCATCTCATCTTTCTGAGTCAAATTTCCTGTGCATGGTAGGTGGAAAGAAATAAATTCTACTGAAGTTGTGAACTGCTGATAGGAAGAACAATTTGGCAGGCAGAGAAACATTTGAAAAAAGCTGTTCAAATCTATTCTGAAGCTAAGAACATGGCACATGTCCATCAGGAAGACACCAATCCCATGGCCACCAGCTCCATATTGTACAATTTGTTTCAAATAGCTCTGCAGCCAAGCAATACATTGAAACTGTCAGTCACACTTTACACTTTTTCCACTGCTTCTGCTGCTCTTTACTAAGCCACATACGCAAATAAAGGAGAGGCAAGGCTCATGAAATCACTCCACTGCACCAAGGTGCTACTTTTGACCCCAAATTGCCACTGTGTAAAGAGTTACTTGACAAGCCACACTATCGTGCGCATCCTCCACTGTGTGTATATTTCCCCCTATTTCTACAGCTGGAGGAGAAATCCATCACAATATAACTATTCTACACCTGCAGCTCACTAATTTTAAAGCTCTCAGGGCCTTGCACATCTATAGCAGCCCTTTTTTTTTTTCTAACACCTTTGTCATTTACCTATATCTGAAGTATGAATAATTGGCACAATAACAAATGCTTGAGAGCTATGGACAAAGCCATCAGCAAGAGGTTAAAGAAAAAGCATCAGAAGCCTTCTTGGGGAATATCAAACCAAAACAAACAGAATATTTCAGGGCAGTCGGCAGATTAACCAGGAACTTTGGAATTTTTTTCTTTTTCAGAGAAAGAGCCAGCTTTGTGTCTCAGTCTGTAAACATCCTATGCCAGAAAGGGATCTTCAGAGACTCTTTGTCCTTGCTAAAGGGCTTTACTTAATGGGGTGTTACATGAAAAAGCATATCTGTCTTTCAGGAAAATGTGCCCTGCGGGCTCACTGAAACACTGGCAATATCTAGAGGAAAGAGAAAACCAGGATATGAAATATGTCCTGGCTATTCTAGGTTTAAATATATATTAAGTCACTCTGCAAGGACTGAAAACTCTGGTGTCATAAATTTCCCAGGAACCTGTGTGCATTAAGTCGATATCAGGGGACCCTGCTCCCTTCAACAGGAGTCACATCTTCCAAGCAGAGAATCTTGCTGTCAAAGGCTTGAGTCTTGCTTGCAGAAGCTGTCCCAGCCAGCTCTGAGCTCACTTTCCAGACAGGCTCTCCAGTGCAGGGAAGCCATGGGATCCTTACAGCCCTCTGCCATGGGCTGAGCCCCTGCAGCACTTCCACTGGGACTGACACAGGAGCTGGGAATTTAAAGCCCTTACACCTACATTGCAAATGGTTACATCATTCTTCAAATGACAGGTCCTTTGAAATACCTGAATTATGTTGGACTATTTCCTTTGTGAGTTCTTTGGTAAGAACTTTGCACCCCACTTAGCTGGCCTATATATAACAGGAGTAAGTGGATTGCTTAAGATACAATATAAAGTCTTAGCTTATAACTCGTATTTCAAAACCCTTCATTCTCCACATGTTTGAACCAAAGTTTTAAATTCAGAAATTCAGATGTACTTTTTTTTTCTGGTGCACATATGAGCTTATGCATGTGTAGCACTAGGAATCAATTAGTCCATTTTAAGGGGAGTGAACACATACTCAGTTCTAGGCCTCAGAGAAGACACAGCCCCTCCATGTATTTTTCATCAGGCAGGATTTTACTGAATCCCAATAGCAATTAATATGGCACTCATGTTCACCCTCCTCTACTCATGGTTCATCTAAGAAATACTTCCTTCTGGCTCTGAGTTACCCATTTTATGTGTCAGAAGGGATAATAATTCCTCTGTGTTACATCAACTTGATTATCTAGAAAGGAAAAGAAAATATTCCTGATTTTACTTGTAAGACTTGCACAAGAGAAATTTAGGAGATAGCAGTAAATTTTTAAATCTCTTTCTTGTATGATCCTGGCTAAAAGCTCTCTCTCTTCCCTCCTTTGATTTTGACTTGGTTCAAGAGTATCTGCCTTGTATGCAACAGTTGAAATCTTCTGGTACTATCAAAAATCCCACAACATCTACAATTGTGGAATTAATCTGAAAAGGTTTTGGTGTTTGGAAGGCAAACATTCTGTGTCAACTTTAGCATTTTATGAGGAATATTGAAATTCCCAGTGTTTACCTCAAGGACCCTAGTACCTTTAAACCCAAATTACCTTAGAAGCCAGTAACCAACAGTTCAATTTGGTACCTCTTCAACTGGTTCAGCCCTGTGCTGTGCTGATTCACCACATCAGCCCCAGCTGTCCTATTCTTAAATTGTTTTTTGTCCTGCTCTTTAAGATACAACTTGCAGCAGAAAGAGAAAATGGGAACACCAGTGCAGACTTATTCTTAAAACAAATGCTCCCTTAATCAAAACCAGATGACTAACAAGCATAAAATTATGGCTCTAATACCACATATAATCGTTTATCTCATTGCAAAGAGGCATACATCATTTGCATTGTGTTCCAGTAGTGTTTTATATCCACTTTACCATAATCTAAATGAGCATGCACAGCACAGACAAATGGAGATTCAAGCCCATCTTATGCATTTGCCTGGAGAGCACAATGATGTTTGTTGTGTGTGCTTTTAAAAATCATGTTCCTATAAATAAATACATTAAAATGTAAAGACAAAACAGTGGGCAATCTCACTCTGAGCAGTTTTAATTGTGAGATATACTTTTCACAAAAAGGGATATTTTTAAAATAGTTTTTTTTCTGGACAGTAGCTTTAATAAATTATATTTGAAACTTACATGAGCTATGGAATAGGTTTGTTGAAGAGAATTTAAACCTGTGGATACATCAGCTCAGCATGTGGGTACTGCCAACCACACTTACAGTTCAGACTAGAGAGTATTTTTCTTCTGCCCACTCCTCATTATCTGAGATGCACTGAACAGTCCAAGCCAGGGACTCAGCTTTAAGCAACTTTAAAACTTACCAAAATGGCAACTGCCAAAGTATGTATTTCTTTCCTTGAACTTACTTCTGCACAAAGGCTGTAAGAAGCTTTCACTTCTCCATCTGCAGCATCCTTCCTATTCCCAAAACCACCACAGCTGAGAAGTTCAATAATGCATAGTCCTTCAGGGAGAGCAAGTATGGCTCCACATGACAATATTTGCAAGACCTGATTCCAGCTCCCATGTATGACTTTACATCCTTTTCTGACCTTGTAGATCTGTGAGAAACTGGCACTTGAAATTCTGACATTTTTGTAAGAGACAAGCTGATCTTATACCTAATTTTAGAGAGCTTTATAAAGCTCTTTTTCCTATTCACAAGGATAACTTGCTCAGCACAGCTGATCTTACTGTACAGAAGTATGAGGCTTTACAAGCAAAAAAAACTGCATACTAAAACGGCAAAATTCTATTTTGTATTGTTAAGATCATTTATCTGTGACATATGTGGCATGAAGATGAAAATATGACATGCTCTAAAGGCTTTATTGTTATTTCACTTGGACTGAACTGCATTGCTTATGCTCAATGCACCATTTGTGCAACATGCTTTTCTGATTCTGCCCACAACCTAAAGCTACCATCCAAAAATCAAGGGAGCAGTACAATCTTGACACAGATTAACCTCAAAAATAAACTGTAACTATATTAAAGAACTGTGAAATTCTACCTGGAGATTATTTGCTCAAAGAACAGGAACATGATAGAGATGGTAGGAGGATGTATTGAAGATGCCCCTGCTTGTCACAGGGGTGTTAGTCGAGGTGATCTTTAAATGTCCCTTCCAACACAAACTATTCTATAATTCTATGATTCTATGATTCTATGAATGATCCTCAGCAAAATAAAAGAGATAGATGGATACTCTGCACAGCACATTAAATGCTTCAGTGTTCAGCAGAGTATCATTCCTCTTTTTCCATCAGTCTGTCTTGTATGGATTTAGCACTTAAGAGAATAACTATATTACATATTTTACATACAAGAACAGTAACTATATTACATATTGGAATAAGTATGTTTATATGTGGAAATTAAGGATTCTATATTATTTATCTTGGTGAGCATCATGCAGGTATTTTATTATCTGTATGTCCCACTCTTATTGATTGACATTCAGTGTCCTGCTGCTAGGGGTGGGTTTAATTGTATTCCTCTAGTACTTTAAACTTTACTACTTCTTTCCTACCAGCATAATATTAAAAACATTATTTTGTCTTTACACACTCATGTTTCTGCATTCATTCTAATTTTTTCCTGGAGAGTCTGTTCTCTTTCCAGTAACCCTCCTCTTGTATACCAGAGTGGTGTTCAGCTTTGACCACTAGTTCTGCATCATTTGTTTCCTCTCTTCTCACAAAGTATTCCCCTTTAGCTTACATGCTTTATCTTTTTTATCCTAAATTAATTTAAAATTCACTTCATCAGTTCTCGGTGTTTATCTCAGCTTAGCTTTTTAGACAAATCTAAAATTTGTGTGTGTCTACATATGACATAGTGTCAAGAGACTTATATATCCAAGCACAATCTGCCCTTTAGTTTACTTTCCTTTGGCTATTCAGGACTGTTCACACAGAAATATTGCCCACTATCAAGCCTGATTGCCTGGACTTTAAACAACAGCAATTGTTTTTCCATATTACACATCCACAGAAGCACAAAAAGTTCTGAGTTGGAAGGGACCCACAAAGATCATCAAGTCCAGCTCTTAAGTTAACAGGCCATTCAGGGATCCAACTCATGACCTTGACCTGATCAGCACCAGTTGAGATAGCAACAGTTGAGATAATTCCATTTAATTCTCCCTCCAACTATCTCCAAAAAATACAGGAAAAACTACTACCCTCTTTCTGTCTTTTGATGTTTCCCTAGCTGTGAACAAGATGTGAAAAAAAAAAATTCAAAAGGCTTTTCTTACTTTACCTTAATGATTTCTCTGGAATTTGTGAATGTCATTCATCTAGATCAGTTACCTTGTCAAAATGTAATGGTTCCATATACTTAACAGTGTGCTCTAGCATAATCATAAACCCTTTAATACCTTCTGTGGGAAAATACATTTTCATCTTCCAGATGAGACCTTCAGCTTTTGTCAGAAATGCTATACTATGAAAGAGAAAACACATTGAGTATTCTGCAATATATTCTTTAGTAACAATAGCTCTTATTCATGTTGCTTTATGACCTGGCAAGCTAGGTTTGACAACTAACTCTACATATTCTATGCCTATAAAACCATTTCTTTTTATCATTTAATGCCATTAATTAGCATTATTATTACCAACATTAAAGGCTAAATTTTGCTTACCATCAATATCTTCGCCTTCCTTGTAGCTACAAGAACTCTCCCTTTTTCATTTGAAGCATTTTCTTCCTCTGTAAATAATTTCATTGAGTGTGAGGTAAAGTCTGGGTTATGTGGTCCAAGCAATCTAGCTTACACTTGGCATTCACACACTTTTCACATATGTGAGGGTACACTTTGAGAGCTTCTACCTTCTGCATCAGACCATTGTACAGAACAGAACCATCTGTAGCTGTCTGTAATGACATATACAGAAAGAGGGAAATTCTAAATTTGCTTCACACTACCAGACTTGTGCATCTGATGTTGGGTGTTACAAGAGGGAAGCAAAAGTTTTCAGGCCTAACAGCACTTCTAGCAGTGGAGAGCACTGGAATAAGAGGATGCATAACACACATGAGCCTGTTCATTCATGTACAGAGCTTGGCCCAATGTGTATGATTTAACACACATGGCAAAGCTTGAATATTCCAATTCAGATTTTTTTCCACACTGCTCAGGTATGAAGCACCTGTCTGGTGCTTCACAACCTAAGCCTGTTGATAGATCATGTGTTATTAGTTTTATATCATTTCAATAAATCTTCCCTGACAAATGTTTTGTGGATATGCAGAAAGATAGAAGCTGGATGTATAAATGTACTCATGCAATGTACAGGGTCTGGAGAAACTAACTACACTACCAACAACAATGAAAGCATCAAAGCACACAAGGAGACAGTTGTTATTGTGAAATCTTACATGTCACATTACCATACAAGACAAGCATTTGACTGGCCAAACTACAATACATACACATGTATGTGTATATATATATATATATATATATATATATATATATATATATGTATATATAGAGGCTAGATAACAGCCTTTGCATGGCTTTCTGCACAAATAGAGCATTACCTGAGCAAGTCCCTGTTTGAGACAGCTGCAATTAATGTAAGATTTTCCATTCCAAGCAGTGCTATTCCATGAATCTATGCCAGTTTGCACTGATTCCATTTGCACCTCCCATCAGTTCATGTTATCACCCTCACTGTGTGTCTTTTACTGCTACTGTGTCTTTCATGTGGAGATCACTTCCTTTTCATGTACTGTCATCTCCACCTTTTTCCTTAGAATACTATGTCACTTCACTGATTCTATATTTAAAGCTGGCAGCTCTCCCCATTTGCTTTGTCTAATTGGCTCTTAAAACCTTTTTCACAATGAAGTAACTAATTAAATTATTTTGATCAGTTTCCAAAATTTTCCTGAGGAAATGAATAATGTATCAGTTTGCATTACAATTTTCTTAGCTATTTCATTTAGGTAATTTTGGAGCATTTTTGCATTCATTGGGACAGCGATAAAGAAGCAAGCTTGGCTCTGTAAGGAAGCTGGCTTGGAAAACTGTTTCCAAAGAGTCATATAGATCAGTCTCTACCTTAGTAAGATGATATAACTAAATTGTCCTTGAAGCATAGACTAGAGTGTTCCAAACCCCTGGAAAATCAGGGTTACACTTACTCCTACTCCCACTCTTTAGCTCATTGAATCGTTAAATCTTTTATACATTCTGCCATATCTTCTGGGCAGAGTTTGAAAGTACCCCTCCTCCCCAATAGTCTATATGCTGAGGAACTTTCCAGGTCAGATTGTGCTTGCAAAAGCAGAAAAAGGGGCTGAGACAAGATGTCCTCTTGAAAAGGCTGAGGAGGAGGTAACAGGAATCACCACCTACTTCTGCTCTGGTTCCCTTTTAAAAGAAAAGATTGATTCTTCTATGTGTTTTTCTGTGAAGAGGAGGATTAAGTTCCTACTTTCATGGCTGTAAATCATGTGTGGAGAGAAATGCATGCAGAGAAATGCACAGTTAAGCACATAAGCCTCCAAGAGGGTGTGGATTTAAAACTTGAGTGAGTCCCCAGGGCTTTGCTTTTGCTGCCTCAGATGGCTCAGTGCTTAGGGCTGTGCATACCACTATAGATCATATGCATTCTTTCTTTGCCCTTGTATAGGAAACATACAATGCCAACCCAAGGCCACAGGTTCTGCCACAAGTCTCCAAATATCACATGGTATCAAAGTCCTTGTTTGCCCAAAACTTAAATCTCTCTAATTTATCAATAATTTAATTACTTTCACACATGTAATGCTGTATGCCTCCGATCATTCAGACACATGAAATGTTTCACAGCTGGAACAGAGCAGGATATGCATGCAGGTATATGAATGTCAGCACTGCCAGGCAACATACTTACTGATGTACTGTATTTAAATCCTTCTATACCAATGGACACCAAACCTGGCAGGTGCTGAAACCATTGATGTGTGCCTCCCCTGCCTGCTTCTGTGCCTTACCATTCCATGCATGACACATCAGAAACTATGCCTCCACCTGTTTCGTGGTTTTATGGTCTTGCTACAGCTCTGAATTTCTCTTCTTCTCATCCACTGCTCCCATGACCACAGCCAGAATATTGCTCCCTGTGTGATCCCACTGATGCAGCAGGGGGCAAGGGAAAGGAGCAGAGCAGAGGTGTCAGATGCACTGGAATGGTTGGAAGCTGTAGGTTCTGCAGGAAGAACTCATTGTTCAGGGTCTGTATTTCAGGAGTGGAGGGAAGAGCAAGGTCTCAAGGTTCCTGACATGCCAAACTGCAGTATGATTTACAGGTCAGATTCACAATCAGCTCCATAGCCAGCGAGACAAGAGTGAGATTTTAACTCTCCCCTTCCAGCACCCCTCCAAACCTCAGAGAAGCTTCATCCCCAGGCCCTACCAGAGCAAATGCCAGCTGGGGTGATTTCCTCACACACTGAGTCACCCACTGTGTGGGCTGAACACTCATCCTGAACTGTGACACAACCACCTACCTCTGAACTTTGACAACCTGTGCCAATAAAGTTATTGAGTGATCATGACCATTTTCTGTTAACTTTTTTTTTAATGCTTCATTTGCTAAAAAGGCAATTTTAGCTCCTGAAGAAGGCATTTTAAGCAAAACTCAAGAAATGTGACCTGGAAAGATAATATGAATGGGATTTTTCTCTGTCATATCTCTATGCTTTTGATTATTCTTGACATTCTATAATGTTAGGTTATAAATAGAAAGCATTTTGAAAATGTCATAATATCCTGAGTTTAATATGAGAATACCACAGCTAGAAAATATGCTTAAGAAATCAAGATTACATAGCAGACTCAAGGGGAAGAATTAAACTGGGCTTCACTAAAATGGAACTTAACAGCTACAAAAAATGTGAACTGTGAACTCAAGCTGGAAGCTACAATTGAAATGTAAACATTGCTTATTGAAAGAAAGATGCTGCATTACTAACAGCAACCACAAAAGCTGAAGACTTGTGGCACTACTGGATAGAGCAGTGATGCTTTTCCACCCTTTCAAGTGGATCTAATTCAGATTATGTCCCCCAGCTAACCCAAACATTCAAAGTCCTTGTACTTGATCCTTCAGTAGAGCATGAATTTGTTGTGGAATGTCCTAGCTGAATTGATTTCTTATTCTCTTGCCTTTCTATCTCATATAGAAATTATTCTCATCTCTTTGCAGGTCTTCTGTGTCTTAGCACAGGTAAAAGGGCTGGTACTGATGAATACATGACAAGCTTTTCCAATTCTCATAAATTAAATCAGAATATTTACTAAAGGTCAAAAACAATTCTTTCTTTTCTATGCTTGAACCTAAAGCACAGTGCAATTTCTGCTTTGATGTGTACAGAACACTTTGCTGACTATACCAGTAGCTACAAATTCACCCCAGACTACGTGGAACAGACTTTGCCTCCTAGAACATGCCTGTGAGATTTCAGGGGCTGAGCACCACTCTGCATCACTCCTCCAGGAGGTACCAACCACTGACTCCTCTGGAGTCTGGGGATGGCCAAGAAGAGTCACAAACATGGCTAGATTTGGGTTTGACTAGTACTGAAGCATAACTAAAGTTATAATAATAAAACCGTGGCAATGAGATGATATGTGCTGATGTAACTCTGGTGAAAATTTCAATGAGTGATCTGCAAGATCAATAAAAATTAGACTCTTAACATAGTCCATAAAATGGTTCACAAGTATTTCACCAAGGAATATATGAAGCAGAAAAACTTATAAATAACTTAGGCAATTTCTGTGGAGCTTTGCCCAAACTGACATTAATTTCATTATACTATCCCATTCTTGTTTAGGTATCTAAGACAACCAATGAAAATGCAATGAAAAATACCTTTTTCACTCTAGAACCCTAGTTTCTTGATTACAAAGAAGCTTCAATTTCCTTTGGGTAATTAGAGGTGACTGGTCAGAGAAGAAAACACAAACAGTACCTAGGATCAGAGTAATGTGACAGTCCCAGCTGCAGAAGGGCAAGGTCTGTCACACTGCTGCTGCCCCATTGTGGAATTAACATCCACAGTAATAAGCAAAAATACAGCAGTCTTAAAAACTCTACAGCAAAAAATACAGATTATTTTTCACCTGACCCAAGCAAAAATATTTGGCTGTAATTGCATGATGGGAGAAAGAGCACCCTTTGAAGTTTAAGAGTTACCTGCATACTTAGAAAATATTTTCTAAGATAGGTCATTTTTCTTCCAAATGTAACTGATCTGCTCCATGTGAATGCAGATTCTTGTTTCTGCTTTGTTATTTGTCAAGAAAATTGCAATCAATATTATTTTAATCCACCTCATATACAGTGTTGAACCTTTTATTTGTCTCAATGAATAAATAATTTGAACTGAGATTCTGCTCAGTGTTTTCTCAGTATCTAAAAAAAAAAGCTGGATTCTCTTTGCACTTTTAAGCTTTGAATTATGGACCATCCCATTGCCTGGAAGCAACTGAAGTTCTTAAATTATAAACAGTGAATTATCTTCTTGCTTTTATTCTTCTTGTTATTAGAACAAAAAATTAGACATGTTTGGGAGACAATAAAAATTTAATATAATCAGTAAAAATTGATATTCATATTTTCTTTTTTTTTTTCTTTTTCAGCTTTTAAATTAACATTTCCTGGACTTGATTGCATTAATTTAGTTTTAGGAAAGATTTCCATGTTGGTTATACATATGAACCAAACATTTACATTAGCACTAACTGCAGTCATCAGAAGTTATGGGAAATTTGTGTGCACCTACTGATGGAGAAGGTGAATTCCGACAATCCCAAAATCCTTAAATGTACATAACAAAGGTAATTTTGGTAATGTTTTGGAAGAATATAAATAAATGTCCTGTTATGATGCATATTTCTGCACCCAGACTGACATTCCTCTTTTGAAGAGTTTTAGCATCTGTAACAAGTAATATTTATAACACGTCAAAAGTAGAAGTAGGTCTTGAGAAAATCAAGCTGACATTTAGAGAGCTACATTTGGTGCAACTCAAATTTACAGCAGCTGCAGTATAAATAATCTGACACTGCCAAACTTGAGCTACTTATGTCTGTATACACACAGAACAATTTAAACTTCTCTACATTTAATTTCAAATAAAGGACAGTTTTACGGCTGATCAGTGCAGTACACAGGATCTCAAGCATGACAAAACCATGAAATATGAAGGAATTTCCATCACAAAGAGCCTAAGACCATTTTCTGCAAAACTGCTTCATAGCCCTCGCCACTAAATCCAGGTGTAATGTAGAAATTTGGTGTAATTCCTTCTTAATTATGTTGAATACCATTTGCACATAAAATTTATAGAAAGTTAGAGAGTCGACACTTTCTACAGCTCTTTATATTTTGGATAGTGCTGGATAGAGGGGGCTGGGGGAATGCTGGAGGAAAGCACTGGAATTTTAGGACAAATTCTTGCTATAGAAAACACCTCTGTTCTAACTTTTCCCCAGGTACTGCACAGCAGCTGAGCCAGAGATGCTCAGCTCCTCTGTGGGTTTGGAAGGGTTACAGCCAGCACTGCCACTCCCTCAGGGATGGCATGGGAGCCACATCACCCACAGGGACTACAAATTTCATCCATCAATTTTGGCTCAATGGGATGGAGGAAAAATGAGACATTCAGGACTCTGTTGGGCCAAGTCAGTACTGGAAGATTTGACCATTAGGGAACATTGGATTAAAGAAGTGATCTCTTCTTAAATTGTCCCCTTGAGGTCACTTTTTTTACCATCTCAAAGTCAATTTTTACAAGAAGTTTATGGACCATGGGCTTTAGGGAAAAACTGATGCCACTACAATCTCAGTAAAAGGGAAAAAACAGTGTTCGGATTTTTTTAAAAAATGGCATTGCTTACATTGCTTACATTGGTTCTTGCCTTATCCACATTTCAGTGTTGTCTCACAAACAGTACAGGCTGTGGTAAAGTGGAAAAGCACTAGAATAATGGAGGAAATAAAAACAGAGAACCCTGCTGACAAACATTTTTTCAGATGTTGTTTTTCATCATAAAAATCAAGTTCCTATTTCCAGTCTTAGAAATTATATAATTCAGATGGTATTTTCAGATGTTTGTCCCTCTTCCTTTTTTTTTCCTTTTGCACAATTGTCCTAGGGTCACTTCATGATGCTTGTATCCCTAGACCTCTGTTCTGTTTATGTTGGATATTAAGTTCTGCCCTTCTAAGACTGGTTCTGAGAGTGAAGTGGGGGAGAAGGAAAAGCGGTGGAATTTATCGTGGCTGTATTCACCAACAGAGATAAGAGCTTCACCTCTCTCTCTCTGTGTTGTCTGGAGCACAGACAGCAGGAGAGAGCTCTCCTTTGTCTTTAGTTAGACTTTTTCAGTTAGCTGAGGCCAGAAGATTTTAGGAACTGTTCAGCTATTGTTCCATCAGGGAACACCAGGACTATCGTCCGGGGCTCCCCAGGCTGCGCTGTGGCCGGGACACCGGAGCCGAGCCCGGAGAGACTGAGAGAAAGCCGAGGAAACAGCCACAGAAAGGACCCTGGACTACAAGAGGGCTTTCTGAATCTGCCATCTCTTCAGAACTACGAGAGGCTCCATTGTTCAATATTATTCATTTTCTTATGTTTGCGAATATTTTGCTGTTAAATAAGTTTCTTCCCGCTTTTCTTGGAGGAGATTTATGTCTCCTGAACCAGTAGGCAGAGGGGCTGCTTGAATTTGTTTTACAGAAGAGACCACTTCAAAAGTCTCCTCCCAAATTTGCCCTAAACTAGGACAACAATTCTAAAATTCTTAAACTTGCCTTATCATTTTAATGACATACGAATAACATCCTCCAGATTGCTGTAACATATTGAGTTTCATTGAGAATTATTCTGAATATTTAAGAAAATAATGGATATGCTTGAAAGTGTTCCAGAATTTAAAAAATAAATAAATAAACAATTAAATTAGGCATGTGTTGATTTTTAATAGAATTGTTGCTGAAATCTGTAATTTTTAATTAACTCCCTTTGAAATCTTTGAGTCATCTCATGAAGAGAAAGTCTATGTTAGATTTAGGAGACTAATAATTCAGTCAAATGACTATTTAATCCATATTCAGTGTGATCTCTACAGAAACAGAGTCAGACTTTAAAGTGTTCATTGCAACCTTTTCATGAACATTTTTACTTTTCAAGATAAATTACTCACTCACCCAGGAACATCACTGATTTTGCAGGAGTGTCATCATCCAAAGCTAAGCCACTTAAAACCTTGTAAATTTATAGCTAAAGCTACAATTAAGGGTAACTTCTGATAGATTTAGGGAAATATATGAAATTACATTACACAAATGTCCTTACCCTTGTCCTGTAGATATGATATTTAATAATTGCATTTAAATATATTATCTTATTAGGATCAATTGGAGTTTTTTTAAATGTGTTTCTTCTTTTTTGGCATCATAGAGAGAAGAGATAAAGTTGCTGAAGTGCCATACTTATGCATTCCTTCTGCTGTCTCACAACAACAGCTGGACATACCTGTGGGCATAGTTTTGCAGCTAGAACATAAACTAATGTATCTGTAGTCAGGAAGACATATAAATGACTTAAGTTGCATCTGTAATTAAATGTGCCTAAAAAGTGGGGGCCAAAAAAATCCACAGATAGCAATAAAAAAATCTATCCCTTCTGGCAGATCTGACATGACCCTGATCTCTCGTGTCATACACATGTCAGTATTGTCACTAGTACAATTGTTATGAAGGGGCTAGTCTTGACTGACACCCTTGGGGAAGTCAGAATCAGGCCCAGAGATGTTTGGACCACCAGATGGATTCCACAAGTGTCATGGTCTTCCCAGTCTCATTCACAAAATCATTTGCTGCACCCACTGCCAATGGAAGTGTCCTTGCACAATAAGCTTCACTCTTCACGCCAGGCTTTTCAAGAGCAACAAATCATCCAACATCAAGCCATGGCTCATATCCCATGGCCTGTCCCTTAATTTTATGATTTCTCACAATGAAGCCAGGGCATGGAACATGAGGGAGGAATTTAACACAGCTTCCCTGTTCTAAGCACTGTCTGAACTGGAAAGAGGAGGGTATCACAGCCAACATAAACTTACCAGCACAAATACAAAATCTGCACCTGACTGAACTTGCACAGAAACATTCTGTGATTCCCTGCTGGAGATCAGCTGAGGATGTTATGTGCTTATAGTGCAGATCATCTCTTCCACCAGGAAACAAAGAGCAATTCAGGGTCTGAACAGGGTCTGTACTTCAGGGCTGATCCTGTACTGCTAAGTCCATCAGATTTTCTCCTCTTCTGAGAGGGCTGGAGATAGCAATGTTAGTCTAGTTCAGAAGAACACAGACTGAAATAGGTGCAGTGGAGAGAGATCTTCTACCTGCTTTTTTTTTTCATTTGCTTGTTTGTAAGACAGTGATTCTCTTGTTCTGTTTCTACACCTTTGAAAAAAAAACAGGATCACAGAATGGTTTGGGTTGAAAGAGAGTTGGTTGGAATTGCCAACAGCTCTGTAACATCTTGAAACAATGCATTCAACTGCTACAGCTTGAGTAAAAGGGAGACAAAAACACACCAATACTACATGGTGCTTATTCTGTTTCTGATAGAGACTTCCAGATACACAGATGACTGAAAGCAATGGCTACTGACTTGCTCTGCCTTTCTGGCTTTAGAAAATGTCTGACTGGGTGATTGCTGCTATATAATGCTAAGCAACACAAATAAAGGAGGCCTCTTCTGTTATACTAGTGATAATATCTTCTCTGTTATCTCTAAGGTGCAGGAAATACTATAAGCCGTATTTTAAAGGTGAGATGATCTTTATGTTGGAGGTAGAAAACTACTTCCTTAAGGTAGAAAATTCTGTCTGCATCAAAGTCACAGCTCCTAACTGACTTCTCTACACATTGGCTACATGTAGCTGGGGCAAAAGTGGAACTTCTAGGCCCCTGACATCAGCAATGCACTGTCCAAACAAATACATCATCTAATGCAGCTGGGCTACATCAGCTCATCTTCTACATCCTTATCAGTTATTCCTAACCAACTTTCTTGTCATAACTACTTCTTCGTATAGCTTCTGTTTGTTGCAACATTATGTCCCACAGGCAAACAACTGAAATGTTTTAGCTCATAATTTCATGCATTTCTAATTTATTGTCTCACTTTAAATCTCCATTAAAATTAAAATAGAAGAAGAGGGGGGGAAAAGCCCTTTGCATGGTTATTCACCAAGCAGCTTTCTAAGGTTCTTAGAGGTCTAATTATGATATGAAAACATGATTTCCAACTTTGCAGATGATACTAAATTGGAAGAGAATAAAAACAAATGAGGAATAATTAGGTAGTGCAGCCAGATATAAAAGAATTTAGATCATTTTATATTTCAGGAATAATAAATGGCAAATGCAGGGCTCTGCAGATAAATTGAGAATAATTAGCCTCACAGTGTGGCATAAAAAGTGGGATCCTGTTTAGAAAGACAAGAGGCTACAACACACTGAGATAAATTCTGAACTTTGATTGCAAAATTCACGTCTAAGATTCTCTTATGTGACTTGCTAGCAATCTCAGTGGTACTCCCCAGAAATGAGAAAGAACTCAGTGTCAGCAAGAAAAACACCACTTGGCCTCTGTGAAAGGCAGGGCTACAGGGTATAGTCTGAGAAGTTTCTTTCACAGCAATTACACAGGACTGTATTAGCTAAATAATGGACCACAGGCTGTATTCAATCTGAAGGGTGTCTCTGCCCAAACCAATATCTTTCTCTGGAGACAAAACGAAAAAGAGTGGGGAGAAAAGACCAAGGAAATGTTTTCCTTCTTTGCTTGAGTGCTCCTGCAGAAGAGGCACCTGACTCTGCGGCAGAAATGCACCACTTGTTTGGAAAGAGCTCTAGGCTGATCAGGAACAGTCATTTTTTATTTCCTTACATTATATTATGTTCCTTAATGTATTCAGGCCTGAAGTTAGAAAAAGGTTTCCAGCAGTTGAGCTAGGAGGTTCCAGGAGAGCTGTCAGTGGGAACAATGGTGGGAAGATACCTTGCTGGTTTTAAAAGGTTGCTTTATGAACCATGACAGATTAAATGCTGAGATAGCTGGGATGGAAAGGGACATCACCCTAAGAGATCACCATGGTTTCCTACACTGCTGCTTTCCGCTCTATATACTGCTGCCTACTTCTCTTGACTGAAACACAACCTGTCAAAAACGTACTCCCTCTTCTGCATATATCAGCACATTAATTTTCAGCTATGTGATATGGGATGTTCTTCTGTATCAACACAAGAGGAAAAAAAGAGCCTTTTTTTCTTTTTTAAAGAGATGAAAATTTCTTCAGGAAACTGTTTTTTTATTTTATTGAATTGTCTGTTCATTTTGAAGGTGGGTGAAGATGGAAAATGGACAAATGCATGGGGGAATCACTGCATTATCACTGCTGGTGAATCACTACTGCAAGGGATTACCGACTACAAAATATTTTCACTGAAAACAGAATTAAATAGACCTCTCTATTATAATGATGTCTAAAATCCATCATTAGTTCATGAAATTTGATAAGTATTAGGTTGATCTGTTTGCCCAACAAGAGAAACTTTTTTGGGGGGTGAAGATTTACCTTCCTAGGTCTTCTTATAGTAAACTTTGAGCTTTTTAAGCTCAAAAATAGCAAAATAGTGACAAAAGCTTCATTTTAGGGCATTTATACATTCCTTTCTAGCCATGTTTTCCACAGAATAGGTCTGAGTTATTAGCCATCTTTCAAAGCATGCCATTGTGAAAAGCCATTGAAATCTTCCAGATGCAATGAAGTGTATTTCAGCATTTCAGCGCTAAATGCCTGCATAATTTATGGCAGAGTGCACATAATTTCTATGTATGGCTATACCTAACAAAGGCTCATTTCACATTTGAAATTCAATTCTTCCAGCCAACTAATTGATTCATTTTCATAAATACTCTAAAATTTGTAATAGGAACGATGCTTTGCGGTAAGATGTTGTTTTGGCCGGTACCCAAATTAACTATGAATATTTACCTTCAACAAAAGCCAGTGGGACCAACAGCAAATAATGAAAACAGTGATTTATAATTTCTTTTTACAATCCTTTTGTTACATGAGATTCAGCAAAATTTCAAATCCTGTAAACCATCCCCTTAAAATACAATTATGTTACTCAATCTCAATTTTCTGTTCTCTGCCTCCTTCTGCCCATTCCTTCCAGAAGCCCTCCCTCTGCCGGGATCCCTCTAATTCTTTCTTGGGATGTAAGACAGCGAACAAGCTTCCAACATGAAATTTGATAGGCACTATGTCCATAATCCTTCACCAGAAGAGTTGAATTGGGATGTTTTCAGTGGAAAATAGTTTGCTTCCAGAAAGAATGATAAATCATTCCCAAAACCCTTGAACACATATCCTAAAGTCACCCAGGTTTCCAGAGCAAGGACCTGGTTTAAAACATACTAGCTGAGACCAAGGCAGTGTTCTCAGGAAGGGCTGATGAGGGTTGCAGTTCCGTTCCCACAAGTCTCATTAGGCCAAGTTGTGCAGCTGCAGCAGGAAAGATGGGATTAACGTAAAGTATGGAAAGTGATTTGTTAGTCCAGTGCAACTCTTGCATGGTGAGGCTTGGAGAGAAGCACCTGCACTGGTGATGGACACTTCTACCAGCTTTAGACTTTAGGGAGCATAGCCCAACCTTGTCACATCACCCTCCTCCCCAGCTGCAGTACAGCAGCTCTCCCTCCTGCCTGACCATTAGTCTGGGGAACTGACACCTGGAATTTGGGGAAACAGGCAGGATGGGCCTCAGGTACCTTTAGGATCAAAGATATTCATTTATTAATAATATCAGTTTTGGATTAGCATGATTTTAAGTATGTGAGAGGTAACTTAAAAGCTGTGATTATCATTGAACTCTCTATGTCCCAGAGCTCTGTAACAGAGTTCAGGGACTGTAGCCACATTTCTCTTCACAGAGAAAAGCAAGGCACAATTCTTCCCAAGAATATTTTGGGTTTCACATTCTCTGAACCTCAGAGAATGATCAAAACAATTCTTATCTTATTTGCTGTGTCTGTGTTTTGCAGAAGTAGAATGCAATATGGAGATTGTTTACCCAAAGTGATGGTGTTTTGTTTCCTTCGCCTATCAGGGCCAAGCATGTGTGTGTGTGTCGGGACTGTCAGCTGACAGTCATGAGATTCTGTGCAGTTGTGTGCAGAGGTGAATGCTTGGCAGATTCAGTTTAGATGTAATGTAATATAGTGTCATATAGTATAGAATAATATAGTATAATAAAGTAATTAATTAACCTTCTGATAAGATGGAGTCAGATGCATCATTCCTCCTTTGTCAAGGGCAAAAATATCATCGATATGGGACAAGGACACCTTCCCCTGAAACCCATCAGCATCCCACTCTTCTTAGCTCTGTGCTATTGCCTTGGGCTGGTTTAGCCCCAGATGGGGCAGGAAGAGGCAGCAGAACCAGATCTGCCCTCCAAAAGCATTCTGTAATCTTCCATAGCTACAAGGAGAGCCTACCATAGAAAATCTACTTTCAAATCCACCAGCTGTGCAGTAAGAGTCCTCACTCTGTCTCCCAGACACTTAGGAAACCTGCCACTAGGAATCACAGCTGCTGGAAGCTGCCACACACCCACCAGGAAGCAAACCCCCTGTGAACTTGCACTGCAAGAGGCAGGCTGCTCCCAGAGGGGCTGTGCCCATGCCCACTGCACTGTTGAACACTTTGACCATGGCAGCAGCCGGAGGCCAAGAGCCCAGAGCCCAGGGCTGGGCACCAGGAACCTGCAGCCCTGGCTGCCATCACATTCCCTCTCCAGCAAATCCCAGCTGTGCCCTCCTCTGCACCTGCTGTGCTCTTGCCCTTCTTTTTCTGCAGAAGATATGCACAGTTTGAGCGTTTTTTTTTTCTTTTTTTTGTCTCCAGGAAGTTTTATTGGCCCAAGAATTAATCACGACATTTAATTAAATTTTGTTAGTGATATATACATAAGTCTTTAATTTATTTGTTGTTGAGAAAAGCAACCCTGTATAAATAAAAATAAAAACTATTAAGAAGTTAAAAACAGCCTGACTTGCTCTGCAGAATTTTCAGTCCTCCAGGATTCAGCAAAAATAGAATGAAGTACTTACATCTTCAAAAAGCATTAAGCCAAGTACTTCATCAAAGGTTAAAGTGCAGAAATATGAAATAGCTGAAAAGTTGGCTCACTGGACTGCAAATTGGCCAAGAAGAGGAAGTGAGTTTGAAGAAGAAAAGAATTTATAAGAGGTTTTGATAGAGATCAGCAGATCTTCAGCCTCTTAATATTATATTAGCAATGGCATCAAAAATTTCTGCTGTCAGTTCCTAATAGTAAATTCTGGTTAACAATAAGGAAAGAACAATACAATCAGAAACAGGAAAATGTAAAATATTCATGTATTGCAGTACTCATAAATAACAACACATGAGAGGGGAAAACAGTCAAGAAAGGGATCTCTACCTAATGGAAAATTGCTGCAGAATTACAAGGAAAACAATTTTGTTCCAGAAAAAAAGTCTGTACCCAGTTGAACCAGAAGTGCAGCTCCTGTAAATAAGACAAGCTAAATCACCTTAGAATTAGGCTCAGCTTTCAGGAAAGCTTAGAAAGTCTTAGGTGTATATATACAGATAGGTGTGTGTGTGTGTGTGTGTATAATTAGCAAAATATCATCTCAATTAAACTGAATTCAATACCTTGTTAAAGACTGAAAGCATTTGAATGGGCACACATTTATACAGTGCAATTTTTATCTCATCTGCAGTGTCCTATTTGTCAGCCTTACAGAGTCTGTGGTTTGTCTCAAACCACATTCCCAAGTATTTTCCACTCTTGCCAGTTTTGTAATCATCACAGGTGCTCTGTTTTATCAGCATGAGGTCCACCATGAGTCTGGGATAAACAAAGTCATGGCCCCCAACTGCCCTGCATCACTGGAGATGCATCAGGGCAGATTGTGTGAGTAGAGTGTTAACCAGGCATCACAATTCCTAGCTCAAGTTTAAAAACAGGAATTTTTCTTCCAAAATTCTTCATTTTTTCCTCCAAGCCCTATAGTTTCCTACACAATACACAGTGATGTTATAGCAGAAATACTCACACCTTCCTCTAATCAAAGGCTTAGGCTGGCCTTCCAGTTGTTGCATCTCTGCCAATGCTCTAGTGAAGTCTAAAATGAAGCATAAGATTTCAAAGGACTTTCTCACTTCTTTAAAAAAGAAAAAGGAAACAAACAAAAGAAACCTTGTAATTTAAATTTTTACCTAGTATTTGCTTTGCATGTCCCTTTGAAATATCCCCTATGGGACTGCATCTCTAACTAGACTTTCTTTGCAATTTTATTGTTCAAAATTCCTGAGGTAATATTGTGAATGACCATGTAAATGTAATAAATTTCCTTCATCCTTTCACAGGATGCTGGTTGTTTCCTTGTTAGATGCCAATGCTATTTAAAGGAATTTCTGCAACTCTTTTTGTCATTCTGAATTTCAAAAAATTAGGGAAAAAACATGTTAAAGAACAGTCTTTTTCAGGTGTGTATCTTTTCCATGCTCTGATCTTGGACAAATTTGGCTAGGAATGCAGACAAACACTGAGCCAGGAAGCAGGAACTGACTTGAGATTTTGTATTTGCCATGAACCGGTGGACTCAGAGAAATTATGGATTGCTAAAATTTCAACATGACCAGTGAGAACATGACAAAAGGATTTTGAGAACCTTACAGAAATGTCTGATTATATCAGGATAAGGATAATATTAAACAAGGGAGAAAATCTATATAGCTTCCTAAGAAGAAAAATGCCATCCTATGCTCCTGATTGGTAAAATAGGCAAATGGCACCATTGAGTCAACAAATACTGTAGTAGCTAGATGTCTGCACAGAATATGCTGGGCTTCTCCATTGTGAAAGGAATCTAAGCAAAAAGTCATGAAATTACTTTCTGGGAATTGGTTTTAATAGGGCAGGTTACAAAGAGGCAGTGCTGTTTTCAAAAGACTGTCTTATTCCTCATTTTTCCAGTCAAGTCATAGCTATTCTATCCCATAAAATATGATTCATGTAGAACAATTGCAATTTTTTAAAAATCTGTGATACAGCACTTGTATTAAATGTTTAGGCATGAAAACAAAAAAGGATGACAGAAATGTAAGGACACCAACTGTTTAAGAATATATATATAATGAAATAATAACCATAAAAATATCTCCATAATAAATGTTCAAAATTAAAAGTTTTTGCTTGCTCTTGGTTCTGAAAATTGTGTTTATCTGAGTAAACATAATTCTCTTTAAAGACCAGACTATCCTTTAGCATGCATTATTTTCCTGTCAATCAGCAATTTCCATAGCTATGCAATTGCAGTGTGGCCAGAGTTCTCTGGATACTTCATTACCAATGGCTTCCACTTGTCCTAGTGCCACTCTGTTTTTCAAAACCATGCACTCTGGAAATTACTAGTGTTCATAACCCAAAGTATTAATGAGGAAAAATCAGGGGAAAAAGAATGTGTCCCCAGATCTCTTCACAAAATGCAACCAGCAAAGGAAATAACAGGGAGAGAAAGCAAAAGCTGAAGATTAATATTCTTGTTTCAGCATGACACATTCATTTTCCAGGCATCAGTCTAAGAACATTCATGCTAAAAGCAGTGGGAAATAGCCTGTAAAAATCAAGTGACTTCATCTTTATAGGCAGTGTTTTGTGAGAATGAACTTTAGGAAAATCTTTGATAATTCAATGCCTTACAATCATGGAATGAGGGTTTTCAATTTGCCTAGCTATGGAAAATACCCAAACAACAAACTTACTGGGAAAAAAAGCTATTATGCATCTTCTGGTTCAGAGCTTACTACACAGGACTATTCTTTCAAGGGCACTTTTCTTAATCCTTTCTCAAATGTAGGTTCACACCTTTCCAGTGAAGGGCTTATAATTTTTCCTTTATTAGATTCATAGTCATCTGCATTCATGGCATTGACTGATTTCTGACTTCCTAGTATTACAAGCTTTATTTTGGCCAGAACTAGATTCCTGCTTTCCACTGGAAGTTATGAATCTTTCAGTAAAAGCAAGACTTACATAAAAATGAAAATGTAAATTTCAAGTGGGTAGGTAAAACTGAAAAGGCAGAAAACTATGAAGACAAACACAAGGCAATACTTCACTAGGAGCATCAGTTTCTTTTTGATCTATTATAATATATCCCATAATATCTTTTAAACATTGTATCCCATAATGTCAGGAAACAAAATGTAAAAAGTAGTTTCAATGGACCAGACCTTCAATTACTATGAATGGAAGTCACAGTCATCTAACTGCACTAAATGGATCCTCTTTTTATTTCATTTTTAGACCTTCCAATTACTGCAGTTTTTAACTATGTCTCCAAAAATCACTGGTCTTTGTCAAGCTACTTTCTCTTATTATCATCACATATCTCCTTCCATGTTAATTTCTTTTTCACTAAGGAGTTCACTAATAATCCAAATGAAAATTTGGTGCAATCACTTATAAACTGCTTTCCATTACAGAAAAATAACAGAAGTTTGAATAAAGTCTTTCATGCATCTATGTAAACTATGAAAACATAAATAAAAGACACCGAAGACTGAACATAATGAGCAGAAAAAAACCATGAAAGTTACTTCCAATACACTTGAAGCACATGGTTAACCACAAAGTCTGGAGGCACTAACCCAGAAAAGATTACAGCTTTGGGCAGAATCTCTCCCTCTTTCCAAATGCTGACATATATATCCAAGAATAGTGACCATTTTAATGTTGAATCTACTTGAAATAGCATGACAGATAAAATTAACCTACAATGCTAAGCAAAAAAAATCAGTGCATGCTGATCTGAACACAGACTTTCTGTTCTACTGGAAAACACCAGATTTGTTTTCATTATGAGAGGAACAAAAGGAAAAGCTGAATTTTATTTGTAAGGAAAATAATTGGATAAATTAATATGTTCCACTTCAAACTGAATATTTTTGTTCTGATTTTGATTTACTGTTATGTTCAAACTATAGGTTGGAAAAATAAAAAGTATTTTGAAATAAGAAACCACAGAATTTCATTATGGATAAGATTGAAAATTACATTTTCATCATTTATCCTTAATTAGATTTTATTGAAAGTGAAGCCTCACACAAAATTTTACTATTTATAAATAAAAATTATTTTTCCAATGGGAAACTTGTATTTTGGAAACCCCTCCACTTTTGACTTTTGCAACTGAGAAAATAATGCACCCATGTTATCAGTCCATAGTATAACCTTTAAATGGCCGAGAATTTCATCAGAACCAAATCAAGCCAAAATCCACTTAGGTGAAAACCAACTTATTGGAGCTGACACACAGTAAAAAGAGGAGATACTAGAAACAAGCCAGAAACTGAGTGCAAACTGTGAGACCTGCACACTGCATACACTGAACAGCAGTAAGCAGATAACATTAGAGAATGAATAAATGTCCAGGGCAGCAGACACAGAAAGAGGAAGGCACTTAAGAAGACATTGAGAACTGGAAGCATTGAAGAAACACTCACAGAAGTTCGCTACGATGTGAACAAAAATGATGCTCTTAGAGGCTGTTGCTGCAATACATTATAGGAAGGAAAAAGTTGGAGTATGCACCAAGACTTTAAGTGTATTCATTACAAACCAGGCAAAATAGGAAGAAAAACAGTCAAGGTATTTTATATCTTGCAGACAAGTCTTTATTCAGAAATCAGTTTGGGGAACTAAAATTCTGCAGAGTCCCTAATTATGCTCAATTTTGTATCAAGCAGAAAGAAAATGGGAAAAAATCACTTTCAGCAACAGATTAAAACAAGCAATGGCTCAAAACATAAAGACCATGCACTTAGCCCTTATTCATATGTGAAAAATTAATTCAAACACTTAGAAGTCTAAAAAATATGAGCCATGAAGCTGATTAATCTCAAAACTAGAATATTTATTATGTGCTGAATTATGTGCACTTAGCCACCCAATATTAAAAATTACAATCCAGTAAAATGAAGGAAATGGTTGTACTTCAGACTGTCATAAAATGTTGCTTGGAGAAGTCATAGCTGAAATACAGTATATTGTTTAGCATCCTGACAAAGGTGATCACAGGTGAGGAAGCCAACGAGAATGAACTGGGGGTTTTGCAGGAGCAGAGGGGGGAAAGGAGGGTCACTTCAAATGATTTGCTACAAGCAAATTTTTCTTTAGCAGCTGTGGGACAAACCCAAACCCTGACAACCTCACTGCTTTAGAGGATGGATGGAAAACATGCTTCATGCCTACTGGGTAGTAGGATGCCTCCTTTCCTCTAGGAAGCAAAAAATGCTAAGGGGAAAAGTTTTCCCAAGCCAAGTTCCAGCAGAAGAAAATATAACTGGAGGCACTCAGCCCCAGGGACCTGGAGTGCTCAAGCAAGGAAAAACTCTTACCTCAGGTTTTAATTTTTATTTGATTTATATCAGAAAGAATATTTAATAGCTCCCCTATTCACCTGTGTGCTCTGTAATGCTCACACATACAGAGTATGAAGATTATAAGACAGACTAATGCCTCTCTCCACTGAAATTACTGTAACAGCAAAGCCATTTTGCAAATGACAGTGTAGTATCAGCTCAGATAATTCTGGAAAATTAATGCCTCAAATGAAATGCTGCCTCAGAGATGAGGGAATACATTTTATTCTTTGTTCTTTTTACTCTTACTTTATATATATTGTTTACTACTCTGGAGTATAGTTTCTTTTTTTTCACCCCACTCTTCAGCATGAAGCCATTGCAGTCATTTAGCAGGCTTTAAAACCAAAAAGGAACTCAGAATCAGCTGACATGAATTCTACTTAACAGAGAAAGGTGAACAGCTTGCAGGATAAGGTGGAGATCAGAGACATGCACTCAGTCTCCCTTAACCTGGAAAAGGGGATGGGAAGCCACACACAACTCCAGGCAGCAATTCATTCATCTTAAGTGCCCTAAAATTGCTCTGCAGAGGTGCTGCTCTCTCTGCACACTGATAAATGGAGGCCAAATCATTAGCATGGACTAAAGCACCTGATTTCTGAAGCCTTAGAATACATTAAAGAGATCCTGCCCTAAAGACTATCTGACTCTGCAGGACAATGACCAGGAAGAAAAGCTACACAGGACGTTACCAGAAGAACAGTAAGGGTGGAAAAACAGGGTGACTGGAACAGTAATACAAGTTTGCTGGTTGTTTGCTTGTCAATTTGTTGATATATTTCTATTTTTGAGACCTAGAGAACTACCTCATTCAGTTTATGCTACTAGTAACTTGGTATTTACTACTACTAATAATAATTTTTCTTAAGCTGAGTTTGTATATGCCTCTCCTTCTATCAGATTGTACAATTATCAAACAAAAATGGCAAATTCTTTCCTTGGCCAGATCATTGGAGGTTCTTAGCCCACAGAACACTGAACACAGGCTTTATCCATTATGTGGAAAATATCCATAACACATTAAGCACACTCCAAGAATCCTCTAAGAGGGTTGAATATAAAACAAAATCAAGTAGGGAGGCTATATACCTCAAAGATGCTCTGAACTGCAACACATTTGGATCTGTGTCATACAATAAAGATAAAGAAAATTCATTCTTTGTCAAGATACTATTTACTATACCCAGTTCTTCAATTACATTAATTTTAATTTTTTATCCATTTTCTGAGCTACTTGATGTATTCAGTGCTTCAAGGCTGTGGTATCTGCTTTTGAGACTTTGAGTTATCATAAGGTTTTAATTGTCTACTAATTGTGGTAATTCATTTATTGTGTTGTCTTTCTACTGAATTCAGGCTCCAAGTCAATCTCATAAATTGATAAAATTAACTCTGTCACTGAATTTACCTGGTTACAGAACATCAAAAAGTACTTTGCAGAAACTCACATTCCCAATCTGCAAAAACCATCATGATAATGGACCACTCAGTGGATAAGAAATTTGCTGAATGATGACGCTCAAAGAGTTGTGTCAAAGCTGCCCAAGGCAGGGGGGTTGGAACCAATCTACGATTCTATGATTTGAAGATTTGAGGATTCTATTGCGGGCTTGTCAATTGTTAATAATATAAGTTAGAGCTGGGAAAGATTTTGCTGGTTTTGGAATCCATAAGTCTGTCAGTTCCTTCTGACTGAATTGAAACATACCACATGATAGTCAAAGTCAAAAGGACAAAATTAAATGCAAATGATAAAAGAAAATATAGAAGGTAATCACAAGCTATTTTGCTGCTAGAACTACTGGAAAGCACGTACTACTGCATCTTACCACTTAGACAATAATTTTCAGTTTTTTCTTCTCTCCTTCCCTTTATTACTGTTTTTCTTGCATGCAATTACACTATTGCTTTAATTAGGATCAAAAGTGAATCTTCTCTCTCCACTTGGGTTCAGAGAGGTCTCGGAGGAAGTGAAATAGTTTTCTAGTAGGGTTACTCAGTGGTCAGTAATAATGAAGCCTTGTTCACTTAACACTTTCTTGATAACCCAAGCATAACAGAGGTCATGGTTTGTTAGATAATGTGATGTGCAGGACTGAAAATATTGGGAGACAATAAATGTAAGGTGTTCTTGACAAACTGGAGAAATGGTCTGGAAAACTGCAATTCACTAAGTGTAAATTCTAGCTCTAGATGAGTGTACACAAATACAACATGGGAAACAGCTAACCATGACAGCAGCCATGCTGGAAAAGATCTGGAGGAGGCAAACAGAAAATGACTCAGCACTGATCTACTGCTGTGGAAATTAATGCCCCTTATGCTAGGAGCTTATACTCCTTATACAAACAGGAGTTTAATCTCTAAGTGGTACAAAATAATCCTCTTTCCTACTTTCTTCACCAGCCCTGGAGTCTCAGCAGATCTGATGTGTCAGGTGTTGCGTATCCTTTCAAGAAGGATGCAGGCAATCAAAAGAGGACACAAAGGAGAATGCTGAATAACATGAAAGAGATTTGATCTTTGGAAAAAAAAAATTGAAATTTGGAATTGTTTTATCTGGGGAAGAGTACTTGCAAGGCACAAAAGAAAATATGTTCTTTGTGAATCAGAAGAAATATGAAAAGTCTAGATTGTAGCAAAGAACTTGGAGAAGTTTTTTATATTGGTTAAACCAGTAGAATAAATTTTTCTGGAAGCTGTGAAAACTCGATCAGCATGGTTTTAAGCACTGCTTGATTGAAACCGTCAGAAATGTCACAGGTAGAGGGCTCTTGGCTTGAAGCAAGAACCCCTAGTCCAGATGGCAGACACAGCTCAACAGAATAGCCTGCAGTCTGCCTGTTACGCTTCGTATTTTTGCTCTGCAGATGACAAAAAGATATACTGGGATTTAATACTTTGCAAATTACACAAGAAGATAAACATAGGCTTGGCTGGTCCCAAACTTGCACAAGGCATCCCACCTACTGTGTATGCACAGGCAGTGTTAGATGGGCACATGTGATCATCAGACAGCCCTGGCAGCCCTGCTGCTCATGCTGCATTAACACACTGCACGTGGGGGTGCTAATGAGGGCAGCGATGTCCTGCTGACCTCTGTCCTGCATTCCGTGACCCACAGTGTTCCCCCACCTGACTTCCATGTTGTTTTCAGGGATGGCCAATTAGATCATTGCTCTTTTCCTCCTTCTCATTGTTTCACCTGAACGCTTTCTCCACTTCATCTTTCAGGGGTTTTTTCTGTCCCATGTATCTCCTCCATTTCTTCTACTCTTAGCAATTTTTCAGAGCCATGTCTCCTTTTGTTTCAACATGGTTTGCATCCATTTAGAGTAAGAAAATGTCCTATGAGATTCTCTTCAGCTTTTGCAGCTGGGATTTCTGCCCTTAAGGCCTTGTCAGTGATCATCCCTTTAAGTGCCAAATATGGAAGGGGTTCACAATCAACATGGAGATGCCAACAACTATCTCACTTACCAAAACAATCCTGCACCACATCAGCCAGCCCGCTTAGTTTTCTGTTTTCAGATTCCTGTAGGTTATGAGCAAACATCTCCAACAGAAGTGATGGGGATAACCCAAATACATATCAAACCTGCTAAAACTAAATACTGTTGGAAGATGTGAGACTGGGTACTTTGACTCCTAGTGGCTTATGAAAAAATAATCCTTAAATATTATTTTATTTGAAAGGCACCAGTTAATTCTGTATAATGTAGACTATTAGCAATTGATACACTTGCTTTGTTCAGGGAAATTTGAAGAATAAAACAGATTTCTGTTTCCATCAAAACACTTCAAGCTGGATTTAATAGTGCTGAAATGCTAATTGTGAATTGTATTTCACATCATACACTGCAGACTAATTTACAAAGAGGAAAACATTATGGTAAATACCTCAATGCATTCACTATGAGTCATCTAAGCATATGATGAACTGGAACAATACCAGCAGCACAACATAAAGCAGCTGAATTAAAGCTAGAGGGAGTACAATACCTTTTGATCAGGCCTAGCATATACTAAGCATATATACAGCTGCACATACACCATTAGGTTTCTGGCAAAGAAAACAACATTTTTTGAACATATTTTGTCTCTCCCTCCTCTTTCCCCAGTGCAACACTTCCAAATATATTTGCATTAAGTCACGAAGAAGCAAAATAAGTAGTCTTGCTTGTATGAAGAACAGGCAGCTTCAGCATCTGTTCCCCATGCTCCACTGTGATGCTGACCATGCTTATATTACACAGATGCTTGCTTTTAGCATCCTAATGAGAACTTTCAAGAATTCAATTA
Organism: Molothrus ater; assembly: GCF_012460135.2. Classification (NCBI taxonomy): domain Eukaryota; kingdom Metazoa; phylum Chordata; class Aves; order Passeriformes; family Icteridae; genus Molothrus; species Molothrus ater. The sequence continues at coordinate 14,456,382 of NC_050479.2, read as the reverse complement.
CTATTAAATTAGCTTTACTGAATGTTATCAGAATGCTTCTGAGGGTTTTGTATTATCCTATCAGCACAGGAAGGAAGGAATACCACATTGTCAATCCAATTATTTTTTTATGTACTTTTTACAAGAAGGGGAAAGGGTCAAGCATATGATTTCTCAGGGGAAAAAGAAGAAGGGAGCTGGCATCTCTGGGAATTCAGTACCAGTTCCTTGGAACTTGAAGAAAGCCACTTTTGTCAAAGCCTCTCAATCCTCTCAGTAACCACCAGCTTTTAGTAGTCACTGTAGCATTTCCAGAGACACTGGCTCCCTCTGAAACAGCTATCAAGCAGTCAGGATCCTCATTATCCACAACACAGTGCTGGAATTCAAAAGGCATTAGTTTATTCTCTGCCTCATAAAACTTCTCTGAGGTGAAAGAAGCTCTGAAAAAGCTCAAATGGTTTCCTCCAGCTGGGCTCTGAAGCCCTCTTAAAAGCCCTATGACTATGAGTGTATGATTCTGAGATACCTGGGTGTGCAGGTGGGATTGCTCCCAGGGATAGCTCTGCTTTCAGAAGAAAGGTCAGAACACTGGTCCCTAGCCCTTCCATCCAATAACTATTTATGTTTTCCCCAGTACCTTGAAGCATTGTCCAAAGCAATATTACAGAGGGTAGTGTATTTCAGTTATAGTTCCCTGGTAACATTATGTGAATGTTAGATATTTGTAAATAGGCATTACGAGGATACATTACATTTCTCTCAGCTTTCCTCCTTCACATCCCTGGATATTCATATTTTTCTCTAAAATATGCACTAGAAAGCTCTTTGGTACTTTACTCCTTTGATTTCCATTCTCGTAGTTGTGTTTCCACAACTTTTTCTGAGGATCTAGCATTAACAGGCCTCCATTGGTTCAAAATTGTATTCTGTTTCTGAGATGTGTAACAACCCTGTTAAGAACTGAGCCAGAAACTAGAGTAGGGATTTGATATATAAATCCTGAGATGTCCCACTGTGCCCATCATTCATCAATAGCTCACTCAGCTGCCCTAGTATTAGAAATAGAGAATGCCAGCAGTGATCAAAGCACAAGGAACTCTGAGTGCATATTAACTGAATTAAATTGTCAATGTATTAAACTTCCATGAATTCACAGGTTGATTTTAGCTTGTGTAGAAACTAAACTTCTACCAGGTGATATAAAAATACCCACATACAAATACATACTTAAAAAAAGAGGGAATCAATACTCTCAATTCATTGCAAATTTAAAAGAATCAAACACAATTAAAACCTGCTTGGCTTAGCAGTAATGCAGAAGAATATAATTACTTCTCTCAGAGCTTAGATTGCCTTCTCTGTTAAAACCTTTTCTTCTGGAGAACTTTAGCTGTTCAGGGAGCATAAAGAACAGTAAATAAATATGTGGCAATAGTAATTTAGTTATTCATATGACTGGAAAAATGGTTGTATTTATCCCTTCAGCATACACAGTGCCATAAGATTGCCTTTTCTAATTTATCGAACTACGCCAGGAAACAATTACCATCCAAAAATGCGAAATCCCCAGGCACACATACACCCAGCTAACTCATGTTGTGACTGCAATCTGGAACATCCCTGTGCCATGCAGCCACAGGGGACTTCAGTGACACTGCAAGGTGGCAAGCACAGCATTGTGCTCGTGAAACAGAAGCAGGGCACGTTCTGTGCACAGGCAGCATCCAGGGGGTGCAACATTCTCCCAGCATCAGTCCCTCCTGAGCCAGTCAGGTGAGCAGCCCTGGGGGAGGGCAGCAGGTGTGCTCCCTTCTCCCATCCCTCAGAGCCAAGGCAGGATGTATCCTGATCATTTGCACTCCAAGGGAGATATTTCCAGGAGCCATCAGCTGTCACAGCACCAGGAGCTGATGGAGGGCAACACGCAGCAAAGGGGTGTCAGGCCCAGGCAGCTCCCAGAGGAGGGCAGGGATTTCCATTCAATGCATCAGCAGCCTTTATAATGCCAGAGGAGTAACCCACTTCAGCTGAACCAGAGCAGAGAAGTCTCCCCACTGCCAGTAAATTGGAGAATTAGATAAGACACCATGTTTTTGAAGCTGTGCAAAACCAGGACAGTTTCCCAGCTATTTTCCTTCATGCTTCTTGTACATTCATTTTTATATGAGGTTTTAGACTAAACTTGGAAGGCTTTTTCAAAGTCAGACCTATGGCTTTTTCCTGTTTATTTTTACCCAGCTGAGCTTCCACAGAATTCAATTTTAACCCAGTAAACTTGATTAAGAAGAGCTTTGGGGGGACCTTGGTATGTCTGAGAGCAGGGGCTTCCAGCTTTCCCTCCTCCTCTGCTACTCCAGGATAACTGGCAGCAGCACCACAAGCTACTTTACCTCTTGTCACCTCACAGTAATAATCAATACAAACTAAAAAAGCAAACAGTGCAGCTATTATTTGAGAAAGAAACTGCAAAGACACCCATGGTCTATGGTCTGTGGAGATGACTCATTCCACAGCGCAATCTAATTCCAAAACAATTACAGCAAAATCAAAATCCTCACACAAAGGAGAGACAAAACACAAAGTCTGGACCTCTGCTGAGCACATGACTCTATAAAGCTGACATGACTGCAGAGATTGTACTGCCTTTTAACCATAAAGCACAATAGTCCATTTTCTTTAAACTCTTCCATGGAGAATTAACTGGTAAAGACAACAGAATACAGGGCAGTACGGTTCAAATGTGAGTGCTTGTGCACCAAATTTGCTACTGCAGTTTAATTCAAAAAGAGAATTAGCATTCTTTTCCTCCACTGTAATTTAAAATAAATTACCCACTGACCAAAACCAATAGATTATCATATTAATTGGTAACTTTTATGTTCATTATATTGTAAAAGAAAACCACAATTTCTCTAAATATGTTCATTACTCAGATAATTATCCAAAACAATCATGCAATACAATTACCCAGACAATTACTTAGGAGGGAAATTATCTCCAGATGCATCACAAGCTATTCTATGAAGTGCTCAGTATTTATCGTTTTAGTTGTATTGGCTATGATTGATCAAATGAGTCATATATTGTTCCATCAATTCTCCTTTGTGAGCAAATACTTCTAGAGCAAATATCCACTAATTCTAACTTCAGGTGGTGTAAATATTCATGTGAACATGTGAGCTCACACTTCACATTCATACTCTGGGGCAGAAAAAGTCTGAACTAATCGAAATCTAATCCAGGCAAAATGCTATTTGACTATGTATATTGCATTGTCTGTACTTGCCTTTAAAGCAATATTTTCTACCTGTTCAAAGCAAATTAGGCCAAGTTCTTCGAAATAACCAGATAAACAGTCAGATTCCTTCTCTTTATCTGAAACTAGTCACTAATTTGGTAGCAAGATTATTTTTAAAATTACAGTTTTCCATGTCAATGCAAAAAATTAAGTGGTGATTGTGATCTCATACAACACTGCAAATTCTCATCATGCAAAAACACTTAAGCTTTTATTTTAGATCTGAATTTATGGGCTTCTTGTTTTGAATTTATGATAGATTATCTTTTAATTATTATCTTTTCTTGAGGTTTGGAATGAACCTAAGAATTCAAAGCACAACCACAGCCAAAGCAGGCAAAATTTGCCTGTGTTTGTGAGCAAAAAGAATGGAAATTACAAATCAGGCTTCAGCATTTATTAACTCTGAGTAAAAAATTTAACAGATTAGCTGTTTTATAATTAAAGTTATGAAAGCTGTAAGAAAGTGTAAGTGTAGGGCTGAATCAACAAATTCTTGAGCAAGTTCACCACCAACTCATTAGTATTTCTGCATCATTGCATTTCTAACATTTTTTGAAAGTTTCAAGGGTCATAATGCCAAGGCTCACTGAGGTCCAGTGTAGTCTTTGAATCACTTTAAGCAGCAAGGTTTAAAAAGCCCACAAAGTGCACCTCGTTTTACTGTTTTAAAAGATTGCACATTAAGATATTCCAGTTCAATCATAACAAAGACTTTCCACGGCTTACCCTGACAGCACATTCTTCATGATATTCTTAGGCCTTATTTTCAGATGTTTTTGTCCTAGTTGGACAGATTTGACAGTATAGATAGGCAACTAAGCCCTAGGGCTAGGCATGAGTTTCACTTCTTAACAATATTTTATCTACAAAGAGCAGCATAGGAAAAGACAAGTTGCTCTGTGCTCTGCAGCTTCTATTGACTTTAAAACGCAAACTCATACTTCCTCCTCTGCTTTCATAGAAGAATTTAATTGGTGCCAAAGTGAAAGATCCCAGCATGACCTGTCTCCTCTCTAAGCCACTCCAGCTGTGATTGTGAGCAAATTTGTACATTCAGACACTGCTACAAGAGAGCCCTTCCTAATAAGCTGAGGTTTTGCACTGATGGAGGAAAAAAAGAAGTGCTTGGTTGGAAACAGGGAGAGCTGAGACTTGGCTTACCCCACCCCTAGAGTTAGACAAAGCTTTAAAGGCCTCAATAAGGACTAAATGAAAACAGAATAAGGACTTGACTATTTACTCCACACAGAAGAGTTAGTACAGGTAAAGTGCTAACAACTTGTGTAGGATAAGCAGTAATCTATATTTTATTAACCTATATTGTGTAGGCATTAGGATTGCAGCTGCTCACACATTTTTCCACTTTTCTGACCAGAGTTTCCCTAGGGAGACTCCTTTGCAGTCTCTAGGTTTTCACTGCACTGTGAGCAAGTCTGAGTTAGCTTTACACCACCTGCTGCTGCTTGTAATGAAAAGTCAGTCACTCAGCCTCAGCATAACATGTTCACTACCCACCAGCGCAAGGTGGGCACGCTTTATCATAGAATCATAGAATGGTTTGGGCTGAAAGGCACCTTAAACATCAGCTAGTTCCAACTCCCTGCCATGGACAGGGACACCTTCCACTAGACCAGGTTTCTCAGAACCCTATCCAACCTAACCTTGAACACTGCCAGGGATTGGGCACTTCTATGGGCAATGCATTCCTGTGCCTCAGCCCACTCATAGTAAAGAATTTCTTCCTAATATCTAATCTAAACTCTCTTTCAGTTTAAAACCATTGCCCCTTGTCCCTGGAGCCTTCTTTTCTCTAGATGGATCAGCCCCAACCATCTCAGCCATTACGAACTGCACTGCTGCTGCATGGGCATCCCTTGCTTTTACACAGTGTCCCCTTTCCTGAGGGTGTTGTGAAGGGGATGGTCTGATGCAAATATAATATACACACCCATCACTGATATGGCAATATCCACAGCCAACACGTGTGGCAACCTGTTCCTCTTTCTGATTTTGACTTTACAAAGCTTAATCCTTGCACATTAAAACAAGAATTCAACCACAAAGAAATTTAAGCAGTAGTTTGTCTGAGTATGTTGAGATAGATATTAGAAAAAGAGATTTTTGACTGTTTTTCAGTACTGTCAATAGAGAACCATAGCATGCAGGTAAAGAGCAACAGAGTGAAGAAATTATTGGAAAGATAATGCCTGTTGTTTAAAACAGTGCTTCAAATGGGGCTAAATGTGAACACAGGCTAAATGTCTCAGTGTCCCAATAGTCTTCTAAGGAAAAACTGAAGCCTGCTGAAAATAGCCTTGTTCTAGAAGAATTTTCCCAACCTCAGGTACTTTTCTATTTATCTTTAACATATCACGGACATATAAAAAATATATCACACACAATTCTGGACTGAATAATTATTTCATCCATATAAATGTATTATTTTAAACTTAGGAAAATAATGACTAAGAGACATACACAAGCAATAGAAACACCTTTAAAATTCTGTGTCTTTATAACTAAAACATAAAACCACTTGCTTTCCCATAACTTTGGCCTGAAACAATTGGGCATCACCTCCACATACTTTGAGGAGTGCTTTCTGCAACCAGTAAAACTGGAAAGGACAGCCAAAGCCAGAGGAGGAAGGTAGAGCTGGCACAGGGTATCACTCTTTTCTTCCTTTTTTGTGCATCTGAATTGGTTGATATCCTGAGTTTGAGACATTCACTCCTTTCCATATCAGTCATAAGCAGGGTAACTCAAAAATCTCCTCTTCCAGTTTTGATACTGGAAGGATGGATAAACCAAAAAATTTTATTCTTCAGTAGAGGTCCTTCCCCCAGGTAGCTTGTCTGAAAGAAGGTTCAGCTTGGCACACTAGTGAACTAGTAGTTCATTGCTAAGATAGAAACAAGGTCTGTTAGAGATGCTGTGCCATAAGAGAAGGTAAGGGAAAATAACCTGCAGGATGAGTTCAGGACAATATCACTCAAATACAAATAATGGACCAAGATTTAATGACCTTTGGGGTACCATTATAGCTGAAAGTTGTGATCCAAGGAATTATTTATTTGCCATTGACTGTAATGGGACTATGATTGAATTGTTTTTGTGTTCTCTCAAAGTGTGGAGGACTCAATTTTTGAAACTTTAGGCACAAATCAGGAAAGAATGAGAGAAAGAAACTAGCCATAAAGCAGAAAATGTAAACAGTAATTACAAAATGAGTATTTTCTTTAACAGGATTTTTGAACAGAGAAATAGCCATGTAGATTAAAGTCAAGCAGACTATTTTTTGGTAAGTCTAAAATGTTCTGCAGAGAAGCATTTATTTAAATGACATTTTAAAGAGGATCCATGACAATTTCAAAAGGAAAACAAGGAAGAGAAAAAGGAATCAAAACACTTCCTTTCTCAGTTTGAAAACTGACATTTTGATTCAAACATTTTCACCTAACAGAATTATAAGACTGTGATTTTGTGCCAGTTTGGAACAAAAATAGAAGTATAACCTTCAAAAAAATCATCATAAAATCAATCTCTTTCCTTTGACCTGCTGTCTAATTGTCTGGAATTATATCATATAGCTTAAGAAGCTGCCAAAAAACGTCCAAATTCAAAGACATCATGAAAGTAAGCAGAAAATAAGCTATTTTTTTAATGTAACCTCACTGATTTTGTAAAAACCTTGGCTTGATAGCCTCTTTAAATTGCTTTTTTCCTCTATATGTGAAGCTATAAATCTCTTCTTGCTACTAGGTGTTTTTGTATCACTAGTGATCTCTGATCCAGCTGCCTCACTTTTTATTAGCAAAAATAAATGTTATAGTGTTATTTGCCATACCACCAAGATCTGAAAATATTTTCAGTTCTTATCCATAATTCTTTAGGGGAGAAATGTAGCTGCTGTTGGATGGGCTTTAACTGAAAGCTCACTTTTCCTTTCAAAAATATGCATTAATGGCAGGATGGGCACAGATGAGGCAAATCCCCTTCTTCCTGGCAGCCTGAATGTGTGATGTTGGCAAGTAGGAAATCAATGATTCTTTGGTCTGGAAACCAATAATACAAAACTAAAGATGGGCCAGAGGTTTTTTTTTCAGTGTCTCTACACAACCAAACCTCATCTTAGGGACTCCTGGAGTCCATTTCCACAGCCAGGTCTTTACTCTGCACTGCTGTGCGACGCCTAGCCTGGATGTGCAGAAATCCAGTGGAGGCAACATCTGGCACAACTTGGACAGGTGAGGTGGAAACCAGCTAATTAGGAGCCTGTCACTAGAGGGCAATGCAGCACTTTAGCTGTCCCATTCCTGCCACCCGCAGTGTCCAGCCTGAGCTCTCCAGGAGCTCCGGGCAGCTCCTGATCCCGCCCGCAGCCGGGGCAGGGCGCGGCACGGTGACTACGGACACGGTGCCTGCGGCTTTGCGCATCCTGTGCCTTCCAGCCCCGGCTCTGCCCTGCGAGGAAACAGAACAGCCTCGCTCTAGTCTAGAGGAGGACACTGCCTAAACAGAATCCATTTCATCAGGAGAACAGCCTCACTTAGTCTAGAGGAGGACACTGCCTAAACAGAATCCATTTCATCAGGAGAACAGCCTCACTTAGTCTAGAGGAGGACACTGCTTAAACAGAATCCATTTCATCAGGAGAACAGCCTCACTGTAGTCTAGAGGAGAACACTGCTTAAACAGAATCCATTTCATCAGGAGAACAGCCTCACTGTAGTCTAGAGGAGGACACTGCCTAAACAGAATCCATTTCATCACGAGAACAGCCTCACTTAGTCTAGAGGAGAACATTGCTTAAACAGAATCCATTTCATCAGGAGAACCACCTCACTTAGTCAGAATCCATTTCATCCAGAGAACAGCTTCACTCTAGTCTAGAGGAGGACACTGCTTAAACAGAATCCATTTCATCAGGCGAACAGCCTCACTGTAGTCTAGAGGAGGACACTGCTTAAACAGAATCCATTTTATTAGAAGAGCCTCACTGTAGTCTAGAGGAGGACACTGCTTAAACAAAATCCATATCATCAGGCAGAGACTTGTGGGATTTTGCAAAACCTGGAATGCTTGGTGTGTAATTGGCAGGTCTTTAGTTAGATCAGGTGATATCTGCAGGAAACAGGACCTCCTGGGAAGGTGATATTGAGAAGAAAATAGCAGAAGAGAGGCAAGAGCTTGAGAGAAAATTGAGTGTTCATATAAGCAAGCAAGAATCCCATTTAAGGCCAAGAATCACTGCAGTTGTTAGGCATCCAAAAGAGCATCTATTCACAACCAGTTTTGTGCAGAGAAAGAAAGAGAGAGAGAGCAAACAACCAAGTTTAGAATGGGAGAGTCCAAAAGGATATGTCAAATTTTGAACTCAGTGTTGAGGTGTAATAGGTTTGGTACCACTGTTACCTTACAGGAGTTTGGTCTAAGATTCTCAGTATTTAAAGAAGATGCTTATTTTCACAGAAATGGAAAAATTTCTCTTTTTCATGCAGATTAAAATTCTCTACCCAGTTATAAATCAAAAATTAACAACTTTATCTAGGTCAGGCCATTGAAGCTACATTAAAGTTTTATCCTCATTCACTAAATTTTAATTTTAATGTGGCACATTTGACAAGTCTTGTGAGACTACTTAGAATCCATTGACATCCTTCTGTCACTGGTATCAAAGCCTCATCTTTGAGACTCTTGTTTCCAGATACCTAGCTGTCACTGGATTATTTGGTCTCTGCAATGGTGCCACAACTGATGGCTGCGCAGGCATTCACATGCATGTCCCACATATGTCAGCTAAAGCTCACACACCACAGAAATAAACAGCTTTACCTCTAGAAACACAGATTTCTATGTAGCCACATAAAGGGGAAGCTATAAATCTTTTTTTTTAATCCCTTCCAGCCTTTTTTAAGTTATTGTAACTGGTTGCTCTAAGTTAAATCTCCACAACAACTCTACAGTTTAATTTGCAAACAATATTTAATTACAGGAATGGCTATGAGAAGCAAAATATTTTCCATATCACTGCCATCATTTTTATGATTATTTATGGTAGAAATGTTGATGCACTATTTGACAAAACTGTCTGTAGACATGGAAGACATCTAATTCTGGAGTAGAAACAGTTACACACTATTTATCTAGTAAGTCAGTTCAGAATTATAGCAGAAATTTAGTGTTCCAGATATTGTGGCCTTTAGCATCTGAGCAATTACCAGGCTTAACTACAGGCCTCTTTCAGAATAATAGTTATGACACATTCATGGAATGTCAAAGTATGTTCACAGATGATGGAAACCTTACAAATGCTGATCCCTGGCCAAAACTTCACTGCCAACGTTTCAAAAAAAAAAAAAAACAAATGGTGAAGTGCATATCTATAAGGTAGGTGTAAAAGGATTCATAGCAACTTCTTGGAAATTAATTTGACCCAGGAAAGAATCCCCAAACTTTTCTTCTGTTCATATTCCCAAGCAGTTGCGAAGGTTTGTGCTCAGATCTCAGACCTGCTGTTAGCATGGCTGTGGCGCAATAGAGGAAATACCCTGTCAGTCAGGGCAGCTGGCTAATCCTGGGCTTGGGTGCACGAGAGAGAGGAAAGATGTAGGACAGAAAGAGACATTCCTAACATATGCAAAATGACAGCAAATGGCAGAATTACAAAGAGATTTTCTTTTCATTTGCAGTTGTGTCCCATAGCACATTCCTACTGCTGCTGTCTTGCTTACAGGGCCCCTCTGACACACTCAGGGAAACACCACTGTCCCTGTGTTTCCCAGGAGGAAAGGTGTTGCACTAGGTCCGAACTCACCAAAGTATTACATTGCCCTGCATTTCTCATCAGAGACCTGAAACTCTTTCCTACTGGACAGCTTTAAAGTCTACTTCTTCCTTCTGGGATTCTGCACATAGGACAAAAGCTTTCAGGCACCAGAGGCTTCTAACAGACACAGGGCTGGGATGAAGGAAAGGAAGGACAAAACACATCCAGTAATATATATTGTACCCAGTTAACATAAGTTGGCAGTGTTCTCACCGCATCTTTGACTTTCAATGCAGCACGCACTCCATTCTGTCCACATCAATATGCACCAATCCTTTAACCTGAATTTACAGACAATGTTAAATGTTTTACCTGTCTCACAGTCACTTGAAGCTTCCTGCACTGTTTTCTCACTTTCCTCCTTCAGAATCGCTGCCTCATATGGGGAAATTGTGTTTCACTTACTTTCTTCTGTGAGAATTAAAGTGTGAAGATAAAACTCCACCAGTGACAAGAAATGCTTCTGCCCATTAGAAATACTGGCCTGGTTCTAGCTAGTCTGGCCTGGTCTTCAGGTGGGAAGACTAAATAATGTAGCTAACAGCAATAAGGCACTGGTAATTTTTCTTAGGAAAAAAATATTTTATTTACATGTGTTTGGTATTGATAATTGACCTTCTAGTTCAAAGCTGAAGTTCTACTCCTGAGCCCAGCCACAGCTAAGTCCCAAGTATTTGTTCTTCTTGACATATTAGGATTACATTTATTGAACTTCAGCTTTGTTTTTAATTGAATGCTGATGCATAATCTTACCACCTATTAGCCTTATTTCTCTTTCCTGTTGCAGATCCTAAGTGTTCCAAGCACCATTCCTCCTTAAAACTAAAGCTCCTGCTTGTTTGCTTTTTCATCTCCTTAGCCAGTCTTCAGATTGCATTTTCCTGAACACCACAGCTATTTATTCAGGAGAAGGACTAAAGGACAGATTCCTTCTGACATTCTCAGCATGCTGCTGTGAAGACTTCTGGCTTCAAGGGCCCATAATAATGGAAGATGAAAGCTTTTTAACAGTTCACCTTCTTGAGTAAATTACTAACACACAAAGTTCAAAATAGGTTCAAAATTCATATTCCCCTCCTCAGAAACTGACATCAACAAAAGCAAAGTAAATGTATCAGGACCACTGAACACACATTTTTCCATTTACATATAGCAGAGAAAAAAAATTACTTTTTTCCAAAGGAGAAAAAGAAGTAAATAAAAAGGCCATTTTATAAAGCCTAATTTCAAGGATATTTCAGTATCCATTCTCCATTATTTGTGCCTGGATTCCTGGATTTATATCTTCCAGCACACAACTCAGCCAATTCTGCAACTTGGCTTCATTAAATTACTCTATACATAATTCAAGATGGAAAAAAATTCTTTTCTTCTTACTTTCACCCTCCCTCTTTACACCTGCAGTCAGTCATAGGACGACATTTTGATAAAGTGGCTCAGTGACTGTTACATCTTCTGACAGTAGCAAACTGAGAAACATTTTTTAAGCATGGCCATTCCTGTGGCTAGGAGCAGGGTGAATTCCAATTTCCATCAGTAAAATATATGTGGGCCACAAGGAGTACACTGGTAGCACAGAGTCCCTTAGGCCATGAAACATCCAAAGCACTCAGAACAGCTCAGGCACTTTGTCCCACTGACCCACATTCACCACTAGTCCCTGCCCATTCAAATATGCTGTTTATACTCCCCTAAGTCCCTGTATCACTTGATGCTTGTCATTGATTAACATTCTCAAATACCAAGGATGTTTCCTAATTCCAAACAGGTAAGGACCTCAAGTGTTACAGCTAGGAAGCGTTTTGATTAATGTTGACCAATATATGCAAAAAAAATGAAGAATAGGGTCATCACTTTCTTTCAGACATCAGATATGGCACTTTGCACCAAGGAAAATCCCCCACTGAGTTTGTAATTGCCTAGTAGAGGAGAAGTAAAAAAGGAACTCAAATCATTTAAAACTCTGCTGATCTGTCATAACATTAACAATTTTCCAACTTTAACACGGCCCTGAACAGAACATAGGCCTAAAAGCAAAAAAAAAAAAAAAGAAAAAACTCCCCAAACACCTTCATCTTCACATTAAGATGGATTTTTGCAATGAATGAATAATCTCTTTCACTTTTAATTTAGACCTACCCATCAACATGGCTGTTCTTATTCACAGCAGCAAAATCCTTGCCACACCACAGCAGAAATAATAGCTGCATCTCTGGGTTCTGTTTTCCCCAAGAATTCACAATGATATTTAAATAAGTCTAGTATGCCATAGGTGCAGCAGACAAGGTTGCTTCTAATGAAGGGATATTTTTATTTCTGTCCCAACTTTATATAACATGAATGGAATTTGCTTGAGAAAGAAAGGATCATTAATAGCATGCCATCTCTCCCCTGCATGCAAGGACTCATGACATCCTTGGACATTTTCAACAGTCATGTTGACATCTATATTCTACCAAGAAGCACTATGTCATTTACTAAACAGCACAGGCAAGAAAGTAACCTTGGTGTTTCCATAATACATGATGCAGTGTTTTCCTGAGAGAAGCAAAGCAAGAAATGCATCTACTGCCAAGTAAGTCAAGAACTGAGGAAAAACCATCATCTTTTTCCTGAGTGCCTCTGCAAGACCCAGCACAATGGGATATCACTGCCTGCCTCGTGACTGGGACTCTGATCCTGCTGCCACACTGGACCACTGGGTCTCCTCTCCTACATGGCAGGGAAGTAAATTATAGACTGGGGAAAGCTTTATTGAGTAAAGCTTCCCCAGTCTAATTCCACAGTTCAGTCTTTCAAAAGGACCTCAGTGAGATGCCCAGACCATGTGCTGTTATGGTAAGTGCTGGGTGTTCATGCCCCCAGGGCCTGCCCGACTGCTCCTGCCACACTTTCCACAGCAATGTTTTAATTCAGGATCCAGAGGAGGTTCCTCTGCAGAGCTATCTGAAACTAAGTATGTGTGCTTTCCAAGTTACTTTTTGAAAACAAATGCAGGTATCTGCAGTCTTATTATTCATAAAATGGTATAGAAAAATTAATTACAAGTGACATAAGAAGCTAAGTTATTATATTGTACTTAGAATCTTCACCCTTTTTGTGGACAGCCTCCAAGTGTACTTAGATTTCTTTAGGTGAAGCTCTGTAGCATATTCAGTAATTCTACCAAAGAGATCATTTGGGATGCATCAACAAATGCAACTATGAAAATAGAGCCTACCTTTCAAGAGAGTTGGCAGCCAGCTGTGATGGAAGACATAGGTAGAGGCATCTTATTGTAATTCAGATCTACTGAAAACCAAACAGAAAATTAAGGAATGAACTAAAAAAGGACCTTGATGTGAAAATGTCTGTTTAGCCACCCCAAAAAGAACTGTTTCTCTGGTTTCAGACATAATTTTTATGCCAAGCTTATTATTTCAGTCTTATTAAAGTGTTTGGAGTTCATCTTAAAGCCACCATTTAGAGCTGCTGTATTCAGAGGTAAGTGATCACTAATCAGAGAGGAAGATGAGAAATATTACATAACTCAGGGTAAGGATCTCTACAGCAGAGGAAATTTTGGAACTAGCCAGAACTTGCAAGGAGAGAGTAAAATAAAAATAGGACCTAGATGACAGGCTTTTATTGATACAGATGTTTTACCTTTTCACTGTCCATTTGTGAAGAGATAAAAAATACACCAGGTCCTGAAGAAAAGGCTGTCTTGAAGTGTGTAATGAGCACTGCCAGGAGGCAAGAAGTTTCTTCCAGGACCTGGTTTCCAACACCTTAAGGTTGCAACCCACTGAACCAGGAGAGGCTCTGCCAGCAGGTGCACTATAGAGGTGAAAGAACAGAAACACATCATCTGAAACGTAGGGCACCTGCAAGACCCTGAAGCTCTTTGCTCCAAACTTCCTGAGATAACCTTGCTGAGAAAACACAAAGGCCCTTTAAACTGCCTTTCATGGCTTATGTGCCATTCCATATAGCCAAAATGAAGAACACATTCTGAATACCATGCAACCTCAAAATAATGTTCAAAATAATACCCCTATTATTATAAATAAGACACACCCCTGAATTCTACTGAAGTTAATATGATTTTTCAGTTCGAATTTTGAATGTTATGAGCTTTTATGATTGCTGAACTCAAATAAAAATCCATGCCAAAAAGTCCATAATATTACAAGGAATCTAAGTCTAATAATCTTTTTAAAATCAAGCATGTGTTTAAAATTGTGTAACTTATATCAGAGTTAGAGCTGAAAAAACAAACTACTTAACAAAAAGTAGGTTTATGTCACAGTTGGAACACAATAAATACAGTTTATTCAGAGCAACCAGAAGTGATTTTTGTCCAGGAATATCTTATTTCTATCAGTATAACTGTGTTGTGCATCACTTCCATGTGTGTGTAACAGCAGCTCCCAAACTGTGATCATTCTACTCATTTATACTACAGTGCACAGATAAGTGATTAGCTCCTCATTTCTCTGATTACAGTAGGTAGCAAGAAAAGAGGTGTGAACAGTATGTTGCTAATGAAAAAATGTGGGTGCCAAGACTGAATTGCAATAATTGTAATATTTGATATTAAGAAGATGAGGGAAAGAAATTACTGACACACTTTCTCTCAGTCACCATACTGATAGGTAAGCTGCTCAAGACTTATGTATGAGAGGCTTAATACAGCTAATAATAAATTATAATGAAGCCTGAACAAGGATATATGAAAATTACTGTGTCCACATGACATTTCGTACTGCAGGAAGAAAGGCTGAGTCAGCAGGAGGCTGGAGAGCTGTAGTTATGAAATGAAAATGAGCTTTTCAACTCAAGGAACATCAGAGAGATGGAGTTCTAACTCCCAGTGAAAGCCAGCAGGCAGAGCACATAACCCACCTGGCCCTGTACAAAGTAAGAAAAATGCAAGCCCTCTCCCAGTGCCATGCCTGGACTGGAACAGTATGCAGAAAACATATTTATTGCAGCTCTGTGCCACATTATCTCCAGGGCTTCAAGCCTCTACTGCAGGGTAGGATAGTTAGCTTTCCTATTAAACATGGCAGGATACAGCTGGAAGCTGAAGCAGAAGAGATTGTGTTTAATGAAACTTCCCCAGGTCTTACACTTCAGTGGTGTATTAAGACCTAAAAGCATTTTAACCAAAACCTTGGACTCTTTGGTAGAATTCAAAATACAGACCTTGTGGTCCAGCTCAGCAAAGGAGTGATGCAGCAGTCCATCACTGTTGAGAAATACTTTTTGCCAGGTGTCTGAGTACAACCCTTGGGATGACTAATGCTCTACTTCAGTTTGAAAATCCCAGCTCCACTGGTATTTTAGCTGGGAACAGGAGTGTGCTTTTGGAGAGACTCTCCTGAGCATTTCCCATTACATCATTTTTCTTTTCAGTGCAGGGCAATCTCAGAGCACAGACTGAGCTCATTTGGGATGGAACCAAACTGAGGTGCCCTGAGTGGGCTCCATTGCTCGTGGGCACTCATTCAGCAGGGTGGAAGTGCATCTTTGAGAGGGTGTTAGTGTGGATGTTGAGTCTCCTGCATTCTCTGCTCACCTGTGCAGGATCAACCCCCTGGGAATACAGACACACAACTGTGCACCCTACATACACCACTACTGCCAGCGTGCACATCCCAACCAGGAAGTTAGGAAAAAAGAATTCTGAGATGGAAATTGTCTCTTTAACTGAAGTGAATATTTGAACAAATGGGTATTTGCAAAGTTACTAATATAAGCCCCTTTGTACAACTTTACAGGGACAGGGAATATTAGAGCAACCAAGGGCATTCAGACAGACTAGACAAGCATATTGTACCTATGAAATGCTCTTCATCATTACTGCAAGCACTAGTGCTTGCATACAAGGCATGTAATTCTTGTCATGTTGTCTGTAGCATCATGACAGAGCTTATAGTTTCAGGAAGGATGTGGGCTGAAGATTAATTCATTTCATATGCATTCAGATATTTTCATTTTTTCATTTTCTCCCATATGAAAGAGACAAAAAGACAGGCAGCTTTGAAGGAAAAACCTTTTTCATTTTAAACATTCTTTCCTAAAATTTAGTATTTTCTCTGAAATAGCATATTGGTCTTCCTTAAAAGAAGATTTGAATAGTGAATAATAAATAAAATAAAAATATTTATTTCTTTAATAATGAAATGTTGGAGCAATTTTTAAATTTCTTTCCTTTTTTGTTGTTGTTATTACTCGATTTTCCATTTTAATGAAAAACTGATGCTTGGAACCAACAAATAGGCATGCATCTGTTGAATAATGCTAATTCATATTCAAACTGTGCTACCTAATTACAATGCATTTTTCATGGTACCATCACAGATAACCATAGATGATTCTTGGTCAGTCACAACTTTCTTAATTAGCAGGAACTTAACTATTATATTTTTTGACTTTTCATGGATTGAATAGGGTATGCTCTCCAGCTCTCATGATCAAATATAGTCCCTCCCCAAAGCATAGGATTAAAGGCATTATATTGATCAAATCACAAGCAGACATCTTTTTGCTTTGCTCTGCAAATGTAGAAATGAAATATTCACAAACCAAATGTATTACAGTGAACAAAAAACTGACTCAGTCCTGGAAAAGCAAAACACAATGTATCTGAGGAATTTCACCCTAAAAAGTTTCCTTCTCGAATAATTTTAAGAGTATTTTTAGATATTAGTGTAGGTGTTGGGGAAAAGCCCACATTGCTTTAAAGTCTGCCTTTTGTTTAAAACACCATTTCAAGAGATGACGTTATGCAATTAGAAAGAAGAAAGGGAAAGAGTCTAAAACCCAGTGATTCAACCCAGCTATAGTAATAGAATTTCACACAGTCTGTAGAAGGTTCAGTCTCAGAAAGCTTTAGAAATACTCTCAGGTATATAGTTTAGTAGATCATTGAGATTTATGTTCATATTAGATGAAAATATCAATCTAAATCTTTCTTTCTAAACAGGTTTAGACTAAATTATTCTCTTTACAAGTAAGTCTCAATCCATATGTCTACACGAGTGTCTTAAATACCAAGTCCTAAAATACAGGAATCTTAAATGGATGTTTTTGCTACCTGCCTTAGATTAGCTGCAGGCCTTTGTGTCATGCAGTGGGCACTGAATCAAATAAAAATTCCATCTGTGTCTAGTAAAGAGGCTGAGGTACTGGAAGGATACTCTCCACAAAAAAGGAATAGTACAGCAAAGAAAACCCAACATTTTTTCCACAAACCTTAGAGACTGTTTCTGAGGGAGAAAACACTGTTTACTTTCAGTGCTGCCTGCAATCTTTAGTCCTCTGCTTAGGACTGCCAAAAATTTTATACATACCAGGTCATATCAATAGGACTTTCCAAAACAATATCATTTTTCTGAGAACAGCCACTAGCAGATATTGGATGGGAGTGGAAGGAGAGAGAAGGCACACAATCATACTTTGTTCTTATATGAACATACTTTGTTCTCATATGCCTTCCTCACTTCTGGGAGTTTGGAGAACTCCCAACAAGGAGGTTACAGCCACAATATGGGGCTTAATAGGCTGCCAGCCATCTTCTTCCCATTAATGACCGTGGCCTGCTTTTAACCCAGTTCTATTTTGCACACTGACAAACTCAGACTTCGGTTTCTGGATGAATTCTTGGTGTGGTTTAAACAGCTTTCATGGGGTATCCCTTATCTCCAGATGTGTGAGAAGCAGTTAAGGGAGAAAGGGAAAGAGGGAGGAGAGGACTGAAGGAGATCAAATCTCTGTCTCAATGGGCTTCAAATCACAGAGGCTTTCTGATCATATCAGAAAATTTTTCCACTCTTCTCTGTGTGTACTTACCTGGACACCATCATCTATGTTATTTAAAGTCTGTGTAAAACAAGATGGTGTAAATTTTTGCCCAGGCTTCCAGCTAGAGCCTCTATTGCAATATATCAAAACATGACCTTTATCTCTCAGGAAGGCATGACTTTGCAAAATTTTTACTTTTTGTAGCATAGGTCTGTTAAGGAAAGAAAATTGCACAACTAAACTAGAGATTATTGTGAAAAGACAGTCCACTGGGACCTTGGGGCTACTCACTAAACATGGTAAACAGGCTACAAGTCAGATTTATTCCAATGGAGCCTGCATAACCTGGTGGCAGCAGCCAAATGGAAGATTTAATGTCTTCTCATATATTCAGACCAGAAATCTTCACACTGCACCACAGATACTCCTAAGAGGTCTTTTAGGATGGCAGAACCTTAACAATGAGAAAAACAAGGCTTTTGAATTTTACCTTTTTATTTTATTTTAATCTGGCTGAAGAAGCTCACAGCCTTTTTTTAGTTCCATTCCTCTACAGCTTAGTAGAGGTAACAGAAATGACAGGGTGGCAGGAAGGCAGATAAATTGGCTACATTAGTTCACATTCCAAAGAAATAGCAAAATTTCTTTCATCAATTTATGTACTGACAGGCCACTCCAGCAGCTGGCACATCTCTACTAAGTCCAGAGTGCTACCTCTAAACAATATTTTACTATTAAGATTACAAAGACCCAAAGGTCAAAAATTAAAGATTAAAATACTTTTGGTAATGACAACAACATACATATTTAAACTTCATTCCAAATGCAACAGGGTAATTATTTGCCTATGAAGTCCTAAGGTTAGATATTTTTTTTCTTTTACTAGCAATACTAGGAGTTGTGGGAACACGTCCATGTGTTTTAACGTTATCAGTGCGCCATATCTATTCACCTGTCAGGTGCTGCACCATATTTAGCAATTCCTGTCAGCTCCTTCACGACATTCATCACTGGATTGCCATTTTTGCCTATTCCTGAATACCCTGCAGCTGCTTCTCTGAAAGTGTGAGTCATCCAAAACTGTTAAATCTTAAAGCCAGTCTCAGTTTGGCTCCCAGCAAAATCATCACATATGACAAACCATCTACACTTGTGTGGAGGTGTTCAAGGGACTTAAAGTGAAACCCTAAAGTGTTGTGGGGAGGCAAAGATTCCATCACCTGCACACTTTGCATGGTGTGGAAGCTCAATAACTCCACTGTAATCTCCTGGGGGCTAACCAGGAAAGTCAGTCAGTACCACATCATAAGCTGAAATTCAACTGTGGTGAGGCATCTATCCCTTAAAATAGGCTTGATAAGCAAGAAGAATCCCATGCCCTCACCCATCGCAAATTCGACATGATCAGCGCTCAAGCCATGCTGATGTCACCATTCTCCTGTACACAGGCCTCACAGAATCACAGAAAATGGCAAGCTGGAACAAACCCACAAGGGTGATCGAGTCCTGATCCCTCACAGAACCACCCCAGGAATCCCACCACATGCCTGAGAGCATAGTATAAATGCTTCTTGAACTCTGTCAGGCTTGGTGCTGTGATCATTTCCCTGGGCAACCTGTCCCACTGCCCAACCACTCTCTGGGTGAAGAACTTTTCTAATACCCAACCTAAACCTCCTCTAACACAACTTGAGGCAATTCCTTTGGGTCCTGTCACTGAGAAGAAATCAGGGTCTGCCCTTCCTCTTTCCCTCATGAGGAAGTTGTAACTGCAGTGAGGTCTCCCCTCAGTCTCCTCTTCTCCAGGCTGAACAGACCAAGTGACCTCAGCCGCTCCTCCTATGTCTTCCCCTCAAGGCCCTTCACCATCCTCATGGCCTCCTTTGGACTTTCTCTAAGAGATTAATCCCTTTCTTATATTGTGGCACCCAAAACTGCCCCCAGAATTCAAGATGAGGCTGCCACAGAGCAGAACAGAGAAGAGCATAGCTGGGCAATCCCTTCCCTTGCCTGGCTGGTGATGCTGGGCCTGATGATCTCTCATGATCCCTCATGGCCCTCATGGCTGCCAGGGCACTGCTGGCTCATGTGCAGCTTTCCATCAACCAGGACCCCCAGGTCCCTTTCTGCAGCACTGCTTTCCAACATCTCATTCCCCAGTCTGTCCATACATCTAGGGTTGCCCTGTCCCATGTGCAGAATCCAGCACTTTCCTTGTGTAGTGTAATTTAACATGGTTGGTGATTGCACAGTCCTCTATTTATCAAGGTCTCTCTGAAGGGCCTCCCTGCCTTCCAAGGAGTCAACACCTTCTCCCAGTTTTGTAGAGTTGCTCAGTATCCCGTCCACTCCTGTATCCAAGTCATTTATGGAGATGTTGAAGAGCATAGGGCCGAGGATGGAGCCCTGTGGAACTGCACTAGTGACAGGTCCCCAGTCTGATGTCACCCTTCACTGTAACCCTCTGTGCCTGACCCATGAGCCAGCTGCTCATCCATCACATGATGTGCTTATCCAGCTGTGTGCTGGACATTTTGTCCAGAAGGATCCTGGGAGACACAGTATTGAAAGTTTTACTGAAATCCAAAATGATTACATCAACTACTTCCCTTGATCAGCTGGGGGGAGTTATCTTGTCATGTAGTTATATTACACCAGAATCAAAGCCAAATTTAAGATCAAATCTCACCAAACTAGGACAAAACAGCTGTAAGCAGCTATGAATTCTATATACTTAAAATACTATATATGAACACACACACACACACATATATATATATATATGAAATTCCATATTTATGCATATGAAGCTTCTGAGGAAGGTGCCTTCTGATCAATAGAAATACTAAGAATTATTTAAATTAATTTCCAATTAATCAATCTTTATATCATTGAGAAAATATAAAATGGAGCTCAGCTGGACATAAATTGTTCACATTAGGCAGCCTCTTAAATGCTAACTGCAAAAAAATTTGATATTTGGCTGCAGAAATTCTTTCAAACAGCAACAAGAAATAAACAGAAGCAATACATATAGTTATACACATATGGGAACAAAATTGCAAAGTTATACACTGACATTTCATCAATCATTTGCTGTAAATGGTGCATTTTTAAGATTGCCAGAGATTATCACCAACTGCCTGATGTTCAGTGCCTTCCCCTACAATGATGTTCTCAGAGGCTGTTTGAGTTTTGCTTGGGGAGGTCCCAGGAGGTAATTTTATTTGGTTTCAAATTTTTCTCTCCTGTAGAAAATCTGATAGGATATTTCAAGTGGTAAATGTCGATGTTCTATTATTACTTTACATATTTCAGGTTTATAACTGAACTACTGAGTGGCATTAGACTGTTTTGTATGTTTCCAGCTATTACAATTCTTTGCTTCATAAACTTCTGAAAATAATAAAATCTTGTTTTGATGGAGCAGCTTCTAAACATGACCACAAGGTAAAATACCAAAAGCAAACCTTCAGGCTGTTTATGTAAGAACTAGGGGAGTGATTACAAAGTAAAACAAGAAAGTGTCAAGTGTATATCAATCAGTGGCAACATTTTGTATTTATTTATTTATTTTAAAATATTAAAGAAAAAAATTTAATACTTAGAATGTATATTTCAGGCTAGCCCAGTGGACACCACACTTTTATTTCTCCCCTACACAGACTTCATCTCTTTTCCTCCCCTCTTAAAATTCTGATTTCAAAATGATTTTGTCATCTAGGCTATTTTTTATTGTACAAGAATAGAGCTAGGCAGCCAAAGATAAGCTCAACATTTATGTATTCAAATCTGCATTTTGCAGGCATTTCTGCTCTTTTGGCATTGTTACTGTTCCTCAGTTCCTGTTCTTCCTAAGGTGAATTGTAGAGCCTTCCTGCAGCCTGGCACTGGTCAGCCCTGGTCAATGTCCCCTTGAGGTCTAGATGTGGTCAGGGGAGACACTCTCTCCTATGAGATTCTTGCTGGAGAACTGGGGAATATAATTCACCAAAGTCTTGAAAATCTAGAAGAATTACCAAGATTATTAGGAGTCTGGGGCATACCTCTTACTAGGAGAGACTGAGGGAGCTGGGTTTGTTTAATCTGGAGAAGACTGAGAAGGGATCTCATTAATGCCTATAAATATCTCAAAGCTGGATGCCAAGAGAATGGTGCCAGACTCTTTTCAGTAGTGCCCAGTAACAGGATGAGGAGCAGTGGCCAGAAACTAAAACTCAGGAAGTTCCACCTCAACATGAGGAAGAATTTGTTTGCATTGAGGGTGGCAGAGCACTAGAACAGGCTACCCAAGGATGTTGTGGAGTCTCCCTCTCTAAAGATATTCAAAACCCACCCGACACATTCCTGTTGTCACCTGCTCTAGGTGACCCTGCCTTGGCAGAGATTTGGCCAGGATTATCTCCAGAGGTCCCTGCCAGCCCCAGCAGTTCTCTCACTCTGTGAAGAAATGTATTCAAAACTCACAGGATCTCAATAATCACTCGTGGAGAGCTGACAATGGCATCTGTCAGAGCAGCACAGGCTGCCAGAAATCCAGGGCCATGGAGGGCTCCCCATGCTGGGGACAGCAGGACAGGGCCTGCAGCCCGGCCCAGCCTAGCCAGGAGCGGGGCAGCCACAGGATAACGGGGCGGCCCCAGCACAGGCACCTCTCTGGGGCTGGGGACAGGAATGGGCTGGGGCTGGGGCTGGGGATGGGAATGGGCTGGGGCTGGGGACGGGAATGGGCTGGGGCTGGGGACGGGAATGGGCTGGGGCTGGGGACGGGAATGGGCTGGGGCTGGGGACGGGAATGGGCTGGGGCTGGGGACAGGAATGGGCTGGAGCTGGGGACGGGAATGGGCTGGGGCTGGGGACGGGAATGGGCTGGGGCTGGGGATGGGAATGGGCTGGGGCTGGGGACAGGAATGGGCTGGGGCTGGGGACAGGAATGGGCTGGGGCTGGGCTGGGATGTGCAGCTGCAGCTGTGGCTGGCTCAGAGCTCATGGCCGGGCAGGGCTGTGGGGAGCTGGAGGACGGCCCTGCTGCAGCAGCCCTGGGGCAGGGGCTGGCCTGGGGACAGGGAGCCCAGCAGGGGGACGGGGAGCCCTGAGGGGGCTGGGTTGGCACAGGCAAGACTGGGGGTGTCCTCAGGGCCTGGCAGCACAGGGTATTATTAATGTAGCTTTAGGCCAAGGATTAGATAGTGAGGCATAGTCTCCCCTAAGCTGGGTGTTTGGTGACTGATGGGAAGAAGTGTGTCCAAATTAGATTTGCTGATGAATGTTAGGGCCATTTCCAGAGGGCTGTTACTGAGTAAGGCTGATTTGATGTTTTCTGTTTTGCACAGCCTTCTTTCCTCACTGCTGCACTGATGACTGCACTGATCAGCCAGCTCTAGGCATGAGAACAGTGTTTCTGCTGTTCCAGAGTATCTGAGGGGGCAGATTGCTCCAGCCAGCAAAACACATGGCTTGTAGGATGGCTGGTGAGTCTGAGAAAGATACATGCAGGAAAGCAGTTATTGCTGAGGAAAAGTGGGCACAAAGGCAGAGGAAATCTTCTGAAGAGCAGCAGTCCTAAGACCTCCAGGAATACCTTTTCCCTGACAGCACATAAGCAAAGCCCAGCTTCTTAGTGCTTTTCCTCCTTGCTCCCCAACCAAGATCATAGAATCCAAGATTCACCAGATGGATTAGGTTGGAAGGCATCTTTGAAGGTCCTATAGTCCAGCTCCCCTACCATGGCCAGGGACATGTACCATTAGATGAGGCCACTCAAAGCCCCATCCAACCTGGCCTTGAGCATCACCAGTGCTGCGTCCCTGTAAGCAGTAATGCTGCCTGGCACGGACTCAGTTCTGGCTCTGGGTTGGTCTGTTCTTGACTGCAAAGTTTACTTATTAACTCAACTTCCTGGTGAAGTGTGAAGCTATTGGAATTGCTCCAAACTTATGTTCTCCTACAGATCATTAAAATGGCCACTAGTAAGAAGCGAGATGCAACAACAGTGGATCTACAAAGAGAAACAAGTTGGCACCACCATGAGACAGAAAACTATCCAACTGGATAGATTCTGAATAAACTACTGAGTTTGTACTTTTATAGGAGTTAGAAGAAAATATACAGGAAAAACAAAGAAACACTGATATGTCAAGAATCTTTAATGCTAATTTTGCATTCATTTTCAGCAAGACTCCTAAGGGTCTTGTACATATCCTCTATCCTCACATCTTTTGAAATTATGTTTGCAAGCATGAAATTTAATATAGTAATGGTGCCAAGTAAAGAAAGCAGTGTCTCCTTATGTGCCATATGATAATTTACATGCAGCTTAAAGAGGGAAGATATTCTCCCATTGTTCAATTAAATTTTTATTCTGGTGTTAAAAGTTCAAGAAGTCTAGCCAACTTTTAAAAACAGTTGAGCTCACTTCAATTCACTCTTCCTCTCAACTTTATACTAAATAACATGCTTTCCTATTAAGCCTGATGGAATTTCAGAGCACTCAGAGTTGGTTTTTTTGCTAAAATAAATGAAAGTGTTAAGCTGTGGGCATATTTTGTCAGATAGGTGAGTCACCTTGTGGTTCTGTCAGACACCAGAACTATAGAGTAATGTACATCACTAACAGTGCAGAAATCAGAAGTGGAGGACAGCATTTTACAGTTCGGTTTGGTTTGTTACAGTCATTTTATATAAAAGCCACTGAAATAGAAAATAAGCAAGTAGCTATTTAAAGAACCTTTTCAAATTCCTACAGACCTGGATGAATTTTACAAAGACAAAAAAGTTTTCCGCAGATAAGCACCCGAATTTTTATATACTTTTGCTGAACTACAGCAGTGTACCATGGTAGTTTTCAGAGACATCTCTCCTCCTGAGGTTTCTAGGAAGATTCCCAGGCACAGCTCCATAATGGTGCATGACTTTATGCACAAAATTAGGCATCTGTTAATTAATGTGCGGTTGCTTTTATCACAGAAAGTTACCAGAAATTTCCTAACAAGATAAATTGAAAGCAAAACAGCACAAAGAAGTAACTGAGTTTAAGAATATCAAGAAAGAAATATGATGATTGAGACTGCTCATGCTGCAACAGAGACAAACTTATTTTGTTTCCTGCAGAAATAAGATTCCCATCATTCAGCCACAAAACACAAGACTGCATTGACAATCTGCCTTAGTTTTCCTCAGTGTAACCTTTTGCACATTATCATTTTCAGCTTAAAATTACCTGAACCAAAGAGGCCCCAAATGCAGGCACCCTCCTGAATGCTTTTATCAGAGAGAACAGCTTAGAGGTTAAAATAGTTCTGGCAACCTTAGTTTTCATCCAGATACTCAGAGCAAATTTTTAATCTGCTCCCACTTTTCCTAAAGAGAAATAGCTTACTGCATGCAAGAACTTTTTCCCAAACTTCTATGCACATTAAGTAACAGCCAATGTTCCACATTTTAAAATTTTGCAGAGTAGAACACAAACTCCAAAAAGTCTACAGTCTAATCAAAAAGACAGAGAAGATTATTTTCAGAAGAACACTTCAAAATATAAAGAACTAACCAGAACTCATGGTTTTTCAAAGTCCTTGGCTGAAAGAGACAGTTTCTGTATATTTTATATAGATACAAAAAGGAAAGGGAATTCTAATGTAAGAAGAGAGTCTGCTGAGAGGAAGGGACAGGTTGTTCTCAGCAGGCTTGAATATGAACAAACTCACAGGCAAGCTTTGAACCTTACCTTGTAATTGGTGTTGATATAAGAAGAGTGACTGTGTGCAAGAAAGGAAGACGATGCCCCTGTCCCTGAGGCTTGCACTTCAAACCTGATTGAGAGAAATTTTTCCCTTGGTACAATCACTTCTACTTCAGTGAAACTCCAGCATAACGAGCATTTTATATGCACTGCAGAGGGACCAGAATACTAATTTCTAAATGGAAATTGATAAACATCTTCCTCTATTTAGGCTTGTGGGTATGGCAGAGAAGGCAGGCATGGATGGAACTCCAAATAGAAATGCCTCTGCAGAGATTAAAGCATTCAACATCCAGTAAATACACAAGTCCTTTACAACAAATAAATCCCAAACAACAATTTTTTCTGGTACCAGAACATTCATTCACAGAAAGATCTTTTAAAAGTCATCACATTTGATTTTGCTTTTGGATAGCTGAAAAGTTATTATATCCCAAAAGGCAGAAAATATTTGAATAATAAACTCCTTACTATAACAAGATGATTATGTATAAATATTTGCCTATCACAACAGTGTGCTTGAACTATTGCATCTTTAAAATTGTATTAGCTATCCACATATGTCAAACTGGAAGTGAGATTAATATAAGCAAGTGTCTCATTAACTTCCCTTCCTGCACTGGGAAAATGAGCCATGAACAAATTTCAGAAGTTATGAGGGTTAATTTGGATAAGCAGACAAAGTGTTGATATTTGCCTGATTTATCTCTTGAGTCTGAACCATAAACCTCATAAGCCTGAAACTCTACTTAATTTAGCAATGTTCTCTTGATTTTTTAGCTCAGGCCGAAATAAATGGGAGTTCATGGCATTCTTGTGCCTCGGGTAGGGGATGTACAGGTCTTGAAAGTTTGGATTTTTTTGTAAAAGATGTTTTTTATCAGCAGAAGTCACTTTTCTGCCTTGCCAGTGTTCAGGACAGAAAATCACATTTTTAGTGAACCTTTTCTTAATTTTTAGAATGGTGGTATCATGAATGATATCTCTTTTGCCTATTTTGAAAGCCACAATCAAAAGATAGACAAGGAAGAGCTGGTAGCCTCATTTTTGTGTGTTATATAATGACTGTTCCCCATTCTCTCAAAAAGTTAATCTTACACACCTCAGGCTATTGACAGACATAAGTTTCTCCTCCTTCTGAGCACCTACACAGGCATGTTGACCATGAGACATATTGGTAATTCTAATGTGAGTATGTCATCCTTGCTTTCGTCTAGTGTGAGGGGTTCAAAAGATGGTTGGCAAGACACTGCAGGAATCAATCCCTTCAGTTTGGGGAAGGGAAAGATTACTTTTAGCTCTGATCCTGAGAGAGGGAAGAAGGAAGACCCTCCTTTTGGGACATGTGCTAGAGGGATGGATGATGGCAACAGCAGGAAGCAAAATGATGAATGCAAAATTCACAAGAGACAGGACTGCAGCTACAGCACATTGGGGGCAGCGGGCAAGACACAGTTCAGGAACTGGCTCTACTTTCAGACTGTGAAACCAGACTCATCTGATCCCCCTCAGTGTTCCAGCAATCACAGGAACTTCCCTCTGTGTTTGTTTCCAAGACGTTCAAGACTGTTTCTGTTATATTGTGTATGATCCCTTCAGACCATGAACAGCTCTGAACTGAAATACACTAGTAAAATTACCACTGACAATTTAAAGACACTCAAGTTTTATCAGCAGCAGTAAAAAGAAATATGTCCATCTAAGTCTGTAAGGTTATGTTAGTGCTAAAATAGATTGCAAACTTACAGACTATTAAAGAAAACGGGTTTGTCTTCAAGATACTTTTTTTTCCTCAGAAGGAAAGAACATCCTCTTCACCATACAAACACATCTACTGGCAAAGGACAACTGGAAGCAGTTACTTTTGATAGATTTACCTGAATTTATATGAGTAATAACAGTTTCTCACAGAATGAGCTTTGCACCTGTCATTCACTTCTGCCCTGGTAGCAACCTCACCTCTGTTCTAGGCTTGGTAACTTTTTTGAAAATGATGTAAAATGTATTTGACAGTAACCACTACTTCTGTTTAAAGCCAGCAGCAGTCCATCCATTTCATGCCCAAACATACAAGGATTGTTAGCACACAAGTGACAGAGCAAATAAAATTATCCTATAAAATTCAGTCTTAAATGGATGGTAATTATTTAAGATGTCCCAGGGCACTCTGTGGGCAATAAGCAAATAATGAAAATATCATTGCTTCCCAAAGCATATATTTAAATTCCAGTATCTTGTCTTAAATAAACTAACCAAGCAACAAACCAGAGAAGAAATGTGCTAAAAGGCAAATAGGAATTCCTCTGCCTTCCTATCAGGATGACAGTAAGCCTTAAATGAAGAAGGTTCATCTCTTTTTGAGAAGAATTTAGTGTTTTTCTACCAAGTAATACATATAAGCTTGCACTTGACTGAACATACATTTTTCATCTTCATGATGAGTTATGCAGAAAGAAAAGACAGATTGTGCATATGTCTTTCCTTAATAAAATTTTATATTTACATGAATATTTTCATGGCTTAAGCCATTTCTTTCAGATGTCTTCAGTTAAACAGTCCTGTTGTCTCTTCATTCCTTTTGCAAATTAGGCTGTCACTAGGTCATGCCTTGCTGTTTAGTTATTTTTAGCCTTCCCATTACACCTGGAGATGTTTGCAGCTAAAGTGCTGCCATCTGGAGTTGTTAATGGCATGCTGGTGGAAGTGTAATCACTGCATGACTTTGTTCTGCACTTCCCCAGGGTGCAAAAAAATGTGATACACATTTAATTTATGTTAGTTTGGGCTTACAGCTGCTCATCATCAAGTGTGATAATATATACAATTTGGTGTTCTCCTTCAATGTCTTGCCATCCAAAATTACCTTTGACATATCAACAGTTCCTACCATAACCAAAATATACCTGTACACGCTAAAAATAGCTTTAGGTGAAGGCTGTTCAATTTTTCTAGGAATTCCAAATCTAGGAGCCTTAGAAATCAAGATGCAATTATATTCATCTTAGTAGGAGATTCCTCTCTTGTTTCTACTGCCACTGATTTTGGGATGGCAATTTATCTCTGCTTTTCACACACTTTAAGCTGCAGAAAGGAGATTTTATCTACATTATCTGATTTGTCTCTGCTACGTGATTGCAGAAAATGATGTATTATTGTCTTAGCTGTAGCAATTTATAAACAAAGAACCTAAATTCTGCCTTCCAGCCAGGGGCTGTTTAGGCCTGGGAAAGGACATTATCATGTAGGTGCTTTGCTGTTTAATTTGTTTTTGTTTGTGGGTCTTTTAATGACAGCATTTTCCAGGGTACAATCAAAATCATGCTCATATTCAAAATAAATGGAGGGTTTTTTCCATATGAACACATTATTCTGACTCAAAGGAGACTTGGCCTCCTAACTGGGAAAAAGAAGTCTGAATTACAGAAGAGGAAACAAGAAGAGCTTCAATAGGCATGTAACTGCATAATTCATAGAAAATGAAACAATAGACGCAGCACAGAAGACCTTTGAGCTGCTGAGCAGCATTACCAGTCTCAGCTCTTGGCATTGCTCAGATGTATTCTGCCTAAGCTTCTCACTTTGGGAAAGAAATCATTGATTTTCACATAGAAGCTTGACTTAGGTCCACAGACTACTCCACTAAAGAATGTACCCCTAGCTTGGGCTCCATCCTCACAAGCTCTCTTCTTGGGCACCAAGCACCCAAAATGCAAGTCAAGCCAGAGACAAGACTCACTCATTGTCACTCTAATGTGGGAGGTCTGCATGACTCTTCTCTCAAGGCAGTCTTGCAAAGAGCCTAGAGGTGGGAGAATTGCTTGAGTGTAAATAAATGCCAGTTATGGGGAAAGCTGATGTTTTACAGAAAGGAAGGAGCCTTCTCATCCCAGATAGGGAGCAGGAGGATTTTTCTGAGTTAACAGACTCACACAGATCCTCTCTCACATTAATGTTGCCCAAGCAGGGGGCACAATAGTATTCCTGATGAGGCTGGGGCCTCCTTTTCAATGCCACAGAGGCATCCAGCTCTTGGTGATTTCAGTCTCTACCCTTAGGAGGCAATGCCACCCAGGGGGTTACAGGACCTCTTCTTCTCCCCACTCACACAAAGTGTATTCATTTGAGAAGCACTGCAGTGTAAAAGCAGCGCAGGAATGAAATCCCAATGCTTTAGTCTCAGGGCAAACAATAAAAAACTTGCCTGAGATTAGACAGTTTTGAAAGGCAGAGCATGTTGTTAGGCAGCCAAGCTGGAAAACCTTGACTTCTGACTTTTATACTAAATGCACATGTTTGACAAATAACAATTTGAGAATTTCACTTCGTGTATAACCCACATGTTTGAGTCACATAAAACTCTAAATATCAACCACTCTGAGGGACGGGTAGTGGACATGTGTGGATGGCAGGGGATGTACATTTTTCTAGATCCGATGTTGACGCAGTTGCAAATTTCCATATTGCATTACAGCAAAAGGCTGTAATTTGTCACAGTCACGCAAAACAAATTTGCAAATCTGTCTTAGCAGTATTTTTCCTAAACAAACTTCTAGTATCTCTCAAATCTGCTCTATATCTTCCATATTTGCCCAAATGCTCTAAGGTTTTTTTTCTAGCTCTATGTTCCTTACATTTATTTTTTTTTAATTACATCCTATATACAAGTAAGATTAGAATACACTTGAAGACAACAGAAAAAAAACATTAATTGTTTGAAACAGAGATTGCTTCATTCAGATTGGTGGGAGGATAAAGGCTACTCTGATGATCTGGTTGTCCATTGAGATGAAGGTGTTGAAAATGCAAGTGAAAATGTGCTAATGTTAATATTCTGCCAAGAGATAAACAAATAAACTGATTTTTATATTAGAGGATCTTACATCAGGAGAATGCCTGGAATGGATGTATGGAGGGAGCCTTTATATTTTGTTCAATATTTACATACCATAGCTAAAACAAGGAAACAACAAAACGAAACAAAAAAAAAAAAAAGAAGGAAAGACAGAAAAAAATAGAGAAGAGAAATTTGGAGGCTGTTCCTGTTACTAGAGTAGCAAGTTCTGAGCTAATGGAAAGAAACATCTCTGGCTGAACTTCATTTTCCACATTTGCAAAACACACATCTGTAAGTCTACTATCTTTGGACCGCAGCTGCTGTGCTTTGCACTGCAGGCTTAGCTGAAAGAAAAGAAATGAAATGCTTCTTTCTGGGAAAAAAAGCAGGTACAGCCTCTTAACAGAACACACCAGGGTGAGAAGATTGTGTTATATGACCAGTCACAAACTTTGGCTTTATAAGTTCAATGTGAAAACTTCTAGTTTGTTCTTACTGTATTCTTAGGTTGGTATTCTTGAAGGAGGGAAACTTATAGATTCCCTTCTAGGCATGATTTTGGGCCAGCTGTAAAGTTTTTCATAGATGAATTGTCAGCAGGATTATTCTCCAGTGTGATCATATGTTTCACACAAACATAAGGACAGTGTGACCACTATGGTTTTATTTAAGTTTCTTATATAGATTTTATAAAAATCTAAGTGCAAGAAGGCAATGTAAGATGCCAAATTGCTTCTACTATTCCTTTAAAAAACAGGGAAAAGTTTTATTTGCCAGGTTGAAACAATAACCTTGTGAGAAATATTTACTAATATAAGCCATCAGAGAATAGAATATTCATAATAATTGGGAACTTAATAGATATCTGGCAGTGCTTAAGCAACTAATTTATCTAAAAAAAAAAAAGGCAGATCAACTAGGGTCACCTCTCCAGTGAAATAAGTGCAATCTTTTCCTTAATACATATTCAAAACTAAAGTCTTTAAGCATCACTTTGCTTTAAAAGAATGTTTTGACAGAAAAAAGGATTTTCTTTTGGGCTAATTTATTTCAAGATTGCAACTATTGTTGGTTATAAAGAAAATAAAGGAATGTCTCCTCAAATACTCTGAAGAAAAATCTAAATTGTTGAAAATACTTTTTACGCTTTCTTAAAAAAAAAAAGAAAGACTAATATATCTCAGGGTATGGGGTGCAGGTGCCCAGGAACTGTCAGGGGCGATGTCTCTGAGGAGCATCCAGGCCTTTCCCTGGCTGTCAGATACAGCAGCTTCCAGGCAGGAATGAAGGACTGAATTTGAGCCTGGAAAATGCTGTGGAGAGAGCAAGTGTTTTAATTTTGTATTTGTTTCTCATTACCCAAATCTGCTTTAATTGTCGATAAATCAAATTCATTTCCCTGCAGTCAAGTCAGTTTTGGTTGTGATGATAACTGGAGAGATCTTCCTGTCTTTATATCCACCCAGAAGCTTTTTCATCTAATTTCCTACCCCTGTCCTGTTGAGCAAGAGGAGGGAGTGGCTGGGTGGGCATCCAGGTGCTGGCCAAGGCATTGGGACCCACCATACTCTGGGTGGAGAAACCAAACACCTCCTGCTGTCACCTCCCAGCTACCTATCCTATCACACCACACCACAGGTGTGTCTTATCCTGCTAGTGCAGGCTGAGGTCACAACAAGCAGCACAAACCAGTCCTATGGCCAGACACCTCCAAGGAAAGTAAATTCCACATTATTATCAAGAAACAGCTAGTTTTTATTTCTGCACCATGAGAACCACTGATAGATGAACTATTTTAAACCACACAGAGGTCAATACAACAGAAGTTAAAATTCAATGCTTGTTTTACAAAGTTAGTGAGATACAGAAAAAAATCACTACTATGATAAGCAGCCTTTTCTACAAATAAGTATTATTTTAAATTCTATAAAGCACTAAATAGGGAACACAAAGCCATCTACTTCCAGGCATGTGTGCTAACCTTAGTAAATAGACAAAAGGGTACAATTTCATTTGGGTCTAAGATATGTGTATGTGCTACTACTACATAGTAGCAAATTAAAAATAAAAGTGCTTCAAAAACTTTTGCAACCCACAATCCTTTTGAGCTACTTTACATACCTTGGGGGAGCACTAAGCTTTAACAGCAGAAGGACATCCAAATTCATTGAAACATGAGCAGAAACAGTACAAGGTCAGCAAGGCAAGGTGGAAGGTAGATTTCTCAATTAGTAGGGGGAAAATGTATTTTCTTCAGTAGAGGTTCTGTTTATATCTTGGTTGTTTTTTTCACAGTACTTGCATTCTTCTCCACCTAAAATCATGTTATTTCTCTTTTTAAGGTTGCTTAATCAAATTTCCTCTTGAAATAATGTCTACTTATTGCTAATACATACAGTTTGCTACAGTATTCCCTTATGTGAACTAAAATGCTTCACTTCAATGCCTTGTCTGCAAGTTTCCAAGTCCACTTGTCATCTTCATAGTATGTGACCTCACATTTTTGAAGCAACTAGTCTTAAACCACGGAGAGGTATCAATCTATAGCATTCCTTCAGTATATTTCATCCCACTGTGAGATGCCCTCCTAGCCTCAATTTATCTATGCTGTCTAATATACTACAGCCTGTAGCTAGGTCTGTCTAATCTGTCTTCATAACTCATATCCTCACAGTCCTAAGCACTCATACAATTCTTCACTGCAGCCTCTTCAATCTTGACAGCAGGTTTTTCAATATGGGAAAGAATTTGCTCACAGCATTTAGAAGATGGGTGAAACTCAAATTACATTATTATAGATTTTATCATAAACTACAGACTCATTGGAAATTGTTTGAATTACTCAATTTTTTGCATATTGTTACAAAATTTAATAAAGATAAAACTATTAGAGTTCAGTTGATAGTATCTTTCAAACATTTAAAGGGAAGTAAGAAACTATAACTACTGCAGACAGTGATTTCTTCAGTAAGAACAATCAAGTGGATTTTTTCAAGTGGATTTTACTCGTGTGGTATCCATTTGGGAATTTGCTCCAAAAAAGTCTTGCAAAAGATACACATATATGACAGTATGAAACTCTTAGAAAACTGACTAATTTGTGTTTCCAAGGACAGTAATGTCAGTTTTCCCACACATTTATAAGCACTGCAGTATTTCATACAAGTGTATATTTCTAAGGACAGACACAGGAAAGTTCAGGCTTTATTTGTGGGGACCAAACAGCACTGAAAGCACACCTGCATCCAGAAATGCAGCAAAGCACTGAACTGGTATTCATATGGCATTCACCCTGTGGGGGATCCAGTGAGGCACAATCCCAGACCCAGGGTACAAATACTCTAAAGTAATCCAATAGCATTTGCTCTATAGTCATTAACAGAAATCCTGGCCCTACCACATTTGTCTGGGAAGATTTCTGGAAACCAGGAGGCCTGAGTTGTGGGTAAGGTGATGTCATTTTATCTTCCATTCTTGAACTAGTAGCTCATTTGCACTGAGAGAGAATCACAACAAAACCAGATCCCTCCATCACCAAAGAAATGCTTCCACTCAAGTGGAAAAAAACTCCAGCACCATCCCATTGGAATACTTATTACCAGCATTGCTTTCAGACATTTTTGCACATTCCATTAAACACACATAAAAAGGTGAACAATCACTTTACAAAGATTCCTGTGCAAGAAAATAATAAGAATGCTTAAGTAAACCAGAACACCCAAACTTGCATTTTATAGGTCGCAACAATATTTTGTGTGAAAAATCTGCTGTCACCCTTTTTTGGCACTTTGGGCTCTGTTACACTGAGAGAAAAATAATCTAGGAATTACTGCAAAGTAAGTTTATAAAATTGCATCATTAAAATAAAATATTTTAATATTTAATCATATTTCATCACTACTGTAGTTTGTTTTTCTTTTTTTAAACTCCTAGAAGGACAGGATCTGAACTGATCCTTGACTGGATTCCCCACAAAGTCAAAAACATTACCAGAAAGGGATTAGCTAATGGAGGAAAAATCACAAACAGAGCAAGGAAGATTTGGAACCTTGGTTATACACATAAAACTGATGTTACCTGAGGCACCACTGGACAGCCCCATAAATCACAGAAATCTTACATCTATTTCAGAAGGTAGGCTATTATTCCTACAAAACAGAACACTGTCTTGTCTGTGCTTTGCACTCTTGTGGATGTTCTTTTCAGTGACAATGAAATTGCATGTAATCTCTTCTGATTACACCAAAATTGCTAGGATTTGCAAAGAACACATTTGAATTCTTACATCCAAAAAGTATACCAAGCTTATAATTTAGGCAACATAACTTTTGTAGATCTGACATCAGACCATTCTGACTGAAAGATTTAGGTCTGACTGAAAGGTTTAGGGATGTTATTTTTGGATCCATCAATAAAGTACAGTTTCCCAAGGAATCGTGATATTTATGCGGAGGGAGAAAATCGGCTCTGCCTGCATAGATAGGAATGTTTACTCTTTATCTGCAAATGTGACATTTTTTACTATCCATTTTGAAATAAAGATTCTTCAGCAGTGTCAGATATCCATAAGCATGATGTGTTATGTGAACATAACTAAGCAAGGGACCCCGTGCATCCAGTCACAGCTTTGTTGAACTACAGCAGTACAATACAGCAATAATTACCAGACAGCTCAGAAAGAGACCTAAAGAGGTAACTACCATCACCAAAAAGGGATGGAGATACTGAAAAGATCACAATAGCAAATCTACTACTTGCATTTTTAGCATAAAGCAATGTTTCAATGATGAATTATCACCCAAGAAAATGAAGAACAGCCTTTCTTCCATTCTGCATAAAGTCTGCCTCTGCAACACCTCATTTTGGCTTCAGAGGTGATTCGCTAGGATTTCCAGATCTAGATGGTTAAACAATTAAAAAATATCCCTTGAGTTTGGGGTTTTTTCATTAAGCATTATTAAATAAAACACTAATTTAATTAATTTTCTTGGGAGATACAAAATCAAATAGCAATCAGAATACCTTTAATTCCCTCTTTGCTCATGCACAGTGTAAAATGAAATGAGAGAATGGCTTTTGTTTCCAATATTACCACAGCATAGCAGCTTCTTTGTGTGGTTTTACACAGGTTTTGAACACCTGTTTTGGCAGCTTTATTCAAACAAAAATTCAGACCTAACCTTGCTGAGATGGGAGGAGAAGGGGCTTTTAGGATTCAAATAGAAACAAAAAATTCTCATGGAAGACAGGAAGATTTATATTCCTACTACCCCACAAGAGTGCTAAATTTATGTCTTCTCACCATCAGAACACTCTTTTAAATTCCTACCCATTAACAAAAGGTGAGGTCAGTGGCAGTAAGTAAAAACAAATAATATCCAGCTAGAGAGAATCAAACAAACAGAGCCAGAAATCAATTTGGAGAATCTTGGCCAACAGCAAAATAACTGTACATCTCTCCTGAGGTTTCTAGTTTAAATTCTCTGTCATTATATCACACACAAAGTCCTGCAGCAGCTGACTTCACTAGCCTGCCTCCCTGTGCTCCCCAAAGCACTAAGGACCAAACCCCACAAGCAATTCATGGCTGTCCTCACATTCAGAAGGCCTCACATGTCAGTCTATACCACTGGAGTCTATACCCACAGGCATGCAACAGTTCTCTTCCTTCCTCTCTGGTCATGAGTTTTACCCGTGGGGCAGACAAGGGCCATGCCCTGGGACTCTGTGCCTCTGTTTCCCCCTCCACATGATTCATTTGGGGGCAGGTGAGAGCTGGAGTGGAAGCAAGACACGAGAGATAGGTACTGTCATAGATTTGAGTCATTCCTCCAGCTCAGCAGGGCACGAGAGCAGCAGTTTGGCAATGTATTGCCATTATGTTCACTCTCCCTTCTTCCTCATTCACAGGGGGAAATTCAGTCCAATCCTTTCTGGCTATGAAGAATTTTGCTTTATCAGAGGGGATTTGCTGCTTCAGTCACATCAATGACAGAGTCCTTTAAAAGAAAAAGACTCCATTCTCTAATATCTTCTGTACATTCACTGTCATGTTCAAGCTTGAGATTTTCTGTACAATCAATCCACCTGTTAGAAAGATCTTGATCACTACACGTGATTAAGATCTGGACTTAGGTTCCACCTCAAAACTAGAACAGCAGCAGCAGAAAGCCTCCTCATACTACTGCTACTCTTATATTCCATGGTCTGGATCTTCTTATCCTAGAATAACATAGATGTAGTGTTCTTCATCTCAAAACAAAGAAGGAAAGAAATGAATGAAACAGTTCTATTAGCTTCTTAACCTTCAGTGCAGCTTAAGCACTGCCTGCTTTGCAAGTTACTAAATAGTCTGTTTGATTTTTAACATATAAAACTTCAAATTTTACATATGTTAATTTTTTTGTTTTATTTATTTTAAACATTGTTCTTTCAGGGTTGCCTTTTGGTTTTTTTGCTGTCTTTCTTTCTGCTTATTTTCCTTTCCAACAAAATCTTTTAAATAGTCTAGCAAGTTTTTTCCTGATATTTGCTGTGTATCTGTATTGTCTACAACGAAGACCCACAAATGTACTTCCCATAGAAATAAGTGGGCAAAGGCATATAAATCCCTTTGTGACTGTGGCTCCCAAGGCTTAATGGCTCCACCTACAAACTGGGTTTTGAACACACTATTTTAAGTAACAGTCTTGTCCCCAGAGATTATCATCTGATTAGAAAAAACAGCAGGAGGACAAGGTAAGGTGTATTCCCATTAGCAGATGAGAATAGAGGCATAGTTTAATTATCTAAGTTGATCCCAAAAATCCATGTTAGAAACACAAGTCAAGGTCATTTCTTCTGACTCGCCATCCAAGCAATGTCCAACCTCCATATAAAATGTTTTTTTCCTTAGTTGCAGTAACTCCTACTCTAGCTCAAGTTTATCTAAATATGAAGAGTGAACAAGTCATTCTGATCACGAGTCAAGTTTCAACCATTTCTAAGCTGGACCAATGCAGATGTGGAGTGAGGAGGGGGCACAAGTCCTTCTCTTGGACATGGCCTCTTCCTTGATAGCGGGCCACACAGGTTCAGCAGGACAAATGTCCTGTGCATGGCAACATGACTCCTGCTGCCATGGCTGGAACTGTTAATTACAGTTCACACGTCCAGCAGATCTTTGTTAGCTCCATCAAACTGTTCCACAAGTCCTGCCTGAAGGAGTGATAAGTCGACATTTGCTGCCTTAGTGGCTGCAGAGGCTCATAAAGGATCCTCCTAGCATGACCATTTCAAGCTGAAACAGGGGTTACTGGAAGCTCTTACCACTTCTTTGGCTCCTCTTTACTGCATCTCTTTGCACAGAAGACTTTGCAAGTGTCACTAGTCCACATTTTGGACACTTCTTGTGTCAAAAGTCACTATTGACACAAAGTCAATAGTGACTTTGCAAGTGTCACTATTCCACATTTAGATAATGAGATTAATGAGAGCTGAGCTCCAGAAAGTTCTTTATTAGGCATTTTTCTAATGAACTAAAATGCTGATAAGTACTATGCCTTTTGTGACATACAACTGTCATCTCTTTGTGAGCCAGGCACTGAAAAGATGTGTCACCTGACAAATACTGCAGCAGTATAAACATCTGGAATATATATGACAATTATTTTACCAACATAAATTATCCTTGCTCTATTATACTTATTTACAGTATAGTTTTGCTACTGAATCCGAATTGGGAGCATTGCAGCTACAGTATATCAGTATTCTTACACTGGTGTAGCACAAAAAAACAATTCTGGAAGCTTTAATTAATTCTAAATAATCAGCTAGGAACCTTTCTTCTTCAGCACACAAGCAAATTCCCAATGACAGAACAGAGCAACCAGCATATTTATGTAAGGATTACTTCCTCCCAGAAGATGTAAAATGTGTTTTTGACCAGACAAGAGTGTTATTGTTCTGCAGTATACACAGAATCATATTAACCTGGCTGAGAAGATAAAAGGAATGGCAATAGCACAGTTAGTGAATTTTAATAGAAAGTCTATATATACACTGACTCTTGTTGAAATGAAGAAAAAGCAAGAGATCTTTTTTTACCATGATGAGACAGAAGACAATTAGAGGAGTTGTTCCAAAACAAGATACAATTTTATCAACTGAGTGCCACGTTTTGGACTCTTGATAGGCCTTTACTTCCTTTCTGATTTTGCCCTATACACAGTGAATGAGCTTATGACTGATTCAAATGTGACAATAAAAATCAGGAACCTCACTACAGCACATTCATTTTGTCCTCCCTGCTGAGACCACAACCTCTGTCCCTGTGTCAGCAGCTTCCTCAGATGCCATTTAAAAATCCTCTTAGCACAGAGGTGTTTCTTCTTTCTCCTCTACACTTTTTGTGCTCTTCCTTAAACAGTTTTTGTCTGATCTTGGTTGAACAGGACTATTCTGCTGAAGGCAAGAGAAGTCAAAGGCCACATACATTGACACGACTCAGTCTCAGTGTATACTGAAAACAAAGAGGGACAGCAATTGCTATTATTGAGAGATAACAGTAAAAAAAAAGTCCTACAAGAAACTCAGTATTAGCATATTACTGTTTAGGAAGAGCGGACAAGAAACACCATCTTTCAGGTCATACTTGTGAGAAAGAAGATTCTGTGCTCAGTTCATCAATAACACATGACCCCAAGACAAACTGAATATTGCTTCATTTTCAGCTTCACTTGATATTTTGTCACTTTTTGCTGATGTGAGCATTCACTTCAGTCCTTTATATTTACTTGCAATTCAATGTCCAGTGCTGATGTAAACCTCTCACCTTCTTTTGTCCCTTCAGATTGCACTAAGCTCCTTTTGTTCTTCTCATGCCATACCTTTAAGAGTTTCTGATTCACAGGATGTTTCTCCTACAACCTCCTAGGCTACTCTTTTCCTATGAAATATTTACACAACCTGACTGAACATGGGAACAACTATGGCAGCATTTTCCCTGGTTTCTCTGATTCATTACTGGAGATAATAATCTAATTTTACTTCCATTAAAAAACAGGTATTACATATAAGCAACTGATTTGAGAAAGCAAAATTTCTAACAGATTTGGGTTGACTTACATAGAAAAGTATGTACCTGTAGCACAGCAGTAATCAAATGAGGATTTACAGTAATTTAAGTGATGTTTTATGGCAGAAATTTCATTTGCATTTGTTATAATTCTTAATCAGGTCTCAGAAATAGAAACTTAATTCCAGCCTTTTGAATCTTCAGGTTAATGAGCTTCAACTTGAAATACGGAGAATATGTTGATCAGAAAAAGACTTCCCAACAACAGAAAAGCCTGGCCTTGAAAAATATTCATGCCACATCAGGAGGTGTTACATCCTCTATATTTATAACATAACATCAAGTTGTAAAACAGTAAGAGAGTAGAAGTGATTCAACTGTAGTAAAAGGTTAGGCAAGCCAAGGTAACTAATACTTGAAACAACACTGTCAAAAAAGGGATTCAAGCAAGTCTCAGGTTTATTTTTTATTTAACAAGAATATTAAATGAAGTTTCCTGGAGAGTAAACAAAAGTTTCAAGCCTTGAGAACTCAAGAGGATGCCTGTTTATTACTAGTGCTCTGTGAACTGAAGCAAGCACTCTTACACCTGCAGTGCATGGTTGTGCTACACATTTTTGGGCAGGGCAGGTTCTGAGCAGGAAGGAAGGCAGGCTGCAGAAATGGACTGGTGATCTGCTTGTGGGAGACCATAAAAAAACACACCCTGAAACAACAATATGTGGCCATATTACTCCTGCTCTGCTGTCACACATCAATCACGCAATAATTAAATGAACAATATGTGCCAAACAGATTAAATCAGGATTTCCTATTTTCTTGTAATGAGGAGATCATTTCTTATTTCTGGTCACAAACAAAAAAAATGCAAAGAACTAAAGCCACATTAGATATCTTCCCTCAAAATCTCTTGAGAAGATATAGAGAGAAAAACTGTCATTTGATGTAGGTGAGACCTAAACCAAGACAGACCCTTGGAGGGGGTGTAGGACCACCCACCAAAAACGCTGAGCTTTTCTTCAGAGATGAAAAGTGGAAAGCCACCCACTCCTGCCTTAGGCTCAGGATTACCATGAGCATCATGACAGTAGGAAGAGTGATAAAAAATGGTTACTTGGAGTAGAACAAACAAGAACAAATAATGCTCTACTGAGGCCTGAGACTGCAGAGCCTTTGCTGTGAAATGGCTTTCCATGGTCAGGCACTTTTCTCAGCAAGGTGCAAATGTCTGAAGGCATAAAAAAAAAAAAAGGAGCTGGAAACCTGAATTTTCATCAGAATCAGGATGTAAAATTAATGTCAGCAAGCAACAACAACAAAATTGAACTCACACCTTCTTGAGAAGGCGTGAAGAGATGGTCCAATAATCCCCTTGAGGAGCACCCTGGGGCCATCATCCCACCAGCTTCCCAGAGAAAAGGGAAAGTATTGGGCAATTCACCCCAAACCCTCACACTGGGAGGTAGTCACTAGACAGCCCTCCCTACAGTTACCACACACCCCAATATCAGAAGGGCACAGCTCAGGGCAGGCTCTGGGCCATGAGGAACTTCCATGCCATTGAACTTCAATGCCAGCTGTAAGCTCAAGTGCCTGTCAAAGGATTCATTGCATCTGCAACATCCATTCATCTCACCTGCTCTTTTGGCTAAAGAACACAGAAAAAGAGGCCAAAGGACAACTTGTGAGCTACATAGATATACCTCCAAATGAAGGAGACTGATGTCTTGTCCAGTCTGATGAGTGCTACATTGTAAAAATCTCCTTTTACAGTACATTGTATCTTTACTGGTAGCAGAGGCTCTGAGGGGTTTTCTGTTATTTATCTTATTTGCTTGTTTTGGGGAATGGTAAATTGCAATTTCATAGTCTGGTAAGAAGTCATTTTGCTATGTATCACTACAAGTAAAAGATCTGTACAAAAATGAAGCCAACAAAAAAAATTCTACTTAAAGATACCTTCTTAAAGTAATGAAGTTGAGAGGCTGCTGCAGTTACCAGTTGAGAGATGTGTAACTCTGGAAAAGAGTTAATTAATATAGTCAAATAGCTGTACCTTCTGTTCCTTATTATATCTTGTTGTGGACAACACTTCTAGGAATATCTCATTTCCTTTGTCATCTGAGCTGAAGGGGGAAAATGAGCTCTGATTTAAGATCCTATTTCCCAACATCTACTTCACAAGCTAGCTACTATACTTAATCAACAATGAGGCTATAAATATGCACACCTTGTTATTTCAATGTTTCACCTGATGAAACATAAGAGGCCACTAGTGGACAGCTAGAATAAGAATGAAGAATTACTGCAGCAGCTCCTAGATGACCTGATATAATGCAAACCTGATGATAGAGCCAAAACTGGGAGGAGGGCAATATTTCACTCTGCCAGGTTTCAGTGACATAAACCACATCAGGGCTATTATCCATGATGGAAATTTAGATATGTCGCAATTTATTTGGGACAGACAGGCTGTTTAGTAAAGAAACAAAAGAAATGACAGATTGAAACAGCAGAGTCCACCACTTGTGACTAGGTGAGCTATCCCAGAAAAGAATAGCTGATAGACTTTTATGAAAGATGCAACATCACTTTTCCTCAGCCAGGTGTCATGTATTCCAATCTGAAGGGACATTTTACACCTGAAATATTACTGAGAGGCATTTGAAAACAGAAAATGAGACTGGCTGCACATAGGTGAAAATATTATGATAAATATGCCACCTATGGGTGAGATATAGGGAAGGTCATACTGAGGAGGAGGGAATATATATACAAGGAGATATACAAAGAGTAGGTTACAAAAATATTCACAGGTGACAATCCATTCTGTATTGGAAATAAGGACAGATTAAGCTTAATTTAATGTCCAGAGCATCTCTTCAACATGTTATGGCGTCAACACTCCGCACTGTTGCTATAGCAAAAGAAAGGGTGAAAACAAAATAAAGAGAAACAAAAAGATCAGTGAAAATTATCTGCTTCCTCCCACACATGCCTTTATAACAGAATTTTGTTTCTGAATGAGGTTGCCCTTCTGTACATATTCATGTGAATTGAGGAGACAGGGTTTCAAGGGTCAGCAAATAATGAGCCTCTATGAAAATTACTTGCAGAGCCTTAAATTCCTAGAATTTCTTCTATGAAAAAACAGCAACTGCTTAGAAAGCCCCACCTCCAACAGGGGAACATCAGGTTCAATGAAGTGCTTTCTCCTCAAATAATACACTCTTTTCTTGTGAACCTAAAGGAAGAAGGAAAAAGATTTCACAGTAGCCAGCTGCACAGGGACATGATTCAGAACAGGGGCTGGAACACAGATCTCTCCAAACACTCCCAAATGTGCTAGCCACTGAGTTTATGGCAATTCGCTTCTGATCCATGCTGGGAAGAAAATTCATTCTGAACTATTACAAAAATTTAGGCTATTTCAAATAACAAGAGCTATCATCTAGTAAAGCCTAATCTCAGTCCCAGAGATACAGTTAAAGGATCAAAGCTATTCCAGAGTCCACTGTTGGCTATGTAGCTTCACATCATATATTTGCAACACTTGCATGGACATTCTCTAGGAAATAAGCAGTAACCCCTTTGGAAATTAATTCTCCTCTCTTTGTACCACAAAAGAGCACAACACTCTTTAATCATTTTCAGTGTATGAATATCTTTCCCTGTTGGGATTTAAAAGAGAAATTAGTCCCAAAACAGTGACTCCAGTAGAATTCACAGCCCTCCCATAAACTCCTCAGCACAGTTTCAGGACTAATTGACAATGCAGTTACATTGTTGGTGATATAAAAAGAACTCTACCGCAGTATTTCTTCAGTGTCTTATGACTTAAGTGCAGCAGGTATTTTCTGAAGCAAATAAAACTATCCAGTAAATCCTCTGTAACATTCTGGGGTAGGGAAAAGAGAGAATATTTTCAAAAGGCTGCCACTGTAGACTTGTTTTCATGACCCACCTGGGAAAAAAAGGCCATAGCTAAACTGAGTAAGACACCTTCAGTTAGTTTCCCTGCAATAAAGATGAAATCATCACTCAGCAACAACACACTGAATTTTAAACTCAGTGCATGGAAAGGATATTTTGAGGGGCATGTATCTTTTTCCTTTCATGCTGATCAATAAGTCAAGCACTTCATCATCAGAGTTCATGATCAGAAATGTAAAGTGATTTAAGCCCCAGAATTCACAAGAAGTCACAGGAAATTTTGCTTTCTTACCATTTCATTTTTAATAGATTGGCAGCATGGCAGGGCCTCAATGCTGAATTGCAGACGTCAGATTTAAAAATTCCTGCCTGTGCAGCACTGAACTATGATGCAAAGGAACTGGGCAGGGGCTGCTTTGCAGTGATCTGGTATCTGGGCCAATACCTAGTTCATCTGCAGACTTTTGTGTCTATTAAGATTAATAAATATTTAAAAGCTCCTCCATCAGCTCCAATGGCAAGAAGACAGAGATCTGATGTTCTGACCTGTTTTCCTATTTAGTCTTGAATAATCCCATGGCAGTTGCAGCCAACTGCACTGATATTCCCAGTTACTGAATTAGCAGATAATGTTCTCTCTGGTGATCAGTACCAGAATATGTATAACACTGCATTTGTACCCCTATAGAGCAAAAGGCTCAAACACTGGCTTTAATGGATGCAGTAGCCTTGTCTTCAGTGGGATCAGGATATCTTTTCAGAATTATTTTTTTTAAACTTAAACATGAAGAGTACCATAAATGTGTGTTGCAGTGAACCTGTCCTTATAATATTCAATTTAAGAAAGCCTCATAGTTGTTGCACTTGTTTTGGTGTTTAAGACAGAAGCAAAGAGACACTTTATCCAGTCTAGGTGATGCCTAATTCAGTTTTGTTTGTATCCTGCTGAGATCATCCCACACTCTTGCAGGCAGGATGCAGTTAACTATTAGAATCTGCCAGAGTGAATCAGCAGGATCTACACAACTTCTCACTGCAGACTTCCATGTGTTGCAAATCAAGGAAGGCAAGGGAAAAATGCCTGGTTATATGCCTGA
The DNA here is from genome assembly GCF_012460135.2 of Molothrus ater. Lineage (NCBI taxonomy): Eukaryota > Metazoa > Chordata > Aves > Passeriformes > Icteridae > Molothrus > Molothrus ater. Next base: position 14,411,822 of record NC_050479.2, on the reverse strand, counting down.
TTTAGAAAAAAGTCCAAGTTACTAAAAAGAAGCTGGATCATTTTTTTGGGAGAGAAAAAAAATTCAAACAAAAATAACTAACCAACCAAAACAAAAACAAACAGGGTAATTAGCATAAGCCAGAGATGGCACAAGTATATTGCTTCCTTCCAATAAATCACAGAGACACCAGCAAAGCCCAGTAACAGCAATCACTGCAAAATTGCTACATTATATAGTTGTTTTTGCTCTCAAGTACACAATTACCATTATTAATAATTTTATTAAACGAGCATATTATAAATACATAAAGAATTGATTATACATAAAAGAATTGATTTTTAGTTAGGAATAAACATCTTTTCTATATGCCTTTGGAAGATTGGGATTTTCGTTTGGTTGATTTGTGTGTATGTGTTTTTCCAGTGGAATTTTTATAAGCACAGAACTAAAGATGACTCAGAATTTTTATGAAGAGAATTGGGATAAATATTTGCGATAAGACAGAGGGGACAAGTCTATTGCAGAGTCACACAGTTTTATAAAAAATGCTAAAGCTGGAGCTTGTTGAACTCTGGATGCTGTATTAGCAGGCAAAGGCTGGGAATACTAATCACAGAAAACTTGCTGTAAATCTGAAAGATAAACAACAGGGTCAGGGACTGAAAATTCCTGGCAGATGAGCTTTGTGCCAGAATTGCTTTAAAGATGCTAAAAAATACTGCAAAACTGCCATGAAATAATGGAAGAGGGTATCACTTTCTTCCCTGAGAAATCTGTTCTCATTTGGGTGTGAATCACTGCATACTTGAATGTGAGACCCTCTTCTCCCAAGCTGTAAATTGCACAAGTACAGTACCATTCCCACCAGCAGCAGCAGCCAACAAATCCTTCATGGAATTCCCTCCTATCCTGTTCATACATAAACAAGTGCCATCATGTTGAACATACATACACCCTGAATCACTAGAGAGGAGAAGCTGTTGCACATACAGGAACTTTCCCAATTATTTACTTTTAAAAGAATATGCCCACCATCTGGTTGGAAAACCAGAGCAGAATGGTAAGGAACTAATGGGAAAGTTTTAGTGCATCTGTATAGTAGAGGAAATGTATTTGAATATGTGTATAGAGGCTTTGCCCTGGAGGTCCTGGTTGCCCTCAATGGGCTGCAGCTGCCATGTCCTTAATTGGGCTGCAGCTGTAACCAATGAAGATGACTGGGATAAAAGGGGGCGGGTAAGCCAGTCAGGGAGAGCTTTGGAAGAGCCCTGATCTGAGAGAGAACAGCATGCAGCAGAAGGAGTCTGTGAAGATCTGCCACTATGAGAAGATACTAAGGAGGTACAGACTTTAGAAGTCTGAGAATATCATTATAAGACTATAGAGAAATACTAGAACAACAACACATCTGAATGGTTTGAAAATAGAAAGGTGATGTCAATTATACTTACAGTGAAAACTGTGGCAATTAAATCACTTTGGTAAACAAAATTATTGCAATTTTCTGCATAGAGTCACTACATTGAAAACAAATGAGAAGTTTATATTTGTAATCAACAGAGAAAAAGAAATTACATAACTGTGTTAGCTTCAAATTAATTCTGGTTTTGGACAGATGATATATGTGCTAGTACAAGATACTTGAAAAATTAATTTGTTTTTTTTCTTAAGTTTGTGAATTTATCACTAATCAAGAAGAGTGCATGAATTTTTCATATCATTTCAAGGTAATGGGCAGGAAAATAGGAACTCTAGGCTTTCCTCTTAGAAACTTGGGGGAAAGAAACAATGTTAGGACAAAAACTGTTGGAGGATTTCATAATTAAAGCTAGAGTACTAAAGTCTTTAAAATTAAAATGCATGATATTTTTAAAGACTCATTAAGTTGTTTCTCCAACCATCACTGCTAGAAGCTTGCACTTCAGTCTGCAATTCCCAGCATTCAGCTTCCAGTTGTCCATTCCCAGTGTATCCACTTGCCACAGTTTACCAGCCACAGCCAAGCCCTCACAGCCACTGGCTCACTCCCCCACCAGCAGGTTTGGGCAGACAGTTGGAAGGCTGAAAGTGAGGAAACTCATGGGTTGATATAACAAAAGTTTAATAGAGAAAGCAAAATCCATGTACACAAGCAAAGCAAAACCAGGAATTAATTCACTGCATCCCATGGTTGGGCAGGTGTTCAGCCATCTCCAGGAGGGCAGGGCCTCATTGTACTAACAGTGACTTGGGAAGACAAACACAGTCACTCGAAACATCCCCCCTTCTTCTACTTCCCCTTATACTGAGGATGATGACACATGGTCTGGAATATCCCTCTGGTCAGCCTGGGTCACCTGTCTCAGCACTGTCTCCTCCCAGCCTCCCATGCACACCAGTCTCCTCACCAGCATGGCAGTAGGAAAAGCAGAAAAGGCCTTGGCTCTGTGTAAGCCCTGTTCATCAGTAACAAAAACATCTCTGTATGATCAACCCAGTGTTCAGCACTAATCCAATACACAGCCCCACACCAGACACTGTGAAGAAAATTAACTCTGCCCCAGCCAAAAGCAGCTCACACTTAAATTCATCAGACTTCTGCAGTGAGACAGCTCCTTGCTACACAGACACTATGTCTACTTTTAAATGTCCTCTGCAGTAAAGTGGATTTCTTTTTCCCCTCTCTTGCAAGAAAGACTACGATGAAGTGTCAGAAAATAGCCTTGTATTTGCCTTCTGAAGTCTTCCCAGATTGTCAAGATACTTGTATGTAAGTATAATTGCACTGAGTATCCTGGCACTACTTTCAGTATTGCCAAAACATGGCTGTATTTTCATAGCCATATTTTCATGGCTATATTTTCACTCAATAGGCAGCCCACTGACATTTGCTAGGACCTCGCTCATCATTTCTGGCACCAGGCTGTAATGGGAGCCCAGTTCAGTCACTGCACCTCCTTGGGCCCTGAGCCATTGCCCAGCATCTGCCCAGACAGTCCAGGCAAGCAGGTGCTGCTCACTGCAGGCTGCCCCCCTCTCTGGCTGTGGTTCATGTGTCATTCTGGAAAGCCCATCTTCTCCCATGATAGCCCTGATATTTCTAAATGACTCTTCTGCCTTTACATAACACTTCATTAACCTCTTGTTCTCTGAAACTTCATCAGCAATTATTTTGTTCAACACTGGCAAAAATTTTAAAAATCCCAACATTTTTACAGAATCACAGAATGACTAGGTTGGAAGAGACCTTCAAGATCATCAAGTCCAACCCACGTCCTAAACACCTTAACTAAACCATGGTACCAAGTGCCACATCCAGTCATTTTGTGAACACATCCAGAGATGGTGACTCCACCACCTCCCAGGCAGGCCATGCCAATATTTTATCACTCTTTCAGTGAAAAACTTCTTCCTAATATCCAACCTATATTTCCCCTGACACAGCTCGAGACTTTTAGAGAAGGGTATGGGCTTTTTCACCCTACCTTCTTAATCTCCCACTCCTGCTAAAGACAAGCATAGCCATTTCAAACAGAGCACCTGAACTTGCTCATTGAAACACCTTAATTATTACATTTTAGTTCATTTAATACATGCTATATTGATTTCATTTGGCAGTAATGATTTTTCTAATCATAATGTTTCTCTGCCAAAAGTCAGTTGCTTTACTGGAGTCTGTGACAACAGTGTTGCCTTTATCTCACAGATTTGTAATTTAATTAAAACTAATACCAAAGAAATAAATGAACTGTTTATTATAAAACCATGTTGAATAACACTCATTAGAATTAAGGGATTATAGCTTACATTGATTATTATCATTCTTTTCATGATTTGTTGAGAACTGATAAAAGGCTGGCCAATTTAAAGCTACCTAGCACAGCCAGTTAATTTGTAAACATACAGACAGAGCATTAGTTTTTATTGTGTCCCCCATATCTTCTGTAACACTCCCAGAGATGCTGAACTGGCTTGGGGAACTCCTCAGCCAGTTCTTTCAGCACTCCTGGCTGCATTGCAAGACTGCTGTGTTCAGTGGGATCAGTGGCTGCTCACCAGCAATGCTGCTCACATACACCACCACATTTCCAGGCATTTGCTCTTCCCTCTGGGTACTGACATTTGAATGTATGCATTTGCTGACTAGGTGAAGGAATGAAACAACAGCACAACACTTCTCTTCTTCTGAGCAAAATAAAAGACAACATATTTCAAATTTTTCCAGTGGAACCCAACTCCCAAAATTTAAATCAATGAACATTGTCTTTCTTTTCTTGAAAATACAAGGAGTAGTGAGTAGCTCTGAAAAGAGAAAACAAACAACGAACAAACAAACCCAACAAAAATGCAAGAAACCCAAATCCAAGAGGGCAAACAGAAGAGGAGAGAGCAAGTAGCACAGGAGGAGAGAGGCCGGTAACAAAGAGCAGCTGGGCAGTCCCCCGGGAAATCCTGTGATTGAATCACAGCTACTGACCTCCCAGCCAGGGCTGAGGCACACAGCAAGGCAGGGCATCCTCTGGGAAACAGAAGCCTTTGCTGTGCTGCCAGCCTGAAACCTTTCTGATTGCTCTGTTAGTGCTTTCCAGCAGCTCTATGCAGCTCCATATTTCACCCTCACAGAGGAATGTAACACTTGTCTAAAAACTTTCCAAGGATGACAGCAAGCACACACTTACTCCTATGAGCACAAAAATCACACTGAAGACTAAATATATTAAATGTGCCTTCTCTAAACTTGGGATTGTGGAACCCAGCCAAGAACTGGAGTTCCTATCAGCACCAATTAAAGACATGTATTTTACAGTATAGGAAGGACATGAGGGGAGTGGACATCACATAAATTCACCAGCAAAGGTCAAAGAAACCAAAAGTCTAGCAAGAAATAAACAAATAAATGCCCAGAGTATCTTTACTGAACAATAGAAACGTAGGTTCTCAGTGTGCTGTTATAGCACACCATTTTAAGGAGCTGGACTGATAACTATCTCTCCAGATTGAGAGACAATAATAACTAACACCTGAGAATCCTAACATAAATTTTAGAAGAAGGTTTCAAAATACTCCAACCAAAAAATATTGAGATAATGGTCAAATCTAAAGTCTAAAACTGAATCATAGTACACAGGCATTACATCCCTGTGATCTAAAAGCATGTATTTTCTAAAATTCATGTCAAAGTGCACAGACAGAGAGGTCACCATAGCTTGCAATGTACAGACAGAAACACATAGCCCATTTTCCCAGAAGGCTGTGGCTAAGTCTGAGGTGTTCCAGAGCAGAAACCAGCAGCCTATCACAGGTATCACATGCTTTCATCTGACTGCTGCCTGGAAAAGGCTAGGACCACACAGCTTCAATATCCAGAATATTATCAGACCTTTATTCAGATTAAAGCAGAGTCCTACATTTGCCAGACCTCAAGGTAGCAATAAAATAACTATCCATGCCCAAAATATTTAAATGCCAGTACGGACTCACAGTCAGGTAACTTATTACTGATCACCCCACTTCTTCCAAGGTCTGGGGGCACAAACATGTTCCTAGTGTCCCATGGGTTTTGAGTCACTTCCACAGTCATGTGGAAAATGAATGTAAATAAATGTTCTTAGCTGAGGAGCCAGTCCCAGCTCCTATCAAATAATGGCCCAGACTGCTGTGGCAACACAAGAGAAAGAGAACTCCCTCTTGAGGCCAAGAAGGACCACCAAGAGGATTGGAGGGATTGAACACCTCTCCTATGAAGAAGGGCTGAGAGAATTGGGATTGGTCAACCTGGAGAAGAGAAGGCTTTGGTGTGACCTAATTGCAGCCTTCCAGTACCTGAAGGGAGCCTACAAGAAAGATGGAGAGGGACTTTTCACAAGGGACTGGCACAGCTTGTCCAAAGAAGCTGTGGATGTCCTACCTCTGGAGGTGTTCAAGGCCAGGCTGGACGGAGCTCTGAACAAATTGGTCCAGAATAAAAGTCTCCCTGTCCAGAGCACCAAGGTTGGAATCAGATATTACCCTAACAACCCAAACCATTCTATGATTCTCTTCATGTCCTCACAATCAGTCTGGTGTTTCCAAACTTCACATGTAGTCAGTTATGCACTCAACAGGACCTTTACCATTGTCAGTGTGTGGCTTCACCCGCATGCCTCTCACCATCAAAACAGAACAGTGAGGCTGAAGCTGTGAACAAGAACACTGGGGAATTAATCTACTGAGAGAGAGCTGAAGATAAAAAATGTCTTCCTGCTTTGCTAAGAACTTAATTCTGCCACCTAAGCAGTGTTCCTCTCAGTGTTCCCTGAAAACAAACAGGCTTCACTTGATTTAAGGATCACCTAAATGGTCTTTTTATCCCAAAACAAGAATTATTGTCTCTGCTGGAAATAGAAAAACACTGACGAATACACCACTTTTTACCCAGTTCAAGCCTCCAAAAGAATTTTGTATGGCAACCTGCATGAGCACCCAGGGGAGTCCTGTGCTTGTCTCATCAGCCATGAAATCCTGAGCTGAACAAAGCAAAGTCAAACATGTTCTGTACAGATACTGATGTCACCTTTTCACAAGAATCAGTCTTGACACTTTTTCTGTTGTTCTCCTTTACAATGATGCCTTATTTCAACTGCTACAAGGAAAAAGAACAGCCTGCAGGCCAGAACAGAACTACAATGGGGAATAGCAACCTGACACACTGGAGATAAGTGTGCATTTACCAAAATAATTCCTTCTCCTCCTGGTCAGCTGGCACTGAGGAGAGCAGTGTTCCCAGAATGACATCCTGTTTTACATCACATGTAACCTCTGCCTTCAAAACCAAGGCAGGGGTGGTTCAAGAGCCTGTGAGTGTGTTTTGGATCAGTCCCACGCCAACATCTACAGCAGAACTGCAAGAAGGTGACAGAGAAGGCAGAACTGTAAACCTGCAGTCAAGACAAGGAGGGATAGGCAAGATTCTAGTTAGTTATTCTACCTTGTGGGTGACTGATCTGCAAATGAAAAAGGTGATGAACAGCTTTCGAAGTTCAGTGAAGGTACCATTATAAGGGAGGAACAACAGAAAACTAGTCTTAGCTCGCATTCCTCAATATCACCCTTACAGTTTTCATGCTACACACTTGTTTCCTACTTTTTCTTCCCAACACCTTAACACTGGACTGAATGAACTTGCAGATGTGTACAGACTAGTGTCCATAAGATTAAACCAGATTTGAACCTGCAATTATCATCATTAGTGCTTGTTCTGAGTAGTGGGAATGTTTTTCTCACAAAGTGTTCCCTTTGCATCTTCCAAACAATCAAGAGCATAACAACAGCTTTGAAAAACTACAGTAGTTTACACTTTATTTTTCCAATAAATACTCCTGTCAATACTGATTAATACTGAATAGTTAATACTACATCACTTTATGCTATGTGATTTCCACAATAGTTCCTAGAGAAAAAAAAACCAACTTCTCACTGTTTCTGATTGCAGATATTATTGGTTTCTATTGTCTCATTGGAGGACTTCAAAAACAACTTGCAGTTGTATGTATATTTTCTTACTCTACAAAACATTGAGTGAATTATCCACTGCATTAAAGATATTGTCTCCAGAATATTCAGATGGGGTTTCTGTGTTGCATAGACATTATTGTGTTAAAACCTTGGTGAATTAATTTCATGGTAAAAAGTAAAAGCAGAAGAAAAAGGAATGATCTGTTTAACTGTAAGGTAATTTTCTGCAGATAGACAGTTTGTAGCAGACCATACTTTTCATTTTAATCCATAGGTCAGATCTCAGGTCCAGTATTCTGCTCCCTCCTGAAAAATCCCAGAGGTTATTCAAGGGGACAGTGCATAGCCAAGGGCTCTACAGAAGGGCTTCCAGTGAAATATTGCTGGGTCAGGCAGGGAAGCAGGAGGGCAGCAAAAGTAAGCAAAACCCAGTCTTCCTCCCAAAGCTATATGTAGTTCAGAACAGCATCTTTGCTGTGATTTTCTTCCAGTCCCATCTACACTAGAGCAAAAAGGAATTATTCCTTGTGTGGCAAAACGATACAAGAGGAAGTAATCTTTTATCTATCAATACTCTATTTTCATAGTTCCATGTTTACTAAGACAATTCATTGTGTTCTGTAAGCCTACCACCAGATGATGAATTCTTCTTGCATTTAAGCTTCATGATAAATATAGCACCTAGCATACCTAATGATTACAGCCTGTGCTCATTACCACAGGAAACTACTTTCCAAAGTTGTTTAGGGTAGACAACTCCCCCAGTCCCAGGTCCTTCCTCATTAAGCCACAATTAGTATGATAAATAGGGATGATTATTTGGTTACAGGCAATAAAGGCACTGCTTGCTCATCAAAAAATGGGGAGAAAAAATTATATATCACAAGAAATGGCTTAATAATTAATAATAGTACCTCAGTCACCTGCAAATAAAGCAGAACTCCATCCAGGTGTTCGTTGCAGGCTGCAGTTCTAAGCCAACATGGCCTTAACCTCAAAATAGCCATCTGCATTAATGTGGTAGGCAGAAGGATGAAATCGTGCTTGTCCTTGCCAGGAGTGCTGCAAGGTGCTTGAGACAGAGTGTGTACAGTCAAGCTGAAGCTGGAGTTGGTAATCATTTTGGCTAAAGCAGCTGCAGCCTGAGGAGCCTGTGAGTGCATCCTTGGTGGTTCCCTAATTTGTGAGCAGCATCTAGGCCAGCATTCCCCTGTCCACAAAGTGATCTAAAGAGCACTTGAGGATCCAATTTTTTAATATACATTGAATTAAAGAAGACTGTTCTGAGGCACATGGTCAGTACTAGGTTAAATGAAAAAGGATTCACTTTTCTGTCATTTAGTTACAAATACAGCATTATATAATCTCATTTAATTGCACTCTTCACCTCTTTAACATCCTCAGCCTTCTGTCTCAACCCATCTCTCCTCAGGAAACACCTCCTGCTGACTGAAACTGCCTGCCAATAATTAAGCTCAGTATCCTCTTTTCTCCCAGGGGTACACAAGGCCACGTCCATGTCATAGAAATCAAATGCAACAGGGCTCAGCATCACCTCAAGAGGGTCACCTAATTCGCCTTTTGCCCCAAAGGCAGGATCAACTTCTTCTAAATTGTTCTTGACAGAAGTTCATTTAATCTGCTCTTAAATCCTCCAGTGGCTCTGCAGCCTCCCTCAGCAATCTAGGCTGTGATCAGCCTCCTTTACCATTAGAAAACTCCAAATGCTCAAGGTACATTTCCTTTACTGTAATTTAGCCCATCACTTCTTGTACCAGTCTGTCAAAGTTACAACTGCATCAAGTCAGAGAGTTTTACTTGACTTAATTTACTGCCAACCAACACAAATACACAATCACTGGTTCACATTGATGGGGGGAAAAAAAAAAAAAAAAAGAAAAAAAAAAAAAAAACCAAACAGAAATCACTGTGCAAAAACCTACTTAAATTCCTGACCTTCCCCTTCTGCTCTCAAGTACTCTTACTTTTGCCTTTTTTTGGTCTCAGTGCACCAAAATTCCTCCATTGAGGCATGGTTGCTTGGGAGGCTGAAGCAGTGCAACTCGTTCTAACCCTCAATGGTTAAGGTTTCCTGCTATGTTCCTTATTTTCCTTCCACAATGTGGGTTGCCCATGAACCCCAGTCCTTCAGCAATGTCCCATTAGTCAACCATGGCCACAGTCCCCCTGTTGTGTCCTTTCCCCAAGCATGTTCAAGCGTGCAGGTTTGTTGACTTCTCCAGGCAGACTGGTGCCCACAGCTCTGCATGTGAGTCATGGGCAGGTCAGGGAGGAGGGGCAGGCAGCAGTGCAGTGGTGAGCAGCTTCCTCCAGCCTGAGGGTCCTCATCTCAAGGCTTTCATTCCCTCTGCTCCCAGTGCTGCTCCTCAAACAAGTACAGTGTGGTTCTGGACTCCGGCTGCACGGGCAGGATGTGACTTTGGCACAGGTGTCCCTGGGGGTGGCTACATCCAGCTCATCTCCATCCCTGATGGAGCCCTGATCTGCTCAGAACTGCTCCTCTTATCAGCCCCATTACTTCAGAAGTCAGGCTTTCTTCATATTTCAGTTTCTTTGCTCCGCTGCTGAAAGGAACTTACATCTGCACAAGTACTTTCCTCTGCTTAATCAAAGCCTGTGTACTTGTATGCAAACGTACTAATTGCAGGCAAAATTGCTCTTATGTAAGCCACTACCTGATGTTTTTCATGGAGTTGGAAATGCACAACAAAGACCTTTGTGCCCATTAAACATTTTAGGAAAAGCTTTTAACTTTAGGTGAGGAAATGTGTCATGGGGAATTTGAGTGCATTGTCATCAATATCATCAGAAGAGAAGAATAATTTATTCCTGACAGTTGTCTTTTACAGCATCTCATTAGAATGATCCCTTTATAGCACCCATTCATATACATGACATCTTAAGTCATACCAATCCATCTTCCTCAGCAGATAAAAGACTATCGTCTTTCTAATATCTCGTTTTTTTCATTTGAAAGCCTGAGTCAGAAATTATTTCACAAGCATTAACTAGTCCAGCCTACTAATTTCCTGGAATCATCCTTGAGCGCTTTCTAGAGCCATCTCTTCTTCTTCCTTTCTGCCCCCAACCCAGTCTTTTAAAAGAAAAGTACGAGAATGCAAGACACTTCCCCAGTGAAGGACTAAGTGACACAGATCCTTTTTACCAACACAGATTACTGATAAGCATATGATTTTTGTCATCAAGAAGCCTGTCTGACCAGATGGAATATACACTTCAACTGTTTTGTTTTCAAAGCCACCCCCCACAAAAATAATCTCTGAGCTGGAGAAGACTAACAGCACATATGAGGAGAGCTGTCTCTCTGAGATGCTTGGAACAGACAACAAACCAGTTGGGATTTGGTGACCAGCCTAGCAAAGGCTCTTTAGTCTGGTGCTGTGTAAAATTCTCATAATAGTTAACATCTGACCTCGAGCTCTCCTCAGTCTTGTCTTAGATCCCTACAGTTCATTTGCTCATATCTCTCACTAGAGAGACAAATACATACATCCCACATCTTGCTTTCCTCACTTAAAGCAGTCAGGGAAACTGAGGTAACTTCCACACATATTTACATCTTCATAACAGGGAACCATCACCCTGCAGCCAATCAGCTTGATCTAAGTTCAACTCCTTTTACATTTTCAGGGTAAATCTCAGTCAACGAATGTGCTTCCTCTCCTCTGCAAGTAAATACTTCTCCATGCTTGAGTTCTTGATTTCACGCCTGCCTTCTTCAAGGACTGTAGCAGTGAGACTTTTCATGCCACACACTGCATTTAGATGGGTAAGGTCCAATCTAATATCCACTCACAACAACGGCATGGTATTAAATCAGACTCATAGGATGTGTTCCCTTCATACATAGACTACTTCACAGGGTAACTGTATTCAGTCTATGGAAAAGCTTCATGTATGACTCACAAAGAGCTTTTTTACATATCCTAAAGCTCAGGTGCCCAGTCTCATATTAATTGTTTGCATTGCTGGCACTCAATGTCAGCATGCTGTCACTGAAGAAACATGGCATTATGATAGGGCTTTTAGCACTAAGATTACTTGTCAATGGAAGACAAAAAAAAAAAAAGAGTACCATTCAAGATCTTATAATTAGCACAGCATAATAGATAAGAGTTTTAATGAGGAAATCACCTCCTTGATTGTGGAGGGAAATATTAACAGTTTTCTCTTCTGCTGCAATATTAAAGAACTGAAGTTTATTCCTCATGCAGCTGAAGGTATCTCTTAATAGCAAAGTCAGTACCATCCAAAAAAGGGACAAAAAAGTAAAACCTAAAACCTGTACACTTCTGTAAAGGCAAACCATCAGATTGGTAGCTTGTTCGATGATGAATATTGAAATGCACATTTATTGCTCACTAACTCCTGCTCCAATAGAAAAATGGCAGTGCAAGCCACAGTCCTCTCAGTCAGAACATACATAAAAGAAATATATGCAGAATTCACCACACTGTGTCTAGTACATGGCACTGAATTTGAACTTTCAGTCATCCCAAAAGTAATCCTCTCCCTGAATTCACAGGGAAGTCTTTTCCCTGCATTTTGTGCATGCACAAGTCAGATTTACTAGTAGGCCATCATATATATTTCTGAAGTCCATGGTCTAGTGAGTTCAATTTTGAGTATTTAATATATGGTAGAATTCTTTGGAGTTATATGGAATGGAAGGTATTATCTCCTAATTTTTAAGGCTTGCAGGTAACTGTGTTGCATACTTGCAAATGTCTGTTTTTCATGCTGGATACATGTAAGGGAGTGAGGCTGATAAATAGACAGAACCAGGAGGTACAGGATTCTGGATAAACACAAGTTATCTAACACATTAATAATTATGGATTTCTATCAAAATGCACAACAAAAGATTGCAAGCTCATCACAAGAAGAGACATTTTCATTTGTTGTTCACATCAGTAGCAAGCAAATCCATCTGTTTGATCAAATCTTTGTCCATCTTTGTCCACAGACTACAGTTTGCTACAAAAGTTGATGTCTGAAAAGGTAAAAAAACACAGTCCTTACTCAAAGATTTTGGGTATTTATAAATTTTTACAAGAAGATCCTTCCCATTACCCTCCCTATTTTAGCCAAATTCCACTTTGAGTAGATACATTTTCGAGTCTGCATGCCCTCTAGGTTTAATGAGACTCTTTCATTGGAACTCAGCTGGCAATTGAATCACAGGACTGTGGGTGTGGCAGGCACCTCTGCTCCTGCTGCACTCAGTGACCTCTTCAGAGGGACTCAGCTCACTGCCCCTTGGGCTTCTACTCTGCGGAGGCCTGAAGCACTCCTGGCCTACCAATCCACCCTGTTGCCTTTATGCTGGCCATGCCAACCAGAATTTAAATATTTTCCTTCATAATCTGAAAATTAAATCTCACCATACATGGCCAAGCAAATTCTCTGCCTTCCTTTCTAAAACCCAGCAAACAATGATGCTGACATTCCACTTCGACACACACGCCCACACATTAACAAATTTCAGTTTGAAGTGAAATAAAAACAAATTAAAAGCCTTTCTTTTTCCAGTGTTATAGAACCACAAAATTGCTGAGGTAGGAAGGGACCTCTTGGGGTTATCTTGTCCAATCTCTCTGCTCAAGCAGGGCCACCCAGGGCTGGCTGCCAAGGAACTTATCCAGATGACTTTAGATTATGCCCAAGGATACACGGATAGAGACTCAACAACCTTCTGAGCAATCTGTGCCAGTGCTTGGTCACCCTCATGGTGAAAAACTTATTTCCTGTGGTTCCACATGCTGTCTGAAGTAGGGTACTTTTAATGGGAACTTTTACTGGCAACAAGATTCCTGACCATGTATTGGTGAGCAGAACACTGCCATTTGTGGATGAAGATTAAGAGCTACTGATCAGTACTGCACTGCTACTCTTGCCCCTTGTGACTTAAAGAATAAAGCTGACTGTACTCATCAATATCCCCACACTGTGAAGAAATTATCTCCATAGATCTTTATAAATCCATGAAGAGAATTGAGCAATCCACAGGAAAGACTAAAGTCTGTAGCATGAAAGCAGAACTGGCTTATGCAACCAACTTCATGTGTATTTTAGTACTATTTCTTTTAAGCATAGCAGCCAATAGATTAAGTCTGAACATGAAAGGTCATCTAACAAAAGTTGGAAAGAAATGTTATCTTCTAATGTTCATATTATTACATAGGAAAAAAAAAAATTGATTTTTCAAGATCAAGCTGCTTTCTCCAGCTTCTTGCCTGTGGTAGAACATAGCCACATTCACTTCAGTAAAATTCACCAGATGATAATAATGTAAAATAACCTGTGTTTTTAAGCTATATATATATATATATATATATATATATATATATACACACATTTTAATTCTAATACATATTAAGAAGATAGAAAACCATTAATTACAAAAAAATGAAAAAAAAAAAAAACCAAACCATAAAACCAACCTACAAACATTCAGAGGGTTGATGGAGTGCCTTTAATGGCCTTTAAATGCCTGCTAAGGCAACTTAGATATCCAAACAGCAATACCTGCTCCTGGTGCTTAGCATGTACAATAACTATTCTGGACAGCCTCCATTATTTACATTTTGATCGTTTGAGGCCTTTGACTTTTTCCAACCTACGTTGATTAGCTTGCAGGGAGAGGGACAGCACAGGCAACATGGCTTCCATTTGATGTGCCATTTCACAAAATCCTTACGATAATCAATGAAAAACATGTCAGAAAAGAGATGCTGCAATAAATGTCGTACTACATTGCAAAGAAAACCTAACTTTCTACAGCAGAGATGCTGTATGCTGAAAGTGCATGTAAAGATGCATGTACATTTCTCTCTCTGGTGAAAAAAGATTTATCTCTAATGAGAGAAGGATACACTTGAAAGCAGGAGTCATATTTCTCAGCCAAAACAACACTAGGGTACATCTTCAACAGTTTTCATGCTCTTATGTTGTTATTATTAAGCAACTGCCTATGACCTTATCACATACACCAAGAAAACAAGATGTTTTGCCAGCACATTTCTAATTTGATGGATCATGATTTTTATCTCCCAGCAAGGATTCGATCTTTGCATGTCCTTTTTTATGGCTACTATTTAAGGCACTGAGCCATGGCAGTATCTCCCATGTATAATTTCTAGAATACAAAAAAATAGTTTAAAAATGCAAGAGAGGGTACTAGTCATTTTTGCAGTAAGTGGGGAGTATGAATGAGGGGTACATGACCCATGATACACATGATGACTGAGCCATGACATCCACTTACAACACACTTCACTAGTGCTTGACTGTCAGTTTTCTTTTGGCACTCATGGTACTTCAGGGCCACGCCTGAAATTTAGCTGGTTCTGCCAGTGTGACATCTTCATATTCTGTTGTAAATATACAAAGAAGTGTAAAACACGGCTGTGGGGACTCATCCCTCTATGGGCCACCAATTGTTGGCATCAGTGCTTGGCACCAATCTACAGTGGATGAAAACTGACTGTCATCACCAGTTCATTATCTTACTGTAAAACTTTCATACCTCCTCCCTGTGAGTTCCCAGGGGCAGCTCCTCATAACACTGACTCCTTTTCTCTTTCTTCTGCACATCCAGCTGACTCCTTCCTATCACTTACACAATTTCCTGACCCTTCCTCCTCAGAGAACAGCCAACAAACTCCAGCTCTCCTCTTGAGGTGCTAACGCACTCTTTTATAGCACCCATCCTTCTTGGACATAGCTGTGGCCTATTAAGGGCAGGGCTGTTCCTTCTCTTTGGCAATCAGTACAGCTGCAACTCCTCAGGGGTGAGATTGCTCTCAGCACTGTCTCTATTCTCCTACATTCCATCCTCCCACAGACAGCCACCTTTAATTTCTGATCCCCCCTATTCTCTAGTCCCTCTTCTCACCACATGGAGGGAAGGATTGAACACACAGAGCTCTTGTGACCAGAAGTTACAGGTTTCTCACCAGGGTGAAGTGGGCCACACTGTCTTCCAAACATTCTGTGGACAAGAAGGTACCAAAGTTTTACATAGTGCCTGCATACCTAAAGCAGCAAGAAACTTCTGATGACTCAGCAGGTAAAGCATTTAAGAAGCCACACAAGTGCAGAATTATCCTTCCCTCCTCTAACACTGGGGACGCTGTGATTTTCTGAGGTGGGCCCATGAATATTTCTTTTATTTTTGTAAGTTTTTTTAAGCCACTTAGGTTTATGGTTTACAGAACATCCTGACAAAGACTTCCAAATTCGGTTTTGAAAAGTCACTGACAGATCATCCACTAACTTAAGGTAGCAAGCAAAAACCAAGGAATGCCTGAGCAAGCCACAAGTAGTTTTTTCTTTGGTCTTTGCAAAGTTTCTCAAAGGACAGGGTCTCTGATTTTCTTCCTCTACTTTTCAGACTTAAAAATAGCATTTTCAATGAGTTGCCCTCAGAGGATGCAAATTGTGGTATCTGTCAGCCTCACTCACAGGGATTTGGAGGGAAGTGCTGCTATAATTGCATCCTATCTGGATGTACTGTGATGCTCTCTAGTCCTACTATGTCAGGAAGGAGCAAGAGGGAGGTGTCCCATGAGGAAGAGGAAGCTGCAAGCCAAGCATGGTGACAAAGCCGGCAAAGGCAAGGTATCAGCAGCAAGAGCCATCTCACCACACTGTGTGAGGTAAGATCCCAGAGCAGGCAAGTCCATAATCATAGAATCATATAATACTTTGAGTTGGAATGGAATTTTTAAAAATCATCAAGTCCAACCCACCTGCAAACTGATCATGAATAATTCCATGGATGGAGAATCTCTGGGCAATCTTTTTCAGTGTTTTGTCGCTCCCATTACAAAACACGTCTTCCTTATATCTAATTTAAATTGATCATCCTTCATTTTAAAACTATTACCCCTTATCCTATCAATACCTGCCCATGTAAAACATTTCTCTCCCTCTTTTCTTGTAAGTTTCCTTTAGGTACTGGAAGGCTGCTACAAGGTCCCCCTGTAACCTCCAGGCTGAACAATCCTAAATAAATAATAAGGCCTCAGGCCTGATATCAAGAACTCAGTCCCCAAATCAGGGCCAGGATCTCGTGTGTGAACAGCCACAAGTGACAGGCTGCAACAACCACTGCAGAGTGTCCCCAGCAGCAACCAATCCCATTCCCAAGCAGCTGTTGGAACCTCTGCCATGGGAAGCCTTCTTCCAGCTTTTGGTAAAAAATGCCCCAATGCAAAAAAGGCTTTTCAAATATCTCTTTCTGACCAGAGAGCTGGCCTTGAGTGCAGAGGGCCAGACTCCTGGGAGGGGTGTGGAATCATGTTCCAGGCTCTGCCACTGCTGCTCCAGAGGCAAGGGGGGGCTTTCCCTGCTGTTTGCATTGCTCAATACATTGCAGTTGCTTCTGTGGAAAATGCTTTACAGGCTGGATGACTGACATGTCTTCCTTGCTTAAGTCTCTCCTCTCAGATGTGGCCCTTTATTTACTCTTTAAAAAAGCTGTTGAGTGAATTTCAATTTAGATTATTTGAAATAACAAGATTTTAAAAGCAGGTCAGGTAGAGGAAATCACTGTTGGAAGGCCATAGCTGAGCCACCAATTTCATCTTCAATATGGATTTATATCCCATCCTCTCAAAATTCCTATTAAAAAAAAGCTTCAACCCACTAGAGCTGACATCAGGTCAACAGTATAACGTCTTCTTAAGTATCCCATTGATGGTACAAGTGTGTTTTCAGTGACATTTTAACCAATGAAAAATTCCCCTGTTCAAGTGCTGCAATAATTCAAAACCTAACTGAAAGTTGCACAAATACCTCAGCACTTCTCATCACTTATAATAGTACTTTGTGAGTCAAGGGCAGGTAATTTAAAGACAAAATATGTGCATCAAAGCTACCTTAAGGAACTGGTACAGGCAATAATGACCTCAAAATGACTACTCACAGGATTAAATACTGTATACAGGAGCCAGCAATTTTAACCTCATTAACTGCAGAGTAACCTCAGTTCACTAACTCAATTACTTAAATGATTTGCACAATCACTGTTCCTTAATTACTAGCACAACTTTAATATTAAAGGTGTAAAACTGTGGAGACATCATTAAAAAATAAAGTTGATAGAGAATATTTACTAGGTTCTCCTCCAGTGCTTTAAATTCATTCTGCCTGAAAATGGAGCTGGGAATACTGACTTTTAAAGCTATTGTCCTTCCAAAGTTGTCTGTTGCTTTGGAAGAATTTGAGATGCCATCTGTGAAAATGGAGAGGGATTTAACAAACTCTGGATCTGATATAGGGAGGTCAGCTTCATGATGGTTTTTTTGTTGGCAGTCTTGCATACAAATTTAAGAGGGATTGGAATTGGCTCTGGATCAGTTTTTCACTTTGATTGATGTGGATGGTATGGTGGTGGTGTTTGATCATTTCAGAAAGCAGTAGAAAAGTTTGTAGACAAGCAAGTGAACTGTCTTGAGCTTGACAAAGAAAGAATCAGAGCTGGGAGAAAATATTATCCTGGAAAGAAGGAGACAAGACAGTAATAGAGACACCTGCAAGTTGTCAGGGTAAGGATCACTGTTGAGCTACCAGCTCAGTAACATTGTGCAAGGAAAAACAAAGGGATAGAGGAAAAAGTTCCAGGACATCTCTTGGAAAACTAGCAGGGAATGGAAAGGGAGAGAGAAGGAAAACGGATTTCTCTGAGGGGTGCACTGAAGAAGCAATTAATCACAGAGTGAAGAAGAGAAGCAGTATCACAGTCACAGCTGAAAGCAGAGGAGTCAAGCAGATCCTTTCTTTTCTCACAGTGCTGAAGAAAACTTCCCTGTCATGTAATTGGAAGTCAGATGCCAATTTTGAGCTTAGGTGCATAAGGAGGCCTTGGGAATGTTTTTAATAGAACAACAGACTGTGACACAGAACTTGCTTCAGTTTTAGTGCAAAACCAAAGTTTGCATCAATTGGTTCATTATAATACTTTCATATGTTGTTTTTTTCCCCTGCTTTCTACAGCTGTATGATAGTAAGGAAATAGTCCCCATTAGATCTATTCATTCCACTATAATAATACATACAGTACAAAAACAGAATATGAATGAGCCACAAAATAATGAACTTGTAAAATCTATGGAGGCGAGAAGTCCATTTTTTTAACCTACTGAGAAATAGACTACAGAAACTTTTAACCAATTATCTGTATACTCTGCCCTTTTCTCAGCATATCTGGAAGCACAAGCTCTCTTCCCTGACACCTCAGGAGAGAAGCTGCCAAGCATGGCTCTGCCTCCACTGCTGCAGCTACACCCACTCCTGTACTCTGTGGCAGCATCAGGGAGCAGCAGTCTCCTTCTCTTCCTGTGAATGTGACTGAATGTCCACCAGGCCTAGAATGGAGAATCCAGACACATTACTGCCAGTGACTAACCCAGCCTCCAGGAGCCTGAAATCTGGAGGGAAGACAATGAATTCTTCCATAAGGTATATCCAAAGGTATAAGGTATAATTCCTCCATAATGTATATCCACCTCTGTTGATTGCCATGGTTGCGAGGTGTCTTAACACAATGCACTTACCTGTCATTGTTGTTTCACAGCAGGCATGTGCACATGTGCAATTTTTATGAACTACCTTCCGTTCTAGAGATGAAAGTTATCGGCCTCTTGTGTCTTTCTCTCTTGGGTTTGGGGTCCTGAGTGATGTTCCCATACAGGACCTTTGTTTATCTCCCTGTGAGTGCCAGTTTGGATTGATTTCCTTTCCTCAGCAAATTCCAGTCACTCCCTCCAGAACTATTTCCAAATCTTCCTGTGATCTCTCTCTGGCTGTTGGCTGCAGTCCAGGTCCTTCTGGAACCTGACATCACACTAAGGTCACTTTCTTAAGTGTAGGTTTGTGACTAAGTTGTGACAAAAGGGGAAATCATTTTACTTTCTGCTTTCCCCCTTTACTTAACAACATGCTGTATATATATATTTCTGTTTCTATACCAGCTCCTGAAATGTTTTAGTGCTCTTTCACATTTAGCAGTAATATAAAATAGCAGCAGTTCAGTTCAGTGCTTTAGCAGTATTTCTATTCCTTCCAGTGCCTGATCCAGCTATTCTGAAGTTAGATTGTGGATCTCCACATTGTGCCTCTGCCTGCCTTTAGACCATAGGCTTCTCAGGGCCTGCTCTGTTTGTACAGTCCTGACCAAAGGTGCCCCCTCACCCACCACAACTGTTCTGAGACCCACAGTAAGTAATGTCTGCAATAAAACAAAATGTGAGGGTTTTCCTGTGTCACACAGAGTGTGTCAGGCTTAGAAATGTTTGTTACACAATCCTAGAAGAGAAATTTAATGTGTCTAGATACCGTTAAGTTTTTCAGGGTCGGTTTCCAAATCCAGAGAGGCACGTACCCAACACAGCCATTCAAACAGACGCAACAACCACTGCTCCAAATTTTGGCTTCACTTCATCTCATTACAAAAAGCAGCTCATGTCCTGCTGTGGAGGAGGTGCGGGATTATGCAGGAGGTCAGACTCCATCATTCTGCTGATCACTTCTGTCCTTTACTGTCTAAAAATAAGTTTTCAAAGCCCTTCTTAAATCTAATAAAGGGTTCATAAGAAATCCTTGAACTGAGATCCATTTCTGGATCCATGCAAACAGCTGAATGGATCCATTTAGAAGCAAAGGCTCTGATCCAGCAGAGAGATCCATTCTTATTCCCTTTACTAACAGTTTTCAAAATTCTAAATGTTGATGCTTTATTCTGCACTTTCTGCAATTTCTTTTAAGTGACTTTCACAAAGGACAGTTGGCTAATATTCAGTACTCAGCTTTGTACAGGAGCTGGTGGTCACAAAACCTGCAAAGCAACATTCCAGCAAGTTTCCTTGTCCTCCTGCACTTCAGTGGGCATTTTTGCTGTTGCTTGTGAACATTTGATTTGTAGCAGCAGCACAGGTTATCACCAGCTTCTTCTTATATCCTCAAGCTAATAATTCATTGTACCATAGGAAGACAGTATAAGAAGATTGAAAATGGCAAAAATAACTTTTGGGAAATAACTAATTCCTGAAATTATAGAGGCTGGATCAACTCTTCTTTCTTTTTCCTAACCAAAAATCACAAATTACTATTTTCACATTATTTTTATAGCAGCTGCTGAATATGCTTATGGAAATTTCCACTTAAAAAGAATAGCCATGATTTTTGAAGACTTGCCCTGTATTAAAATGTTTGGGCTTAGAATTATCTGGTATCTTAGAAATACAATATTACATAAAATTCTTGGATTTTAATAAAATTTCTGGATACAGATCAGTTAATAAACTTTGTTTCACCAACAACCTAACAGATACCCAGCTATGACTGCTTAATGAATGTTTCCCTGAAATGAAATCTGGAACATTTCAAACTATCAGACTGATGGGAAAAAATAATTTTCTGTGAGAAAAACCCTGTTGCAGATTCAGTTCTACATAGCTGAAGCTCACTTTATTTCAATTGGCAGCATTTTCACCTTTGAAAATCTTCTCACATAGCATTGGGGCAGCCTTTATGTTCACAGTGATTATTTACTGAACAATATACTAAAATAGGGTGCTGGGAGTGCAAGGCCAACTGTTCCCACACAGTCAGTCCAGCTTCCACAAGTGCTGTATCCCTTCTGGACCTATAGGTTCTGCAGAAAAAGGCAGGCAGGCCTTTCCCAGGGGCAGGATGGAAATGCCTGAACATTACACTAGGACTAAAAGCTTGCATATTTGAAGGGGTATTACACAAATGCAAGTGGGCCAATTGCAAAAGTTCAACCCTCTCCCTGCACTGGGGCACAAAGTGCAGAGCTGCACCTGCAGTGGGAGCTGCACCTGCAATGGGAGCTGCACCTGGTGATGGGAGCTGCACCTGCAGTGGGAGCTGCACCTGCAGTGGGAGCTGCAGCTGGTGATGGGAGCTGCACCTGCAGTGGGAGCTGCAGCTGGTGATGGGAGCTGCACCTGCAGTGGGAGCTGCAGCTGCAGTGGGAGCTGCAGCTGGTGATGGGAGCTGCACCTGCAGTGGGAGCTGCAGCTGCAGTGGGAGCTGCACCTGCAGTGGGAGCTGCAGCTGGTGATGGGAGCTGCACCTGCAGTGGGAGCTGCACCTGCAATGGGAGCCAGAGTCCATGCCAGCTGCCTCCTGCTGGCCTCAGCTGCAGGTTTCAGGCACATGAGGCCACCAGCCAGGTATCAGCTATGCACTGTCTGGAAAGTGTGCAACATGTCCTGGAGAAGACTGTGACACCTTGGGCTGCCACACTTCCATCTTTATTTTTATGAGAAGGGAAGACTGGGAGCAAGCCCCAGTGCTTGAGCTTACATTACAAACCTGACACAGGGAGATGCCAGCCAGCCCTAGCAGGAATCCAAGCTGGACCAGCACAGGCTTGCTTTGTAGTCCTGTTGTACAACCCTGAGCTCAAGGCAATAAATCAGCTTCCTTGTTCCCATCTTAACACTTTTATAGCCCCTGCTACAGACACTGCCTCATAATATTATCACAAAAAATAATATTTGTGATGATGGTGGAGTTGAATCAGCAGTGAGTGCAACTTAGGCACTGGGCTGATGATGAACAGTGCATCACTGACTGTGGAGAGGCAGCCACAGCTACAGTAATGAAGCATTGGGGACTGTGGTTCCTGTGATAAACAATATGCCACTTCCTTGCTGCTTCCACCAAAGCATTGTATAAGAGACCACTGATCAACTGCACGTAGGTGACAGAGCAGCTGCCAAATTGCTAATTTATTGGGGTTTGTCAAGCAAGTAGCAGCAGTGGCTGTGGAAGAACTATTAGAGAATGTGAATATGGATTTTGCTTCATAATTGTCAGGATATTGTAATACATTGGTAATGAGACAGTTTTAGGCAGCTCCACCAGTTTTTCCAAAATCATTAATTAGAACAGTTCAGCTAAGCCAATGATGTACCTTTCTCTTGAGTTCATGAACTGACTTTTGACAGAAAAACACAGACAGAAAAATGGGAAGAAAACACACAAAGGTGGAGCTAAGAGATCCGAGTTAGGGACTGGCTTTATTTTTATGGCATAAGCGAAAAGATATCAAAACCGACCTTTTCACTAGACAAATACCTTTCAATCTTGTCAGCTCAACATGAGCATGGCTATTTCAGCTGCTAGACTGAACTACCAAATGTCAGAAACACAAACTGGTGTTTGTGAATCCTCTCTGGTACTGACACAAGGGTTGCAGTGTCATTTTTGCAAAAGTAACAAAACAAAACAGAGCTTACTATACCTGCTGAGGTAGGAAGGCAGCACAGGAGAACATCTACTCCCAAGACAGAGATTTCACAACCTCTCTGGGTAACCTGTGTCAGTGTTTGATCAGCCTTTAAGAAAAGGTTTAAGTGGAACTTCCTGTGTTTCAAATTGTGACAATTGCCTCTTGTCCTGTCACTGGGCATTAGAGTCTGGCTCTGTCATCTTTACGTCACTCATCCCAACCCAAGCAGGTATTTATGCCAGTGGGTAAGTGTGGCAGTGTCCCTCACTCGGGGTCACCGAATGTGGCAGTGTTTGCAGGGGTCCCACAATGAGGGAAGAGATGAGAATCTTGACTTCATGTTTCAAAAGGTTTATTTATTATTTTATGATATATATTATATTAAAAGAAAATTATATATTAAAACTATATTAAAAGAATAGAAGAAAGGATTTCATCTGAAGGCTAGCAAGGAATAGAAAGGAATGATAATAAAACCTTGTGACTGCTCACAGCCTCGACACAGGTGGCTGTCATTGGTCATCAAGTAAAAACAATTTCACATGCTGGGTAAACAATTCTCCAAATCACATTCTGAAGCAGCAAAACATGGAGAAGCTGAAGCTTCTCAGCTTCTCAGGAGAAAAGATCTTTCATTAAATATGTCTGTGACAGGTAAGATACCCTGACTCTTCTCCAGAGCTGAGTCCCAGTTCTCTCAGGCCCACCTTTTATGACAAATGCTCCTGTGCTTTAATCTTCTTTGTGGCCTTTCACTGGACTTGCTGCAGTACATTCATGTCTCTCTTGTGCTGGGCAGCCCAGCACTGAAGCCAGAACTCAGATGTGTCTCACGAGTGCTGAGTGCATGCGGAGGATCACCACCCTCAGTCTGGTGACACCCTGCCTGCTGCAGTACATGGCCACAGCCAATCTGGTCCTAGGTGCCAAAAGACAATACAAAACTTGCCATAGAATCATAGAAACATTTAGATTGGAAATGACCTGTAAGATGACTGAGTCCAACTGTTAATTTTGCAGTGCCAAGTCCACCACAGAAGTCCCCAAGTGTCACATCTACACATCTTGTACATAGCTCCAGGGATGGTGACTCACCACATCCCTGGGAACCTTATTCCAATGTTTGACAACCTCTTCTGTGAAGAAATCTTTCCTAATGTCAAATCTAAACTTCCCCTAGTGCAACTTGAGGTCATATTCACTTGTCTTTCGTTTGTTCTTCGGCACCATGTGCAGGAAAGAAAGGTTTTTTTTTCTAACGTCCAAGCATTTGTAGACGTTGCAAACTACTCAGCCAACCAGCTAGAAATGTGAAGGCAACATCAGGAAGCTGGTTGGGAGGGAACTTTTTAAAATATTCTGGGACATTCTGCTGAGGGATTCCTTTTTCTCCTATACCTAATCTACCTAAACTTTTGCCATTTTCAGATAACACTAGCAAACTTTTACATAGGAAACCTGTTCCAATATTCAGCTGGAAGCCATGTGGAAGTCATTCTCTAGCACTTCTCATTGTGCAGAGACTACAGCTGTCAAATGTTGACACTTTTTTTTTGGCCTGTTTAAGAGACAATAAATTTATAGAACAATTTCAGAAGTCTATGTAGTTTATCTTCACAAGTCTTTTTGGTTTAGCTTTTCTATTAAAACACTTCATGCACTTCAAAAAAGTATCACATGGCTTTCTGAAGCCTGCTACAGAAATGATAATAGAAGGCCTATTGTAGAAGAAGCATAACTAAACACACAAGGAAGACGTGATTCATTGGGACTGGGACAATTCAATGTCTTCTGTAGACAAGTATTTACTTCTTCCTGATTCACAATCACCTGAGGTATTTCTCTAAGCAGCAGCAAAGTGTCAAAGGCAAGAAGAATTTTAACAGATCAGCATGTGAATAACAGACTTCTGCTGAGACACAGCCAGCTGAAGCTGTCATAAGGAAGATGAGATAGACAGGTTTGCTCAGGGATTGGACACTATAAGCAACTCAATAGTGCTGGCTGCAGATGTGCCCTGAACACACACACATGGGAGAAAGGCAATGAAAGCCCATAAAAATGGATATAAGATGAGAGAAACTTTTACAGAAGTACTGCAGCCTGGAACGGGCTGTGGAACTATGGCCAAAACAAGACTCCTACTCTATTCAAAGAAGTGGAATTTTGTAGGTGTTTGAAATAACAGATTTGTAGTGGAAAAAAAAATGCAGACTCTGTATCAAGTCCTTTTTTGAATGAAAAAGCTTCTAAGACCCTGACTAAAGATTGAATCATCAGGTCAAAGGTACATCTAACTGGACAGGAGAGAAATTGAGATGCTATTCTTGCTGAGCCAAGGTGGAAAGAAGATATTCATTGACCTTAATCAAAAAGTTAACTGAAAATATTTAAACAAACCTGGCAGAAGAGCTAGGAGCTTTACTGCAGGAGTTTGGGAAGTCTGAGAATGTCTCCAAAGGGCTCAACACCCACAGCTGCAATTTTTACTGGGGAAAAACATCCAAAGAAAGGCTGAAACCTGGCTTTTGAATTGATTTTTGCAGTTTCAAGAGGTTTGATCATATGTTTGCTATTTATAAGAAAGAAGCCAGAGTCAACACATTTCTGGACTAAAATCTCTGTAATTATAAAAAGCCAAGACAAATCATTTCTAAATATGCATTTTAAGTACCAAGAAGATACTTGATAGTGGGTAGTCCCACAAGAAAGGAGTTCAACTATTGATTTACACCACAATTTTTTTTTCTGGGCAAAAGGACAAAATCCTTGTTATTTTGCACCAAATGGCCCTCAGAGGATATGAACTAGCTTCTTTTTTTTTTTTTTGGAAGCCTCTCAATGTTCATATTTCATGGGTGATGGATAGCTCTCTACAGGAAGAGCTGCCATGCAGGAAGCCACCTTTCAGACAAGAATCACAGAATAGCTGTTTGTGATGATGGTTTAGGGTGCACTTGCAGCACATAGGAAATCCCTTCAGAACCAAAGATGATTTTTATAAAACAGATAAAACCAGAACTGAATTCTGGGACAATCATGCAGTAGTTCCATGTGATTTTGGAAGAGTCATAAATCAGGCAAAGATCTGCCCAGCAGAGTAATCCACTTGCCAGCAGAGTTATCTGAAACATTCAAGTCTCTGGCAGCAATTTTAACCAAAGAATCCACTGCAATTAACTCAGTAGCAGTTGTTTCAATGAGTTTAGCACTGTAAGCCTCTGAGGCTCCAGAAAGCCAGATATTTCAGAGGCTGTAAATTTTGCTAGAATGTGGCAGCTGTTTGCACAAGGCTTTCCTCAGTAAACAGAAGTGAGTTCAACCATCTTCCACTTCTTGGGAAAATGTAACCTTTGTGGCAACCCTTCCTGGCAGAACTCATCCTGTGGTGCTTTTCCATGGCTATTCAGGCTACACAGCAAGGCCAGCAATAAACACACATTTTATGCTTAACAGTCAGGTCTTTCTTTACTTTTGGGGCTAAAACAAAACCTGCTACAGCTACAGCTCCATTAGGGACTGCAGCAGCTGGCAGTACTGACTTTGTGCAGCAAAGAACAATAGATGTATAACACACAAAGGTCATTTCTGTGATGGAGTGGGACCTGCTCTAACAAGTTATGAATATGTAACAGAAAATGGAGTTTGACAGGTGTTTTCTGTTCTCCAGGCTGAAGTCCACAATGTGGAAAACTCTTCCATTTACTGGGTCTTGCAAAAGATACTGAAACCCACCACAGCATCACACCAAGCCTCGCATCAGTCAATGCTGCTCCCTGACCAGGAGTGCATGACCCAAAGACTTCCCTTGCAAAGCATCCCAGGCAGGAGCACCTTATCAAAGTCCTGCACAGCTTCAGGCACTGAGTCAGCACAGGCCACCAGGGGCCAACCATGCAGCCACCAACTGCACCCTCCCTTAGATCTCACCCAGATTCTCTGTGTGTGCCATGCACAAGCCCAGAATGCTGGCTAGACAGCAGTAATCCCAGTGTCCAGGTAAGGTACCAGAGGGTCTTTCCTAGGCAGTCCTCAGCATCCCCTGTCCATTTTCATCAGGGATACAGCCTTCCAGTAAAAACATATTCCAGGAAAAGAGGGAGAAAAGCCACTCCACACCAGGACAGCTTTGTTTTCCACACTTATCCATTCAGAATCCATTCTTGCCAGTATGCCCCAAGGACAACCCCTGCACCTCTTGGCCTTCACTAGGCTGGACTCCTTGAAGACCCCTGTTCCATGGGGGGATGTTCTGCTCCAAATCTTTCTGGCATATGTGTGTTTTACCACCATCCCTGTCAACTCTGCTCCTACCAGTTATGTCAAAGTCTTCCCCATGGAGAAGCAGGGAGTCACAGAGACACTGTGCCATGTTTTCCTATGGGATTGGCTCTGACATGCACAACAGAGCTAGAAAAGCTGAGCCTGCCCTTGGTTCATATGCCCAGTACAATCCTTTATACTCTAAGGCAGAGGATCTGGACAGACTTGTTGCTTTGAGAATATCAACATGTGCTTCAGCACTTAAGTTGTTTCTTGTATCAGATGCTCAATGCAGAATTGTCTGAATTTTATTTTTAAATATTGAGAGAAACCTTTCATGAATTATCATTAGTTTGTAGCTGGGTCATAGTTTCTAGAGTTTCATCACAGTTCGGTGGTATTAAGCATTTCCTAATGAAAACTAGAATTTGTAGACACTGAAAACATACCAGAACTGCAGGGGGTAGAAAAACACAGATCCAGATAATTCTGAAAGACTTCAGTGAAGGTCACAAGAATTTGCAGTCCAGCCAATGCCTGCTCAAGTCTGGGTACAGTTAAAAACAAGCACCCTGGGGTGCTCCTCTATTTCTTTTAGATCTGGACCCTGCTGACACTAAAAGAGAAATGGGGGAAGAAAGGACAGCTCCATTATGGAGGCTGGAAGGAACAGCACAGCCCAGTCAGGACACACCTGGGGTGCTGGTCTGACTTTGTTTAGCTCTGTCTGCAGCCAAACTCCAGCTTGCAGTGGTGATTATACAGCTCCTAGTGCACCAAAAATATGGTTCTTCAAAAGCCATGAGGAGATGTAAGATCTGTAGGGCTGAACATCTCCCAGACAGTATCCAGGACAGCTGTCAGCTCAGCCACAGACCAAACACACTTAGAAGAGGCACCAAATCTCCCCTGATCTGCTGGCAGAG
The DNA here is from genome assembly GCF_012460135.2 of Molothrus ater. Taxonomy (NCBI): domain Eukaryota; kingdom Metazoa; phylum Chordata; class Aves; order Passeriformes; family Icteridae; genus Molothrus; species Molothrus ater. Next base: position 14,383,868 of record NC_050479.2, on the reverse strand, counting down.
CAGGAGCCCTGTGTTGGTGGGCTTGAGCCCTTCAGGATAACCATCCACCCCCCTGTGCCACCTAGCTGGCACTAAGGGACAGTTTGTGTCAGGGCAGACAGGACAGATGGCCCCAGAAGAAAGTAAAAAGCAGCAAGACAAGACAGGACCTCACTTCAGCTCCATCAGTGTGCCAGACAGCCCCTGAAGTAGTGATCTTAAACCTCTGGTGTAGCTCATAGCTGAGGTAGCTCTCCTCACATCTTTAGCTAATTTTCATATGCAAATAGGGCCTCATCTTGCCCACTTGATGAATAACCTTTACTACTGCTACTGATGTCCTCTTCAGCACAGATAGGCTGTGCACTTGCCACAATCAACTGTTACAAACCGAGTCTTTCTCGGTCTGCTGCATTCCAGTTTTTGGAGGAGGAAAAGACTAAATTTGAAGCTTAATTATTTAAAATAAATTAGTTTCCCTGCTTAAGAGTTAGAGATGTGATTTAGCAAGTTGGGGACTGACATTTAAAAGTTTAGTGGTGAGTCAGACTGTGCCAAAAGGGTGCAATTGAGAACAGAGTGGAAAGTGAATGTAAACTCTCCAGAGCTTTAATCTTGATTGCAATATTACTGACAAAACTCAGCCCAGAACTGACCCAGATTCATCTTGCCTAGCTTTATAAACATAGATGTGACACCCCATTTAGAAACTGTTGTCCTACACACCATCTGTAGTTTATGGAGAAAAATCAAGACCTCTGGGGGAAATCAGCCTGATCTGAAATCCAGATTTTAACAGCCTGTTAGCAATATTCCCTTCCCTTTTAAAAGAAGTCTCCTGATTGCATCACCCCTTGCATCTGTGAGCTGTAGGAGTCAGGCTGTTCATAAAAATCTGCTTCAGACACCAGAACATCTAGAACTTACCCTCTCTACCCAACTTTCCTAGCTTGCTGTCTCGCTTGCTCCGTCACTCTCCAGGAATGAGGATTCCTGTGGCTCGGGGCACACCCCAGCAGGTGCCACTCTGCACACACAGCAGGCATTGCTCACATCCACGCTGGTGTGTTAAAGCACAGAGCTTACACAGCCATGGAACACATCTCCAGCTGATTCTGAGCACCCACAGGACTCCAGATGAAGCCTCAGGAGCCTTGTTTAACAGCTGCCAGTTCCTGGTGGCCCCCATGGGCACCAGGGACACTGCTCTGCTGACCAACAGGACCCACACTCCTCTTCCAAAAGGCTGCCCCAGCCCACACTGGTATTTGGGGTGACCTGTCGGGTTCGGCTGTCTGTCTCTGCCCCGACACGGGTAGTGTGGTTCTTGGGTGGCACGCGTTTTAAAGGATGAGTCTGGACTCTTCAGCTTTTCGGTCTTCAGGTTGTTTATTATTTCTTATCTACAAAATTTTCTGTCTGCCCAACAGAGGTCTGATCTGCAAGCAGTCACAGGCACTCTCTGACCACCCACGGGGCGGTCATGTCTTTTTATACTAATATCTACGTACATAATATTTACCTTTATTTCCCAATGCTTTTCACCCATGTTGGCAAGTGCACCTTCACCATAAACCAATCCCCAAATGCCAACATCACCACAGGAGATGGAGGACAAGAAGAAGGAAGAAGAAGGACAAGACACGCCCTGATCCCTCCATCTTGTCTCCATAACCCCCCTGTACCCAAAAACCTTAAAATCTATATTTCACTTTCTAAATGTGTCTTTTTTACACCTTTTACTCTAAAGTGATTCTCTTGTCCTCAAACTCTTGTTATTTCTGTGGATGGATCAAAATCAAGCCACCAGACACTCTTGGCAACATTCCAGGATTTTCGAGACCCCCCAAGGGTTCTCCTGGCATCTCTGAACATCAGGAATGATGTGCTGAGATCCCACAGTGACCCTGCCTCAGCTGTAGGTTGTTTTGGCCAGACTGCCAGGATGCTTCTGAACAGCAGCCCTGTCCTCCAGCCTGTCAACCTGGTGTCATACAGGGAGGACACTGCTTCCCTTTACCATCCTCCAATACATTCTTCCAGGCATTTCAAAAGGTAAAAACATTCCACCTCTGTTTTCTTTTGCCTCTTTCTGAATCCCCCCACACAAGGGGGATCATTACAAAGTGAAATAAGAACCTGTGTGTGACAGAGTCAGATTACATGAGACTGCACTAACGAAGCTCAGGAAAAGAAACTGAATGGGAAAACTTTCACTATTCTTGTATTTTAAGTGCACACAGACAATGTAAGATTTCTATTTGCCTTAAAGGTACATAAAGTTTTACTGGCTTTATTTTCTGGAAACAAAGAATAATGTTCAGTATCACAGCACAGTGATAGGGGTCTATAAGTTGTATAGTCGCTGGCTAGATCAATAAAATCAAAATGCAGTTTCAAATTGACCAAATATAAAATAACTTCTCTGAAGGCAAAGAACCAGAACAGTCTACAAGGTTGATGGACCATTGAAGAAAAAGATTCAAGAGTTCTTTCAGTAAAGTTATTCAATAAGTCAAGGTGTAATAAACTGGTATTTAAAAATATACATTGTACTATTCTTAGCCTGGAAATCAAGAGACCACACCACTAATATAACTAACTAAATAAATACATTGATTGTACGATCAAAATACTGTGATAATTTTGAGTTTTCTTCAATAAGAAAAAAATATAATTTCCTGCAATGAACTCAAGGTGAAGAGGGATTAAAGTGATAACATTCAAAAAAAGTGCATTTGTTCATTTAATCTAAAATAGGTGGAGAATAATGATACAGAAGAGAATATCAAGATGATAATGCAAGCTATGGAAGATTTTAAGATGGCCTTTCATGCTGAAAATCAATGCTAAAATGGCACTTTCCAGTTCCATGTATCTGTGCTCTCTCTATTTTTTCTCCAAGACTCTCCACATTTGTAAGTGGTTACTGCTTTAAAGTGATCAGACTTGCCACGCATTTTATAATTGGGATACTGCCCAGTTTCAGAATTCCAACAGGAAATTAAGATTCTGCAATCTAAATACAGTTTGTATTTAGAGATAAGAAAACATAAATTGTCCCTATCCTATAAACTAGCTCCTCAGTCAGGGAAAACTGAGACCCTAAGAAGATCTTTTTGTTTCTGGTTTTTTCCCCCAGAAAAAATGATGGGCTAGTCTGTGAAGCACACCCATATTACATATGGAAAATCTAATTCCAGGAGTTTCATTGGTATTGATCACAGCAGGGATTGGAACACAGGTGTCCCAGGGCAGTGTCCTAAGTGGAATCATACAGTGCTATTAGGAGCATTTTACAAGTGGTCCATGAGCTGGGAACAGCCAGAGCACATCCACATATTGCGCAGATGCCTCAGGAGTTCCCGGGGTGAGAAGCACAGCAGGGCTGGGAACAGGACACTGGGATCAGGCTCCAGATTTTGAGGATTGAACTCCATAGGAAGAGATTGCTTTCCTTAGAGTGAAGAGAAGAAAGTCACAAGGATGCTGGTTGGAAGATGCCTCCACTGGTCACCCAGAGCAGCCCCCTGCCCAAAGCAGGAGTGCTGCCAGCAACAGCTCAGCTCTGCCACAGCTTTGTCTTGCTCAGTCTTGAATACTCTGACAGGCAAAGAGGGCACCACCCACCCAGAGGCAAGGCTTCTCCTCACATCTAATCTGAGCCCTGTGAGCTTCAGTGCAGCCATTTATCCCTTGCCATATGTTTTGACTCCACCAGGAAGACTTTGGCTCTGTCATCTGTATCCCTACTCTTTAAACAGCTGTACACTGCTCTATGCTACACCTGCCCTTCCAGTTCTCCACTGATTCCCTCAGTCTCTCAGTGTTGACCCACTGAACCCTCCTCTGTATGAAAAAGGACTGCTACTGCTCCTCTGAAGGATACCCAAACAAATCAGGAAACACGACATTAGGTCACTTCAACATTTTTTTCTCATTTTCTTTCCCTTCTCTGAACTTCCTTTGCAAAACAAACACATTACCACAAATAGTTGCAATGATACAAATTAACCTTATCTGATAAAAATTAACATGACCTAAAAGCTGTTCCATTGATCCATGACAAAATATGGGGTTATCTTCTTTACTTGAGGTGCCTAACAAAGACAGAGAAGAAAACAAAGAAAGATTTAAGCCTAGGCTATTTTTTTTTCCTAGCTGATAATTGGAAAAAGCACCTGAAAAGAGCAATTAATCTTCCTGGTCTGAGCTGACTTATCATAAGAGGCATCACCTTCTGGAGTTGTCTGTTCACTTCACTGCTTACAAATGGAGGGTGATGGACTTAGGCTCAGACATCACATTTAGTGTAGATGACTCCCATGCTCCTAGCAATGTTTGCTAATAATATGCAAGCTAAACAGACAAGCTAAGTTCCACTCCTAAATTCAAGCTGGTTTGATAAAGCAAGCAGGAGTAAAAATGCAGTTATATTTTGATAGAACAAGAAGCAGTTACAAATCTAAATGCAAAGATGGCATTAATGGTGCAATTTGCATCACTCTCCACAGCTAATGTGCAGCCATTACACTTTCTTTTAGTACAGTGTAGAATGTACAGTAGATATTTAATTCAAGAGTTTGCAGACTCTGGGAAGTTTCACTCCTTTCTTACCACAGTGGACACCTTAACTCTATTTTCTTACTTCATTTCATCTCCTCTACAAAATTCCTTTACATTATCATAAAAGGAACACATAACATCTCCTAATTTGCACAATGTTCTTTTATATGATTTGTCAATATTACACTCATGAAGGGTAGAAATATAAGCCCTTCTTTACTACAAAATCACTCCAAAGCCTAAGTTCTAGTGTTATTCATATCCCTGCAACATCATGGCAGATTTAATTTATCAGCACCACTGTCTGTTTCAAAGCTGACAGCAAGGAGTAAGAAGAGCATTGTGAGGGGTCATCACATTTCACAAATGTTTTGGCTGGGAGAGGTAGATCAAAAGGCATTTTGGCAAGGCAAAAAGAGGACCCCCAGGAACAGAAATGTAAGAAAAGTACCTTAGTTAGGAATTTATCTGCCTCCTCACTCTGGAGTAGAAGCAGTGAGGAAGTGAACTGAAAGCCTGGCCTCAAGCAGCCAGGAGGTGTGATGGACTGGACTAGAGCAAGACAGCCAGGAACACACCCAGCAAGTGGGCCAGGAGGGAAAGATGAACAGTGCTCCCTTCACTCCCATGTAGAAGCAGCCCTTCCTGAAGACATGATGCATGAAAGTCATCATGGAAAATTATTTCTAGACAAGGTGTTTTTCAAAGCCCTTCAATTGTGCAGATCAGTGTTGGTTGACTGATATTGCCATTCTGCCAAAGGGAAATCACTGGGACCAGTGAAAAAACTTAAATCTTAACTACTACAGGTTTTCCTGTTCTATAAAATCTTATTTTAAATGCATTTATATATGGAAACACCTGTGAAACAAAGCAGACATTATAGAATTGTAATTCTGTGGTTTTTAACAGAAACACTGTAGTTCTGCCTAAGCCAAAGTTCTTCAAAGGATAAACATATTTAACTGATGAGACGAGAAATTCAGTGTGGCAAAGATCTTATTCAGCCTTGATGAAGTCTGACCAAGAAAGAGAATGAAAGAGAGACAAATTCACATAAGCACTGGCACTGAAGATCCAGAGGTGGGGGGAAGGATCAGGGAGAGATGGACATTTAATACCCTAGTTTTGGCAAAGACTCACATCCTATAATTTTAGCTATCAAGAGAGCATCCTCCAGAGAGTGGTGCAAAGCACAAATTCAAATTCCTTCCAGTCTGAGAAGCAAAAACAAACCAGATTGCTAACTAAAGCATCTGTATTTGTTGACTGGATTTAAAGAGAAGTACTAATTTTCTTCTGTCAAAATTAAGTAGATTTATATTTGGCTTACTAAAGGTTTGTGCAAAAAAAAAAAAATCATGGTGAAAAAAAATCATTATAAAAAAAAATCCAGCAGAGAATTGGTAACAAAAGCAAAATAGCTCAGAGTTAAGCTCTGTGCCATACCTTGCAGGCATGACCTTCAGCTCCAGCAGGTTCTGCTTCTCCAACTCCCTTATCTACCTTTCTATATAAGGAGTCCAGCTCACAGAAAGTGCGTTCACTGAGCACATTTTCAGATCAAAAACCTTATTAAAGGAACATAATGTGAGGAAGATAGGACCAAGTGATTGACAGTAATTGTATTGGAAATGGGAAAGGCTGCATAGCCCTTTTTGAAATGCAGATTTTGCAGGACTGTGAGAGGTTGAGATCCAATGCTGCACTGGGCCCATTAAACAGCTTTTTAGGCCAGAAGGGATATCTTTAGAGTCTCACTTCACAGACCACAACATTTCACTGTTTAATTCCTTCATTAAAGCAGTAAGAGTTCATTGTCCTGTATCATATCTAGATTTAAAAGGATTTTCAAGGAAAAGAATAATCTATAAAACTCCTAGATAAAGTTATTCCAGCAGTTATTTAGCCTTGCTGTAAAAGTCTTCTTTTTTGTCACCTGAAATAATCTGGTTTTAGAGATTGAGTAGCATCATGCTTTCATTCACTAGATTAAATTGTCATCCTGTATCAAAAAATGTCACTGTGTAGCACAACTCTTAAACCACGATAAAATAGCATGCCAACCTTCTCTTTGTCAAAATAAAAAGATTGTGCTTTTTCACTTCTCACAGGCAGCATGTCCAGACCTCTGACTGTGCTGGAAGGATTTCAGAGGCATTTAAAACATCAGCACCACAACTGGACTCAGACCTCAGCAGCAGTTTCACCAGGACAGAAGTGACATCATACCTTAACTCCTACAGGACTGCTCTTCACCAGATATATTCAGGTATCCCTGGTTTCCTTAGTGCCACCCTGTACACGGGGTGGCTCCAGAGTTCCCTGACAGCAAAATGGCTTTGTACCACCAGTCAGAGGTGGCAGCTGTGGAAAACAAGAGCCTGAAACACCTGAGTGAATGCTGTCTTACAGAAGACTATGTTGTGGTGATGCCTAAAAACTTCTGGCTTTTTCATATATTTCTAGCTTTGTAGATTTTTAATATATAGTTGTATAGTCTCTAGTACTTTTCCTGCCCTTTCTCACATTTTAGAATATTAAGCTAACCCTTTCTAACACATCCTTGAAATTCTGTTGAGTCTTATTCTCAAGAAGAGAATTTCTGACAAGGACATCTTGTTTTTCACCAGAATTTGAGGGACATAACAAGATAAAGGGCAAAGAAACCCCTGGACCAACTAACTCCAAGGAGCAGACATGAGGGTGGGTTACTGGGGCAACTGATCTCTTCTTGGATGTACCTGCTAGATATAGTAATTAATTAACCTTTTTAAAATTGCAGAAATCCTATGGCTATATGCACACAGCCATATTTGTACATCCGAAGGATTCCATTAAAGAACTGCTTTCTATCTTACCCCTCTTAACATTGTTTGGAAAGTTTTTGTCTTGATTCTAGGCAACAGTGGAGTCAGAAATACCTGAGCTAGCTTTTAAAAACTTCACTGTGACAGCACGGAGCTCTATACAGCTAAATTTATCTTGTTTCTTGGCAGTCTACAGCATAGGCATACTGGGTAGGATTCATCTGGCCAAGTGTAGACATACACATCTGAGCCAGACACCCTTGGCTCCTACATGGACATCTTCTCTGAGAGTAGGTGTTTGAAATAGATTACATGAGTCACCCCTTAAAAGAGCCTACTTTTCTCCACAGATCACACAGGGAACCTAGAATAGCTCAGAAGTAGGCACCTCCAGGCTGTAGTAAAGTTTGCCAAATTGAATCCCACCCCCTCCAAGGAGAGAGGATAGACTTGAAAAAACACATTAGAAAATTTCAGAAGTCCTGGTTTTCCCTTTTTCTTCTTCCCCTTTCCACCAGGCTTGGTATGAAAACACGGAGTGTTTGTGGGAAAATTGAAAAGAGTTTTGTCAAACTTCTTCATTCAAAATTAATCTTTCCAAGTACTGTATGATACTATTAGTACTGCTTCACTTCAAACCTACATGTATTAAGAATTTCAAATTCATTTTATTTAAAGAATCTCTAGTAGAAAGCTACACTTTTCCATATAACTTTCCACCTTGTTTAAAACTAGCAACCTTTTTTTCATTTCAACATAGTAGTTTCTTACCTTTTTTCTGGATGATTTCATATAGGTCTGGAAAAGGGTGAGTGAACACTTCAGTGTTTGCATTATGACACTAATGTGTATCAGGGTACTGCACCAACTGCAGCTTGGTTATTTTGGAGACTTTTCTGTTTCTCATTTGCTTTTGGCAAGCAACAATAGTTATGTGCAAAGTGTTGCTTAGGAACTACATACTAGATAATGCATGAACTCAATAATTATTACTGCTGCTGACCTTCATTTCTCTGCAGACATTAATATTTAGAGTACACATTTTCATTAGGATTTGAGAAAAAAATCCCAAAAACTAAAACCACACAAATCCAGATAACAAAAGATTTCTTTCTGCTTACAACTATCCAGTTTCATACTGAGCAAAAATGGGAATAGTGTTTAAGTCATGCTCACAACTTCAGATTCCAAAGGGTCCATGCACCTTCTTAATTTCTTTGATTTATATTGTAAGAACAAAGTGATTGGGCTGGTTGAGCCCATGATGCTGGAGATAAAGTATTTCAAGATTTAGTTCAAGAGATTTTAAAGGAGGTCCTCTGCTACACATTGCTTCAGTAAAAACAGAAGATATTATTTTTAGCTGAAAAAAGTCCTCATTTTTATTTTTTCTTCCTTTAGCTAGCAAAAACTAATATTTTATATTAAAAATGGTTATTTTAACCCCTTTGCTATGCTATTCTCCTGAGATTCAATAGTTTAAGAGAACCAGGAAGAGAATCAGGAAGATGTGGCCACAGAAATGCCATTCATTTACCAGTATCAATTACCCAATGTGCTACTGACCTTAAAAGTTGTGCTGGGTGAATGAGCTGGAAGAGACTCACAGATAAAACGATGATGTTGTCCTCTCCTTGGTTATTCCAATGTTTTCATCTTCCATGTGCAAAGTTTTCTCTTACTGGCCCATCAAGCACATACATTTGAAAGAAGTAATACTTTTTCTGTACTACAGCATTATTTCTCTTTTTCCTTGTTTGAAGAAGACAACCATAGATGTTCCTATTTTAAATGATGACTGGAAATACAAGAAATTCTCAATATTGCTCTAAAGTAAGTTAAATTAAATTTTTGCCTTTGAACTGGGATGGAACATTATGAGTCAAATTTTCATTTACTTCGTGGTATATTTAAAATTGAAGTTTAGGTGTTCTTTTGGTCTTTCTCAGCAGCTTTTTTAAGTTTCAGCAATGAAAAGGGTTAGCATGCAAAAGCTTAAAAGTTTAGTATTTCCGAGTACAATAAATGAAATGCACCTTTTACATCATACCATGAAATTAATTATGCCAGAGAGAAAGCAAACTTGTGTTATACAAACTCTCAAAGATTTCTCCATGAAAAGCATTCAGACCAACAATCAATACAGACATTTGAAAATGCATTGCTACAAAGGTTTTCTCCTCAGAATTTAAGATTAATTTAAATTTGAATTCCACACTGCAAGATAATGCTGAATGCCCAAAAGATAAATTATGGCAAGATAGATTTCAAATGGAAGAAACTTTGAAGTATTTAAGAAACAAGATTACATAAACAGTGCCATATTATAAGCATCTAACTTGTGTGCTAGAGTCCATTTTTATTTAATAGCAACATGATGCAGGATCATTTACAGATTAAAGAGCAATAACCCCATTTTTAGACAGAAATCAAATAGTTCTTTGAATGAGACATGTATCCTCATGTATTTACATGAGTTAAAAATGACATAAAGTCTTATCTAAAGTAACTATTGTTTGACTATGAAGCATCACTTATATCTTTTACTTGCCAAGTTGTCAAACTTTTTAGGAGTGATGTCTGAGTTTCCTCAGTCATTCTATGATTGGTATACAAGCATAAAGCAGTATTTAACTTTTTGAGCATGTAAATGCACTTGTTGGCTGACTTGATTATTTCTGTTGTGGACAGGACAAATTACATTGCACTGGGCTTTGTTTGTGTCATCCCTTTTCATTATTTAACTCTTTTTTTTTCAATAGACTCACACTGTAACTACATTAATTATAATGAAAAGTACTAATTATAGTAGTAATACTCATTATGTTGTGCATATATTAACAGCACAAGCAGCACTTGGTTCCTGGTGTACAGCACACTGGAAATTCAGCTTTATTTTTGTGGCTCTTACTGCATACCAAACGTGCTCTTGCCCCTAGACAGACAAGGTCCTTGTGTTACAGCACAAGTTTGTTTCAGAATCTTGTACATTCATTTTATATACTTTGAAACTTAAGCATTTTCTCTCCACTTGCAGATTTCCAGATTTCCTCACCCCTTGACACTGGTCAACTCTTCAAAGCACTGCCTGACAAGGAGACAGAACAACATCCAGAACAGAGGCATCCTGCTGGGAGACAGCAGCACCCCCAACACACACCTGACACAAGTTTCTTCTAGCTCATCACTGAGATCACAGACCACGATTGTTTTGGAAGTCTAATTTGAGTTCACACAACAATATTCCACCTATTCTATTCATTCAGCAGGCCTGGTGTCATGATTCAGGAGTGTGCTTTTACAATGTACACAGAAAACATTTTCCCAGGGTGTGGATTCTTTTATGGATCAACCAAGAAGCCAAAAAAAAAAAAAAAAAAACAACAGGATTTTATGTTTCCACCTTGGGAAAATGTTGTGTTTCTATCCTGGAAAATTACCAAACAGTTGAATATTTGTATCTTCTGCAAAGATTTTCACCACAAGATCAAGTTTGAGAGCTTGTTCTGGTGATGCCTAATAGTGTCCAGCCCTGTGTGCTGTCACACACGCTCCATCTCTCACCAGGCATATTTCTGCAGCTCACAGTCCACAAAGAGGGACAGGGAGACAGCTGGAGAACAGGAATTGCTGCAAAAGTTGAAAGAATAACAATCCAGTAGAACAAGGCATCAAGACAAGCAGGAGAGAGCTCATGTAATGGTCTCTACTCAAAAATATTTCTTTGTAGTCATAGCTTCCCCCAGCTACCAACAGCTTTCTGTGTAAGGAAAAAAAAACCAAACAAAAACAACATTAAACCAAACAATCAAAAAAAAAAAACTAAACAGCAAAATGTATGTGTATAGTCCTGAATACTCAATTGCAGCTTTAAATGGACTGAATGAATACCCTAAACAATAAATCAATGACCATAACATGAGCACAGATCTGCCTCTCATGTGCTACAGGGTATATATGAATATATATCCATTTAAAAATTCATAAGGATTCACTTCTGTCCCAATAGGGACAAGGCAAAGGAAGGGAAGAGGTGATGGTTTAATGCAAGAAGTTAAGGCTGACTGTCTAGAGCAGCCCTGTTATGTACCTGGCTCTGAAGCACACCCAAAGCACAGGGCTTTTGTACACACCAGGCAAAGAGAGCTTTGCAGGGTGCTCACTGCTGTAGGGCTGCCCGAGACCTTCACTTAGCTGCAGTATTTGGCACAGTCACTGCAGCAATCCTGCACGATGCCTGTGTGCTTCTCAAAGCCCTTTTCCAAGTCTCTGCATGATTTAACTGGGAGCCAATATTCTATTTCCACAATATTTTAAGTTAACAGCAAAAAATTCTGGTCATATCTTATTACTCTGCTTGTCTTTTCCCCCAGGGCCTTTCTACTGCCTCTGACAGCTTTCTGATTGCAGCCTTTCCTCGCCCAGCATTGCCTCAAGTTCCATCATCCAAATTACTGTACTTTAAGTCCCCTGCAGTAACTGTGGTTATTTCCAACATCCCAACAGGAAGACCCCCATCAAGATGAGTCATTCTTATTTCCAAGGGTGTTGTGCTGAGGCTGCTCAGAGGAAGATGCAGCAGCAGCTGCTTTGTATTAGCCTAGTGGGGGGAAAAAAAGCACAAGGCCCTGCATTCAGCTAAATTCCTTTCCAGCAATATGGACATTTTTTCCAAAAATGATGAAAATGACAAACACTTATTCTAACAAAAACCCTGTTGGAAGCAACAGAGTCCTGAAAACCTCTGGAATTGTGCCATGATATGCGGAAAAGGGAACTGGCTATTTTAAACTTGCTGCTGTCTGGACAGAAAGTGATGCTTTGCTGTGAACTGCTGGGCCTCTGAACTGTTCATTCATGCATTATTTTTTGGCAGCCTTCACCATTTCCACAGAATCACTGGCAGCAGCCTCACTAGAGAGCAGGTGATTCTGACCCTGCAACTTATCTACTGCTATTACTCACAAACAGGTTTTCAGCTGCATCCTAGCAGATTATTCAGAGCTGGTTTAGGATGGCGTAACTCTGCCATGAAATCTCACACATACAGATTCTCTGAAGATTCAGAATAATCCTTGATTTCCACTCAAAGAGCACAAGAAAAACCTTTCAGCATGTTACTGCTGCAGCACAGATAGAGCCAGCTCACGCAGACCTTCAAACAATGCAGCTAGAATTGGGTCAAGATGTAGCAGAAGTCTGAAAAGTTTTGATTCTAAATCAAAGATCAATTTCCAGCTCTAATTCTGCTATCTTTGAAAAGAATCCTTGCATTATACATATATTATATAGTCACTGGAATATCATCTCATTTACTCTTGGGCTCCAGAGAGGTAGTTAAAAATAAGCAAATGCCTGTGTGTATCAGCATAAGAACCCCACATTCCCAAGACTTTGAACATCACTGGAAAAATTTGTCACCATATGCACACATTGCTGAGGTGTGATATGATGTGGCTTTCTGGAGCCTCTGCAATTAGTCAGTGATATACAAAATGAGGAATCATGGTCAGTGCACAGAAAACACAAGCAAGGCCAAGCAACAAGTATCAGGATTTTCAAAGTGCTTCTGAAATTCTGGAATGGGCCCTTCTAAAAACAGTGGGACAGCCCAAGGTCAGAGACACAGGATTTCAGAGACATGGTGGGGAAATATCTCTTAGAGTCCATCTCACATATGTTACTTTGAAAGCTGTCCTTTCAATTGCAGATGTTTGTTGCATTTGTTCTTCCTAGCTACTCTTCTTTTCCCAAGTGGAATGGAAGTGGTGCCTGAAAGGCTGTTTGGAAGATTAGGGATTTCTTTGTTTTTTGCTCTTAATGTTCTTGCTGAATTTATTTATAGCTTGGCTGGTTATTAGAACTTGTTCCATATGGTAATCTGGCAATGCCAAGCAAAGGATTTAAAATTTAAAAAATAGATTATTTCAGCAAGAATATATCTTTTTGTGATTTGGAAATTCACTCAAAAGCATTGGAACACAATTTAACCCAGCTTTTCAGGGGAGAAGTGAGGGAAAGTAGCCAGAGGGTAAATAGGAGACTATATGAAAGTAGAAATTTCCTTTCATGTTGTTGGAAAGGGGCCCAAAAGCTCATTGTGTTGAAGCCTACTTCAACAAGAAAAAAGAACACAGCTTTTCTGGATTAGAGGGTTTTCCAGTCTTCTGCTTCTGTAGGAAATGCAGCTATGAACCCCTGGGAGGAAAGAAAAAAGGGAAACAACCCAGGAAGCAAACAATTTGGACCCAACGAAGACAAATTAGATACATGCCTGCATAACTAGAACAGAAAATACTAATGAACTATGTACTTGGGGATATAGAGAAAAGGCTGTTCTGCAATGCCAAGGGGACAATAAGAAATAAGAAATTATATACATCTAGGTTACCTTGAAAATTATGCTTTAATGTTTCAAATGGCACAGTAATACCACAATGCCACAATGCAGGCTTTTGACCCCTGCTTCAAAGGTGTCTGGATTAGAGTTGACCAAAAATCTCAGATACATATTTGATGAGGGGGTTTGACTAGAAAAGAGAATTTCCTGCTTTGTAACTGGTTAGAACAGAGATTTGGTTTGCAGCCTACCTTCAGCATATATTCATAAAAAAAGGAAACACACAAGCAAAACATAACAAAACAGAAAACAGATTTCCAAGTCCCACATGCTTTTGAACAAGTATGTCACAATTTCCCCAGAGTATTCAGACCAGGATGGCCGAAGCACTGGAAAAATATATTGCACACACAGCATCAGTAGGCAAAAATTGCCTTTTTATTACCAATAAAGTAAAAAGTCTGAACTTACAGAAAAAGTACTTCTCCCACAGACAAATTATTAAAAGTGAAGACAACATTCTCTGTTCCTCCAGTTACAACAGTGGAGACCTATTTGTAGAAGAGAAAAGACTGATCAGTACAGTCTTTGCCAAATTCTGACCAAAACTTCACAGGATTCAATATTATCACCAGCAGTAAGGTCAATGTGACATTCAAGCAAGACTGATTGCAGCCATTAGAGAGCCATTTGCTTTTTTCATGTCATAGCCTTTTGTAAATCCAAGAAAAAATACACAGAAATCAGGTGTGCTGATTTTGTTTCTATCTTGGCCACTGTGCAAAATACAGTAGCCAGTAGCATCAGTCAAAAAATACAGGTATTAGTGTACTGATAAGTAAATCAAACTTTGGGTTTCATTTCCTTACCTTGCATTTAAGGAACAAAGGAGTTTTTCACAAAACAAGTCCTAAGAGGAGTGCTGATGCATACTGCTCTCAGTTTCAAGACATTTCAAAGACATTCAGTTATTGAGTTAGATGGAGTTTTGAACAAAGACCAAGATTTGTGGTCTTTTACAGAAGTCTGTGAGAGCTGGTTGGCTTATGGGGTTCAGGAAGAAAACAAAACTGTTCCAGGGAAGGGGGCCTGACACACAGAGATGGGACATCATCTGGCTTGGCTACTGTGTTGCTGCTACCAACAAGAGCCAGCCAAGGGTCCCCAGGCCCATCAGAGAGGTGGGGATCTGTCCCAGGCCCTGGGGATTCCCTCTGAGCCAAGCAGCAAGGGGTGCTGGTGTTCCCTGCCCAGTACACAGAGGAAGTGGCACAACACACTGAGGGACAGCATTATGGTGGCTGAAATCATCCCATCCCTGTCTGCACCTACACAGTGACAGAGCCCTGAGGCACAAATCCCCAACAGCCTGTCCAGCAGGAACACATCCATCACCCTCCAGTGAACCCAAGAGATGAGTGACTGCAAGGGGAACAGAAACATTACACTGCTCCTGGACAACAATAAACCCTGCTGCAGGAAATGGCACAATCTCAAGTGGTGGCTTAAACCAGCGCAATACACCTGAAGGGAAAGCAGACAATACACCATAAAATCACACTGGACATTAGCAGTGCTCAGGCAGATTTTGTACTCCATATATGAGGGGAGGAGAAGGCCTTTGCTCTTCCCTACTCCAGCAAAATCTGTGAGATTTTCATGCCACACTAAATCACTCAGTAGTTTGCTCTTCAACACATCTTAACAGTCATTAAGGTCACACTAATTACAAGGAAAAGCCCTTGCTTGTATGAAAATGTATCTTTATATTTACAATTGTTTGCACTTTAAGACTGCCTAGCAAACCAAGGCACAATGAGTTTAACAACTACAGGTTTGTTTCTTGCAATAATTGAAGGTAAACGATCCTTTTCTGTTCAAGTCTTTCATGCTAAGGCCAAACTAGGAAGTGTTCTAGGCAGGTGGGACCACAAACTCCAAGACAAGATTCTTCTTTGCCCTAATCAATGGGAAGGTCAGAGTCAAAGGCTACTGCAACATAAAAGGGATGGCCAACTAAATTCTAGTATTTCCTTTTTTCCCCACATGAAAATTCTTCCCGAAACATACTTTCACACAAATTTTATAAAAGTGTAAAGGTAAAAGACATATTAGGGTCATAACAGGGAATAATAGGACATCTGTGAAAATTCAATTTCTGTGTAAGTATATGCTGCATTTTCCAGTTTCTTTCCTGATCCTGCAGAAATCAGTATCTAGTGTGTGCCATCTCATGTATGCACTGGTTTTCCATTTCCACATCCTTTTACAGTGAATGCAGTATTAATAGTGTTCTTATCCCTTCCAATAGAGCACATTGCAGCAGTAAAAATACTTCAGGCAAAATAGGATTATCATAGCTTACATCCACAGCACAGGACATGTAAGGTCAAAAGTTTTCCTTGATTATGGATATCCCAGTTGAGATACCACCCACCTCATTTTTTGAGACTACTTAGCATTCTCTCTGCTATTATGCTGACAGCAAAAAACTTTATGGACTGCAGTTATGGCCATGAGCACTCTGTATTTTCTAAAATAAGATCCCAAGAACATTTAGTCTAACAAAAAATTAATGACAAGCTTGAGTCAATGAGAGTGTGGTTAGTGGGTGTGCTGGCATTAAAAGAGAACTCAGAAGAACCAGCAGAGAGATTGCCAAGATCTCCTTAAATGTGCTCACCTCTCCTCAGAAGGAAACCACTTGTCCCTCCCTCATCCCGTCCCCTGTATCATTCACACTACCCAGACACCAAAAAAGATACACTTTGGTGTCAGGACCACCGCTCCAGCTCACCATTCCTTGACATAATTCACAAATAAGCAGTTTCCCTACAGAGAGAGGTGCCATGGTGCTTAGCCATGCATTGCTGCAGATGGATTTATGTTATTTCCACTGCACACCACTGAACAGGGAGGTCTGCCAGCAGCAGACACAGTGCCAGGCTGAGATCTATAGTGTGGATTGTGGACCCTGCTCAAGTGCCTGCATGATTCTCCCAGGTAGGAGCACAGAGCTTTTTCCCATGAGATGACAAAGGATGATAATGTGGGAATGAGAGCAGCTCCATCCTGTTCCTCCGCACACAGCCTGTCAAAGCCATGAGCAAGTAGGTCTGTGGGATAGCAGTGCTTTCCTTCCCACCACAGAAAAACCCGCAGGACTTTGAATTTCATGGAGGATCACTGAAGAAAAAGGCTCAGGTACAATTAAATCTGTGAAATTAAAAAGTATTTAGGATGAGAGGCGCAGGACAGAAAGCAATCACTGCCCCTGGTTGTGTGCTGTCTGGGGAAAAGGGTCAAGAGGAAAAAGCTTTATTACCCCATGACTTATCTGAGCCAGGGGAAATACAGGGACACTTCTGACATGGATCATTATCAGTGAAACTGCATAGCTCCTACCATAGCCTGTTCATACCACATCCCTGAGAGACATAACTCTGCCTCTCAATGGCCTGCATATGAATGAATTACAGGAAAAATTATACACTGCTCAGCCTTGTTCTACTCCACATGGACTAAATCCTTGCTGCCTGACCTGGAAGGAGAAATGAAGTTTAGCATTCCTCTATGGGAAAAACCTTGGCAGTGGTTTTTCCCATCATCCAGCATTCCATGAAGTCCAGAGGAAACATTTTCAAAAATACCAGCAGAAAACATCTAGAATCCAGTTACAACCTGCTTCCTGCTGCTTTCATCATGTCCTCTCTGCCCTGGAACAGCTTAGCCTTCCTAAACTGCAGAAAATGGGTGGTGAGGGGAGAGGATATAAAGCAGTAAATGAGTGGACAAGATGGACACATCAACCACTCAAAGCTTCCATATGCTAACACAGGAAAAGAAAAAGAGAAAGCTATCAAGGTAGTATCAGCATGTAATCCTGATGACAGAGCATCACACATTAACCCAATTCCTTCCAAGAAAAGAAGTAAAGGTTACAGGAGTAGGAGTTCCCTGCTGCAGGACTGCAGAAAAACCTCAGAGAGTATTTCTTTATTCATGGCAGGGTTTAAAAGACAGTGTCTATTGGCTCTGGCACAGCTAGTGTATGTCATACACACAAGCACAGGCAGCAGACTCAGCCCTTCTGTGCTGCAGCATCAAAACAATGTTTGCATAAGCCTAGAAAACCCTCGGCTCCTGTCCCACAGGGGACACTCAGACAAACTGTAAAAGTGTGTCTGAACTCATTTCTGGCTTCCCACATCTCTGTGCTGCTCAGAATTCTTCCTGAGCCTACCCCAGATCTGTGAGTCCATACACACACTCTCTGGAGGCCTGCAAAGCACTCTCTGAGCAAGCATTAAAACACATCTTCTGAAATGATTACAACTTGAAACATTGGAGCAAAAAAATGAAAAGGGACCAACTGCCTGGATAGCCTGAAACCCATGTATGCAAAGGTTCCAGCAATGGAAGGGGGCTCTCCAGTGCAAAATTAAATTCAGCCCTCACCTCATCTTTACTTCATTGAAAACCTTTGCTGCTTGATGATCAGTAAAGTTTCAAAAAGCTGCACTGTCTGTGAGCCACAGTGGCTGCTCAGACACACATATATGTGTGTGGGACAACACAATGCAGTATGGGAGACTGCAATCACAGGGAATAGGAGTAACATGGACAGGTATCACAGAGCTGCAGCATGAAACAGTTCAGCAGAGACCTTACAGCTCTCAGTAATACCTAAAGAGCTGCTGTTTTCTCCAGAGAGCACCACTTGGAGAAGTCTGAAGCCAACCACTGTCTTCAAGGAAGAGAATTTCCTTTTCATGTCTTGTCTCCAGTGGAAACACCATTATAGCATCATTAGCCTGGAAGGATTTGAAAAGAATTCCCATAGTATGAAATATTTTAAGTTTACAAGATAGGTGTGACCAGGCTTAACTATTGACAAATTGGTTTCTCAAATATTTCTCCTGGTTCCTAGAAGATGCCCAAGCTCTTTGGCACCAGTCACATCTGTTCTGGACACCATGGTAAGAATTGAAGAAAATATATGGTCGTGATGCAGTGTACAATTTTTGGTCAGCCTAGAGAGATCACATGAATGACAAATAGCTTGCAACCCCTGCCTGTGACACCAATCAATACCAACAGCCCAGCCAGGTAACAGATAATGCTTTGTAGGTGTCCTGGGGCAGCTCTCAAGTCTCTATTTTCCATTCATCAAGGCTCAACCCAGAACTCTTCCAGCACTGTTGTCACAATTTCTCCCCCAGCACAGATGAGGCTGCTGCTCCCCTGATGGGTCTGTACTAACATTCTTACCAAAATATAGACTAACACACTGCCATCACCCCCCTTTAACCACTGTCAGTGGGAAAGAAATGCAAGTAGAGACAGTAGCTTTACCACATACAGGAAGAAAGAGGTGCAGGAACTATCAACTATTTAAAGATTAACTGCACATCTCTCAGGCTGGGAGAACCAGGAGATGAGGCACTTTCCATAACAGCATCAGCAGAGTCCCCAGAAGGGAAAGTTGAGTTTGATGCCAAGCCCTATGTGCCTGATCCTTTGCTGCAGATGATCCCACAGGACCCCCACCATTCCCTAAAATGCCTTGGGGCTTTCTTGTACTCTGCTCTGCAAAAGAAAGTGGCAGCTGCTCCTCCCCAGGACAGCCTGGTCTTGAATCCTCTTAGCTGCAACTTCATGTTCTTACAATCAGGCATTGTGTCAAAACAATGTCTTTTGGTTTATTTTGTTTTATTTATAAAAGATAAACACCTCACGGGAAAGACAGGCTGGCAAAACACAAATCTACATCCTTTCTCCATTTATTAAGAATTGTGAAAAGCAAATAAATGTTTTGCTGGGAAAAGTAAATGTTCCAGCAGCCACATATGACCTCATTCTGGTACTGTGTTCATATGCTAGTTGAATCTCACAATGCAGTTTCAGACACCTGCATGCTGTGTGCATCTGTATTTCTCTCCCATATTTATGCAAAACATATTGAAGATAGGTACAATGCTGTCAGAAGAGAGAGCAGAAACTGCTCTTACAAACACATCAGTAGTCATGGAATTTCAGAGCCTAAAGAGAGAGTTGATCATTTCAATACCACAAACCACCACATTTCCCAGTGGCAATATATTTCTAGCATCACTAGGAACTACATGTTCTTCCCACAGTTATTTCCTTCTGCATCTGTAACACCTTGTTTTCTGTAGTCATTTCATTGTGAATGGAGAGAAGTCAGGTAACAGCTGTAGATGGAGGGACACAATCCTTGAAAACCTTGTGTCACTCTCTGATCTTGTTGCTGCAATTTCAGGAATGGAGGCAGCCAGTTTGTTTGCTTTATAACCTGCAGGAAAAGACTCAAATTATGAGCTACAGCCTGCTAGATTTTCTACAACATCCCAAGACCAGAAAGAAATTAATAACACAAAGAAATACATAGAATATCTTCTTCATTATAGATAGGAAGTGTGCTAAGGACTGTTAGCTGTCAGTAATCAATAACCTAAAGAACTGGCTGACTAAGACACTTATTTGAAAAACTCACAGAAGTGCCAGGATTTGTTAGAGAGCATTGCAGTGGAGAGTTTGATCAGCTCCAGAGCTAGTGGAAAATGCCACCCATGTTTGTATAAATGAATGACCAGAAAGCCCACTCAAGATGTTGTAATAACTGGTGCAGTTCTGATAATGTACTCATGGTATCTGATAATAACATTGTTTCAAAGTGATTACCAGGAGTTATCCATACAGCTAAAGAGGAAAAATTTCTATTGTATGTCTTCAGAGAACAGTTACAACAACCTGATGCAAATCTAAGTGCTTTTATTTCTCTCCCTTTACAAGACCATAGTAGTCCATCTTTTCCCTTATCATTTTCCAGTGAAAGTTTCACCTAAAGCCTCTTTTGTTTGTTCCAATACTTGCAGAAACATCTTTCTTTTGATCTTAGGGCTGCCTCTCTCTGTGAATTGTTCTAACTGAACATCCCACTAAACCAGTCCATTAGTCCTTCTTGAAGAACATCCCCCTGTACTCACAACTTTGTCATAGTTGCACAGAGCCTACAGCCTCAGCTCAGCAGCTGAGGGACTCTGGCTGACCTTCTCACCATAGGTATGTGTTGTAACTCCACTAAATTGTTCACACCATCCATAATACACAAGATATTAAGGTGTTCTCAGCATAATTTCTCAGTGTGACTTCTCACAGTAACACCCAGTCTCTTGAAGATTACTACTTCACTATTTACTGTCTGGATAGGAAATAAAACTACTTGAATCACAAGGAGAAAGAATTTAACTAAACCTAAGGAATTTTTTTTTTTATTAAAGTAACACCAATTGTGCAAGGTTTTTTGCATGCATACAGTCTAATACACACACACAGAGTTTGAAGCTGTAGTAAGTTAAAGAAAAAAATGTCATTGCTGAATAAATGGCAGTCCTAAAAAGTCCTAAAAAGTGCAGAGTCCTACTGGGTCTTTTCTCTCCTTTTTTCAGTCATAGGTCCTACACTACCAATTTTGTCCCTACTTCTAGCTGCTGTAGATGATTTAATTCACAACCATTTATGCTAGCATGTCTTGAGACAAATCTGTAAAGGTAAATTGCGTGCATTCATTTAAGTCTCAGACATCAAAGAAACTAAGATGAACCTTAAGCAGATTGCTTTTCAAAAATTAATTTTAAAGCCAGTCTCATGTTTTTGATCATTCTGAGCTGGGTAACTCAAATCATTTTCTTTCCATCTAACCTTCAGCATTGCTCACTGTTCTTCTCATGTGCTGAATGAAAAAAGAGATCAGCAGATCAATTACTTAAAGCCTGTTGTAAAATGGCTGCATGCATTTTATAAGATTCATGTTTGCTGTGGAGGATGATCAGTACAGATATTTATTGTGTAGTGAAGATGTAGCAGAAAGATTAATTCTTGGAAGAAATTCAGCCTGACAAATAAGGTACTATGCAGATACTGTCCATATATCAAACCACATCCTACCCAGGAAGACTGACAAGGCTGTTCACACACAGCAGCAATACCTAGGCCGGACCTGGCTGCAAGAGTGAAGGCACTGCATCCATATAATGCTGTAATTCTTGTTGTCAGTCCCACCTTTCTTCAAAGAGAGAAGAAAAGTACAGTTCAAAGACCAGGTTTGAAAAGGGTTTTTGCTCCTTCCAGCAAAATTGTTGCCAGTCTCACTTTGTCAAAGGTCTCTCGTCAAAATGTGCTCTTCTGAACTAATATAGTTCCTGTGCTACCCATAAACAAGTAAAGTTTGAAAATCCTTTTAAATTCAGAAATGCCACAATAAAAAAGTCACTGAAACCAATTTTTTAAGCCCTTTTCTTTTTTTTTTTTTTATTTAGGATGCTTGGTGTCTTTGCTGTCCCAATAGACAGGTAGGCAAGAAGGCAAACTGTTTAAAAATAAAAAGGGGGATGTCTGGAAACCATACAACAAAGTAGCTACAAATGGGGCACTGCTATAGAACTCCACTTTTGAGACACAGGAGCAAGGGAATAAATCACATAACCCAGACTGTCCAAGGCAATATGATGGAGCGTGGAATTTTTGGCACATAACAGTCTCATGATTAATGAAAACACAAATAAAAATCAATGGCTGAGTTGTTCAAAGAACAAATTTTCCCTAGCAGTAAAAAGACTTGAATACTGGCTGCCAGCCTAATTTCATTAGGAAATGCATTCCAATTAATGGAAGCTCTGCAAACAAGAGATAATTACTAAGGCGAGACGGAGGAAAGGCCTTATAGCCTTTCAGCTTCTCTTCTTTGGCTGCAGCGTGCCCTTTTCTCCATCCAATTCATTTAAGATGGGGTTCATTGGAATTCTGTAAGTGTATTTTCCAACCTCCTCACCATTTCTGCTGCACAGGAGTCTCCTTGCCTGCTTCTGTCATTGGCCTCATCCCACACACACACTATGTCCTGTAAAGTTTCCCATGCTGGGGAGGGATGTGTTTGTTCTCACATCTCAGTGTCTGAATGCCAGTTGTGCCATTATTTCTGTGCTACTTGTTCATATTCATTTTGATGCTACGTTTCCTGTGCCAAATTAAATACTGGCACAGACAGGTGCCTGAAATCAAAGTTGTGCCTGCTTATGCTCTGGTGAATTTAGTTTTTTCACTTCCATGATTTCATTCCCCAGGAAAACAGCAATTATGTAACCTTGGTAAAACAGATGCCAACAATATTAAGCTCACAACTGCACTCCTTTCACCCCAAGGGCTTCTTTCAATGGGAGGATGGAAAGTTTCTCAAAACCAAACAAGCAACCCAGACCTTTTGTTTTAACAGACGTGCTTCCCTGTTCTATCTGCACGTAGGCAGACACTTGAGGTCCTTTGCCTCCCTCGTGTCCCCTGAACGCTGTGCTCTTACCAGCTCCACCACATCTCTCTCACAATCAGTACTGGCCTTGACCCAGAGCATGTTGGACAGCCCATCATGAAGGTGTGCAAAGTAGAGCCTGTTGCAGAGCTCAGCAGTGAGGAGGAACCATACTTGAAGTCCCTCCATTGCACACCAGAAGATGCTGCTGCCAAGGACAAAAGTGCTTGGCAGGAGCTGCATCCCATTTGGGTTTTTCACCCCACTGATCTGCAGAAAAAGTTCAGTTACATCCATCTATACAGTGAATAAAGCCTAAGTGGCTGCAACTCCATTCATTTGATGCCCAGCCCAAGCTGAGTGTCCATGGACCCAGGGGCTGCTGGGTCAGCTCACATGGGCCATCATGGCACCCCAGGGCTCAGCACTGACTCCTGTGCATGTGCTGCCATTCTCTCAGCTGCTGCCAGCTACCCTGGGCATGGAAACACACGGGTCAAGGCTACAAAAACCAAACATGAGCATAGAAGCAACCCTACTGCTTTTGAGAGACCTAAATCTCAGTGGGACATCCATCATCTGTTTACATTTAACTTACTTATTTGAAAACTCAAGTGTCTGTCCACAGCCACCACATGGCATTACCTATTCCCAGTATCTTCCCTAACTGGCAAAATAAAAGGTACACACAGAAAAAGCACTGGCTTGCACAGAATCATAGAATGGTTGGGAAAGACCTTTAAGATAATTCCAACCATCAATCTAGCACCACCATGATCTTCACCATCAAACCATGTCCTCATGTGACATAGCTTCATGTTATTTGAGCACTTCCAGGGATGGTGACTCACCCACCTCTTTGGGCTGCCTTTTTCAATATTTTACAATCCTGTCTCTGAAAAAACTTTTCCTAATATCTAAGCTAAACCACCCCTTAAAGCAGCGTAAAGCCTCTTTGTCTCATCCTGTCACTTGTTACTAGAAGAAAACGAGCCCCAGCTGCCTATACCCTCCTTCTGAGAGCAGTAAGGTCTCCTCTGAGCCTCCTTTTCTCCAGGCCAAACAACCCCAGCTGCCTCTGCAGCTCCTCATAGCACTTGCACTCCTGCCCTTTCACCAGCTTTGCTGCCCTCCTCTGGACTCACTCCAGGGTTTGTGGCAAGGGATGCAGGCCGAATTCACCGATTCTAATCATGTGAGTCACTAATAAAAAAAAAAAGGAGCAAATTAAATAAAACAAAACAAAAATCAGACAAAAAATCAGCCTATATCACAGACAGCAGCAGCACTATGCTAACCATTGTGATGCCATACAATGCCAGTTTCCAGAGGCTGGCCAACTCTCCACATGCATTTTAGACACGGCTCTGCAGTGCTGAGTGTTGGGTCAGATGTGTAATGTACCTTTCTCTCCCACTGTGGCGATACGAGCTCATCATTTTAAAGGTCTTCCCTGGCATGGCTGCCAGGCTGTTTGTCTGACTGCAGTGGTATTTTTGGAGACAAAGACTTGGACGTGGTGCAGGACAGGTGGCCTGGCAGCAGTGGTAGGAAGCTATCAAACCGCGCAGCGTACATTTCAAAACACAAACCAGGGGGAGAGGAGATAAATCATTTACTGTATTTAACTTAGCATATTGCTACTTTTTGTGACTCATATAGTCCTGCGGAAGACTCCCCAGACAGGTTAAGCCAAGTTTGAAAGAAAGGCGATGTAAAGCTTACAGACTGCCAGGCATTTGTGAAGTTAGTAGGCATAAATAAATGGAGGCGGCAGTGAAAACAACAAAATTGAAAATGGGAAGGCATCTGCATCAGCCCATCTTCCTTCCCTCTCCCTGGGTTTCTGTGCTTCATTGGTCAAAAATAAACCTGAACCATCCTCTGAAGGCCAGTGCAAAGAGGCATCAGCCAGAAAAAAGCATCAGTACCTTGCACTCCACCTGAAGAGTCTGCCCACAGCACTGCTGCTGGTGGTACCAGGCCAAGCAAACCCCCACCTCCTTCCAGGGGCAGGGCTGGACACCTGCCATCGTGTCACCAGGTCACCTGGCCAGAGCTGGTGTGCACCCACAGCACAGTCAAGCTACAGGTGGCCCCGACCTGCAGCCGAGGCACACACAGGAACCACCTGCAACCACATCCTCAGCAGGGCCAGGAGTGTGGCAAAGCTGGGGCTCAGTGGAAAATGTCTCACACAGCCCCTCCTGTGTTGTGCCCAAGTCTTGAGACACTTGTGCATCCCACTCCTGGTTACCCTCTTACTGAAGGTCTTCTCAGCAGCAAGCAAAAAAGCAGCAAAAACACTTCTGACTGAACTGAAAAGGCATCCTTCTCCTTCTGGGGTACTTAGAGCCTCCAACTCTGCATGTCACTAGAGATGTGTTTTACAGAGGGGGCTGTCAAGCACACTTCACTGGACTCCACATGATGTGAGATTTCCAAACCCAGGCACAATGCACTTTTTTCCCTCTCAGCCCAATTCAAATAAAAAAAATTCAAACTAGGAGCCTCCTTGGGAAGACTGCATTGCACAGCAATTCTTCTGAAGGTAGTTAGTTTTAATCCAGTTACCAAGAGCTACACTAATTCTGCGGTTTACATTTTAAGATAAATTCCTTGAAAATCAAGATTTTCTGCACACTGAAACTTTTGTTCCCATGCTTTTAAATGTGCAGGCTGTTCCCAGCTAAATACAACAAAGGGGAGGCATCACCAACCTACTCAAATCCAACAAGATTCATGACAGATGCAGCCAGACAAGGGAAGCCCAAACTGGAGTCCCTGCACAAGAAAAAATTATCCCATTAAAACAACCACAATGCCAGATACTAGAGTGCTCATGGGGTGGAGAGATTTTATTGCAGCTCAGCAGTGCGTAAAGCTTCAAGCAGACCTCATTGCTAGTTAGTCACAGGGTAATGCAAATACAAGACACAACACTATAAAAACAATCTTGTGCAGAGCTGTCCCCATCTCACAGAACAATTTATGAAAAAATTAGGATGTCACACAATGCTGCATGCCCTACAGCATGTGAAATTATCTTTACCAGACAAACTTATAAGAAAAGTCATCAGCTTTACTTGGCTAGACATTTTCCCCATATCCTTCAATAATTTATACTGCATTCATAAATTCACTGACTGTGCTGTCTCTCTCTCTCTCCCCGACCCATCTCAGCCTGGCCCAGAATGGACACCAGAATAACCTGCTATCGTTTCCAGGGTCATCACAACAAGTGTGCCCCCGCAATCCTTCATTCTTTTACTGCAAATGCACACTGTTTCCATGCCTGGTTCTTTCTTCCATCTGAGTCAGGAGAATGAATCATCAAAAATGCTATTGTCAAATGCTTTCTATGAATTATGTTCTGCGCTGCAGTGGCTTCCTCTGCTCAGGATTCTCTAGTTTATTGGTATTTCTCTGTGGGATTGCTTTTTGAAATCACTGAACCAAAGTCTGATTATCCCCAAAAGGGGGCAGCCCATTTTAAGCCACTTTTAATGGGCATGAAATTGAAAGCACAAGCCAGTTTGTTACATGACTGATGTCAAAAAGTAACATCACCATAGGTGTCCAGAAAATATTATTAGAAAAAAAATGGAAGATGTATTATACATAGATACTATATAACTCAGCAACATCTGATTAACAGGATACCAGTAAGCTCCAGGAGCACACGTACCAACACACAATACCTACTGCTGTATTTCTCAGTCTCACTTTGTTTCAAGGGCATTTGCTCACATCAGGAATCTGGGGTACAGAAGAGAAGGAAGTGTTGCTGATCTTTGGTGGACAAGTTTATCCTATTAATATTCTTTAGCAAGTACAGACAATTAAGAATTCTGTGTGGGTTTTGATCCCCTGACCCTGCCTGGGGTACGAACTGAAAGTGCTGAATGACATAAGTGAACCGAAATCTGCACCTCCTATAAGCCACACATACACCAAAATTAGACATCCTTACTCATTATTTTGATGCTGAACAACTAATATAAAAGACAAAACTATTGTAAAAAAAAGAGTACAGAAATTAAAACTAAATAGTTTTAGTCTAGAAATAAGGCAAATGTTTTGAACAATGAGAGCTTATGAAATGAGAATTCCCATACAGCAGGAGGCAAACAACATCTGTGTATAAATTCTTCTTTGAAGCTACTATCTCTTTCTCAAGACTTTAAATTTTTAAGACTTTTTTTTAAGGTTGCATGTATGTGACAGGCAATTCATGTCACAAATAGAAAGTTATTTCAGTTATTTTCAATTTCATTGCTTTTCTCTCGAATAAGTAGTCCTCCAAAATTGCTCTGCAAAAGCTTGTATTAGATCCTCCATCATTTGCCCCTGGCAGATCAAAGCTAGATGACTTTCTAGCAATACAGAGTCAGATGCAAGAATCCCTGGATCTCTTTCATGCTAAAAGTCAGACTAGAGGAACACAGCTCTTTTCCTTCTTACTGTCTATGACATGAAAGTCATGATCACCACCTTTTCTTATGTTTAACCAGGTATTTAAGCTAGGTCCTAATGAAAATATCATCCTAAGACAATTAATTACTTATTTAAACAATCATATATTTAGTGTGTCAGTAAAGAATTTAATTTTTTTATAAACTCCACCTATGCTGCTTCTTTTTTATAAGGACACAGAAACAGAATATATTATGAGAAAATAATTATATTGGTCCTCAGGAATGTAAAAATCAAAAAAAAACCAAAAGTGATAACATTTCCAGTGTAATGACTGTAAGGAGACCAGAAAATGGCATAAAGTATATCAATTTTAATGACAAAGGCTGTAATGAGAAAAAGAAAAGTGAAAAACTAATCTGCTTCAGAAGTCTGCATGATCTGGTCCTCCATCAATTATCTATTCCAATCATGTAGAAAAGAGTTTCTGTCTACAGAGCAAATCCACTCTGGTAGTTAATCCTGCTGTCTAGTAGTTCCCCCTGGAGACTTGAGGATACAAAGTATCATGTCCCTGGGTAGCACTGTGCAGCTACAGCTACCAATTCGCTCATCACATCCTTGCCATGTGTATCTCCGGGAAGAACAGGGACGATGACAATCCCACACATTGATTTCACTCCATCTGATGTAGCAGGAGCCCGACTTCCAGATCTGCCTTACTCCTTTGCAGCTGAATCTACCAACACACTCCCTGCACAGCAGGAGGCTGCAGCCACAGCTCTGGCTCTTCCTCACACCATCAGCTGCCTAGTGACATGTTCTAGGTCATGAACATTTGCAAATTAAACATCGTAATGGGATCTCTGAATTACCAGATAATCACATTAAATCGCTTTTTCTGAAAATTACATACCTCAACTGATACAGAAATTAAAATGCAATGAATAGGATACAACCTTTCCCACCTGTGCAGGACTGCTAAACTATGAAATTCCCTTCACTGTTTAAAGTACCTGGTTTATAAAGGCCAGTAACTCTTCAACACATTTTGGTTTTATTTGTAGTCTGGTAAAGGCCTCTCTTTTTTTTCTTGCAAACATGCCACTTTTGTGATCTCATTTCTTCTTTCATCTGCCTTTTGTCACACAGACCCTTTGAGTGTGACGGTGGTTGTAATTCCTTCCCATTTTTTTGTAGTTTTTCCTTTGGAATTAGCATTCCAGGTTATAGAAATAGAAAGTACCTCACATATTAACTTCAGCATGTCCACTTATTTATAGCTTGTGCATTTTATTCCTTTCCTACTAGGCATCTTCTTCATTTGGGCTCTCAATTATACAGAATTTCATCTCAGCAGAACTTTTTATTACATGGTGCTCAGATCAAATAGTAAACCACAGAAGATCTTTATAGACAGAGTACACTGCATTTAATACATGTGGGATATGAAAGGTTTTGTATATAAACAGCTTTTTAGCCCTAAGTAATATATTTCCAGTAAGGGTTTTTTTACTAAACCAATATCTTCTTAATTATCTTCAGATCAACACAGTATTTCCTTAAAATCATCCATATGTAATTTAATATCATAATAACCTTCAAATGTAATGCCTTTTCAAAGTAACTATTTAGCTTCTTATGTCCTATATTTATCAGAGAACATGATTCCAAAACAGATTTCGGACTACAGTATTCCTTGGTGCAGAATACATCTTCATATACTCACAGAAACACCACTTAAAGAATTTAGGAGACATTAGGAAACATTTTCCACCCAGAGGCAATTGCATTAAAAAAAAAAAAGCAGCAAAATGTTTTACTGATTTTGATTCAGCTACATGGAACCACAAAACAGCAGTAGATTTTTAGTTACAGATGGAGAAGTTTCTGTCATATCATTATTCCCCTTATCCTGAGGTGGTCTATCCTCAAATACCATCATCAACAATGTCACCATTGCACTTTTTTATGTTCTTCTTCTTCCTCTCTGTACCTTCCCTTCATATTTTAAGAAATAAGGTTTTGGCATCAGGAAAATTCTTTGTAATTCTTTGACTTTGTAATGCTTTTCTGCCCTTGCCCATGGAAGACCTTCAGTCCAAGACAACCTCTCCAGGAATTATCTTTTCCTAAGTTAATTGTATTCATGTTAACACAACATTTAGCTATAAACATAGACATGAACACACATGGACTCACTCTCTTTAAAGTAGCCTTGAGCTGGCCATATGTGCCTCTCCAAACTGAGTGGGTTGGGGTTAAAGCTATGACATGTTTTCACATGTGAATTTGCAATAAGGGAAGACACAGTTCAGCCTCTTCAAAAAAAAGGCACACAAAATGCACTTTATTTGATCCATTTCTTCAAATACAGTGTTTGAGCAGCTGAGGAACAGCTGGGACTGAAGCTCCAGCATGCTGCAGAGTGCCCCAGCTCCCGGGGCTCTGCCCTGGCATTCTGTACCTGACACACAAGACTTGGCCAGCACAGATGTACTGATGGTGCCTGGGCCCACCCACGTCCCGGGGCATGCACAGGCCTATTGTTTTCAGTCAGCTGCTTACAATCACTCATAAGTCTGTCAAGATTCATGAGCACTTCTTAAATACAATTGTGGGAACAGAAGTTCAACTTCCATGCCATTTTGCTCCATGACAAACAGTGCTGATCTTTAAAGCTTGGGAAAAAAAAAAGAATATTTTTATGACCTCATTGCAGTTCTTCCTAGCTGTGACCCTGATGTCTGTGGAAAGAGCAAAGAATCACATGCCATACATCTTGCTAATCGATAAGTCCTTGTGCTTAGGAATCATCCATAAATAGCTACTGCTCATAGAAAATACTTGTGCCCCTAAGGCTGGGTGCTAGATTGCAACCAGAAAACTCCTAATCAGTATTGCTCTTGGCCTGTATGCCTATGACATTAGTATGTATTTCTCTTCCATCAAGTTTGTATCTTTCATACAGATGATTTAATAATCAAAATGTTCTGAACAGAGGTGTCAAGACAGGTGAACAGAAGTTCTCCCAGGTAAGTGTGCAATGCCTCCTGGTGGGCAGGTCACTGGAATATAGACACATACAGCAGCAGCACTCCTGTCTTCTCAGTAAGGACACTGATAGTCCTGGCTACACATGAGACAGCCACAGCCAAGTTCATTCTTCTGGCAAGATACAGAAGGATAGTAAGACAGAGATAAGGATAGTAAGTTGTAGACTGTAACACTAAAAGATAACACTAAAAGACCAAGACACAAGACTAAGAGAACATTACACTAAGCTCCACTTGAACAGCACAGTCCTTTATCAGACACCTTCAGTCCAGCTGTAAAACAGTAGAGCACAGCTCAGCACAAACTGGGGGGAGCCAAAGAAAGCAAATGGATCTTCTTTTTGAGCCTGATGGCAAATTATCAGTTCTCATAAGAAATTCAATTTGTGGCAAAACTGGGGAGAAAGGATCATTTTAAGGCATGACTTCACAGAGGAGAAAGAGAGAGTTCTACCAATGTTACAAACAGTTCCAATGTGTAAGTGTTGCTGCAACTGCTGGAGAATATACACTGTGCATGTTGTAGGCTGCTACCACTGGTAAACTGGAGCAGGAATTGAATATAAACACAGAGTAGGCTTTCAATGAAGTAACTGGAACATGGATAGGGTGGGGAAGGACGTATTTTTATGTCACAGGGAAAAAAGTGTAAATATTTTCTTGAGGACAAACATGGAGGCACACACTTTCTTGTTCAGATTTTTATAAATTAAAAAACCCCAACTATTTGAAAAAGAATTTATCATCACAGTTTAAAAAATATTCTCACTGAAAGCAACATCTGAAATTTGGTTATGCATTTGCTCTTGGGTACTTATCAAATTTTGTATTTAGTGGTGTCATCAGCACGGTCCAGTGGATAAAATAGCAGCTTGAGACTCATTGATACTACCCCTGGCTCTGTTTCTAGGTGATCTGGGCATGTAATTTCAAAGTCCTCTGCAAAGCAAGCCAGCTTCATTATTTTCAATTTTAGTAGGATGGAAGGATAAATTGTTCCAGTGGGCAAAAGTAGGAGAGAAATGGCACGTACAATTACTAACTGTACTAATTGTATATGAAATACCTGGATTCAACTAAGGAGCATTTTCCATTGCTTTAGCAAAAAGGTGAAAAACATGCAGGTGAACATTAACTGTTCTAAATGCAAAACATTTTCATGCATTACTCTCAGCCCTGTCAGTAGTGAATAGCATTAAGAAAAACTGAACAGATACTCAAAGCTGTAGTTAAATGCAATGGACTTTCTAAAGATCAAACTTCTAAATTCTAGTTCTTGAGGATGGGAGCAGAACCTCATTAAGATCCCTTGGGCTCATCATGATATCCAAGTTGTAACTCTGAAATTGGTTTTTCTTTCTGTCACCAAACATTTCAACATTTAGACATTTCAATATAATCTTAAACACTCACAGCTCTGAAGAGAGCCACAAAATTCCTTCACAGGTAAGCAATATAAAAACAGTCACAGGAAAACTCTCTACTAAGGTTTTCATACAACCTCTGTCAAGCACAGTGCAGAATCTCTTCTAGCCCAACAAAAAAATTTCATCTTTGTCCCTTACTGCATTTAGTCAAATTCAGAAACCTTGCCTCAGCTGGGCACTACATTCATCTGCTCTGGTTACAGGCCAAAAAACAGAGAACAGAAATAATAATAAGTCAAATTCCTGGTCTCTTTGTCCTGGGTATTTAGGAAGGTTCAAGAAACATGGTAAGAGAGCAAGAGGAGAGGGGAGTACAGACATCCCTTAAGTTCTAAAGCACACGACCTTCCCTCCTTTCATTCCTGCCAGTAAAAACTTGAATATAAAACCAATTCTTTGATATAATATCTGAGTAGAGCAAGAAACTACATTAAGTTTTATCAATATTCAGAGGGTTGAATAAAGCTCCCAAGTTCTCTCAACAAATAGAGGTCCTCTTGGAAATGGCCATAAATTGCACAAAAAACCACCCTGAACTGAAGTAATGTTTTTTTTATATGACAGGAGTCTCTGAGAGTTCAGATCTGAAAAATACAAGTCTTCAAAAATCACAGACCTTGTTAACTGGAATTTATTTTTACATAATATTTGTACTGTTACTAATATTCCAGTGGTGAGTTTACCTCACTGTTACAAAGACAAACCTTGCTTGCTCAGTTTCACCTTCTAGACAGTGCATTTCATCAGGCTGGCATTAGCTACACTGAAGAATTCCTTCCCCTATGATGAACCAGAACAGGTACTAAAACAGAGCAAGCAAAACTGGGTCAGCCCTCTTTGGTGAATCAAGCAGATAGTGAACTTGGGGGTCCATTTTTTTTAATTCTTTACTGTCATGACAGTATCTGTCATTTTTTTAAATCCTTTATTGTCATGACATTATCTAACCCCTTTTCTCCCTCTTAACAGCAATACAATGTACATGTGCAAAGTACTTCTCTATCCTTAGTACTGTCATTACATCTCTAAGAGCCACAGCAGCTCACTAAAACCTCACTCAGGGTACACTACAGCTTGCACCCACTTTACTAACACCATCAGATCCCTTTGCATCAGATAGCTTTCCTCTTTCTTAGATTTACTGTGGAAAACTTATATTGTTACCATCTAGGTCACCAATAAAGTGCTAAATAGTCACTGCTAATAACCAGTTCTTAGAGGATCCTACAGAAAGGTACACACTCAGTGAGGATTACCCATTTACAGTCATGTTTCATAGCCTGTCTGCCAGCTTTTAGTCCATTTAAGAAGCATCAAATTGATTTCATTTCAGTCTAGTCACTTGATCAAAAAATCATGCCTCACAGAAGCATATTATATATTACTTCAACGCAATGGCATTGATCAAACTGTTTTTGTTATCTCTCAAAAAAGAGAATAAAGAAAGGAATAAAAAGGCAGGTTGATAAAATCTATTTTCCAAAAATCATGGGTGACTAGACTTAAAGAATGATAGGAAGCTTAAATGTAGCCCAGTGAGAGAATTTCTTTCATTTTTTCCAGGACCAGAGCCAAATTGATAGGCTTCCAATTATCCAGAAGATTCCTCTTGAAAGCATTGGTGACAAATTTCCAAGTTCACTGTAATTTCTCCATGTTTCAAAGCATACTGAAAAATTCAAGCTTCATAACCCAAAGAACTCTATAGTGAATTCTGTAAAAACTTCTGGGTATTAGTTGTCAGGTCTAGATGTTTAAATAAGCCAAACAGTAGCACAAGAGCAGCTCACACAGCAGAGGTGGAGGAGGCTGTTTTGTGCTTTACTATCACCACCAGCTGAGATACAGTCTCAGTACTTTATCCTCTACTGACACCTGAAGAAAAGGTGATTCAATGAATACTTTTCCCTAATTCTAATAGACATTTTTCAACCAACAACAGCCCACTCTTTTTTCAGACTCTTTTTGTTCTTACTAGGCTTCTTTAAAATAAAAAAAAGAAAGACAAGAAAAAGGTATTTCATCCATTATTCCATTCACCATTGAGATTTCTGTGTGCTTTTATCAATTTCTTAAAGTACTTAACTTTTATTTTATAGAACCTTCGTACTCCTACCTTCTCACTTGGGGATTTCCATAGCAGAAATTTTTCTTTGTTGGGTTTCCTTTGTCTTTTTGGTCATAGAGTCTAACATTCTTAGACAGAAAAAAGATGTTTTATTATTTTTATTTGTCTTCAAACTTATTTTCAGAACTATGAAACTGGTCATTTTCATAAACTAGTGAGAACAGGGACTTAAATATATTTATTATAGGAAAATTGAATAAAATCATGATCACTTATGCCTAATTAGCTATCATTAGTGATTTGCATGCCATGTAGAGAAGCACTGTAGGAGAGGAAAAGCTGTGGCACTGCTGACTACAGCTACCATGACACTCAGTACAGAACCTCTCTGTCATGGAAAATCCTTGTGTGAGTCCCCCAGAGTTCTGTTCTCTGCTGCAGAAAAAATCACCCAAGAGAGGCTGCTGGTCACAGGCTCATGGCCCAGATGGGCCTCCTTACAGGCCCCACCACTCAGCTCCTCGAGGAGCAGCAGCAGCACAGACCAGATGGCTCCTGGCTCACCCTGCAGCACCCTGAACCACAAGTTCCCTCAGAACTGGCTTTATAATGTCCCTCTGATACACAGCAGAGCAATTCTGCCTGCAGCCCCACATCAGGGAAAGTTAAGGACATCTCCATTGGATTTAGGGATATTTATTTGGCTCTGGCCAGCTGAGATACAAACTAGATAGCAACTTGAACAGCATTTCCAAGATCAGATACCAAAACACAAATTCAAGAACAGGACACAAAATTCAATGAATATTATATGCAGATCAAGTGAGGAAAAGATTCTTAATCAGTGTGTGTAAGGCTTTATGGTAGAAAGACTATATTTATTAATGCTAGTTTAGTATTTATACCATGCCCCAGGACTATTCTTTCTGCTGTGCAAAGATCAAAAAAAGCCTTTTTACTTTAGAAAGAAAAAAGTAATTTGCTAGATGTCAATGGACTGTGTTTTCTGTGCTTCTGCAATAGCTATTCTCTGAAGGCTTAAACGGATTGCTCTTTAACCATAATGTTGTTAAAGAAATGCCAGGAAGTTTATTCATGGTTTATTAATACTGCAGAGGGCCCAATGCAGCAAGATGTTCAGACTTCCAAAAAACAGGCTTGCCAACCATCCCCTTGGCCAGTTTCCAATCAAGGAAGAACATTATAGTCAAGCTGCAGCTACAATGACTTCAGAAATTGTTGAAAAAATAAAAAGTAGAATGATCCAATACACAAAGTCCTACCCCAATTTTATTTACACACACACACACACACACACACACACACACACACACACACACACACACACACAAAAAGGCCCAAAATGCCACCCACATTTTATTTGCACCATCACATAAAGTCCAGATGGGGTCTGTAAGAATATGTTTTCCCCAATGCTTTTCAGAGTTCAGGTTGGTGTCCTGACACCAAAAGGCAAAGCCCCTAACCAATTGCATTACATTTCTTAATTCTACCATATGCTTTCTTTCCCTGCAGAATATTGATAATTCTGTCATCTGTGTTCCTCTTATCTTTTTGATAAATGAGGCTATTGCCTTCCTAAGTCATTAAGGCATTTAAATTCTCCTTTACATTTGAAACACATATCTGATATACAAAATAATTATGAAGCCCTTCACTAGAAAAGTATTTTGGTCAACACCAACTAAACTTAGGTTTGCAGTTTCCGATATCTTTTAAAATTGCTCTCTAACAAGACTGCCTGCATTTCCTCCATCAGGGCCAAATATGTTTCCTTTTCAAGGTTAGTGTTTGCAGATTTTTGTTCATCTCTGGAGTGTTACAGGATGAAAAAAGGGGTTGTAAAATGATAGTTTGCCCATGAAAAATAGCTCAGCTTCTTCAGAAGGCACATTCTGCTATTGATCAGTCACCTTGCTCTCTATGAAAATGAATGACCATGATAAACAGAAGTGTGCTGTTATATTCCTTAATAGAAGAGGATCCCAGCACAAGGTCCAGAAACAGACTCCAAAGGCATTGCAAGGCTGTCCCTCACCATGGTTTGGGGAGGGAGAGGGCAGGGCAGGACCTTCAACAGAACAGAGAAGATTCCACCATGCCTATTCCCAAGCATTCAGCTCCTGCCACCAGGCAATGCCTCCTCATCTCTTACTCCTCTGTATTCCAGAAATGAAAGCAGAGACATTTCAGATGTGATTGCCTGTCCCAGTTGTTTCAACCCTTCATAAAGGAAAGAAATTCCTTTATTATAAAAGTTGCCCACAAAAGGGTGGCTGCTCAGTATTTCTGGTGGATGAAAACATATGTCATTATATGACATTCAGGCAGCCTTTTTTCTTTTTCATAACATATGCAATATTAGGAATAATGAGTTTACCAAGGCTCCAAGTCCTATAAACACAAAGTGTTGATTTTTTTTACAGCATTCTCAAATGCAGAACTACTTCAACAATAGAATTTTAATCCAAGGATTATGTATCAGTGTTTCTTCTGTAATTCTTTTTCTTCAAAGAAATAAAAATTTACTTTATCAAACTGCACAATCACAAGGAAAAATCTGGGAGCCTGACAGGCAGAAGCCATTCACTTTCCATGGTGCACTCTTCCTCACCATCTCAGTGCCAAAACATTTCTGCAGAGCTGTCACAGGGGAACTTGAGGTAAAATCCCTAAGATTCATATTAAGCAAGAGTTAGGGTATCAGGTGACAGTTATTCTTAAATCCTCCTAATGAGGTCATGAAGAATTTTGTTTTCAAACACAGTATTTCTGATTCCAAAACTTAACTTTTAAAGAATCTGATGGGTTTTAGACTTCATTTTAACATGTATTTCTAGATGTTTTCAGGTTCTTTTAAGGTGGCAACTACCTTTGAATATGTACCCAGCTCTCCTAACATGTAAGATGAGACAATTGTTCAGAAAATCTCGTCTTTTAGCTCACTGGAATTGGGATTTCACTTCAGGTTTTGACTTAACAAAATCAGGGATAGCATCCTAAGAGTGGATCCAGCACCTAGAAAGAGGACTTCTCTGCCCCTCTACTTTGCTCTCATGTGAACCCACCTGGAGCACTGCATCCAGCACAGGAAGAACAGGGACCTTTTGGAGCAAGTCCAGAGGAAGGCCACAAAGAAGCCTGGAACATTTCTCCTATGAAGACAGGCTGAGAGAGTTGGGGTTCCAGTAACTAAAGGGGCTACAGCAGAGCTGGAGAGGGAACTTTTACACAGGCTTGTAGTGATAGGACAAGCAGGAATGACTTTAAACCATTCTTTTAAGTTCAAAGAGGGCAGATTTAGATCAGTTCTTAAGAAAAAAATCTTTAGTGTGAGGGTGGTGAGGCACTGGCACAGGTTGCCCAGAGAAGCTTTGGAAGCCCTGGAACTGTTCAAGGCCAGGTTCAATGGGGCTCTGAGCAGCCCGGTCTAGTGAAAGGTTCCCTGCTTGACAAGGGCTTGAAATGAGATGATCTTTAAGGTCCCTTCCAAACCAAACCATTCTATGATTCTGTAACTTTACAACATGGTTTATTTATTCAGTGATACCAAGGAGACAGCCTTAGCAGGTTTTTGCATATTTCTCCTATAATGCACATGGACTTTGTTTGGGATTCTTTTTTTTAAGTACAAGTAAATAGCAGTCCTAAACAATGCAGTATTACTTCATACTGTTAAACACCAGTTCAGGTACTATGTGTTTTGTTTTCTCCATTCTACTCTAGGCTGTTATGAAAACATAAACAAACTTAAAACATTTGTTGCTATTTGTGCTATGTATAGCTCTACTCAGCCCAGAGTCTTTTTCCCTTGGTTCATTACTTCTATCTGGAACAGGGAAACTTTTCTTGAAGTAGTATTGTTTTTCATTTGGGGAAAAAAAAAAGAAGGCAAGAGAAAATGAAGTATTTAAAAGTCTCACATCTTACAGAGTACATAACACCCAGTTATAAATATGCTACAATCAGCACTCTACAAATTTTATGCAGAAAGAAACAGATGATGGTG
Organism: Molothrus ater; assembly: GCF_012460135.2. Taxonomy (NCBI): domain Eukaryota; kingdom Metazoa; phylum Chordata; class Aves; order Passeriformes; family Icteridae; genus Molothrus; species Molothrus ater. Next base: position 14,345,848 of record NC_050479.2, on the reverse strand, counting down.
GAATTCAGTTCGTGCTAAGAAAACAGGAATAGGACTTACAAGAATGCTTACATCTGTCCCTAATTTGCTTGCACATAAACCCACAGTAATCTGCTTTATTGCCAAAGTCATATAAAGAAATTGAGCACCAAGCAGCATAGGTAATCTTCAACTGGAGGTCCTCCAGCCTAATTAGACACAAATGCCCAGAAGGCCAGAGACTGAAATATGGCATGTAGATTTTGAAATATATGAAGAGACAGAACAGTCTCATTAGCAGCCATCCAGGCGTGTGCTTAAGCCTCTGAAGTTCCTTTTCTGACTGAGGGAAGGAGTAAGCCATGTCCATGCCCGAGGCTAAGCACAAGGAAAAGCATCCTGCTCCTTCTGGAAATGGCCCTGGTCTCCCAAGCCCCACTCCAGCACGCTCCTCCTGGCCTTTGTGCGACTCTTGGCAACTCCCTTTGTACAGACATACCCACAGTCAGCCAGCTGATTTAGTATCAATAATGCTGGAAAGCCAAAACATTATAAGTCATTGAAAAATAAGACAAAGAAGCAATTCTGTGGATAGTTTATAGAGATATTGGTTCGCTATTCACTATTTAGTAGATACATTTCTTAAAGAAAGTTAGTCATGGAGCTTTGCCAAAAGCCATTTTCAAAGTGATAATTTTCTTATTTCAAACCACTAAATGCTTTTATTTTTATTGCATCAAACAATTATTGTTGGCTACTTTCTGACTACAATCTTGTCTCTTTTTGATTTCATATATGCATCTATTTTATAGAACAATGAAAAACTATGAGTGAATTAAAGAAATAGACAGAGGAGAGGTCCATGACAATTTTAAGGCAGAATGGCTGTGGCAGAAAAGGGCTCTGTGCAGAAATGACCTCCATGTTGCAGATTTCAGGCACTTTCAGGGACTATCTATTTTTGGAACCATAATAGCTGCACTTAACTAACCACAGGGTGTGATAGAAATGTTTTTATCAAGTTATCTCCATCTAAGTTATTTGGAGGAACAATGCAAGGCAACACATTATTTCCTTTTTCAATTGAATCTTTACTTTATCAGGAAATATCACACTGGCCACAAAACTACAAACAACTTTTGGTTTTAGTAAAGTAAAAAGAGCTTTGTGCTTCTTTTCTTTTTCTGCAAACACAACACAAAGGAAACTCAGGGACACAGGGGCCCAGAAATCATGTGTGCAATAAAAAATTGTGGATAAAGCCTTCTGTTAATTGACATTCAAGGTCAATTTGTACCTTTGCTTGTGATACTGTTGTTGTATCAGTGCCTGAGATCACCTATCAGCACCATTTTCTTGATAAATTTTATGGGAAGAGTATTTGACATCTAACCTTAGTAGCAAGCACCTCTGAAGCATTACTATTACAAAACAAATAGGCAAATGTTAACTGGGGATAATTTTTTAAAGAACTTTTACTAAAGATTATTTTTAATGTTTTTTGCATTTGTAAAGGTCTAGTTTGGGATTTTTTTAAAAGAATATGTACCAGGATATTCACTGTTCTCTTTTGAGAGAACACTGTGCCTTAGGTTGGAGTTTCAAGGAAAGAAAATAAAGCAGTAGGAAGGGAGTTATTTGGCCGCAACGTGGCAAGCCTTACAGTACATCCCATGGCTGCGTGACCTCACCCAGCAGCGCAAATCGGGGGATGCCCCTCGGGTAGGGGACCGCAGCCCGCCGAGGGAGCGGAGCCTTGGCCCGCGGGCCTGTCTGCCTCCGGGCGCAGACAGACAGGCAGACAGACATGAGCTCACCGCCCACGCAAGAGCCAGCTGTGCTCGGGACCGGCACAGAAACCCGTGCCCAGCCTGGTGCGTCTGTGCCCAGCTCGGGCAGCCGAGCTCAGGGCGGCAGGATCAGCCCCGACGTACCGGGATCCTGCACAGAGCGCCGGGACGGAGCGCACGGGCCCGGCACCGCCGCTGGCCCGAGGGGACACGGCACCAGCGAGGCCCAGCCCTCGCTAAGGGCAAATGTAAACAAGAAGAAATAAAGGGGGAAGCGGGCAAGCCCAGGCTGGTTGAAGCGCGTGAAAGGGCAGATGGCACCTGTGTGGGCCCAGGCCCAGGCTAGAGCCAAGCGGCCCCGAGGGCACACGCAGGGGTGGCTGTCTGGGACAGGGTGTGCAGACGTCCAGCCAAGCCAAGCCAAGCCAAGCCAAGCGGAGCCGTCGGCGAAGCCAAGCGCGGTGGCAGAGGCTGGGAAGGGAGATGCGCCGGGCGAGCAGGATGGCGGAGGGCAGTGAGGGGGAAGCCTGCGAGCCCCGGCCCCAGGGAAGCAGCGCTCAGCTCTGAGCTGAGGAGCTGCACCCTGCCCGAGGCAGGTGCGCCATGCACGGCCCGGGACAAGTCCCGCTGCCTGACCCCGGGAGCTGCTCCGGGCGCCCTGCATCGCCCCGACCCCGCCACGGGCAGCACCCCCCTTACCTTCCGCTGCGGGCGGGGCCGCTGATCGCCCGCTCCCCCGGCTGCTCCTGCCAGGGGCGGCGGGGCCGGCCCGGGGACCCCGCGGGGCAGGGGCGGCCGGCCCAGCCTAGCCCGGCCCGGCCCGGCCCAGCCCAGCGGCGAGGCGCGCCCGGGGCCGGCGGCGGCGCGGAGCCGAGCGGGGAAACCCGGGCTCTCCCGGCTCCCCCGGCCGCCTGGCACCTGTTGCCAGGGAAACCCAGGTGTCTCCTCATCCGCGGCCATCCCCGGCGCAGCGGAGGGGGCGAGGGGCGCGGGGGCGGCGGCGCTTGCGGTGAGGGGGAGGCGGCAGAAATTTAACAAGCAGCTTTTTCTGCTGGGAGCGTGTCTTTGGGCGGGTTTCTCCCAGTTTTGGGCACGATAAACCCGCTCGTCTGTTAAGCTAGGGCCTGTTTCAGAAAGAGTAATTGTGATTTGGGCAGGAATTGCCAGTCCCTGCGAGCCCAGAGAGGCTCCTGTCTCCTGGCCTTGTTATGCAGGACTCTGTGGAACAGGTGGACAAATCATGAGCAGATTTCCTTTGGCTTTCTGACAGTGGAGAGCGATGTCATTGACTGGTTCAGCAGCAGTTATCTGTAGCATAAGGGCATGCCAGTCTGGAGGAAAAGATCACGGAAATTATGCCACTCAAAAATTGCCTCCATTCCCTTCCTTGCAGTTGAAAACTAATCAGTTCCAGGAATTTGAGGGAGGCTGTGTGTTAAGGTACCTTTGCAGCTAGCTGGGCTTGCCAGCCCCCACTCACCCTTAAGGCTGACCCTTTGTGCCACTCCTGGCTCTGTCTGACTGAAAACTTGTCCTTTGCATCTTTCTTCTGCAACATAAAGAGTGGGTGACTCCATTTGGATCCTTGTGATATTTCTTTATTTCCAACATCCTGTAGTAGTCTGCCTATAAACTAAAATACTGTCTTATAATAAAAGTAAAAATTAATTTGACAATTTCTGATTGTACGTTCATTACAATTAATTTTCTTATAAGCACTTGAAATTAACTCTTCCTACCCAAGGAGAAGTTTGAAGTTGTTTTATGTATTTTCTGCTTCAAAAACCAAAAATGAAGCATGACTGTATATATTTTTGATATGTTAATAAGCAAGAAATGTATAGGGTTTTATTCAATTTAATATATCAAGATCTGACAGACAGATGGATAGCCTCTGCACAGGCACTGGGGGCCCAGCAGTCGATGTTACAATCCCATATTCTTCTGCCAGTAGTACTGGGGAGAACCTGACACTGGGCAATGGGCATTTCTGCCCCATAGAACTTTTAATCCCATAAAAAATCACCAGGCTGTGGCTGGTTTTCCCTTATCCCAGGAAAATCACATCTGGTTTCAGCATGTATGCCCTCTCTCCCACATGGCTGGGCTAGAGTCTCTTCTGAAACTCCAAACCAATCCTCTCATAACAAAAAACTGCTCATAGAGGCAGTGCTGCTGTTTTCTTGTAAGGGAAGAAATGCGGTCAAATTAGAGAGAGAAGGATATTTTGTTTCCAGATACATCCTCCTGCAGCAGTTGCTATGGTTTTATACATTCTGAAGTTGTTTTGCCACATCAGCACTGAAAACTGTCATAAAACATCAAAGGAATCAGCTGAACAAGAGGCAACTCAGTACCTGTGCTGTGTGCTCATTTCAATTTCTGTGTCAAGATAGGCCACAGGTAGCAGTTTTCAGAGTCTATCAGATCTTCAGACCCTCTGCACACTGACCCACAAGGCAAGGTCCTCTACTTTTCCCTTGTTTGAGCAACACTAAAAGCTCTCTTGTGGATTAGAAGAACACATGCTATGTCTAGCATGTGCACTAATAAATGATCAGTAATTACTTCTTCCTCAGTTTTATGCATAATTATTTCACCTTTCTCACTGTCTTAGGTTGAAAGATTTAGCTGGGGGTCTGTGTTCTATTTGCCATCTGTTAATTGTGCAGTTTTCTTTATCTCTTCTGCAAACCAATCCTCCCTCTGGGAAATATCTTCTGTTAATGGGCCACTGAGCCTCACTGCATGACTGATAAAATTGCATCATCCATTGTGAGGTCTGCCCAGAGGGAGAGGCCAAGCATTCCTACCTGGATATAATCTGCGATTTGGATCCTCAGAGCAGCCTTTTCCCATTGGATTCCCAGAGAAGCAGCTTTCTTCTCCACTGGATTCCCAGACGAAGACCAGGCCTATCTACACCACCACCAGACCTTCAGAGGAAAACTCCACCCTTCTACAGGATCATTGCCCCAACAGAACCACACCTGTCCCTGCAGGAGGGCTGCAGCCACCATTCCAATTGGACTGCTGCCAACCCTCTGACCAACAGTGTGTCAGGTCATATTCTGACTCTGTCAGTGCTTTGTTTTCTTTTTTTTTTTACTATTGCATTTGTATTTTTGATTTTCCTAGTAAAGACCTGCTATTCCTATTCCTGTATCTTTGCCTGAGAGCCCCTTAATTTAAAAATTATAATAATTCGGAGGGAGGGGGTTTACATTTTCCATTTCAAGGAAGGGTCCTGCCTTCCTTAGCAGACACTTGTCTTTCAAACCAAGACACACATGTACATTGAGAGATGAATCTTCAATTTATTAAATACCCCCAAGAACATTAAGTGCCTTTCAGTCAACTTGGGGGCAGTTACAACCCATCCTTTTCAGGTCATTCAAGTTACTGATCTTAAAAAGAGGAGCTTTATTTACTGTTGTGGCAATAACCTTTCCTGTATATAAGATTGCCTCTCTTCTCTCTCTTGTTGTTTCTTGACAGACTTTTAAAAATGCACATAGAGGGAAAAAAAAAAAAAAAACAAACAACCTCAAAGTTTTCTCTCAGTTCAGTGAAACTGCAATGGATGCTGTTCATTTGCAGAAATACCTGGCATAGCTTAATTCTGAAGAATACAAAAAACAAGACTAACTTTAGAGATTTTTTTCTGATCTTTTTTGGCTATGACTATTGTAAAGTTAATGAAACTTGTGTATGTGTAATGCCAGAGAAATGGTACGTTTTTAAGGTCCCAGTTTGTCACCTTGCATGAACTCACAGTTCATGACATGAATAAGGTCAGGAGAAAAATGAAGATTAAAAGGGGTATGAAAAGAACTAATAGTAGTTTTTTAATATGCTGATTCTTTGTAGCGGTGTTCAGATGACAGCTGACCTTATGAAATCTAACAATAATAAAGATTTTTATCCACCATTTTGTCTCGTATAAAACAACTGCACCAACTCTGAAGTATTTTTAATCAGGGTATTAATGATTAAGTATTTTTAATCATTTTTAACCAGCAGGACATCACAAGATTTAGATATTTTGGTCTTTTGTCACATGCATTCTTTCATTTTCCTTGTACAAGAAGGATTCAATTAACTGAGTCACAGCAAAAAAAACCATGCAGAAATTTATCAGAAGGGTTATATGCAAAAACTATGTGCCACCTCACTGGAAACCAATGGCACCAGTCCAGTAACTAACATATGCTATGGCAACGGTGACACCACATGGGAGTGATGGGCTGGGCTGCAGGGTGAAAGGAAGTGCTAAGCAGAGTACACAGTAGACGGAGGGAGCTATTCCAGGTTTATCTTTCCAGTGCTATTTTTAAGTTTCTAGATTAAATCTGATCTCGATGCAGCCCTTCTTTCCACACATTTGGGAGTCAGTGCAGTGCATGCACATGGAAAATGCTTTCCAGTTACAGCATGAACAAGCTGAGCAGGAGGGACTCACTGCAAGATTACCATCCAAATCGCCATCTGCCCAAGGGAAGGGACAGCATGTAGTTGCACTATTCCTGGAGCAAAGAAAGGACCAGGTAGTTACCAAGTCTTCCTTGCTCTCTGCAGAAAGTTGCTACAGCCAGCCTCAAGAGGTTTGTTCCTGCACTGGCTTGTTCATGCTGCCAGTGGCTTTAGCAAAGGCACAGGCAAAGTTTTTTGTCCCTGTGTTACTGCGTCAAAGTCCACAGATTTTGGAGCGTGGAGGAGAGAAACAACAACAACAAAACGGGACTAAAAATGTGGTACCCTGAAACAGGAAAAAGAGAAGGTAGGATGAGAATATACTTCTCCTCATACACCTATGGCTTTGTCCTAGCCTACATCTTCTGAGGACATTCACAGGCCAGCCCTATTTTTTACTGTTTACCATGACACAGTTCCTTCAAGTGACAGAGTACTTAGGATAAATGTCAGACATGAATTATGGAAAAAGTAGTCTGAACACCTATTCTTTACATAAACAAAGGCTTTTGTAAAAATTATTTGGCCACTTAACCAAGAGTTATTTGGATTGGACCATCAAAAAAGAGGAAACTTCTGCAGCCTATTTTCTGGAATGAATGATCTGTCTCCAAAGAGCAGTTCACAGAGCAAGCCCCTAAGACTGCAAAAGGGAAAGGCTGTTTAGTTACTCAGTATAATCTCTACCATAAGCTCTATCTTATCCCACAGGTGTAAAATAACAACATCTGATCTGAAACCATCCGTAGAGCTGCTAAGTAAACATATAAAAACCTTAAAGTGTAACTAAAACTACTGCCAATTGTTAGCTGTTGTCAGTGGAAATGAAGGTGTAGGAAAAGTCAAGAAAAGGTCATTTAATTCCTCACTTTGCCTCCTGGCTCTCAGCTGCTTTCACTCCAGAAGTGGTCAGGCCCCAGAAGCTGTTCAGTTTCTTACCGTGTTAAGAAGCTGCCCTAAAAGCCATAGACAGATATCTTATTCCAGAGAAGCCCCTTCCTCTCCAACATGTCCATGACACTCCCTAGCTTTCATGGGGGCACAGAGAACTGTTCCTGCAGACCCACCCAGATCAGCAGGATTCCACTTTGCCATGGCACAGAAACTGGGGAGCGGCCAGTTCCACCAGCAACGTCCCCATTCCCTGCTGTCAGAGAAGCATGAAGAGCTCACAGGGAAGCTGAGCACTGGGTCTGACATTTATAAACTCAGAACAAGGATAGCTGCAATGTCTACAAGCATAGAACTTTCATTCACAGCTTCCAAATGTTCTGCTTCACAGAAGTCAAAAGCTCCCACTGGTCCCTCAGGAGCCTACCTGGGATCAGAAAATAATTTTATCTAGCATAGAAGACAGCTGGATGTTCCTGTGATCAGGTTTGCACATTCCCAGGTTGGTAACTCATTGGACAATAACACCATTATGTTGGGTTTTCTTCTCTACTACATGGATGCATAATTTTAGACAGTGAGATGAAACTTAGCACACAGAATTCTACTTGCTTTATTCCTAGCTCAACAATTGCAGGCATTCAGTCATTTTATATCTGCATATAGCAATTAATCCATATTGCAATAACTCATGTACCATGTTATGTTGCTGCACTGAGCCTCTGCCAGTTTCAGATCACTCACCTCTGTCAAGTCCCATAGGATAAGAGGGCCTGTAAGACCTATTCAAAGTAAGATTTTTACCCTGGATGGCCACACATGATCTAACTTTCATCACCAGCCGGGTGCCAGGGGAAGAGCAACTCATGTTGAGAAAGGCTGTTGGAAATGGTATTGCTGCCTGTGTCATACCAGCTGCTGAACTTCTGCTCTTTTGTTATCTGAATCTGCACTTGCAGTGCCTGCCTGGACAGCCTCTTATTTTAATTGCTATTACTTTCAATGACATTAATCTGGGGGAGGGAACTTAGAGTTAAAGCAGCATATTTTATGTTTATAGAAATGATAATCATGTTCAGAGAGCAGATTAAAAGGGTTCTCATAATGATGGCAGTGAAGGCAGAAGATAGAGCTTTCATTTCCATAAAGCATTAAGCAAACCCTACTTTACTGCCAACACAATCTGCTGCTGGCTCTAACTATTTATGTTTATTTTTATGTATTTATTATGTGTTTGTCCCCTGCTGTCAAGGAGACAGGCTTCTGCTCCTTACCTTTCTTTCAGGAATGCATTAATCCTGGTGATTGCTTAATGTGTGGGGAGGGAAGAGAGCAAGGGGAATACAAACTGCATCAACCCAGTGCAGTGTAAATCCTGGGAACAACCTAAACTGGATAGAGATGGAATTTGGGAACTGTTCTTAATCCTGACAATTACAAGCAATGACAATGCACAGGACCCAAAATAACACTTCTGGGTAATAGCAGACTTTTTTTGTTTCTCTCCAAGTGGAAATTTTATTCATGCATCCCAGGTAGGGGTTTTGAAACAACAAAATACAAGTTGATGCAGAGTTAATTCTCATTTCTGCTGCTGGCCCCAGAAAAGCAGGTGTCGTCATGGGCTGTTGGCTGCCTCCTCCTGTGCACAGGGTACAGTGATTAGAACAGCATGAGAAGCCCAGTGAAGCCACCAGAGCTGGCACAGGGCAGTGTGCCTAACAGAAAAGCATTGGGGGAAGTAGACTCTTGATGGCTGATGTCGCTGTAAATAAGCCTTATGTTAGCCCAGAAAAATCCAGTTCAAACCTTACTTTTTTTCCTGTTTGCTGAGCTGCCAAATTTGCTGAAACTCCACTGGCTGTATGACTAATCATGCCTTTTAGTATTCCCCCCCATGATGAACCTAAGTTACATTCAGAACACTCAAACCCAAAAGCACTGAAAGAAAAGATAAGGAAGGGAATCCTAAATTCTGAAATTTCCTGTTCCTGTCCAATTAAACATTTGTCATCTTCCAAACCCTATGAATGCCTTAACTTTTAAATTATTTTTAATGATGTGCTAGTTTAATCCTTTCCTAGATGGTTCATCATAGGGACATCAGTGATCCAATCAGATGGTGTGGGAAGAGAATGGATCAGGTAGACAAATGAGCTCTAGTAACAGCAATTTAAATGTCTCCCCCACTCGATACCTCCTCTCCACAGCCTCCATAGCAACCATGTTTTTGAGAATCTTTGCAAAGATTCTCAAAAATTCAGTCTCCAGAGGAAAGTAAACCCCTAAAATCACATTAAAAATCTGAAGCAGGAAAACCAGAGAATTTTTGCACAAAGCACAAGAGGGAAACATCACAAAATCTGAACCTCCAAGTCACACATCAAGTCCAATTTTACAGTTTTCTATTCCATCAGTGCCAGTTTTCAGCATCATTATAGCCTTGTGGTGCCTTTAAAACTAGGAGGGAGGGAGGGCTTTTCAGTGTAGCTCTACTGAAACCTGGGTCTAATGATAATTTAAAGTAATTTATAACCCATAAAGCACTCACAGCAAGGCCAGTATCACAGTATCTACTGATATTTATGAGTTTGCAGGTCCTAGTTCTATTAACATGAATAATATGCAGATTATTAATGAGATAAAAGAGTGTTTATTGTTCATCTTTCATTAAAAATACTAAGTGAGCAATCTGCAGCCTACTGACATCTGAAATTATGGTTTGTGTTATCTGCAGATTTTGCTTTGTTTGCACAGAATGGGTCAGATCATAAGTGGTTTATGGTGCTCTTTAACATACAGCTATGGCATGAATAGGCTGAAAAGACAGATGCTAGGCAAGTCAGCAGTTTATTGATTTGACATTCACTGCATTTGCAAGGTTAACACAACTTCTGTCCTGAACAAAAAGAAATCAGGGGCATTCCCCCTGAACCAGATGAAAGCTGGTGGTTGCAAGGAATAAGGACACTGCTGTCACAGAAGAACCTTCATTATGGCAGAGAAAAAGCTCAAAAGGTAAATATAAAATTCTCTGCTTTCTGAGGCAGCATTTGTGCAAAATTTATGTATGCATAAATACTTCTAAACATTGTTTTATTGACTTTCATTTAGAGAAAAATGTGGTGGTTACAGAAAAGCAAGCATCAAATTTTCTTTAAAAATAAATTATATTATCAAGCCTAAATTATCAAATCTGCAACTGTTCTAATATCCTCCTGAACCTAAATGTGTGTTATAAGAGGTCTTTTATATAGAAAGCATGCCATGAATTAACACAAAATGCAAGGAATCTGATATGGAGTAAGGTACTTAAGCCATGAAGAGGAGAAATTTAAAACCAGGTCTGTGTATACCAGGTAAATAATAACAAATACATCACTGGAGAATCAGGCAAAGCCGGTGTGAAGGCACTCTTCCTGCATTTATCTCCTCTTTTTACAAAGTACAGCAGCAACACTGACTCTGTTTTGCTAGAATGTAATTTCTGGCATTGTGTGTTGTCCAGTGCCTATGCTGGCATTTTGTTTTGGATCTCTCTAAATCCACACCACAGCAGCAGAAGCATTACCCTCATGATATAGTGCTGCAATCCCTACAACTGTGTATCATTAGTGGGAAATCATTTTAATACTCTTGTAAACACCATCAGGGAGCCAGGAGACTATTTGTATTTGTTTTACTGTCACAGACTAAACTGCCTTATTCCAACCCTGTCCATCAAATTAGTGTTGGACCAGGTTCAAAGCACTCTAAACCTGCCAACTCCAGTCTGGCTTGAACTTCAATAGAACCAGGCAACCATTTTCTGGTGCAGACACTGCAAGCATATCAGTTGCAAATACATGTATTAATAAGGTGCCCTTGCTCCATCATACAGAAGGCTGCAATCCCCATGTTGGAGGCTCAGAACTTTGCTCCAAAGGTTTTATTACAGGTTTTATACTTCACATTGGCAGAACTTTTCATTTTCCCCACATGGAGAAAATGTAGGTGTATAAAATATTGGATAATCTTCTTACATAAAATATCTTACATTTTTATGTAAGAATTCAGTCTATATTTAGTCCAAAGTCTTCCCCTCTGAGGTAACTTTTGGTTTTAACCCAAGAAGAAGGAGAAATCTTGGCAGAGTGTTGAAAGAGAGATTTTCTGACCTAGTCACTGGAAGAGATGGTATGATTTTTTAGATAAAAGTTATACTTTTCTTTTAAAAAGACTGACTATTCAGTTCAGCCCACCACAGTTAACTATAAAACACAAAAACTGTTGACCAAAACATGTTTGCTGAGAGGGGTTTTCAAGCCTTAGCTGGGTGGGAGGGACAGCAGGTGACCTGGGAGCTCAGCTAGCCAGGGAGCTGAAAACACCATCCCACAGAGCCACCAGGATGGAGTTTCCTCAGCAAAGTGGGGTGGCACTAACAGCTTCAGAGCATCTGTCAGGGTGCACTGCAGTGCTGGTGTACCTCAATCTGCTGCTACTTCCAGCTCTTCCTTTAGCCACTGCTGCTGGAAGGAGCCAGCAGGAGGAAGCCTCATCTGCCCAGTCAAAGGCCAGATATATATTAAAAATATTTGCCAGAAAGAACTGCAGTCACAGGGAACAGGAAGACACAAAGGTGATTAATTCATTTTTTTCAATGCTGAAAAAAAAAAATGTCTGGGCAGTTCCCAGAAGCAATGCTGGTAACAAGAGAAATTCTGAGTGACTGCACACTAAAGCACATTTCTTTTAGCCTTCATTTTTGATCTTTTTTTTTCCACTTTCTGTCAACAGCAAAGTGTTCAAAGCTAAGCTCCACTGCTCATGGAAAGCAAGATGTTAGCTCCCCTCTCAGCTGCAATCAAAATTTGAATTGTATGTTTAATAAATTGAGGTTGTGATGGTTAGTTACAAGAGCTAACAAAAGTATCTCTTAGGATTTGCATAGCAATCCTATACAGGAAGAGCTTCCAAGTACAACTATCAAATATTCACAAGTGCTTGTAACCTTTCCACTTGCGTCCAGATGCTCTCCCCTGTACCATGCTGTGCAGGAGCTGCCACTAAAATCAGCACAATTCCCAACAGAAAATGCTACTCAGCTTGAGTAAAGGTGACAGAATCGAACCCTTGGAGGGGGAGGATGAGAAAACTCAGTATTAGTTTGAATAATTAATGTATCTGAGAATATCCTAATCTCCTTATGAAGAGAGAGGCAAAATCTAAATACATTATTCATGATGAATTATTCAGTCAGCTGTGTATGAATTATCCTGGGAATATTTCACTGGCTTTTAGAACTTCTTTCTTAGAACAAATAAATCTAGCTTGGGAAAAAACATCCCCTTTAGTGGCCAACCACATATTCAAATGAGTCTGTCAGCCAAAGATAAATTTAAAATGTTTCCTAGCATTTATATCTACTGTAGCATCATCTAGGAATTCAAGCAATACATTTGCATCATAGTAGGATCATGTAGGAATCCCAGCAATGCTTCTCATTATCTTCAGTTCAGTACAGACAAAGATGTGACTATAATGCTGTTAGACTCAAATGAAAGTGTAAATTTATTTTAACACCATGAGATTTTATAAGACCAAATCTAAAATTCTGGAAAGAAGGACTAATTGTTGACTGAGCATACAATTTTATATGCACACCTTCAAGACCATCTCCATGAAATGTAGTGTGTCTTCAGTGTCACACCTACCACGTGAAGTGAGGCAGAATTTTTCCTAGGACTCCTTCACTGAGCCCTATTGCCAAAACCGTAAAAGCTTAAAGGAAGGATGCATCTATGAATAAACAAGATGGCTGAATTTCACTTTCCGAGCTCTGAAAACCCTTGAGGGCAATATACTTACTTTTTTTTTTTTCTCAGAGATTTGTACAGTTAAAATTACAAGGTGGGAGAGGTTTAATATATTCATGCATAACAAAACAAGCCCACTCCAAAATCATCAGAGAAGACATCAGATCTGGCAACTTAAGTTTCTCCATTCTTTGCATCCCTCTACTTTTTTCTTTGGTAGGACAGTTTACAGAAAACATTATGTGTCCCTAATAGAGTATAGAAGGGTAACACAGCAGATGTAGCAGCTTCTCCTTTGCTCATTCTAATGCAACGAAAGGCCTACGAGATGGACTAGTGGGAATATCAGGTGTTTAAAACTCTTACAAAAAATACCCAAGAGCAAAGCCTTAGTGCCACAATGCCACAAGAAAAGTGGTACCAAGCTCAAAAAAAAAAGAAACAAGCTGGGAAAAAACAGCCTTTTAAACCAAGACAGAACAAGGAAAAAGTGAGGATAAGAACTGATGGAAAATGGAAAACAGCTATGACAGATCTCAAGTTTCAGTGAGAAACTCTGGTCTGTCTCAGCAGGGGGACCTTTTGAATCACATTTGTGATTCTTGCTTCACTTATTTGAGGTCTATTTTGCTTTAAATCCTGTGTTCATTCCTGGGTATTTTCTCTCTCTTAATTAAACCTTCATATCAGACTTTTATTAAGATAGAGGCAAAGCCTGTACCTTCCTCATTCTCTTAAGGTTATCTTCTGAAATAGGATTGAATTCTTTTAATGGAAAGAGACGGGGGAGAGAACTGCTAAACCTATGGGGAAGTTGTAATTCCACAGTTATTTCTAAGAATACAAAAGATTGTTGTATCTTGTATCTGGACAATCCAATTAGCTTAATGTCGGGAATTAAGCAGGCTGCTGATCATGTTGGAGAACTGACCTATTTCAATGGAAAACTGTTGTACTTGCACAGCACTCTCACTTTGGCTTGGTAGTCAAGTCTCCAGGATCATCCTGAAATTAATCATGGGCATCACTGCTCAAAGAAGGAATGGTAACTTGTTCTTGAAGATCACGGACACTATAATACCTGTTTACTGACTGGTATACACCACAAAAGTCAACGTGGTCAGATTTTCATATGGGTATCCCCAGTTGCTGAATTCACCCGTTTGTTTTCTAAATAAGTAATGGCCTCTGGATCCATAAAATATTTATAAAGGTTTTCCATTTCAGAGTGTTAAAAGAAGTCTTGATGGTTTCAAAATTTTCAATAAATACATATCTCACCAGCAAATTTCCCTCCCTTTTCCCTTTCTTTTTTCATCCGTGAATGACATGGAGCGACACAGCATTTCTGAGTGTTGTCACAACTTAGAAACTGTGTTTTGGAAGGGGCTTTTTCTCCTGAGTTTGGTTTGCTTCCCTAGTTCACTCCACACTTTGGAGTGTTTCCAGCTGCAACAAAGAGCAGAAGAGTGCAAAGCTGGTTCCCTTCTGCCACCCAGTGTGGGTGCTGCTCCTGTCAGCAAAGGTGCCAGAGCTCTGGACTCCCCAGGGTGTCACATACTTCCATGGATGGCCACAGCCTCAGTCACAGCTCATCCCCCTCAGAGAAGGGATAAAGAGCCAAACAAAGTTATTGGCTGTGCTGGGACAGCACCATACACACCATAGGGGCTCTTTCACTGAGAAACATTGCTTTCTTCTACCTTTCTTAAGTGTAGTTTATGATGCTTTATACATTTGCATTTACCTCCACAAGCCCCCCTGATACTATTTAATTAGAGACAACAGAAGTGGAAATTACAGGGAAGTAAATCTTCATCAACAAGAATTAGTTAAATGTTTGGTAAAGAAAGTTTCACAGTTTCAGAGGTAGGAATTGTGTCACCTTCACATTTTTTTTCCATTCTCAACTTTGTGTTGATCTCCTTCTAGACAAGATAATTATTGTACAGAAGTCCTTTTTAAATCTCAGAGGTCTGCATGCTTTAAAAATAAAATAAAGAAAAAGAGGAAGAAAATTTTAAAAATGAGAAAACATAAAATTAAGTAATGTTTGGAAAACAAGTCCTATCACAACATATCATGCAAAGCACTTGACACTCACACACGGCATCTTTGTCTATAAACTGGAGAGAAATGGATTCGACAGATAGACCACTTGATGAATAAAAAATTGACTGGATGGTCACACTCAAAGAGCTTTGTCAATGTTTCAATGTCCAAGTGGAGGCCAGTGACGAGTGGTGTTCCTCAGAAGTTGGTATTGGGATCAGCATTGTTTAACATCTTTGTCAGTAACAAGGACATTGACAGCAAGTTCACTGATAATGCCAAGCTCTGTTGTGGTCAACATGCTTCAGGGAAAAGATGTCATCCATAGGGACCTGACAGGCTTCAGAGGTGGATCTGTGCAAACCTTATGAAGTTCAGCAAGGCCAAGTGCAAGGTCCTGCACCTGGGTCAGGACAATCCCAAGCACAAACACAGGCAGGGCAGAGAATGGATTGAGAACAGCGCTGGGGAGGAGGATTTAGGGATGCTGATTGATGAAAAGCTCACCATGACCCAGCAATGTGCCCTTGCAGCCCAGAAACCAACCACATCCTGGGCTGCTTCCAAAGTAGTGTGGGCAGCAGGGCCAGGGAGGGGATTCTGCCCCTCTGCACTGCTCTGCTCTCAATAAACCCCACTTGTAGTGCTGCATCCATCTCCAGGCTCCCCAGAACAGGAAGGATGCAGACCTGCTGGTGTGGATCCAGAGGAGTCTACAAAGATGATCAGAGAGCTGGAACACCTCTTCTACAAAGACAGGCTGAGAGTGTTGGGCTTGTTCATCCTGGAGAAGAAAAGGCTCTCGAGAGAACCTCTAGCAGCCTTCCTGTGACAGTGGTCACAGGGGTTTTCAGGATGAGGGAAGAGATGAAAATGTTGACTCCATGTTTCAGAAGGCTTATTATTTTATGATATATATATTACATTATAACTTTACTAAAAGGAATAGAATGAAAGGTTTCATCTCAGAAGCTAGCTAAGCTAAGAATAGAAAAGAATGATAACAAAAGGCAGCTCTCTTGGACTCTGTCCGAGATAGCTCAGCCTTGATTGGCCATTAATTATAAACATCTAAGATGGGCCAATCAAAAATCCACCTGATGGATTCCACAGCAGCAGATAACCATTGTTTGCATTTTGTTTCTGAGGCCTCAGCTTCTCAGAAGGGAAAAAAAATCCTAAGAAAGGATTTTCACAAAAAGATGTCTACGACACTTTCCCGTACCTAAGGGGCTACAGGAAAGCTGGAGAGGAACTTTTCACAGCATGTGTAGGGAGAGAACAAGTGGGAATGGCTTTAAGATGAGAGAGGGTAGGTTTAGGTTAGATACTAACAAGAAATTCTTTACTGGTAGGGTGGTGAGGCACTGGAACAGGTTGTTCAGAGAAGTTGTGGATGCCCCATCCCTGGAAATGTTTAAGGCTGGGTCGGATGGAGCTATGAGCAACCTGGTCTAGTGGAAGGTGTCTCTGGCAGGGAGATTGAAACTAGATGATTGTCAAGGTCCCTTTTATTCCAAACCATTCTATGATTCCATAATATTAAGAGGCCTAGTCATTCAATCTAAAGGTAACAAAATATGGAACTGCCAGAAATACATAAATTTAATAAATAAGAATCAAGATCACTTTCTTATGTGGCACTCTTCATAAACAGACCTCAAGGATCTTTGTATGGGAGATCGCTCTCACTCTCATAAAGACAAAGAACACTTATTTTCTATTTTATTAAAAATAACATTTAGAATTTCAATGCAGAAGGTGACACATCTCCCTAAAAAGGTCCTAGTTTGTGCAATTTCCTCTACAGCCTGAGCATATATATGGTCATATATATAAGTTGGATGAAGAACAGTCAGGCAAGGAAAGAAATTGACTCATATGGGAAAGAACTGGCCTTGTATGAGGCACCAGAACTATTTCTCTTCTTGACCATTTTAGCAGTTCTGAGCAGATGGCAGTTTAATTGTTCATGTTTTTCATGATATAAAATGTCTTAAGGCATAAAAGGTCATCTCTCATTTCCTCCATAAAATAGTTTACCACAGAGTTTTTGCAGGAAGGGATATACCAGAAGATTACTGGCTATTTTGATTACTCATCAGGGTCTGATATTATGGCATGTTTGAAAGAATTATGAGAAAATAAAAAATAATGTCCCCGTTCACAGCAAGAAAAAAATGTTGGCACTGTAAAATGTGATGTTTCCTGCTAAAAGATCCCCAAACTCTTTCATTCATCCAGTGGAAACTGCTCGGTGCCTGAACCCTCTCGTGCAGCAGTAGGCAATAAAACTCTCACAGGTGGAGAATTAGCCCAGCCATCAGGGCAGTGTGCTTCTAACTTCTCTCAGTTGGCCCCATCTCTGCTTTGAACATTCCACTTGATAGATAATTCAGCAGTGTTACCTTTTCAGTGATTTTATTCACTCTAAGTCAGAGCTGTGCTGCAGGATGAGAAGGAACCCTGGGGAAGCCGTGGGGTCCAGCGAGCACGGCTGGCTCCTGCGCTGCTCTGCTGCTGCTGCCAGCCACCAGAGCAGAGCTGGATGTGATCAATAACACATCCCACCAAATGCCAGCATTTGTCCTCTCCCTGAAAAGGGACACGGCTCAGAAATTGTAACTTTAACAGGAAATTCGTACAGCAACCAATGGATACCAGTCCCTGGAAATAAAATTGTATTACAACCAGTGGCTACCCCACCAGTGCTCACACACTCCAGCTTTGAAGGAAGCCTTGTCATTAGAAGAACAGCATTTATTGAGGTGGGATCTGTATTTATTGAGGTGGTATCTGTATCAGGCTTCAGTCCTAAGGATAGATATGTCATCTTAAATGTCACCTGAATATCTAGGAAGGTGTAAGATCTTTGGAAGCTTTTAATCATTTTGGAACTCCTTTTAGGCTGAACTTACTGTCTCTGCCTTCTGTTTTGCTTTTCTCTCAAGTTGTTTGATTTATCTGTTCCACTTTTTGCTCCAGCTGAAGTCAGTGGGAGTTTCACCTTTGATTTCACAGAGCTTTGGCCTTGCCTATCTAAAGGAATTATCCTTTTCTGATGAGGGTAGTTGGGTGTTAATGGGATAAGACAAGGGAAAGGCAAAGGTCATTGACAGGAGGACTTGTGTCTCCTGTACACAGATTAGATAAAGCAGAACAGAAGGGGAGAAAAAGTAGACACTGAAAAATGCCAACCCTACAAAGCCATCATGAAGGGGAGAAAAAGTAGACACTGAAAAATGCCAACCCTACAAAGCCATCATGAAAGGCTAGATGTTGAGGGGGAAAAGGATAGGGTCCCAGATCAAGAAGAAAAAAAAAAAAAATTCAGGCCAGTGCCATCACAGGAGACATTACACTGCTATATATCAATGGGCTCTGGTGTGGATGGGGGTTCTGCTGCCCCGACTCAAATCCTCTCTGTCTCCTGAGAGGGGAAAGACTGCCTACATCTTTGAGTCTGTTGGATTTGTGCCACAATATCCATAGCATCCATGTGCTTTTAATACTGCCCTATGTACAGTACTTGTCACAGCTACAAGAAGCTCAATTTTCAACTACTCACAGGACCAACCTGGCCACATAAAACACAATTTTCATGCTAGAGTTTGTGTTTGCTACTGGGGCGCACCCTGTTTCCCATTTACATTTTACAGATGTCTCCAAGAGCTGGAAGCAGGACCCTTGTGTTGGTTGACATCCTATCTGCATCTCCATTCTCTCACCACAGCACCTGCCACGTTTGCTGGGAAGGATGTCCAAATAGAGAGAGATGATTTACAGAATGGAAAAGGATTTATAAACAATGAGTCATTCATATTCCCTCTGAGACAGAGGCAAATCTCAGCAGCTGCAGAAAGGAACATAAATGCCAATGGAGAGGGTTTGAAGGGAGCCATAATGTGCAATGTTTGAGCCTCTGAACATGACCCTTTGGGGCAGTTACCTGTATACCATGGATTTTAGGTCCCAATCCTCAAGCTCATATTCCAACAAAGTTAGGAAATGAACCAGCAGTGTGGTAAAAGCTAGAAACATTGCAGCCTACAATGCATTATTTGTAGAAATGAAGCTCAGTTTCATATTATACTGAGACTTTTATTATTTTCTGGTAAGCATTTTCTGATACACTTTGTAAGAAAATTGTGATAGATAGCTCAAGTTCTTGCCTTGAATTTGGACATTTATTAGGGAGTGAAGTCCCTTTTGGGGGGTATTAATTGTCATAGGTGGATACAGATCAGTGAGGTATAAGGCCATTTATTTGTTTGATAGTCTGTAAAAATGTCAGGTAAATTTATCCCAGTATTTTAATGCTGAGAGATATAAATTGGAGAAGACACAAGGAAAAGGGAGAGGAAGCAGTACAGGAAGAGTACAGGGAATCCTTAAATTGATCTGAGTGAGTGAGGACCACTTACAGGTGCTTTGATCCAGACACTACTTCTGTTTGGAATGCAAAACAAACCTGTGCATGGCTGCACTCTAATCTGCAGCAAATACAAACTGCCTAACCACTACTAAGTGGCAGAAGCATTTACTTAGCAGTTTCTCAGACAAATCTTCCCTTTGCATGATGACAGATTCCCTTGTAACAACAGTCTAGAGATTTGCTTGGTTGACTTATTGATTATTGAAAGCAGTGCTTTAATGCTGACTTTCCCAGAAGACCATGCAGCATGTTTGATTTTAACTTTCCCCTGCCATTAGTAAGTGTAAATGTTCATTTTCAGAATTTAAGCTTATTAGGCCCATATCTACAAAAGAATAATGGTTCACGCAAGATGAAAGCAACCGGGGTTTTGTCAGATGAGATCCAATAAGAAAATTGATGTTACAAGCTCTTTGTCTCCATCTGCCATCAAGCAAAATGAGCTTAAAATATTGGCAGTGATTAGCCTGGGAGCATTCAGGCAATATATTCTCCATGGAAAAGGGTCCAGTTCCTGCAAAGATAAGCATGCACATATATATATATATATATATATGTATGTACACACACACACATACTCGTGCATCCATGAATTCAGATCCCTTGTATGATACCCAGATGTGTAAGTATGTACAGAATCAAGGCTCAAAGGTACCACAGACACAGAGAGCTGCTGCTTTGCCATTAGGCTAAACTAATGGTTAAAAATATGGTTTTTCTCTCAGTTTTGACTGAGAATTAGTGAAAAAGGGAATAAAATCAGTTGTGAGGTTTTTTATACAGCTGTCATGGCTCCCTTTTCACAGTAGCAATGCCTTAGCTACAGGGAGAAAGGGTCTGGCCACAGCACTGCCAGGGCAGGGGGCAGGAGGGCAAGTCAGAGCAGGGAGCCACAGCCCCATCCTGCTGCCCAGAGGTGGCAAGAGGAGCCTGGACTGGGGACTGTGGCCCCAGACATGGGAATGGAGCAGTTCCAAGGCCATCAGGGGTTCAAAATCAGTGAAAGGTGTGGGCAGGAGTGGGCAGAGCTGCAGAAAGCTCAGGCAGTGACCAGGGGTGAGGGCTGAAGCTGAAATGCAGCTGAAGGTCCTGGAGGCATCCTGGCCCCACGAAGGTTTCCTGCAGCCTCTCTCACACAGCTCTGCCCCTGAGCTCACATATTGCTGTTCCACTGCACCTGCAGCACTGGCCCTGGGCACACTTCTCAAAACACTTTGGGGCTCTGCATTTCTTCAGGACTCCATAATCTTTTAGAAGCACTTTAAATCTTTTAGAAGACACTTTTTCTTCTCTGTGTAAAAAATACCCAAGAGTGATCATGAACAATATTTCATGGTTTTGGTGATCATGAGTTATATTTTTCTTTTTGTTTTTTGTGGCTGTTGGGTTTTTTTCAACTAAAAATGCGATTTCTGATATGCTTTTTGCCTATTTTGTAGAAAAGGCCTTTAGCATCTTCAAGTATTGTATTTCTTTTAACTCTGAATAGTGAACAGTATTGAATTGCTGCCATAAAATACAAGTCCCCTAAGGAGACAGGCATGATTACCATATTAATATTCCATGTAGTAGCAAATATAGGAAGTGGTAACTCATTGTTCTGGGAAGAAACACACTCTGATGATTAAAGAAACACATCTGGGAGAAAGGCTGCTATTAACACCAGTGTAAGTGACTGGACATACAGCAAGCAACAAACCACTTGAGGGTGGGACAAAAGATGGATGGATGGATGGATGGGTGGATGGATGGATGGATGGATGGATGGATGGATGGATGGATGGATGGATGGATGGATGGATGGAGAATACAAATATGAAATTAGGCAACCCCCGTCCTTCTAGAGTATTGAGTGTGAGAATGATAAGAATGACAATAAATGTCCTTCATCTGATATTTGTATTCACAAATGCTATGAAAACCATAACATGATGCCTCAAGCAGAAATAAATTTTAAACATCTTTCTCCTTGAGAAGAGCTTCTTGAATGACTTCATATCCCTCTTCATGAGTGATGGCATTTTGTGGAAAGATGTCATATTTTGTTCGTTTTGGCTCCTAACCCACACACTTCATGTTTCTGCCATTCTTGGTATGCCTTTACTCATCCTATACATGCATTCAGCAATCCCTTATTAGAGCCTTAGAGCTATGTATTAACAAAGATTTTGATCCTGCTCTGCCAGGTTGTGGCTGTTCAGCCAGTGGAAGCACATCTGCCCTCTCTCACCCCACAGCATTGTTGCCTAAGCCACCTTTCCACCCTGGCATTGCCCTTTTCCACTCCTGTAAGGCTTCCACAACCCACCCTAAGATGAGACAAACTCCAGTGCACTCCCTCTCACATCAGACTCTTCTGAGCAGCCCTCTGGACTGCTGGCAGTGCCATCTGCAAGCAGTGCACTGGCACAGGTGACACAGGGAAAGCATCGCTAAGGCACCCCTTATTTTCCAGCAATCTTCTAATGAGCATGTTTCAAAAGCTTTAGATTCAAGAAACAGAGGCACAAAACACCTTTAGCAGACCTCAATGGAGAGGAGTTTTGTGCAACAGCCCTCCATCTTCTATCTCAATTATTGGTTTAAATGTAGCCAGGAATATTTCACATTAAGCTTCTAAATCTGGTGCCCACAAAGGGAATTGCTGAACTGAAATTGCTGGGAGCTATTACAGTGTAGGAATGATGCTTCTCTCTGTCTATATTTTGATGTAAGTATATGAAATATATATGAAATGTTTTTCAAAATTACTACAAGCCAGCATCTAGGAAGCCTCTGATAAGGGCAGTCATGGACTTTGCAGGAGAAGGTCTGTCTATGTAATTTTTACCTGCTACATTTCTAGGGGGACAATTTTAAACCCTAAAAGCTTAAAGATGCTTGAAAAAGGCCACCATCTCCTGATGAAACAGCATCTGAGCTAACAATACTTTTCTTTTAAAGCTGTTAGAGTTATTCTATTAACTTCAGGGCTTCCCAACACTTTTGTCATACTGACTAGCAGCTTGCTTTGTTGCAAAGAGGGTAAATCCATCTTTTCTCCATGGTCATAGGAGTGCCTAGGGGTAGGTGCCTGGGCCCAAATTACAGCAAGAAAGATTTGGACTGGATAATAGTGGGAAAATTGTTTTAACAGTAGAGTTCCTAAGTCACTGCACTGGTAATTCAGGAGGATGTGGACCCTTTCATGCTGGAGATTTTGAAGAACTGGGAAAACATTTTCCAAGAATTGTGTAAACATATCTATGAGGGGACAGACTAAGGGTGGCTTCTCAGGCTCCTGGTTGTCTATGAACCTCTGAGACAGAACATGTCTTAAAGCATTAGACTGAAATAGAAGAGCAGTTTTCCTTTTCAGCCAGTCCCAGAAGAAAAGCCATATTCCTACACCTCACAGTACTGCAATGAACTCAGCTGTGAAAGCTGTCATAACAACATCCATCCAACTGTGCATTACAAAATGCACACTCAGTTACCACAACCAATGTAAGACTAAATGTGTGTTTACCTACAGCCATTCCCCGCCCAGCCTTGCATTTTTCTGCAGGCATTTACTGATGGCTACAATTACAGTGGCTCTATGCATAATTCAGTTCACAAAGACCGGGCTAGGTTCATAATTTTTTTTCCCAAGGAAGCATCAATCTTCTCCTTAGGAAGAGAAAAAACAGGGAAAGACTGGTTAATAAAAACAGCTAGCTAGCAAGCTAGCTAGCACCACTAGCCCAAGTGTTTCAATTATAATTCATTCATTTCAGCTGCAAAATTTAAGACATATCATGAGCATCACACAGTGATGTGCATAGTCCCACACCCATTGAAAGTGGATCATACATCAATATACCATGTACTATAGTCACTACCTGTATTTTGAGTCTCCATTCCTTCATAAAGACTTAGCAATTTCACCAGATTCTGTGGAGTTTATCTAGATTTACTTTGGCAGAAAAGAAGTGTACTGCAAAGATGTCTGTTTCACTCAAGTCATTTAGTTCTTAGAGAGAAAGGTTTGGCTGAAAACAGAATAGAAATCCAAATACTGAAAGTGTTTTGGAAAAAAAACAGAGCAACATATCTTAACCGAGCAAGAGATTTTCAGTGACTAATGCCATAACTTGATGGTAGTAATGAATTTATCAGAGAGCTTGGGAGTGTATCAGAACAAGATGCTTGACTCACAAATAAACATCTTTAAGTGATGTATTCAGAGGCCAAGATGCATAGCCTGCATTTATTCTTGCTAAGTGCCAGACACTTGGTGAGTAAAAAAATCATCTGAATTACAAAGATGCAAAAATTTTTCTTTTTCTTTTCTTTTTTTTTTTTCCAATTAAGCTTCTGGATTGGCCAGTCATGCCATATTGTGGAATCTTGAATGGCTGTTTCACTGGCATTTCCTTCCCACGATGCTTCTGAAAAAGCCATTTTTCTATTCTTATTTAAATTTAAGGCTTTCTAGAAAATGGGGAACTTACTTTGAAACATTTGTTCCTGGATGGTTTTACTGATGTTACAGAATCTTAGCTGAAAGTTTTCATCACTTTTCACCAGATGATGCATAATCAGCTTAATAGAAAGAGCTTTTGTCTTGGACAGGACTAAATCACCCTTCCCAGTCCTAGTGGGCTGAGCCCCACCCAACACCTCATAGGACTGTTCCTTCCCAGAGAAGCTGCAAGCATCAAAGCAGCCTGATGGCACAGCAGTCTGGCAATGCACAGAATGACAGGGAAGGTTTCCCACTCACCTGCTCTGGGATTTAGTGTTGAGTCCCTCGATGTACAGAGTCGTGTCTTGACCCTTGACAGTGATCAATGATTATCCTACAGAGTGTACTATTGATTATCTCCTTGCTGTTGCTGCAAATGCCAGCAGAAGCTCTGCTGCTTGTAAAGTCTGTCCATGCTCTTGGACTTGTCTTTGGAGGCTGTACTTACACCAGAGCTTGGCTGAATGAGTTGGAGTCTGCCACCCATGCTCATGACTCTGCAGATCATCTTCATCAGCTGGTATTGCTTTCAGTCTTCATCTGGCTGAACGTGTTGATTGATTATTGGATGAATACAGACTTGGGGAGATGTGTAATGCAACATTTGTGAGGCCTTCAACTCTACTTTTGAACTGGAAATTTTATTTTTCCCAAAGCAATGCATTTAATTTGGCAAGGCTTACTTCAACAATATGCATGCATTTTCCAGAGCAAGCAAAAATTAAGTTTGTGTGTCCCTATGCCAGAATGGGAACTATGTATGTGTTCACTTGAGACAAACAGTGAGAACATGGGCATGTGTATGTGTCTAAGTTCCAAATGTATGGTATTTATCAGCCATGTTATCCATACATTATTGATCGACATCAGAATTCCCAGCCACATTCCAAGCAGTTTTCACAGTTGATCTTTTATGGGCTAAATTCTCCTCTCCATGAGGATTTCTAGAAGGACTCATGGGTGAAGAGTCTTTAGCACTGTTTTCACCTCTCATTGTCATGTTGTGACACGAACATGAATTTTAATTGCAGATTTTTGTTCTATCAGCTCTATCAAGAGGCAGCTTTGAAAAACAAATAGTTATTTTAAGGCATATTGAGGTTTTTAGTGCCCGCTGGTGACAGCACAACAAATACCTCTCTGAAAGTGATATCCACTGACTGTTGCTTGTCCCCTCATCTTACTCTTTATCTCTGCCAAGATTCAAGTGACCATTTTTTGACTCCCCAGGATGAGAAAGGACAGACCAGATCCCAATAGCAGCTGCTGAGGGATACTGAGGACTGGGGAAGCCAGTAGCCAGAGCCCAGCATACCCACAGTAGGTATTTTCTCACTGCAGGGCTGGAAACTGGGAGTTGCCGGGATGGTAATGAAGGGAAAAGTGTGATTTTGCAAATGAACAGAATCAAAGTTATTTCTTGATTCTCAGGGCCACTCTTTCTTGCTGTACATCATGGCATCACAACTCTTGCACAAACATGCATGCACATATATAAATACTATATGTGCTTGAAAATGCATCCACACAGAAACAGAGCTAATTTCAAGACCCATAATCAATTGTTTGTAAGGGACAAGGAGTGAAAAAAAATTCCCAGGTATGACTAAAACTGTTTAAACCCTCAAGTAAAAAATTCTCATTAGTATACAATACTCATATTCTACATAGGTCTTGAATACTTTAATTTAAAAATTATCGACATAATTTGTTTCATACATCCCCACAGGCTGAGCCTGGGCCCACCAAACAAGGCACTTCCCTGAAGCTTGAAAGCTGTTTAATCTTCTTTTCTGGCCCCTCTGAGATAACTTCTGCATGGACTCTCTAAGCTCCTTATACTAAAAGGTGATCATAGTGTAAGGCCAGAAGTTCCCAGGTTCCCTTCAGATGGTGGACACATGCTGGGCCTGACCAGCTATCTGTAAACACAGATAGATTTCAACCTGTTGTACAAAAGGCTTTGTGTATTCTGGAGCAAATAGATATATTCGAAATTTCCTCATGACAATAAGAAATCAGTAGAATATTACCAGGAGGGAGAAGAAGACAAATATTTTTAAATGAGTGGTCTGAACCTGACCCTTTGTGACTTGTTTAAATGAGAGTTATGAGGCCTGGATTCAGCTTTTATTATGAGACACTGAGTTTCTGCAGTATATTTTTTCCTTTCTTGAATTTAGATCTGTGCAAAAAATTGGCATGAAATACAAATAAATGACAAAGCGCTGAGAATTAGGCCATTTGTCTATAAAACCAGACATAATCCCCAAAATAGCAAAATACAGGAAAATGTATTAGGGATGACAGACCATATATTACACAGGCTGTTAATGCAACTTTAGGTCACTTATCAGTACCAGTGAGTCACAGAAGCCTAACATTAAATGTAAGAGGCAACATACAGACAAATATTAATTAAAATAACAATTACTGCTAAGTGCAGCATTTTACTAGATACAATGACAGCTAAAAGACTGGTGAGGTGCTCATAATAATGAGCAAAGTAAATATTTCCACCCTCAAGTACATACATACACATACATGTACTTATTGCTTGTAAGAAAGAGCTGAAGAAATATGTAAATCTCTATGAATACATTATTTTAAATGCTACAATAATCTTCCTTATTTCAAAATCCCTCTAAAGGGAGATTTAAAAGCCCCATAGCCTTGGCCTTACACAGACACCCATAGATCTGAAGAGCCAGTGGAGTTGCCCAGGTCATATGGGATTTCTTTCACTGTATTCCAACAAACTCTACCTGTCCTCACTTACCCTAAGTCCCTGCTGTCAGCACAGTGGGGCTGGGCTGGCCAGCAGTGGGGCAGCCTGCAGCAGGAACCTGTCCCCCACACTCAGAGGTGACAGCAGGGCCAGGCTGGGGCTGGCCATGGGGACAAGGCACCTCTGGAACCAGCCAGGGAGGCAAGTCTGGCATCAGCAGGCTAGATTCATAGGGCTGGGTACAGCTGTACCACAGCATGAGGGCTGGAGCTGAAAGGCAGCCCCAAAGCCTGAGGATTCTTCTCACAGCTGCCTCTGGCCCCGTTGCTGCTTTCCCAGCACTGAGAACAGTTTGTGTGGTGTGCCAGTATCAGAGCAGCCAAACCACTCGTGCTAGAGCATGTGGCAGAGCCTGTCCATGCAACCAGGGCACCTCATTGTTTCTTCTGGAAGTCTCCAGATCTCCAGTTTTACTTGGACAATACAAACCATGAAGGGCTGATGGATGTGGCCCCCAACCTCAATGTCAGAGTGCCACCAAACAGAGAAGCCATGCTCCAAACTTAGCACAGTGACAGTTTTCTGTCTGATTCCCCTCTGGCATGTTTTCACGAGGCTCAGTTTGTTTTAGACACAGATTTACAATATTGCATTCTCCCCACCCTTAAGCCCATATGTGGGAAGGATATTGGCATGCTCACAGTAATTCTGCACTGAGTTCCTGTTAATGTACCTTAGCATGAGAGGTGAGTCAGACCTACTCTTTACATCCCTTTCATCCAGAAAGCAGTGACAGGGTTTGTGTGCAGGCCAAAATGTGGCATAACTCTGCCACAATGGCTGCATGCCTGTGGAAAGCTATCTGGATAGCTCATGAAGAAGTGCTGAGTGTGCTGCTCTCATCAGTGGGGATGTAAAGTATTTCCTAATGAAGGTTCAAGGGGATTTCTATAACACATGAGCTTTGTGATTAGATCACCAGAATTATCACCAGAGTTTTCACCTACTGATGCATGTAGGCAGGGCCATAGGTCAGAGCACAGAGCTGGTGGGGGATGTACATGCAGCTCCTGTGCCTCCAGGCATGTCAGGAAGGTCTGTGGACTCACCTAGACTGAGTCAAGAAGGAGCTTGCAAAAAAAATCATCATCCCATATCTCTCAAAGACAGGCCATCCACTTGGCCTATGACATTTCAGATCAATATGGTATCTGTTTGAGTAATTATGGCACTGTTTGCTGAGGTGGTAGTAATTTCCCATTACAAGATTTCTGTTCTGATAGATTAGAGGTATTCTGGTCTATTGTGGAGCTGAAAGGGTTGTACCCTTTCTGGATAACATTTGTAGCTAGAAGAGAAAAAGGTCATTCATAATTATTTTTCAGGTATACTGGCTTAGCTACTCATTTGATTTATCCCATGTACTTTCTGACACAACGTGAAATAATCAGAGTGTTGGATAGTCTTTAGAGGAAACAGGCATCCAGCTCGTAGAATAAATCAGTTTCAATAACACAGTTCAAAGGAATACTGCTCCTTTCAATATATTCAGGGATTTGTTCACCAGTTTAGGTTCAGCTGCTTTCAAAATAGATAGAAGAAACCTCCTTGTGTGATATAACCAGATGCCATTTGCAGAGACGGTGACATATGGTCCTTCAGACGTGGAGATAATCACAGAGGATAATTCTTGAGAGCCCGTTAGGATTCCAGAGTAGCTGTCTCTGCCATGTGGTGCTTGCTGATGTCTAAATATGATAAATTCACTCACTTTATTTTCAAAAACACAGCTGAAAGAGTTTTAAAAGGAGTAGCATGAAAGCAAAAAAGTATCAACCCTAATTACTCAATCAAAGTGAGAAATATATTCCTGATTCCATCCAACTTCAAGGCAAGTTAATGAACTAAATAGAAATCTGCAGCTGAAACTCACTGATATGAGAATAATCTAATTTTCCACAGTGAATGCAATAAGGATTTCAAGGGAGCCTACACAAGCTTTTGTTCAATACATGGCTTGGGCAGGCAGTGGGTATACCTTGTTATTTAACCCCTTTCTGTCCCTTAAAAAAAAAAAAACAAAAAACAAAAAAACAACCTTGTATTCAGGGTAGGAAGCAAAAATGTTAAAGTTTATATTGTTATCACAAAAAGTATTTTAAAAATGGGACTTAACACAGAGGCTGTAAACTACTGGCTTCCCCAGCACAGGGGGTCCAGACTGGTATTTGATCCTTTGCCTCTCCCAGTCTGATATTTGTCTATCAGCATTGACAAAAATAATTCTCTTGAAGAAAAAAATCATGGTAGATGGTTGTGAGCATCTAAAACAGCATCAGTGCCTACACTGTGCCCCTTTACCCTGCACAGAAAAGGGCCAGGGCTGGAGAACTGAACCCTTCTCCTAGCTCACTCCTGCCACCACGCCTGGGTCATTACTGGGGCCAAGGACTGTGCCAAGGACTGGTCCCAAAGGGAGCGTGGGCAAGAGTCCATCGGCATCAGTTTGTCATGGAAGCACCATGTCACTGGACACACAGAGCCACACTTTGTGCTGTGAGACCACTGCTCAGCTGGCCTGTGGCACAAACCTTACAGGGCTCATCAGATCTCAGGCACTTTGAAATAAAAACCTGCAGTAACACCATAGTTCAAGGCTGCGGGCTCAGCTGAAGGTCAGAGCTGGGCAATGTGAATGCAACCAGTCTGCTCTGGAGTGAACCTGCCTTACATAGTGTGGTGCAAGGCACTTTGTGCTCCCCAGTCCTGAATTTGATTCCTTAACCTGTTAGGCATAATGTGCAAATCACTCCACTGGTCTGAGATACCTAATGAAAAAATCAGCTCCACACACTGGGATCAACAGAGTTAGAAGTTTCTTAGGGCATCAGATTGCTTCCAAAACAGTCTAGAAAGGTATGAAGGGGCATGGTGCCATCACTTGAAACAATGAAATAAAGATTTTAGTGATTGTTTCCACAGTTGCTGAAGCATGTTAAAGGAAGTCCTACACACTTCACAGGAAGATGTAGCACGTAGGAAGACACAGCTGATTTAATGTCAGCTGATGAATCTCTGTCTCCCATAATATATTTGCCGTCCTATTATTTGGTCTTTCTCCTGACACAAGGAATCCCTCTTGTGTTGTTTTTTTTTTTTTTCTCAGTGCAATGCAAGGCACACTGGATGAAATAACAGACAGAAGGTGAAAGTCCTTCTGGGCTTACACACACATGAAAGCAATATGTGTGAAAACGGTGCCAAAGCATCCCATGGGTAATTTTAAACTGATACAGTTTGAAAACTGCTGAGTACTCAGCTTATCTTGATAAAGGAGACTAAAATACCCTTTCTGAAGCTAGAATGGAGTCAGCTGTTGACAAACATGCCTTTCCATGGAGGCACACTCTATGTGTAGTGTGTGACTATTCAGTTTTACTGTGCCATTGTTCAGACCAGGTGTGTGGAGGGTGTTCAGGAGACCTCTTCACGTCTTTTAGGTCCAGCACATCCCACTCCAGCTGAAGAATCCAAGAAAACTACTCGAGTCTTCAATCTCTTATAAGCCTCTCAAGCATAGGAATGGGCTGCCCAAGGGGAGGTTGGAGTCACAGTCAAAGACTGCAGGTGGCACTCGGTGTCCTGCTGTAGTTGACAAGGTGGGGATTGGTCAAAGGTGGGACTCCATGATCTTGAAGGTCTTTTCCAACATTAACGATTCTGTATTGCCTGAGAGGGCAATCAGTTATTCTGTGTGGATTGTATAAAGCTTGTTGTGCAGGCTCTGGAAACCTGTCCTTCAAAACATCAGCAGGTAAATGAGGAAGAAAAGACGGCTTACGATTCACTGTGAAGTTTTGACTGCTCACAAGCTCTCTGTGCCACAAGGCAGCAGCAAATTGGCATTATCAGCCTTGGGAATATGAATTTTGTGCATCCCAGAGTAACAGAACATCCTCTGTCTGAAGGAAGAAACTAGTATGAGCAGTTAACTTTTCATATTTGTCATTCCTTCCATTTTAAGAAATTATTCCTTCCATTTTAAGAAATGAAAATGCTTCAAGTGCTCTCATTAAACTAATTTAACAGCAAAGGAACTAGAACAAAGACAAAGGATTTCCATGTTGCAGGAGATGCTAATCACCCTGGATTTGTTTCCTACAAAAATGACACAGAAAAATAGGATGCATGAATGGAGGGAAAATTTTGGATACCCATGATTTTTGAACTTCTGGATTAAAATAAAGCATTTCTTGACATTCCAAAACCAAAGCTATCCTCTTTAATTCACTGGCCTGAAATGAAACTTTTTGTTTTCACAGAAACAATTCACAGTTTACAGAATGGTGTGAGTTGGAAGGGACCCACAGGGATCATCGAGTGATCAGAGTCAACATGAATCTCTGTGTCCAATCCAGCTGCCAAGGAGCCTTTGGGGAGCTGACTCCCCATGCCTTTGTGTCCCTCAGATGGGCACTCTTCCCCACCAAAATGTACTTCCATGGCCTCACCACACAGCAGAGGTCTAGGACAATCCTGTGATGTATCACACTGACTCAGCCACAAGGAGAAACAGCCATTGTTTCTCATTTTCACAGGCACAGTTTCATCAAAGTCTTTTTTCCTGTGGCAACTTTCTCTTTTGATGAAACACACTGTTTCTCATGGAAAAATATGTGATGTTTTCTATAGGCTGTTAAACACCCCTCAGAAAACAGATTTGAAAAATGAATGAAGACCTATACCACTGAAGGCAGATTTTTCCTGCCAGGAAAACAAAAATAATATTTGAATTAATTTGGTAGGTAATTCTTCTAAAATGATGGAAGTTTATTAAGCATTTATCTGTATGTTACACTCAAAGATGGAGTAACACATTTTGAATTTAACGAACATGTGTGTTTATATAGCACAAATGACTTCTTCCATTTTATGTGGCATGTCTTGTATTCTTAAGAATTATTTATTAGTAGTTTAGGAAAAATGTACAGTCTGAATGTTAAACTCTGTAATCAGTTCTGTTGTGCTACTTGTTTCTAAGGGGCAAATTCAATACAACTCATGTATTTTCCAGTGTAGACATACGTATAGGAAATCACTTCTAATACCATGACAAAATAAATTATTTAAATCTTCACATACCTCACAAATTCCAGTCCTCTTTTTGACTAGTAATTACACAGTCATAAATCACAATTATCGTGAAATATTGTGTTATTAATAACATGCTGTCCAAAGAGTCAACAATAATATTGAGACCTTCTGTAAATTTGCTTATTTCTGCTACTTGTTGATAATCATAATGGCTCATAAGTGGTCATCTGAGCAATTTGGGGTTGATTTTTTTTACCTGTTTGGCTGACATCCAAATTGAATGAGAGGAAAAATGTCTAAGAAATGATGGAGAATTAGAAATTCCAAGTGTACTTCTTTCTGTTATCACATATCATTTAAAATACTCCCTCCAACCATTCTGGCATGAGAACAGATCTGATAATGTGACCTCAGAATTGCAGCTCAATATTTCATTTCTATCCACGAGCATTCAGGGTATTCCTGTCTTCTGTGAGCTTCTCTGCTTGGGCACTGTGCTAGAGGCTACGAAGTGGAGGTCATATTTACCTAACAGGCTGTGGAAAGAAACCCTAGAAACAAAATGGGCTTTGGTGTAGCTACAAGTTTAGGTGTAGGGGTAGGTGTAGTTGTGGGTATAGACATATACTGTCCCAGACAAATAAAACTATTTTTGAAATTGAGATTTCTTTGGTACCCTCCCAGAGTCTGGTGCAAAGAAGGACAAGGAAGACAAGTCTCCTCCTCGCTGTCCACAGTGGTTCTCCAGCACTGACTGACAAGGAGGAGGGAAGGAGAAGTTTCATTCTGTCTTTGGAGACACAGAGCGTGTAAAGTGAAATAGCAAAGAGCTATTTATGCAAAGGGCAAACGTACTTGAGGCTCCCCTGGTGTCTCTGTCTCTCTGGGAGCCTTTCAGGAACCCCGGCCAATCCCGAGTTGGCAGACACCTGAGAGAGACACCACAGACAGACACCACCAGAGACATCGGTAGAAGATAAAGGGCCGACTCTTAGCAGGGGTTAATCCAAGGTTTTATTCTAGGAGTCCCAAGGGAGCTCCTGCACCTCAGGGGCCTCCTGCCGAGAGCCCCAGGAGAGGTGCCAAGGTCACAGTTAAAGGGAGGTGGAAACCAAAAGTAAATAACATTTTACCAACCAATAAGTGACCCTAAGGGATGGGTACTGGGGGATGGACATTTAGGACAGCGTATAGGGCAAGGCCTGGGGGGCTGACCCCTGGCCTCTGGCTGATCACTCGACGACCTGGACCGAAACTTCTGGATGGAGGGATGGGATCTGAGTGATTGACAGAGAGCCAGGGTGGGGGTTTGGGGATGATCTCAGCAAAGAAAAGGTGTCAGGACCCAGGACATCCCTCTGGCTGTCCTGAGCAGCCAAGACCCCTGCCAGGAGTTTCAGAGACCCTGGCACAGAGCCCAAGATGCCTGTGGTTTTGATTATGACCTGTGGAGCAAGTTACCAACCTTAGATGAAGATCTGCAGGCCATGACAAATTAAGTGGAATAATAGTGAAGTTATCCCAGGGTGAAAAAGTAGATTTTGGGGTTTTTGGTATGGGGGTTTGGGGGGCAAGATGGAGGGATCTGGGTGTGTTCAGCCTTTCTCCTTCTTCTTCTTGGCCTCCATCTTCTGCTGTCATGTTGGCACTTTTAGATTGGTTTAGAGTAGAAGCTCACTGTCTAACATAGCTGATAGGTATTGGAAAGTAATTGTAAACATTGTACACATAGTTTTTAGTATAAAGACATAACACTGCCCCGGGAGCAGGCAGAATGCCTGGAACTGTCCTGCTGGACGGACCCCAGCAGGGCAGGAGAAAATTTTTTATAGATAAGGAAATATAAACAACCTTGAGACCAAGAAATGAAGAGCCCTGACTCCTTCAAGCACCGGGCTGGGAAAAGAGACTTTCTAACTTTTCTTGGGGTCACTCTGACAAGCTAGAGATCCCAACAGAAAGGGATTACACCGGTAAA
The DNA here is from genome assembly GCF_012460135.2 of Molothrus ater. Taxonomy (NCBI): domain Eukaryota; kingdom Metazoa; phylum Chordata; class Aves; order Passeriformes; family Icteridae; genus Molothrus; species Molothrus ater. The sequence goes on along the minus strand of NC_050479.2, from coordinate 14,312,162 downwards.
GGGAGGGGGGGACAATCTGGGGTAAACTATTTGGGAAAAATACGGGGATACAAAACCAAACTATTACACAGTATTACAAAGTATAAAAACACACTACAACGCCCTGGCCTGTCGGGGTGGATGCCTGGCGGTTGTGGTCACCCGGCTGTGGGGGCTCCTTGGGCCAGAGCCCCGCTCCCCGCTCTCCCAGCGGGATGAGCTCTCCTGCGGGATCAGCGCACGGAGGAGCAGCGCAGCGCCAGCCTCCCTGCGCTCCCGGCGCGGCGGGGAACCACTCGGAAGGAGCAGGAATCTCCTCTCCCCGGCTCTAGCAGCTGAATTCCCTCGCCACCACGCTGGGAGCTGGCGAGGAGGACGGCCTGTGCCAGGGCTGTCGTTACCGATGTAAATTAAACAGTTACCACCGCAGGGTGACTCTCTGCTCTTTTCCCCGAGCAGACAGCTGCTCCAGAAAACACATGCTCCGGCTGCTCGGGCTGAAAGGTAGAACCGCAGAGGTTTTATTTATAGATGCAATAGGCAGGTGTTCCGCATTTAATGTCTGCCTGGTAAGAGCTGGAATTGCCTCTTTGCCCACAATGACTGCATATTTGATTACTTGCTGTGTACATAATGCATTATATATACTCTATACCTCTTCCTTCCCATTTGGATTCAGTGCAGAACCTCTGTACAGCTGTGTTGCCCTCTCCTGCAGCAAAACATTTACTGATCTTATCAAGGCAGAAAGATAAAGTGCTGCAGACTGTGGAAAACTGAACTTTAATGGAGGAGCTCACGCCAAGGTGTGCCTGCTGTGTTTCTGGATGGCAGAAGAGTGTTGTGCGAGGAACGTCCGTCCCTCATTTCAGTGCAAAATGCTTCATCAAGCCTTGGGAAGCCACGTATGAAATATTAATTAATTAGCTCCAAGTCTCACTATACTGTTGTGAAACTGGCACAGTGCAGCTTTGTGCAGGTTGTTTTCAGAAACTGTTGCCTTTTATTTCAGCTACTTGATCATAGCATGCTGCATAATTTATACATCTAAGAGCCTTTTGTAGGGCATGTTGGTAGAAAAGCTCATAAGTACCACAGGAGCTGGGATCTTGTCGATATTAACAAGGAATTTTGAGGCTGGCAAACAAGCACAACAAAAGCAGTTCCTGTGCTTGTTGCCATCCATGATCTTGGTAACTGCAGGTTTGCTACAATGACTTGTGACAAAGCAGTAAGAAAGCAAAACTAAGCTCTCCTAAATCCAAATGAAACAAAGAGGACACCTTGCTGTTAATTCAGGATGGCAGCCATACCGTGGCACAAATGCATTTTGAAAATATATGAAAATTAACTTTTAAACGGTTTTCATTTGAGCTGAGGAAGAAGGCAAAACACTTTTGGGTCTGCAGTGCTATGCACCAGTCACCAGAAATGCAGAGCATAGGAGCAGAGGCAACTTCCACTACAGACTGCCTCTGACAAAATTGGGAAATGTTTTTTCCACATTTCTTGGTGAGAATAAATATTCTGGCATGCCATTTTTACATTAGGGAAAGGCATCATCATTGAGGATAATTTAAAAACTCTTTTTCTCTTTGGAAATATCTTTTTTGGATAAATATCCACAGGAAAGAGTGGAGAGGGCTGGGGACGTCTGGAGGTGTCCTCAAAGGCCAGCTAAGAGGCCATTAGTGTCAAAGAGCCCATCTGGTGAGCAGACCTCAGCTGGGAAACATCAGGAAGCACCATCACAATGCACAAGCAGGTAAGCAGCAGTGATGCAAAAGTCAGGCACAGCAGCAAGACAGCACAGCTCCAGACCCATGGGTGTGAGGAGGGCACTCATGCCACCAGAGCTGCCTACCTAAAAGCTCAGTGTCTATCCCAAGCCAGATATCCCAATTCCCTTGACCCACAGTGCAGAGGGCACCTTCCTCTCCTCCTAGGCTGCAGAGGGAACCTCTGTCATGATCTTGGGTTGGACTCCCTAAACTTTACACAGCTACAGCTGGGTGAGGGGGATGCAAGGGATGTGCCAGGACTAAGAATAAGGCTCACAAGTCTTTGCTTTCCAGCTCTACAATTAAACTGCTAAAACATGTTGACAATATGCCTGAATCTTGTTGGAACATCTATGGCAGAAATACAGCTTATGCCTGCGCCTGTAATTACTTATAATTAGAATGTGTAATTGGGATGTGGACAAACAGCTAGGCTCAACTGCATACAAAGGCCTGTCCCTGCCACAGCAAAATTTTTAGAAAGATCAAACAGTAATCACATTCTGTAGGTGTTAATTTTCACAGCTTAGTAAAGAAGCACATACAATAACCAGCTAAACAATCCTGGCTGTTTACAGTTCTGCACCCTCAAAAGACAGACTGTAATCAAGATATTTTGAGAAAGCCATTGTATTCTTTTACCTTCTTGACAATGTCTATGCAGCACAGAGCATCACCCTGGTTTGCACTGTGCACAGGGCTATGCCACACATCCTTGAAAAATTAATGGTGATCTAAGTAATGGCCTCTAGAGCCAGGGCACAGATAAACAAAAGGACATCTGGCCCTGGGTATCTTGTTGGAGAAGGGTGCAAATGCCATTTCCACTGCTGTGGCTGCCCAGGAAAAGGGATTCAGCAGCAGAGGGTGGGAAGCCCCAAGGTGTCGGTAGGGGACAGTCCCTCAATCAACCCAGCCCCCCTCTCTGACTGCCACCCCTTGATACTCCAAGCCCATGTGCTTTCTCCTTGGCACCCATGGGCAGAAAGACATCTGTGTATACGACCAGAGGCAAAGGGCAAGCTGGGCAAAAGCCTGACTTGGAGGACCAAGCCATGTGGAGGACACAGCACAGCCTGTGCTGAGAGCCCACCCGGGCTCTGCCAGTGTTCCACCTCGCTGCCATCTGTGCTCTGCCCTGTCCCCCCGGGCACAGGCCAGGAATCCAAACACAGAGAGAGACTGGACCTCTCAGAGAGGAGATCCAAATGGAAATGAGGTGCTCTGCCTCTTCTGCTACCCCATTCTCCTGGCAAGGGAATGATTTCTCCATAAAATGGAAAGTACTCAAGGAGTTATTCTGGAACATGGCACTGCCACAGCATCTCCCATGTCTCACCAAGACAGTGATGTTGGGAGAACAAAACAGAGCAGGTCACACAAGAAACAGCACTTTTTTCCCAACCCTTATGGTGGTGGTGAAGGGCTGAAAAAATGTGGAGGAAGAGGGTTAAATATTTTTTTAAAGTAACAATATCCCCAAGGAAGGTATTTAGTAGATATTTCTAGCTGGTACAAAATGAAGCTGCTTCTCTATCACCGATGGGTTTTATTCTCCACAGGTTCCCTACAGAAATGTAGGCAAGCACCAACCCTGCTCAGCATAAGAAAAAGCAATTGGTGACTAGCAAGTAGAGCCAAAGCCTCAGTCCAAAATAGGCTGGATTTCAGGATTCACTCCAATAGGAAAAGGAGGCACAGACCTGGAACTTACAGGTGAGTTTCTAAGGAATTGGAAATGCATCTGAGAAAGTGCAACCTACCTGACAGGCAGTATTCTCTGTGTACTCTGCATTAAAATGTTTGTAGGAGGCTAAAGCAAGGGGAGAGGAGAAGGCAAAATTTGGCCAGCAACATCCCTTGCTGCACAGGAGACCTAAGGCTGTGCAAATATTTCCAGTCAGAAACATGAACTGCAGCCCAAAATCCAAATATGTGCTCAGAGACACCTATTTCCCCCTAATCTTTACTTTTCTGATGTATATTATCAGATGGCATGTAAAAATTATTTCAGATCCCTAAAGGCACACAGGCACCTTCATGCTGACAAGAACACAGTGGAGGGGCTAATTGTTTAACTCCTCCGTTTTCAGTGGTGGCAGGCTATTAAATCAGCTTGGAGCTCACTCAGTACAATGCCCTCCAGTTGCAGAGCTGAAGATTTGTTTCTGTTCTCCCTATAATTACTTTGGCATAATTAGTTTCTACTTTGCAACTGCCTTGGCCTCTCTCCTGCCAGCACAGCATTTTGTCAGTGGCCACTCCAAAGTTCACACATGCCATTTCACCCTGACCTACCACATCCTCTGCTCCCCTAAGGAATTTGGAAGAAGACACATTTTGCCTGTGATGATCATTTAAGTGTTGTACATGTCCCTAATTATTTTCTTTACTAATTTATCTAATAGTGAGGTAAAGTTTCTTTGTAATAAGGGAACTATAACTCTTGCAAACTTCCAGTCCTTCTTTATGGTAGCTGGTTTTAGTGATATTTCGTGTCTTTTTGCTCACAGATGAACCACCCAAATGTTTTCGAAGCTCATGTGTGAGTACTATCTGGCCCTAGTGATAAATTTCATTTTCAAATTGTTCTTCATCTTCATTATCTACAAAAAATAAAGAAGCTCTCTAGCAGGTATTTCCCCTTTGTCCACTGTGATGAAGATAAATGCAAGAAATTTGTTTCATTTTGCTGCAATTTTCTTATTATCCCAAACTGTTACTTTTCAAAACGGCAGTGTCAGCTGATGGACACATTGGATGGAATGCATTTGTTTCTCTCACTGTATAGTTTATGCAATAAATCTTCTTTTACTTTTCCAACAAGCTCTGTGGTTGGCAAGCTATCCTATGAGTACCACAGTACTACTGAGAAAATAATTTGATTTTTCCCTCCAGTTATGGAGGGTTTTCCCTTTTTTCCTCAGCCAATTGCTACTGGAAGCCTACTGAAACTGCCTCCCCCTTCACAGACTCCTGATCCTGAGGTTCTTAAGATTTTCACTTTCTTTCCTCTTCCTACTAATTACAGTGCATGTTCCTTCCCACTGACTTCACACAATCTTAAAATTTACTTTTTTTCTTCCTTTGCTGGTTTAAGAATATGAACCACTCTTAAAAAAAAAAAAATACAGCACCTTGCAAGTGTTTTAGCACACCTTTGCAGCACAAATTTTTTAAATTCCACCTCCAGGGAGTTCTTGCGCTGAAAACCCCTGTTACTTTTCTTCACTAAGCCTGAGGGTCCCAGACCATCCAGAAGATGCTGCAGAGACACAGACAAGCCAGAGAGCCTCAGCCCCAACCTGCAATGGAAATACAAGCATACACTATGCAGCAACTTTCCAAGACTTAGACACTCACCAGACTCTATCACACTTCATATAGCACAAGATAATCTAATTTATAATAATACTGCAGCAAACTAAAAGAATAAAAATATCTTCAATCTGCACAGCCACATTTGGAGAAATGTCATTGTGGGCACAGTAGGAGCAGTGTGTAATAAATGTTTCATTGGCTCCCACAGGTAAAATTTTTGCCAAGGCAGCTGGAGAAACTGTGCAAGTTTACTGGCCCTCATTTTCAAGCTCAGCATCTATTTGGGGAAAACAGCTGAGGACTATACACAAATTTATGTAATAAAAATAATAGAAAGCCTCAATTGCAGTGACGTATTTAGCTCAGCCTGTATCACTGTATTATTTTGTTTTTATTGCTAATAATAACACCGGTATTACAACACCCAAAGCATGGGAAGTTTCACAGTTTTATGTACAGAAAAAAACAGCTCTTGCATGATGGGGGTAAGAATTGACCAAGGTTGGGAATCCCAAGCAATTGCATTCATTCAAAATTGTTCCAAAGCTTTCTTTTATGACAGACCATTTCCAAGTGCAGTAGATGAGGATGTGCATAACACAGGGGTGGGTGAAAGAAGGTGGTAAAAGACAATATATCCTGTTAGAGTCAGCATCTAACTGTAATGTTGACTTCAGAATGAGTTGAATTGGCCTTTAAGTGCCAAAAGTACTGAAGACCATTACTTCCAATGACTCCAAAGAGTTGAAGCATTCTCCAGAAAGCCCAAGATTTCTGAAAAATCAGGAAACTTAATTGCCACCCGCTGCTCTCATGCTTCTCCTTTGCCATGCTCGCCTACAAGGGATATTTCATGGAGGCATAAGTGTCCAAGACACCATCCCACCTCTGACCTTGCATTTTCTAAGGTGGTCCCCTTAAAAAGAGGATCTTCCTTCAGGAGAGAAAGAATCAGACTTTTTTCTGGCCTGAACAGAACAATTGAATGTGTGCTTGGGAATCACTCATTTTTAATGGCAGTGCAGGCAGGAGAAAGTGCAGATATCAACTCCTCCAGGAGGACAACAACATTTCCAGGAGGCTGACGGTGTTGATGTCTTTCATCTTCACCAAGAAAAGGAAACCAGAGCTGGAGCTGAAACCCTCATGTTTCTGCTGTGAGCCTTTTACAGAATGCAAGGTCAACTCCCAGAGCATCACTCTGTCTCTGAGAGAACACATGGTGAAGTTTCTCAAGGGGCCAAAAGACCATGAAGTTTTCTCCCACTCGGAGGAAGGACCATGTACTTGGAAGGATATTGTAGGCACCTCACTCCAGCATTTATCTTGAAAAAATATATCCACAGATCACAGTAGCCACAGAAGGAAAACATCTTGAACAACATTCACCCTTTCATCTTCAATGCACATATAAACAAGAATGATCTGTAGCAAGATTGGACTATTTCTGTTTGTCTTGTTGTAATGAAAATATTAATAAGATAGGTATTAAGTTATAGTGTTCCCTTTTCCTGCATTAGTAATTCTGATAGAAAACAATATGGACAGCTTATACTGTCCCTGGGCAAATATTAAATAAACAAAAGGCTCAAATACAATAAGCATTAATATTTCATGAAGTTGGGCAGACCATCAAGAAAGCTTTTCTTGATCACTTTACCTAGCATTCTCCCTGTGGGATTGAAAATGGCATTAATGAGAAGCAGAAAGAAATATCTCAAGCAGCAAAAGTACACACCGAGTATGAAAATGAACTCCTTTTTGGATGTCTCAGAGGAGCAGGGCTGTGCAAGAGACAATATTTCAGATGTCTTAGCAGTACATTTTGAAAAGTCAGGTAGCCAAGTTCTGGTTTGCTTGTTATTTTATTTGCTGTTGCCCACAGGACTTTTCAAAACCCTGTTCCATCAAAACACTAACAGATGCTGCTTCAGGAGAATGACAGCTACTCAGTATGGGACAATTTGGACCAGTGGATACCTCTGAAAATTGTGGCAACCCACAAGTACTGTGCAGTACCCACAATGGTTTAACCATGGCCTGAAGAGGTGCTGGAAGTGCCTTATTCTTCCACTGCAGGCTGGAAAGGAATCCAGCCCCAGGATCCCTGAAAGGGAATGCCTCAGGAGTGGGCTGGGCCTCCTCAAGCCAGCAATCTCATGGTCATTGGTGCCCATAGGGGTTTGCATTTGAAACCTACATGGAAAAGTGAGGAAACAGCCACCAGAGCTAGAGGAAGCAGAGACCCAGCTGACTCTGCAAGCACATGTGCTGGAGCTGCAGAGCAAGAGACTTTTGGATGTGTGCCATGGCCAGGGTGCACATGGTGATAATTTGTGCCCCCGCAACGGGATTTGTTTTGCTTGGTCTTAGACAGTTATAGCACAGACATCTTCATCTGGGCTGGTTGTCTAACTCAAGGAGGAATAGGTGCTCCCAGGGCATAATTCATGTCCTCCTCAGATAGATGTCTGAAATAGAGCAGATGAATCATTTTCTAGAAGCACCTCCAGGCTCTCCGTTGTCTCCAGAGTCATAAAGGAGGCCAGACAAGATGTAGACTTCTGCTTTTTGGGCTTGTAAAATTCAGTGAGAAAAGCGTCACCTTTTGTGGCTGAGTTGCATTAGACTTGCACATGATTCAAGGTGAATGCAGCATAGAATTCAACCACCTTCATGTAAAACAAAGGACACCATAACTATAATTTTCATCAGTAAACGTTTTATTGAGCTGAGCCACATATAGTTCCAGTCCATTCACAAGGAAAATGCCAAATACCCACCTTTCCTGAAAAAACTCACAGAATAATGTATAATTTCTTGAAGCACGTCTTTATGTCTCCTCTGGCATTTGTAGATTCTCAGAGCATGCATGGGCCCTTACATGCAGTTTCTAATGCCCTAGCTTGGATGTCTAATATTCAGAATGCATGACCTTTGTAGTCAGTTTATTTCTTTTTCTATCTGAGATTCAGCCTTTTAACAGATGTGGAGAGTTTATTCTGGCCATGGCCATTTATAATTATAATAAAATCACAGTTTTATTGTGACCCTATATTCTTCAACTATGTGTACTCCCTACAGATTTTCCTTATTTCTAGAACACAAAATGTGCTGCATGCTCTAAGCAGTGGTTGATGACTACTGCTCTATTCCAGTAGCATTCTGTGCCACAAAAATATCTTCAGTCTGCAGCAGAAATGATATTCTGTAGTGCTCTTTTATTTTAATTCAGTTCAGCATTGCACAGTGATTCTGTTCCCGGAAAAGGAAGAGCTGGCAATCAATATGTTTAGACTATCTGTAGACTCTACCCTGAATTAATTACCAATTAACTCAATGTATTTAGCACATTTGTAAAGCCCACAATGGACATGCTACATATTTATTTATAGTTATAGACATCTGTTTCTTACCCAAAAAGGATCTTCTAATCTTTATGTAAAAAACTATTTTTTTCAAATTGTTTTGAGGAAATGTGAAATAGTGTCCATAGTAGGCTTTATTAAATGTGTTAAATACTTGCTGCTAATTGACTGCTAATAATTCAGAGAGTTAAAAGTTTACAGTAGATGTATCTGCTCTGATTTGTCTGGCAAAAGCATTTTCTCATTAATCATCAAGCAGCATTGTGGTTAACTCCAGACACTGCTCTTCAAGCATGAGCACAGCACACAAGTACAGAGCTCCTGTTCTTGTGCACCAGGGGATTTAAGTGGCAGAGACCAGAAGTTCACAGTGCTCTGTTGGTTGAGAGTACCTGGGATGTCACATGAACTCCAGACACATCCCAGCTTTCCTGCATTTTCTGGGCCACCCTTAAGCATTTAGAAACAAGGAGCATTTGAAGACTGCTGTGAAGAAAAATGGACAGATTTCAAAAAATGAAATTAAAGTTAAGATGCTCTGACATAACATAACAATTCAAAGAACTTACAGGTAATTCAGAAAGTGATTGCAAGAACACGTTTCCCACTTGCTACTCATATATATCAGCTCCCAGGGAAGGTTTCATTGTTCACCTTTCACCACAGAAACATTTTCAAATTAATTCAATTTCCTCTGCATTTTATACTAGAAATAGAGTTTCACAGAATTTAGAACAGGGTACTGAGGAAGCTTTAATATACTCATTATGCCATAACTTGGCCTTTTCTTGATTTCAGTATTTTAAATTCACATGTCTTATAAGAACACCTTACCCAAAGAAAGAAAGAAATTTTAGGGAAAGCATCTGAAAAAAAAAATAAATGACTTTAATTAAACAGCCATTTTCAGATCTTTCTGGTTTATATTTGAGGAGCAGATTCTTTCCTAAGTACTAAAAGTGCATATTGTTACATTAATTTAACTAATAGGTATTAGTTATGACAGCCTGCTTGGTAAAGGTTCTGAGCCAGTGTCGTTTCTATAGATTTATACACTTGGAAATGTGCACTTTAAATGAGAATCTTGCTGGTGTCAAAATTAAATTAAACTGAATTAAATCATATGCCTGATCACAAAGGCCTAAGATTCTTTTCAGAATCAGGTCCAAATTATAATCGTAACTCTAGCTCGACTACCGAAGAAAATTAAAAGGCAGTTCTAACTTCATTATACTCTGCTGAAGTTGCCGGCTATACAAACAGGGCAAAATCCTTAGCTCTGCAAAGTGACTGGTGCTGGAGCACTTCCAGGACAATTACTGCCATACTCACAATCCAATAGCTCCAACAGCAATGATATCCTGTGAAGAACAGCTCCTCCAGGAACTGTGATCACTGTGGGGTCAAATGCTCACAACAAGATGAGCATCTAAGACTAAGCTTCAGCTCCATCAAGTCCCCACTCCTACTCCCCACCCCCTGAGTCTCAGTTTCAGACCCAGAATGATCTAGTAGTGAAGTGCTCTCGGGATTTGTCTGTCAGTGTTGACACACAAATGTCTCTATGGGTTGATGTCCACCCCATCTGAAGCACTGTAGTCAGTCACAGTCAGTCCTGTCTTGCTCCAGAGCAGACCAGTCACAGCAGCCTTCACAGAGAGCAGAGGAAGTGAGGCTTTGCCAATTTTAGTCCAGCAGTCCAGTGGTTTGTGGCACTTTGGCGTGGCACAGTCGTAGTGAATATACAATGGGAGCTAGGAAGGGCTTTTCCTCAAAGGTGGAAGATGCTACTACAAACTCAGCAAAGAAATAAGGCTCAGAGTAAGCCAGGATCTTTCCTGCTGAATTTGGACTCCTGTAGGAATCAGGAGCTGGAAAATGGTGTCTTCCAGAAATATTTCATTTTGTATTTATGTGGTTCCCACATGTGTTGGCTGAGAGCAGCCACCTGTTGCTTCTGTGTCCATGCCAAAGGCTGTTACCCTGCCTTAAGCCACTTGAAGCATCAATGCATGATCAAGCAAATGCAACATCTGCAAGGCAATGTATACTGGGAGCTTTCCCAGCAACAAGCCTCTCTCAGCTGTGCCATGCAGAATGTCTGTCCCTCTGCTGTGAGCAAGTGCCCCAAGAATTCTCAACAGAATCACAGAATCTAGAATCATCCAGATTGGTAGAGACCTTCAAATCATCTATTCCAACCCAGCACCACCATAATTAGCCCTAAATCCAGATGCCATTTAAACACTTTCAGAGATGGTGACTCCACACCCCTCTGGGCAACTTACTTCAATGCCTGACCACTCTTTCAGTGAAAAACAAACTTCAGGTATCTAATCTGAACTGCCCTGGTGAAACAGAAGGTCATTTTCTCTCATTCTTTCTCATGGCAGAAGACACTGACCTTCTCCTGGCTACAGTCTCCTTTCAGGTTATTGCAGAGAGCAATGAGGTCTCCCCTGAGCCTCCTTTTTTCCAGTCTATACAGCCCCATCTCCTTCAGCTGCCCCTCATGGGGCATGTTTTCTAGACCCTTCACCAGCTCCATTGCCCTTCTCTGGACACACTCCAGCACCTCAATGCCCTTTATTAAATTGAGGACCTCAGAATTGAAGACAGGATTTGAGGTTCAGCCTCACCCATGTCAGGTGAACAATCTGTACAATACTGAACCCAAGTACAGGTGAACAATCACTGCCCTGGTCCACTGGTCACAGAATGCCACTGACCTTCTTGGCCACCTGTGCACACACTGGCTCATGTTCAGCTGATTGCCAGCAGCACCTCTAGGTCACCCTCTGCTGGGCAGCTCTCAAGCCTCTGTTCCTCAAGCCCAGGGTGTTGCATGAGTTGTTGCCACCCGAATGCAGGACCTGACACACAGGCCTTCTTGAACCTCAGTCCTCAGCCAACAGATCCAGTTTGGCCAGATCCCTCTGCAGAGCCCTTCAACCCTGCAGCAGATCTACACTCCCACCCAACCTGGTGTCGTCTATGAACCTACTGAGGGTGCACTCAATCCCCCCACCCAAATCATCAGTCAGTTGCCCCAGGAGAACACTGTGTATTGGAATAATACCAATATAACTGGATGGGGCGTGTTTGGACTTATCTGGCCCTTGCTGCTTGACTAAAGGCGGCAGCTGTGGTGTTTTCACCTCAGAGACACCTTTGGCTGGCTGGATGCTGCAGCTGGGCTCATGGAGGCAAGTCCAGACATGCAGGAGCTCAGGTTTACCTCTGGTGGAAAAGCTTTAAGGCAAGGATGAAGGAAAGGAGTCGGTTCTGAAGGAGGGTTTCGATCCAGAGCTTTATTCCTGGCCCACAGGCCTCTGAATGCAGCAACAGCTCCAACAGAACAGACGACCACGTGGTTGCCGTGTCTTGTCTTTAACCCCGGGGAGAGGGGGAGGGCAGGAGTAGGGATCCGACCAACCAGGTAAGGGAGGGTGGGGGGAGAGGAAGTCTCAGGGGACAAATGACACCTGGATGGCCCAATGTCCCCAGGGCTGAGAGGCATCTTTTGAACTCTGCCAATCACTCCACGATGCCCTTCTGGAATGCCAGGACTGACAGACAGTGCTCAGCAGGGGTCAGGGTGGGAAAAGAGAGGTGATTGGCACACCTGGGGAAGAAATCTACAGGGAGAAACCCGAGGTATCTGAGGCAAACCATGACATCACACCGCAACAGCTGCGTCAACGGCTTTACTGAAGCCTAGAGAGACAACATTCACAGCATTTTCCTCATTCACTCAGTGGGTCACTTTGTCACAGAAGGAGATCAGGCTGGTCACACAGGACCTGCTTTTCATAAACCCATATTGGCCTGACCCCCTAGTTGTCAAGCACATGCCACATGATGGCACTCAGGGTGATCTGCTCCCTGAAATGGCTGGCACAAGTCATAGCACAAACATATCAGACTCACAAAATCAAAAAAGATACCACGTCCTTTTACACATTGTAAATATAGGCTTAGGCAGGCCCCACCTCTGTCAGGCTCTTGTCAGTCAGAAATGGGACCATGGCAAGAAAACTTTGGGTATAATTATTGATGTCTAGCCTTCAATCAATATGGCATTTGTTAAGTGAGGTGTGGAAGGTTTGAAGTACATGAATGTTAAAGCTGTACCATGAAGCATCAATTAATTTGTGCTTATCTTTGCTGGTCTGACCAAACACAGTTCTGCAGCACCCATGGAGTTTTAAGGAATGGTGTTAGAAACTAGTGTAGGTGAGATGAAGGTTTATACTTTGGTGAAAAGAAATTCTATCGTGTGTATGTATCTCTTCCTTAAAGATATGTGGCTCATCTCAGGGTGAGATTTAGGGAATCTCTCATCATACAGCTGGATCACAGCCAATCTAGAAACCTGTCAAGTATCTGTCATTAAAAGTGATCAAGAGATCCTTTCCCCTATGATGTCACAATACTAAAAAAGAACAGATGCAAGCAAAAGGAGACACAATGCACAAATCCACGGATATATCCACCCTCCTTCCACCCACAGGGTCTGCTGGGACCAGGGCTGATAGATGTCCTGTGCTGGTGACAGATCACCCTCTACAACCCACATCTGCCCTGGGAGAGGGAACTGTGCTCTGCAGCTGTAATTCTGAGATACTCAAAATGTGCCAGACACCAAGCTTGTGCCTAGCCTTCTCCAACCTCCCAAACCCTGCATAGCTCATCACTCCCGAGGATCATCTCACTGGTTTTCCACTCATTCCTCTTTCCGGCTCAGAAAACAAAGTATCTTTTTCCAGCAGATATCTGCTACAATCAGGAGCCAGCTTTGTGCAGCTACCGTGCCCAAAGGCAGCCTCTTGTCAGTCAGTCTCAGAAGTCTCTTTGAAGGCTGGTTTATTGGCTGCCTATGAGAAGATTGAGGGAGAGTGGGGTTTTTTTCCATTTCTTTGTATTTTCTTTTAAAGAGCTTTTCTTTCAAAGTTATGCTCAAAGGAATTCCTACTGCTCCATGCAATGCTCTCTGTGGGATGGGGAAAATATTACAGTTAAGCCTTCTGTAGAAAAACATCATTTATTTTAACAGAAAAACATGAATTATTTTTACAGACTACAACTTGTGCTACCCAAACACATATAACAATAACATGTGCATATAGCACAGCTTTATTTGGAAATAAAGTCTGATATTTCATTTTTCCCAGAGGCTGAGGTCTTCCTCCCCTATTTTAGTAGAACCAAGTCATGTCAGTATAGCTATCCTGTCTCACTTTTCATTTTCCTGAATAACTTTGAAAACTGTTGTTCCCTGGCAATACTTCCATGCACACCTGCATTCAAAACAAACTCATCTGTGCCCTTCTTCAGGGAAGGGATGGGGTGGAGAGAGTGAAGGGTGATACAATAGCTGTCCTGCCAGCACTCAGCAGGGCAACACAAACAAAATCAGCAGCCCACTTAATTCTCTGAAATGAAAAAGCACATTCCTCTGGCAGAGCACCTTATAAGTCCTATCCAGCAGGGATCTCTCCCATCTGTGCACACTGAAGAGCCACAGATTGAATACCAGAAGTATTGTCATACCAGAAGTATTACAATGATGACTGCATGGCATGAGCTCTCTACCAAGTCAGGATCAAGCTGCAGAAGTAGGTCCTGTGACTCACTAAAGTGACCTGGGCCTTGATAATAAGCTGCATCATCCATGTAGAAAGTAGTAGCAACCATGGAGGGGAGCCACAGGCCTCACACCCCCACCCAAAAATTCATTACCACAGCATCCAAAATCACTGAGTAAGTCAAACCTTATCATTTCCACCAGGACATTGGTAAAAAAGGTAAAATCTCTGCTACTTCTGCCAAAAGTAACTGAAAATTCCTTCAAGCTTCCTTGGTCCCTAATGAGTGATCATTAATCATGGGTATTTTCTAAGCACAGTTTAGAGTTTTAATAAATGCCAAATAAAGAATTAACAAGGCCATAATCAAGTAAATATGTTCCTTGATCACTGCAGCAGGAAGGCTCAGAGCCAATTAAACAGCATGCTGTAGTTCCAAGCCTTTCCTGTGTTCCTGCACATTCCTCCATTGGTTGCTTTAGGGAGGAAGGCAGACTCCTGTTTTCACATATCTGCTGTCATAGGAGAAATCTGAATTCTCACTGCTGCCCCAGAGGGAGAATGGAAATGAGGGGAGAGGGGCTCCTGATCCAGTTTAGTGCAGTGTGTGCAAGACCTCAGATCACCCACACACGGTTGTGGTGTCCAGAAGAGATCTCTTTAGAGGAAGGAAGCCACAGGAGGGAGATGGTTAAGTTAAATCTACAAAGCACATGTCTTTTCCAAAACTCAAATGAAACAGTCCCTTCCTCCTCCACCTCAGCTTGCAGGTACTTCCTTCTCTCCCAGCCACCTCCTGCTGCTCCAGCTTGAACTGGGAGTCCCTGCTCTTCGAGGAGGGGGCAGAACAGCAAATCCAAGACTCACTTGTTCCCTGTCCTGCCTCTCTCACCATGGCCTAATTCATGGACAAACAGCTGTAGGCAGAAACAGAGCACAATTTCAATGACCCATTCCAAGTGCACAGGGAAAAACCCAAAGAAATCTAACTTGGGACAAACACAACCATCCCACGTGCCAGGCAGGGGAAGGCAATGACAGGAACAGTGCCCAGTCACAACAGTTGGCTGCTGCAGGACTGAAGGCATTATAAATGCACACCAGGAGAAACCATCAAGCTGAGATGAAACCATCTGGACCCAGTTAGGCAGCAGCAGCTGGCTGAGGAGGGCAGAGGATGGTTTGAAGGAGAATAATGCAATCACTGGTTCCTTTATGGATGGCAACTCTCTAAAACCCTCTAGCCCCTCTTTTCAGCAGGATTCAGAGCTAATCTGTGATACCCAGGGCAAAGTGCAGTTGAAGAAGCAGCCTTTTGCTATGCAAACTACACCCTGCCTAGGAATTAAGATTGTAATGATTGAATCTATCAAAGCAATGGGAGAAGGTGAGGGTGACAAAAAATGCAGCAGCAGAAGCAGTCACCATTCAACCAGTGCCCAAGAAACACCCACAGCATAATGATGGGGCTTCACAGCTTTGGGTACTTACAATCTGCTGAGACTTTGGTGATGCCAAAATCTAAAATTAGCTTTCTTCTTGTTGTGGACCTCACTGACCTCAACCCAGCTGAGAGCACACAGGCCAGAGAAGAACTGGATTTGTCAGTGTCCACTTCCCATTGCAGTTTTGACACAGCATCAGGCAAGTCACTTGAACTCAGTTGCATTCTCCCTAATGGTTTTTTTCACACCCCTTGCTGGTGTGACACGACACCCCCAGGCCTGACAGATGCAAGTGTCACAGCTGAAGCCAGGAGCAGTGATTCATGGAGCATGTGATGGCAGCTAAGTGTTCATAGCAGTCATGCATTTGCCACACTGAATTCATGGACATCTGTGATTTATTTTCTGCCTCCATGCCCTGACTCCCTCCCTACATTTAACCCTGTCTGATCATCACTGCCAGTCTTACCAGGCTCCTACCAAATATCAAACCCCACTTTCAGCCTTCTGTCCCCTGCCCTAGCCCATCTCTCCTGTCCCATTTTGTGCCATACCCACATTCAGCCCAGGCCCTGGGAGCCCTCCTCAATCTCCTTTCTCATGTTCTGTCCCCTCCTGAGCTCCACCAAAGCCCTAGGCCACCAAAAGCCTCCCTGAAGCCACCTGGGGCTTGAGCCCCTCTGCTTGCCTGGTGAATCTCAGTGTCTCCTCTCCTTCTCAATGGACCTTCCCAGTGCCTGACCCAGCTCAAGCTGCAGTTTTCCATCCTCTGGAAAGCTGATGCTTGGTGTTTTTAACGCTTTCTTTTTGCTGAGCTGCTCAGGGCTTTTTTCCCCTTCCCTTTTCTTCTGCCTTTTTCTGCTCCCAGTCTATTTCTCTCCCTTTCTGCCAGCTTCATTGTCTCCAGACTCAAGCTGAAGAGAGCCCCTTTTGCCCTCCCTGCACAGGACACTGGGAGATGTCCTCTGCCCATATCATGCCCCCAGAACCTGTCTACACCCTCCCTTAGGAGGCCTGTGTCTTCAAAGCAGCCTTTCAAACCAGACTATGCATTCAGTTGCACAAACTGCCTTTGTTTACCATAAAAGAAATCTTATCAACTGATGTGCATGTCTATTTACAATCCAACACTGCAAATAGTTGCAGTAGAAAATGGAAAAAACTTTAGAAGTGTAAAATTGTATTAGCATTTTTAAACAAAACTGCTTGCTTCAGAAGATTTCATGGCCACCCTGAAAGAGTTTCTCTTAATACATGCTGCTAAAAGGAAAAATAAATATATCTTGGGTCAGACCAAAGAACTTCTCCATGTTTTGTTGGTTGGTTACAAAAGCAAAGACCTCATTAGCATTGTTCTGATGCACCTTTTCAAGTCATACAGATGTAACATTTGTTTCAGATCCATGGGTGGAAAACTTATTTTTAAATATTATCTAATCCATAAAAAGCTACACTTATGTTTTATTCCATGTAGTAGTTACCATAAAATCAGTCCAAAATATATCACTTGTATAGTATGTATTTATGTATGACTCTCCCCCCACTATATATCCCATCACGCCTGCAAGTCTTTAAAATGCATTTTGAAACTGCAGAAACCTCAGAAAAGAACTGTGAAAATTATTCCAGAGTTGGAGATAACATTGCACCACAAGGCATTTTAAAAGCTTGCCAGGAAGAAGACTCAGACATTACTGGATTACAGTATCCAAGGACCTCTGGGGGAAGCTTTTCCAGGTGGGAGAGGACTGTTTAATCCACCAGAAAAAAGCATGTAAAGGAATAATGCTTGGAAGCTGAGGCTGATCAGGAATTAGGGACATGGACTTAGTAGTGAAGATATTAACCTGTAGAATAAGTGGTGGGGGATGTTCTTGGTGTCTTGAGGTCATTAAATACAGAGTGGATGCTCTTCTAGAGACCCGATTTATCAAACATACTTTAATAGGAGTCTTGGGGTGAAGATACATTAATAGACCTGCCAATTCCAGTTGTCTTGGCAGGTTATGTCAAGATCCCTCCTAAATACGTAACATGGATGCATTCCCTCTTCCTTGGAACTGAAAACACTGTGGATGGACTTCATTTCCCAGGATGTGGTTACGTATGTTGAGACGTGGCCAGGATTGTGAGGTCTCCCACACCTTACAGAACAAGCTGAGGGATGTCTGACACCTACAGATGGTCTGAGAGCAGCTTCACACCTTGTACAGCAGCACTGAATCCTGATGCCATGCTGAGGGACAAGCATTCCACTGTCTCTGACCAGAATATCATTGACTGAATTCCAAACATAATTTACCAGCTGCATCAGAGACATTCATGGAACAGTTTGATCCAGCAGACACCAATTACATCAGGCATCTGACCACCTTGTGAGATCTGGATGCAGTCATGGAGAAGGTGCAGTGGAATTTGCTTTATTCTTTTTATTATTCCATCTGTACTGGAGGAAATGGGGATATTCCCCTCCTGAGAGGAGAGCAGAAAGAAGAGAGGTACTGAGGGGAAAAATTCCTGTATTTTTCATCATACTTTGCAGTTTCTTAACTCTTCTGTGCCCCATCCAGACTGTCAGCTGCAGACCTCAGCAAACCTGTGGATGTGGTTCTTCCACATCAACTCAGCCATTAGGTAAGGACACCAGAGGCCATCCCTCCAGCACAACTCCACAGCAGCTGGCAGAGCCTCTTCCATTTTACCTTCCAGCCCAAAGTTCAGGGAAAGAGAGCTGGCTGACAGCTGAAGTGGATACAAGGAGAGGACTCCACCTCTAAAGGCTTTCTGCCTCAAACAGTCTATGTTTTAAGAAGCTAATGAAGGGGCTTGTAATGTTAAAAAATATTATTTCTATGTTTTATGCTACCAGTTTTCCCTGATTACTCCTGATGTGCAATTCATAAATATTTACCAACTTTTTTATTGGGCAGATGAGTTACTACCCAAGTTGATGATACTATTCTTGTCAGTAATTTAATTTAAGAAAAAAAGCTCATTGTTTTCTTAAAAGGTCATTAATTTCACTGAAAATACCATTTTCTACAGGAGATATTCCCTCCTGTGATTCAGTAACACAGAAATAAACACTCTCTAATTGTCCAGAGACAAACTGCCTTCTAGAAATTAACTTCCCCACAACATTTCATTCAGGCAGTTGGTAGTTTAATACTAAACCAATTAAAAGCAATATAGAGCTACATGAATAGGATATTAATTTCCTCACCAGAAGTGGAAATGAGTGGGTGCTTTGATTCCCACAGGGAAGGCAGCTCCACCAACGAGCAGCTTAATCTACAAAGGCTGCAGCCTCAAATGAGAGATTCACTGTGCACAACTGGATCATTACACTCTGTGGATATTATTGCTACAGATAAAGCCTCATCCAGTCTGCAGTAGCACCAGGAAATACTGTAAAAATAAAGCAAGGTGATCTTCTTACAAAAAAAAAAAAAAAAGGCCCACACTTTCCCCTGTAGCTTATCAGATTGTATGGATGTGATCGTTACTGTGCCAAAATCTCTCTTGCGTAAATTGTCATTCCAAATCAATTCTAAGTATAAAAGTGCTTACATTGAACTGATCTGTTCAATCTCTTACTTCCAATTGCAGAAAATAGTGAAAAAGAGCATTTAATCCACTTTCAGCATCTTCTTTTATTGAGGATTAGCCACAGGAAACAATATTAGTTCTCTCTCTATGTGTTGGGGTGGCATGTGATGCTATCCAGGTAGGGATAGGAGGAAATTCAGATGAATTCTGCTGACAAAGCTCCTGCAGTCTGAAGTGGGACTGGATCATCTATGGCTCAAGCCAGCAGTCCAGAAGCCATTTCATCTTCCTCATTTGTACCCCTGGTGTAGTGGCCAGGCCAAGAAGAGAAGGATGCAGCAGGATCATTGCCCCATCAGCCCATCAGAAAATACACTAATAAATCCTTCCACACATTGAGAGCTAAATCTGCTTTAATTAACATTAGAAACAGATGTATAAGAGATAAAGCATGGGAGAAGATGCAAAATACAAGGTAACGAAGTGAAGACGCAGTAATGATGATAGGAAACTTTGCCAGAGCTCTATAATGTTAATTGATTCTTTAAATGTTGCACATCCCAGGCAGCCAAGACTCCTATTTAGAGAGGTGTATATCAAAATTGAGCAGGACACCCAGAGAGGGGCTTTAACTTATTTTTAAGTTGCAATCATCTAGTCCTTGCAGAACAATTTATCATATGTCCTCAAATAAATAACACTTCAGGGCATTAAAGTTTCTTAAAATCACAGCAGCTGCTTTTCCAAGTGCTCCTAGATCTGTGTACATCATTACAGGGGTCTTCAACATGTTCAATGGATCCCTGTGAGGTTTCATGTAGTTTTTATATTCATATAATAAGTATTATCAACACACATTGTCAACTTCAATATGAAAACAATTTACCATTAGAATTTCCACTCAAGCAAGGTCAGATCAGATGAGGAGTTCAGAGGATCTGGGAAGGGGAAAGGGAGAGAGAAATACAACCCAGCAAAGTATCTCCAAGCTTCCCCAGCCCCATCATGCCCTGCTTTTCCCCAGACCTCACCACAAAACTCAGCTTTGCTCAGCAGTATATTACTAAACCCACTTTGTTCCTAGTGGGTTAAATACTAACCTAAATTTTTGCCTTCAGACACCTGGAATTACCTCCCTCCTCCCACTTCCCTCATACATGTTCACACTGTGGGGTGAAAGGAGGGCCCAGATGGCTTAAACCTTTAGCTGTAAACCTAAAACCTCTCTCCTTTGGCTTACAGAAGGTTGCCTGTCTTCACAGATCCACCAACTTTTAATACCCCATAAAGCAAAAAGGATCTTTATATCCCTCATAAGGTCAGCTGCACAGTTCAGTATAAACACACAGTTCAACGACCAAACATAGATTTTTTTTTTCTGTTTTCAAATTTCCAGCAGCATACCACAATATCTGCATTGCGATGTAGTCCCAATAGCCTCTGTGTAGATTTTTGTCTTTTAGCCTATCAGCAAAATATATCTTGCCAGTTTTGAGCATCTTCAGCTAAAAGCATTTTGGTTTACAGACTAATAAAGCAATACATTTTTGTTCCGTGACTCTGAATGTAATACATGGCTTTCCTTGCAGGCCTTGCTGTGGATCTGAAAAAACGAAATCTATCATCATTTGCAGTATTTGCTATAATTGTCAATTTCCATGAATACCATTGCCAGCAAAGTACTTTACAAAAACATTTGAGTAAACAAAAAAGGGAGTAAGTGTGAGTACAGTCAAAGAGAAGTTCCTTAAAAATATGAATGAATATTCACCCTGTCCCATAGTTGTTTCCAGGCTCCTATCAGTTGGAAGCACTATCCTGAAAGCTGCTTGCTGGCTAGAGCCAGATATTGATTGAAGCTAGTGCACTCTCACATTGTCATCTTATTATAGCAGCTGGGGGGATCTCACTCATTGCAGTCAGGGGAGGGAAGCAGAGAAAATCCAAAGCAGATAGAAGCATCCCTAAATGCTTTATCTGTAGGGACTTAACCAAACCTCTTCCCCAAACAAGCACACAGATTTTTTAGGTTCATTTTCCCATTCATTTTCTAACTATCTCAGTGTAGAAACCTCTGGAAGTGCCAAGTCCTTTTTAACTCCCTCTGCCATCCTGCAATAGCTTACATTGTCACCCTGCCACTGAAAACACACCCAGCACCAGTTTTGACAACAAATCTGTGAAAGCAGGGTCTTTCTCAACTTAGTTAATGAAAAGCTATTAGTTTGATTGCAAGTTGGTAATTGTTCTAGCTCTGCAGAAAATGCCATTAAAATAATTTTTACAGAACTCTTTTAATAACTAGCTATTTTTGTAGCACAATTGTTTTTAAATCTCATGAGGCCCATGTGTAATACATGACTGTTCCAGCCCACAGCTCTCAGCAATTCAGAGGGTTTATATCAGGTTTCAAGTTGTTAATTTGTTATGGTAATCAATAACTTATTCTTTTTAACCACAGAGGCAAACTCATTTGCTCTTTTCAGTTTGATACTGGATTATGAATGATTTACATCCATAACTACTGCAAATGCCACATGACACTTACAGCATCAGCTAGGGATTTATAACTTGTTTTTCACTGGGTTTCCAACAGAATTTGGCTGCAAGTTGCCAGATGACCACCGGCAGTATTTGATGGTTTGGGAACAATGCTCAAAGATGATTGCATAGATAATGATATATTCATAAATACATTAAAATATATTGAAAAAGTCAGATCTGATAATCAAGCAGTCAGTCCTTTCCATTTTACCAGCTACCATCCACACCTGCTACAGTAGCAGAAAGCAGGCACTTGGAGCTTACCAGCTCTGTTACATCTATCAACACCTTTGAGTTGTGCGGGAGCATAAGTAAATCTGATAAACAAGCCTGCTAAACAGATTTGTGTCAGCTGTAAAGAGGCTTTTCAGACTATAATTTCTTGAAGCACTTCCCAGGTGTCATCCTAGGTTATAAATTATATGTAATCCAAAGTGTAATCCAGAAGGAAAAGAGGATATGGAAATTTCAGCATTCTTTTCCCAGTGGTTGTAACTTCATCTCACATCATCTCTTAGGTCCTCCTTAGGCCACCACAGTGATGCTTTTCACATTTAAAGAACATTGTGAAGACAGACATGAAGACAGACATAAATATAGATTTGTTTACAGGATTCGGGGGTTGATGATATTTCAAATACATTAATTTTTTAATATTTTTAAAGGTTAGAATGACATTTCTTTCTTCAGCAATTTTCCCTGAATTTCCCTGTCATTCATTGGAAGCCTCATTCCTTCTTTTGATTCCTCTTTTATATATAGTTTTTAATTGCTTTCTCAGCACCACAGATTTCCCTACCTATTCTTTTAAAAGTAGTTTATTACCAAGTGCCATGGTCACACTCCAATGTTTCATCTGAGTGACACTAAACTGAAGCGGCATGGTTTATAGGCCATGTAATTTTGATGAGTCTTAATTTTGCATGAAGATCAAGAAGCCAGGGCAGCAAAAGTCATTCATGGAAAGTGCCTTCTGTCTGGAAGAACACTTGTATGATGAACTCGTTCCTTGATTGAAACTATTCCTAATTACATTAACCATATTCTCCCTCTAATCTCCCACCATTACTAAGCTTGTTATTTCATTTCCTGAAGCCCTTGCACTTCATAACTGACATCTCATATGAAAATATTATGGCTATATCTAACTCCAGCATATTTCAGCCTGATGTCTTTAGCTAGACCATAGATATTGAAACATACGAACCTTTTATTTTGCTAATAGTCCAAAAGAGAGTGCTTTGGCATAAGATCAGTCAGTGCTTGTCTAATGTAAATGACCTTCATAAAGCACTGATTCTGTCATTTATTTTAAAAATTCTCATTGCTGTTTTGTTTGTGATAAGTATGTACTAGGAGCATTTCCAGAACAACTTGACATAGAGCAAAATATGGGAAGCATTTGCAGGAGTTCAATCAGCTGACACTCAGTACATGGAAAACCTCAGGGGAGAGGAGTTTGTCTTATGCCTTAAGAGTGAGAGTTGTGCTCTGGCAGAGCACAGCAGGAGGAACCTTCTGCAGTAAGAGCTATATAGCACTGACACTTCAGCTGCTGGATACCTCTTCAAACCTCAGCTGAAATGTCCCTTATTTCAACTCTGAAACTGGGAGAAAGGGTGATCTGCAAGTACCAATACATTAATCCCATTCAGCAGCAAATCACTACATTGAACTGCATCTTAAAGACATCAGCAAGGTAGGTCTCTCTAAGCAGAATCAATGTTAGAAGTTCATGCCTCACTCTTATCACTGGACAGAGCTAGCTGGGTTTAATGAAATATGATTTAATAATGTATTTGCACACTTAGCCCTTGAGTTCAGCCAGTTGCTATTTCTAGGTCTTGCTAAACATCAGCTTTCTCAAATACAATAGAAATTCAAAGTAATTTTCAGTTTATTCCTTCCCTACTTGTTGTGGTGTTGAGAGGGTCTTTAGGATGAGGTGAGAGACAAGAATTTGACTCCCAAGTTCTCAGAAGGTTGATATATTATATTATATTATATTTATTATGTTATGTTATGTTATGTTATTACGTTATATACTAAAACTATACTAAACTATAGAGAAAGGATACATCAGAAGGCTAGACAAGAATGATAATAAAACTCGTGACTGACCAGAGTCCCAACACAGCTGGACTGGAATTGGTCATTAAATTAAAACAATTCACATGCTGGGTAAACAATTCTCCAAATCACATTCCAAAGTAGCAAAACATGGAGAAGCTGAAGCTTCCCAGCTTCCTAGGAGAAGAAATCCTGGTGAAGAGATTTTTCATAAAATATCACGGTGACACCTACTCTCTTTGCATCAGTAGCTGTATCTTACTACCACCTAGTCCAAGATACCAGTTTTATTTTCCACTTAGGTTTTCAGCTAAGCACCTTCTATTGCTGCTAGGGAAAAAAAAAAACCCACAACAACAACAACAAAAAAAAATGCTTATATGCCTTCTTGAAGCACTCTCTTGCCTGATGTCTACAAAATACGTCAACATTGAGCTCTGTGCGTGCTGAGGTCACTGTACCATGCTGAGCCACTTTGCTGCCTGTTTTCCTGGGCTCCTCAATATGCTGTCAGCATCAGTTGTCTCACATCCTCGCCCAGGATTGCAAGCTCCTTCTTCCCACTGCAAACTCTTCACAAGCCTGTGCAATAAGGTACTAGAATGGGTTGTGGTCCATAAGTCAGGGTCAGTAGCAGCACCAGTAACTAAACCCCCAGGGGTTTCACAGGCTTGGCTACAAATTAATAGTTAACTAAAAACTCATACAGATAATGCAGTGTTCACAACAGAAAAACTATGGCTAGGAAAAGGAGCAAAGACACCACACTGATCTTATTCTAAAGGGCAGTTCTTCAGATTGCATAGAAGAGCATAACAGCATTGGTGTCAGTAGAATTATGACAACTGATACCAAGGACAGATGTGTCAGTCTTTCAGTAAAACTTACATGATGCAAGGTCTTTTTTATAAGGATTTATTGAGCTTAATACGTTGTTAACAGTTGTCACTGGGCTTTCATTTCACAGTTTTTAAACCAGCAACATCTCAGTAATCCCATGAGGGAAATGTCATATGACCTTAGCACCCAGTGCAATTTTTTCAAATGAAGTGTTCCTAAACAACCTCAGAAGCCAAAGTTATTCCCTCAACTAATCCATGAGAAAATGCAGATGCCAAATCTGTTCTTAACCAATTTGAGCAGTACTCACATAAGTCTGCCACCCACATCCTGCTTAGTCAAATCTTCTAAGCTTTCCTCAGCCCTAGCTATGGTGGTGTCCAATCTTTTTGAGGATTACTGATGCATGGCCAAATATAGAAAAGACAGTCTAGAAAAAAGAACAGCTGTGAGTTTGTGTATGAACAGAGAGACAAGCAACAGCCTCTGACTGTGTCTGAAAACAGCAAACAGTCCCACAGAGAAAGAAGAGCTTCAAACCACTTCAGCAGAGAGACCAGAAATCTTCTGTCATTTCTAGGTCCCTTACTGGGAAGCTATCAGCATGCCTCATGATTTGATGAACTTCCACCCATGGCACAGAACCCTCCCAAGGTCAGGAAATGTGAGAAATAAACCTACTGAAGAGAACACAGAGAATTTTTCTTTCTCTAACAACTTCTAAATACCTGTGAATGCCAAATCAAAATTTGCCCTTTTTTTTTTTTTGACCAGAAATAAATATTTAGGTCAAAACCCCCATTTGCTTCAGATTATGTTTTGGTGAGATTTCAAGGAATCAGCAGAGTAACTGAAGCACAGAAATATCTGCTCCTAGCAGAGCCACCAGGAACCCAGCATGGATTTGTAGTCTATCATATTTAATGTTGCTGAGTGATCCAAATGAATTAGCATTGATTTTTCTGTATATTTGTCCCTCTCCAAGATGTAATCACTTATTAATAATACCAAAACTGCTATTCTAAGAGATATCTTGTCTCCAAATTATTGAGGCTTGTTTTGGTTTTGTTTTTTGAAATTTTCATATTTGTCTCTTCTTTAACATGTTGTTAACAGGGTCAAAATTCCTGGGAGTACATGTATACTAAAGCTGGCTTATTACTTCCTCCTGTAAGGAATTATGCCATAACCAGATAACCTGTCTCTCCACCTTTTCCCAAATCATGGCTTCATTCTCCAATGTGTAGGATTATTTCTGACAGATAAGTAACAGCTAATATGTGCAGAATGGTCTACATGGCACATCAGAGCCTTTTCGCATCAACATTTATTTTTTGACCCCTCAGGAACATACTATTTTTTCCTTATACAATACCTTTTTTTTTGAGGAAAATACTATTACTATTGCAGAGATCTTGTAAAGTCTCATAAAAGCAAGGAAAAATGCAAAGCTTGTGCATTGACACCAGCTGTCAGCTCAGCATTTAGTTAATATGTTAAGAGACGGAGCCAAGGATAAATTTGAAAGCATAATCTCATATATATCATGATGAATCATATCTTGAACTGCCTTACCTTAACTAGCCTGGAAGGGTGATTGTGAGTGAGTTGTAAGCGAGATGTCTGAGCCATTTTGGAAAGGAGCTACACAGTGTGTGGCAAATTTATGTGCTGGAGGAATAAAAATTTACAAGCAGCTCTTAAAGATGGTGTGATATGTATTAATTAGCAAAGTTACAGTGACATCATTGGTAAATTTATTTTTACAGAACTACAGATATAGTAGAGATGTAGTACTGTAGGAAGCCATGTAGACATAGGCAAGAAAATCAAATAAAAGCTTTACTGGTGATCAAGATTTCTAGATGAAGTTCAGAACAATATTTTGTTTCCTAAAAGGTCCAGACTGAAATGCTAAAAATACTTTTTCCAGCCATAAATATCTGTAATTCTAGGATAACATCACAAACGTACTGGGATCTTGTATCATCATAAACAACAAGATTTGCCTGCAAGACCCAAATATCATCAAGGCATGCAAATAATAAATGATTGAGCCACTTTAGATTTGAATAAAACAACATCTCTTAAACTTAACATCACTGGAGACAGGTACTTGTTCCATGCCCCATACTCCTTGCATCTGTGTTAAATCTACTATCATAAAAGGTTAAGGGAAGAAAACCAAATTAAACTTTCTTAAAAAAACACCCCAATCACATCTGAGAAACCTTAGGACAAACGTTACATTATAGATGCACAGCCATATTGCAATTGAGGAAGGGGTAAGGGTGAAAAATAAGCACTACAAAGTTTCTCTATATATCTTAAATGCAGAACAATTTAAGCTAAAATATCAGAATTTAAAAACAAAATAAACCAGAGAGTGGGTGAGGGTGTTATGATCCTTTTATTGGAGAGATGCCTCCACCCAAGTTCAGGTGCAAACAAGACCATAGGCTGAAGTCAATAGTACAGATTTTATTTACTCATAAAAGTGAGGTAGAGAGAGAGGCAGAAAGAAATAGGAAAGATTGGGGGAGGGGGGGGGGGGGGGGAAGAGAGAGACAGATTAAATAGAAACATACCCCTACCCATGGATCCAGCAGCATCCCATCGTCCTTCTTCACCCTGGTCTTCTCAGTGACACATTTCACAAGGTTTCAAAACTTCCCAAGGTTTCAAAACTTTTCACTACTTACACATTTTAGCAAACAAAGGAGTTAGTGCTCACTGGATACACGGTTTTCTGATTCTATTGGTTAAATGATTCTCTTGCTTCCAATGCTAATCTGTCCCATGCTCAGTCTTTCTCTTCTTTTGATGAGGTGGGTTTTTGGATTCCGTGGGCTGAGCACGATCTCCCTCTGCCAGAAGCATGCCCTGCACCCAGTGGGAGCTTGTGGGGTGACGTCTGTAGTGACACAGAGTCCTCAGGGAGTGCAAAGGAGAGCCACTTTAGGAGAGCCACAGCAGAATACAGTGTAAAGACTGTGATTTATTAATAATGTATTTTATTGCAAAAACTCGGCCTTTTTTAAGCAGTTAGCGTTATCAGTTTACATAGTTTTAAATCATAACAAATGAAATTTAACCAACCACCATACACCAGGATGTGAACACACCATGGTTGCATAACTTGTTTTTCTACCCCTAATTCAGCTGAGTCTCTGCCCCGCTGTCCTTTTCTACTTAGCTGAAGTAACAGGCCTGAGCCATGATTTTACAAGGCCTCTCCTCTATAAAGCCTTTCTTGTAGGTAACAGGAGCTGCCCTCAGCAGAGTTGCTGAGGTTTCCTCCCTTGGGGATTCTTTGCAGTGATTCATTCCTCTCCCCCACCTCGTTTACGTCCCCTCTAGGCCTGAGATAACACACAGAGAATGGAACCACTTTTATTTTATTTCAAACTCCCATCAAGTGCCTTAACTGACAGTCCAAGTTCCAGGAATCCAAAGGCATATTCAGGGGCCAGGGGGACACTTTGGTGGTCACAGGTGCCATCTGTCCCATACCTTGAGGTGATATTTGTTTGACTGTGAGTGTGCTTAGGGGAAGTTGTCCCTCCACACATTTTGGCATAATTGGGGAATTTTTGTCTGGATGCATTACCCAGGATATGCTAGCCAGACCTCTCCAGGCCTCGAGTTAAAGCCATCCTGTGTTTATGTCAGGGCAAAGTCCTTCTGTGATTTTTAACATTGTTTGAGACAGGCAATTGTGATCTCCTTACAGAGGTTCAGAAGTTTTTTGGCAATTATTTGCCCCTCATCTGCACTCATAAGCAGAGACAACAAACAGTTTTGTCTGCAGTGTAAGGGGGAAGGGACATTGTGGTATTCACATACCCTCTGAACAGAGAGAGATTTAGCTTTCTCAGCATACTCCTGAGAAAGGCTGTGAGGGAAGCAAAGATTGATCAAAACAATTCTTATCTCATTTGCTGCTCCTGTGTTTGTGCCCATGTGGAATGTGTTCTGGAGATTGTTTACCCAAGGTGATTGCTTGATTGGGTTCTGGTGATGGTGTTTTGGATTCATTGACCACTTGGGGGGTGTGTGTGTGTGTGTGTCTGTCTGTGTCTGTCTGGACTTTGGGGCAGAGAGTCATGGGTTTTCTCGTTAGTGATAGTTCTTGTTAGTGTAATACAGTTATAGTATAATATAGTATAATAAAGTAATTAATTAGCCTTCTGATATCATGGAGTTCTGCACATCACTCTTTCCACCCTTCAGGCATTGTAACACCAATAGGACACAGAGAAGCCTCACCCAAGGAACAGTTCTGAAAAAGGAAAAGAAATATCTCCAGCTTTCATAAAGAAATCCTGCATAACAGATGGAGCAATTGTAGGTGTGAAGTATATTTAAATTTGCGTTTATTTATTTCTTCATTTTTCTCTACTGTAACTTTGTTGCCGGTAAATAATCAAGAACTCAGCCCTTTGCTTTACTATCTTTTATCTGAATGCATATCTAATGTTCAAAGTGACTGCAATGACTCTAAAGTATAAAAAAAGGGATGGGGGGGGGGGTAGGGTTGCACTTCCATGGAGATAAGATGTCTAAGCAAAGAAGCCTCCCAGAGAGCTAGGAGCCAAGACAAGTTTGGGACTTCCAGGAGTTGGTTTGTTTCCAGCCACATTCCCTTTGTGAGCTGACATGAAATAGCAGGATAGGTGGAGAGACTTCCCTGGGGTTTATTATCCTGATCCCCATTGCAGGTGGTAAAAAAGACAAGGAAGGTTTTCAAGAAATTCCATATCATTGCTGAGTGTTATAACCATCTCCTGGTATTTCCGTGAGTGAGAGCCACCCTGTCCTTATCATTTCTTAGGCCATATGTCACCTTTTCAAATCTTTTTAACTTCAACAAGCTCATTGACAATTCAGTGCCAAGCCCAAGTAATTTCAGGGCTGATTTATTGTTAAGAATGAAATGGCCAGCAAGCAATGACTGCACATCTCAGGTTAGTGCTGCCAGGTGCTCCTTTCCCTCAGTCCCCCTTGCTTTGGACAGGACTGCAGAAGCCTGTGTTCCCACCTCTGTTTTCTCATCCTCCATGGGAAGGTGATCAGTGCCACAGGATGGGATGGCTCTGGGCCCTCCTCTGTGCAGCAGCAAAACATCAGTGTGTTGTGTTCTCCACAGTAATTCAGGAGAATGCAGCGTAAAAACTGTGATTTATTAATAATGTATTTGTGAGATACTGAGATAGAAAGCCTTTAAAACTACTGGGGAAAGAAAAAGACAACCACATGGGCAGTTGCTTCAAAAGCAGTAAGAATTCACCCTGTTAAACACCAAGCATCTACAACTTGCTCCCTTCCCTGCAAGCTCAGGACAACAAGTATTTTGCAGAATCAAGTTCTCAAAGACTTGGTTGCCCCTGTAAAGTCAAGAAACTCAGCTCCTAGACCCAGCAGAACCTTTTTGCACAAGGACAAGGACTGACTTAAGTGGAGATAAAAGGTTTTTTTTCAAATTAGTTTTATGTGTGAGTAGAAACTCCAAGACTTTTGACCCTTAAAGACCTCAGCAAACCATGCTTCTACTGCAAGGTGCAAGTCTGCAATCATCCTTTTTGTCTTCCCTGAGAACCAAGTGACAGGTACCTATAGAAAAAAGGATGGAAAATCTGCTGTAATTTAGAAAGTGAATAGCTCAAACAATCTTCCCTGTAGGGAGAGGGGATAAGAGCAAGAACAAACTTACAAGAAGTGTTAGTTTAGTGTTAGTAAACAGAGTACAGTCAACATACTTCTGGTATTACATCCTGGCTCCAGGAAGTAGGCTAGGGTATGGTGCAGTAGGACCACTTTCAGTTGAGAAAACAGATAAATAACTCCTCTTCCAAAGTCTTAACATGAACTGAAACTTGGGAGAGTCTATTACAAAGCTCATTTGAGTTAAAAAAACTATAGGATCAGTAATTTGTCTCAATTACACATACCTGAAAAATCTTCTTCAAGTTCACAGATAAATCTAAGATCATGTTCATTCAAGAATATTAATTACACAGCACATCTAAGAGCTGTATTATAGAACTATTTTTAAAATGGTGAGGATCTTAGGTCTAATATTAAAGGTTAAGTTGACAGTTTCAGATCTGAGAGTCATGAGGTTTAAATAAGAATACCAATATAATATTAAGCATTTTTAATTAGAGAGAAGAGTTAGTTTTAAAAACCGGTTAACAATTGTTAAGTGAGCTGTCAAATTAACTAATAAAATTTTAAAACTTAGCATAGCTTTGATATTTTTGTTTTTAGTGCCTTTTTTTGGTGACTAAACCAATTCTTTCTACTTTGTCTTATCCATCTGGACCCCTGCCGGGAAATGTCATTAATGTTTCAGACCCCACTGAGTGGCAATAGTGCTACTTGCTGAACAGAGATAATTGAAATAGGGACAGGTATTTCTGAAAGCATTTCCAGAACTCCTTAGAGACAGACATATAAATCTGGCAAATATTATTTATCTTTCTGCAGAAACTGCTGCAGTAGGAGGGCAGATACCAGTACTGCTGCTGATTTGCTTCTCAAGTGCAACACAATATTGTGGTCTGGTTTCTACCAGGTTTACAAAGCTTAGACAAAGGCCAAAACTTCTTTGAAAGGCACTCAACCACCTGGAGAAGGAAAGCAATTTAATATAAAGAAACTTATATTATTTATTCAGCCACTCCATCTTTCTGAAGAAAGCACCCTTGGTCCCAGTGATGTCTAGAGGCTCTCTGGTGTAACCATCTCCTGGCCAGCATCTCTGGAAGCCATAACTCCATAGCTGGTGTCTGAAAGAGTGGTTTGGGAGAACAGACACACAGCCAGTCAGCAGAGCAACCAGCAGGGCTGAGCTCACCCTCTGTTGCCACTGTAAGGTGACCACAGACCTCACCTCACCACAGCCAGCAAACACCAGCTGCTCTAGGTGGGCTATGTGTGACTTTAGAGCATGTGGGGAGCTTTAGGTAACAGGCAGGCACACAATCTTCTGTGGGATGTGGCAAATGTGGGATGTGCCCCCTTGTCCAAAAGAAGTTAGTTCTCAAGAATAAGAGCATGAGTACTGCTTATCACAGGGGTCCTGTGCACCTGTCAATGCCACAAAGGTAACAGGGAGATGTTGAAAAGAGTGCAAATGGAAGAGACATCTGTGGAGATGAGAGTATTTTCTATCAAGTGTCTACTTAGATAGTCAACACTTGCCATTTTCATAATGCTCTCAACAATTGGGGAAAGCAAGTGGAAGCACCATGGAGACTGAAGGAAACCCCTGCACATACTGCAGTGTGTATCCCTCCTCTTGGGAGACTGCTCCTGAGGACACCTGATGCACCTGTGGCCACCAGGCCTTTTTTGCAGACCCTTCTCAACAGGAAGCCCCTTCTGAGGGATGCAGGTACACCAACAGGTGCAAACAAACTTCCATCTGCACAGCCCTTGCTCCATCTGCCTTGTTTATCAGGACCTATATTCCCATTTTGTGGGAATACAGCAGCATCCCCGCTGTGTGAATCATTACAAGCTGCAAACTACTTGCAAAGTATGGTCACACATACTCCAACCATGCAGTACAGCAAAGACAAATAACTTTGAACTGGCTAAGTCGACACTGGCTAAAGAAGTGAGAAGGTCTGTGGTACCACATGCTGTGGCTGGGGACTGGTGCTGCCTGCCTGTCTCGTGGCAGCACTGGTGAGAGGTTTGCTCAGAAAGGCCCAGCAGAAAGGATGCTATTTTACACTGCAGGTGGTTTCCAAATGACTAACTCCAACACTGGAAACAGCTCCAGCACAGCAGCACAGAGCTATGAAGCCTGGTTTGTCCTGTTTCACAGCAGCTTCCTGCATAAACAAGCTCTTTCTTTCACACATCTTTTTACTCTTTCCAAATCCCATCACATTGCAATGCAAAGGAGGATATTTGTTTTTTAGCAAAACTGTTCTCACTTCTCTGTAGGTATTTCCACTGAAAATATCCCAGCTGGGTGTAGTGACAGCATCTGAAATGTGATAAGACATCAGAGACATGAAAGAGATCAGCACTTGGCCTGCTTGGACGGGGTGGTTTCTCTCCTCGTGGACATCACATTGCTGTGTGAAGTGAGATTTCTCCCTACAGCCTTGGGCCATTTGAGGCTGGGGCACCCCATTGAGGGCTCTGTCTGGGCACTTCAGCCCTCTGAAAGCCATGGCCATCCCCAGCATGGGGCAGGAAGGGAGAGACTGACAACTGCTCCCAAAACTTCCAGCTCCTCTCCTTCTGCCAGCAGCTTGAACGGCCACCACCACTCTTCCCAGGGAAGTCACTCAACCTATAACCATAGTACAGGGTAAAGCAGCTGGAAGGGTGTCAGGGAGGGAAACTTCTTCAGAAGTGGAGATGAATAGATGGTGGATCCTTTAAATTTGATTCTGCATCTCGGAGATGTCAAAGGATTACAATACTTAACTTCTCCAGAGAAGTAGTGTGCAGCCTTGCTGGAAAACACAAAGCTACAGAAATGCTACACTGAATTTCTCTTGGATTTAACCCAAAGCTGACATTACTCTGACTAATTCCACTTCTTTCTTCCTTTCATATCCTCAAATACAGCTAATTTTAGCAAGAAAACAATGCTCTTTAGACTCATCAAGACACTCTGAAGATTTTTTAACAATTATTCCACTTACACACTGTGTCAGTCCCAAAGAAAAGCACAGCTCTGCCAACCCAAATATGAGATGACACGATCTGCTCCTGGGTTTCCACGTAGAACAGCTGTATCCCACTGCTGATCCACAGTATTCATGGACTCCATCAACTCAGCAGCCTGAAGTTCACTTTGAAAGCTGAATGTGAGTCAAGCTCACTCAACAGACACAGAAATCAGCATCAATTTCTTGGCAACAAATAGGACACCTGCATTTCCACAGAGAATTACTTTGGAATTCTTGTCCCATCATGGTAACCACATTTTAAAAGAATCCTCTTGCTATTACAGCAGCTTTAGCAACTGTACAGAGCTAAGTAAAAAGTGTAGAGTTACTTATTGTGTGGGCTGGCTGGAAAGAGACAGTCAAATTTTGCTCAAAATAGATGTGCATTATTTCCATTTATCTGCACTTTTCTTTGGTTGCATCAGTGAAAATCAAAACTGAGAAGTGTCCACAAGAAAAAAACAAAAACAAAAAACCCACCCGCCAAACCCTGTCTTTTTGATTTAAATTCCCAGGCACCATTTTGAAATTAAACACTTTAATTATGAGTCGTAGTTAAAAGTTTATTATGAATTTTCAGTCCCATATAGGTGCACCTGTGATGTTAGCCCTAGGCAAAAAAATAAAAGATTAGACCATCTCTACTATGTCTCTACTATGACATTACAACAAATTGACAGAATATTTCACTGTCCCTGTTGCCAGGTCACAAAATAATGAAACTTATCAAAATAAAGTACAAATAAGTACCAAATAGAGGAAAAAACCCAAACAACACACTTACAGACTTTGAAATTAAAAACTTAGAAACTTTGTCCCACCCAAAATTTTTTGAAAGGTGGCATTTTGAAAATCCTGGATTTTGTTCTAAGGCCAAAGTAAAAATTAATTTCAATATGTGCAGATTTGGAAAGTTGACACCAAGGTGATTTTCCTGAAAGCAGTAGCTTCTACAACACCTCATATCAGTGTGAACTGATATGAGATTCCCTGACTGGCTTTAGGTCAATAGGAGAAAGGGATGTTTTAATCAAGATGACTTCTCCAAGAAAATTTTTTTTCTTTAAAGAAAACTTTGAGACACTTTTAGCAGACTTCAGACACAGACAACAAAGGTGGGGGAATCCATATTCTTTTTCAGTGACATAATTTGCGCTTGTCTTGCAAAACCAGGCTGAAATTATTTCACATCTTATGAGAGGCATTGCCCGCACAGGGAAGCCAAAAATCCTTACTATCTACAGGCAAAATAATCTGAAAGAGGAGAAATAAAGGGAATAGGCTAGAGATTTCTGTAGCATCCCTAGAGGAAGTGGATCTGAGGGCGTCAAAGAGCATGGGGAACTTTGTGAAATACATTTGAATAATGCCTTTGAAATAGGAAGAATGGAGAGACATGAGAAGTGATAGAGGAACTGCTAATTTACATCTCTCCACTCACTGTCTGCACAGGCAGCACACCAGTGCCCTGAAACTTCCAAGCCTTAGTGCCAGTTCTGAGAATGCACAAGAACAGTGCCCTGGCACTGATGGCAGAACAGGGAGCAGCAGCTCAGTCACTCTCCAAATTGGGCCAGTTATTGGCTGATTTCCCCTACTGCTGCTCTCTGGCTGTAAGTGTCCCAGGTCAGGTGGGACCTGCCTTCAGGTCTCATCCTCAAGGAGCATGAGAGAGTTGATCAATCTGAATAAAAAGAGAAGAAAGTGAAAACACTGGCATCTTCTACTTACCAGCCATATCCAGCAAATGCATTCCCTTCCAGTGTAGGAAGGGTCACCTTATCCATTTCAACCTTTTATGTTTTATTTTCTGTCCTGAGATTTTCTCTGAACTGTTCCCCAGACTTGACTTCAAGACCTGAAAAACATATGATGGAACCTGACCAGAGTAAACCTTGCTCAGCTATAAAGCTCACAGTGACATTTCACAAGATGACTCTTCCCTCACATATAAAAACAGCAGAATACATAATTTTCCTTTCCTTTTTTCTTTTTAATAATCCAGTTTAGGAAGGCAAAGCAATTCACCAACAGGCCAGATGACAGTCCGGGCCAGGGTAAGTGAAGCACGAAAGCTGTTTGTTTGAGACAGGAAGGACAGAAGAGGTCCTATTTTTATTTTGCCACCTCAAAATCTTTGCTCAGGTGTCCAGCCAAACCTCATCCCTAAGAGCAGCATCAGAGTAAAGACTACAGGCATTCTTTGCGTCCTCACTTCTGTTCAGATATAACCACAAAGAAAGGGCCTCCTGCAGCTTTGTCATCTGGGGTCAGATTCATCAGGGGTAGGGTGGGAGCATGAATTTACCTGTGGAGCAGGCACCCTGTGACCCCTGAAAGCCCTGACCCAGCTGGCTGACCCATTCCACTCGTTCTTGCCATCCTTCCTAACATAAAGCTTGGGAATTAAGCTGCCCTTAGCACGAGGTTAATGATAGAATTGCATCTGTTTACAGACAAGCAAGGGCAGCCATTATCTGGTCTGCATGGATAAATTGCTTACAGGGAGGAACAGAAAGCTCTAAACCACAGAAAACAAGAAATTGAAACTAAGCATGCTACAAAGTTGTTTTGGTTTAGATTAAATGACACATATACAAATTTTGAACCACAGAATTTATGTGCTTTCCTAGTGATTAATATTTAAAAAGATTGTTTGGCACTGGACACTCAGTACATGTCTTGCAAGGACTTGGCAGAGAGAAGAGGTAAGTAATCAGAAATGTGCCAAAAACTTGTCAAGGAAAAACTTACGCTCAATACTAATCAAGCTCAACTCTGTGCCAGTCCTCCCACTCATCCCTCCACAGGAGAAAGTCTTGCAGCATGAGCCTGCCCATGCTGCTTCAGAGACAACCAACACCTTCCACAGTCAGCTGACAAAAATGAAAGTTTGCGAGGCTGAAAACAGAGAAAAAATACAACTCACCTTCTGCTCTGCAGCAAGGATCTCTGCTGGGTGCAGATCACTGTTCTGCTCAGGGGATTTCCAAGAATAAAAGACTTAATTTGCATGCCCACAGCACTAAGAAATAAATTTAATTGTGCCCCTCATCTGGCGTGTTTTGGTCCCCAGTGCCACTGCCTTCACAGCAGCCACCATATTTTTCTGCTACGAAAAAATTCATGCTAGAGGCTGTATCAGACTCCAAACTCATTAAGAGTTGTCCCTGTCTGGATGAGAGATGCAGTTGCAGAGCAAAGTCATCTCTTTGCTTGGCACTTCTGGGATTCAGTGTGCTAAAGGGTTCCCCTGGGACACAGCCCATGCCCAGCAATGGTGTGGGACAGGGACACACAGGTGAGGTCTGTGAAAAACAATTGCTCATTTTGAAAATTTAAAGAGGTTTATTAAATCTTAACAAAAATACAATGAAGGACTACATAAGGAAAAACTGCCCCTTGTGCATTCCATGTGGCCAGTTTGTCTTCAAGATGGATGCTCAGTCTTTTATACCCCTGGTTGCATCAGCCAGCCCTGGCCCCTCCCAAAGTCTGTCAGTCAGCTCTTCTTTGCCATTTATCAGTGGAAACTGCTTTCTTGTAACTGGATTGGAGGTCAGGTGTTGCCATGCTGCACCCCCAAGCTTTTCCATTCCCACCTGCCCCATGCCAGGGACACATGTGCAGGCCTTATTTTACCTGTCCTAAACAGCCCAGGCTGTCTGATGGCAACAATACAGGGGGGAAAGGGAACTATGGGGACAACAGAGGGCATCTAAACTACGATAAGATAACTGTACATCACCAAAGCTTTTCTTAATATTCACACAATAGTGATCTTTTAATTGTGAGAGCCAATCATCTCATTATCCATCTAGAACAGGTTTGCCCAGAGTGGGGCAGGGACACACACGTGGGGTTTTTTGGAGTGGGGCAGGGACACACAGGCGGGGTTTGTCTGGCACACTGGGGTAAGTTGGTGTGCTCAGGCTGCATTTTCCTACTCTTTTTAGAGGGGCACCTCACACAGGACAGGCACAGACACCACCTCCCACAGCCAGCAGGGAGCTGAGAACCAGCACCCCCCTCCCCTGCCCTGCAGGTTGGAATGGAGCTCCTCACCTCCCATCACAGGTCACATTTCCTGCTCTCTCCCACCTTCCCTCACAGGGGCTGAGGGTGCCTTTCCAATATTAGTGAGCACAGCTCATGAAAGCCCTGCAAAGCCCAGAGTGCTCATCTTGCAGGGTGGAGATGGAGACGTTAATTATCATGCGGGGGGTGGGAGGTTCTTGTTGGAGCTACCAGTGTTGTTAACACTCCCATCATTAATTTACCTTCTGAATGACTTACATCCACGAGTTAAAAAGGGGAGGGCTATTCGTACCACTTTTTTGCACCTGAATTAGAAAATGTGTCCACCAAAGTGTCTACATTAAGTGCTTTGAAATATCTCTTGAATAATATTTCTATCTCCAATGACTATAGAGAGACCCCAGAGACATGAATTTCTGTCTGAATATAGGTAGTTATAGTTAGCTTGTGTGTACCCCTGTTTCCCATACAATTTATAGACCCTGATTTTATTTAGGCTTAAAAATAGGATGCATTAAAAATCTTCTGAGAATCTAAACCAGTTTACAACTGCCTATGCACAGAAAATTTCACTAACTTCAAAGTGTTTGTTAATATCACTGTACCCACACATGTTTAAACAACTGCAGAGTCAGAACTGCATTTGGCTGAGAATCTGAACCAAATCGTCTCTTAAATTTTTGCCATTTAAAGAATAAATATATTTAACACTACATGAAGATAAGAGCTTAAAAAATATTTTTAAAATACACAAACAAAAGAAGAAAGCAGCTGTTGTGTTCTCCCAAAGACATGCAATCTCCTACCTGCCACAGTTAGAGAATATTCCAGAGCTTCATATGGAACAAGGATACTGCATGAAAAGTGCATGTTTAGGAAGCCAGGGCTGCACTGGCACCACTGAAACACAGGAGAAAAGACAGGCACAGCTTGTGTCACTCTGGCAAACAGCATTAGGAAAAGGAAACTAATCTCTCAGCTTCCAAAGCACATTGCAAACATTACAAGAGAAAAAAATATATATTATGAAGGCAGTCATTTTCTTTTTTTATTTTTTTTCAATCTCTTTTCTTTCACTCTCTAATCAACATTTTGAAACACTAAAAAAATAACACACATCTTTTCTACAGTGTTCATTTTCTGGAAGGGAAAGTCGATCACCAAACATGATCACCACAGTGCCAAACATGAGTCCAAAGTCAATTTTCCCAAACTTACTAAAACAAGTCCCTTTTCCCCCTCAGTGAGAGATAACAGACAGGTGTACAACCAGTAGGCACCAAGGGCATGGGGAAGAGTGGGAGAGGTGGGATAGAAGAGGCCCAAGCAGTAGAGACACATGCACTATTTGCTTTAGATAATAGTTCAGAGGCAACTCAGAAACAATAGAACTCTTCTGGCTCTAATCTACAGCTTTAAAAATATTAAGGTTGGAGAAAAAGTGTGATGGAGCAGCGACCATTTAAATATTGGTGTTGTTTGGGGACATTAGTAGGAAAAGGAAATGTAGCCACTGCTGCTGGCACATCTGATTTTCTCTCTCTCCCATCTCTCAGCAAGGACTCACACTTATCCTCACAAGTCCTGCACATCAGAGTGACCTATGCTGCTTCTCTTACTGAAGTTGGCAGTAGGGAAACACCACTGAGCTTCAGAAAGCATTTCAGAATCCCTGGTTCCCAGGACTGGCAGGGGTCAGACAGACTGTGGAGCTCCAGTGATGCTGTTTTTCTTTCTCTGCCTGATGGATGCAGAAACCATGGTCAGGCTGCTACAACAAAAGGAGCCCTGGTCCCCAGCTTGCAAAGCTGTACTTCTTGGTCCCTCCTTTTGCTCCAGCAAGGAAATTTTGCAGGATGCAACATCACATTGAAAACTGTTCCCTTCCTCATTGCTAGATAAATAGGCCAGTGTCTGGCCATGAGGAAACAGTCCTCTTGTGGTGGTGGCTTCAGGTGTAAACTGTGACCTCAGAAAAAGCAAAGACAGAGCAGTGCAGAGTTAAAAACTTTTCATTACACCTTTAATTTCAGTGTAACTTTCAGCCTATAATCTGAACAATAACTTCCACCAGTTTTAGATTCTCACTGCTTTTCCCCCCTAAAATAAAAATCTTTGCAAATTATTGTTGTTGTTATATTAATCACACTTTCTGCAGCAGGACCTGTGACATTGAGGATTAATGAGCAGATAACCAAGGACTAATATAGATAAATGAGACCTACCTACCTCTACTTCAAGCACTTACCCCCACATGCTCCACAATGGAGCAAACAGATCATAAAATTTATATTTCTGTGCATCCTTAAGGCCCCAGCCTAAAAGCCAACCCTCCCTAATACCCTCAAAGTATCAGGACCCCAGGGAATCTACAGCCCAGATAATCCAGTGTGGTATTTTCTGGGTCCCCCATGGCAGGAAGGAAATGATGAATCTGATTCCATGTTCTTAGAAGGCTAATTTATTATTATATTATATATTATATTATATTATGCTATACTAAAACTATACTAAAGAATAAAGAAAGGATACAGACAGAAGGCTTAACAAGACACTAATGAAAAACTCGTGACTCCTTCCAGAGTCCTGACACAGCTGGATGGTGATTGGTCATTAAGTCAAAACAATTCACATGAAACCAATCAAACAAGCACCTGTTGGTAAACAATGTCCAAACCACATTCCAAAGCAGCAAAACACAGGAGAAGCAAATGAGATAATTATTGTTTTCATTCTTCTATGAGGCTTCTCAGTTTCCCAGGAGAAGAAATCCTGGCGAAGGGATTTTTCAAAAAACATGACAGTGACAGTCCAGACAGAAAGAGGAGAGTGAAAGTGGTGAGTCACATGTGTGGAAGGTGCAGGAGGGGAAAGGTGTATCAGCTGGGAGAACGGGATGATTAAGGAGAGGACTGAAAACACTGAGAAGACAAAAGGCACAGATAGGAACAGCATGGAGTGGAGGCACCTGGAAGGGCAGTGAAGAGAGGTGACACAGCTTCTTACACAGGGAGAGCCAACACCTCCACACGGGGCAGAGGCAGCCCAGTCACAGCTGCACAACCTCCTGTGACTCAGCTCTCCTGCCTGGCCCAGCAGCCTCCAGGGCTGCCCCCAACAGCTGGGCACCCAGACTTTGTAGCACGGTGCCAGCTAAGTGACACGCCAGAGAGGGGACACTGGGGAGCCTTGTCCTTAGCTCCTGGATCTCAGGGCTAGAAGTGGCATTTGGAGCAGCTCTGCTCAGCCCATCCTTGGGAGACAGAACCCAGATATCCCTCCACAGGCCCAACCAACCCATCTCTGATTAGCATTCAGAGGGGCACTCAGACTGGCTATGAAGATATCAAGGGATGGCAAATCCATCATTCCTTTCATTCATTGATTCCTCTAGTTAATCCTCTTTCCTGAGAAAAAAAAATTGGGCTTCACATCTGAGTCCCTTATAATCTGTCACCCTCAAAATATGAAACTAAAGTCCTGGAAGCTAAATGTTCAGGGTAGTTCTGTGTAAGTCTCTCTAAAAAGATATTCTCTTGGACAAACAGTGTTTGGATGTCTGACCAATCAGCCACATCTGGATGAAAGCATTAATTTTAATTACATGGGCACTTTTTTTTTTAATCAACTCTTCTGCCAACACTGTGCACCTGTATCACATATCTCACATTCAGAACAGTGCTCTTTCATCACAGAACTTTGCAGGGAGAGCAGGAGGAGCCAGAACTGCCCAGAAAAAGATGTGTCTTCACACACAAACTGGCAAGAGGTTTCATTCAAGTATGTGCTTTGTAGGAATTCCAAGAGAAGAAGAAAGTGGTGGGTTTTTTCAAGTAGACTCAAAGATATCATTTTCTGCCCAGTTGCCTTGTTTCATGGAATGTCAAGTAAATCTGCCCATTTAGTAG
This sequence comes from Molothrus ater, assembly GCF_012460135.2. NCBI lineage: Eukaryota > Metazoa > Chordata > Aves > Passeriformes > Icteridae > Molothrus > Molothrus ater. The sequence goes on along the minus strand of NC_050479.2, from coordinate 14,271,032 downwards.
ACATAGTCTGGCAATAAAACACGGTGTGTGAACAGAAAAGGACTCCTTATTTTGCTTTAAAGTATCATAAATCAAATTTGTCCTTACACACAAACTTGTGCAAAAAAGCTTGTGGAGTGTGAGCCAGCAGGAATTTCAAGGAAATAACTGTATTTTAAAAAGTCATACACAGCATCTTAACATGAGAGCAATAAAAACTTATGCAAAAATAACTGCCCAGAGAGAGAAAAATGCACCTGGTGTTAACAGTCCAGTAAAGATACCTTAGGGTATCAAAGGTTAATGGAGGTTTTAAAAACGTTAAAGCTTTAATTTCAATTATTTTAAGAACAACCATATACTTAATGCTTTGCTGAGACTCCTTGGGCTTTGCTTTTCAACAGCCTTGTGATTCCAGCTAGGGGCAGTTCACCACTTGGTATAAGTAGATAGGAGTTTAATAAGACCATAGGACAGCTATTTTTTCCATAATTATCTGACAGGTTTTTATCCACTTCCAATCAAAACCTTCTTCCCACTGAAGTCTTTAAGTTCCTTAAATTAAACTTTAAAATTCCCTTGCAGCCATCAGGCTTGGCGTCTTTCTTAATATCACTAACATTTACAAAAAAAAAACAAAAAAATCATTCTATGGGAACACTTTAACCTTTTAGAAGAGTTTTCTTCTCTTCCCGGTGCCAAAGGGAGGTTTGGAATTAAGCTAGCAGCAAACCATTCCACAAGGAAGATGAGAGACCAGATATGATCTGCAGACCAGAGCATGCAGAATATATATGCAGCTAGGAAAAAAAAGTGCAATGTGTGTATTTTTCAAATGCATTTCATTGGAGGGAGTTTATAAGAAGAATTAGTGATAGTCAGAACTCAAATCTTATCTCTCTAAAGGGCAAAGAAGAAATGCTTTCAGCTTAATTGTGGAGTTAAGTAAATAACTATATTTTTGAGCAAGCAGAAGAGCAAAGATTTGCAAGAATTTGAATTGCATTTGAAATTATCTATGATTTTAAATTAAGATGTCTCTAGAAATAATGCTGGGTATTATCTTTCACATAGAACTGAAAGTGAAATTGGCTTCTCTACACAGAAAGTCCTCTCCACAGTACAATAAATTGTATTAATCCATTAGCAGAAATGTCAAGCTCAACTGATAATTATCAGCTGGCTTTGTAAAACCACCAGCCCTTCCTCATTAAATTTATTAAGAGATCTAACTGGAGAGGTCCATTCTGAGATATCTGATGATCTTTTACTCAATGTAACAACCTTCTTGCAGCACAAGACTGACTTTGCTGCAAAATGAACCTTGACTTCCAGGCTCCAGGGTTTCACATCAGGCAGAGAGGGTTCAGAGCATCCTGCCAGTCCGAGCAAAACTGCACCACACCTGGCCAGGAAAGAAGGATGCACCACAAGTTCAGTCCTACCATGAAAAACCTAGGCTGAAGATATGTCAGTGAGCCAGGCAGGGGGATGTGAGAGCTGGAGCTTGCAGGTCACAGTGGTGCTTGGTGCCCTTTTGGGTGGCAGCACTAGTAACACATCCCCTGGCACACCCACAGGCCCTGTCCCCATCCAGAGCAGCCCAGCTGGGTCAGACTCTTGTCTTCTTTCTGCCACAGCACAAAGTCTGCATCTGCAGGATTGGGTTCAGAGCACCTGAGGGAAGTTCCTGGCTCTGCTGAACACAGTGGTGGATTTCCCAACTGTTCCAGCAGTGCTGGTGGTTAGAAAAAGGGCTGTACAAAACACCATTGGCTTGCTGGTGAGAGAGATAAGCAAGGAAAATTGTTTTGGTTTATTCCAACCCACTCTGCTTTGTTCCTAATGGCTAGATTAATGCAAAAAATGCAGAGAAATTTATATCAAACAACTCAGTTGAAGGGATATTTTTTAAATCAAATGTCACCAAGATAAAATTTTGCCAGTTCTGCTGAAAAAAATAACCAACACAGAAATTCTGTTTTAATTTTAGACAATCCTAACACTTAATTTACCATAAAGACTATGGACATACCCAGGCAAATTCTGGGGGTTTGCACATTAGGGTGACACTATTTATAGCACAGCCTCAGTGAACACGAGGAGGGAGAAGCATAAAGACTTAATCTGTTCCCCCTGGAAACCAGAGCAGTGCCCTGTTGAGGCAGGACTGGGCTGCCTGCTCTGTAGCAGCATGTATAATGGATGAGACTTTCAGGAGGTGGGTGTTCAGGTGCCAAAAACTGATGCTCACAGAACCGTTAGTCACTTCTGAAAAGCCTTTGGCAGGATCCCTAACTACATGGAACCAATCCATAGCTATACAGCTCACAAGTGGGATGCTACAGACTTAATGGTCTGTTCTCAAGCAGATATATGGTTTGTTTTTGTTGAGTTATTGAGTTTGTTGATGGCTTCTTGGAGCAGAATGGGATTGAATGAAAAAGGGAAGGTGATTCACAGAAAAATGGCTCAGCTGACCAAAATACACCTTCTCTACTCACTGGCTGTCACTGTCAGCTCCAGCTACAGACAGCTTGGAAAGATTTTTTCCTTCCTTTCTTTTTATCTCTCACTGCACAACAACATGAGTGTGTGCCCTTCAGAATGACTGATGAAGGCCTGAATGCATTTTAGGAGCAATAGGGTAAGAGAGGATGAGGAATAAGCCTGGTCCTAGTTCTGCCAGAGCAGTTCAGGGGGAGAGCTATGTGGATACATCACACCAGAAGGGAAGAGCTGGCAGCACCAAGCCTTTAACCAATTGGTTCCTTGTCAGCAGAAGACACTGGTCACCAGGATGAGAGGGGTAAGAAATGGATGAGGTTTGAAATGGCCATGGCTTATTTCCTCCTCAGTTATTGGCAGTTCACTTACTCTCAAGTCAACAACTTAGCAGTTGTAGACAATGCTATCTCCTTTCTTTTATATGGTTAACCAAAAAGATTAAAAACCAGCTGTTTTTACTGCCACTTACTTTTAGAGCCATTCATGGGACTGAGCTTTAAAACAACAACAAAACAAAAAAGGATGCAAAACATAACAGGCAACAGAGAGCAAAGATGCACACAACAGCTCCTCAGCCACTCAGCATTTCAGCTGCACTAAACAAGAGACCCTGCTGGCACTCAGGCCAGAGGGACTGTGACAATAACAGGGCCTCAGAACTGAGACACTGCCCTGTGCCATGGCAGACACCTCCTGAGCCCAGAGCAGGCACTGCAGACACACCAACAGGGACATGGGGCTAGAAAGGCAAGAACTGCACGTGGATTTTCCCTCTGTGTGGAGCTAGCAAGGGCTGCATGGGATGGGCAGAAAGCTGCCCATGAGAGCAGGGAGGAGCCTCCCCTGAGCTGGCAGCAATGCCCACTGCACACTGCAGAGCAAGGCAGAGGAGGCACTTAGAGCTTGTGCAGTCAGTCTTGTCCCTGGCAGCACCTCCTCTCCCCTTGAGATGACTCTGCAGTGCCTTCATCCACCTCTGAGATGTCCAGGAGAAAATGTTAGTAGCCCATATACCTATGTTCTTCAGCTGGGTCTCAACCCATGCAGCTCCTCTAGCATACACTCAGACTTCTAATCTTCCAAATGTTTAGTGGATCTGAGCAAAACAGGAAGCTTGACATGCACAGAGAGCAGGGGCAAAGAGGCAAGTTTTGAAATTATTTGTGAGGAGAATATAGGGGGGAATGGCTTTAGACTGAGAGAGAGTAGGTTTAGATTAGATATCAGCAAGAAATTGTTTACTGTGAGGGTGCTGAGCCACTGGCACAGGTTGCTGAGAGAAGCTCTGGATGCCCCATCCCTGGAAGTGTTCAAGGCCAAGTTGGATGGGGCTCTGAGAAACCCAGACTAATAGAAGGTGTCCACAGCAGGGGGTTGGAACAAGAACATCTTTAAGATCCCTTCCAACCCAAACCATTCTGTGATTCTATGATATCCTAAATCCTTGCTTTTTGTTCATCATGGACTTTGCAGTGCCATTTAGGAACCTGCTTATCCAAGCAAAACATTTTGCTGGATGAGTAGACCAAAACTAAGTTTAGCAACTCTATACATGTACCCAAACAACCCAGCCATTCCATTGCAGCACACAGAATCTACTGTGCTGGCATGGCTGGTTAGCAGTCAACACAAAACCCAATTCAGCCAAAATATGACAAAAAAACCCAGGCTGTTCATTTGGTTCCAACTTATTACATATAAAGGAGATCCAAGGGGATTTTCAAGGGGAAAAAAAAAAAAAAACTACATAAGGGCTCTGGTCAAACATCCCCCAGGTCCCTCCTCCCCTACCCCAGGGTGAATTCAGCAGTGACATGATCAGCTCCTGGTCCTGTAATGGTGCAGGCCCGTCATTCTTCACCCACCTTTCATGATCTGTGCATTTGACAGGCGTGTCACCTCTCTGCAGGGCTCAGATACAATCTCAGGCACTGACAAGGGAATGAAAACCATTTGGCTTAGGTACCAAATTGCCAGTCAGGAGAACAGGACATTAGGATTTGCCTCTTCCCCAGGCAGCTTTTGACATTTTGCAATTTGCAAGCATTACCAGAGGGCTTTTCACACCTGCCTGGAAACAGAAGTCAGGGCTTCATCATGGCAGGTCGAGTCTAACACTCTCTGTCACGATGACTTTCAGAGCAAAAGTATCCAGCTCTGCTACATAAAATCAACACTTCACTCACAGCCTGCTTGACAAATCAAGAGAAATCAGGCTAATATCAAATGCTCTTTTAAAAGTCCTCTGGAACTCACCAGTACAGCATGTAATTAGGTAACTTATTCCTGGTCTTCAAAATAGAGGCAATCTACTTTTAAGTAGCACTTACTGGAAGGATGTATTCCTCAGCTGAAAACAAAACAAAACCGAAACCCTAAACTCAAGTATTTACAAGCAGACTAAGCACCTCTCCCATCCAAACACCAGTAAGTGAACCACCTTAACAATTACAAATCACTGGTTTAAATCCCACTGCTATTCAAACGGCATACATTTAGAGCCGTAACATCAAATTCATTTTATCAGCCTACATCTATGCATCTCATTCCTATTTTCATCAAGACACTTGGCACAGGCCAATTCATGGGAAAGGCCAAGATGCAAGAAGGGAAGGGATGGGTAAGCACTGCCTGGCTTGCTCAAAGCTCAGCAGCCATTGAGATGAGGGCACAGCAAGCAGCTAAACCTGGAAGCAGCTCAGCTGTGTAAAGGCATTCAGCAGGGCTGACAGTTTTCTACCTGCACTAAAGCACATGGGTTTATCACCTGATGTTCATTGATCTGCACAAATTACTTGCCAAATGTAAACTAACTGGGGCACAATTTGCATAATCAGTGACATGAAACTGAGGGTAATATAGCACTTGTGTATTTATGCCTCCCAGGAGTCAACATTGTGCTAATATCAGTGCAGAACCCTGTCCACTATAGGAACTCACCCAGGAGACAGCTCCAAAATTGTTTGTTTCCTGCATGACACATGTTATGTGCTCATCACAGATGTGGGGTAGCCTGCAGCCATATCCCTCCACCTTGGAACTACTGAGCTGAGGTCAAAACAGCAGTAAAAATGCAGCCTGGCATGGCCATGCATAGCCAGGATAAGCACATGCTGGCTGAAGCCTGCAGAGCAGCTTTGTTCTTCCAGGACACTGCTGGCAAAGCCAAGTAAAGAACAAACAGAGAGCCACCAAGTAAAGAACAAAAAACAACAGAGCCACCATCCAGGCCTGTAAGCCTGATTCAAGTGTGTTTTAGTTAAAACATATTAGACAAAATGATCATTTGGCTCTTTTCAACTAAATTCATGGTCAAACTGCAGGAGAGGCTATTGCCCCACCTAAATACCTGTCAGTCAAAAACAAAGGTAACTTGCATCTTTTTGTTGAAAGTGTCTGTGTGAGGGCATTTGATTATTTCATAAACCTGAGTGTGAAAAGGATTGATACTCCCATTTTCACCAATTACTCATAAATATGTTGGCCCACATCATACACATTTTTGAAGAGCATGATAAGGATCTTAGCAATATTTTTCCACTGTCCTGAAAGACTTCAGGAAGGTTTCACTCACCCATAAACAAAGACTACTATGGAGAAAATGTCTGTGTGAATCCACCAAAACCAGCACTGGGGAAAATGTTTTCTCTTTTGAAATGGAACAAAATTATTTTATAAACTGTCCATGAGAAGCTTTTCTAAGGGGAAAAAAGGGAAATATTCTTAATTCCCACATAGCAGAGGGGAAAACTGACTGTCTCCATGTCCATGGGATTGCCCAGGTCTAAACCATTGTTCTGGGGAGTCCCAGGCCCTGTGCTCTGGGGCTGGGCTCCCCAGCCCCAAAGGAATCATACAAGCACCTGGCAGTCAGGGCCATTCTGAAGACACCAAGGACCCAGGAATAGTGTACAGATCTACTACATATGTCCAAGTCACCTTACCAGAGCTAAAAACCCAGGAGAAAGAACCTCAAAAATTAATGGAGCTATGAAAAAACAAAACAAAACAAAAAAACAAAACAAAACATTCCTTGCAGTGAAAGGCATCTTTATCTGTTCAGTTCATCCAAGAGAAGGTTGAAAGGTGGCTTGATCACAATTTAGTAGGGGCTGCACGCAGCTTACAGCCAGTTTCCCTCACCAGCAGGGACATCATCCATTTTAGCAGACTTTGATGTATAGTTAAACAACACATTGCTATTTTCTAGTGCTTCTGCTGTAAGAGAATGGAGTTTATTTCATACAAAGGCAAGGCTTACCAGGAATGTTTGATGGAATAGAAAGAACCAGTTGGATCCCAAATAAGCTTGGAAGAAGGTACAGATTACCTCTTTCGGGTACCAGTGTGGAAAGAATCCTCACATCTTCAGTGGTAAGACTTCCTACAAATCCTTCACGTTTTTTAAAGAACTTTAAAAAACATCTTACATCTAAGATGTTATTACATCTTACATCTTACATCTTACATGTAATTCTTTCTATATTTTTGCAGGTAGTTGGCTTTTTCTGTGCAGTTAACACTTGTTGTTGCCAACAGATGTTATCAATTTCTGTTTGAAATACAAGAAATGAACCATCACAATTTTATATGCATTTGGAAAAAAAAAATCCTCCTTCAGGGAAAAAAAACCAAAACTCCAGACTTTAACACTTTACCAAACTAGAGGAGAATTCATAGCCAGACTCATGACCAGATCCCTGTGATATCTGATTCAGCAAGACACAGCCTGAAGTGAAAGCCAGTACTTCTTAGCAGAAACACAAAGCATTTTAGCTATTGAATTTGTCAGGTGTAGTGCTATAACAAAGACCACATTAATTGGCAGCAGACTCATCACTTGGCTTGAATGCAAAGGCTAGAGCAGACTAATTTTTATAATTAAACATAAAGTGTTGAAAAATTAGATGCCTGGCAATTACGAGAAGGGAGAAAACACACCTTGTTCTACAGTAGCTAAGCCCAAGAAACATGTGTGCTCATTTGATGATAAAATTCTCCACTGTTTCTCCTATATAGTTTTGGAAATTTACATCATGGGCTTATAAATTATTTGCTTCATCATTACTGATTTCAGCTTGATAGCTGTAGCATCCATCCTGGTCATGAATATTTAGGATTATGCACCCATACACAGATATACAGACACACATAAATAAATGTGTATTTATTATATATTATAAATGTTATTCACACATACATTTTACACACAGATATATATTTCTAGATGTAAAAGTTTCCACCAACAATTTGACAGAGATGTGACCTTTCCCATTACTGAATGCTATTGCATTTTGGCTACTAATGACTAGCAGGGCTCAGAAGTTAACACACAGAACAGGCAGGCATTACTTCAGTGTGATGCTTGTTTGTAGATCTTGATATTTCTCTGAAGTCAGCCACTCAAGAAAGCAGCTATGGCCACTTGGAGGGCTCAGAAAAATGAAGGCTGACCTAACAAAATCAAGCAAATTTGTGATGACTCACTGTCTGACACGTCATGTACCCATCACAGGATCTGCTGGGAATGAGGACTTGCCCACCATTTCCTCAACCCCATAGATGAATTGGAATCACAGAGCAATGCTAATCAATACAGAGAGATAGAGTAGCTTCAGAAGGATATTCAGAAAAATAATTATACAGGATGCAACATTTCCAGACACCTTTCAATCCACTTGGCAGCATGATGCCCAAGGAGCACAGAAACAGCCAACATTCAACCATGCCCTTTAAACAGTTTGCCTGTAGAGACAGTGCATGACTCACAAAGCAGGGTATTCTCAGCTGAGACAGCAGCTTCTGACTCAGCAGCAGGCAGACAAATGTCTGCTAGTAAAGGTGATGAAAAGGTCACCCTGATAACTTCAGGGAAGGAGGAGCTGGTAAGAAGTTGAGCTCCCTACCTTGGGCAGCACACTTTGGCTGCAGAAGCTGCAAGGTGTCCTTCTGGTGCTGCAATAATCAGTGAAGCAGTTGGTGCATTTTGAACTGATTTACTAGTTCTCATAACTACACCTTCCAAAGAGAAGCTGTTCATTGGATGTAGAGGATTACACGCGTGGCTCTGCCCCACAAAGTCTATCCTGCAAGTTCTTCGTAAAGAACAGGAATTCAAAAGCAAAACTGTTCTTGCTGTTTACAGACCTTAAGCAAAATATGTCCCAGGCTAATATTCATCCATCCCTTCTCAATAAATTATTAAAATTGACTTTCAAGTCAAAGTATGTCTTATCACAAAAGGAAATTAATGAGTCAGGTGTTGAATTGATCCTTTGAATCCAGCAGGAGGGGGTCACCCTGAGCCCCAGTGTCTGCTGCTGTCCCCATGGAAGGACATGTCCCTGGCAGGGACAGCCAGCAGGACACAGCAGTAGCTCTCAGACAAAGTCCTGGGGTACCACATGCAGCACTGGCAGTCAGAGAGGACAGAAGTTTCACAGGTAAACAGGATGGCTGGCTATTGAGAAAAGTCATCCTCTCCTGCATTTCCTATAAGAAATGATGGCACTTGGAAGCAAAGAGAGTAGAGATGAAGCTAAATGTAAAGAAGTGCACTCAGGAAGATGCTGTGTGGTTCTGAGCTCCTCTGAACTTGGTGAGGATTTCAGAGCATAATAAACACAGCTCTAAAAGAAGCAGCTACAAAAACTCATCATCAGTTTATGAGCTGTGTTCATGTTCTGCAGTGGCATTTTACTTACTAATAGCATCTTACATTACCCAAAATAGCACCATAAAGACCCCAAGAAAATCTCCAGTGTAAATTTGAGAAAAGTATTACATACAAACTAAGAACTACTGCAGGGATGCCATGAATTATCTTATAGCCAAAGTTTTCCCTTTTTTGCCCAGGTTATAGAGTCACTAAGGAGTGTGGTACTCCCTTGATACTGGCAGTGGAAAAAGTTTAATTTGCCCTTGTAAAGATGGGGTTAAAGCTTTCTAGAATGAAAAGACTCAAGCATGAGGGCACTCCCATCCATCAACTCAAATGTGCTCCACTTCTTCCAGTCTTTAAGTATAGATCTGTAAAGAGCAAATGTTGGACCATCACAACTTTGGAAACAGAGGAGATTCAGATTTACTCAGACGAGAAGAATTAAGACCAGATAAGTTCACTGAGAACTGAGAAGCTGGAGCATAAACTGTGGGTGTGAAGTTTGGTGTGAAATCAGAGTGCCTCTGCTGTGCCATGAAGACAAAACTCACTGATGCCTGAAGGATGGTGTGAGGGCATGGTGGGGTGTCTGAAGGATGTCAGAAGGATGGTAGGGTGTCTGAAGGTGCAGAGCCTGCCAGAATAACAGTGGAGGCATGCTTAAAGTGCAGAGAGACAAACTTGGTGCAACCACAGCCCTGCTGCTCTTTGGCTATGGCTGCTCCTACCAGCTGCCACAACGTGACTGGGCAGCACCTCAGAGAGCTCTGATGGGCAGGGGCCAAACCAGTCAGAGAATGTGCTGCTGTTCAGGCAGCATGGGCAATCAGAGAGCCAGCTCTCAAGGATGCTGTGTGTTATTCTGCTGCAGGTTTTCAACCAATGCACCATCCCTTGGCTGAGGGACCACATCCCACCTCTGAAACATGGCGTGCCTAGGGAGGGAAAGGGGTGTAATCTCCCCCTCCTCCTAACTCTTCATTTTTGGGTTTTACTTGTCCTCATAGAATGCTCCCACTGCTGCTGAGGTTGTTTCCTCTCCTCCAGGACTCTTTCCATGATTACCTGCAGAGATCAAGAGTCGTACAGAAAATCTGTGCAGATGCTACAGAGCTATCAGATGGCAGTGATTCCCCAGCTGATTGCAATAGTTTTTTAGTTCCTTGAGTCACTTCCCAGAGATTTATGAAGAAGGGAGTTCCCTGCAGCATAGGATATTGACATTATATGTCATTATCAGGCACTGTGATGAAATGCTCTTTTTTCAACAACAGGGTTCCCATGAAGCTCTGAGAAGACACAGAGGCTTCTGACACTGACTGGGCTGGCAGATCTGGTCTTGGATTTCTCTCAGTTGGGTATGCTGAGCTCTGTGAATAAATGCCACAGTGCAGATGACAAATAAACCTTGCTCACTACCTCAGTCAGGTATCCTCCCCTGGCCTACTTCCCTTAGGCAGTGAGGAGGTCTGTGAGGGAACCTCCCTGCCAGGGCAGAGCTTGAGCTGAGAGGCACCTGCAACCCACCCTGCCACACATCACATATCCAGAGTAAAAGGGGAAGAGGGGAGTAAACATTTTGCTGGTCAGAAAACTGGTAGGCTTCTTAACAGCACAGGGGGTAGGCATGGCTGAAATGAGAAATCTGACTGCAAGCCTGAGCACTCTGGTTTCTATTGGGTTTTCTGATCTCTAAGCATATCTGGTCATACAGAAAGCTATTTCTTAGCTTACCTATGCCATTACGCTGTGCTGTGTAACCTGCAACCATCACAAGTAGTGTATCCCAATTTCCCACACAGCAGGTTCACTCATGAATGAAAAGTGAATTTGATTCTTGAGCAGTTGGTCCAGATGCTGTGGCTGACACTGGCTCTCCCTCCTGCTTCTGACAGATCACTACAGAGCACTTCTGTCTGCAAAGCAACATCAGCATGTCAAGAAAAATCAATGAAAGCAAGGGGAAAAAATGCCTCTGGCTCTGTCGGGCTTTTAAAGCATAGCTGCACTTGAGAGCTTGGAAAAAGCACAACGCTGAGGAAAGTCCCAGGAGAGCAGAGGAACTTTGGAGTCACCTTTGGAGGAGTCTCAGGTCTCACACTCTCTCTTGCCATTTTTGCTGACTTTGACTAAGGTTGGTCACGTCACATGTTCCAATGGCTTTTCAGCTGTTTCAGTGGGATGAGGATCCACCAAGTACTGCTGCAAACTGCAGTACCAGGCATGCTTTGAACACATGCCTCGTTATAAGAAATGCAGCAGAAACACAGCACCAGGAAACATAATTTGTATCTTTTTATTTGTGTACTCAAGTGTTTTCTTCATGACCGAGCAGTAGATATGAGAAGATTTTGTCTCACACAAATCTTGTGTGGCCATTGAGCACTGAATGCCCTTCAGAAGCTGGGAATGTGCCCCATGCAAGGACAACGCTTTACAGAGCACTCAAAATGTAAATGCCATCCCACTGGGCCAAAGACTTGGACTGCTGTAGCTTAGGATGATGAATTTCTGGCAAATCCAAATCAGGTTCCCATTAAAGAACTTGAGACAAACTGCAGAGATGAGCAGCCACAGGAGGAAAGATGTGATGCTTTCCAGGCTCAGGAGTAATGAGCCAGGTCAGCATTCCAGGCTGCTTGCTGTGGACTCAGGATACCCAGGGCTCAGAAGGGCACCTCTAACTAGGATTCCAGAGAGCTGCTGGGTGACAGAAATACAGCTGAAATACAGCAAGGATGTCATCTGCTCTGAGCAGCTGGCAGCATGACTGAATTTCCCTCATTTTAGAAACACCTGCTTTCTGAAATACAAATTTCTCATAACTTCTGATGTGCAGGTCTTTTAAGGCTGTCCCAGTACAGCCTGATTCCTATCACAACTGTTCTTCAGAAACATGATCCCAAAATTTCACTCTTCACTCATACTAATTCCATACTCCTCATCCAACAGCTTCCTATTAGAAATCCCAGAACTGCTCCTTCTTGTCAATGCAGCCTTCAAAACCTAGGCCCAGCAATACTTCATGTGCAGCTCTTTCAGCTTATAGAACTACCTGTCCCCAAACTTTCTTCTTCCTTTTCTTCTTTTCCATATTCTCTTCCATGTACTTTCCTGAACTCCATCCCATACATTTCATCTATGTTCGAGCTTGGCAAAATTATGAAATATTATATCACTTAGTGAAATGTCATGTCAGTCAATGGTTCAACAAGGAAAACACTCAAATCATAAATATTAAAATAACAAAACACATATGTTCAAAATGATGCTTCTCTTTTACTGTAGGCATTTAAGAATCTTAAACAAACAGAGTATTTTATTTAAACTGAAGGATGTTGGGACTTTGAACTTTTTTTACCAGGTCACATACACAGGATAAGTGATTACACTCAGCCACATACCCATTTCAGAGGACATACAAGCCCCTACAAACACAGATGGCCATGTGGTTCATGAAGTTGACTGTCTTCCTACTCCACTGCACACCTCTGTTTTTAATTTTCTTCTTATTTTCCTCCAGATTACACCCTTTGAGTTTTTGTTATCTGGCTAACTGAATCTTTTGTTCAGCCCAAAAGTTTACACAGTGTCTATTTCACATGGCTCAGGGTAAAAAAAATCTGTTGTTCCATACATCGCACCAATAGAAAAAATAATTATTCCCCCTATTCTTCTCCAAATACCTATCTCTACTCTTTTCCACGGTCAGACAAACTCAAAGACTCAAAGGGATCCCTCTGTCAATATCTCTGTTGCAGGGAATGAGTACAAGAGAAGAATACTCAATGGTGCTAATGCAATAAGGAAGCTACCGGGCAAGCCCTGGGCCACAGAGACAGTGCACAATGCTTGCATTACCATTTCAAGAAGATTTTTCAAATCATAGACCTTGAAATCTACTATTTGCAATTGAAATTGTTTTTCACCATCCTGGGAATAAGGGTCAAGAAAAAAGCTAATAATGGCCTTACAAATTTTACACACGAAATAAGCATCCCTTACGTGCAAAGCTGCTCTCAAGAGATCATCTCATTAACAGCTGCAGAGTCTGAATTTTTTGGTCCTGACATTTAGACAGGAATCCAAAAAGCCGCCATGAAACACACAGACATCTCAGGCTTAGTTATTCTCAGTGAATCCCAGCTGCCCTCAGGGGCTATTTGGATTGTTCCTTGCTGAACCACTCTGCATACTGTCCCTGCCATTCCAATCCCACGTCACCACGCTTCTCCTGCAAAGGCCAGGCGAACTGGGAGACCATTCAGTCCCACAGAGCTGTGGCTTCAGATTCAGACAGCATAGGAGAAAGGAGGTTCTGAGCAGAAACTCCTGGTGTAATTCACTGGGAACTGTGCTCAGCTCTGGGGTCCTGGCCTGAAAGGGCCTTCCCAGCTGCTTTGTACACCCTGTAGTGTTTCAGACCCACTGCTCAGGTGTGACATGGGTGTTTGTCGGTCTGTGCTGCCAGCATGGCAAGATAAGCACTACAGGATGCAGAAACTACAAGTGGAGTACCAAGATCAGAGACTTGGGAAGGCTAAAAATGGCTCTGCCATGGAAATGGACCACCAGAAACCCTCTAAAGAAAGATGTTCAGTGGAAGAGAGCTTTTCTCAATAAAATCAAAACCCAGTTTCCTACTGAAACAAAACACCCCAAATGTGCCTTACTACTTGAACATCAGCCTCACTTTATTGCCCTTCCAGCAACTCTACTGGCATCCTTCCCCTCAGAGCCAGCTCTAGCAGAGCTACCTTGCTAACTCTTAAAAGAAAAACTGAAGTTAAGGTATTGTAATGAGGGACTAGAAAAGAGTCATTTTATTGTGTCACAGGTGTTAGTAGCCCATTTTGTAGAAAAAGGCTTATTGCTCTGTGGAGCAGTAAGCTCAGCAGCTTTCTATTCACTGTCAGAACATGGCTCCTCAGCAAAACAGCACTGATCCATACACACCTCCTCCACAGTGGCACAGAGAATTAGCCCAGGCAGCCTTTTGTCCCCCTTTTTCACTCTTCAGCCCCCAGGAGCCACACAAAGAAAGCATGCAGACACCAGATTATTCTTTCAAACATCTTTAAACCATTCACCTCAACCAAACAGGTCTCAATTACCCCTCTGAGGAGGAAGCTATCAAGCCTACAATTTTACTACCACACAGCCCAGTTTGTTGGGCTGGGTTATCTCCTCCATCATTCATCTGAACAATGTAGGGAACAATTTAGCCAGAAAAAGGCTTTTCATTCACAGCCATGTGCCACCCACACAGTGGACAAAGCCTGGGCTCAGCAGGTGGGGCTGGGAAGGAGGAATGCAGTGGGGACCATTCTGGGATGTGCAGCCTTGCCATCCCCTCTGTCCATCCAGCCACCAGCTCTTCTGCTGCACACTTGGGGTGAGCAATGTCACAGGCACAACATTACTGATATTTGGGGACTCAGTTTCTGCCAACCACTGCTTTAACTTACCTGAGAAGGAGTCAGCATCCAACAGATGACAGGTGCTGTTTATACCCAAAACACGAATGTATCAATCTGGAAAACACCCACATTCAAGAAGAAACCCCAGTGGGGAATTTATAGCTCAACCAGGCACTAAAGGGTTACTCTTTTCTGCTCCTGACTTTCAGGAAGGTTACTCCTGATTTCACACCAGCTTTCCAGAAGCAGGTCAGTAGTGCCACCCTTGGCTTGTCATTCCAGTGGTGACAATAATCAGTAAATATAGAAAAGAATAAAAGCTGAAGGAGGAAAAGGCAGAGAAAGTGGCAGGAAGAGGTAAATCTTCCAGGTCACTGAAGAAAGATGTGCCTGTTACCTTCTGTGTGAGAGTTTTCTCAGTACAGTCCTGCAGCCTTAGCTGTGGATTGTCTCTGTGATTCCCTGTCATTTCCTGGAAGACAGAAACAGGCCCATAGGCTGCTCCTGTCAGTGCTCAAGCTTCATTATGCAGAGTAGGATCCAAATAGGCATCTCAATTAATCATACTCATGTATTAGTAAGTAATTCATTAATTCAATAAACTGCTTTAGGCCATGGCATAATCAGTCATGTCAGAGATTATAACAGAAATCACAAACCAAAGTGTTAAACATGAAGCCATCCTTGCTGATTCATCATTTGTAACAATCATTCATGGCACAACAGGTATATTTTATATACTCTTAGACAGGTGACGTGAAAAATTTATCATCTTAATTGTGCAGATTTCCTCTATCAGATCTGCTGGCTGAGCAATATAAGATCTAAATTGCAGAAAATTCACATGCAAACCAACTCAGAAAAAAATAAACATTTTTGTGATCTGCTCACTGATAGCCAGTAAACACTGTGCTTGATGAATGGCACTAACCTGTGCAGTAACGTGTAATTCCTCATCCTCCAGCCCTCAGGCACAGAGCTGAGAAGGTGCTGTAAGAACCAAAATCAGCCCCAGCTAGAGCTCTGAGAGCCCACACTGAGCAAGCTCCTGCTGCAATGCCCTATCTCCATCGTCCCAATTTCTACTGTCTGTTACCAAACAGGGCACTGTACCACATGAAGGAAATGTCAATCAATTCATTCATTTGGACCTATCCATTGGGTAATGCTTTTATGGCAAGGAAGAAGGTCTACATCACAGAACTCAAAGGACTGAGCTTGAAGGACCTCAGACCCGGATGTCCACTTAGCCACACCTCTCTCATTGTTAGCAGATAAAAATTAGAGATTTCAGATCTCAGGATTACAGATCTCAAGTAATATAATCCCCAGGCAATGTATCCCAGTCTTTCATTTTGTGTACATTTAGAAATGTTTTCTCACCATCTTCCTGCAAGCTAAGTTCATACACTTCTTGTTATGCCTACCACACACTTGGAAAAGGTTCTGCTCCCTTTCTTTCTGCAGTAGACTTTGATTTTGTGCCTCTGAAGTTTGCTGCCTTCTTCCCCATCCAGTTTCTCTTCTATACTCATGATTCAAACTATGATATTTTGGGGTCAAATTCCCTTACCTATGCAGGAAAAAAATGCAGACTCAGATAGAACAAGACTGCCTGCAGATTAATACTCATGTCATTAAGTTGGTTAAGATAGGCAAAATTATATTAAAGCTAGAAAAGGAGAGACAGGGAGAGCTTTTTTTTTAAAAATTGCCCTACATACAACACAAGAATTCATTCCTACTGACAGACCACTTCTATATCTTTTTAAGCCCAGTAGCGGGTAAGCTGCAATGCAAGGAACAAAGATGATTTCTCCTCCTGGTGCAAATGAATTGTTATAAGTTTTATAGTTATAGTAATCAGAAATTGAAAAAGCTTGCTGAAAAATTCACAGTTCACATATTCCCAAAGAAAAGGCCCTTTTCCATCCCAAAAAAATTTCCCATTATGTGACAAGTTGCCATTAAATGAATACACTTTTGCTTTCATTGTCCCAGCTTGCAGATGGCATTTGGAAGTTGAGTTATGCAGAGGTGAGTTACTGCTCCACGTTGCCTGAACTGAAGAACACACATTGTCACATGTCACATGTGCTAGGGACAACAGGAGCTGTACAAATGAGCACCTAGCCCAGTGCAATGGCTAGACATGACACAGGCTGCATTCACACCATCAATTCATCATTGTAGTTTGCATGATTTGCCTACAACTAAATTTGCAGTTCCTTACATATCCAAAGCTGTTACTTTTACATATGAAATAATTACACCTCTGGAGAGATAGGTCTCACGTGGTTAAGATTAACATTTTATCTGCCAGTTTACAGCCATAACAACAGGCCTTGCTCTTGGAATTGTACTTATATGCTCTGCTTACTTACAAATCAATTCTGAACTGTTCTGGAAGTTCCTTACAAGTGATGTTTTGAGTCGTCAGAAGCAACGTGGGATCACCTGTAAGAGCCTGAATGAGAGATGTGGGACTCCAGGCAGCTCTTCCAAATGCAGTTTATTCCATCCAAGATGTTACAACAGTCCAGGGTCATGGGTGACAGAGCCTGAACCTACATCTGTCAGTTCTAGCTGCAGGCAGGCCTGGAGACCCTTAGTTTAGGTTACAATGCATTAGATACTTTTCTTTGCTGAGCATCTTCATACAGTAGAACCAATCTATACCTTACCTATTATCTATAGCCTATCATAACTACTATAATTACCATACTCATGTTACTATTCTCCAATCACTAAAAGTTAGTACATTACAGTTTAAGCTAGAAGTTGTTTTTCAGTTTTCTTGCAGTGGAAAATTCTGAGATCTTTTTTTCTACTTGCAACATCAGCAGGCTTGTTTGCCTGTGCTATCTTCTGCTTGGTAAAAACACCTTCTTGTTTGGGGTGGGTTTATCCTTTGCTCTAAGGCATAAAAACCCCTTCTAACTAACACACCCTTTGCCTTCTTGGTTATCCAGTAAGACTGGCTCAGCAATTCTTTTCTTCTATATCAAAACTTGCTTCCATCTCTTTTCCTTCTTCAAATTGTACATTCAAAAATCTTTCTGCTAAGCATACATATCTGTGAGACTTTCTTGTCAAACTTTCATCCTTCCCAACCATCACCAAAGCCCTAATCCTGGGGAGGACTGTGTGCTCCTGTCCCTGCACAGAAACCCTTACTGCTGTTGGAAGCATTCAGCAGCTGAGGACACAAAGCTCTTTGTAAGAGCGAGTCCTCCTCAAAATGGAAAAGGTCATAGGGATAATTATTTTTATGTGTTAGGCTATGGATAAGCTCAGTAGATATTAGATGTTTTCCAGCTCCTGCCTGTTGTATCACCACTTTCTTACAACTGAGAGCCAGTACAGTAAGGGCAAGATCCATCACACAAAGCTGTTTAGGAGTCTGGTCTATACTCAGCAGGTTTTGTCCCTGCAAAGTCAACAGAGAGAGAGGGGTGCCTTCCAGAGGGCAGTGAATTTTATCCAAAACAGATGATGGGAATACATCAAGTGGCTCCCCAAATGTCTGTTGGAGATTATACACATAGCCTCACAATTATTAAGATTCAGCAGTATGAATTACCTGAAAGGTAAAAAACTAATTCTTTTGCAAGCAAAGACCTGGTTTTATTTGAAGTTTGACACTCAATGCTTTGAGAAGGATTAAAGTAGCAGGGCAGCAGCACACCCCATGAAGGTCAGGGTGATTCTAATGTCCAGGATGTCAGGTGGTCCCACAGTGGTGCAGCCCATGGGGTGCCTCTGGCTGGACCATGGGTGTACCCAGGTCATCCTCCCCTGGTTATGGTGCACTGTTACACAGGCAGGCATGAGCTCCCTGGCCTAGGAAAGAAGGTGCATTTCAGGCTCTCTTTGCCCAACACAACCACTTGGGACTTTTTCTTCTCATTTCAAAAACAAAGAAATGCAGATTTTCTCCTGCGAAGAGCAAGTCCAGCTGACCTGTCACTGAGGTGCAATATGGCAGCTCTCCTCCTGTCTCCTGACTTGCCCATCAGTGGAAAGGAGAGCCAGCTCCCATCTTTTCCCTGACACAGGACACCACTGTGGGGCAAAGGCACAGACTGACTGCTGCCTGCCTTTCACACCCTCTGTCACTCCTCAGCACTAGGGCTGTCCCTGCAGTGGAAGCAGAGATCCTCTTGTATTCCTCCTTGTCCTTGCTGCGGCACAGCCTGTGTCATCAGCCTCAGCTCACTGTTCAGACACATGGAGCTCAGTAAAACACAGAATTATTTCAGACATTCACTGTGGAGATGGCAGAGCAGAGCTATCCTTTTGTGGGATCATTCTGTTCATCAGGAAATCAGTTGGCTTTGCAGGCACCTGAGCACAACACACAAACATCCCTCTTAAGTCACTGCAGTCCAGGTTCAAGCTAGAAACTCTCCTCTTCACCTCTGCACTGCTATAGAGGTTAGAGGACATGGAGGCCAGACCAAGAACAGGATTTATGAAGAGCTGTGCCAGGTACAGTGAGAAACATGTTTGATCTTCCTTCTCCAAACCCCAGTGGTTTCTCCTGGTGTGGCAGAAAACCACAGTGACTGTGCAGTGGCTGAGAATGCAGAGTGCCCTGCTGCCACCAGTCTGATAAGCAGAAGCAGCTTGCTTTGGCTGTCAGAGTTTTCTTTCTTCTTTTTCCTAAGACTGCTTATTTAACTCTTTGTCCAGATGATATCTGGCTGACAGCTGTGCATTTAGAAACAACAGAATAAACTGCTTTTGCAAATTTCATTATCACTGAAATGGTGACAAATTGCTCAGGACATGCAGGAAATTCTACTGTCAGGAAAAGCCATTCTAGTAAAAGGCTAACCACTTCTAACAGAAACCTGTGATTTTAGGACTCAGAACTTATAATAAATAGTATTCAAATGCATGCTAAACAGTCTCAGTATAATTATCTACTAGAAACCTTATGGACAATATTTAGAGCTACCAAGTACATTAAGATAAAAGGTTCCCACAAGCGATTCTAGAGTATCAATTTTATATTTTTTTTATATTATACATATTATAGCTTAAGAAACTAGTAATTCTACATTCAACTGAGGAAAAACATTTTGGAAAGAGCAGATAAGTTGCAAACATCAATGTTACAATGCAGAGCTTGAATAAAAAGTCAGAATGGTTTTTGGTGTCTTCAGAATGAGCATCCCTGGATCTAAAGCTATTTGATGTCAATGGGAAGGCTCCTCTAAGTAGTCTTTTGGAGGCTTAGAAACTCTTTATAGTCATCAAAATCAAAGAAAAAGTCTTTCCTTTGGACAGAAACAGCTTGGAAGTGTATATAAAAAATGCAATAAAAATAAAAAGCACGATGGTCTTTCCTGAACAGCAGGAAATTCCTTTTAACTTATGTAGCCTTGGATTGGTGAGGAGAGGTGGAATCCTTGTCTCTGTGGATGTGTGTCCATTTACCTGTATTTTGTAGTAACTATAAATGAAAAAAAAACCGCAGCAACAGAGAAACATTAAGAGTTGTATGGAATGGTGGAAATGCTCACAAAGAGTCTACTGACACAAAGCTGATGGATTTTGCCCAGCTCTAGTTAAAAGCTACAGTTGTGTCACTGAAATACTGCTTTTACAAAGCCACAGATTCCCCTACAAAACAGATAATTTCCTCTCAAATAAACTTCTTCTAGGTAATTAAAAGGACAGAACATAAAAAAAAAACCAAAAAAAAAAAACCACTTTCCTAGTGTAATTAGAGTTCCTCAAACTAATGGTCCAAGGAATTCCCAAATACTCAGATGCCCTCTTAATTGCAGCTGAGCAGCTATAATGGTAAAAAGCAGTTCCAGATAACTCAGGGCTGGAGGGTAGACAAGCTGTAAAACTCATTCTTGCTGGAAAACCTGCCAAGGCCAAGCACTGAAGGTGGCAGCTGCATTCAGCATCATTTCCCCATTCTGCAATAAAGTTGACAAATTAAGTGACATTTAAAACAAGAAATCTTGCTTGGATGTATGTGCAAAAGTATGCCACACTTCACTCTTGGAAGGGAACATCCTGCTAAGACTGAGGAAATGGCTCTATCAAGGGATAAAAAGCCCAAATATTTTAAAAGCAAAGGGCTGTCTTTTCTGCACACATCCCTATTCTCGTTAAATATGAAGGATGAAGACCAATTCTTCCCACAGTACAAACACATTCCTGACTTTAGGCAGATTTAACTAGACGGCTTCATTGGGATACTCTCTCCATTAGGCATATGTTTAAGCACCTCAGTAAGCCCAGGGCTGATTTTGCAAACTATTTCATCCCACAAGTAAACAGCAATAAAAGGAAATTGAGAAATAAATGTTCAAAGAAAATCCTCATTAGTTTCTAGATTTTGAGGTTAAAACAAGATTTTCTCCCAACATAGGGTATGAAGGGGGACACATTTTTCAAAGGGGCTTAGAAGCCAGCTCCTTATTGCAACCCTAAAACACCTCTGGCCATTCTGAAAAGGTGGCCATGTGGACATTGAACTGATTTGAAAACGTGTCACATCTATTCATACTTCCTGGCTATTACCTTTGAGTGACCAGATGATCTTTCCATAATATTCACATCTTTTTTATGTTGAAACTATATTCACAAATACGATCTGTGACCATCTCTCAACAAGTACATAAGTGCCAAAAATTGCACATCAAGGCAGAAAGGTCAAAACATTTCAGGGCTTGCTACTCCAGGCTGGTGCTCAGTAAATTTTGCATGAAACTCCTATTTCAGCTAATACTGAGGTTTTTGTATCCAGGTTTGTAGGTGTGGTGGAGGGGAGGGGTAGTTTGGGGTGGAAGAAGCAGCCTGACACACTCAGTCCAGTCCAGTGGAGGGAGGACAAGTGTGATGGGCAGGGGACCACCCCACAGGACATTTCTGATCAGTGACTGGACTGGGGAGCCTGGGGGAGCTGGAGCTGCTCAGGCTGGGGAGGGAGGGCTCAGAAGGGATGTACTCATTGCCACAGCTGGTGGCTGCACAGCACACAGAACCAAGCTCTTATCAGGGGTTAACAGCAAAAGAGCAAAAGGAAATGGGCACAAGTCAAATCCATATGGAGATAAATTCTCCATGAGAGTGGTCAGACACTGGAACCAGTGTCCAGAGAGCTCAAGGGATCACCAGCCTTGGAAATATTCAAAACTCATCTGGACAAGGCCTAGTCTCAATTTTTAATGTCACCCTTTTTTAGTGGGCAGGATTAATCATACAATCTCCAAAACACCCTGGCTGCCTATACAATGCTATGATTGCATGATCCTCTCTATACAAGGATTTAAATGCACATACATTTTTGGCAAATATTATCAAAGCACATCCTGGTGATATTTGTATATGGGTGTTCTCATTTGCATACCCAGAAATTCCTGGTTATTCAGCAGTATACAGGTTTTAAAATTCCCTTTTTTTCCATTTTACCTGTGTTGTCTGACATCAAAATGAGAAATAATAGCAGACAAAACCCTTTTCTTTTATTGCACCTGAGATACAGAATGGTATTTCCTCTCAAAATATCTTTTCCCCCAAAACCACTAAGATTGAATATATGTTCTTCTATGACTATACTCTAAAAAGAGAAAAATATGAGCAAGCATTATGACAGATAATTTAAATATAAATAAATCTTTTCAGTGCCATGACTGGAGTATAATAAACCCATAACTCTGTTTCCTGTATATTGACCTAAGGATACATGAACTTTTTCAGAACAGTGGTACTTTTCTAAGTATCACAGGTTCAATAGATCTCATTTCTCTTTTTCTCCAGACACACACAAAGAAACCCATTAAGTGTTTTGGATTTAGCCAATACATTTGAATACAACTTTTTTATGTGTCCTCTGAAATCTCTCCAAAGTGAGGAGTATTTTTCAGTGGCTCAGACAGTGAACACAATAAAGAGGGAGATTTTTGAAGGCATAAGGAAATAGAAGTAACAGCAGTCCTGTCTCTGACTGATGGTCAGATGCTAAAATTCTGTCTCCAACAGCAGCCAGAACCAGACACCTAAAGTGGAGTCTAACAGGGAGGTGAATAAACTACTTACCCTGAATGCTCCTCCAGCCTCCACCAATCTGCAGCTCAGGGGCTTTCAGAGCCTGAGGTGATTTCCATGTACTCAGCAGCCTCCACAGAGTGGTGAGTGCTAATGGCCAGGTTAGTCCCTAATTCTTATGTATGAAGTCAGGATTGTTGATTTCCAGTATGTCCCATTTTAGATTAAATTTCCTTTTTTTTCCTATTTTACTGCCCAATCCTTAGCCATGCAATATTTTTCTGCAGTTCTGCACAATCAGCTTTCAACTTTACTACTCTGAAGAATTTCGTATCATCAGTACAAGTCTGTCAACAGCCTATATTCACCCACATTTATAGAACATTATACATAAATTAATATTTTTAATTCCACAGGTCTTGGCACAAAGCATTCTGGATCTCTCTTCCCTGGGAAAACTTTCTCCTTTTACCCTCTGTTACCTATCTTTTAAACAACTTTTAACTGTTTTGCCTTCCTTCTTGTCCTTGGATGCCTAGGCTTGTAAATGAATCCTGGGGGAACTCAACAAAGAGAGGTGCTGATCTCTTCCCCCTGGTATCCAGTGGCAGCATGTGTGGGACTGGTTCGGAGCTGTATTGTCAGGGGAGGTTTAGACTTGGTTTAGAGACATTAGGAAGCATTTCTTTACTGAGAGGGTGGTCAAAAGCTGGAAGAGGCTTCCTGGAGAGGTGGTGGATGCCCCAAGCCATCAATGTTTAAGAAGCATTTGGACGATGCCCTTAAAATTGCGCTTTAACTTTTGGTTCACCCTGAAGTGGTCAGGCTGGTTGGGCAAGATGTTCCTTGTAAGTCCCCTCCAACCACTCTAGTCCAGTCTAGTCTAGCCTAGCCTAGTTTAGTCTATATCAAACAGCCTGGAAATCTGTGCGGGTGGTGTCTGCTGCAGCTACATGCAAAGAATACCAATAGGAGACACACACACCTTTCCACTACACAGGATGTGCAGTGAGATCCTCCAAACATGATATTCATTCTTACTTCCATGGATTATACTCTTTACTGACCCAACAGATCTGCTCTGTACAGATGTTTGGCATCAGATTTTCCCTAGTCCCCTTAAAAATCAGCAACCCATTTAATTCCTAAAAAACTGACAGAAACCAAGGAGTTCTGCAAGAGAGTCTCTACACCACAGGTAGCAGCTGAGCTGTTTTATCCCTACATTGCTCTGGAATGCTGAGGCAAACACCCTCTCATACCGGTGACTCGCTGTTTTTCATTTGCTGTCTTTGTTCTAAAATTAGTCACATACTTTTGGTGATTGAAAAGTTCAAAGCTGAGCTAAGAGCAAAGCATATTATATTCCAAAGCTGTAGAAGTGCCTCACTCCTATTATCCTGTAAGAAACAGTTATGAACATGATGCCTTTAGATGAGCTACACAGATAGATTCCATAGATATAAGTATTTTCTAAGTTAAAGTATCCATTCAAGTAATTCAGGTAAACCTGTTGCTATTCACTCAGTCCATGTTTACAGTGATGAAGTCCCAGCTGCATAGTCCTGCCCTTGTCTTGAGGCACCCATTTGCCTTCAGTCCTTTGCACATTTAGGATTGTTCAGTTGATGAAATAGAAATATAAAATCTATATATTTATATAGAATATATAGTTGTATTTATATTTTATATATATTTATATAATATTATGTATTTTATTATATATGTATTATATATATATGTATTTTATTATATATATTATATATAATATAAATATCTCAAATGCCTAAGCACAGCAGAAATGCCACTGATGTGGGTCTACACTGGGGAATTTCATTTCATAAGTTGTCATCCTCTGTAAGTATTTAGCACAAAAGGACACAAAAGAAAAAAAAGAAACTCAAAAAATAAAATTTTTCATCCATTGGTGCAATCTTCTCTCCCAGTTAGCACATTTCAACGGGCACATAGGAACTTACTATGTCATGGTAACTGGTTCATGGACTCACTTTCTTTAATTTAGCAAGAGCTCAGCTGCAGACCATGGGTTCCAATAGACCAGTACAATCCTGATCTATATTTTTCCACAGTGGGAAAAAATATGAGCTCACTGTTTCGGAGACTGAAAGTTTTTGTGCAGCAATATGAAATTTTAAGTAGATCCGTTATATATCCCCATGGGTTTAGAGAGAAAGCACTTCCTTGCCTCTGGAATAATTCTTAGATGCAAAAAAAAAAAGTCTCTCCCTCTAATCTGTCTTTCTGGCAACAAGGCCAGCCCTTTATCATTACCCTAATGTTGTCAATTACTTTCAGTTAATGCCAGATCCCTCTCATTAATGTCAAGAAAACATAAGCTCCTCTCTTTCCCTGAATTCCCCTTACAGAGGCAAGTGTTGCCTGTAGTGGAATGTGTGCCCAAATGCAGTCAGTGGGAATTGCTGTGTGAGGCTGTAAACACACTGCCTGCCTGATGCTTATGCTGCTTAAGACCTGAGAGGATGAATAAAAGAAGTTTCATCACTGTATGCCTCTTTTCTAACTCAAAGTACAGATTAGGAATTGTGAACTTTTTTCCATTGTGAACTAATAGGCATAATAATCCTATCAGTGTTTGCATTTTTGCACTGGTAGGTGACTTGTTGAGCAGTCTGTACCTACCTTAGACAACATACACAAAAGATAATTTCAAACAAAGCATTCAGCCAGTGCAGCATGTGTGTCTGTGCAGGGACCTGCCTGTGCCTCCACCCAGCTGCAGCAGTCCTTGCAGATCCACCCTGGCAGCCCAGCACTTCACCCAAACCCCCTCCCTTACCTCACACCACCTCCAGCATCTCCCAGCTGCAAATCCTTCCCACCACTCGTCAGCACCAGATTTGGCAGAAGCTTTTTTACATAAATCTGTAACAGAGAAACCCACGGCGTTGGGAGCGGGGGGGACAGCACATTTATTGCTTTTGCAGGGCAGAGGGGAAACTCAGATTATTAAAGCTCAGTTTTCACCATTGGTGGAAAAAATAGGACTAAAAGAAATGGTTTTACAAAGTGTTTAAGCTGCCCACCCACAGCATGTACTCAGCACGCCTATTCAGGTCAGCACACTATTTCCTATGAGTCACGTTCAGCTGTGCCTTAGCTGCATATTTTAGTCAGAGTGATCTTAGCTGAAGCCTTTGCTGTGAGGAGGCTGGCAGTGTCCAAATTTGTTCTAGTATCCTGGAATTTGCTCCTTTGAGTGTTGTGACTCATAATAATCCTACAGAATTAAACTGTTTCTGTGTACCATTCCCACTGAGCTAATGAAATGGTTAAAAACCCCACCCGTGGTACAGAACTGCCACACAATTGTTAGAGAATTAGTAATACAATATGGAGGTGGGTTATACAGCTCAAATGCAGCTACACCAGCATTATCTAGCTGAGCATGTTGCTGGGGGAAAAAGCCAAGGCTTCTTTTCATAATGCAGCTGCCAGCTTCAAGTTCCTTATTACCCCTCTCTCAGCTAGGAGCGTGACTATCATTTTTGGCTCTACAAATGTGGGGAAATAGTCACAGAGCTGCTCTCAGGAGACCACTCAACCCACAGAGGGGTGGTCTCCCAGCCTCTGGTGGCTGCTGCAGGCCATGGCTTGGGTGCCACATGTGAACCCCCAGCCTCCCCAGGCAAAGTAACCAACAGCCATTGTTGTGTCTTCAAGAGAAAGAGAAGCTCCAGCTCTAAATCCACCCAGTGAAATATCCATGTTGTCATCTTCCACTAAACTAGCTTGTCCTGGTCCCATGAGCACTATAGAGTACATTTTGCTGGGAGTTAGCTGCTTACATGAGTTTTATGGCTCCTTAAGGCCTGCCCAGCCCTTTGAAAACCCCAGCCCAAGGACTTCAGTGCTCGTGGTGTTGCAGCAGCAGTTGCATTGCTAAGAGATGCTTTTTGTCTTACAGCTCCTAAGTACAACCCCTAACGGCTGTTAGGGTGACAGGTGCCACAGCCCAAAGGGATGAGGAAGCTCCAAAGCTGCTTCCACAAAAAGTGGAGAAGGGGAAGAGCCAGGAACAGCAGAATCAGTATGATTCTGGAGCAGAGGGGAAGACCAAGCAGTTTACAAGATGGTTTTGTTTCTCCTGTGACCAGTGAGCTCACCCCAGTCACTGCAGGACTGGGTCCCTCACCCACCCCTGGCTGCACACACAGAGAGGCAGAATGACTCCCCACACCCAGCAACCATTTCACCAGAGGCAGAGCAATTTACTGACTTGTGTTAAATGGGTAGGCTCGTCACTTGGGATTACAATTAACACTGGAAGGAGATCCAAGAAGTTGTAAAAGTTTAAAGGCATGCCTGTCATGTAATATTCTCTTCAACTTAAATTATATCAAAAATCTGGAGCATATGCCTAATAAGCAAGAGTAGAATTAATCCCCTAGCTGTCAGCAACAGTGCTCTGAAATGGTGACTTACATCTAATTACATATTTTTTTAAAGCCTGGCTGCAATCAGTTAGCTTCTGCCCCTCCTCACAAAGAGAGGAACCATGGCTGGGATGTGAGATTATATGTCACAACTGCAGGGGCATTTACACTTGTGTTCAAATAGTTAAAGCTGAATGGACTCAACACCTCCAAACTCACAGCAGTGCAAAATGAGAGCTTGCAACCAACACCCTCCAGCTCTTTGTGACTGAGAAAGGGCACAGGAAACCTTCTATCTTTATTGCATAATTTAGACCCATTTCCTTTTGATGCTCACTCCAGCATCCATGCTGCCACCACTAACTGGCCAGGCCATGCCACACCACTGCAATGAAAGCCAGGTAAGAGACTTCAGAGGCTTGTTTGGGGATTTTTCAGGAAACCTACAATGCCTCCTAATAAGAGAGGTAAAGATAGGAGGAGCTACTAGAAAGCACAAGCTGATACATTTTTAGAGTATTCTTAATAATGTTATGTTTCCTAAGACATTATAACAGTGGAGCAATCTAACCATCTTAGAAAACCCTGTTCTGAATTTTCTTGCTTTTTTCTCCTAGAAACTTATTTTTTCTGGCTTAATGTCTATTTCCATACTGAGGCCAATGTCCACTGTGGGACATGAGTTTTATTTGCTCTGTTTCCTCAAATGCAGGTCAGTAGCAACAGATTATATCCCCCCATGCTGTTTGTTAGAGTTAATATTGCAGTAAAACAAGAGAATTTAAATCCAGGAAATACTTCCTACAGCAAGCTAGTATAACATTTTGGGCCTGCAGATTCAGACTAGTTTGTACCAATCCTGAAAATGAGGATTGGAACAAATGAGCTACTGATGAATGAAAAGACCAGTGCCTAAGCAAAGAGAAATTATAAATTACAGTCAGCCTTTGTACTGAGATGTACTAACTCAGCTTTATGTTAATTGCTAGTGTTGTGAAACCACATCTCATGGCTGACTTGGCCCACTCTGCACCTCTGCACACTTGGATGCCCCCAGTAAAATGCATTTTTTCCAATAGGGCCTGCTGAGGCCCACAGTAACTTTTGACAGCACATGAAGTAAAGCTGGTGAGAGCAGCCTCTCTCCCCAAGTCACACCAGACTACATTAAAGTTTATATTCTTATTGAAAAACCTGTCTCATGATTCCCATCAAAAATATTTTTTATTAAACCCTCTCTAGACTCAACTGATTGAGACTTTTAATAATGTATTCAGGTTTTCTCCCATCAATCATCCACCAAATTGTTCTTTCTTTTTTTTTTCTTCCATTATTATTGAAAGATTAGCTCCACCGTGCAGCACTAATTAGGAAGGAGGATTGATTGAAAAGGCAGCATTTCATTGAACAATAGTTACTCAATTTTTTGCCAGGTTAAGGCAGGCTTCTGCCATTATTTTTACATAACCTAGCCCTTAGAGACAGAAGCAACATCCTGCAGAGAGCAGAAACTACTTGCTTAGGAATACATCTATAAACCTGACAAGAATCAGCATCCAGAGACTGCTCCAGCTCCTGTCTGCAGTCTCTGAAGTTTTCAGCTGAAGTATAGTGAAAATGAGTTTCTGCAGTGCTGGATCCTAACCAGAGAGGAGAGTGGGTACTGCAGGTTTTCAGTCAGGAATCTTCAACAAAAAGCTACAACAAAAAAAAAAACATCCCTTGCTTTTATTTGATAAAAGCATCTGTAGGAACTGTCTGTGTGAGGAGAGTAAGAAACTTGTTATTTTCCCTGGCACTGGGAGAGCAAATGAAAGCTTCCAGCAGGCAGTTTTGCTAATAGGATTTGATTTAGTGGTAGAAGTGGTCTCTGTTCCATCCTGGGGATGCAAGCTGGGGAGGGGTCACCCACTGCAGCTGAACTCACATCCAGCCCAAGTGGGTGCAGAAAGGAGAACCCAAGGGACTCAGACTAGGCATAGACATCCAGCACCTTCCCTCTCCCTCCAAGGTGACAAAGTTGGAGTTGAAATGACACAGCAGCAGCATCTTTGTAGCAGATTGAAGTAACCCTGGAAGAGATTTGTCTGCTCCTTGGTATGTGCCATTATGCTTTTACAATATTCATTAGAAAGAGGCCCAAATTACAAAATATGGATATCAATTTGGCCTGCCCAGTGTGTCATGACCTAGATGTACTAGCCTGAGAAGATGAAGTTAGACAACATAAATTCCTGGGCAGGATTTGCATTCATTTCAAGGCATCTGAACTTGGAGCTGTTTGGGAGGAGGGCTGAGGCATGAATGAGTGATTTCCCTAAGAAACAGCTCCTGACAAACTGGGCCAGAGAGGGCCAGAGGAGCTGCTCCAGCTACAGGAGCATCCAGCAGCCTCTTCTGAAGTGGAGGGATACTGAAGGAGGAAGAAAAAATAGATCTTTCTGGGAAAGGAGGAGAGTTCCTAAGGACATTTCATGAGGCCAGGTAGCTGAAGGGGTAGCCAGCTTAGATCAGTAACTCTGATAAACTGTACACAGTCCTAACAGCATCCTGAAAAACCCCTCTCAGGTCTCTTCCCTCGACTCAGTGGGTCTTCACAAAGAAAGAGAAAAGCCTGAGCATTTCTTGTAGCTTCATTTCAGGGTTTAGCCCAGGCATGACTGCAAAGCAGCTTATTGTTTGTTCAACAGCACAGCAGGAATTTCTTTCTCTCTCCAACAGAAAGAAGGTAGCTAGGATCCAGGAGAGGAGCAGAGATATTCTAAATACATAGGAAAGGGATAAATAAAAAGATCAGGAATTTTGTCTGAAACTAGGAGTTAAAAGGAGCAGATATACTGTCCTCTGTGGATGTGCACTGCTGAAACCACAGCAGCCCAATTTCCAACAGGGTTTTCATAACACTACCACAATACTCAACTATTAATAGAAGCAATTCCTATCTGGACTGATGGGAAAATACCACAACACAGATGATTTCATTGATTCTCACCTTGAGAAAAGGTGTGAAAATTAACCTCATCAGGGTCAAGGAAGAGCAACTTTTCAAGCCTCTCCTTATTTGTCCACTTCCTAAAAGCAAGTCCTTTCCCTTGGTCTCACCTCCTGCACGAGTCTTCTTTTCATCTCACACCAAACCAAACCACGCTCGGCTCTTGCTGGCTCAGAGGGGAGCAGAGGAACTGAGGCAGTTTCTGTATCCCTCAGGATCCTGAGCTCTGAGTCTGTAGGCAGTAAGTAGAAGGATGCTTCATTTGGTTTTCCACCTTTGCAAGAATTTAAAAACCTGCTGAGATCACAATTTGCCATCATTTGACATTGCTCCCACTGTCTTCAGTGAATCCTGGCTCAGGCACCCGGTGAATCAAAGATTCTGTGCCATCTCTCCCCCAAGGCAGGTAGTACTTCCCAGAGCTGTTTCCTCCTCTTTCTCAAGGAATCCCAGCACATCAGCTCCACCTCTCTGCAAGGTTCCTCAAGAAAGTTCTTTTGGATAAAACATTGGCCCCTATAACTGCAAATGAAAGACAAATTCAGCAGATAAATGAGCTCGATATTATTTTATTGTAATTTAAACAATCATTTTTGAAGTGTGTAAGAATATATAGAACCTGTAATCAGAGCCAAGAGATGTCACTGAATAATACATGACATGATATAAATTAAGGAAAGAATGATTATATGTAATAAAAAGAATAAGAAATTTCTTCTTGCAGGAAGGATAGGAACCACATTATTGCTGAGCAGAGAGTGATAAAAATCATCTCCTTATGAATAAAGCAATGGGAAAAGGAAATGCCAGAGAGAATGGAAACGACCAAGGAAGGCTTGGCCAGGACTTAGTAAGCAAAGCCAGGGGCTTATAACTCTTCCCAACAGAGCAGTGCAGTGATGCTCACAAATAATTTATTCCACAACCAATGTATAAACTACTGATGAGTATTTTTTTGTTTTTCAGAGGTTTTTACTTCCTACAACTTCCTGGCTGATAAAAAAACCTGGCATAATGATGAGCTGAGTCGTGTATGGAGAGGGAATTGTGAGCCAGCAGGAGAGCAGCTTCCCTGTGCTGCAGTTCCCCTGTGTGAGGGGTCCTGGCACAGAGCATTAAAGCCTCTCCAGACCCATGTTGTGCTGTTCCACCCACAGATTTACCTCATTCTGAGTCAGCTGAGTGGTTAAAAGTGCATTCATTCCATGGAAATTCAGGCCTCCACCATCTCCTATATTGAGCAGCTATATAATGAAAGAAATTGCCTGTGTCCAACCACCCACAGCAAGGTAATCACAGGATCATCAGCCACCAGGGTGGGATGAGACCTCTAAGAATGTGGCAGCCTGGCAGCACCAGCACTCAGAAGCTTCTAGCTTGTAAGGACAGTATTTATTACTGCCTGGCCCTCAAAAGCTTGTGTCCCCAAAGAAATGGCAGACTATAACTTGTACCCTTTAAACCAGAATTAGTGATGGCTGAATAGAAGTTCCTATAGAGTTGAACAACTTCTCACCCAGCTTCGAGGAAGAAGATGAGAAATATAAAAATGTGCCATGCTGAGGACAGAGCAGTGAATAACTGTGCCTCCTGTCCTGTGGTCTGAACCTCCACTGCCTTGCAGAACGAAAAACAAGGCGGTGCCCATACTCCAGATAAAAATTCTGCCACAAAAGTGAATTGCAGGCTGAGATTTGGTAGATCAAAGAGGTGTTTTCTGCAAAATCTAGTGACTGCCCATAGTGCAAGGGGGCAGAGAATCAGACATTCATCTACTGGGCTTGAGAACTTTTACTGGAAATCACACAAAATTAAGTTCCTGTTTAAAACAAACCATGATGTTTCCAGGGTAGATCTATAGATAAAGATGTGCCTTCAGCTTGAGAATGAGCAAAGTGCAAAAATCACTTTTGCATCAGTTTCATTATCTTCTTAAATCTACTCACCATGATGACCCTCCTATCCCATAATATATCAGCCCTACACAAATATTTCAGCCTAAATACAAAACCCTTCCAATTGCTTTCTTCCTGCAGCCAGCAGGAGAAAATAACCTTATTATGTTGCAGCTTGGGCTGGGAGTGGGAAGCAGAAGGGCTGCAGTGCTGACTGAGGAAGAGCTGGGTCAGCAGCCTGAGCTGGCACCACACAGGGCTCCAGCTCTCCTGCCTGGGTGGAGAGAAGTTCCCCAAATCCCAATACAGCATTTTGCAATAAGCTAAGGGTTTGTTGCCTGGGTTTTTGGTTTTTTGGTTTGTTTTTTTTTTCAGTCCTGTGACTTCTGAAGAGGGAGAAATGCCCCGTTAATCAGGAGAGAAATTATGTTACCACAGCAATTTAGCATGCAGGATTGATTTCTAAATGAAAAAATAGGCAGTCTTAACATCATGTCTAGAGACATTTCATGTACAATACATACTTCTCCATACTTTCTTCATTATAAAAATTAGTTCTTTCAACTTCTCCAGCTACCATCCTGATGGCTGCAAATCCATTTTTCCTCCATTATCTGTTTACAGTGTAGCATGTCTAGCAGACTGTCTCATAATGTTTTTCCAATTAACAAAAAAAAAAAAAAATAGCATTAACACCTGCATCTTGCTTCATAAATTCATCAAGTCTCTAGATTCAGCTGTGATCTTCCTTGGCATCTGTGAGTTTGGGGTCAGTTTTCCAGCTGCTCTCACTTTCTTGGGGCAGCCATTGCAAAACCCTCCCAGCTGGCACTGGTGTAAGGAGCGTAATGGAGAATTTTCAGTGAATGAAACTTCAGAGTTTATAGTTTCTTATTTTGGACAGAATTTATAGTTTGTTAGTTGTTACAGAGTAGTCTAGACAAAAACAATTCTGACTAAAAATAATCATCTTCATTAGAAAATTCAATTCCATTTAGAAAATTCGATTCTATGAAGGTGATGTTGCACATCCAAGAAAATTTCTAGGAAACAAAAAAGCTTTTTTGCCTACTTCAAGTGAGGACTTGCAATCTTAAACCTTACAGTCACAGAGATGCATGAGCTCAGAAAAGTACCTTGCAAATTCTACTTCTTCCTAGGTGACTGAAACTTTCATTTAAAAGATATGAAGAAAGCTTGGAAATTGTCTTTTCTTAGCAGTATTTACAGATCTTTTTAAAACTCTATCTGTTTCTTCATGGTTGGCTTGCAAGTTAGAAACATTGAGAATATCTTGCTGAATAATAATTATTAATGCAAATATTAATTTATTTAAACTGTTTTGAAAGACTCAGTGTCATATCATGCCTAAAGAGACCTATTCATCACTTCTTGAAATTTTGAATCTTTTTAAATACCCATGATCTTGATAACCCTCTGCTGGTTTTCTTCATCTCCACTTCCTAAAAATTTTGGATACGATTCTGTTCATAAAGCCCAGTATATCAAAGAGAGAACAAACCAAGTTTAATAGGTGATTTATCCTCCTAATTTTTATTTTGCATTTACCTGGTCTCTTTCAGCAGAGATCTCAAAATATTTTATAGAGCATATTAGGTGATAGATAAATTACACCTGATAACATGCCAGGAGGTAATACAGTTAGATAAACAGAAATATAGAAAATTTAATTGTGAAAGGTCAAATAAAAACTGATTTTTAAAACCAAGCAGGTCCACTAAAGGGTCCTAACTACGGTTCCTGCAATTTACTCTATGAAATATGTCAAGCCTGATTTGCAGCTGCCTTCATCTTTGTGTAATTATTTAGTGCAGTGCAAGACAAGTGTAAAACAGGAGTAAAATTGGTGCCAAATCAAAGTAGCACAGGTATGAAAGGATGAACAAGGGAGAAGAAAATGCAGAATCCCTAAATTCTTGTCCATCCTGACCAGCTGGTCTCTGGTTCATTAACTCTCTTGTTTACCTACCAGAATAAATAATAAATTTTGTAGTACTCTGTTGACAAAAGGATTGGCTAGTTATCATTTTGCTGATGGATGGCTCTGCAGCAAATTAAATCATTATACGTGTACTCTAGGTGTCATACCACTTTTTCCTTCTGTTTTTTCAGCAATGACATGTAGGTAGAATTCAGATTCAGATTTATTTTTTAGTGTGTTGTATATCAGGTAGCTAAAATCTGGGTCTTAAATTTGACAGAATTCTCTTAAACATAAGTTTATATCACATACATAGATATCTGAACTCTCACATCTTGTTGCATAGGCCTCACTTGAGACTTGTACCATGACAGACAATATTAAATGCAACTTAGCTTGAACAAATTATAGAAAGTGTAAGGTAACATTAAAATACCTCTCACTGAAATACAAAGTTACTAATTTAGCAAACTGCTTCTCATAGCATTATCTCTTCTTGTCACCAGATGTTCCCCACCAACACTTCAGAACACACTCATTCTCAGTAGGGACTAGCAACTTTATATTAAAGCGTTAAGAGGCAGTCACTAGACCCACTATATTTTGGGTCCATCCTACCTAGAAATGAACTAGAAATGTTATATTGGGAAGATATTTTTGTGGCTAATGCATAAGCTACATAATAAAACACTGGTGAGGAGGAGATCTGATGATACTTTTTCTTTTCACTAACCACAAAAACTTTTAGCTCTACTCCAGTTCAGATGTAAATATTTTATTTTGACAGAAAATGCTTATGTTTTGAAGCAGGTTGGCTGGGTTTCACTGTAATGGTACATTCCCCTGCTGTGAGATTTTGGTCCATGCCCACCTTTGGTTGGGATATTTTTCCTGAGCAGTCCCACCTCCCCTCTTACAAAACAGCCTTTCCCCACTACTTGCAACACCTACATTTGGCTCCAGCTGGGGTAAATACTGACAGTAACATTTCCAACAGCCTAAAAAAATTTAGAAAACATATCATTCAGAAACTGTATTTATGCCCATTTTATTGTTTCCCTATGATAATTATTTCTTTAATGTTGATTTTTTTTTTTTACAGGATAAAAGCCCATATTAGGAAAAAAAAATTTAAGTGTTCACTGAGGTCTAACCTTATGTCTCCCAAAAATGAAATCAAAATAGAAAGACAAAATATTCCTTTAAAAATAAAAAAATACCAACAAGAAAAACAAAGCAGGCTTTTTAAATCACAAAACCAGAAAAGACAATGCAAGTCACTTTTAAATTAACAGCAACACTAGCTCATTCTGCTGAATATGATATTAAAAAATCTGTTTTAAAGCATAAATGGTAAGATACCAGGCTAAGTGTTTTTACAGTGATTCTGTGACTAAAGTGCTTTTCGTGGTACTGTCCATGCAAAGACCTCACAGCAATTTTCCAGCACTGATGCGCTAACTCCCCTGACATTGACAAATACACTGCTGTCCTCTTTAGCAGTTATGGGAGCTGAGTCACAGAATATAAAGTCTCTCACAGGAGGCTTTACAAGAAGCCAAAGTTTCCTAGGCGTGTCAGTTCTGCAACTCAACAAGCAGGCAATCTCCTCCACCCTGCAGGTGCCAGGTTCCAAATCCCCAGCTGTACCTTCAGCAATGTGGGTCTCACACACCCTCCCTCCCCCTCTGTGACACGGGCTTTTTCTGCAGCCCCCATCACCTCTGCCTTGTCAACACCTCCAACCTAAATACCCTTATTTTTCCCACTATAAAGTGTGCCTGGACACAATTCTAGAAAGGTCTAGATGAAGGATTTCACGTGCTCTACTTGAAAGCCACCCTCAGCGGCAGACCTGACTAAGACACCCAACTGCTGGGTCCTTACACCTGGTGCTTCTTCCCAAGCTGTTGTGTTTTGCTCCACATGCTCCTTAACATCCAGTTCCCTCCCAAAGCATCTCCATCCCCTCACTCCAATTCCCACTCTAGTTGTCTGGAGAGGGTGTGGGAGGGTAAAGACAGGGAGGAAAAAGAAAGTCTGCAATTCAACAGACCCCGAGATACATTCATGCTGCAGTGAGAAATAGTGTTATCCTCGCTTTCCCCACCTCCCCTCCTCTCCTCCCTCACATCTACTCCCCTGCCTATGATCTGTATTTCTCTCACAAAGGTTTGACAATCCTTTCTCAGGGCAAGAGGAGGAGCCATGTGTGGTGGGAGTGAGTGGGGCAGGAGCTCACAGCCCTCTCTCTCCCCAGCCCCAGGCCAGGGCTGCTCCCCCATGCCCTGCCCAGGGTCCTCCCAGGCAGGGGCTGTGCCTCTACTCCTGTACATCAGAAGCCTTGTGTGTTTGGGAGCACATGGGGAAAATGCAAGCTGAAGAGGAAGCAAGCCCTTCAGCTTGGCTCAAATGCAGTTTTCAATGCTTAACCTTTTTAAATGGCATCGGCACTGCACCACAATTAGTTTTTAATATATCACTGCCTAAAACCATGTATCTTCATTCCAAGTATTATTTGCTGTAGAAAACATCTTATGATGACCTGCCACCACAGCTGAAATACATCCACATCTGAAATACATTCCAGTATTAATTAATTTATTCATTATCATAAAATTTCATAGTCAACTATTTTCATCATGCTGTCAACAGCCTGTGTACACAAGCTGGGGAGTACACACACCTTGTTTGAGGTAACACTGGTTTGCATAAATCACAATTAGGCAATAATCACAGTGAATAATAACTAGAATTCACAGTACAGCACATTCATCTTAGGGAAAATGAGAGTGACCAGGGTGGGAAAAAGACTCCAAGATCAAAGATCTTTTTTGTGCTGATAGAAGAGGCTGGCAGATGAGAAATACAATGAACCCAAAAGGTACAAGCTACAAGCAACTTAATTCCCCATTGGTTCTTGTAAGCAATGTATGATAGGTAAAACCCCATTGGAGACATGTTTGAAGCATATTAGGAAATGGGGAGAGGGACAGCTTCAATTAGGTGAATCTTCCTGGTCCATGCCTTGTTTTCCACAAAGGCAGCTAGAAGTGTTGGAAGTGAGCAGTGGAACAGCCCTTCATACCAGAAAAACATACAGCAAAACAATGTTTCTCATCCCCTTATTGAAAAGAAACTACAGCCAGAGTTCCTCCTCAAGGCTTCCTAGCAGGGCAGTGGGAGCTCCTTTTCTCCTGCTCAGTTTAGCAAAACATGCAGGAAAGGGAGGTGATAATCCCCTGGCGACATTTCACTTAACACTTCTCTGGGAGGCAATAATTCCTGTGTGCTACAGGAACCAGAGTAATGGAAGCAGGCTCTGTCTCAGAGAAGTGTGTTAATGTACTTGCAGCACATAAAGGACATTATTATGAGCTTAATCCAAGTTTTGATGAAAGCACTGTAAAGCTCTTCTAAGGCCTTGGTGACATTAGGCACTTTCACTTAGAGCAGGTGCTTTGGTTTGGCAGCCCTGAACAATGAGAGGCTCCAAACCAAAGAAAACCCAGGCCTGACCCAGGGACCAGATATCCAGATGGATTCCATACACTGAGGTAAGTGAGACACATCCTCCATCCTTTACCTGCAGGGTGAGCACAACAGTTCTGGCTTCAGTAAATAAGCAAATGTAAGCACATAGACACAAACACAAAAGTAATAAAGGGTCACATTGGAGCTTTTCTGTATTAGGGCTGTAGAAGGAATTTCATTTGCTAATTCACAAGAGAAGGCTGGGAGCATAAAGCTGGGGAACTGAGCCCTATCCCTTCCTTTTTTTGACAACTTATGTCCTCCTTAGACATCCCTTGGCTCATCCACCTTGTAGGCACAGGTTCTCTCCATCTTCTTTGTGCACCTAACATCAAGTTTTCGTCCAAGCTGGTTTCTCTTCACCACTACTGAGAGCAGTGCTTACTGCAGCCCACATGCTAACATATCCTTATACATTTTTAAGGGCTGTTGTGAACGAAGACATGTTTCATGAAGAGATGGAGAAACTAAGAGAGAGCAGGAAAATGGGGCTAACCAGGGCTGAAAGTGTTAAAATATCAATACGAAAATGTATCTGTAATTATGGCTTTTGCTGCTTTTAGCTATCATTTCAGAAAGAGCAATAATGATGGACACCACCTTTGTACCTCAACTCCTCAAAGGCAACTTGTCCTCACAACTTTGCCACTGCTGCATGAATAGGAGATGCTCCCTAAGCAGAGAAGGAAGGCAGAGTAGCTCTGCATGGGACTGTGTCCAGTGATTTAGCTGCAGAGCTGCCACTCATTTTGCCATGTTGCTGTAGAGAAGCTAATTAGCCCCACTGAGAGTCAAGCTTTATTAGCCTCAGTGCATGTTTGTTAACCTTGTCTCACCATCAGGGACAACACTTGGCCAGCACAGGACAAGGGTCTGTGCACCAGGCGCCTGCACAGACACGCCGCATGTTGTGGCTCTGTCCCTGGTGCTGTGCTCTGCCCCAGTGTCTCCAGTGCCATGGCCAGGTGGGGAAAGTGGGGGCATGATTCACCCTGCTCCCCATTTCTTTCCCACTACTTCTTCTCCCCCAGGCAAACATTGCAGAGGGCCTGCTCCAGTTGAGCAGAAACAGCACTCTGCCCTCCAGCTGCTGCCCACCACAGGAGTAACCAACCCACTTCTGGTACAGCAGTGCAGCTTCAGCTTTGGACCTAAGCTGATGCTCGTTCTCAGTAAACACTGTCACCAGGCATTTGGCACCTACAGTCCTGCTGCTTCAGCTGCACTTTAGGCCCAAAGTGCCAATGTTACTACAAGCAGGACTGAGGATACCTGGTGATGGACCACACCTTGAGGCACCTTGGCCTGAGCCTGTCTCTCCACACAGGATGTGGGAGGAAGCCACACGTCCATGGCAAGGCACCCAGGGTGCTCAAGCTTGTGGATTGCTCAGGGGCTGCAAGTGCCCAGTTCTGGAGCAAATATGGAAATGTGTGTGTGCATGGAGATTAGGTTAGATGATGACTTTAGGCTCTCATCCTACAAAGGGAGAAAACAAAACAATATTCTTAATCTGAAGAGAAGAAAATAAAGGAAACAATTTGGTTTCCAAATTGTTCCAAATTGGAATGACACAGAATTGCTGGGCCACAGACAGGAATCAAAGCTGCCTCGAGTCCTTGCTTAACTCTTGTATTACAGTCCCAGCCTTCCTGCTCCAAGCATCCTTTTGCTTACTACTGAGAATAGGAACTAAGGTTGTGCATCATCTTTAACAAAAATGCCTCAGTTGATCCAAGGCACTGGGAATGAGTTCCTTAAGCCTTTTGGCTGGACCCCACAAGCTCATTTCAGTTGTGGAGCATTTCTGGAGTGTGTTGCCCTTCTGTACTGAAACAGCTACACAGATCAGGACCTGGGCACAAAATTCTCTCCATGGCACCCTAAGCTCCAGGTCTGCCCATGGCCTGCCTTCTCCAGCCATCCCTGAGCTCCACTGAGCACATCTCTGCAGTGACTCTAGCAGGCACACACTGTCTCTATGGCAATGAGAGACAGGAAGAGCCTGGGAAAGATGCTGCAGAAAGGACTGTCTGGCACCAGGAGGAGACAGCAGAATGTGCAGGAGACCAGAGCAAAACATTCCCTGCAGGCTGAGGAAAGTGATGTGGCCACAGGATGACAATAAAGAACCCAAAGGAAAACAGCAATAAGTGTCAGTTTGCTTCAAGTCAGGTTTTCCTTACCATAAATGTTTTCATTACCTTTTATTTATAATGGATTAAATTTTAACCACACAGTACTGTAAAAAGTGCTTACTGCACACCACCCAGCTCAATCTCCATCAGGCTCCTGAAAACTGTGAAATGTAACCTTTCCAGCTCTCTAGTGCAGAACTGCACTGCATGTGGCACAGGAAGGGTTATTATGAAATAACAAGCGCTGCATAAGAGTACTTTCAGGTGCTCTCTGTATTTGTGTCAGGCTTTTCCCTCTTTGGAAGAACTGCAGTTAAAAGGCATTACATTAGCATAAAAACCATATTTAACTAAAAACATAACTACTATTATAACTGATGATTCAGAACAGGAAAGGAAAGAAAGTAAGACTTCTAATTCACTCTTACCTATTTATTGTTTCCTTTTTAACACTTCATTCAGACAAGAGCAGTGAAATGGCCTTGCCAGGCTCAGTCTCTGTTTATAGCTACCTTTCAGTACTCAGGTACTAGTGCCTTCTTGCCTCATATACAAGAATAAAGGAAGTATGTTGAAAAATGTACATGTTTTAATTTTGTCAGGATTTGATGTGTCACTAGAGAAAAATGCAGCAAAAGTCTATAAGTTTCTGCTTCTGCTATAGACCAAACTACTGATCATGATCAAGACAATATGACAGGGATTATTAGTCACATTAATTGTTGCAATTCATACTCACAAATTTGTTTTAATCCTG
The DNA here is from genome assembly GCF_012460135.2 of Molothrus ater. NCBI lineage: Eukaryota > Metazoa > Chordata > Aves > Passeriformes > Icteridae > Molothrus > Molothrus ater. The sequence continues at coordinate 14,230,775 of NC_050479.2, read as the reverse complement.
CATGTAGCTATTTGCTTTCAAAATCCAATAGAACAGAAAGGTCAATTTTTTACTTAAATCACTAAAAAGAAGTTATCTACAAAAGCTGCTGAATTTCATCTCTGTAATTTCAGGGGACAGATTAAGAAATAGGGCAAATTTTTACTTGCACCAAGTAAATTAAGAAGAAATGCAGCATGTATTTTCAGGCTTATTCACCCGTGCTGTACCCCTACTGCATGCTCTTTCACAGCCACCTATTCTCTACAAGTGGGTAGGAGTGAGGGAGAAAGTGGGAAGAATGAAATATTGGGACAAGAAGTATGTAATCCTGAAGTCACTGGAGAAATCAATACATTGGTAGTATATCCAAGTTCCCTACGTGTGTGTAAACAAAAGACCAGGACATATATATAAATCTGCATACGGTATATGGGACTTCTGAAACAACTCCCTGAGACATAGATTGCTGCCCTACTGCTGTGCTTTTCAAAACTCACATCTTTTCTGAGAGAGAAAATGTCTGCACCTAGCAGATTCTAACTTTGTGTGGGTGTGTAACCGACTTGGTTACCAAAGAAACTAGTTCATGTTCTACACCACTGAAAACTAATATTACTATCAGAATAAATAATTGGAAGGAGAGGAAAGGAGAGGGAAAGGGGAAAAAAATAAAAGAGAGAGAGAGAGAGAATTACTGCACTGCAGATTTGTAACAACCAATTAATGGCCAGGGAGAGAAATGCCATAGCCTCTGTCACAAAATTTTCAGTCTCCCTACACCAACCAAACAAGCCTTTGCTTTCAACGCAAATATTTCAAACCCAAGCCTACACTGCTGTGTTCACGCACCACTGCACTGCCTACACGACGTGTTTTCTGCATAAGTGAAGGAAAGTTGCAGACATCTTGTACTGTTGCCAAGACACTCTGACACTTGCTCAGAGACACTCTGCTGCTGCCGCTGCTGCTCAGGAATCCTCTGACTCCCTGCACTCCAGTGCCGCACCTGGGCACTCCCCGGCTGCCTGCACCTCCTGCCTTGCTTTTCCAGCTGTGGAAGGTGAACAAAACCCCAAAGAGCAGAACCGGACCATTTCTCTGGGGCAGAAATACTCTATTAGTTCATGCTCGCTATGCTGGCAGGGTAACATCCATATGCTTAACGCAGCCTCACGCCAGCACCACCAGGTGCTTTTTTCAGGGATTTTTGGCCGGTTTTCCCAAAGTGCCACACCAGTGCTCTGCCCGTGTCCGGCGGCAGCTCCTGCGCGGTGCCGTGTCCCGGCGGGGCGAGGCGGGAGCGCCCGGCAGCGCTGCCCGACACCGCCGCCCCGCGGCCCCGCCGCCTGCCGGGCTGCTCGGAGCTGCCCGGTGTGCTCGGAATGCCCGGAGCTGCCCACAGTGCCCGGAGTGCCCGGAGTGCCCGGTGTGCCCGCAGCTGCCCGGTGTGCCCGGAGCTGCTCGGAACTGCCCGGTGTGCCCGGAGCTGCTCGGAACTGCCCGGTGTGCCCGGAGCTGCCCGGTGTTCCCGGTGTGCCCGGTGTTCCCGGTGTGCCCGGTGTGCCCGGAGTGCCCGGTGTTCCCCGTGTTCCCGGAGTGCCCGGTGTGCCCGGAGCTGCCCGGTGTGCCCGGAGCTGCTCGGAGCTGCCCGGTGTTCCCGGAGTGCCCGGTGTGCCCGGAGTGCCCGGAGCACCCGGAGTGCCCGGTGTGCCCGGTGTTCCCGGTGTGCCCGGAGTGCCCGGTGTGCCCGGAGTGCCCGGAGCACCCGGAGCTGCCCGGTGTGCCCGGTGTGCCCGGAGCACCCGGAGCCGCCCGCGCCTCCCTTCCCGCGTTCCCCTCTCGTCCCGCGGGGAAGGCGGCAGAGGAGCACTGGGAGCCTACAGCGGGTCTGAGGCGAGGGGAAAAGGGAAACAGAGGAAAGGAGAGCAAGGAAGAGCGGAATATTCGGGATCTGATATGGACGTAGCACACAAGTCACCTTGTGCCCGGTAGAGGCGGGGATGCGGCCCCGTCACACGGCCAGCTTTGGCCGAGCGCTCCCCAGAGCCAGCGAGCCCCTTGTAGGCTCCTTCCAAGAACTGGAGGCAAGGGGACCCCCACAACATCGCAGTCAATGTAAATGGAAGGCGCTGTTATCCTCGTAAGAATTAATCGACTCCTTCTTTTCCCAGGTAATCCTCTGTTTACAGTCTGTGGCTGATGCATCAGCGGGCTGGTGGCATCCCCAAAGAACGCTGAAAGCAGCAGAGACTCAGCAGCAGCAAATGGAAGAAATTACAAAGCTTTACCAAGAGACACTGGAGCTTAGCAATCACCCTCGACCCTGAACAACACCTTACTGAAGGTTTCCCTTTTTCATTACCTTTTTTCTCACATCTCTGAGTTTGATTGTACTAAAGCCTGGCCACTTTTCATATCCTACTCCCTTTTCTCTATCAAGCTGCAGCTACTTTCACCTTTGCCCAGGTCACCTTTTTTCCATGCCACCTGGACCTCTGGCTACAGATTAGTGACCCAGGCATTAGTGTCACTTATCTTGATTTTCTCTTTCACTCAGAGGATCTCCCAGCCCTGACAAGAAGAGAGATAACAAATTTCAGAAGCCAAAGCTGAGTTCACCCTCCTTACTGCAGCTGTTCTCCACTCAAGCCCTTTCCTCCCATACTTTTACCCAGACAAAATTCTGCTTCCTTGCTCTCAAATATGAGTCTTCAGTGAGGGAAGGGCAAAGTTTGATGTGCAAGAGGGTGTACAGCTATGTTACTCCTGAGTCTTTTCTTTAAATCTTCTTTCCTCTCATTCCAGTCACAGCAAGATTCCAGCACCTACAGCAAAAGGCACAGGGTCTGGCCTCCAGGGAACAGACTCATTCCATATGCATCTCTGATTCCTTCCTTAATTGACCCTGGACACCTAAAAAGGAATGGCTTAATCCTAAAAAAAGCTAATGTGTCAGCATGCAAGTAAAATGTATCTTTACACTAAGGCCAAATTAATGTCATTTTGGGACCTGAATTTAGGTCCCAAACTGAACATTTCAGTGCCTGACTCTGCAACATGAATGCTCTTTAATACATATCTGCATATAAATTCTGGAATGGGGCTGGGGCTGGGGGCAGGGGCAGATGTCTCTATAGCAAATGGCTTCCCACCCCCACAGGAGTCCCTGAATGCATTATCATCAGAGGACCCACTGAGAGATCTGAAGACTTAATATACAGGCTTTGACCTCACAAGCTGAGGAGGAAACTTTTCAAGGGAGAATAAAACACTCCCTTTTCTGTGATTGTCACTAGTCTTCTCTGGCAACAGAAGAGACACAGGAACACAAAGAGGGGTGATGTATGGTGATGGTGAAAGACACTTCTCCCTGTTCATTTTCCACTCCTATAAGTAATGTGTTCCTCAAGACCAGGATTCATCCTCTCACTGTTTTATCCTGCCTGCTGGTCCCAGTTCCCCTCTGCACCATTATTCTCCATCAACTGCCTAAGATTTCTGTATCTTCATGCACCTCTCTTCCTCTCCATTTTAGTCAGGACAATTCACCTTCCATCATATCAGAGAAGGATGAATTAAAAGAAAAAGAAAAAGAAACCCAGGAAAACAATCCCCCTGAACTTCGCAGAATTGCCAGGGACCAGAGCAGCCCCTGGCTTCCAAAAAAAGCAATTGCAAAGCCCCAAACTGAGCATGCTAAATACAGTGTGGTTTAAGCAGCCATCTCTTAGGAACCATCTGCTTAGCATGTGCAAATAGTGACTTTGGAGATTATTATGATTTACTGAATTTTGGAAGGATTTTACAGGAACAGCAAGAGAAGGCTCTAAGTATACTGTGACATAAGTATTACAGAATAATGAAACACTGATTTTAGTTTTAGGAATAGAATTCATCTCCCATGAACCAAAATGTAAGCTTGCAGCAGCCTTGAGGGAAAAAAAAATTACTCTTAATGATTTCCTCAAATGTACAGTAAATTTCATTGAAATATAGAACAGTCTTTCCTTGTATGATATTCCCATGCAGTCAAAATAAAGTGTGTGCTCTCAGGTGCAAAGCCAAACTCAATTAGTATTATACACAAACCAGAATATACCCTGAATGCTGATCAGAGGCAGGCTGATGATTCATACTGCCATGGTCTGCACATTCGGATTTGCAAGGAAAGCCAGTGTACAGCTTGATAAGGGGTTTTGATCCAAAAATAGGCACAGATGTGATTTTAAACATTTGCCTTAGAAAATTAGGTTTAGACACTCTGCTTTAATTGTGTGTCATCTAATGCTGATGGGCACTTACCCAGGTAGAACACCAGCTCCTCAATTAAAATGTAAAGCAACATGTAACATTTACAGTAATGTAATTCTATATTCACGAGCAGAAAGAGCTGCTTGGAATGCAGCTTTCATAGAAAGCAAGCCCAAAAACCCTATGAAGATCAAATGTGCATCATACAGTAGCATAATTCCCTGCTTCTCTTTTTATCCCAGAAACATCAGGAACAATTGGAAAATCAAGCCAGACCTATGAAAAGCATGTAAGAGACAAAGGAATCCCATGTTTTCTTATTTTCAATACACATCTGCTTAATTATCTGATGGTTCTGAACTGAAAATGTATGCCTTAAGAACAACTGACCTCTCTCAATGATTGCAGGAATTTCACCTGCTCATAAAAGGTACACCTGTGACTTTCTAATGTGGGTTTCTTCCAGCACTGTACAATCATGATTTGTCATGAGAGACTTTTAGTGCTTAAAAATAAAAACAGTCAGGCTGTTGTCTTACCCTAAATACAGTACTCTGAGAAACCTTCTCCTACTGTCCTGCATCTTCTTTACATGGCAGTGTGGGGTAAGCAAGTAATGGGATATTTTAGGAGCTATTTTATTATGGTTGTGGTACATTTTTAGTGAACATGTGTTAATATAAGGGGTGTAAAAATGGCAAATCCCTTGCATTATGATAATGTAGCTGTTTTGTTTTGTCTGTTGTTTTGCTTCTTAAAGGTCCTAAGAAGCTCCTCTTCTATTTTTCTCCAGATTATAGCCAGTTCCTGTCTTCATCCATGGGTACTTACAGCAATGCAGGGGAAAGATGTTTGTGACAGACAGAAAGGACAGCAGTGCAGAGGTACAGCAGCACAGAGGTACATCCAAACTGCTGACAAACACATCCCTGGTGCATTTTTTTGGTGTTTGTTGAGAGAGCACTGGTGCAGGGCTGTAACAATGCCCATCTGGGATCCATGGTTGTGGGAAGTTGAAAATGGGCTGGTTTAGGAGTAGGTAAAACTCATTTTCCTTTTACAATTCATTCTATTACTTGGCTCATGACAACATTTTAAAACAGTGATAAAACATAACAAGGTGTAATGTTAAGGATGATCTTACAGTAAGGGTTCTGAATAAAACTGCACTGGTTTATCATACTGTTTCCTAAATGCTGTTAAATTGCTGACTATGGTCATTCCACTCCCTGTAAGAGGCACACAACCTTTATCATCCCAGTTTTAAAGATGGGGAAACTGAGGCAGGGAGAGAATAAAAGTGAATTGCCTACAGCAACACAGCACTTGTAGAACCTGATTCCAGCAGCTTTCAGTCCTTGGTCTGTCATCTGTGCTGCATCCTATAAATGATGCAAAACCCCTGTGATATCATCTAAAATCTACTCAATCTGATACCAGTCCATAAACACATTCTGAAAGACTGGAGAAAAATTACAGGGTTTTTTAAAATGTCCTTTACTGAAGGTCCCTTACTTTATAGCCAACAACACTGTCAATATGACTCAATATGCAATCTAGATGCAGGTGGAATAATGTGACAGAGCAGTATGAAGACAATTCTGAGTCAGTGTGCTGTCCCAAAGCTGTACATCTGTAATATATATTTAGATAATTGTTTTTACTAACAGCTTTAGAGACACAGAGCCTAGCCAAAGGCTGTAAAGGGGATGTAAGTCAGAATATAAAGAAGTAAAGCAGGGGAGAAATGGGTTGATCAGGCCTGTCTACACAACTTGGCTGCTCTGCCAGGGACTTCCATCAAACCTACATTTTCTCTTGAAAGAGAGAGTAGATGAGCTAAGAGGGAGCTGTTCACTGTGCTCAGTAATGAGTCTCTCTGCCTCCACAAATCACAGGGTATTTTCTTATACTTCATCAGATGTGGAAGATCCTTTGCCCACATCTTGGAGTCACAGAAAATAATGCTGTCTGGCAGAGTCCTCAAAGATTCCTAATCCATTCTTCTACACCAAAGTGGGATAGCAATACTTACGTCACACCTTTTACATTTATCCAGCTTGCTTTTAAAAGCCACTAGTACTGGAAAGCCTGCACCCTTCTCCACATTACTATTAGAAAAATGTCACCATCAAAAAGCATTTTTAACATCCAACTCAAACATCTCCTGCTTTTATTTAAGCCTATGTAAATATATATAAAAAATATATAAATAAGCATTTACATATGTTCCATAAATACAGTGTATGTGAATATGTTCACATATACATGTGCATTTATGTGTGCATATGTATATATTTATTCCTAAATCTGAAATCAGATGCTAACCTATTTTAATAGCTCCATGTGTTTTCTTCTGCTTTCACTTGCAACCTACTTCTTTTGCCCATTTTTGTATGAAGGCATATAAACAAAAGAGAAACATTCACACTATTCTAGGAGTTGCACTCTGCCAAAAATCCCAGTATCTCCAGACATATTTACTAAACTCCCAGTTAATGTTTTGTTTTATACTAAAACTTGTCTCTTAAAGCAGTGCTTTACCTTTAAAGTAGAGATTTTATACACTTAACTGTGATAGTTAAATGAAAAATACCTGTTTTCTTAAAATAATTTATCCACAAATGAAACTTCTTTTCTATTTTGGTCCCTTGAACCCTGAATATTATAATTCCTTTTCTAGTAGTATTCCAATATCAGAATAATCAGGGTTATTCCAGTAAGAACTTTGAATTGTGCACCCAGGGTAACACATATACAGCAATGCTTCTTCATTGGCTCACAGACATTTTTCCCAAAGGATATGTTGTTTAAGTCTGTCCTCTTCTTCAGACAAATTCATGTTCTTGATAAAACTTGTGCATTTCCTATTCTTTTTAGAAAGCTGCATCATCCAGTTACCTAATACAGCTGCATTCAGTGAACATCAACCAGACCAAGACACCAAGCAGATTTATTGTGTTGTCGTCTGCCTGTTTTGTTTCCTAAAATGTAGTATGAAAGCTGTAAATTGACTCGTCTGCTTATATTAGCTGTAACATTTCAGTACATCAGACTGCATTTCAAAACAAGAACTTAATCCATCTTTCTGCAAGGAAGGATTCTTTTTTATCAGGCCATTATTATTTATGGTGAAGGAAGGACCTTTCCCTAGTTGTGGCAGAAGTGTCAGCAGACACGCTTTTAAAATGAACAGGGGAGAGGCCATGATTAATAGTCTGGTCAATCACAAATATCAGACAGAGGAGTCAAAAACATAGCCAGAGAGACACCCAAAGGTTTCAGCTTAAGAAACAAATCTGGATCTAACAAAATATGGGGGAGCTCAAATAAAAGCAGAGCTGTGGGTTTGTGCAGGCGATACGAATATGCAAGGGAATAGATCCATCCTTCCCCTCTACTTATCTTTCATACAAGCAGAGGGGAAAAAAAAAAAGAAAAAAAAAAAGCAAGAAGAAAAGAGAAAAAAGCACAGGCTCACTGGATCCCTGTCACATTCCAGGGTTTGTTGTTTTTTTTTTTCAATCTATTCATATTAATGGTACAACTGGGGATTTCCAGTTTTTGTATCATCACTGTCAGGAGCAGGCTAATGGAGCATCTCAGAGACAGACCACAGTTCCAGCCACACAGGGCACTTTCCTCCTTTTATTACACTCTGTAGAAGATGTCACACATGCTTTCCGTTAGCAGTCCTCATGAATCAGGAAAGAGCTGCCAGAGAGTGACCATCAGGGCACTTGGGAAAGAATCAGGTGCCAGCTGTCAAAGTATTTCTTGGTGATTTACATCATTTTTGTATATCTCTCTACCCACTTGGAGGAACAGGCCAGAGAGAAGCATTTACATATTTGCATTTTACAGGACAGACTGCAAAGAGATGTTGTCATGCAAGAGCAGGAGGGAAGATTTCTTTCCTGTCAGCAGATGCAAAAAGATATTTCAGTTCCTGCGAATCCTCCCAAGATCTGCATTAGCAACTGCAACGTGTGGAGTGTGCGTGTCCTGTCACGGGTGGCAGCACGTCAGAGCACCAGGGAGAGCAAAGGGCTCCTCCATAGCTCCTCCTCATCTTTGTCCCTCTCTTCCCTTCTGTTTGGTGAACATTAGGGGCTTGCACACACTGAAGAAAAGCTTCCAACGTGACTGATTTTGTCAGGAGCCTGTTTGAGGGAGGTAAGAAATCAGCCATCTTGAATTCCAGCAATGAAATCTGTGGATGCAGACTGCAAAAAGTGTGGCCATTCCTCGGCAGGGTATTGTTCTGGTTTGTACACTGGGTTACGAAGGCAGATGTTCTTGAGACAGCCCCATCCTTCATGACCCAAAGGACTGGTGTAGAGAGGGAATACACAGGCTGTGACATTGCTTTGTTCCTCTACTTAATTTCTTCTTTCTCTGGTTGCACAGTTTAAAAAGTCACCTTAGTTGTGGGGTTCTTAAGCTCTGATTATGCTGTTTGTGCCCATGATGCCCCATTCCTTGGTCCCACCCAAAAGAAGGTGGGACTGAGGAGAGGAAAAGAGGCAAGTTTCATTGATTAAATATAAACTACTAACTGCACTGAGACCAGCTTTCAATTTCCCAAGGTTACTTCTAGAAAGTCCTTTTTAGTAGAAGAAAATTGTCATCCTTCTGGGAGAAATGCAGCACGTAAGAGCAAAAAGAGTGATACTTTTGTATAATATTCCTACTGTGATGGAACCCAGCTGGAAATAAGGAGGATGCCTCCTTCTGCTTCACTCTTCTGATAACTGCAAATGGACAAAAGTTGCAAGTTGAGAGGATCCCTCACCAATCAGCAATGGGAGATTAACTTTATCATTAACCTTGTCTGTGCCCTCACCAATTTAATTGGCATTGGCCCAGGTCCCAGACCCGAGGCCAAGAAATATTGAGCAGAGTTTGGTCTGGTGATGCAATGAGAGCTACTTCTCCTCTCCCCAGCCATCCTGGACTGGCTACATGTTGTCTTGATCCCTTGGCACAAAGCACAGGCTCTTTCCATGTCACCAGCAAGACTTTCAGCCAGTATAAATGAGCACAACATAACCAATGTCAATAAAAAAGGTTTTGCAGCTCTTAAGAGTCTAACCAAAATTATTAAACTCTCCTTGAAATTTTTTCTTCTTAGTTCCCTTTAAAAAAAGTCTTTGTTACCCATCTCACTGTGGGTAACTTCTTTCTCTCCAAGCTCCAGCTGGAACCTGCATTACACTTTGCTCAGTGCCCTGTTGCAAAAAACATTCCCCATTGGCACCACTAAATCCCCTGCACATGCTCCTAAAATATCTTCTGTGGTTCCTCATGCCTAACTAAACAATGCAAAACCCTGATTCTCTGCATACCTCCCACAGCCATCCCAGCTGCTCCTGACACCTTTCCTTTCCCCTAGGCCCTCTTCACTCATCTGAAGTTACTCATCAGGAATGCCCTCCTCCATCACTTCTCTCAGTTTTTTCTTCCATTGGACCAGTTTTGGGGAGTGAGGAGAAAGAAGTTATTTTAAATAAAACCTTATCAACTTCTTCCTCTCACATTAGTTTTGAAACTTCCCATCATAAAAAGCTTTGAGCAGATGCATAAAGATATGCTCATTTCTGGATGTTCAAGTCATCCTAAAGCCCTCTGGCCTGGGCTGTTGTTGACCATGACACCATGGCCTCATGCTAATCCACATGACCGGTTTGGCCTTGAGAGCTTCTGAGCGTGGGTCAAGGCAGTTTTTTTGCAAGGATCTGAGAGGCAACAAATGCTCCCCAGCAGACAAATCTGCTCTTGAGAACAGACTGGAACCCTGTGCAGATGCTGCCTTTGAGTCACATCTTCCCCATCTCCCTTTTATACTCTGTCCCCAAAAGTAGCTACCCTGAGGCGTCTGCTTTGAAAGGACATAATCATATTGTTCCCCCCTCATTATCCCTATTCCCAGCATCTGCACCTCATTGTATGGCCATCTCTTCCCATCATTCTCTCTTAATTTAGTTTGGAAACTCTCTGGAGCAATGAGACATCATTATCTATTTTGTAAAGCGCCATTCAGAGCCGTGGCAGAGTGGCACACATACGTGACAGAAATCCTACCCTTCCTTTTGCTCCAGAAGAGATGCAGAGCAGGGGAAGCTCAGTGCTCACTGTGCAGCACGTGCTGCCAGCTCTCCCCTACAACTCAGGCAAGAGCTCACCAGGCTTTGGTCTTCACAGAGTGCTGTGGGAGGTGTCCAGCTGTTCCCCTCCTGACAACCACAATCCCACAGAATGCATTTGGATGGCAATTTCTGGAGTGCCAGAGCAACGATGCTCAGTAACAAGGTGATTTCACCACCTGCAAAGTCAGGAGTATGCAGGTTTCCCTGCTGGTTTGGGAACATCTACAGGGTGCTTGCAGCATTGTAATGTACTCAGTGCAGCTCCAGCACACACAGCTGAGCTCCAGTAGCATGTCAACATTCCCCCATATGTTCTTCCCCTACAGACAACCCTACAGTCAAAGACAGGACAATTCTTTGAGCCAAAGGGAAGAAGAATTTTGTGGAGTAAAATCCTATGGCTCTCTTTGGAAAGACATAATTTCCACTGTCGCTAACAGTGCAGCCTGATGCTGGTTACAACAGGCAGTTAAACTGACACTGCTCTGGAAAGACAGGGGAACATCCAGCAGAATTGCTGATGCATCAGTTTTTTCTTCTATGCCCCTGCAAAAATGCATATATATTGTTAATGGTTGGGTTCAAATGATTCTTTGAGTCTTCCTGGGGTCACCTATAACTCACCCAAAGTTAATGTGCTGAGAACTGGGTTAGATGTCAGATCCTCAAACTAGTTTTCCTGAGATACCCTGGAGAACTGTGCATTGGCCACTGGATGGTTACTGAAACAATTAATAATCTCCCTTCCTTTTTAATAATGATAAAATATCTTTAATGGAGACCCAAAATACCAGCACAGATGATACTGCCTGCAGCAATGACAAAAGTTCTTTACTTGTTGGTAATGATGTAGAGCACTAGGCACATCCTTATGTTCCCCTGACACACAGAGGTGAGTAAGCCTGTGTTCAGATCCGTGTACAGTCATGGCAGTGAGGGGAAAGTGCTGGACTGGGAGACAAGAGACCTGGGCTCTGAGCCTGACCTAACAGTGAATGGTCACCTAAACTCGGGTCCAGTTCTCTCCTATGTCTGTGCTTCTATGTCCACCTTTGAAATGTTCTTTAAAATATATTCAAATTAGATTTTCTTTCTTAAACTTACATAGGACTGATACAAGCAGTGGGGACCCACCTCTGTGGGAGTGGAGCTGAGCAGGGGCGGGATCGCGTTACAAACCCCAGAATCCCTGCACTGGGCACTGTGGGTGCAGCTGCACAGACTTCACAGGCAGATCACTCCTGGAGGGATTCCTGGTCTTGGGCATGAAACCCAAAAGAACCAGGAGATGCTGGTTCTGACCTTGGCCATGCTCAATCAAACCACTCACTTGCTCGCCACATTACAAGTGAAACATGGAGAGTTTAGCATTCAAGCTGTGTGACCTAGCTCTGAGGAGACAGGAATGATGTCAAGGTTTTGTGCATGAAGCGTCCATGACAAAACATTAGCTTAGGTCAGACACTACTGAAATGTAAAAGGGAGGATGACTGTCAGCCTATCAACAACCAAAACAGGGAGCCAGTGCTGTTTTATGCAGCAATACATGTAACAGCTGTCAAAAGGAAACTTCCTTTTCTCAGATGTGTAAAACCACCGGCCTGGGTATTAAGTGGACTCCCATTACCAACACCTTTGGATTGGGAAGCAGCAGCCTGGGCCAGATCAGCGCTAGGAACCAGCGTGCCCAAATATGCCAACAGCTAGAGCATTTGCGCTCCTTTCTGCTATTTAGATACAATTTGTGTTTAAAATCGAGGCCGTGCCCCCGAATCGCATCCGGTCTGTACCTACACACAGGTGGGCAGCGCGCTCACCCACCCGCCGCCGGGGCTGCGGTTCGCGCTGCGGGGAGCGGCCGCGCTCCCCGGGCACGGCGCGGTGCCGGCAGGTGCGGGGCTCCCCGCGCGGGGCACGGCCGGGGCAGCCCGGGGCGGCTCCGGAGACGATGCCGGGCGGCCGGGGACCGTGAGACGGGCAGGGACAGCCTCGCCGCCGGCACCCGCTTTCCCTAATGGGCATGTGCGGCGCTCGCACATGCCCACTCGGGCCGCGCGGGGCCGGCGGGCTGTGCCGCGCTGCCGGCGCCGCCGCGGTGGCCGTGCGGCGGGACCGCGGGGCGCGCCGTCGGGCATCCCGGGACGAGGCCGGCCCCCGTGGCCGGGGGCAGCGCCCGGACGTTTCTGGCGGCGGGTCCCCGCAACAAAGCCCCCCACGAAACACACCCGACACCCCCTCCGCCGGGCGCGGCCGTTCCGCGGCCCGCCGCCCGCCCGTCGGGGCCGCGGGCAGCCTGCGCTGTCCCGTCGTCCCGGGGGCGGCGGTGCGGGCGGGGCGGGGCGGGGCGGGGCGCGCCGCGGCGTCCCGAGCGCGGCCGGCGGGCGGGCGGGGGCCCCGGCGGGAGGCGCGGCGCTGCGCCCGCCGCCCCGTGCTCGGCGCCGCCCGGCGTGGCCCCGCGCCCCTGGGCGGAGGGCGGCGGCGGCGGGGGCGCCGCGGAGGGCTCTGCGCGCCCGCCCCGCCTCGCCTCGCCTGCCGCGGCCGGGGGATTAGTCAGCAGTCTGCGGGCAGCCCCGCTCCCGCGCAAACTCCGCGGCGGGGGCGGGGAGCGGCGCTTGCCCCTTCCCCTTCCCGCGGCGGGGCGGCGGCGGGGCTGCCCCCCCACACACACCCCCCGGCGGTCCGCGCCGCCGCTCCGCGGCGAGGGGCGGCGGGTTGGGAAGTCAGGCACCGAGGAGCTGGGAAACTCCTCTCGGGCACGGCGGCGTTGCGGGAGGACGAGCGCCCGAGGCGCCCCGCGCACGCACACGGGCGGGCGGGCGCGCACACACACCGCACACACACGCACACGCGCGGCGGCCGCCCCCGGCCCCCCGCAGCCGCGGCCGGCGGGGAGGCGGCGCCCGGCGGGGCTGCCCCATGGTCTTGAGGGGGCCGTGGGGGAGCTGCGGGGGCCCCGGCGCGGCGCTCGCTCTCCTGCGCGCCCTCCGCACTAGGATGTTGCGGCAGGTCTTGCACAGGGGGCTGGGGACGTCCTTCTCCCGGCTCGGCCACTTCGTCGCCAGCCACCCGGTGTTCTTCGCCTCGGCACCCGTGCTCATCTCCATCCTGCTGGGCGCCAGCTTCAGCCGCTACCAGGTGGAAGAGAGCGTGGAGCACCTCCTGGCCCCCACGCACAGCCTGGCCAAGATCGAGAGGAACCTGGTGGACAGCCTCTTCCCGGTGAACCGCTCCAAGCACCGGCTCTACTCCGACCTGCAGACGCCTGGGAGGTACGGCCGGGTGATCATCACCTCCTTCCGCAAGGCCAACATGCTGGACCAGCACCACACCGATCTCATCCTCAAGGTAACCCCGGCGGGTCCCCCGGCCCCGAGCATCGCTACCCCGCCCGGCCCGGCGCTCCGCATCCCGCCCCGCTCCCCGCACCTGCCCGCCGGCACGGACCCAGCCGCGCATGCCGTGCTCTGCCCGCCCGGCACGGGCGCTGCCACCGCAGCTCCCCGGTCACCTCCCTGCAACAGTTGGGACGCCAGCCCGGAGCGCCCGCGCCGCGGGATCCGCGCTCTCCCTCCTTTTTTTTTTTTTTTTCTTTCTACCCCCACCCCCCATCTTTTTCTTTTTTTCCCCGTTTTGCTTTTATTTGCTTTGGGTGAGCGAGAAGGGCAGTCTGGCTTGCTTAAATAATTTTTTCGGTGTCTCTCCACTCGCGTGGCAGTTGTGCTCCCGAGTTAGGGCGTCTCGGGCTTTCATAAACTCAAACTTCAAAAACAGTTAGGTACCAGTCTATCAGGCTGCCGAGAATGGTTTGGGGGGCTGCTGCTGTGTCTGGACTGCACTTCTGCATGGAGAGGGGTACTACAAAACCTTCTTCTCACTGCTCATCAAGGCAAATGACATAACTCAGCAGCTTATTTTTAGTGGGTAGTGTTTTTTTCTCCTCCACTCCCAGCCCACCACCACCGGTTTCATAGATGAAGAGAAAATCCAGCCTAGCTGTAGACTGCAGGCATGGTGCAGCCTGTGCTGCCGGTTCAAGTTAGAGCGGGCAGCATCCTCCCACTTGAGCAGCACCGAGTGTGCAAGTCACAATCTGACAGGACATCTCACTGTGCTATAGATCATAACATGTCAGAAACCTGCTTTTCTTGAACCTGGTACTCTAGTTTATGCCCCAGTAGTTTTGAGCAATCCTGGAAAGAAAAACAGGGATGATAGATGCAAAAAACTTGAGTGTTAAGAGGGTCAAGTTCACTCAAGAAAAAGGAAAGGAACATTTTGAAATAAGCGGAGGTGTGGCTAGCTCAATCCTGCACATTTTTGCTGTTGCCTTGTGGAAGCCCAAAAGATTTCAGCATTGGTTTGGGTTTTTTTCCCTCTGAATGTCAAACTGTCAGCCCATATAAAAGCCAATGTTAATTCTTCTTTATCGCTTCAAGGAGTGTCTCTTCTAAAATGAAAAAACAGATGCAAACACCTATTCTAAGAGACTTCAGGGAGACCTCTCACTTTGCTAAACAATGAAATAACTGTTACAGTGAATTTATTTATATTTCATTTCCACTGTAGGCACATACAGAACTGTGGTACAGAGCCACACAGTATTTTCTGTTTTCTTTTTGACATATTACCCAACAGTAATGAGCAAACATTTAATGAGTGTCGACTCACTAAGTACAGCAATATTACTGGCGAATAAGAAAACTCCAGAGAAATGATTTTCATGCCTTCATTTTCTTGCACTGTGAATTGCAATTGCATCCAGTATATGCACACTTACTCAGTCATAGAATAATAATGATAATGGATTTTTTCTCTGTACTGCTTTCTCTGGAGATGTGTAGTTTTATCAACAGCAGAGTGACACACAAATAAATGATACTCAGAATCTTTCTGCAGGCAAACTTCTGCATAAGATTTATCACGTCAGCAAGAGAGGTATAACTTAGAAAGTTCTGTCAGTATTTAACACAGCCCTATTTTTAATAGACAGAATTCACTAAAAAAATTTTTTTTCTTTTAGTGAGCTAATGAACACCATTGCTATTTGATTGTTTAGACATTGTCAGACGTGTCTGATGCATTATTTCCAACTCTCTACTTATCTAGTTAATTCCAATATGTTTTGTGTAGAATGGATTAAGTTCCTTGTCCTGATTATGCTTCTGTTTGTGGGCAGAGGCAGGCTCAGGCAGCTGCCTGTCCAGCCTTGGGGATGGCCCGTCCCATGGGCCACAGAACAGCAAAACAGGAGGGAGGGCTCCTAGATCCCAAAATTGTTATATCTGTGGTGATGCAGGCCTACATCATCTGATGTTAACAGGGCCACCAAGGGAAGGAGAAAGAAAAAGGTGGCCATCAAGGCTTTCCTGTACACATTTGGTTTCATGAAAGGGAGAAGGGAGCAAAGGCAGCCCCAGCTGCGGTCCAGAGCCAACCAGCTCAAAGGACTGTGCTTGTAAATAAGTGTCCTGGGTGAAACCACAGAGTAAATCCCACTCACATTTCTGAAGCTGCCATGTAAGTACAGGCAGGGCAGAGAACCTACACAGCAGCTTTTGCTTATCTTTCCTTTTCTGGAGGATGACCTCCCCAAGGGAGAGGTTTTGCTTCGGAATAAATGTCAGGTTGGATGCTGGCTCCTCCCACACGGCTGTTGCTGCATCTCCACCCACAAGCAGGAGGATGGGAGACGCAGGAGGATGGTTGCCCCAGGCAGATGCTGGATGCTCTTGCAGCACATCTTGCTGGTTTCCTTACCTGCCATATCCCACTTCATCTGCCAAAGAGGGAGAAGAATGAGCCTTGAGAAGCTACAGCTTCCCTAGTCATGTGCCAAGGAAGGAGATTTTCCCTGATCTAGGCAGAGGAAGAAGTCAGCTTCTGTTACTGTTCCTGAGTAAAAGGATACAAAGTTTTGGGCTCTAAGCGGTGGAAACTCAAACATAGATGGTCCTGTCAAAAGTTCATCAGTCTAACATCCAAGTCAGTTCATTAGTCAATGAAAATACTGTTATGGTGACATCTCTAACACACTCTGGTTACCTTAGTGCAGTTCCTGGTGGGCACATTACCAGACTGACAAGTCACCATTGCCAGTGCTGCACAATCCCTTGCTGCTGGCTGGGAGGGGGATTCTGGGCAGGGCTCAGCCTCAGACCTGGCTCAGCCCAGGGCTCAGGCAGAGCTCCCAGAGCAGGAGCTGCTGGAGGGCTCCCGCTGTCAGTGCACATCTGCCAGCGCCACGCCGGCTGCTCCCAGCACAGCCCCAGGTCCTGCTGGACACACAAGCTGCTCCACACAGGAGCTCTCCTCCTTAGCAGAGAGGTGTGTGGCTCCCTTAGAGAATAGTTTTGCTTTTGAGATGATGCCAAGTACTCTTATATTTCCTATTTTTGTGTAAATCTCTATGCATCGTTCTCATGGCTCCCTGCAAGTGCTTACACCATTCTAGGCCTGCCATCCCAACATTGCATTTCCAGCTGCCATAGTCATTTGCAGAAGGGAGAAATCTAAACATATCCTCAGTCTCTGGTCTTGAATAGGTGTTCCAATAAAAAGCCTTGGTAGACTCTCAGATATGGAAGAGATGCATCCTGAGACTGAGATATCGTGGGAGGACAATAATGAAATTTTACTTGCTGCAGTACCTGCTCTATAGCTGAGCATAGGGAACTGGCATCCTGTGCTGTTGTTGTGCAGGACATTTCTCCCTCAAGATTTGTCTTTTGAGAGAGAGAGGTAGGAGGTAAAAACCCCTAATTGAAGAAAGTGTCCTTTTACCCCTGTATTTCCAAAGAGTGCTTAGAAAAGCAAAAATAATTGGGATACTTGGTGTGGACCATCATGCAGAGGTTCAGATGCTTATATAAAGCCTGTAGAAATTCTCTAAAAAAACCTAGAATCCCACCTAAAAATAGTGTTAGAACAGCCCCCCTATCATTTCATGGTGATATTTTCACTTGCAGCGAGAGACTTGTTAGGTTAAAGTTATACAAACTCATGGGAATACAGACCTAGACAGATTTTTGAACCTCAGAAAATACATTGTAACTTAGAATTTGACACACCGATCCTTCTGATTCTGTTTATTCCTATATGCTTACAGTGAGTTAACTGCACCATACTAAAGACTTTTTTAAAGATTTACCCTTTTTTGCAGAAAAATATTCTCTTTCCATTTCCATTATGGTGTTTATAACAATAACACAGTACTAATATTTTTTTGGCCAAAACTCCGCTAAAGATATCAAGACATAAAGATGAAAAGGGATTGAAATGTAACACGCCTTACTGAAGGGGATTGTATTTGCAGTTTCCTTCTATAAAAATCTGTAGATGACAAGGGTTTTTTTTTCTTAAAGAAACCTTTACTAACTACAGATTTGTAGTGCTTATAGATTGCTTGTCTCCTAAACTGGCCATTATTTGATCTAGGTAACTGACTAAATATGTATTTGTACACACAAATGAAGTAAAGTCAGGTATTTCTGTTTAAGGACACATTTATTTAAGAACTTCAGAACTTCTGATTGCTGCAGAACAAAACAGTTTAGCTCCCAAATCTTGCAGACCTCATCTTGTTGGGGTTTTATTTCCTCTCTCTGCTCCTTAATTATTCTGTTCCTGTTAACGTGTGTGTTGGCACGCTCTGTCTACGGTCCTCACGGATTTCCTCACTTACTTTGTACGTGTGAGGAAATTCGTGGAGGAAACAACCTTGTTTAGAAATAACCACGTTCCCTTGTCTGTGGTATTCCCAATTGCTTTGCTGTACAAACATGGCACACTTTAACCATTATTTCCAAAGTCAGTGGAATTGGGTTGTGATTGAAAGCTGGGTCTGTTGCAATCCTGCATAACAAAAGGTATCCTTTTTTTAGAAACTTTTGGCTACTCCTGAATGCCTGGACACAGGCAGTCAGCTGTGGATCTAGCAATGGATGTAGTAGGTCTCCACCTTCTCAGGGTAGCTCAGGCACTAAAAACACTTCTTGAGAAACAGGCAATAGAGCACACAGTGCATTCTGCTGAAAACAAAATAAAGGATGAAGTCATGTCTTTAGAGCAAGGCTGTAAGATGAGGGGAAGAGTCCTAATACAAGAAAAACAAGGGTGTGAAAGCAGCAGAAGTGCAAGCCTGTTGTCATAGCAGCACAATGCTGCAGGGCTAAAATGTATCTTATGCGAAAACAGATGAGAATTAAGATACGCAGGTAAGATCCAGGCACAGCCAAGGAAGAGGGAAGGTAAATAGCACGTTGCAAGGACAGTGTGGAAGTGTGTGCAGAAACCCCCCTGAGCTCCCAGTGTCAGCAGCAGCAGCTCCTCAGAGTGATTCCTGCAGGCAAGAGAGCTTGGTCTCTCCCGCAGGCACTGGGCAGCGCCTGGAGCAGAAGTCATAAAGTTGCCTGTGCCTGGGAGGACAGTCACATCCCCCTGGTGCCCACCACCCCCTGGCCCTGCTCCAGTAGCACCAGCCAGGACAGGGCCCCTCTGCTCTCCCTCCTGCTTCACTCCATGGTGTGATGCTCCCTACCACCCTGCGAGCCGAGCAGCCGTGCTCGGAATGCCCAGCACCCCGTGTTGCCTTGCCTTCCCTGCCTTGGAAGGTCAGACTTTGCTTCCCCTCTAGCAAGCAGAACACATGGAGGACAGGTGTTTTCAGTAGGTGGCTGGATGTGTTGTGTGTGCTGGGAGCATCCCCCCTCAGGGAGAGCACACAAGAGGGCAGGACAGGCATCCGAGGCCAGGGACATCTGTGTGTCACAGCCACCGGGACCAGGCCACCCCCAGGCAGTGTCACAGGGCTGAGAGAGAGCTGCCAGGCCTCCCCACTGACCACATTTGTACTTCCTAAAAGCTGGGACAAGGCCCTGCCTTTAAATTGGGGTTTACAGCCAGAGAACCCCCTCTTTCTTATTGAAAGACAGAAGGAGGAGCCGAGTTTTAACTGAGACCGTGGGCTGTGAACCTGCAGCTATTAAGGTTTCCCTGCAGCGCAGAAGAGGCTGTTCCTCAGGCTTCTGCTTGGCAAGAGCCCCTGAGAAGCAGTATAAAGATGGAAGGGTGTTCATGGAGACATCTGAAGTGCATGGAGAAAGCCGCCCGTGGTGGAACTGATGCAAGATCAGACAGAGGAGCGAAGTTTTATTCTTTTTTCCCCATCATGAAAAATTGATCTTGTTGCCGCACACCAGGCTGCGCGGAGAGGTTTCTGCTGCCCAGGTGTCCTGTCATCCAGCAGCAGTCAGCCCAAAAAACAGAGTGGCCTTTGGTGGAACAAATTCAGGCAGATTTACAAGGTGTCAGAATTAAGATGGTATTGATTAGAAAAGCTTCTCCACTTCAGATAAGAAAAGAAAAATCATATCTAGCGATTTTCTTTAGCTACCAAGAAGACAGATGGAAATGTAAATGTACGCACATCTGCCGCTCCCATCACTAATAGTTGTCCCTCAGTTGATGACTTGTGGTTTGAACAATTTTTAGATTTTATTTTTCTGAAAATTGTTCAGAGAAAAGATAAATCCTTGTGTTTTTGATAGCTGAAAAAATTAGTTGCAAAAATAAATCCCGTGCATAATTAATATCTTAGCGTCTCTTCAGGAAACCTGATTGTAGGACTGAGAAAAAGAGCCAAACTACTCAGAGCAATCCTTGCTGCTTGCTCTCCAGCTGTGACTTCTAATGTTTATCCCGAGCCATTAGGATCTGTTGGCTTCCTCTGCTGGCTGTGTGCAGGCTCCTCACCCCTTGCTAGGCTGGCATGGTCAGGAGGCCACTGCCCACCTGAACCCCTACCCTGGACCCACGGTCTCGGACTGACAGCAGGGCACAGCCTGGCCAGGGGTCCCTTGTCCTCCCTCTCTGCACCTTCTGATGAAAATGCACTCTTGAAAGTTTAATTCTGCCCCTATCTGCAGAACCCACAGTGGGGATTTTTTGTAAAATAAGCTGGAAGCTGTGCAAGGCTTTTCCCTCTCATAACCTTTTTATGTTTTGACTGAGGCCACCTCTTGACGTGAGTAAAAAAGTACACTGCAAAGGTATGAAATGCCAGAGATTACTGAGATCATAGAAGAACTGGAGAAATTTATAGCTATCCATTAAAGGCATTTTCTCCTCTTCATTTTCCTTGGCACAAGTTACCTGTAAAAATTACTAAAAGAGTAAACCAGCATCTCATAAAAATGAAGTGTATATTTAAAATTATTGTCTTCATCCTGCTTTCTAGTTTTTCAGTCTTGAATCCAAAACAGTAATAAAATTTTAAACAGTAATAGGTAATGAGTTCAGAGCCTTCTCAGTCTTTTCTCTGCAATCATGAGTTTAGAATTTTTTCTTTTTTCTTTTATTTTTTTTTTAATGAAAGCTGTGATTAAAAAAATGGCAATACTTCAGGCTCCAGGACTCAGAAAAAACAGACTTGGTGAAAATGACAGCAAAAATATTCTAAGAGTGGCAACACTGAAAAGCAAAGCTAATATTGGATTTGAACCATCAGATGGAGACTGCAAGACTAAATAAGTCAAATAATAGCAGCAACAACAAAGTAATACGGTTTTGCAAAGATGATGCTCCTGAAAGTTAAACACGTCTGCCTGCCAGATCATTGGCAGTGCAGGAGGACATCCATATATCTAGCTAGTTTTGTCTCATTGGCCATTCATTGACTGTATGTCAAGTACAAAGTATAGTCAAGTCCTTACAATGAGTTATGTCCTCTATAAACACCACATATCACTGCTCAGCAGCAAAACCAAACATATTTTTGAGGTATATATGATAAGCAGGAGGGAGTTGTACACATTCTTGTGATTAGAAATGGTCTCTGTGACTGACCCAGCTTCCAGGAGAGTCAGGATGTGTTTTCATGAGCTGGGCATGGGAGCTTGTTAAAGACTGAATGGTCCCACTGCATTTTGCTGTGGCTGTCACTGTGGAGTTTCCCTGGGAGCAAAGCTGTGCCACCAGCAAGGTGAGATCCAAGTGGGACACCGGTGCTTGGGTCCTCATCCCCTTTGCCCATAGATTTGATTGGGGTAGGAAATTATGTAATATGAGTTTAAAGGATTTCTGGGATCGGACCATTGTGCAGATGAATCAGCAGTTTCTAACCCATCCCTGCTGGGAAGGGATCTGTTTCCTTCACAGGGAGGCTGCAGACTTCTTTGCTACCTGATTAAATTAACAAAATTCTGGTAATACCTTCTCACTTTTGAATTAAAGGATTTTTCGACAAAGCAAAGGGGTACAGGTTTTTCTCACCCCTTCTTGTAGCTTCCTGCATCTTTTGCAGGGACTTAAGAATAAAAACAAGCTTTCCTTTCTGTCCTGACCATACATCTCCAAGTACAACCCTTTTGCCTTCAGGCTCAGCTTTGATGGCACTGCTGAAAGTTGTTTCAAGCTCTGAACAGTGGAGAGCTGGCTCATAGAGCCCAGTGTGGGGCTTGGCCATCCCAGGGCACCCAAACTGACCCTACTGAGGGGCTCTGGTTCCCAGCACCTGTCTTTCTGTGCTGGTGGCAGAGATAGGAGGACCAGCAAAAATAAAACAGTTTGAAGAACTTCCAGCCATGGCTCTCTGAGGCCCTGGTGCAAATGGCATAGCCCAGGATAAGTGGAAGGATTTTTGCTTCCTGGCATCCCCTCCTGGGCCCATGGACAGAACCAGCTGGTAGGGAAGTGCAATTTCACCACCTCTCATCTGTCAGCTGTGCCACAGGCTTAAACATGGCATGGTGGGGAGGTGTGAGACCAGTACAGCCCTCACCTGGAGATATTTGCTGGAAGGGATTCTCCGTGTTGAAGCCATCATTCCTCTCTGTCTAAAATAAACAACCAAGTGAGCATGGGACTTAAAGTAAGCAAAGACCAAGACCAAGATGTTACCAAATGCAAATGACTAAAGACTAAAGGAAAACACAGTTCTAGAAATCTCTAAGGCGGTGCAGGACACATAAATACCATTTTCGGAAGGGAGAGGGCAAGTCCAAGGAATGGTCACTGTTTAAACCATGGCAGAAGGAAGAAGTGGATGTTATTTTTTCATGTCTGAACACTCAGTGTGCCACGGTGGTGAGGGAGCTTAGGTGGTGCTGTGCAGTTCTCATGCTGCAGTGCTCTGGCATCTCAGCAGTGAGCTGCTTTTTGGTTCCTTGCACTGTTAGCTAGCTGAAAAAGCTGGGAGTGATGAGCAAGCAGTGCATCCTTCAGGAAGAACCATTCATTCAGATTTTGTTATTGCTTTAAATTTCCCTTTCTCCTAATAGGATCAGTAAGGATAACAACAGCTGGATAAATGAGGATCTGGTAGTCAGTCATTTGTCCCCGGACTAGGTGCCAGTTTTATTCCAAGTTAAATAGTTACTTGCTATTAGAAACCTCTGCTCTGAGGAGTGCAATATGCATTATGCATTAGCAATTGCTAATGTTGTCCCCATCACACAACAGCCCTTACCATCAGACTGAAGTTTCCTGGGGGACCTCCTGGTGTACCATAGGTAAGCCAAATTGCAGACTGTGCAAGACTGTGCAATCACAGGATGTGCCCTTGTAAGCTCTTGGAGCTTCTGTTTTCCATGGAAGCCATTCACCCAGGGTTATGACTGAATTCCCAGCATGGCAGCAGAAAGGAGAGTGCCATGGGACTGCAGCTCTCATCAGGGAGGAGGCAGCATCCTGTGGCTCACAGGCTGCCACAGGCAAGCAAAGGGAGAAAGGAGAGAGTCTGCAGCCATGCTGCAGCACACCCTGCCCTGCACTGAGGCAGCAGAGGGCTTTCCTAGCATCAGGTCTGAAAAAAGTGCAGATAAAGTGTTGTGTTTGTCTTGAGAAGGAAAGTCTGGGTCAGAATTCTCAGTGCTGAATCCTTGGGCATGCTGGTGCAGTTCTCAGCATCCTTTGTTGGGATGGAGGGAATGGCAAGCTTTCCTCTTCTTTGGCTGTTTGCCGCCAATTTGAGACCAAACATTGTGGCCATTGGCAAAGCTCAGAATATATCTCATAGCTGCTCTAAACTGTACAAGCTTGCAGCCAGCTCTGGGGGCTGCTCAGCTGCCAGGATGTGCCAGGACACAGAGCTGTCTGCCTGCTTCCCTGTCTTCCCCAAAGCCCCATTGCTGAGAGGTGGGATGGGCAGGTCATCCCCACGCAGCGCCCACTCCAGCCCAGCCGGTCTCGGAAGCACCAGGCCACTGCTGCAGAACAAGCTCCTCAGCCTGGAATGATCATTTCCAGGAGGAAAGGAGGATTTTAGGTGTGACATTTGGCTTCTAGCATTTCACTAAAGATGAAGTAATAGATGAGGTTATTTTATAACCTAAATATTAGAAGAAAGTGCTTCAGATGTGGGAGGAAGCAAAAGCTGCAGTGAGGCAGGGTGGGTAAATAGCAACACGCACTGTTTGATAAAAGTTGCATGTCAGTTTAGTTTCTTCTGCTTTGTGTCACTCCATAGATCCTCTCTGAAGGAGTTGTATTGTGAATCTAATAAAGGCAGGAAATTCCTTCTATTCCTCCTGGTTTCCCTCAGCTGCGATTCTTTATGTGATGTCTTGTTTTATAGCTGTTATCAATGAAAACCATTAAGTAGCTCCCACTGCAAAAAAATTAAAATCAGATATCTGTCTTTGATCTGGTAAATCAGGGCATTTTCCTCAAACTGTAGTCATGTACAATAGAATTTGTACCCCAAAACAGCGGAACTTTGCAACTCCAAACTGAAAAGATGAGAAGTATTCCACATAGAGGTTAATTTCTTTCTCATGTTCCTGCAAATATTTTATTTTTTTTGTTTTAGAAGAAAGTTGTGCAAAAGACCCTAATCTGTTGCACAGACAGTTACATTTTTTCTCCCACCACGATGGAAAATTTTGCTTCTCACCATGGCCAGGTGAGAAGCAAAATATCATGTTCTCACAGTACTGTGAAAAGATTTGTTAGTTCAGTTCATTTCTCAAACTTATCTTCCTAATGTCAGTATTGAACTGTAATTTTTGTCAAAAAAATTAAAACTACTCAAAGGTGGAAAAATACACCCCCAAGCTGCTAGAGAAACACGATGAGAATATAGGAATGTTGTAATCTTTGTCTATATGATGTTATATTATTCTGTGGAGTGGAGGCAACATAATGAAATTTATACCCATCACAGAATGTGCAATGGAATCACAAAACAATCAGATTGATAGTAGCATATAAATTAGGAGGGGGAAGGGTGGCTGGGTGTGGTGCTGCAAATAAGTCTCAGATACCACACAAAAGTCACTATGACTCTTTAGTTTCATCAGATACAGGAGGTTAGCCAGGATTATTAGACATTTTTTTCTTTGCCCCCAGAAGAGTGTATAAACTCTACTGCGCTCCTGTACACTATCTTCTATTTATTAAACAGTGTTTATCATCAGAGTGATACACATTAGCAAACTCAATATTTTATTTTTGAAAAACATTGTAACCCTAGCCTATTAGAGCTTTTCTTTTGCCATATTTTAAATTTCTTGTTTCTTCTATGTTGACTAAAATGGATTTAGAAAAGGTTGCAATAGTTTTCTGTATTTTTGAAGAGATGGTATTTTTTTTTCTGCCTTTCTGATGCTCAAAAATAAGTAAATATTTTTGGGGTCAGAGCTCAGCCATGGCAAATTTCAGAAGGATGAGAAACAAAAAGGAAGGTGCACTAAGAGCTGCTAGACCTAAATAACCTACAAACCCTAAAGTTAGGGCACCCTCACTAATTAATAGAACCTCTCAGAGAGAGCAAGAGAAAACCAGTGTCTGTCTCTGCCATTGCTTCCTGCACTCAGACTACTGAGGATTTGATGGGGGAAAGAGGGAGGAGAAAAGAGGGCAAAGTAGTTATTGCCAGATCTCTTTTCCCTGCTGTGCCAGCAGTCTCTATAGGTTGGACATGCAGCTGTGGCCTGCGCTGGTCCCCTGCGCTGCCAGGCTGCCAGTGCATCCTGCACAGGTGGCACACCTGGTCACGGTGCTCTTCTGCCTTCTGTACTTCAGGTTGATCTCTTGAGAGAGTAATTGGGCAATCCTGAGCACAACAGTGTCCCTGGACGTGGCTGGGCTTTAGCTGGACCTGTTGAGTTGCTGCACGTGGCACATACGGACATCACATTATGCCAGAGTTACCAGCAAAGGACACAGGGGAATAATACTGCTGATTTGATGCATGTTTCCTTTTCTTTTCTTTTTTTTTGCAATGAGTGTGCTATTAATACTGCAGTCACCAGAACTTTGTTGTTGTTGTTGCTTAGATCAATAGCAAAGGGACGGCGGTGAGGAGCTGCTGTGGCTCTGGCTGCTGCTGCACAAGATGAACTGGTGAATAACGTGTGTGATTTCTCTTTCCCTTGTAGTTGCACTCTGCAGTGACCAGGATCCAAGTTCAAAGACCTGGTTTCAATTACACGTTTGCCCATATATGTATCCTGAACAATGACAAGACATGCATAGTGGACGACATAGTGCATGTACTGGAGGAATTAAAGGCTGCTCGTTCTTCTAATCGAACTAATTTTGCAATCACTTACCCGATTACTCACTTAAAGGATGGCAGGGAAGTGTACAATGGGCATCAGCTCGGTGGGGTTACTGTGCACAGCAAGGACCAGGTGAAGTCTGCAGAAGCCATTCAGCTCACCTACTACTTGCAGGCAATCAACTCCTTGAATGACATGGTGGCAGAGAAATGGGAATCCATTTTTTGTGACACTGTTGAACTTTTCCAGAAATCCAACAGGAAAATCAAAATGTATCCTTTCACTTCCTCTTCGCTGAAGGAGGATTTCCAGAAGACGAGCAGGGTGTCAGAACGCTACCTGATCACGAGCTTGGTCCTTGTGGTCACCTTGGCCATTCTCTGCTGCTCCATGCAGGATTGTGTCCGCA
This sequence comes from Molothrus ater, assembly GCF_012460135.2. Taxonomy (NCBI): domain Eukaryota; kingdom Metazoa; phylum Chordata; class Aves; order Passeriformes; family Icteridae; genus Molothrus; species Molothrus ater. Next base: position 14,204,487 of record NC_050479.2, on the reverse strand, counting down.
GCAAACCCTGGCTTGGCCTGCTGGGATTGCTGACAGTGACCCTTGCCACCCTGACTGCTGCTGGGATCATCAATCTCACTGGTGGGAAATACAATTCCACCTTCCTGGGAATCCCCTTCGTCATGTTAGGTAACTATCTCCTCTCTCTCTTTTGTGTGTTTGTGCCTCCCTGATTCATTTCCCAGCAAGCAGACAAGCATCACTGCATGGCTCCTGTTGTCTCATTCCTGCAGCACTACCCCATGCCAAATCCACACTGCCTCTTTTCCTAAACTGTTTTTATGGTGCCTGGACATTAAAATCATGCCTGGGGCTCTAGTATGGCATAGCAAAAGGCTGTGGGATGTGGAGCCTGTGCAGTAGCAAGGAACAAGGATGTGCAAATGCCGTGCCTTTTGCAGAGAGGGAGCCCAGCTGCTGCTTCTCTGTGGATGTTTGATTCTGGTTTTGGAGGGAGACCTTTGCAGTGGTCCCCATGCAACACCGACAGCATCAGCTGTGCTGGCAAATCAAAGAGCTGCCCATGTTGGACATTTGGGGAGTGCTGGCTCCTTTGGAGACCAGAGTGATGCTGTCCTGGCTTGGCAGGTGTCTCCCTGTGGGATCGGAGCAGTGGTTGGTTCTGGGTTGCAGTTCTCCAGAAGTCCTTGTGTTGGATGAGCAAGTGTAGGGAGAGTTTCACAGTCCTGGGGTGAGAACTGGGACAGGTACCCCTGGTCAGGGATGGACCTGCAAGCTCAGCACCAGCACATCCCATGGCAGAGGGTTATGGAGGGAAGGGGCACTGGTTGTTCCCTTGCTCCTGTGCCAGCAGAGACATCTTTATCTCCCTGGGTTTTGTACCACCTTCACTCACTGTGGAGTATGGAGTGGTTCCAGTTTGTTTTGTTTTGTTTTCGTCAAGGGTAGGAAAGGGGAGGACAGAAGTCTGGTCACAGACTTCTCCCAGACCAAAGTCAGAGCCCTCTCCTGCTGGCACCAGGGCATTTGTGGGAATTCTGCATATTGTACCCAAAGGGGCAGGAGGACTTCACGGGAGACAAAACGAGAGCTCTGGAGAGTTCACAGCCTCTTTGTTTGTTTTTGGTTCATAACCAGTGTGAAAAGCTTTGTGCACTGTAGGTGTTTAATATGTCCTTGTTCACGCCATTATTCATTTGTGGAGAATAATACATGCATTGATTTGATCACAGCTTCCTCAGCTGAAAATCAGTGTTCAGTAATCCTTCAGGTTTCAAGTGTAAGAGTGTCTCCACTGACTTAGTCACATCATGTAGTGATATGACACGTTGTGAGCACAGCTATTTTTATATCCAGCACCGGGTTCCTGTGCTGTGCTGGTACTGTAGTGCTGCTGCACTGTGGTATTGTTGCACTTTAATTAAAGAGTATGCCTCAGTGCATCACACTACCAGTTAACATACAGAATATATTCAGTGACAAACAGAATCCAGCTACATTACATCGGCTGTCATTTTCAGATGACATCCATGAAAATTAAACTACATTGTAATCTAGAGGAAATGCAGCACCAGAAAGTCAGAGTCAAAAGAAGGGTATCTTTCTGACCTGAGTCTCTGGTTTCTTTGGTAGGGTTTTATGCCTGTTCATGTATTATAAAATTCAATTCCTCAAACTAAGCAGTGTATATTAAGTGTAACTTTAGATAGGAGGGGATTTTCTGATGTGTTACAAGAGTAGCAGAAAAGCAGTCTAAAGTCCAGACATTTGAAGTGAAAGTACATGGGAAAACTGACTCAAAAATATGAAATATTAGCTTTGTTTAGGGATCAAATATCTGCTCACTCGGACAACCTTTCAGATCTTTAATTTACTAGTAGTGACAATGCTGAGACTTGAAATCCTCAAAGACTTACAGATAACTATGAAAAGTTTCACGACTATTTTAGTGCTCCTTTAAGTGCCAAGCTGTATAGTCAATTCTGCTTTTCTTTTAGGTTTTTTTTTTCTTTTTCTTGATTTTTTTTTTTGCTCTTGCTTGGTTGAAGTATTCCACTCTTAAAAGGGCAGCTCAGCTCCCACTGTGAACAAGTCAAGATAGAGCAGCCAAGTCCGTGTAAATCTTGCCCGCTTCCCCAGCTGCATAAAATCTCCCAAGGGATGGGAATATCAACAGGTGAACAGAAGGCACTGACAGCATTTTGGAGTTTTTAATGGGAACTGTTTTAAGCTGGCAGATAGCTAGAAAGGCAGGTTGGCCTTTTTTTTTCTTCTTTCTGAAGTACAAAGGCAAGATTCATGCGTTTGGAGATGTATTTCATACCTAGATGTTGTTTTGCCTATAAAGGATGTTTTAAGTCAAGGCAACTGAAGGCTACAGACACCAAGAGCCTCCATTACAGCCTGCTGAACTGCTTCACTTAATTCCAGTGACCGTCAGATTAGATCATAGATTAACTGACCTTTAGAAAGCTAAAGGATTTCTGGCTAACGACGTAGCCCTGTATCTATTACTCATAATCTCATGGCTAAAAGCAGAAATGAGATAGAAAAAATGATTACACCGGACACATTTCAGGCACAGCCCCTTTACTGGTATACATCATTAATGAAGTTTCCCTGGTTTATAGCAGCTGAGGATTTTTAACTTTTCATCAGCGTTGCGGAGGCGGGGGGACACTCTCCAGACATCATTTGACACAGGATGAGATTACATCTTTCATAACAAATAGTTTTCATCATGCACTCTGTCTCCTCCTTGGACTACTTCCTCCTCTGTTTCACTGCACAACCACTACAGCATTTGCATCATGTCTAACCTGAGTTCCCCTTTTGTGACTTAGCTGTCCTCCTTACTTATCCATTGCATCTGGAAAATAATTTATTTTCTTTTTCTTTGCATATTTGGTACCACTCTCACTTGCCCAGTCTTCTTCCTTTTCATCCCAGCTTTCCTCAGACTCACACAGACTGTGTTTACCAGACTTCCAGCAATCTTCTTACTTTTGACCATTCCACGTCTTTGATGGAGTGTGGTTCCTAAATCCAGGCACAGGATTCAGACTGAGGCTTTCAGCAGCACGTAGAGTAGGAGGAGGATTTTTCACATCTTGCATATGGCACTGCTGTTCATACATCGCCATATGTCATTCATTTTTTTCTCAGCAGCACGAAATGGTTGGCATTTGGTTGGTGGTACATGGTAATTCACAGATCCTTCATGTCGTTTTCTACCCTATTTTCACAGCCATTTATTCCAAACAACATGTAGAAGTTTGCCCCTGTCCTTGCTGAATTATAGCTTGTTTATTTCACACCATTTCTCCTCAATAAGTTTATCTGGAGACCATCACTGTCTCCAAGATGTATTAGCTGGTCAGCAATGTTTTGCAATTATCAACCTTTTCATATTTTCAAGAATTACTTTCTGAATAGGTTGTCCAGTCACAAGCCCAGTCTAAAAATATAGGCAGTATGTCTGGAAAATAGTCTGATCAAAGTGCTTTGTAATACTTCTTCCATTCGTCCTGTTTTCTTTGACATCCCTTATTCATCAGCCATTTCCAAGAACAAACAAGCTACAGTGAAGGGTACCAGCTTCTGTAGATGTTGAATCCTCAGCTTTTGCATCAACAGGGAATTTAAAAAGTTACTAAATTACCATTACTTACCAAATTACAGTCTTAAGCTCAGGCTGTGTAAGTGTAGGCAGGAATATCTTTTGCCTACTCCACCTGTTAAATATGACATGCCAGTTTAAACACTTCATACTTTGGTTTTAATCTTGGTAGTTTATTCTAATTTATTTTACTTTTGATTAAGGCAGATTACTGTAACCCATCTTACAAAAGATGACTCTACATAGTCTGAGTATGTCATTACTGTGACAATTTTGTGGTGAGGCAGGTTTCTTTTCTGCTGTCCCTGATTTCTAACTCAATGGCAAAAACTGAAGCTTGGAGAAATGTTGCCAGAGTCCCCCTTCCCCAGCAGGTACTAAATAGTGAAGGTTCCCTTTGGTGCCTGGAGTTCCAGCTGTGAGAGGCCATGGCTGGGGCTGGCCTGAACCCCACTGATGGCTGGGGTGAAGCAGCAGAGTCCAGGCTGGCTGCAGCCACTCTTTTCCTGGGATATCTTGTCAAGTCAAACTGGGAACTGCTCTTCTCCAGTTATAGGTTAACACAGGTACTTCCAACCTGAAAGTGAAGCCTAAACCCTGGGAAAATTAGCAGGCTCCCACCATTTGTCTGGACATAGTATGAATTAGCTTATGTCTCTGTGGTTTTTTCAAATTGCCATCTACATCTATCAGTGTGCAAACAAGTAATTTAAGGACAAGTTTGCTGATATGTCTAGATCTTGTGAATACTTTGCTGAATTAGGGATGTTCATTTTTGACCACAAGAACCAAAAAAAATTAATTCTACAACTAGGTTGGGTTTAAAATAGCTGATTTATAATGTCAGCTGAAAAACAGAATTAAAATTCTGATTTCCTATTGCCTTCTTCATTAAAAACTACAGATGTTTGGTCTGGCACAGATGCTAATATATCCATCATAAGTTTCCCTTACACATTAAATGCTGTTTAAAAACTGCCAAACCTTTAAAAATAATGTTTTCCTCAAAAAATCACAGTGTTACCAAACAAATCATTGGACAACAACCAGCGCTGTCTGAACAAGTTTTTGGCATGACTTTTTTTCCCTTCCCAGAGGCAGAGTGGAAACCTAGGCACTCAAAAGAAAATTGCAACATAGCCCTTTGCACTGCAAACTAGCAATGTGTTTGCTGTTCCTTCAGAAATGGATACAGCTTACTCGGGGAGAAGTGGCTCTCTTCAGCTGCCAAGTTCGTGAAAAGCATCGGCTCTGTGAAACCGCGCTGGAACGCCGGGCGCTGCCAGATATGGGCAGGGACTCAGGGCCAGCTCCCTGAGCTTATATTTAGCCTCCAATGCTGGCAGGGGAAAAACAGGTAGAAGTTATGAGAGTGGCTTCAGCTTGTAGCACACTGTAAAAGGAAATGATAGGCAGCCGTGTGTGAAACTCAGCAAAAACGGGCAAATGAAAACCCCTTCTTACAACGCCCATCGCATCCCGCCCTGCAGCATGCCCCTTCTGGGCTGAGAGAAAGGAAAAGCAGTCAGCAGAGAGAGACAGGGAGGGATGAGTGGGAAGGAGCAAGTGGACATGTCAGGCAGGACCCAGGCAGGGTTCTCCTGAGGTTCAGTCTCAAGTGGAGGAAAGTCAGGGGGAGAAGGAGACACCCTTACAGGGCTGCAGAGCAGGCCCAGGAGCAGGCGAGGTATGGAGCACTTTGGAAGGTACCTGGAGGAACCAGGGCTCATAGTGGCACCTTACAGATGCAGAGAAGTTCCAGTCACTTCATAGAAACACAAATTTGTTGGGGGCACACCTTGCATGTGGCTTGACTGGGGGAGAGCTGTGCTGATGGAGAAGTGAGCTCAGATACCTGTGCGGGGGCTTTACAAATGCAAAAAGTTGGAACACCATAGATGGAATCTGAGGTCAGAGACAGTTGGGAAAGAAGATTGGAAGGAAAAAGGCAACGGAAGAAGAGGAGAGGTCAATCTGTTTGATGATAGAAGTGAAAAGCACAGGAGGGCAAGTGAGAGCACTGCTGAAGGTTAGACACCATGAAGGCAGCAGGCAACTAAACCCAGCAGGGCAGCTGGCAAGCAGCACAAAAACCTGAGGGTGTTCAGGCCAGCACACAGCAGTACATGGGGCTCACTGGTGCGGTGCCTCAGTGCCAGTAAGGCTCCTGGCCTGGCTGCTGCTTAGTTCTCTGGAAGAACATGCTGGTAGGGAGTTGCAACAAATGCCAAATTCATACACCCCAAAAGCATCCATTATCCTCCCTATCAAGCGTCCAAGTGTTTGCTATTTTCAATAAAACTGAAGAGTCAACATTGGTTACATATAGAGAGTTTCAAAGACAGTGAAGCAGCCCCTCCACAGGTCTCCCCAGTGCCCCTCAGTCCACACACAGAAGTAACACACACCCCCAGATGTTTGACTTTGTACAGTGTTTTTCCACCAATTTTCCTGCGGCCGGTTAATAAAAATGTGAAGCTTACTGAGTCTGTTTTTGTATTCCCCAGCTAAGCTTTCTCATTCTACCTGTCCAGCTGTCCCTCTGCTGTCCTTTCATGCTGTGAAGAAGCATGTCCTCCTTCAGCTGGCTCAGCTGGCTGCCCCCGTGTCTATTTCTCCCATGTCATCCATCTCTTTAGCAGTAGCTGGCAGCCTCCTCCAGCAGGTCTCACCCATCTTCCTGCTCCAGGCCATGGCATCTCCTTCCTTATGCCTGCGTAACTCTCAGCATCTTTTGGTCTCCTTAAGCTTCCTTCATCTTTTCTGCTGTTTTTCACATTCCTGTGAGTGTGTCCCCTCTGCCATTTTGGTTGGGTTTTCTTTAAATTTCTCCTGTCTCATCCTCCTCCCCTCTCCTCAGCCACAGCTGGGCCCATTGCTCCCACCATTCTCCCTATATTCTTCACAACTTCCTTGGCACTCACATAGGTCCCCACTGTGCTCTGCAGTTGTATCTCAGCTGCTTGTGGTTTCCACCATTCATCCTTTCCTTTTTTCATGCTGCCAAAGCACTCCAAGAGTGCCCTGGAAGTACACTTGGTTTTTTGTCACTCCATCTGCTCAGCTTTCCCAGTTCAACCCTGCACAGCTCAGTTACAGTCCTAAAGCATTTTGTGGTTTGTTCCTTTCATCCTTCTTCTAAGAAATGAATAAAATTATCTGGTTTTATCTACCCTGAACAGACAGAATCCCAGGCATGTCACTTTCCTCATCATGCTTTTTTCTTCTCCCTTTTCTGTTCTCAGTCCCTCAGTCTTTTATTGTGGATTCTTACATTTTATGACATCTCTAAGCAGCCATGCATCTTTTGCAGTCCTTCAAGCATTTCTGTTCCTCATGTGGAAGAGGGAGTAAGAGCAGAAGTAGAGTCCCAGCTCACCCCTCCTCACTCAATGTACCAATTAGTCTCCTCACCAAAGTCGGCATTTTCCACCCAAGGTGGAGCTGATTAATCACCTCCTTTACCTGCTGGTCTTCCCCACTCCAGCTCTCCTCCTGAAGGATGATGTCTCCAGCCCCTTAAGGAACCCAAATGCAGAAACCACTATTGCATGGGAAAGAAATAGACTTGAAAAACAAGTGGTGCAGACTGTTTTAGGCCCCAGCCCTTTCCTGAGCAGTTGGAAAGCAGCAGGTAGAGCTTGCAGCTGGCACACAGGACAGACACACAGCCAACATGGTGTCCAGGTTCCCCCTTCACCAGCACAAAGCCCAGTGAAATCCCTGCACACGGTTGTGCTTCTTGGCTTCGGAACCCTGCTGATGACTCAGATAATTTACAATGTTTTTTGGAAGAGAGGAGCCGTATCCATAGGAAGTCAGTCCAGAGAACATCTTAATGTTGAAACCAAGTGCTGTACAGCCATTTCCTCTTCACTTTTGGTGTTCCAATATACACTTGTGAAAAGTGTATTACAGGTGATGCAGTGTTTCAATCAGCATTCATTTATGCAAAGAGTAACAGAAAATTGTTACACTTTCACTGTCTGCATTCCTGTAACTGCACGGAACTCAGTGCATGCAAGGGCTCAGTGGAGGGCCTTGTGAGAAGTGTCCCAAACAGTCACAGGAGCCAAGAGTTTGGCACTGACATCCTGATTGTCTTCAAGTAGCGACGTCCCTCAAGAGAAACTTTCACATGTATGAGAATTTACTGGAAGTTCAGAGGCTAAAGAAAGGAATCTTGTCTCTATAGTTACATGTAGAATGTGTGTATGTGTGTGTGTGTGTGTGTGTGTGTGTGTATATATTTGTTTGTGGTACACTTTATGTACTGGGCCTGGGTGGTCAATGAGGACTTGGGGAACATCAGCAGGAACTGATGTGACTTCATTTTAGGTCTGGCTGCAGGAGAGATGGTGCACGTTGTGAGCTTCAAATAAATGACATTCCCCAGATAGACAGTAGCCTAGAGGTATGCAGAGAGGGGACCAGTCATTTTCAGGTCATGAAACCTCTGGCAGAGAATCCAGTGGTGAATTAACTAAATTGGAATAAGTCTGGATGCTTTGTGAAAAGCCCAAGCTAATTCCAAACTTGTAATTTTTTTTTTAATCAGTAAAAATAGTAGGTTGGGTGTGCTTTAACTGAATTTTTGCAACTTTCTGAACATTGTGTTTCACATATGGTTGACCTATATATTATGAGTAAGAGTAGTGACAAACATCACTGAAACAGGAGAATTTAAGTGTACACCTGAGATATTGCAGTTGTAGCTTTCTTGCCAGAAAAGGAGAAACTTGAAGAGTGGTAAACAAATTCATATTCACTGGCCCATGTTCTACTGGGACAGCACTCCTAGGAGCAAATGATATTTTATCTTGTAGCCTTAGAAATTTAAAGCAGATTGAAAACCTGTTTGCCCCAAATGTACCCACTATGCCTTACTCCATCTTCAGGAGGTTTGCTGTGTGTCACTTGGCTGCTCTGTAACATGATAAACCTTAACCTAGCATGGGTGATTGCAGGAGGCTCTCACTTTTAAGTGCTTTTTTTCCACAACATGCATGAAATCTGTCCAAAAATTACCTAGTGATGAAAATCAGTTTTCAGTTTTGTCTGCTGATATGAGTCATAGCATGTCATATGTGAGACAAGCCCAGGTTTCTTAACAGACTAACTCCACGTGTGACCACCTCCTCAGCTAGTGAGGCTCGAGCTTTGTGCACCACAGGGAAATTCATCTTGCCAGCTGTACCTGTCCTGGCATGGCACTCTCCCATCCTGGACAGCTGCCCTGGTGAGCTCACACACCCTGGGGTCTGCACCCCATGCCAGCAGCAGTGGTGAGCAGACCCCTGCCCTCCTCCCTTGTCTTCCTCCTTGCAGCTTTCTCCCTCTCTTTTCAAAAAACAGCTAGCCCAGGGCACTCTGCTTCCTGGGAGATTTCCTGGTGTTTCCAAGCTAAAGAGGATGAAGAGGCATTCCTGGGAGGACTTTGGGGCAGGCAGATCCTTTGGAGGCCAGACAGAGTCAGGTGCTCCCTGGTGCTTGCTCCAGAAGTGCAGAGTTGCACGTACGGCGCAGGTTTGGCTCAAATGCTTTCGGTTCACGTCTGCAACAGGTCTGGGGAGTCAGTAGAGGAGCAAGCCATGCAGACACAAATATTCCAGCAGCTAAAGCCAGATTTTGCTAACACACATCTCCTTCTGTTGCACTGAAAGAAATATGACTTTTAACTTTTGCCAGGTCTTTTGTGAAAACACAGGAAAGCAAGTGATGGGTTTAAATAGAGCTGACAGCCTGCTATTTAAATGACAAAACAACCCTTTACTGATTTTTAAGTGGAATAAATGTTCTCTTTATATATAAAAGTGGATTTTGAACTATAACTTAGTTTGCTTATCAAAATACAAGATCCACTCAAGTTTTCTTTCAAATGTATCTCTGTTTTTAAAATGTGTTTATATGACATTCTTGCTATCACTGTAACAACAAAATCTCAAATATTACATTGTTTCAAAAGTAAAAAATACAAGAAAAACATCCATCATTCTCCCAAAACCTAAATCAATAATTTTATTTAATTGAAATCAATGGGTCTGTTCAGGATTTACCATGTAAGTGCTGAATTGCATGTATAATCATTATAGTAGGAGGCTGTTAATTTAAACAGAATTTGGTATACTTTAAAAAAATAATTTGAAAATGCAATATTAAACAGTAAGATTTTTTTTTAATTAGTAAATAGCTCTAAAATACTCCAAAAATAAAAATTAGTGAACCATGTTACCACCATCACTGATTAGGTATTGTGAAGAAGTCTAGGTATATGAATACCAAGGCATTATTTAATTCTACCTAATTAAAATATTTCTCATTCTCTTTGTTTCTTTTCCCCTTAAATAGATAGAAAAATTACAGAATGCTTATGTGTGTCTTGTGTACGTGCATGTATTTCTTCAAAGATAGAGATTTATATGTAGAATGATATTCATTTCAATAGTTATATGTCATCATGGTTTATATATATATATATATATATATATGTAATATGTGATCATAGTTTTAAAATTAGCTTGTGACTTGTCCTGTTTTCTTAAATATTGGCTCTTTTTAGTTTGTTTGCCATGATAAAAAATAGTACTGAGGAGTTTATAGCGTGTGTGCACCATGTACCCCAAGCATTGCTGACTGTGTCCCCACAGTTCAGGGTGAGAGTGAGAGGGTGATTTCATTTTGTCCATGCCTGCTTTGTGCAAATGTGTGCTTTTTAGTACAGGTCAGAAAGGGCTACACAGACTGTTTCACAGGACAGCAAAGAATTGACTGGGTGCTCCATTTGCAAAAGCTCAGTTTAAAAATGTAGGATATTATGGCAGACCCTGATTGCCAGAAGGTTGGGTTATTATAATTACTCTGGTGCAGCAGATCCCTACGAGTCTTAGGAGGAACCTACTCCCCTTTTGTGACTGGGAGTGCTGCACAAGACCTAAATGAGGCCTCAATCTTGTGCTGGATTTCCAGACACACTCCATTTTCCTGACTGTGCATTAAGCAATTTCAGTGCAGGCTTAATGGCCCGGAGAGCCTTTCAGCAGGATCTACGACTGAGAACATCATTGTGGTCTCCCAGTGTGAAGCACTGAGCACCAGTTGAAGACATCTTCTCTGCAGCCACCAACCAAGGCAGCGTGTGCTGCACGGGGACACTTCTCTTCACAGTGCATTTCTGTGGGCACAGCCACCCACAGCTGTGAAATACAGCAGATTCTGAGAGCATATTATTAAACATTTTGGTTTCTCTTACTTTGTTGCCAAGAAGATACTGCACAAAACAGAGCTCTCTCTCCAGAGACTGAGGCAGATTTTTATCTGCTGTGCATGCACCAAGATACTGTGGTTTTGATGCTGGTAGTGAGTTGAGGAATACTTGGGCATGAGTGGGGCTTTGTGACTGGGATGGCCAGTGCTGTTTTAAACATGGTTGGAGAGATCAGCCTGACACTTGAGGGTGAATGGCTAATAATCAAATATAAAGCAAAACTAGAGATTGATCAAATGGTTTCATGCCTAGATACCTAACAGGCTCACCTACCTAATTTCAGTATGTGTCTCTCTTGGGAAGATCCCAAGTCAGATGTTAGTACCAGCCATAGTACATCTCGGGTGATAATATGTGTAAAATTTAAAAACCCTTTAAAAAAGTAGTTGCAAATACTGAATCTACCCAACAGTGCTGTTACCATGTTTCTGAGGTGTGTTGTCATACCTGTAAAGCAGCTACAATACTGACATGTAGAGTCTGTGGCACAGGAGGTGAATAAAGCACTGCAATATGCACAGCTCATACCAGTACATCCCATCCCATGTTGCTCTTCATGTGTCCTAAATCCCTGTACCATGCCTGCACATAGCATTCAGGCTTACTTGGCCTTTGAACCTGTGCCTGGAGGTGTGAAATGAGGTCAGGCTGAGCTTGTGTGGCTGGGAGTTCAATCACTTTGCCAAAGATGATGCATTTAATGCTACTTAACTGTCCACAGCCTGCAGTCCCCTGGTCACAATTTCTCTAAGACAAACACTGCTGCCTGGAGCACAGTTGTTTAGATGAGTACCTTACAGAATGTTAGTATCCTCCAGGATTTTACTCTACACTGTGAACTGGGCTCCCACAAACAGGCAAGTGTAGGAAAAGCAAGTAGGATTCACAGTGCATTTCTCAGCTCAGCACAAATGTTTGGGACAGACAAGTCTGCACTGTGGGATGTTCAGCAATACACACCCTCCTTCACGTCTGATATTCATGCAGCAAAACTGGAGTGTTGCACAATTTATGGACCACAAAGTTGGACATTGCTTGGGGTTTGTTACAACAGCATGCTAATGATGCTATAGCTGGTCAGCTCAACCTTTGCCAATAAATTGTTATCCACTCAGTGAAAAGTGCTGTATAAATTAGGCTTGGTCTGATTCTGTCTGCATGCTGAAGGATCTCGTTGAGCTGTAGTATTGCATTATTTCAGTGAGAACAGGCTGTGGAACCAGATGTTTGCTTCAGCTGGATGCAAATATTCTTGCTCTGCCTGTCACCTTCAGTAGCAGTTTGAGCCTGCTATATGTTCTGGGCTGAAATTGTGCCTGCTGGGAGAGGCCACATGAAGCAGACCAGGTCTTCAGTCAACAACTGGTTGATTGCAACTCCTGTGACAAAGAGAGTCTGGATTAGTGGTTTCACTTGGCTTGTCAAAAGATGGGAACTGATGAGATCACTGATCTAGCTGGAAAAAATAAGTCAGCAGGGGGAAATTATCTCAGCCTCTTTGTTGACATTACTGTAGAAAGCAGTTCTAGAGTTGAGCAGTGTCCATTGTTATTTTTAAATGCTGTCAGCTAGGAAAATTCATTGCACCTTCATTATATCATATGTTATTGCAGGTGCCGTTTTGGAAAGGGCAATTCCTGTGATGTGATTCTGATCTCCTATGTACTATTTTTGCACAAGAGCAGTTCTTGAGACCTTGCCTGCATTGGCAGCAAGCTGGGATATGCATTTACAGCATCCTAGTTATTTCATGTTAATTCATCTGGTGTTTGTCTCTGAGGATGATATTTCACTCCACTTTGAATGTGAATCAAGCTGTGCTTCACAGATACCCACAAAGAAAGCTGGTGCAACAGTTTGCCCTCTGTACATTCACACCCTTTTCCACAGGATGCTAAATTCCTCTTGCAGACAAGTGCTCCAATTCAGTGGACTGATTTCAGGCTTAAATCAACCTGAGTGGGACAACACTGGTCCAGCTGAGCTGATAGTGCTACAGGGATGCAGCCATTACAGTGCAAGCAAAACCCTTAAATCAAAATCCACTCTTAACCTCAGATATTCCATCAGAGCATGCTTCCACTTCAAATTTTCAGCCACCCAGTTTACAAGGCTCCCATATATCCTACCATGAGTCATTACCCATTTCAGACAGTCTTTTATGCCATCAGTATCAGGAAAAGCTTTTGTTTCAAAAGTAACCTTCAAAAAGAAAAAAAGGCTACTTTCTGATCCCCACCATTCCTTTAGCCCAGTGTAGACTAAAACAGGTGAATCAGTAGCCATGTGGGAGCAGAAAACTTCAGTAGGAGAGGGGAAGTAATGCCTGAGAAGTGAGAAACACCCCATAGCCCAACTTTGCCACTAGGGAAGTCTGCTCCCTCTGGAAGAGAGTTTGATGCTTTATTGGAGTTAATTGTGGCAGTGAATGGGCACCATATACCCTGGTGCAGTACTCAGCCTCTCTGAGGGGCACATCTGTTGTTGTTGTTAGTGTTTTGTGTGCCTCTGAATTAAAATGGGATTAATAAAATCTATTAGCCCTGAAATGCCACCTTCCACACAGAAGGTTGGAACTTCACAACCTGTAAGTGGCATTTTACTCAGAGAGATTTTACTCAAGTATCAAACACATACACATACAACCTTCAAAACAGTAAGGACAAAAAAGATGAGACCCATAGTGTACTATTGTTCTCTACTTTCATAGATGGGTAAAAGTGCAAAAAGAAGAACCAAAAACCTCTTTCTCAGTCATTCCCCTCAATTTTTTTGATGGAAGAAGTCTGTTTGGATATCCAAGCCTCATATTACCACAATAAGATCAAAACTTCATATGATTTTAGTGCAAAATTGATACCCCTCATTTGTTTCACAGAAGCAGGCAGCAGGCCTTGTTTCAGGTAAGCAATTAAGCCAAGCAAGTAGAGATGTGGTTTGTGACTGCAGTGACCAGCAGGTCACTTTGCTGCCCTCTCACAGGCTCTGGGGCTGCTTAAATCCCTTCTCCTCCCTCTGCTTTGGTCTCCCTGTTTGCAGTCAGGAGCAGAGCCAGCACTAAGCCTGGGCTGCCCCTGCCAACTCATGAGGGCCCCTTGCTTGAACAACCCCTTAACAGGAGAAAGGATGCATTTCTTTTTTGAGGTTTGAAAATGGTACTAAAAAGAATCATTTCAGTGCCTGCACATAAGTAGTATTTTAAAATGAGGTACATGATTTGATAATTTTAAGGAAGATAAAAATTTTCTTTCATTTTCACAACTTCCTACAAATGCTTTTTTTCCGATGTAGGCTCTGCATTGATTTTGCAGAGCATGTGTAATTGCAAGACTTGTTTCTGAAGGAGGCAAATGAAACTTTTTATAGCATTTTCAGGCTACTCATAAAAGTGCTGTATTTAAGCTAGGCCTAATTTATCAGGTTTATTGGTAGTATTACTATTATCATCAGGTTCTAAAATTAAATGTAGCCCACCCACCTCAGGCTGAAAAACCTGTGGAGATCCTCAGCATTAACAGTAATTTTCTTCTTCATTTTCTTTGACTACAGAAGTCAGAATGTCTGCTCTCAGTCCTCCAGCATAAGGTAGGAGTATCTCCTAAATGCAAAGCAGCAGAAAAAGAGAATTAAAAAAAAAAAATTATTCCCATTTTGTCCAAAATACCTTTCTCCTCTCCCTTTAACATTTTCCTTTGACCCTGAACTTCTTTTTCTTAAAAAACTCCCATCTTTCTGTGTACTTCTTGTTAGCTCGTGATTGTACAGCCTGGCTGTAGGGCACGACCGGTGAATCATAACAGCAAATGTCAGCAGGAAAAGATCTCCAGTAGCCCATTAGCTGTTTGAGTTCATATTTATTATTTACTGAATGACCGTGAATAATGAACAAGTTGCTCTAAATGATTACAGATTTGTGGCTAAATCTCTATTAAAAAGGGAAAATCAGTTGAAGCAATTACAGAATTTATTTACAAGGAAAAAATTCCCTTCATCTCATTAATATTACATGGAGGAGATGTAGCAACAGCAAGAGAAATAGAGGTAATTGGTGCAAATTGATTAGGGATGCAAAAAATGAAAACTCTGAAATGACAGAGAAGTGAAAGAAATTCTCTCAAAATGCCAAAATGCTTCCATGGAGATATCTGCCCTAGTCTCAGTGGGCTAGACTCATATGAACATCAGCGAGTTACATTGTTGGACATTGTTACCCAAGTTGTGTTTACAGTCAGTATTTAGAGGTAAATTAGGTTAGGTAAATCCCATCCTAGCTAAATACAGCTAATCTTTTGACTGCCTAATTTGTGCTTGAGTTTGGGCCTAATTTTTTTCTGAGGAAACTGGATAAGGTCAGGAATGGCACTGGTGCAAAAGTCTGCAACTTTAGGCATGTCCTCCTCAATGTAAATGATAATTCTGTAGCTATCTTATAAATGGACAGAGAAATCACAAACTGTACAATTGAAGGAAAATACCAGCTCCTAGTACACAGATTGTGTAGCAAACAACAAAAGGAACCTATCCTAAAATAGGAAAGTATCCAAATATTTTTCTCTTGACTTTGTGGAGCACATGTGGTGACGCCTCTTCATGCATTTACTTGAGCAGTTCTCTTAATCAGATTCCATTTTAGGGTAGTCTTAGAGATTATGTAAGAGCAAATTGTGGTTTTATCTTTCCTGCTTAAAGAAGGAATGTGGTATCAGAAGTCATGTTATCAGGCATTATCCAAAGCCTTATACCTGTTCAAATGTCATGTTCAGCAACATATTTAACTAGCTCTAATTTCCTTCTCTCATTGCACAGTCAAAGGTTCCCCAAATTAATATGGCTATTTGAGTATTTTTAGGCAAGAGCCTATTAATGCTGGGTTTGTTTTTTTCACAAAAACATGCAATAGCTAAAGCTCATGATGGAAGTAATTTGTAATATCCAATGATCTCATTTTATTCTGTTTTGCTCACTCAATGCTAATGCGTGTGATGCCATGTGAAATTCGCAGACGAGCCTGTCTGCGGGACTCATGGGAGCCATAAATGGATTAAACCTCTCACTCCCTACTTTGGCAAGTGATCAGTTACATTTAAATAAAGGTCAGTCTGTCTTTACAAAGAACACACTGAAAGCAAGCTTAATAGCTTTCCCTACTGAGCCTAGAACATAACTATTTGAAGCATAATTAGCAACGGGGTGCCAGTCACTGATTGTGCTTTTTGCTTGGTTTTATGTCTGGGGAGTTCCAGTATTCCCTATTAGCTTTAAGAGGGGACACAGTGCTAGTTATCAAATTGACAGTCTTGACCTGGCCTCTGAAAGCAGCTGTAAAACACTGTTGGGGAAAATTAAGATGAATGCCAAAGCCAGGTCTGTAATACTGCTACAAATTGGACATTTGAGGTCCATGCCATGACTCTAAATAACAAAATAGGTAAAATATCTGATATACATGAGAGTGTGGACTTCATTACACTAAACATCAGGTGATTAGATACACCAGTTTTCCTTTTGTCTCATCTTATGAGCTCTGTATTGTGGCTTCTTTATAAAATACTCCATACCTATTCTTTTCAGCATAACAGAGTGACCAGCTCTGCCATCTGTCAAAATACAGATTTCAAGAAGGGTGGAGTGAATCAGCAACAACTGCCCCTACAGTAAAAGGTGATGACCACAAAAAGGTTGTTTTGTGAAGTTAATTAAATATTTAGCCTGTATGAGACATTTAAGAATTAACATGGTTAAAGACTCACAGCATCATAGGATGGTTTGGGCTGGAAGGGACCTTCAAGATCATCTAGTTCAAACATCCCTAACATATCATGTGGTGTTCCAGTTCTTCAAAATACCTCATTTGCTTGGGGGTTATGGGCTGGTATTTATATCCCTGGTAGGAAAAGTGATAATTGTCTACAGGGGGAGAGAACAGAGCTGATACAGCAATCTTGGTACTCTGCAGACAGCCTGAAATTCTAAGAGAGATCTGTGAATTACCTTGACCTTCCTGACTGCAGCATCAGCTTCAAAAGTTCAGTGATTGCACTTCAGTGTTATCAGCAACTAATTTAGCACTGATCATTTTATCTACTACTATCAGAGAAGATGGGTAAGAGCAAAACACAGTGGACTGACTTTTGGGAATTTCTGGAGATAATCCAAGAGCAGACCAGAGAAGCAGACAAGTGACAGCAAAATCAGCAAAAGAATAAGGAGGAGGAGGAGGAGGAGGAATTAAAAGGCAGCAAAGAGGCTGGGATTATATGGAAAAGATCTCTTAAGTAAAGATGAACGTTATAATAAATTATTATGAGAAAATATTACCATCTCACATTTTGGTGTGATACAAAGACTATATTCTGTTTATCTCTGTGTAAATCATCAAACTACATTTACTTCAGCTCCTCTCACCTGATAGATGGTCAGTGGCTGCATTCCCAGCTCAGGATCACTACCAGAGAGGAGAGGTCTGTGTCCTCCAAATGCACCTTCACAACATAGAAACTGTAAGAGGAAGATGACCAACCAGGGATTAAAAGAAAAGCATGTACTTTTCCTGATTTACCTGCACTTGGGGGTTAAACACAGGATTTTAGGCAATTCCTTTTGTGAATGGTATATCCATTTTAAGAGTCAATTAAATACATTACAAAATGTAGGCATTGCCAAGAAATATGGGGCTGTATTTGTTTTATAAGCTCTCAGATACATAAAGACCAATCCCTTAAGCAGCTCCATATCAGTTTTACCACTCTCCTTTTCTAAAATTTATTTGTTCTTCTGTTTGTTTTACTTCTAGGATTTCTTTTTCCTGATGGAAAATTTGTGGAGAAATCAGTAACTGATTTAATTGATCATTTTCAGATTATGTGGAATTTTCATTTTTTACAGATTTTCTACAATGCAGCCAACTAATGCTCTGCCTCCAGCACAGACACTTCAAGGTCGTATTTCTTTGTTTTCAACACAGGTCAGATACCATCACCAGGAAAAACTAATTTGAAAGCATCTTCCATCACAGGCACTTGGAAATAATGAAACAAAACAGCCAAGCAGAGTAAAAAAGTCCTGTTTCTTTAACCCATGGATCCTGTGCCAGCAGTGAAGAACTCTCCTCAAGCTCTCACAGTAAGGTTTGCTAGGCAGGTAGCAAACGTGCTCCTGTGGTTTACACCTCCATAATCATTTCTCTCTTCTGCAGGATGTTTCCTTCAAGCACTGGTAGCATCCAGCTGTGTCTCCTTTGAGCCTTTTAGCATGTCAACGTTACTTTCTTCTGTGTAATTTGGTATTTGAATACATTGAACACTACCTTTGTTCTCTGTTGTAGGTCATGGGTTGTATGGGACTTTTGAAATGTTGTCCTCCTGGAGAAAAACTAGGGAAGACCAACACGTTAAAGAGAGGACTGCAGCTGTATTTGCAGACTCCATGCTCTCGTTTTCTCTCACCACTGCCATGTACCTGGTCACTTTTGGAATAGGTGCCAGTCCCTTCACTAACATTGAAGCAGCCAGGATTTTCTGCTGCAATTCCTGTATTGCAATTTTCTTCAACTACCTCTATGTACTCTCCTTTTATGGTTCCAGCCTGGTGTTTACTGGCTACATAGAAAACAACTACCAGCATAGTATCTTCTGCAGAAAGGTACCAAAGCCAGAGGTATTGCAAGAGAAGCCTGCATGGTATAGGTTTCTTCTGACAGCCAGATTCAGTGAGGACACAGATGATTCAGAGGAAACGAACACTTACGAGAGTCATCTTTTGGTGTGGTTCCTGAAACGCTATTATTGTGACTGGATAACAAACACTTACGTCAAGCCTTTTGTAGTTCTCTTTTACCTTGTTTATATTTCCTTTGCCTTAATGGGCTACCTGCAGGTCAGTGAGGGGTCAGACCTGAGCAACATCGTAGCGACCGCGACTCGGACCATCGAGTACACGACTGCCCAGCAGAAGTATTTCAGTAACTACAGCCCGGTCATTGGGTTCTACATCTACGAGTCCATCGAGTACTGGAACACCAGTGTCCAGGAGGACGTGCTGGAGTACACCAAGGGCTTCGTGAGGATATCTTGGTTCGAAAGCTACTTAAATTATCTTAGGAAACTCAACATATCTACTGGATTGCCGAAGAAAAATTTCATCGATATGTTGAGGAACTCCTTCCTGAAGACCCCTCAGTTTGCCCATTTTTCAGAGGATATCATCTTTTCCAAGAAATACAACAATGAAGTTGATGTTGTGGCCTCCAGGATGTTCTTGGTGGCCAAGACAATGGAAACCAAGAGGGAAGAACTTTATGACCTCCTGGAGACCCTGAGGAAGCTCTCTCTCACCTCCAAGGTGAAATTCATCGTTTTCAATCCATCATTTGTGTACATGGATCGTTATGCCTCTTCAGTGGGAGCCCCCTTACAAAACTCCTGCATTAGTGCTTTATTTCTGCTCTTCTTCTCTGCATTCCTGGTGGCAGACTCTCTGATCAATGTCTGGCTCACTCTAACTGTTGCCTCGGTTGAATTCGGAGTTATAGGTTTTATGACCTTGTGGAAAGTGGAACTAGATTGTATTTCTGTGTTGTGCTTGATTTACGGAATTAATTATACAATTGACAACTGTGCTCCACTGTTATCAACCTTTGTCCTGGGCAAAGAGTTCACAAGAACTAAATGGGTGAAAAATGCCCTGGAAGTGCATGGGGTAGCTATTTTGCAGAGCTACCTCTGCTATATTGTTGGTCTGATTCCTCTTGCAGCTGTGCCTTCAAATCTGACCCGTACACTGTTCAGGTGCTTGTTTTTAATAGCATTAGTCACCTTCTTTCACTGCTTTGCCATTTTACCTGTGATACTGACTTTCCTGCCACCCTCCAAGAAGAAGAGGAAAGAGAAGAAGAATCCTGAAAACCGTGAGGAAATAGAGTGTGTTGAAATGGTGGATATGGATAGCACCAGAGTGGTTGACCAAATTACAACAGTCTAACTTGATTTGTTGGTTGCTTTTTTACACTAGGTCTTACTGAGAAAAAAAAAGAAACCAGTACTGACTAAATGTGTGGGGACAGGAAGATTGGAGGTTTTCCCCTCCCTCCTCTAAGCTAAATCCAGGAATATTCAAAATTATGGGAGAAATTAAAAATAAATTAAAAAAAAAAAGCAAGAGCCGGGGTATTGTACCTTGCTCAGTTCCTATAACAGGTAATAGGGGAGAATTTGCACACCCATGCAAAGAGAGGTTAAATTTTAGATGCATGAAGTAAGATCTAATGGAAGAAGTTGGGTTCTTAAGCAGTCGTCTGCATCGCCTGTACTGCAGATGCTGCAATTATTGTGGCTAAACCAAATCATGTTGAAAGGTCAACTGTCAAGGCTGAAGTAGCACTAAATGTTCGCTGGATGTAAAGGCTTTACAAACTTTCTGCACAGCAATAACTCAAGTCAGTGAGTCAGCTCTTGTAAGTCTTTGCCATCACATTTAATATTTCTTTTCTCCCCTAATCTAAACATTTATGCAAGACTATATAAAAAATAGCAAACTGTACTGGGAAAGAAGGCAGTACACAGCAACCAAGTGCTTTCCAAACACCTTTATGTTATGAATCACTTTTTTTTTTTTTTAAGTATCATTATTTTAAAATTGAAATCATCCCTTTTAACATTTTTAATCATGGTTTTATAGCTGTTTCTTTTTCTTATAAAAACAAAAAAGAACAAAAAAAAGGAACAAAAAAATCCATGTGACTCTGTCACTCTAGAAAATATATAATTCTATTTTATACATGTCTCGCTACTAGTTAAACATGTAATCTGCTTTACCAACTGTAATTTTGTTAGCACTCTACTAAGACATGTGAGTGGATCTAGCAGCAGACAGAAGATGGTGTACTGAATATTTCAGCACCAAAATCCATGATACAAACCTCAAATACTAAAATGTCATCAAGAAAGTGAATGTTAGGGCTCTTTTAGTGAGAGCCTATTTCAGGCCATTCACTGGTAATGCACACTAAGAGGATTAGTGGGTAGTTTTACATAATGTATAACTTAATCCCTCAATCTTCCTAGAGTACCTGTAAAGCAATAGACCTTGCAGCTATGGGCTCTTCCAGGAGACAGTAGACAGTAAGAGTTGTGTGGAACAAACTGAAGGTTGGGACTGTGGTTTAGCAGCAGCAAGTTTAACAACGTCCCCAAAGAGCCCATATCTAAGGGGCCTATTGAAAACATCACATGTGAGAGGGAAAAAAAAAAAAAAACAAAAACAAAAAAAAAAAAAAAAAAAAAAACACCAACTTAAAAAGAAAAAAGATTACATTACTGAGTCTTTTTGGAGCCGTGAGTTCTAAATCAATAATTCTGTCAGCATCTGTGATGTGGAGTAAAACAGATCAAGCAGCATCTCTTCCCTCCTCCGCCCCCTCCACCCTTAAGAGCGACAGGCTCATTGCTGTAAGGTTTTATCATGTGGTTGAACCCCAGTGGGGATATGTAAGCCAATTCTGTAGGTTTTGCTGAGAGTGTTCCGACCATACATTGCCTGTGAAACCCCAGTGGCAGGAAGCTGGCTGGTGTGTGTCGGGTGGGTTCATATGGACTGTTGCTTTGTGGTGCAACATGAATGTATTCCAACCAGACTCCCTTCTGCAGCTCACCTGGAAGCTAAGAGTACTTGAAAAGTTTTCAGCATTTGGCACAAAGTTTGCTTTAATGTCAGTATCTGGAGGGGGAGGGGTGTTGCAAGAGCCATGGGGCTTGGAGCACTGGGAGCACCGTGGCTCAGGAGGTTGCCTGTGGTACCTGTACAGTCACTAGGAGATCTGTGGTCACAAAACCAGGATGTGCTTCATTGCTTGAAACATTTCTTTAGCATCCAAATCCCAGTGACCCCCAAATAACCTGTACAAAACCTGCAAATGCCACCAACTGAATATTAATTTTCCAGCAAAGAGATATTTCTGAAGCATCCTTCCTAGCAGAAAATAAGATAACCAGATATTTTGCCCTGAAGCAAAATATTACATTCTCACTAGCAAAACAAATCAGCAGAGCAGCTGGCAACATTTACTTTCCCCTGGATAAGTCCCTTCCCTGACCAGAAGAAAGGAAGCTGTGTCCAGGAATGCACAGGCTCTTTGCTTAAGTAAACAACAGTTGCTTCAGTAGCAGCTGGGAAGCTGCAACAACAACTTCAGCCTTGGCAGAACACAGGCAGACACCTTGAAGACAGCCAAATGAATGTAAGGCTAGGAAAAAGATCTGTTTCCCCTGGTTTTTTTAGACTCAGGCTTGGGGCTATGTTTTCTGGCCAAAAAATATTCCTTAGATATAGTTCACTGTAATTTTCTGTGATCATCAGTATGTTGTTTAAATACCAGTCACCCCATCCCCTGGCTGTTCAACGGGCAGCTGCAGTGGCTTTTAAACTTCTGAGGGCATTAGCAAATTAGCTGAGAGTTACAGAGGAACTGCAATTCCTCTGCAGTGATCTACTGACTTGTGTGACACTTGGAAATGGGACATGTGTCAAAGAGGCTGTTTGAACACTGCCGAGAGGAATACATGGCAAACACTGATTTTACACCTCTGCTATCCCTCATGCTATGCTAACACCAGATGCCAAGATAGTTACCATAAACCTCCTCACATCTAATTGCAGTGCATAGACCAGGAGCATCTTTAAAGAGATGTCCAAAGACAAGCTTGCAGTTTCACAGATCTCTTATTAAATCTCACCATGTGAGGCCTTCAGAGATCTTCAAGAAAGGTGATAAAACCAGGGATAAAATTACTTCTCTATCTCCAAACCTGTCAGAAAAAGGATGTGGAGGCATTCCTGTGACAAAGTGCTGCAGAAGAGGCTTGAGTGTCCACAGAAGGCAGGGTGAGAAGTCATGGAGTCCACGCCCTTGCCCCCAGGGCAGAGCCAACAATGTAAATTTACAGAACAGAAATTTAAATAATTTCTGAAGGGTGTTTGTCCAGCCCATTCCTAAAAGTCTTTTTAAGGGCAGATTCCTTTCCCAGTAGTTCCCCCCAGTGCCATGTTACCCTCTCTAGTAACCAGTAACTCCTGCTAGCCACCCAAGACTGGGATGGAGAAGAGGAGGCGTGCCCCTTTCTACACAGGGATAGGACAGGAGCATCCTATCCCAGCAGGAGACTGGAGCATCCCCAAAAGAGAAAAAACCCAGAACAGACCCAGAACCAGCTTACATGCATTTTTCACTGTGTTTCACATCAAGCTGCCATTCTGCTCCCCAGCACTGGCAAGGTACAGCCATGGAAATGTCCAAGGTGCACTCAGCCCAGGTCTCTGAGAATTCGGCCTGAATCCTGATGTGTCTGAGGGATGCAACAAATGCTCCTTCTCTGCAGGTAGCTTGAATACCTCAACATGAACCACGTTCTCAAGGTTTCAGACTATGCTAAGCCACTTTGGCCTTCCTCCCCTTCAACTTTTTCCTCTGGAGCAATTATTTTCACCAAAGTCAATGGACCTCCCTGCACTGATTGATTAGTAGGTGCAGATGCAGTGCTCTGTTCTCAGTCCAAAGCACTCCCAGTGGCTAACTGTGCATGAGATTTTACCCTTACTGGTGAACCTCCAGTTTGGAAGACTACCTAGGCTTAAGCAGATTTTTGTCGTACTCTTAAGTGGCTTTTCAGCCCAGGTTCACTGTGGTTTTGTTTGCAATATAGATGATCCAATTTTTTATAAATGCAGTGAGTAGAACAGAGTATCATACACTGTCAGGTACTGACTAAAATCTAACAGTGAAAATTTTAGCTAAGGCTTACAAGACTATATAGGACTATGGCTCACTGAGTACTTATATCTTCTACAAACATGAAAATTCCCATACAGGAAGGTATGGTGTACAGTATATTTTACTACAGGGTAAGCATGGGGAAAAAGAGCCAACCTACGTGCATATCGCCCTCAAGATCAATCCAGTTTTCTTGTAATATAACTTCTGATATTGTGTTAGCACAAGTCCACTTTCAATTTACAATTACTCTAAATGGAGAAAAAAAATAAAGAAAATTTGTTATAGCCGGAATAACTATGCCATAAACATTAATTGACGAAGACAGAATTTTCTGCCCAAAGCAGAAATGTGGAAGTGTTCTAGTTAGATTAAAATTAGAGCTGGAATTGTTGAAAAACCTATCTGTGAAAGAAAAAGAGCTTCTTTTCCAAAGACAAGCAAATACACTTATTATGGTCAACTGCATGAACCTGGAGGGAATTCAGTACCAAAGTGGCCTGAGGTTATGTTGAGTCACGAGAGGATTCACATCTGCTCTCAGAAGTCTTCTGAGCCAGCGCTGAATTCAGGTAAAACATGTACTGTAAATTGAAAGGTGTACTTTTAAATGTTTTTTTCTAGGCTGACTGTCCTCCTGTGAGCCATGAAATCCCACATCAGCCAACACCTTTATTTTTATTCAAAGGGAAAACAAAACTAAGTGGTGGCATGACTGGGCAGAGATCAGGAGAGTCCAGAAGGAAGACTGGTTTCTCTGAAAAACAGAGAGAGCCAGCAAAGCAAATGGGTTGTGGGAGAAGACCTGGTGGCTTCAAAACTTAGCAAAGTGGTGGTTTTTCCTACTTTGTTAACTTGGAAAGCAAATAGCATGTTCAGGGAGACATGGGGAAGGGAAGCTGAGTTAGTGGGAGTCAGCCTTGGGTTTGCTGTGCACTCGAGTTATAGTAGGTCCTCTGGCATGGTTGGGAGCTGTCAGCAGGATGGAAACTGGGAGGGGCAGGGCTGGCACTGCTGTGTGGGCACTGGGGATGCCATACCAGGGACTGTGATGGTGCCATATCCCTTGTCCCCGTCCCACAGCCCTGTCAGGGGTTCCCAGGCTGTGCAGCCTGCAGAGAGCATCAGCTGCCCTGCAGGAACAGCTCCTCACAATTCTCACACTGTGGCAGCACTGCTGGGGGGTTTTGCTGAACCAATGCTTTCATGGTAAGGCACAAGCCCTGTAGGAAACCACTTTCTGGAAGCTCTTGGTTGGAAAGAATTACCCAGAACCTTTTCCTCCCCTGCCTTTGCACATATTAAAATCCTGATCCATAAAAATCAGATTGTACAATTTAGCTCTGTAGGGACAAAGTATTTCTTCCATGGCTTTATCCCTACATTTATCACTAAAAGTACCTGTCATTTATTTTCTTATAAACATTGTGAAATAAGTAAGCCTTTCTGGGGTACACACAAGTCTGATGAGAAGGAGGTGGGGAGGTGGGAGAGCCCCTTCCCTTTCCCTAAGGTAGGAAGCATCTTCCACCCATGGCCAGGCACTGCACCATCGCTGCAGGGCACCCCAGTGACCCCAGCTCAGTGCAGTGGGGAGGACAACCTTATTCCCCCTCCCCAGTTTTATTAGAGAACAGGGAGAAGCTTTAACTCCAAACTGTGGGAAGAGATGGGCCCCTAAGAAGAAGCCCTTGTGAAAACTCATCCACTGCCAGGAAAGCGCAGTGGCGAACTTCTTGTTTGGTTGGGTTTTTTTGAGAAAGAGATGGCAAAAGGATCCCAGGAGGGCATTTGAACACAAATTCCTGTCTATGGTGTGTGGGTTGGAGCAGAATGGCATGCCCTGACGTGCCACCCCTTGCCCTGTTGTCCTGGCACAGCTTCCTGCCTGGAGAGAGGGCACCTCAGCATCACGTGCGCCTGCCTGGGGCAGCCGCTTCTCAGGCACAAATTGTTCTTCTGATGTCGTTGGCATTCTGCAAGTCATTACCTTTTTTTAATTTTTGGGGAAAACAAAACAAAAAAGATCGGCAGAAACAATTCTAGATTATTTAAGCTCCAAGAAGTCTTAATCTGTGCATCAAATAAATGGCTTGCAAGATGTCAGGGGTTTTCGTTTAGGCTTTTTTTAACCTATTTTTACTATTTTTGTATTAATTTAGGGGAAAAATTGTATAATGAATCTCAATGTATAGCATAAGCCTAAAATAAAATGGCTGTCTCTCTCTTTGCTTCCTGTGCTCCCAAACTGCTACAGAAATCACATGCCATTGCCAATGCAACAAACTGATTTTCCTGGCCTAACCCAAATAATCAGGATGAGCATGATCTCCAAGTCCCCACAGAGGGGTGGTGGAGGAGGAGTTCAGGGGCACCTGCTCAGCACAGAGCCAGCAATGTCCCCAGGATGATGGGCATGCTGCTTCTGCAGGAGCCCCTCTTGTTCCAGGCTGCACACTGCAAGCACAGGGAAAACTACACCCATTCATTTCCATGTTATTGGGATCTAAGTGCTTTTTGGGGGTGTTCTAGATAATCCAGCAGCAGAACTCCAGCCTCAGCTGGCAAACGAACAGCTAAGGCAAAAATCTGAAAGTGATTTGATTAAAAACTATGTTTTATTTCCTCAAACAAGACCTGGATGTTCTGAGATCTGGTAGGTAGGTAGACCTGAAGTATTACTGTTTAACAGAAGTACTGTGATTGAACAGCCTTATTACTATTAAAATTTTTCTCACCCAGACCTTATCTTTCACAAACTCAGAAGCCCCATCATCACTGAGAGACCCACCTCTCTCACCAGCAGAACCACAGCTGCTGCTCCAGGATCTTCTGATGACTGTGCTCAATCATCTTCTTCCCATGCCCAAGCAGATAACCCGTTTACCCTTCTTTCCTAATGTTTTGGAGAAGGGGAGCAGCATCCCTGAGACCTGCTTGGACCAACTGCTTCAAAGCAGAAGCAAACCACTCCACCAGGGGATGGGGATGACAGCTACAGGTGCTCTGTCACATGTGACTGCAGAAATGAGATATGCATCACTTTACTGTAAAAAACAGGTGAGCCAGATCCAATCCCAAGTCACTGCAACAAATAGCAGGAGCTGGGTGTTTTGGCTACCAAGGGCTTTCAGCCACTTTAGTTTAATGGGAAGTTTGGGTCTGCAATTTAAATGTGATTCCTGTCACCTGTTGCAGCTCTGGGCCTTGTCCCTTTCAGTCATTCTCTCTCTCATTGCCTTAAATTCAGAATCCAGAAGCACTGTTGCCAAAAATTCTGTCTGAAACTGAAACTCAAATGATATCAATTTTTCTAGTTGCTAGTGTAATGTAAGAGAGGCTATGTCTAAGCTTCACACAGGAACTCAAAAGCAAAACCCCCATACCAGGCTGGTGTTCCTCATTTGTAATAGCAGGAGTTCCTTCGTGCAAATCTTCACCGATCTAATTTACAAAATTCAGGCTTTCCAAATGTTTAATCAGCACGTTTCATTCTGAAAGTTCATCTGTACATGTACCTTCAAAATAAAAGCATGTTAAATCTGATTTTTAGCTTATCAAGGAATACAGTTCAGCCCAACAAATGTTCGTGAGCAGCATGTCTGAATCCCACATGCAATTCTTACACTGCTGCATACAAGTCAGAATATTTTCACTCCCAAATGCCACATTTCCTTATTTATACAACTAATTTGCACACAGAAACTAGGCAGGATTGTGGACCCAAAACAGTGAAGTGTGCCCATGTTTACATTATTCCTGTATTTATCACTTAAACTTTTAAAGGTTAGTGGCTATATAGAACTCATTGAGAACAGGATTTTTTGCTGACTTCAGTTTACTGGCCAAATATAACAAATATAAGCACTAGCCAAGCACTAGATAGAAAGAACCAGGGAATAAGACATCCAACAGTCCATCCAATCATCCACTTGAAAATTCATACATACGAGAAATGTAAGAATCATGTTAAAGGCCTTAGCTGGATATCCAGACTATACATGGCATATGTTATATATGAATGCAGAATATTCCATTCTTTTTGGCCACATTGAATCCTCTGAAATATGCTCTGTTCTGTGAGGAGGCATACTTCTGAGCAAAACTGACATTTATCTTCTTAGAAGTTACCAATTTGCGCAGGTGAAGTTTGCTGGAAACAAAATTTTAAATGTATACAAACAAACTGATGCCAGAAAACACAATTTGTAAAAATTATGCCTTCACATACTGATTATATTTCATAATAAGCAATCTGTTCCCTGATGCTCCAAGTAAAAACTGATTTTTTATTTGTCAGCTATATTCAGGAAAATGAGATGCCCCACTAATGTATATATAGTGCATACACCCCCATAGCAATTATGTATTTCTTATACGCCCAACACAAGTTGGCTCTGTATAAAGAGGAGGAAAAGCCAACCTAGATATGTAGCTGAAAGCTGGTAGGAAGAATAGTTTATCTGTACTGAGATTAGTAATGGATCAGCAGGGGAGGAGCAACAGAGAAGTTTGGTAAGGAGTTTAAGAACAAAGAAACTGGCTACAGAAATGCAGAGCTGTCAATAAAATTCAGGTTTTATTGTGTCAGGAGGATCAGAAAGAAATTATATAAAAACCCTCTGAGTTGCAAAGGGAAGGAAGGTCTAAGACAGTATGAGACTGAGAAAAATCATATGAACATATGTAAGACTAAGACAGCTGTAATGTATATTAAGGCTGTTTAATAAAAGACAGGATCTGTCTATACAAGGAAAATAAAAAATCACAGCTGCCTAATTATATGATTTCAAATATAGATTCAGTACCTCATTGTTTTGGAATAAAAGGAGAATACAATTCATAATCTAATCTGGGGCCCAGAGCTGAAGAATTTGACATGATCTATAAACAGTATCATACAGAAAAAGAGATTGGTCATGGATTCTGGCTCATAACTTACTTAAAAATGACAAATTGACCCTCACTATTTTACTGCAGCTCTTATTTAGAGAAAAGCAGCTGACTTTAATGTTCTGAAACAGTCATGCCTTCCTGACAAAAGACTTGTGTGTTGGAAGGATTTCTTTTCTTTTCTTTGAAGATGCGATCAATTTTCTCTCTGGACAAAGTGAGTCCTCAGGCACAAAACCCACAGCAAGAAGTGGGAAATTCCTCCCTTAAGGTGATTCCTGATTCAAGGACATCCATCTGCAATTGCATTTCTCTTTTCTCTCCTCTCTGCATACTATTGCAGGCAGTTCCAGACCTGTCTTCTGGCAGTTTGACCGATCAGTACATCGTACCCCTCTTGGCAAGAGAGGTGGGGTTCTGCCAAGCATCCCCTGATGCTGCCTCCAGAGGCAGTGGCCACATTATAATTTCAGGATTATTCCTGCTCATTAGCCCCTCTCCTGGGAGCCTTTCTGTCAATATCTTGGATCTTACTGGAAAGGTGGCTACAATGGCTGTCACAGGACAGCCAACAACAATTTGCTGACCTGCCATGTCTCTGATATACACAAGTGACACAGCATTATCAGATCTAGCAGGGAGAAGTATCCAAAGCTCACTGTCAGGACATCATATGATATTTAATATCACCATCTGTGAGGATGTTTATACAGCAGACTCATATGGAATTAGCAGAAATAGGAAGAGATAGAATATCAGTTAAACTGCTCATTCAGCACTTTCCAAACCTCTCCATCAAAGGAAGAGTTCTTGCCTCACAGTCAGTGGTGATACCAAACATTAAGAATCTATTTTACAGAAAAAGATTAAAAGAATTTGGCTTAGAAAGGGGAAATGTGGAGCAGAGATATGTGACCAGAATTATGGATAAAATTGCTAACATCAGTGAGTTCTCTTTTTTTTTTTTTGTCCAGCATATCCCTCAAAGCCAGAATCTCATCTCAGAGTACAAAATATTTGAAGTGAGAAGCAAATAATAAATTCATGGAGAACATTTCACAGGTAGAAATGACAAATACATATTGGAAACTGTAAAGTCAAGGGAGACAAAAAAAATCAACTCAGATGAGAAATGCTTAGATTTACTGTAGAGAACTCCATGAAAACCTGGACAGAAAACCTCCTAAATGTACTCACAGCCCTGGAGAGCTCTTCAGGTGGTCTGTTCCAGCACCAGATCAAAAATAAGGTAAGAGTTTTAAATTATTGACAACTACAACCAACAGAGCTTTAAAGTGTAGAACTTGGGTAAGGGAGAAATGGAAAAATTATGGGAAAAATACTGAATTACTTACTCATTGTGTTCATCAGCACCTCTCCACAGACTTCTCAGGAGTTACAGCTAATAGCATTTGTTTAAAGCACCACCCAGCACATTCCAGACAACTGTTCTCCCCTTCCCCTGGAAGCCTGAGGCTGATCCCTCTGACAGTGGCTGAGTGACAAAGGACCTGCGACGCAGAGGTAAGCACAGACCAGCACAGGAAACACCTGAGCCATGGCAATGCAAAACATTGTTCCTCCTTCATCAGACAGCTGTGCAAATGAGGGCATTCCAGTTTCTAATGTGCTTTAAAAAGCTTATAAGAAAAATTGGCCTCTGTGGAACACTGTGGTTTCCCTAGGCAGTAGATGTGCTGTGGATGCTGTCCAGGCATCCTTATGCTTGTGCTTTCCCAAATCTTAGCAGCCCTCAGCCTTTGGCTCCATGCCACACAGTCCCTCTGACACTCATATTGCAAGTTTCATTGAGATACCTTTTTGGTGAAAATTAGTTCTTTCACAACAAACAAATCTTTTAAAATATGAACTCTTCTATTTGCCCCAGGCTCCCACACCTGCCATCTCTGTTCTCTGTCAGTACATCTGGAAATGAAAGTGGCCACAGTGGGAAGGAGAGATCTGGAAAGCAAGTAAAAGTCCCATCATTTCAGTCCAGTGGCAGCTAGTTTTGTGAGGCTCAATTACCAGGAATTTTGTGACCTTCATATTCCAGTACCAAATTTTTAAAAGGTGCTCACTATTCCACTCCCCAGCCAGGAAGAACTATGGATTTTCAGAATACTCCAAGCAGAATATAACTGCTCTATTGAAACTATGTTGTCCAGTGGAAATAAAGCATTGGGAAGGGGAGGAGAGATGAATAGAGTTGCTGGATTTGAAATTTTCAACAGAAAAGACTGGGTGTTTTTTTTTTAAAGAAAGTTCACATTTTTACCTTTGTTCTGAAAGGAGAAGTCTTTTAGTCTGACAAACTCAAAGCACATAAATTCATATACAACACCTTCTGTTCAGGAGAGGAGAGTCCAGATGTGAGCTGAGAAAAGATATCAATGTAGTAGCAAAGGCAAAAAATAGCAAACATTGCACTTCTATGGAAACATGGATTTGAATGCATAATCGGCTGAATGTTACCAAAAATCCCCTGATTCAGGAAAAATAAAGTCAGGGAAAGATTGTCAAAAAAACTTTCTATGGTTTTTAACTTCTTATTATGGCTCATCTGTGGCTTTTACCCTCCATTCAAATCTGTAACTGTTTCTTTAGACATACTTGTCATTAATATACGTTCAGCCATTGACCAAATATGAACCATACTCAGGTGGCCAGTCATAGATCTCAAGCAGTCAAAGGTCATCCTTTACAGCTACCCCCACTCCTAAAATACATATAAAGCCTATGTATTTCACAGAATAATGGGAAAAATCTATACCAAATTCTGACCTACCTGGAAACAATTTGCTTTAAACAAGCCAAACAGAATTGAAAAATTGTCTGCAGAAAATACTTTTAAAAGCTCAAAATATGAAGGCAAAGTAGCTCTATTCAAACCTTTTGAAGAGAATGAATGAGAGAATGAATGTGAAAAATCACATGGAGTGCAATTTAAAGAAGCAAGCAAGCGAATCATGACCAGAGAATGTCTATAAAACCTTGGCAGTTGACCTTCAATGGGTGAGGATGGTAAGTGGTTTGGAGAATCAGCATTTCATCAAGTGGTTGAGTATATTTTTACCCTTTTCAAATATGAACCAGCTCATCAGGTAAAAACTGGTCATGCAAGGTTTGTCCATTTGCCTGCTCTCAGTGAGCATGAAAAAAATCATATTCCTAAATGAGCCTGTGGTTTCTGCTGGCTTTTGTTAATTCCAGTATGTTTCTGTTAACCACTAAGGGGACAAAAGACAGAAATAAAAATCCTCCAAACCTTTATTGCTATTTCCTTTCTCAAGAATGTATCCTACACCTCCCATTACCTTCTCCTTTTGCTATGCCAGACCTCTCTGATGAAATTCCCCAATTTTGGCCAGTTGACTCAAGCGCTTCCCTAATACACTCTTGCAATTGTAAGTACTCAGGGGTTCCACTAAAGGGGTGGCTGGATGCAGCTTCAGGACTAATTGTATCCTAAGAGTTATAGAATTATGCACCAACAGCTAAAAGGACACAATTACAAAGTGAACTATTGTGGCACACACTGTGTAATGTCATACAATCAAATGCAATGTTTAGTAAACATGAACCTCTTTGTCATTTTGTATTTATTTATACAAGTTTAAAAAAATAAAAATAAAGCACACATTTAAAAATATCCCTTTCTCCATTGTGTCTCTGCAGCATTATGCAACTTCCCATTGAGGCTGATGGGAAGGCAATGACTCGGTCAGTGCCTGGGGAACTAGACAGTGACTAGCAAGGAATATGCAGCTCTTGTTTGAATTGAATTATACCTGCAAAGAGAGGCAGACAACCTTCCAGAGAGAGTGGGAGAGAAAAGGAACGGCTCACCAGGCATTTGCTAGGAGCTGCCTAGGTGGGAACACCAAATTTCTGCAGAAGTAGGAGCCTTAACTAGGTCACTGCCTAAAGGACTGCATCTTTCCAGCAATGTGCCAGTAATGAAACACCAAAGGGTTTCTAATTCCTGGGCTCCTCCCTCGGCTACAAAGTCTGAGGGAAAAAGGAAAGGGGAAAAAGGAAAGGGGAAAAAGGTCTTCCCTTACAGCTGGAGAACTGATAAATCTCTGACATGCCCTCAAAGCAGGGAGGTGACACCAGGGAGCCAGGTCCTGCCGGTTTGCCCAAGGACCCATGGTTTATCCCACCAAGTCTGTAACACACAAAGGCTCTGCTTTGCAGACCTCCAGCAGCACTGCCCCTCTCCTCTGGGAGTGACAATGCACATTTCAAGATCTCTGTCTTTCTTCAGAGGAAGATTCTCTGGCACCTTGCCCTCCTGCAATGCCACCCTCTTCTCTCTCCTTGCTTGTTGTCATCCTCATTTATCTCACAGACACACGCATAAGAGATGCCTGTGCAAAAGGCTGATCTCAGTCCATGCCCCCATGGCCTTAGCCATTGGCAAAGGAAAGCAATCCACAATTTGGGCAAAATGATCATTTCTCTCCTTTCCTCAATACACCACAAGAAACGGAGAAAGATGATTTAATGATGGATATTCAAAATACTGCAGAGGGAACAAAAACCAAGCATGCTACTAATTTTTACAAAATATGTGCTGTGAGTTTAGTGCAAGTACAATGAGTGGAGAGGGCATATCATCCTTTTCTACAATGCTTACAGAATCAGTTTTGTGGTAGCAGTTTTGGTCTGTGCTTTGAATACAAAGCAATTACAATGTCAAATGGCACTATTTTGAAAAAAGAGAAGTGTTTTTGAAATTTAATTGTGTTCAAATCCCAGAGTAATTGTGGTACAGTAGGAATTACCAGGTCAAATTTCAAATCTATCTCTACATTTGCATGTGTGTCCATGCTCACATTTGGTGTACTCAGTGGTACTCTTAGCAGACACACGAGGGGGAGATCCCACATGGGCTCTTCAGGGCCAGCTCCATTCAATGTTTTCGCTACTACCAGCATGGACAGTGCACAAAAGAAGATATTAATAAAGCATTGTCTGCCTAAGTTAGGAAGAACTGCAGAATTCTGAAGGCCAAGAGCAGAGTCAAAACACACTCAGACCATTGAAAGAAAGAATGATGTGAAATCAACTGTAAGAAATTCAGAAAAGCCAGGTCCATGGGGGAAAGAGAAATCAGTGGTGCAAACACAAAGTATGGAAAAACTGATTAAACAGCAGTTTTGCAGAAGAGTATTAGAGATTGCACTTGGTCACTGCTTCACAGTGAATAAAAACTGTGGCAATGCTACAAAGCCACCACATCTAATCCTTATCCAATTTATTAAAAGAATCACATACAGAAGACATGGAAGACATTTTTTTTCTGTTCTCCTTAGACGAGATGAATCTTCAACTGAACACTGTGGGCATGACCCTTGGAAAGAGTACGGAATTAAATGAGAATGAGGAGTCAGAAAAATGCATTTTCTTCAGGAAAGCCTGCTTATTCTATGAGAGATGAATTTGAGAACCACAGTGACACTTTTCTGTATGAAAAGGATATATAAGAACTGGTATCAAATGTTTCTTGTGTCCCCTGAAGGTGGGACAAGATACAATCATTTTAATTTGCAGCAAATATAAGTCATTTTGTATATCCTAATTCCAAGAATAGGCATGTACTGGGAATATGCCTAGGCTGGCTGTGGGATCATGTTTAGCAGGGTTTAAAGAAGAGGTTAAACAAAAAACTGCTTGAAACAGCCTAGATATTGATTCAGCCCCTTTTTTAACAAAAATCTAGTGTTTTCCAACTCAAGTATGGTATAGCAATTTAGGTTGCCCCAAGCTATGTCCCTTTAGATTGGTTCAAATTATGTATTCAGAAACAGAGGCACCTTGAATTGCTTGTCATGTTACTTAGCATAAAAGCTGGATTCCTGGCCTGTAGAGGCTGGGATGTGTTCAAAAA
Organism: Molothrus ater; assembly: GCF_012460135.2. Classification (NCBI taxonomy): domain Eukaryota; kingdom Metazoa; phylum Chordata; class Aves; order Passeriformes; family Icteridae; genus Molothrus; species Molothrus ater. Next base: position 14,170,091 of record NC_050479.2, on the reverse strand, counting down.
AATGGGAGATTTATGTGTCTGTAACTAATACTTTTAAGTACGGCAATTTAAAATTTGTAGCAATTCAGTCACAATAAGTGGAGAAAATGTGGTGTCTTCTACTGTTTCCTGGTGCACTTTAATATGTATCTGTGAAATTCAAGCTCTTGAGCTCACAGAAAATCTCTGCTGTAAAACATTCAGTTGGAAGGGTCCATGAAGTACAGAATAACAGCAGAAGAAAGAGACAAATTAATTTGCTCAATCGACAATTATTGGAAGCTTAGGAGACAAGAAATACCAGATTAAATACTTTCTCCATTTCTTTCTTGCAAATCAGTCTTTGGGTGTTTAATGAGTTCCTATCGGTCTATGCAAATAATTCACAATGAATAATTTATCTGATATTTTTTCTGTTTGTGGGATATCTAAAAGCAAATTGGTTTCCTCTCACATATTCATTATTCAAAATTATATTAATACAGCCTTGGGTGAGTGTGTTTCCACTGCAGTTGCTTCGCTCCACAATTCAGTTTTCATACCACCTACGCGTGGCTAGGGTCCCACAAAATTTCTCTTGCCCTCAGGGCAAAGATTTCTTCAAGATGAGTTAAGGTCCCACTGTCACCAGGCTCTGCAGGATGTCTCTCTGTCTCCTGCTGCCATGGAGGGGGCCAACCTCCTAATCTGAGCATCTGGATCTGATGTGGGCATCTGGATTAGGCTGGCTGGTGGGAACTACTGCCAGTGCTAAATTAAGGACCCTCTTGAGCTCCCACTTTCCAAATTAACTGGCTGAAGAGAAGCAAGATTACCCAGGGAAAGAAAAGCAGCACTCCTCCAGGCACCCCATTTCTACCATTAATGCTCCCTATCTCTTCCATTGGCTGTTCTCAGTCAACATTATCATAAAATCAAGGAATATTTTAAGTCGTAAAATACTTTTGGGGCATTCAGACTACTGTGTATTAGATGTCTGCTGGCACTTGGTTTGCACACAAGAGGTGGGCAAAGGATTATGACCTTAGTTTTGAATCTCATTTTAATAATTCCTATGTGAAGGAAATTGCCACTGTACTTGAAGCCTTCACCCTTTTGGGTACAGTCCATGGAGCTCCTTCTGCTCCTTGGAACAGAGAATTAAATGCCTGTGTGGAGAACTTTCAATTCACCTCTGTCATGAAGCTTAGGGATGCCAGACAGAGCAGCTAACACAACAGGCATTGTTCCTGTCCTGTAAAACACTGAGAATGCCAAATGTGACTGAGAGCTGGCAAGGTCCTTCAACAAGCAAATTTTGAATAGGAAGGAAAGCTTGAAGTGCAGTTGTTTTTTCCAGATGCAGTCATATCTTTTGATAATCATATTATACAGAGGCAGTTCTATACATTTTCTCTTGACTTCAGTGCAGACAGTTAAGGGGTTTGGTAACTGAACACAATGAAATATTTGTGTTGCTAGAGGCACTTGACAAGGGGACACACTGTATTAGAAGTTCAGTGTGTCCAACTCCTTCAAATTCCTTCTTTAACATTTTCAGAATGCCAATTACACTGCAGCATTTGCCTTTGAAGATTCATCTTCCTCAGAAGCTCACCTCAAACTTCCTCTTTCACCATCTCAGACTGCTAGAAGTCATTCAAAGTTATCAAGAATATTTTTATTCACAAATGGAAAGGCTCATTCTCTTTACTGCCATAAAAAGCCAGCTTAAATTGCTGACTGCTTGTGGCTAGCCTATTAATGTAAAAGTGAGAGAGCATGCATGGGGGAGATAAAAAGGGGCAAAGGAAAGAACAGAAAGCGGGCAGGGAGAAAAAAAGAGATTAAAAGAAGAGGGGAAAAATTCAAAGAAATAAGTGGAATGGGAAAAAGGCAGAAAAGGAAGGCAAAATATAGAGATGTTGTCAGTACAAAGGAAGAAACAGTGAAGAAAAACAAGGATATTGGGAAAAGGCAGGGACGATACCAGATCTTAAAATTTGAGAAAATAGATGGTGATGTCAAAATCCCAATAATTGAATTTTTGCCTTGAAAAGCCACTGACAGCTTTGCTTAAATGTTTAGCCACATAAAATCAAACTCCACATCCCTGACTGCATGTATCTCTCAATGAAGTCAACAAGAATCAATAGCAACTGCAGCATTCAAATCCATGCTGTTTTCATTGTAGAAAAGGTAAATACAATATTCTTTCCATACCTGCACCATTTCTCCATCTTTTTGTAGCCTCTAACACACTTCCTAACACGTCTATCCCAAAGCCACTGTTGTTAGCCTTCCTGAATTGATGGCATCCAGCTGAAGAGAAGCCAGTGAGGGAGAGCTCACATATTGTCTGTTCTTAATAAATAATCATTAAAGGATAGATTGGTAGCACCACAGCATTGTCCAACACTCAGAGTCTATTTGCCTTGAGTCAGCTGCTCTGTACTTTCTCCCTATTCTTGCATAATTGAATACTACATCTTACATTTCTTTTTTTATCTGTGCAATGACTAGTCTCATCTGAAAAATATTGTACATTCATTCAAATTTCATGAATTCATTGCACCTAATGCAAACTGGAGGTACAGAAAAACCAAATAAATTAGTAAACCAGCACCTCTCCACTACCTATTAATAGTGGTATTTTCTGTTTCCTTTAACTGCAATTCAGGCCTGCCTGGCCTCTCCTCCTTTGCAAATGACACTGAAATATTTATGAGCAGCCCAAACTTCTTCAATCATTTCAATATCTCAGACTTACAACCTATCACATAAAGTGAGTACTGAAATGTTTGAATCATCACACTGAGGCCACATTTCTTGGACCAGTGATGTTCCCATCCATCCACCCAATGGGTCTGATGAGACACCTGCAAACAGGGGCCAGACAAGGAAGTAATAGAGTCACATAAGAGTTAGATAAATGCTTCACTAGTGGAAGCAGTTCAAAGATTTCTTGGCAGTTTAGACGAATCCTGAATGCTGTAAGCACAGGAGCACATGAGTGAGTAGGTCTCCTTTCAGACCCGAAGCTCAGGTGATCATGGTGGTAGAGGGCTGTGGATGAGCACAGGGGCACACAGTGTCACCATGAGGGGCAGGGAGCTGATGGGGGCTGTGAAAAATGCTTATTTTATGATTGACTTTTAGCAAAAAATTGAAATGAATATTATATGTGTTATGTTAGAAAGTAATGCTGTATTAATTCTCTTAAGTAGTGTGTTAAATATAGTTTCAGGTTATAACAAAATGTTAAAATAGAAACAATGCTATGTAGGATACTTTTTTTCTAAAGAAAGGACACACTGAGATAGCAGCCACAGGACACCTAAATCTTTCAGAGAAAGAGACTTTATTGCTCCATTATCAGGAGACATGAACTTCTTCCAGCCTCACTTGGGCAGGATGACACCGTTAGGATCATGAAGAGCTGACAATGCCCAGACAGAATCCTGTATTTGAATGGAATTTATGCATCATGTATGAGGTGTATGAATATGCAACAGGTTATTAGGTTATTGTTTTTAAGGATTGATCCTCTGTAAATATGTATCCTTTTCTGGGGTTATGCCACCCAGAAAAAGGTACCTGGACGTCCATAACTCTTTGTTTTCATTGTCTCATATTGTGCTAACTCCTATTGTCTTAATTCATATTGTCCTAATTCAAATTGTCCAAATTATTATTACTCTAATTGTATTACTATTTTTATAGCCATTTTATTACTATTAAATTTTTAAAATTTTAAAAACAAGTGATTGGCATTTTTCACAGGGACCATGACAATCCAGAAGGGGTGGCAGGTGGTCAGAGGGTTTCTGGAGTTTGTGGGGATGCCTCTTTCCTACCTTTCCATCAATCTCACAGGTGCTGACACAAGATCTCCCAGTTTATTTTATCCCTGGTGGGCTTTGGTCTGTAACAGGGGCACAGCACAGCACCAGACCCAGCCCTGCTCCCTCGGGGAGCCCAGCCCATGCCCTCTGGTCAGGCTGCCAGGCTGTCCTTGCCCTGTCCCACCCCAGTGGTGCAGCTCCCCCCAGTTCCCAGACAGGCGATGCCCCCACGTGAGCTCAGGCACTGCACACCTGCAGGGGACAGCAGGGACACTGCAGGCACAGCTCCCAGCAGCTGCCAGTCCCCCTGCCTGCCTGCTGGGACACGGGGAGGAGCGCATGGCCCCGTGCCTCAGCCTGACTCAGAGACACTAATGCTGAAAAGCACATCCTAAAATCCAACAGGCTCAGGTCTTCAAGAACATTTTGCCTGTGCAAAAACCTAATGATTCTTCATTTGGACACCAGTCTAGATAGCAGAGCCATGATGATCCAGAGGGAGCTGTCAGGCTTGTAGGTTTCTCTGTGTGTCTCATTTAGGATGGGAAGACAGATAATAGACAATCAGGTTGATTAGCCAGAGGGAGTGACTTACAGTTTCGTGTACTGAGTGCTTTGTACACCTAAGCAGCAGAACTAATCCAGATATATTTCTGAGTGGCCTATATAATCAGAAATATCTATATCTAGGCCCTAAAACAGAGAGAGGATTTGTCTCCCTTTTAAAAGTCAAGGTATCTAAGCACAAAATATAGAAGGAAAGAAAACTTAGTATTTCCCTCTAGAGGTCTTTTAACAAAAGAATGTGTCACAATGATGTATAGAAGGTAGAAAACAAATTTGATAAAATAAAAATACAGAAAAAAATATTATTTTTAAGGACAGTGTCACACAATATTTTTGGTTATGATGCAAAAGCAAATTTTTGATTTGCACAATAAGACCCTTTCCAGAAATACTCACTATTGGTTGTAAAATGTCATGTTGTAAAGCAGAATCATCCCTCAAAATGCAAAACAAGCAGGTTTCTTATTTTGGAACAAATAGAGTTCACCAAAGATATGAGGTCATGTGAAAAGAAGGAAAAATTTCTGTATTTTTTAGCCAGCAGTGTTGTGAGAAAAATCCTGTCTGAATTCCTGCCATTTATGTGCCTGTGATGTACCTGTGCAGCTCGAGGTTCCTCGTAGACAGAAAGCAGGATGCATTAATCATGAGGAACAGAGGGCCTGAAGCTGCAGTGTGCCACTCCACTTGAAAAGCCTCTAAAATATGTTAGTGCCAGATCTGCCTGGGCTGAAAACTGTGTACTGCTCACAATGATGCATCTGAAAGGAGTAAAATTAAATGTAGGCTCTCAGAAAACTTGCTGCACATCTACTCCCAATTTCTTCCCATTTCTGCCCAACCAAAGGGTTGCAATTTCCATCTCTGTCTTAAGCATACCCCTTCTGTGTTTTTCATCAGACCAACAGAGCTTCCTCCTGCCTTTCTCATGCAAGTTCACCTCAATGAAATCACCGAGGTAAATAAGGCGAGCAAGATTTTCCCACTACCTCACAGGGAATTCATCTGCTGAGGCCTCATTTTCTGTAATGTATGGCTTTTGTTCCTGGCCTCCTGCACACATTTAGGCACCCAGGCACGATGGTGATGTGGCTTTCTCCCCATGTGCACCTGGCAGATGGTGCTGTGTGCTAGCTCTGCACTCAGCAATGCAGCCTGCTCATCGCCACGCTGGAGCAAGAACAGCCTCGGCCACGTTCCCAAGCACTTACTCTTTGTCTGGAGCTCCTCAGATGTTTCAGTGCCAGCCATACATCACAACTTTCAGAGCTGAGGTGACAATTCAAAATATGAAAATCATTGCAGAGTAAATGAAGCAAATGATCGTTTTTGACAAATACACATGAGTGTGGCACTCAGAAATCTGGCTTGGATGTCTCTAAATAATTAAATTTATCTACCTCAGTAACTACATTTGAATTGCAAATTAATTCTCCACCTCAGCCCTGCCTCATGTGTGTGTCTCCACTGGTACCTGAGCTGCCACAGGCACAGGCTCTGAGTGCAGGAGCACCTTTGGGCAGAAGCATTTCAGTGCAGAGAGCACCCAGGGTGGGGACACTTGGCTTTGCTACACAAGGTTTTGTTGTCACCCTCTTTGCACTTCCTTTTGGTGCCTTTTAGTGGGTTCTGTGCTGTGCAGCCCATCAGAGCCCAGGGACAGAGCCAAGCATGGAGCTGCTGAGGCAGGGCTGTGCTCCAGCAAACCTGGCTTAGGTCCATCATGTGTGTTGTGGTATCTTTTAACTGCATAAACCATCCTCCCTACCATGCTCCTGTCCTTCTACACAGAATAGACAGGGCAGCACTGCTCCCCTGATAATCCCCACTGGGGGAATGACAAAGTACATTGTTAAGTCCCTGTATTGTTTCCATCTTTGTTCAGTTCTCCACCAATGCCACCCTTACTACAAGTCACTCAAATTCCATTGTAAGACAGAATTATCACCTTCCTACCACTTCTCAGCGTATGAGCATTTTCCCAAGAACAATGACTTTGTTCTCCCAAATGTCCTGTGAAATGAGGAAACTTCCATTTTACAAATAGAGGCTTGAGGCGCAGAGATATTAATGTCAACAGGGCTAAGTCACTTTAAAAGTTTATAGTTTGACTTTCTTAGGGAACCAGGCATTTTATTGCACTAGGTTTCTCCACAGCAGTGCAGTTTCCATTAGAAACTCCAAGCATTCCTCATTTCATTTCAACAAGTCAGACTGAAGGGCTCAGATAAGAAATCCAGAAATTGAAGAACACACAGGCATCACCTGTGAGAAATATCAGTGGAGTGATGTGTTTTAAATCCCAGTGGAATTCTGGCAAGTCAGGAAGAAAAGAAAGTTCTCCAGGGCAGTATTTAACAGCCCATCCCAGAAGACATCCTCCTGTTCCCTCTTATTCACTGCACAGATTCCCAGTTCCCACAGCAAATGATGCAGAGGTCCTGGAGGTGACAGTTTCTCCCCATGGCTGTGACACATCCCCAGCCCATGTACCCTGAACTATTTACAGCACCGTGGAAAACTCTGTGTGTGGTGTGAAGGGTGAGCAAGTAGCCCAAAATTGCACTTGTTACCATTCAGGGTTGTAATGTCAGCTTTGCACAGGCAAGTTGAAAACTGATTTTTTTTTTCTAGTTCCATACCCTCTTCTGGTGCTGTAAGAAAACCCTTAGGACAAGTGCAGAAGGGGCTAGGAATTCCCAGGTTTCATGCTTGCAGCCCTGAAGCAACCCAAGCAGGAATAATCCTCTGCAGAGGTGTCACAAAGATGACAATGGCAAATGGCCACTGTGGCTCCTTAGCAAAGGAACTGCACTCCACAATGGCAGTAAGTGAATTTTTGCCCTTGCACCCTGAGCTGTTCTATTCCTCAGGCCAGGTTCAGCCCTCCTGACCCCTTGTGACTCTCAGTGCCTCGGGTTTGGTGCCACCTGAGCCCCACCCTCATCCCACAGGGCTCTGTCCTGCCCCCCTTCCTCATCCCCAACCTTCCCAACCTTCCCAACCTTCCCCTTCCCAAGTCCCTCTTCACCACACACACACACACACACACACACAGACACACACAGACACACAGACACACACAGACACAGAGACACACACAGACACACACACACACACACACACACACACACAGACACACACACACACACACAGACACACACACAGACACAGAGACACACACACACACAGACACACACACACACACACACACAGACACACACACACACACAGACACACACACAGACACACACACACACACACACACACACACACACAGACACAGAGACACACACAGACACACACAGACACACAGACACACACAGACACAGAGACACACACAGACACACACACAGACACACACACAGACACACACACACAGACACACACAGACACAGACACACACACACAGTGACCATTCTGCACACAGGATGAAATCAGTCAGCAGAAGCTCCACTCTTTCAGGGGTATTTTCACAGAGAGAGTAAGGGACAGATCTGACACCAGCCCTGCTCCTCACCCAGCTTTCCCAGCCCTGCCCTAAAGCTCTGCCTGAGCAAGGCAGTCCCCTCTTTCTTGCAAACAGAAAAATGTTTCAGAGAATAGAAATTGTGAGCCTGTTTTGGCAGTGAAAGTTTTAAATGTAAACTCTTAAATTTTAGCAAAGTTATGAAACACAGAAAAACAATTATAAATATTTTTGTAGCCTGGAGTGAGGCTTGATTACCTGGCTGCAATATTTAAGGACAGCTTTTACAAACAAAAATAATATGCATGTGATCTCTGGATAATCAGACAACCTCAGCTGAAAAAAACAGTAATTAAATGACCACAGGACTCAGTTTAATTCTCTCTGTCAGGTGGCCAGGTCTCTACTACTCAGAGATTAAGAAGTGAATTCTCTCTATAGAATCCTTTCTTTATATCTGGAAGCAAAACCCAAAGCTTTTTAGCAGCACTTCCAATTTATCCCTTCCACTAACAGGCAGCATCCTCTTAAAAATCTTTTGATCTCTCTACAGTACTAAATTACACAGTCCTAATCCCAAGTGAATCAGATGATTGTGCCTGTCTGTACTGTAGAGGCACTTGGAGACAGCTTCACTCAACACAAGCAGCATCTGCTCTGCAAACATCATACCTGCTATCCACACCTAAAAGTGGCTGTGGCTGACTGACAAGCATTACTCTTGGAACATCAGCCCAGCTGGATAGTGTTCATTTATATAGTCTGTTTTATAGGTATGTGTTTATTTATTACTATTAATAAATAATATAGTAGAATAATATAATGCAATGATAAATTACATAATTGTTTGTTTGTTCAGATAATTAATATATAATCTGTTAGCCCAACTACATCTTTAGGTGTAGATAGAAGTTTGGGACAGCTATAGGCTCTCTGGAGTCATCTGCCACATGCAGTGGGTACAGAGATCATGGATAGCCTTAGCAGGGGGAGGAGGCTCATGTGACAGTGCTGTGTGTATTTCTAGGAATTTTCTCAAATGTGTCAAAGGATTTGAAGAAAGGATGTTATACTGATTCCAAGTGACCTCATCACTGCAGCTGGATGCAAGATGCTAGGTGGTCATAGTGCCTGCTCACAGCTCAGTGTCCTACACCAGCTGGGTGGCAGCATCACCTTTCAAACACAGACAGGCCTGTGTCACTGTCATATTTTCTGGGAAAATCCCTTCACCAGGATTTGCTCCTGGGAAGCTGAGAAGCTGCAGAGAAAAATGAAAACAATAATTATCTGATTTGCTTCTCCTGTGTTTTGCTGCTTTGGAATGTGGTTTGGACATTGTTTACCAACAGGTGCTTGTTTGATGGGTTTCATGTGAATTGTTTTGGCTTAATGACCAATCACCATCAGCTGTGTCGGGGCTCTGGAAGGAGTCATGAGTTTTTCAGTAGTGTCTTGTTAAGCCTTCTGTAAGTATCCTTTCTCTATTCTTTAGTATTGTTTTAGTATAGCATTCTTTAATATAATATAGTAACATAAAATAATAAATTAGCCTTCTAAAAACACGGAGTCAGATTCATTCCTTCCTGCCACAGGGGACCCCAGTAAATGCCATAGGCCTGGCTTTCCATGTCACAACTGTCTTGCCATTTAGGCCTAACCCTGAGGTCTGGGATGAGAATCCAGCCTGGCAAGGCTCCCAGCCTGCCTCACCACTGTGACAAACCCATCAGCAACCACCTGGCTGAAGACCACAGTGCTCTGGCTGGACCCCTCTCACCTGTAGCTCCAGGACTGTTCCCAGGAGGACAAGGGGAACTTTGGAGCACAGTTCAAGTGGGACATATGTTCATTGTCCAAGAAGTGTGCAAGAAGTTTGAGGAGCTGCTGTCTCAGCAGGGAGCTCACTCTCACTCAGCCACAACCTCAGCTGAAGGAGCTCAAACTCCTTAAACAGCTCTGAGCTCTTTCTAGGGCCAGTGCCAGTGCCCTGGGCTGCTTCACACTGGCACTCAGGGCTCCACCACCACAGGCACAGATTTAAAGGACCAATTCCAAGCTCCCTGTGTGTCTCCAGCAGAACTGATCCAACAGGAGCTTGAAGGCATCATCATCCATCCAAGAACCACAGGCTTGGACTGAAAGTCTTGGGAAAGAAAACGTGTGGTCTGGAGCCTGTCCCTGGATTCAGGGGGAAATTGCTGGTGCTCTCCCATGGTTCATGACTGACTGACTGGCTCTGGGAGACATCCCAACAGCCCTGCACTTGCCAAAGTCACTGGGGATGGGAATTAGATTATCTTTAAGGTCCCTTCCAGCCCAAGCCTTTGTATGATTCTATAAAATCTATGAAATATCCTTCATTATATTTTAAATAGAAAGGATATTTCTTTTACACTCTGTATTCTGAGCCTTTGGAGTGCCCTTATCCAGGCTGGTCTCTTTGACAATGGAAGCCTCCTCATAATGCAGTTCAGTAATGCGACTTCAGACAGGGAAGCTTCAAGGAAAACTCCAAAAGCTGCAGCAGAGCTCTCGAGCTGGCAGCACCAGGAAGGGATCACAGGCAGACTCTGCTTACCCAGGGACACCCTCCTCTCTGGCTGTCAGACCCTTCGTTTTTCTTCCATTTCCACTCCACCATCTCTCATCAAAGTGACAGGTGTGAGACCATGGATCTCAATTAATGTCTGTTAACTGCTTGGATGGAATTTGACAGAATATGAAATGCTATTATTAAATGCACAGAAATAACTAAAGATAGGATAAAGTGCACATGCATAGATATGTAACAATTTTATATATATATATATATATATATATATATATATATATATGTATGCATTATGTTTTTTCTCAAGAAGCCAGTGAAAAGTTATTGACTTTTTATCCCCTTCTGAGATACTTTCTGATTATGTACAGCCTTGACAATTATTCCAATGCTTGTTATATGAAACACCAGTGTGTCTCATATGTAAGCAATATCCTTCCAGAAATAATTATCCTTTTGACATAATGTTATATATATGCTTCTTTGTTTAGGCATCCTGCAGATTAATAAAATCAAGAGCCAGATGCCTTGAGACAAATTAGCCATTTCCTGTCAATAAAATATAATGCAGCACACTTAATTTATAGGAAACACTGGTGCCATGAAATGCTTGGGGCTGCCTGTGCTGCTCATCCCTGTGGCAGCACCATTGCTACTGCAGCCCTACAACCACACAGCATTGGTCCATAAGTACAGGAGATTTTATCTAAATAAGAGACATTAACAGGCTAAGATGGTTCTGCACCAAAAAGATCCATTTGACTTTGAATTTGCTTAGTCACTCTCCAATTCATTTTTCATCTCCAAGATTCTCTATATTCACTTCTAAAACCAGGTTGTGTTTATGGGCATTTGAATAATGACAGAGCTCTGCAGCTGTTTGGCACTGCTCATGAAATGGCATTTGTGACAGGGAAGATGCCTCTGACAAGACCAAGTCACAGAATCATACAATCACACAATCACTGAGGTCGAAAAGACCTCTAGGATAATTAAGTCTGCATCTAACCAATCTGTTAGATTGGTTGTTAATAACTTGAGAGAAGAAATATCTGAAAAAGTTCTTAAAAACCAACCCCTCCTATCATCCTGTATTTTTCTTGTATATTTCTAACTCATCCAAGGGTTGTTTTCTTCTCTAGACTTTGGTTAAAATACTTTGGTGCCCCAGCCTAGTTTGGGACAAATTGCTGAGACTCATCTGCAATTAGCACAGTTATTTTTGGAAGACCTGTTGCTGTGCCATAGTTAAGCTGCATTATGTTTTATCATGTTGTTTAACATGCAAAGCATGTGGTATCGCCCTCAAATGTTTACCATGTACTCCCCTTTTTAAAACTTGACATTTTTGAGGTTTTTCAAGAAAGACAATAATTCAGGCTCTAAGTGCTAAATAATTAAGAATTAGTCCCCAAAAGCTCACGTTTTGAGTTCTGTGATTTATTGAAGACCTTCTACATTGACAAGGTCAAAACAGAGAAAGAGAAAACACAGGGAACATTTCATGACTTTTCATTGGCTCTGGCATTATTTTACTCTAAAAATTCAGACTTTCAGCAGTCAACATAAAATTTCTGAGAGTTTCTCCAATTCTTCAATGCTGTATTAAAAACCATCTTAATCAGCTGAAGTGATAAGTATGTTGGGACCTGTTCACACAGGACCCTTTCTCTCAGCCTCCACCAAGGAGACAGAAATAACCTCTGCTGGGGTTTCTTCTTTAACATAAAAAATTATAGGGGAATAGGGAAGCATTCACTAATTATTTGTTAAGACAAGGTGGAAGTCCTGAACTGGCTAACTTTAATGGAAACAAAGAAATCTGTTCCTCAGCCAAAGCTTATGATTCTCATGGAGTGCCCAGCCCATTTCCCCTTCCCTTTGATTTATAGCAAACGGATCCATTCCTTGAAACAGACAGATTTTTTGCACTCCCCTCACGAAAAAGCTAAACAACAGAACCAGCCAGCAAAAACAAACAAAAAAATTCCTCTTTTTTAAACAATAGCGACCTTTTCTCAAGAAAATATCAATTTTGATAAAAGTTTATTGTTTCCCCCAGACTTCTGGTGACCAGGGAGGAAAAGGTCAAGTTCCCACTAGAGCATTTTTCATCTGAGCAATGCTGAGAGGTCAGAGAGCTCAGCATGCTGAAGGTGAAGCCCCAAGGTGACCCTGTCAGCCTGAGCACTGCCTGCCACCAGTGATCCCGCCCCAGCCCCTGGCCCCAGGGCCCACACCCACCCCTGGGCTGCCTCCCCTCCTGCCCCAATGCAGAGCAGACCCACCAAAACACATCCTCACCTATGTCACCCTGACAGAAACCTCAGAGAGCAGAACAGGCTCTCACAAAGCAAAAGACCTTTTTTATTTGCACAAAACAGAAAGTTCTACTCAGAGCTATGTGGCTCTGCGAGGAAAATTGGATGTTGGGCAAAAAAAAAAAATCTCCGATCTTTTCCATCTATCTGAGTAAGTGACAGCTGTGATTAGATGCACACACTTGGGAAATTACAGCATGTGGCAAGGACAAGGGGCTGTAATCCTTTCAAAAAGACTTGTGTTCCCAGAGGGGACCCCTCAGACACTCCAGGAGACCCCATCCTTCCCCCAGCTCTGCTCTGTTTTCCCCCTTTAGCCCTCCCCAGATGGGAATCCCCCATCCCCTCCCCACTGCCTTGCAATGGAAGCAGCAACAGCAGGAGGCTTCACAGCTGACTGCCCCAGCCCTGCAGCCTGAACACGAGGAGGAAGAGCAGGGACAAAGATTGGAGTGACTTTGAAGGAGCAGGAGGACATGACTGTTAAATTGCAGCAGAATGTGGATTAAAGCAGTTGAGCCTGGTTTGGCACAGAAAGTCTGCCACGTCTCTTGGCCCTGCAAAGCTGCATTGGGCCAACCTGCTTGCAGCTCCTGGTAAGGTTTATTTAGAGGCCACCTTTCTCTTTTGTCCATGCACAATTAGGAAGTGCAGAAAACTAAATTACTTGCAGCAAATGGAATTTGGATGGGGAAATGCCTCCTTACATCCCATGGAAAATGAGGCGTCTACCTCAGAAATCTTCTGTTCAACACCTCTGGATCATGCATGAGTGGCAAACTAATGTGCTTTGGCTGATAGGGGAGCCTTTTCTGCTCTTTTACATCTGTTTTTTTTTGGTTCCAAGAGGAAGGAAGGAGCTTAGAAGTGAATTTTAGAAAAATAACTTCAGTTTATGTGTGTGAATTCCCTCACTAGAGAACATACTCACGCCAGTCAAATCTCACTATAAAGAACTTATTCAACCCAACAGGTTGATTTCAAGAGCCCATTATACAAGGCACAAATGGAAAAAAAATCTGTGTATTTGCTGTATGTTTTCACAGTGTTCAGCTCACTTACAATTAAACTTTCCATTTTAAGGAATATTACAATAGGGTTTTAATTCAACAGCATCTCCAGAAAAAGAGTTATACTTCATATTTCCATATTTATCATGTCAAAGGGTAGAAACAAATGAGCATTGTCACATTCTGACACTGAATAAAATGTCATGAAAGCCAAATTACACACTTAGAATTTACAATTTTTATTCCAGGAGAGAGAGAAACTGTTAAATATATTTAAGGAAAAAGAAGTAAAGCATTCAAAACAATGAAAGAGAGGATCTTTCTTGCTTTATTACTTCTAGAATGCCAACCTCTTCTTTTTAAAAGCCAGGCAGACAAAGACCTGTCATCCAGTATCTTCACAAATTACAGTCCAACCTGTAAATACAAACAGAGCACTTGATATGATCTTCAGGCATTTCTATTTTCTATTTAATGCTGTTTCATGCATTCATGTGCTAATAAAGGTTAAACTAGGTGATCCTTCAAGCAGCCCTCTACACTTTATCTGCCAGAGCTATAAAAGCCAAAGAAAATTGGTGCATTTATATTGTGAAAAGAGAAAGACTCGGAGCATTGTAATGAAGTAGGGTATTTCTTCTCGTGTATCATTTCAGCAGCAGTTGTTTACAACAAAAACATTTAGTCAGAACTGGATTTTTATGAGAAATCCTCATGTGTTACTAATCTTCTGCTGACATCAGACTGATTCTCTTGGATCTTTCATTTGCTTCTGGTGAATCACCCTGCTCATAAAACAAATTGCCTTGTCCTGACTTGGATTTCCACCTTGATTTTCAGTGTGGCTTCAGGTATATGCAGCAGTTTACCCTTGAGAAAATTCAGCATACTCATGCTAGCACAGTCTTCATCTTAAAATAACACATAACTCCATTGTGCAATGAACAAAATAAAAAATTGGAGGAATTAATTCTAGAACACTTCCAGTATAGAACAGCCTTTTTACCTCAGACTCCAAAACCAGAACCAGATGCACAATTAGGTACAAGATGGCCTGCATAACCAGCAGACAAAAGTGTTTATCAAAATATCTCCTTATCCCCTTTGACTTCCCGGCCTTGTCTTCAGCCTTCCTAAGGTATCAATTTCTCCTACTCTATTCTGCAAATACACAAGTCCCCTTTTAACCCTCGCAGTAGTTTGAAACACATGGCATAAAAACCTTTTGTGGAGCCCCACAAAGAACCTTTGGGCAAAATAAGCAGCTGACTAAAATCACCTTTTCAGATCTCCACATCCCTCAAAAGTTCAGAGCAAGGTCCTGAACACAAATGGTTGCTTTGGCTGAGAGCTGGCAGATTTGGGTTACAAGATGAGGAAAAGGCGTAATGAAAACCTTTGTCATACAGACAAAAAAGATTGCCCCATAATGAAAGCCAAAGAAACACATGGATATAGAAGCTGGGTTTAGCAAAATTGCTTCCATGGTTTCACCAAAGAGCTGAGATAAACATGAACAGGCAAATCTTGATGCACCCACTCATTGGGCTAGAGAACAAATTATCATTACAGAATAAATGGCATTCTCCTTTGGGCAGAGCTGATAAACAGCAATCTAGAGAGAAGGGAAAAAAGCAAGAATATCCCTTGCAAAGGAATTACAATAAAAAGCCCATGTGTTACTATAATGTTTCACGATCACACAGGATGAGCCAACACCAATTAAAGGCCAAACTCTGCTCTGGAACTACAAGCTCATCTCCCATTTGCAGCAGCAATGATAGAAGCAGCAAATTTTGGCCATGACCTCGTCTTTTATTAACATCCTAGGTGCCAGAAGGCAGATTTAGAAAGGCATTTTTTGAGATAAAATTGCATATAGGCCCGTTGACACAAATACAGGGATTTGCAGAAGATCCTCTGGGATGCCTGAAGTGACTTTTTTAATTTTTAATCACAAACAAATGAGTCATGTTAGAAAGAGTACACAGAAAGAGAACTACTACCATGTCCATAAGCACTGATTGTTTTAAAAAACCTAAATTAAGCTTGGCAATTCTAGCACTTGAAGTTTCTTTTCTCTGTTATTTGTATGCACACACACGGTCTGACAAAGCACCTCCAAAATTATGACATAGATTTAAACCAAAAAAAAAAAAAACTGTGCACATTTTTAGAAATACCCACTATGGTGCAGCAAAATTCTTTCATTATTTTCCCATCTTTTCATTTTAATCTGATAAATGTACACATTAAGCCCTTCTCTCAATAAATTTTTTATAATCAAGTGGAATCTGATTTTTCCCAACATTGTTATTCTCAACTGCTTCCTTCCTTTTCCAAAGGCATTTTTTGACTTAAGTTGTTTTTTTACATTTGAAATGGAGCAACTGAAATTGGAATTGAGCAAAGCATTTCATTTCCTTAGATCAAGAGATTCTTAGGATTTTCCAGAAATGCTTTAATTATTTTGGGAGAAAAACGTTAGCTTTCCTTAGTAACTCAGAGCAGGTCCTTCCCTGTATGGCAGGCTAGTCAGTGCTTCTTTAGCCTAAAATAGCAGCTCATCTTTTAAAATATTGAGTTATGCTCTATGAACAATGTATTTTGTCACATCATGCTGCTTTTTGTGGGTTTTTTTTTTTCCCTGAAATGTCTTCCTTGAATATTTTTTTATATAAGTTGGTAAAATATAGATTATCTAAGAGTCTATCATTGTTTGCATCATCCTCCTCCATTTACTGTAATCTACAGACCTCAAGACCATGGATTTGACAGCAGTGCCACCATCCAAGGCACTCACAAAACAAGAAACACCACGGCTATGGCAAGATCCTGAACTCATGTGCTAGAGGTTTCTGCATTTCACAGTTATTGTTCTTTGTTTTGAGGGGGTGCCTACAGTTCTCAGCAGCAAACTGATCCCTCCTAGATATCAGGTCATGTGTAATGAAAACTAAAAGGGACAATGAAAATAATAACTTGTTGATTGGTCATTTTCTCCCAGCTGTCATTTATGTCCTCACCATGCCTTCATTTCTGTTTCCAAGTTAATGTTTTTTAATTTTGACCAAGCTCGTGCTGAAATTTAACACAAAACTATTTAAAATACTTAAGGTCCAATCTAACTCCTATTCAAGTAGATTGAAGGAAAGCTGGATTTTATTTCTTTATTTCAGAATAGAAAATATTCCTGTATTTCTGCTGAGACAAAGGCCAGTGCAGGACATCAAACTGCTGGATTCCATCATGCCAGAAGCATTTCCCACACATGTCTCAACAACGTGAGATCCAGATGAAAACAAAAGCCTTTTCCCAAGCAACAGCACCACCCCAGTCCTGTCCCAAGCCCTTCCTCACTCCTTCCTGAGCTGGGACAATTGTTCAAAGTCTTTTCCAAAATTTTTCAATTTACTTTCCTTATATTTACTTCCCAGTTTATACTGGCAATGAAGCCAGCCAAGGCATTCCTTTTTGTCTTGAGCAGAACAAGGTGGATTTTTTTTGTAAATCATTTTTACATATACAATATTCATAGTCCTAGAGATGAGCTAAAAAATCTACTGTAAGGACTGAGCAGCTGTTCTTAAACAAACTTGCTTGATTTTATTGCTGGTGCTTTATTTTTCCTTTTTCTCTCCTCTCTTGTTGTCTCTGTCACCAGTACCAACCATTTTCATCCCTGACATCAGACTGTAATTTATGGAAGTTCTTGCTCTATGGTTTAAAAAACTATTTTAATGACCTCCATTAATTAAAATACATCTTCAAATCTTTGTGCTATAGCTGCTGAGGCAAGCAGGAGTCTCAAAATATCTGTGAAAAGAATTTATTGAAAATTTTACATCTAAAAAGACTAGCTAAGAAATCTTTTCACAGGCTTTGATTCCATGAAGTAGCCATGATCTTCCTCCAAAACCAGACAGACAAAAAAAAAGCCACTTTGAGGAAAATGAAAAAAAATTATAATACAGAAAATACTACCCTGAAGCAGAGTTCACATCTCAATGAAGAAGAAACTCAAGGACTTCATGTTTGTTGTAGACCTTGATGTAAAAATGCACATCTCTAGTGGGATGAAGGATGGTAGTGCAGAGCTCGAGACAGAAACAGGGCAGCACCTGAACCCTTTGTTTAAGTGTAGAATCATCATACAATCATTAAGGCTGGAAAAGACCTCTAAGATCATTGAGTCCAACCATCCAGCTGTGGGGCACAGGAGAGGTGTCCTTTGAGATACAACAGCTGTTTGTGTCCTCTTGCATCAAAAATATTACACTGTCCCACGCCATGAGTTTGCAAACCACGTATCCCTGCATGTGAAGGGCAATGTGGAGCCAGACTCATGTGAAGCAGGAGCAAGAAGCCCACAGGACAAGTATTCCTCTAATGTGGCCTCCCTGCATCACCAGAACAGCTTCTGCTGGCTCCCAACCCTAAAAGCAGGACCCAGGAAAGGGACAGAAGAGGTGGGAGGCAGGGGCATGAGGAAGCTCAGCTCCCAGAGCAAGCCAAAGCATCCAGGGAGACCAGGGACAGGAGACCAGGGAGGGCTGAGCCCCTCCTCCTGTGCCACCTCTGTGTGCTCACTGAAGGAAATTCAGTGCTCACATCTGCCTGCAGCACAGCATTCCCTGGGCTCCCACTGCCACACAGCAGCCTCTGCTCTGCCCCTTGCACAGCTCTGCAAAGCCTCCTCTGAAACAATGAAGTACAAGGAAGTGTAACTCTAAGTTCTGTCTGTAACTTACTCTGAGCTGTTATAAAAGGAGGAACATTACCCAGATTATAAATGTTACATGAGTAAATGAGGAATATGAATGAGTGAGAGCTATTCATCTCAATGAGCACTTCTCTCCTGGAGAGTGTTACAAAGCCACAGGATGTCCCCAAGTTTCAGAATTTGCATTCCCACCTTTGAGTTGGATGAAAAACTCACAAAAGCATATGTATCTAGATAGCTCCTTCACCACCCTGCCTCTCAGGAGAATTCTGTGCATTGAATATTCAGGAGAGAAAATGCAAAAGGTTGTACCATGCATGCTTACCAATAATAATTGCTATTTAAACAGCCATTTTCTCCTGCAAAAAAAAGCTTTACTGGGCACCTACTATCACCCCTCTGAATGAGGGAAAGCCAAAGATCTTTCAAATAAGTAGATGGGGAGCAATGGGGTAGCAACTGAAACCATTTCCATTGCCTAAGGCTGTGTCTGTATTGCAATTAGAAGATGTATTTGGAGATAAACACTTAGAGCTGAGGACCTAAAGCCACATTATTTAAAAAAAACAGGGGGGATGGAGAGTGGGGATGTATTCAGGCATGGTCTAGTCTGATCTGATATGCTGGATTAGCAATGGGAGCACTGGTCTCCATCCAGGAGGAGCTGAGTTCATGAGCTCTGAGGAACTCAGTACCACAAACCAAACGAACTTAGTATGAGCAACTGGAAGAGCTGCTTCAAAATGCATTCAGATCTGAATAACACCACAAATGTAAATGCACACTTCTTCATCCTGTTCCTCTGTACCTTTGAGAACACTGAAATAAGTCATGCACAAAGGCACAACTCAAGGAGAAGTAAGATTGCACAGTCATTTCTCTTTTGCCCAAGCTTCCATGCCTTTCATGTTGTTCTGATAATAAAGGCAACAAAAGTCTGAAGCAGAACTATTCAACTAAACTACACTCCATTGCCTGGTTCTAAATAAAGGAATTTCAAGCTTTTCTACCTTACCTATTATGCTATTCTAAGACAAAGATTTCTATAATTTTAAAGGTTTGTTGGGATTTTTTTCCTCTGCATTAATGAGATTTTTTTCTCCATCTGAGTATTTAACACTTTTCTCACAATCACCACTCCACCTTCAGTTTCTTTAACACACCTGTTTCTGCACAGCAGACAAGAATGAGCTGGTTTTTTTAGGCAGTGTATTCCCAGTGAGCTGCTGCCACTGCACTGCTGAGCACCTCTCACAGCAATACCCAACTCTTCTTTCTGAACCTTCAGTGCCAAAGCTGCATGTTGATTTTGCTGCACCAGAATTCCATTCAGCAGAATTCATTGCTGCACCAGAAGCATCCTTCCTGCAGAATTAACAGGAATACCTCTGGGCCAGTGCAGGAACCATAACAAAAGCAGGCAGAATTGCAGCCTCTCTCTTTCTCCCAGGTTGTTAGTGAGGGCAGCTGCTTTTTTTAGCATATTTCTTAAACTGGAAACTATTTTTCTAAAAAAAGAAACTCACACAAAAAACCTGACCACTAATTTTTCAGTTCTGGTGCTAAGAGAAATACCATTTCTTTCAGGTACAGGGAGGGTAAATTGCAGCTTTAAACCAAAGTGATCTTTTTCTGACAAACACATATGATTTTTTTTCCTGAAACTTCTCTCCTGCCCTTCCACATGCCCAGACTGGAGAACACACAGTGGGTACAGAAACTCCTCCCTGCCAGGAAAGCCAAACCATGAGCAGACACCTCTGGGAGTGAGCTCAGGGCAGGAAACAAGCCCAGTGAAAGCTGCTTAGAAACCACACCCGGGATGCTCTGCAACTGCTCCCATTCCCCTGGGACTGCACCCTTACAGAGGCAGCTCCTCAGTGGCTCTTCCCTTCCCAAAGGCACTGTGGTTCTTTCTTCCCTTTCCAAAGCCACTGTGGCACTTCCCTTCCCAATGGCACTGTGGCACTTCCCTTCCCAATGGCACTGTGGTTCTTTCTTCCCTTCCCAAAGCCACTGTGGCACTTCCCTTCCCAATGGCACTGTGGCACTTCCCTTCCCAAAGGCACTGTGGCACTTCCTTTCCAATGGCACTGTGGCTCTTTCTTCCCTTTCCAAAGCCACTGTGGCACTTCCTTTCCAATGGCACTGTGGCTCTTTCTTCCCTTTCCAAAGCCACTGTGGCACTTCCCTTACAAAGGCACTGTGGCCCCAGCCTCAAGCCCTGCTTTGGTGTGAGCAGCTCTTTCCCCCTGGGCTGGGACATGGCTCTCTCCTGGGTTTGAAATTAAACCATCTGTCTATCAGGTCTCCCAAGACCCAGGTAACACCAGAAGATGCCCAAATCACCAAAATTTTCACACCTGGCTGGGTTAGGAAGTTAGGTGGAGAGCAGAACAGCATTTCATCTGGGAGCCCAAGGAAGGGACAGGTTTGGCCCCACTGTGAAAGCAGCAAAGAATTCACACTGCCCTGTGACCAGATCTTTCCATGATGCCAACCTGAGCTTTGTGAAGGAGTGGGGAACATCTTCACCACCTTCACATGATCCCACCTCAGGATCTTAGATCTAACTTCACTATGCTTAAAAAAAAATATGTTTTATGCGATTGGTCTGTTTCTGCTCCTTGGTGATGTTCATGACAGCAACACAACAGAAATATAGCACATGCCCTTAATTTAGTCCCTGTAAAGCTCTCCTGTTACTGCTTAATGCAATCAATTACTGAGTAATCTGAACTGTTCCCACAAAATGAGCAGAAATTGGCATCGAAGCCAGGACAATGCAAGTGGTGGTGTTAATTCCCAACCATCTATTGTAATGCAGTATTCATTGGAGAGGTTTCTCTCCTGGTAAATTTTAGAAGCTCTTTACACAAATGACTGCTTTCCTTTCATGTAGAGCAACAGGGAATGTCTTTTTAGCACTAAAATTACTCAAAACATACTATGCATAGATGTACACAAGCTGAACTGAACAACAGTATCTATAGAAATTCTGGACTCATTTGCTTTGGTGGATATTATAAATACTGTATTTAGGTAAAGTCCATTTACAAAAATACATGACACATCTATTTATATGTGTATATATACGTATACATATACACACACATCCCTTCAGTGCAGAAAATTCCTTTAAAAAGTGTTCAGAACTCCACTGTGCATTAACTGCAAAATAATCCACACGCAGTGTTGCCGATGACAAGCAGCAGAGGGGGAACGCTGTGCACTATTCCAGGGCTAGGTGAGGCAGCAGCGCGGGAGCCCTGCCCTCCTGCTCCGGGGAAGGAGGGAGGGCAGGAGGGAGGGCAGGAGGGAGGGGTCGGGGATGCTGGGGAAACTGCGCGGCCGCGCTCCTGCGCTCCCTCTGCCTCTCGCCCTCTCCAGGCTTTTCCTTCTCACACTGCCGCAGAGCTTTCCAAATGAAGAAGCTGTTTCCATGACACCAAACCCTTAATTTGAAGCATACATATAAACAGCCTATGATTGGGATCACAATGCACCATTTCTTATTTATTTTATTCTTTTGTTTTGGTTCTGCTTTGGACAGACAGGCAGTTCTTATGAAATGCCACATAAAAATCGCTGGTTGTAAACAGCAAGCAGTTTCACCTTCAGTGTTTTACAAATACCTTGATTTCTCTATTAAATTTCTTGTCATGTTTAATAAACCTAAGAAGCAGACTAGTTGGCTAATCAGAGTGCTTTGTGGTTTTGCTTCGTACTTGTAGCCAGACACATCTCTGAGGTGCTTTGTTCTTTTGGTGAGGTCTTAGCTTAGTACATCCTTTTCTCACTATTTACTTTTCATTAAAAGCTATTTTTTGGTCACTCTCTTCCCCAGAACAATGTTTTATAGCCTTCTATCATGGCAAACTTACAACAATAAACTACAAATGTAAGTATTCTCTTTTTTTAAATTTATCTAATTTTTATCTATTTATCTAAAGATAAGTAAAAGAACATTCTTCTTGAAAAAAGAAAAAACTGTAAGAAAATATGTGCCACATTAAGAAAGACAGTCTTAAACTTATATTGAACTTATATGCCATCAGTGGAACACGCCCTATAAGCAAACTTTTTTTTTTAATTCCTTTATTTTACCTTCTTAATCACAAGATCAAGATTTATTTTTCCTTCTCAAGAGAAACTTCAATCAAAATATTCTCCAGTTAAAACACTGTAAATTTGTTTGATTCCCAGTGAAATGGAATCAGAAGGTAAAGATGGCAGGAGGATTGAGGTTTTGTGCATCCACAGCACCCCCTCTCACCAACTCCTGCTGCCAGTGAACTGCAGTGGCAGGAGCACCATGCCATAGCAGCTCAGTTTGATTCACATCTTCAGCTTTATGAACAAGTCTGAGACACCTCCAGGGTGCACACCCACACAGCTGCTCAGCCACAGGCAGGGAGGGCAGGGATGTGCTGAGTGCCTGATTCCCACTGCTCCCCCTGCCAGGCAGCTGCCCACGGGATGTGCTGCCCCCAGCTCCCTCCTCAAACACAGCAGCTCCTGCCCCACTGCTGCAGGCAGGAATTACAGGCAGGTAGGAATCACAGGTAGGAATCACAGGTAGGACCTCCAGGTAGCAATTACAAGCAGGAATTACAGGCAGGAATCACAGGGAGGAATCACAGGGGAGAATCACGGGCAGGTAGGAAAGAGTAAAGGTAGGAATCACAGGTAGGAACTGCAGACAGGTAGGAATTGCAGGTAGGAATCACAGGCAGGAATTCCAGGTAGGAATTACAGGCAGGTAGGAATCACAGGTAGGAATTACAGGCAGGAATTACAGGCAGGTAGGAAAGAGTAAAGGTAGGAATCACAGGTAGAACCACAGGCAGAAATTCCAGGCAGGTAGGAATCACAGGCAGGAATTCCAGGTAGGTAGGAATCACAGGTAAGGCTTCCAGGCAGGAATTATGCCTTGCTGCAATTCCTGTGCCACTCCCTGAGTGCGCAGGGGGACACGGGAAGGTGGCACATTTCCATCTGGCCATCACTCCATGCTCACTGTGGAGAGCAGCTTGTGCCTTTGGGCCAGATGTTTCACTGCCCTGGAAGACAGGAAGCAACAAACAGTGGGAGCAGCTTTTCAGTAAGGAGGCCTGGAGACCCACCCTGAAATCAACACACAAAAGACAGCCCTAAATGCGATCGCTTACAAGTGATTTGATGTAACAGAAAATCAGCACCATCCCTTTTCCTACCCCCAGATTATCCAAAAATTCCTGCACACAAAGGAAGGGAGAAAATTCCATGGCTTTATAGGACAAGTCAACAACTGATATACTTGCAAGCAGAGTGATATATTAGGGTAAAGGTTGCAGGGGGATTTCAGAATTGGAGCAATAAATTGTTTTATTGATATCTTTTCCACATCCATGGAGGCTTTCTTATGACATAGACTTTTCCCCAAAAACAGCCTGTTCCAAAGGCCAAGGAAGGCAGAAGGACTCCCTGTGCTGGAGACACCAGGTGTCCCACCAGTTAAATGTGCTGCACATAAACATGAGCACGTGGCTGTACTATCCCTGAAGGACACATCCACAGAGAATTGTAGGAAGAAAAAGATGAGTAAAGCCTGAAATCCCATAAATAGCAGGAAATACTCGAGATGTAGAAATGCAAAACACAAGAGCAAACAGCAAAGCCTTGGGCATTGCACCCAGAATTGAAGAGGCTAAGGCTTCTAGGTGACCACAGGAGCTCATGCCTGGGGTACCCCCTTCTTCTGTGTGGCAACTTCAGCCAGGCATGATCTCCCCTCCATGTGAGAGCACACAAGAGCCAGGCTCCAGCCTGTTCCATGCAGGTTTCCTCTGCAAACCTCAAGCAAGTTTTTCAGTCATCTGTCAGGGAGGAACAGCAGCAGGGCCACACATCACAGGGACAGGGTGGAGACAAATACATGGGAGCACATATGAGACTGCAGCAGCAGGTGCTAACAGAGATGAAAAACCCTGAGAGAAGAAGCAGGTCTGGGGTTTGCAGCACAAAAGAGCCTCCTTACCTTCAGGAAAGCCTCGTGCAACAAGAGCATCCAGCCTGGAAGGTGATGTGTGATCCAAGGTCTGTTGAGGAGTCTGGACATCAAGGATTGTGCTCACAGCTTTTTCATCACCTGTGGAGAGCCCAACAGACTCTAAAAACAATTTGGGATGTGACAAGGAAATGAGATAATGATGCATTTTCAAGTCAGTCATAGGAGAGAGATGGGGTTCCTAAGAAGGACAAAGCCACTTACTGGATCACACTGACAGGGTGACACCAGAGACAAGTGATTTGAACCAAAGGAAAGGCTTTTTCAATTTTAGTGTGGAGTTTATACCATTAGGACACTGCTGTTCTGTGTGTTATTCTCAGAGCTATTCATGCATCTCTATCTTTTAGCTGAATTATATTTTTTCCCTTTAATAAACTTGCTTATTCAGTCTCACTATCACACCAAAGGACTAATTTGGATTTAATTTATCTCTCTCTGTGTACTTGCCATAGCTGTTGCTTTTTTTACTTTTTCTCCCCTATCTGCCAGTCTTTTTAATTCTCTGTCTTTTGTGTGAGCCTTGTAGGGCAAGGATCATACCTACTGCTATTTTTAGAAACCATCTACAGGGAATAAATTATGGTAATTATGTCCAGCAGAATTAGATTGTAGTGACTGCTAGACGTGGAATAGCCACTGTCAGAGAGCATCAGAACAAGATCTGGTTTTGCCCTCAAGTAAGGAAGAAACAAGGAAGATGCACTACCAAAATCAGTATTATGAGAGTGCCTCTAATCTCTGGAAAAGTACATGGTGAATGCTGCCTACAGCCAGGGAATCACAGAGAGAGCCAGGCATTTGAGCTTTACCACAGAAAGGATATAATTAGCAACTGCTGAATTTAAAATTGAATTCTACTAAAGTTCCCATTTGAAGCTACACTTATTTCCTTGCTCAAGGCTTTGAGGGTGGCTAAAAGGGTGGGGAAAAACTTTGAATGCAATCTTCATTTTACACATTTCTGATATTTAAAATGTTTCAAAATTATTAATGTGCTACACTTGCCCTCAGTCCAAGTGGTGGCTTAGCTAATATTAGTTTATGAAAAATTTGGAAATATGAAAATAGTATTTTTTCCATATAATTCAACTAAAATCTGTTTATTTATGTAGCAGAAAAAATGGTCAAACATTTTAACATGCAATTAAGTGTGTGGCATAGACCTCCCAGAGGAAAAGACTTGTGTGAAGGTGCTCAGTTTAGTAGCTCTGAGGTGAGGGATGCCAATGCTGACACAGCTGCCCTTCTGACTCAGACACTTGAGGCTCTGTTGGTGTCTTGATGCTCCAGAGCTGAGGTGGTTTCAGGAGACAAGGTGCAGGCTGAGTTTCCCTTCAAGCATTTTTCCTCTTCTGCTGCCTCTATCAGTGTTCAAAGGTGGCCCGAGGAGGGAAAGAAATGGTCCTTGTACCCTTTTCTTGCTTCTTCTTGGTGGGTTAGACACATCTGCAAGAGCTGGGAGCCTGGCTTGTTTGGGTTTCCTGGCTTTTCCTATGAAGAATTCAGGTTCTGTGTCTTGTTTGAGGGGCAGTCATTGGCAACCAGAGCCATGAGAGTCCTGCTGACTCCTCTCTGGACTCAGGAGCTTCCACAGCTCCAAAGAAGACTCACCTGGCACCCAGAGCAGGTCTGCATGTATGAAAACCAGGTTGTTCTGAACGTGGTTCACCTTTTTGTCTAACTGATGTAACCATGTCTATGTTAATGTGGATTAACATATCCATATTCATCATCCTGTAAAAAGTATAAATTGCAGAGCTTCACAGACTTTTACTACAGTGGGTTTGTTTCTGTGGGCTCTCTTCCCAGGTGGATATTCCTGATTTAAGGAACTAGTATCCATAAAAAGGCACTATTTTTTTTCCAGTAACAAACCACCCTGCCCGTGTAAGAGGAAACCAGAACACACCAAATATTTTTCTCCATGCTGACAATCATGACACACAGGTGATATGATTGATGAAGCATCAGGAGAGCAGAGGGGAATAGACATTTTGGACACCTGCCAGGTCTTCCTTTAGGCTGTGAGCCTGCCTTGGGGCAGTTTTATTTCTTCTCCAGCAGCACATGATCCCAGAGCAGCAGAGTTCCTCCTCTGTGCCTTCCTCTGAAGGAACTCAGGGCAGAGCAGCAACCACCTGGAATCCTCCCTGAGAAGCTGCCAATATCTCCCTAAAACCTGAAAGTTTCTAAATAGGCATCAGAACAGATGGGGACATGCATCCCTTTTTAAGTCAGGATTTACATTTTCTTGCATTCACATTGCAAATGTTTGGTTGAAACCAACTCTTTTGGGATTCCTGTGATGGTTGAAATAAAGAGAGAGGATTTCAGGCAACACCTGACTGTTGAATTCAGGGGCCTAAGACCCTTAGTCTTCAAAAGGTCAGCACCTTCCCCTGTGAATCTGTGACTGATTGCAGGTATTAACATCTCCTCAACCACATAAATAGCCTTGAGTAAGGAAGGATTTCAGAACATTAACCTCAGTAATTAGTCTCCTGTATCACCTCCCTTAAAGGACATATGCTGGGAAGAAGGCAACAAAAACATATGAAGAAGTTAATCCTTTTTCCTACACCTTTTCTTGTTTCCCCAGGCTGGCCCTAAGGAGGACAGAAGCTTCACCCTGATAGCTGGAAAGGCTCCTATGGTTGAGCTTTTGGGCATCTACTCTTTTCCCTCTCTCAAGGAGGAGCTGGTTTTGTGCCCTTGTGTAAAGTGTTGTAGATGTTTCTCTCAAGGTTATTTGGCTGAAATAGCCCCCAGTGTTTTCTTTCCTTATTCCAATGTGCTTTCACAATAGTTTTGTGTAGATCTGGCAAAGCCAAGCAGTTTGGATAGCTCACCCAGCTGCCCATGCTCATCATTGGCATGGGGAAGCCACCATGAAATCTACTAGATACCTACCACAAAGATTTTTTTTTTACCTTATTTGTTACTGTCAGGATTGGTGAGTAGTTTGGAGGAAAGCAGCCAAGGCTGCAGAGTTCAATTAAAACTCCCCCATTTAATGACAACCCTTTACCAATCACAGATTTCTGAATCACTCTGTTCATTCTGTCTTAATCCATCTTCTGGCCTCACATCACCCCAGCTAAAAAAGCCTGTCTTGAATATGAACAACACATATAAGCAACCCACACATCTTGCCTAACACCATGATTTGCACATGGGGGTAAGGAGCTGAAAGAAACAAGAGGTGCAGTTGATAAGACAGCAGCACCATCCCTGTGCTGTGCACTCAAACTTCACAAACACTCCCATTGGAAAAGAAATCCCTGAGGTGCCATCATGTGGGGAGCCCACAGCTCAGGCTCTGTGAGAAAACAGTGGGGAAACCTCTTGTCTTCCAGGAGCTGATATGTGGGATTCACATCCCCCCTGAACAGAGATTGAGGTTTCTCAACATTCTCCTGAGAAAGGCTGTGAGAGAAGCAGAGAAAAGAATGATCAAAACAATTCTTATCTCATTTGCTGCTCCTGTGTTTGTGCCCATGTGGAATGTGTTCTGGAGATTGTTTACCCAAGGTGATTGCTTGATTGGGTTCTGGTGATGGTGTTTTGGATTCATTGACCAATTGGATCCTCGTGTCTGTGTGTGTGTCAGGACTCTGGGGCAGAGAGTCATGGGTTTTCTTGTTAGTTAGAGTTAGTCAGTGATAGCTCTTGTTAGTGTAATATAGTTACAGTATAATATAGTATAATAAAGTAATTAATTAGCCTTCTGATATCATGGAGTTCTGCCCATCATTCTTCCCACTCATTGGCTCCCTAACTCCGATACTGATACAGTGTCACTGTCCCAGTGTCACTGTCACTGTGGAGTGAGTGAGCAGCACCAACTGCCTTTTCACTCTATGAAACCATATGTCTTTTTAATTTGAAAAAAGATTGGCTGATTGAGACCATTTATATCTGTATTTCCTATGGGAATTTAAATAGCAAAACACCAGATAAAGATATCAATAATAATAACGCTGACAGGCCTCTGACCACAGCATCCTAAACTCTGGCATTATAGCAACCTGCTTAGAAGTTTCCACACCTACAGAATTTTAGTCCTAGCCCAGTTCTTGGGACTGTTCTATTCCACTTTTAAAAGCAAACCTATCAATTATCTGGGTATTGAAGGAGTGAAGGATAAACTTGAACAAGTTACATGAACATTTTAATTAAAGCACATCTTGACAGAAGATCAAGAAGAGAATAGTAAGTTAACATCCATAAAAAATGTGTTGAGACAGCTCTGATGTATTTTCCAGTTGTAGAAAAGGTAATTGGATGAAATGAAGGGGAAACAAATTCAATGTGATAAATGTAATAGATATTTATTGCTACAAAGGATTAGCTAGAATTACCTTCAAGCACAGTGTTGATGCTGGATATGATAATTTGATAGGGAGAAACTGCCTTTCACTTTCGTACTATATCAACTTCTTTTATTATGACGTATCACAAAGGGGAGAAAAAAATCCCATTATGGATTTGCTAGCCTGTGGGATAACCTTGAAATTGTGTCACTGAATTTCCTATGTCTTTTTTTTTAGACCTCCAGTATGGAACCAAAATAGTCTTGATAGTACCTGGAAGATTAGAATATGAGTAAATACAGAGTGTGACCCATTCTTGCCACAGAGAAAATCCCTGCGACCTCCACTCATTGGGAGTCAAGGCAAAAATGAAAGTGCCTAAAGGGAGAAGAAAAAAATCTTACCCAGGAAGATAACAAAACTTTCTCAGCCATGAGCATGCCTTATTGAGTGAGAAAGTGTTACTTTAAACTAGCACTCCATTCATCCTGTGTGTATGTAAATAGGGGTGATATATTCATTTCACATCTGTACTGGCTCCCTGCCACAGGATGTGATGAAGCACATGATGGATTTTGCCTTCCCAATAATGACTCTGCCTTACCAATCATGACTCACGTGCCACCTACAGTAAACTAAGCAGAGAGGGGTGGCACAATAACTACAAATACAGAACAAATGTGTGCTTTTTTATCATTTCTGTCTTTTTGTAACCATCCTCTTCTGTTTTCCTTCAAGAAAATAAACTAAACCAAAGTCACAGTTTTCCCTGAACAAGGAGTGCTATAAATGTTACAAACAGGTAGTGGTATAAACAAATGTTATAGAGGAGGGTTATAAAGAGTTGAGAACTCCTATTTTATCTGCAAAACAGACATGCTGACATCTACAGCATTACAAAGCAAATGGATTATTTCTAGACTGCAGGTTGTGCAGAGGTGGGACCTGTGTCTGTAACACTGTTCATAGCACAGTAGTGTTGCTACTAAAATATTAATAACAAATTATATACATAGCCTGAAGGGTGGGATCTTTTGCTTAAACTCAAAAAACCCCACTGAACAAGGGTATGACACCCTCAGACACATTCACTCCAAATTGTTCTAACTCAGTATTGACATTTTCTCCATTATCCATCACATCCATGAGATTTTAATATAATTATTTCAGAACATTTCTCAGCTCTTGTCTGCTCTTGGAAATATACCAAAATAGCTACAATTATTCTGAGATGGTTTATTTCAATATAAATCCCAATGCGGACACTCTTATTCCAAAATAAGGGTTCTTATTTCCAATTTAATTTAATCTAGTTCTAAAATATCCTCCTGGGATCTTATTCTGGAATAGTTATTTTGGTACATTTCCAAATGTAGGCAAGCCCAGAGTCAGGGATTGGAGACTGGAGTTTGTTGAAGAGAAAACTCTGTTTCCACTTGAAAAAAAAAAATCCAAAGCAATAAGCTTAAGAAATTCATCCCTTTCAGAAATGCAAGCCCTTACACAAAAAGGGTAGAGATCCTATTTCAAGAATAGCAGTTTGCTACCTCTGCATGTGTAGATACCAATTAATGTTTCATCAAAGGAGTCACTCACAGAGCTCCTCCACCCCTTTTTTTTTCATCTAAACATATACTGTCAAAGCAAAAGAGAAAAAAATAAGAGTCAGAAACTAAACCAAGAAAATAATCTAGCTCAGGAAGCCTTCTGATCCTGAGAAAAGGGAAATGTAAAAACCTCCACTAGCTGAGCCAAACATTTCCATCAGTTGTTAATTTTACACAGAAGGTGTTTGCATGCTGAATGCTAGGCTGCATACAAAACCTGCAATAGGCAAGCCTTAAGAGAAGTACAACGAAGTTATGAACCTATGTAGGGGGAAAAAAGGATATTTGTTGCTTCTGAAAATCAGCTATACCTTTTAATACACCAAAGTCTAAACTTTGTAAAATTTCTACTATACAAAAAGGGACTAGGAGAAAATCTCAATTTACCTCAAATGATCTTTGGGAAGTAGAATCATAGAATGGTTTGGACTGGAAGAAACTTTAACAATCATCTCGAATCTATGATTTAACAACTTCCTTGCTGGGAATAGCAGCAGAGATGGTGAGAGAGGACACTGGGAGCGTTTAATGTCAGAGTGGTTAAAGTCATTAGAACACGAGCAAACATGAGGACCCAACTATGACTCGGCAGCTTCCTCTCTATCCTTGGCT
The DNA here is from genome assembly GCF_012460135.2 of Molothrus ater. Lineage (NCBI taxonomy): Eukaryota > Metazoa > Chordata > Aves > Passeriformes > Icteridae > Molothrus > Molothrus ater. Next base: position 14,139,063 of record NC_050479.2, on the reverse strand, counting down.
TCACTGACCACTCAATACTATTTTCAAGGCTGAAACAAATTCTGGTATCAGCAGATATTGACAAATGGTTGTTACCCAGAGCCTTTGCCTCTGAGTGAATATGGAAAAAAATAAACAATTCAAAGTAAAACAAAACAAAACAAAAAAAATCAAAATAGCTTCTTCCTAATACACTGAATGTAGATATTTGATCCAAGGGAGTTGTTTTTATTACATCTGTGCCACAATGGTCAGTAAGAGATATGGTCTGTCCTTTATGGATTTCAAAGACTGTCAACAGCACACCTTTGTTTCTCATTTTCTATTCACCAGCCTAACAAGAGAATTCAAAGCTTTCTTATTTTCTTTAGAGTCCTTTTTTCAGCCTGACCACGCACAGAATGTATGCAACAGCCTTTACCAACACTGCCACCAGCATCCCACAGGGCCAGAACACATCAGCTCCATCTTGAATCCCATGGGCACTTTTGAAATCTGTCCCAGGTACCAGTGACACGTGAGCTTGTGACTGTGCTCTTCCCTGGGACTGCCCAGAGCCACTCTATCCCAGTGGCTCTGCAAGGGCTGCAGTCATGTCTCACAGTCATGTCCCTGTGGGACAGCTGAGTTGTCTCAGCAGCCCATCTTCACCCTGGCTCACATATCATGGGCAGCCAAGACTTCTGAGCCAGGGAAGGAGTCTCCTGCTTTAAACAGCATTGATTTGGCAAGCCAAACATGTGCAAAGGAAAGGACTACAAAAAGCAGCTTCATGTCCCTTTCTTGCCCTCACAAACACACCAATGACATCTACAGCAGCAATGCTTCAGGCCCACAAAGGTAACATCGCCATGGTTTTGGTTCTCCCTCTCCCACAGGAAAGGTTTGGCCCTTCTTCCTCCTAGTGCAGGGGAAGAACCATGATATCTTATCCCACCTGATGCTGAGCTGTGTTTTACAGCCAGAAGAGAGACCTCAGCATGTCCTGAGCTGCACAGACCAGCTGTGTTTGAGATGGAAACCACAGAGTGAGAAATGGCCACAAAGGTGTAGATTGCCCCATAGGTGCCATGCAACACCCTCTGATCAGTCCCTTCCTCTGCATGTCCCCAGCCCTCCCTGCACCTCGGGAACATCACCACCAAATCTGTGAGGGATACCAAGAGCCACAAAGTGAGCAAATATCCCCATCTAGTGTCCCTGAGTACTGCAGAGTATATTCTGCTCTTTTCCATCTCTTTTATCCCTTTCCAGTCATCCCGATTCTTAGTGAGAAAGATGCTCTCTCCAAAAGAGAGACTAAAAATTACCACTGCCCCCAGAAGGGCAGGATGCAGGCTCTAGGCATGCAAACAGCTCAGCCAGCACGCTGCTAATTACATTTCTGCAGGTCTGGTCTGAGCTTTCTCTTGAGCAACAGCTGCTTATTATTTCAGCTCACATGGTCAATCTCCGTGAGGTTTCTTTCTTGGCTCCAGTCTGCTAATCTGACCACAAGGAATTGACAAATTAGTACTAGAGGATAAATCAAAGGGGTTTTTGTGTGGCCCTTACCCCCTGTTTTGCATACAGTGCTTCCAGCTCACTGCTGTATCCTCAGTTCCCCTAGAAAAGCTCCCTGGCTACAGAGGCGTGTTATTTGAGGGTGAAATGCATTAGCCTCTGTTTGCTCCAAATTTAATTCAGCTATTTAAATAATTTAATACAGCATCCATCAGTATGAAAGCTGGGCAAATTGAATCCAAAGGATTTGAAGACACATAGATTAAATAAACTACCTTCAAATCCTGGCTCTCAAATTATCACTGCCCCTGGATTAATTCTACCTTAATTAGACAAAATAATCTTCTCAAAATGATTAAATTTGTGAAATAAAGATGAAATAAACATAAAGTAAAAACAAATGGAGTATAAGCAGCCAGAAAGCATAACACATAATACAGAGCCTTAAATCATACTAAAAGTCTTTCTGTTTAGGATCTCATTAGAGCTCTATAAAATCATGAGTGGCATGAAGAGATGAATAAAAAGTTTTGTTTCTCAAAATACAAGAAATACGGGTGCATCACATGAAATCTTCAGCCAGGGCTTTAAAACAAACAAAAGTGAGGGCTTTCTGACAGAGTGAATCATTAAATTGCTAAACTCATTGCCAAAAGTGCTGCAGATGCTGAAAGCAAAAGTAGAATCTGACAAATCAACAAAAGATAAGGCCACAAAAACTTATTAAACACAGAAATCAGAAAATCTTTAAGCCATAAACTGCTGAGGGGTAGGAGAACATATTGGGGAAATATCACTCAATACTTTCCCTGCAGTTACACCCTTTCCTTAATTATCAGCTACTGTCAGAAACAGGATACTGAGCTGGATGGGCTTTTGGTTGGGCATAATGGGGCTATTCTTATAAAGTGACAAGTCATGAATTGGATTTACTTTAAAATGTTGACACTGGCTTCAGTCTTGTACCAGATGGTGACTAAAGAGCATCCAAGTTAAACTCAGCTCATGGAGTTTAGGATAACAATCAGGCTCTCAGACTTACCTAACTTCAGGAGTTGTTCATGTTGCAACTCCACGCGATTGTCAAATCCATTCAGCATCACTACTGTAAAGGCAAAGGCAGACATTTTTCTATAGCTATGGCCCATGATGACAGCAAGGCAGCAGGTTACAGAACAAAAGACAGCAGTACTCTACAAAAGGTCCCTAGCAAGCAAGTCCTTAACAGCAAGGATTTTAAGGACCAAAAAAAAATTTCAAAAGAGTAATATCTTCAAAAAAAGCCCCCAAAATCGAGGACAGGATTGAAATAATTAAAAACATTTGTTCCATTCATTCAGGTAGCTAGAAACCATAGTGAACCCTGCTTTGAAGTCTCTGGAGAGTCCTTTGGAAGAAAGCATAGAAGAGCACATAGTCCCTGCCCTATCTGGACTGTAATGAAAAGCAACACTTGGAGATCAGGGTCAGAAGGATGCTCGACCAAACCAGCCCTCAGAAATGAGAAGCAGAGCAGGTCATCACTTCAGAAGACATTGTAGAACTGGTGCTAAATATAAGGAGAGGTAAGGAAACAATCCAGATTTATACCCTTGCAGTAGGTGGTGCAGGCCCATGCCTCAAACGTAACCAGCAGCACCACCTGACAAAATAATCCTCTCCTCTTCAGCCATAATGCCAAAGTTTCTCAGCAGGAAAGCATCAAGAGAGCTCAGTTTTAAGCTAGTTTTAACACTAGCAGGAGAGTCACCAGGACTCTGAGAGCAGTGCAGCAGATTAAATCAATATTGCCATAGCCCAAGTCTACTGCCAGAGCTGGATCATCCCAACCAACTGCGTGTTTCAGAAAAGCCAACATTTTATTTTTGTCTGCTGGGAAAAAAATTTGTATATAATATGAAAAAAAAAAAGCTCTAGGTTGATGCAGCCTCCAGACCTGATTCACCCTTTATTGTCTTCAGCAGAAAGACCCTTTATGCCCTCCTGGGAGTGGAGTGCAGCCTTCAAAGTTGCCTGGAAACATAAAACATGATAAGAATGTTCAGGTAGCATTGAAGCTGCTCTCAGAAGCCAGCTGAGGACAGCCCTAGGCTCCCACAAAGCTCGTGGAGAAGCTGCTTACCAGGAGCAGCAGAATGAGTTCACTGCCTTTTTCACCCACATCAAGAGCCCTCAACAGCCAGACAAGTGGGTGCTCCCAAAGGTGGCACTGGGATATGCAGGCAGGTGTGCCTCACCACTGTGACATCAAAACAAGTCACATCAAAACAAGCTCTTGTTTTCCTCTGTTTTCCCTTGTTCTTCCTCCCTCAGACCCCCATGCAAAGCCTGTCTCCATCTTCCACCATCATCTTGCTAAGCAGGAACAGCCAAATAGCTCAGCCAGAGTCAGAGAATGCAATGCCCACCCTGCCGAGTGTCCTGAACCAGCTCTCACTCTGCCCCTTCCTTTGGGGCACAGTTCTCAGCCACACACATTTCCTCCATCAGACCTGTGCTGGTACTGATCTCTGCTCCTGAAACAGCCTTCAAAACCCTTATCAAGGCTTCCCTTCACCAGTCACCATCCTGACCCACACACAGCCTTAAAATTACAAGCCCTGGATCCCTGCCAGCTTAAATAATGCACATCCAAATTACTTTAAATCTCTCTTTTTTTTTTCCTCTCTGCATTTTCCATACACAGTGTTAAGACCCACAGAAAGCAGAAAACTCTATTTCCCTGTGTTATTCTGTAATTTGCAATGCCACCCACCAAATGGTACAGTAGAAATAGTTAATCACATAGGCTTGGGATATGCATAAGCTGAGTTGTAAAGGTGCTAATAGGTATATTTGAATTCAAAAGAGATCTGAGAGGTGGAAAATAATATCTTATTAGTATGCTATATGAGTGTGCAAAGCAGCAGCCTGTTCTCTAAAAGATGTGGGGAAAAATAGTAGAATCAAAGCCTTCAGCTTCTCCTATAACAACCCATTAAAATCAGTAATCTCTTTTTTTCTTATTAGAATTATTAACATTTATTATTTTAATTTTTTATCTCATTAGAATTATTAACAATTATTATTAAATTCTGTGATTTCTATATCACAGAATTTTGAACCATTGCAAAAAATATTACACACAGTAAATCTGCATTTCTGTATGTTGACAACCACTCATATCTGTCTCTGGCTCCAGCCTCAGATACCAGCAGCTCAGTGTTTCCATATAACTTGCAGGTTCCCTGGGCATTTGGAGAAATGTGTTGAACCTGAATCAGGTAGGAAATGGGTCCTCAAAATGAGCTGTTAGAATGTACTGAATATGGGCTGAAATAACACAGCATGGAACCACCTTCAACTTGCTTACCTTTATTTCCCAGAGCAGACATACTCCTCAAATACATGTAATTTACGGGAATTGCTCTTTCTGTCTTCAGCACACTGCTGGTTTGCAGGTTGTTTTCTCCCATTCTGTTTGCTCACTCTAGAGCAGCAGCCTGCACAGAACAGGTCCAGCTGAATGTGTGACTGAGCACTTATTTCAAGGGGCCAGGGACAGAGGTTCTCCATAGAGGCAAGGGAGAATAAGATCAGTGAAGCACACAGATTATGCGTGGGCAGGATTCATAAGTTTAAAACTTAGAAAAAACAAGTATACCCAAGCAATGAATCCAAGTTTCATTATGACTACTTAATGTGCTCTTGTTAGTCAACTCAGTAATTCTATCACATCCATCACATTTACATCTCAGCTACAGAATTTGGAAATGATTCTGCAAGATACAATTTGGGGAAAAAAAGGTTATCATTTCTTTTTAAACCTTGGAGAATGAGGGGGAGAATAAATACTGCGCTATTTAAACTTAGAGTGTTTTCTCTGGCATAGAGAGGCACAAGATTTCAACCTGTTCTCCTTTTAAACTGAATTTCAACATTGAAAATGGATAAAGGGGTTGTGCCACCCACAGCACACTCTGGGAACCAGGGGCATGACTGAATTTAAAAAAGCATTAGGCAGTCCCCTGTCAGAACCCAGGAAATTCCTCTGGCTGCCCTGGAGGACTCGAGCCCCTGCCCAGGGGGCTCAGAGACCCTGGCACAGAACCCAGTACCCCTGTGCCTTTGATTTAGCCCTTGGAAAAAACAATCACCAACCTTTATATGAAGAATTACAAGCCACAAAAGTTTAAGTAGAATGACAGTGAATTTATCACAGGGTGAAAAATTGATTTTTGGGGTTTTTAGAATGGGGGTCCAGGAGGCAAGATGGAGGAATCTGGGCATGTCCAGCTTTTCTCCTTCTTCTTCTTGGCCTCCATCTTCTGCTCTGATATTGGCACTTTTAGACTGGTTTAGAGTAGAAGCTCACTGTCTAACATAGGTGATAGGTATTGGAAAGTAATTGTAAATATTGCACATGTAGTTTTTAGTATAAAATATAACACGACCCCGGGGAAGGCAGAGTGCCTGGACTGTCTGGCTGAGCAGACCTTGGCTGGACAAGAGACAGAATTTTATAGATAAGATAAATAAACAACATTGAGACTGAGAAATGAAGAGCTCTGACTCCTTCTTCGACCACCGGGCTGGGAAAAGAGAGTTTCTAAAATATCTCAGGGTCACTCTGACCAGCTAGAGATCCTAAGAAGTCCCTCCCTGTAGACATTCTCCCCCCCATCCAGTTCTCCAATGTACAAACTGGCTCAGTGAAACCTGCCTCTAGAGTCTCTGCTTCCATGAGCAAGGGGCTACTCTTGCAGAAACTCTTCTTGGTTCATCTGCTCTCAAACAGCAAACCCAGATGAGATGAAAGTTGCTCCCAAGGGCTTCCACTGGGAAGTATTTTCCTTTGTACTGAGTAAGTACAACAGAAAACGAAGCAAAGCAAATCCCTTGGGCACATTGCCTCTCCTCAGCTGTTCAGCATTGACCTCCCAGCCTGAGTCAGGCTCAGCAGTCCCTGCCAAGCAGGGCAGAGGAGCAGAGGAGGTGCCATCCTGAGTGTGGCACTCACACCATGAGCCACCATGCAGCTCCACACCTGCACAAGGGCACGGCCAAGTGCCACATCAGCCACTTCCAGCAGGGAGGGCAAACACATTGCCAGCTCTGGGGTCTGACACTGGCTTTGCAAGCCACATCTTTCAACCTAATGTTGCCTTGAACAGCAAGGAGTGTGTATCCATGCTGCATTCAGCACACTTGCTGCCTTGGGGATACCAAAATATAAAAAAAACCCAGAAAGGAAAACAATCTGTAACAACTGCTTTCACCTCTGCAGTCACAAAAGCTGTCAAAAGAAAGGTCTGGAAAGTGAAGCTTCCTGTTCATTCTGAGCACGGGACAGGCCCAGAGAGGCTGTGGAGTCTCCTTCTCTGGAAATACTCACATTGTTTCAACACATTCCTGAGTGATGTGCTTTAGGGGAGCAGGGAGGTTGGGCCAGATGACCTCTGGTGATCCCTTTCACACATTCTGTGTGATTTGGTGACTCATCATTTCCTGGGAATGAGGTGGTGCTCCAGCAAACCACACAGCACACCATACATGAGAGTCAGGGTGACACAGTCAGTGGATAATGGGAAGCACATACATCTGCACTGTTCTGCAGGGATCAAAACATCCATGCCCTTATCCATATCCTTTTTGCAAGGATGAATCATACCTATAGCAATTATGTTTTCATTAGTTAACACTGCACTGCCTTTACTGAATTAAAAAACAAAAACAAAATTAAAAAAACCAAATTCATTTTAAAAGTTATGATTATACGAAACAATGCTCTTCTGCAGGACATTTAAACTTGCCTAATCACATGCAAATCTCTAAAATCAACATTAACATACTGCTCAGTCCATCACTTTTTTAATTGCTCACACAATTTTATTCTTATTATACTGGGTCCTCTACACCAACTTTGGAAAGTATGCCACAAAGTACAAGTGTGTGTACATTCAAAGCATAGTTGCAAAAAACCTCTAGTGCAAAACATAGAACACTCAAAACTAGTTCACATGCATATGGGTCTTTAAAGCTGCATAAAACCCCAACAGAAATGCAAAACACTAAAGACTTGATTACCATCTTTGCACCAGTACAGCTTCCAGGAAGATGCAATATTTTCTCAGTATTTTTCAATTGAATCTTTATCAAGAATATTATTATTTTGGTGTCACTGGGCTTTGATTAGTACCTATTCACAAATGTTTCAGTTTTGGTTTTGTGGTTTTTAATGTTCAGCTGGGAATTGTAGTGTTTCACCTGCCACAGACATCATGGGAAGCATTTGCACTTTGGGATTTTTTCTTCTATCTCTAGAGTTACAGCAAAGGCAGCTTCACCATAGAGTTTATGATGTCCTTTAAAAACAACCTCTCAAATTTGTGAAAACTATTGCTGCTGGGAGCTCAGTGGGTAGCAAACACTCCAGGTGCTGCTGAACATTCAGCTCATGCATTGGGCATAACTGGAATTGGAAATAATTAGATGAATATTTCAGCCCTGAACTGTGCCTGTGCCTCTAATCCTCTCAGTTGCAACTGTATTTGCTGCTTAGCAATATCAGTTTTAATTCCCAGTTCCTAATAAGAGCTATCAAGCATCACTCTCTCGAGTTCATTATACAGAACTGGATGAAACCTTAGGTCAAGTGTAACTCCCAGGTGAGCTCACATTACCATTTGCCTCCAGGTTTCTGGATGTGCTCTACATGCTCCACCTCAAGTGATGGCAGATCCTTTGTAAGTGCTGGAATTGTTCAGCTGGGTCCTCAGGGAACCCCAAAACACAGCAGACACCACAGAGAGCAACAGGCACAACTTTCCCAGCATTGTCCTGGGGAAGGCTGTGAGATGAGAGAAGAATGAGAAACAATTCTTATCTTCACTTGCTGCACCTGTTGTTGTGAACATGTGAAATGTGTTATGGAGATTTGTTACCAAAGAGTGGTTTCTTAATTGGCCAATGGTGATGGCGTTTTAATTAAAGGATGAATCAGGTCAACCTGTATCATAGTTGTCTATAAAGGCAATGGGTTTCTTAAGAGTCTAGAATAATGGAGTGATTGATCAGCCTTCTGGAATCATGGAGGCAGTGCTGATTATTACCCAAATGGGGACGTCATCCTATGACACAACAACTGCCACAGCCCTGGGGTTTAGCTATGGCAGGGAAGCTGGCAAAAGCAAGCAGCCCAACAGCTGATAAATGTCACCAGGGTTAGCACAAATCATCTTTCACTCAGTGTTTTCCCCATTCTTCCCATCCTCTTTTGTGACTTTGAAATGAAGTTGCATAAGCAAAAACTGGCAGTTCACGTCCACGACAAATTGCCAGCATGAAATACGTGACAACTTTACATATTTACAAGGCTTGGAGGAGGCATTTGGATCATCAGGAGCCTTAACCACATGGTTTTTAATATGCATTTCCAACTCTCAGGGATATGATGAAGAGTGTTTTACTGCTGGCTGAGCACTAATGGATTTGGAGATGTTAACTGTAGTCTAGAGGCATCCTGAAATGGTGAGCTAATGTGCATTTAATTTTGCTTATTTGGTTTCAGCACAACCAGGTTTAGTTATAACACTGTAGTGTCAGCACCAACCATCTGGGGTTGAACACTGAGAGAAAAGAGTGTGAGTGGTTAGTGAAACCCTTTGAGAAGGGGAAATTTAAAGAGAAGCAGATGTAAAACAGAGAGGAAACAGGCAGGGATAAGAAAAAGAAAAAAAAATGTCAGAGAAACAACAGCAATAACAGGCAGTGACAGAATAAAGCACCAAAAGGAAGTGCCTCAAATAAATACCCACATGTCTGGTTGCTCCACACATCTGGGTAAAGACTGCCAGGAAACTCTCTGAAAACACTAATACCAGCAAACTGATATTTGTTCCAGTGCTCCTATTTTAGATATCTGCCCTCAAATTAGGATTTGAGTACTGGATCCTCTCCTGGAAAAACAGCAATCCTGAAACCATCCAGTAAGTCCTGGAAACATTTAGGGGCTGCATTAAGCAGCTCATGTTAAGTTTCCTCCATTAAAAGCATTGAAAATGCAATATTTCAAAACAAAGCAGGGAGGAAATTATTTTCAGGGAAGAAACTTAACATAAGCTGCTTTGATATTTTACTGTGGCCTTTCACCTGTAAGCTTTGCAAGTTATAGTGGCCTGGCAGGATGTTGGCATAGGAACTAAAAGATGACAAACCAAACAATAATACAGAACCACAGAATTTTCTGAGTTGGAAGGGACACACAAGGATAATGTACAGGAAAACAAGATCATCTCAGGCTTTTGGAAGTGTTGCTTCCAGCAGGAAGAGAGTCTAAAGAAGCAAAAGGATCGAAGACATGAAAGCTAGAAGGTCTGAGCAGTGACATCTCTTCTGCAAACCAGGAACACAATCCTCTTCCTCAGCTCTAGATGTGCACAGCTCTAGACAGGCACATCCAGCTTGAAAGGACCTGAAACCCAGACACATTCCCAGGGAGAGGAAGGTGTGAACACAAGGTGCCCCCTCATGTTCTTCAGGGTGAAGAAAAAGCAAGAGTGCAGTAGATGGCATGTCCAGAGCTGTATGCACAGAGCAGCAGCCAGACTGACACCAGCACAGAGCAGCATCTTGGCAAGGAGACCATGAAGCAGCCCCAGCCTGAACAGCACTTGGCACTAACAAATGGACCATCCATTAAAAAATCTCAATAGATCATTTTCATCCTTATAAATTTTGTTACTAATGATTCACATCAGTCCAAAAGAACCTCCCATAGCTCTTACCCTGGCAGGGCCTGAAGCAAGGCCAGCTCTGAGCAGACAGTGGATATATTCCCCTAATTTCTAAGACTAACTGTGTAATATAACTTTGTCATCAGCAGCAACAAGGAGTCTCCCAAAAGGAGGCCTTGGAGAGCCTGGGGGGGACTTTAGAATCACATTAAAATATGTCTGGTCTTTAGCACTGGCCAGAATGTCACTGTTTTTCATGTGGTAAAGTAAACTCAAGACAGAGGAAAATCCACCATCCCTGAGTGACTCGAAACAAGCACCAGTTTAATCTGTAATGTCAGATGTACAAATTCTTACTTGGAGTGTAGATTCAGAACCTGATGGCAAATTAATATTTAACAGAAACTTTAGGACTTTAAAAGTATGCTGCCCAGTGCAGGCTTTTTTATAGTAAAGAAAAGAAACTAAATACCAGCTAAGGCTTCATTATGCATTCATACACCCGCTTATAATGGGACATTTTTGGAGTGGTCCCTCATACCAAGGTCCTGCAGCAGTTTAGCCCAGGTAGGAGCAGGGATCCCAGCACAGATGTGCTGCCTCCATCACACTAAAGCTGCATCTCAGATATGGGAACACCACCTGAAAGTGGATCCTGCAAGGGCTCAGCGAGCTGAACCAGCTCATTTGGCCTGGTACTGGGATGGTGATTTGCAGCAGAAATTGCAGACAAATCCAGAAGGATTAGTGGCTGGAGAGCAGGAGTTGAACTGAGAAAACTGCTCCTCCTGCCAAATAAATGCAGCAAGTGAGTCTTGGGTGATGGAAGTAGAGGGGGTTATGTGAAGGAAATGCATATTGCTGTGTCCTATAGTTATAAGAAAGATTTTTGGGTTCTGTGAAAACATTTATTATTGCCATTTCTTTTCTAAAATTCATTTCTAAAGCATTGGGAGATTTTACTTTATTGTGGCTGGCTTTGTGCTTGAGTGCTGCAAAGCAGTTTCCACTGAAAAGGGCTTTTTTGCCAATAAAAGATACTGAGAATTCTCTTGAGCTTGGACTATTAAATGGCCAATGAAGATCTATCAACTTCCAAGCACTATTTTTTTTTATTATTAATTTATTAATTCATATGAGAAATCATTGCAGGGCACTTCAAAAACTTTGGGAGTTTTTTGTTTGTTTGTTTTTATAGAAGAAATAAACTCTTGAATGGCCAAACTGGTGAACAGTGTTGGTAGGTAAGCCTGCCCATCAGAAGCAAGAGCACTCAGGATTTAGTGAGACTGACACAGTTTTACTGCAAAAAGTGAAAGCACACAGACATTTGAGTTAAGCTGCCTTGTGGGAATACCTCTTGGAGTTGTCTTCCCCTGCAGTGAGGTTTTATTGTCACCTCATCTCAGGCAAGGTCTGCTCTTGGAGTATTTATAATATAATCATCTTCTCTGCATATATGGCAAAGAAGGGAGCAAGGAGGGGAGAGAGGGAGGAAACAAGGGAGAGGAGAAATGAGATCATAGGACATTTTTAGATTTGCCAGTATAGATATATTTCTGTTGGAAAATCACTTTAGCTAACCTCATTTGTTTTATTCCTTGTTTTATGATATACCTGGTATAAATAACAATGCCAAGTGTAACTTTTTGCTATTAGAAGCTTATAAAGTCTCCAACTGTATTAGACAACTATGAGAAATGAACATACTGCTCATCTAGAGGTTATCTGAGATGCAGAGAATGGCTTTTCACATCTCCTCAGTTCGGTTTAGTACAAAGGGCAGTGGCTTGGATTGTTTCACCTCAGCTGGTTTGAGGTAGCACAGATAGAGAGGTAGAAATCACCACACCATTCTGCAACAAACAACTTTCTGTCTGAGAGCAAACCAAGCAGTCACAGCTGCTGCACTGAAAACCTTTTGACCACTTCAAGGTCTTGCTGTGCCTGCTGATGCCATGAGAGGGCTGGGCTGTGCAGCCATTCCACTACATGGACAAGTTCTAGAGCAGCCTGTGGCCATGACTCAAGAGGATACATCCTATGGCTCCACTGGCATTGTTCTGCACAATTTCTGGTCATTTCTCTATCCCCCTTATGAACAGGCAGAAATATCAGCCCCCAAAGCACAGATGAGCAAAGGTTTGATCCTGCCCCTCTGACCCTTCCTAGACCTCAGCTCCCTGGCCATACATAAGGCTTCTTTGAAGATACACTGGTACAACTTGTGTAAGGAGTTCCAGCCTATTAAAGTATTCCCTGGGGAGTTTTTCTCACCTAGAAAAGTCGATACTGTCCTCATTTCAGTTAAGCATTCATTAGCTTTCTGTATGCAAGCCACTGAGTGGGCAGGGAAGAGCAGAAGGATGTGTATTGAGAAGACACAATGTTCTCCTCTGGCAATGTGGGAAGACTGGCACATCATAATGTTCAGGAATAATAATTGCACCTCTAGCACTTCCACTACCTACTTGATCAATGTTTAATAAAGATTTAACATACTGATGTTTTTGAAAAGTAACCAGCAGGCCAGATACACAGCTTGTGAGGGTCAAGATAAGGGCAATGGAGGAGAACTCTCCAAAATGGCTCAATAAGACATTTGATTGAAAACAAAAAGAGTTGAAAAGCAAGTTACTATTTCTGACCTTTGCTATGGAAAAGCAAAACCTCAAATGAAAGAAAAAAGAATATATTTTCACTGAAAACACTGGGAAAGCAGGAATAATAACTGTCATTTGAGTGACTTATGTAGGCCAAGTTCTGTAGTCCAGTTGTACATCCTGTCATGCCTGAAGATATCAGTCCCCCTGACAATGAAAACCATTTCTTCTGGGGAACCATTGGCTTGCAGAGCAAAATGGGGGCACGAGGAAAACAAATGGCAGATTTACAAAGGATTTGGCATAGCACTTCCAAACCAAAGGCACAGGTCTTGGCTGTTCTACCTCTGTTTTCAATGAAAAGCACCTATTTCTGCCAAAATGCTATTGAAGTTCAAGTGATTATTTTATTATATCTTAATTGATTGAAAATGTTACCTCTCAATTTTTGTGAATTACCTTCCTTGAACCATTGGAGGCAATGATAGGCTAATCTTTTTTCTTAAATTAAAAAGGAGAAAATGTGGTGCTATAGTACTTGACTAATTTTGCTAGACTTTCAAATCTAATAATAGCATTCTTCGTAATTGATTTAGTCTTTCTCAATTCCACTTAAATTAGCTTTCTGCTTTAATTAAATCACAATATATTTTATGCCAGGAGAGAATTGGTCGTTTTTACCTGCTGGTATAATTACAAAATATCACCACAATGCACAAGAGAATCCTGAGGTCTATAGTGATAAATTAGCTTTAGAGTTAATGTTATGCTTCTGGTTTCCCTCCAATATTTACAGCATATTTGCATTTCTGATCTATTTTATGCTGCTATGTTTTACAGTGTTTTGCAGATGGTCTTGCAATTCTCAGCATGCAATAATAGGAATTAAATATTTATGGTTGTGCATAACTTCAGTTCTCTCTGCAGTCTTCAGAGCTCCCTGTAGAAGTCAGCATTTGTCAGCTCGGAGCCTGCACTGGCACCAGCAATGATTGTGCTGGCACTGCCTTGTGCTACAGCAAAGACTCTCTCTAGCCCCAGTTCATCCATCATTTCAGTGCATTTCATCCCATCTTCTTCACAAAAAAAGTTGTCAAAGTCAAAAATGTTGCCCTACTTTTCCAGCCTGAGGAAGGCATCATGTGAGAGCTGAGATATTGCTTTGGTTTCCATGCATCTCATGCACACCTTGGAGTGGGAGGTGCAATACAACAGTTTGACTGTGCGGGACATTTGTAACTCATGTCTCCAGTCAGGCCAAGACTTCCCTCCACCTGGCAATAGGTCACACAAAACACACAAGGAAGAGATGCACAAACTGTCTCCAGGGCTCTTGAGCCTGGCAGTGAGGGACTGCAGGAGCAGGTTTTCAGGGACAGCTGCTCTTCTTCCATCCAGAGCCACAACAGGACAGGACCAGGGGAGCATCCAAGCTCTCAGCAGAACCAAACTTGCAGCTGACACACACAACAGCTGAGACAAGTCTTTGCCTCCTGCTGTCCTGGGTCCTACTCCCTCCCGGGTCTGGGTCTCCTCCTTAAACCAGTTCTGGTGCTGTTCACAAACTTTAGGATTCTTTTCTAACTAGTAGACAGAAAAGCCCAGCTAGTGGCAGGTCAATCCATGCATTTATTGTATAAATTTCAAAATTGAGTAAGAATCAAAAATTAAAAGCACTTCTAGTGTCTGTTAAAAATGTCTAGACTTTTTATTTCTTTCTCTGTTCCCTTATCTGACCATCTGTGCTGCTTTGAGAACAGGAACTCAAGTTGTTATCTCCACTGTACACAATGAAATGGACCCTGGCAGGTCCCTCTGCACAACTTTTGCCCTCTGCTATGTAAATGAAATTATTTTATGAAGTTACTTTAATTATAATATGGTACTCTTACATTAGGCCTAATTTCCTTTCAACAGAGCCTCAAAAGAAGGAGCTCATTTACAGTGTTTTAAAGCACCTGTCCTTCCTTATTGCCTGAACTTTTCTAATGTGAATTCTTATAAGACAGAGCACAATGTGAATTTTGTGTATCTGTATTCACTTATAAGCCTATAAAAATTTGCATCTACTCCCTTCCTGCTTTTCCTTCTTGTTGGATTTGTTGTTTTCTTCTCAACACAATTTGTTAGGGAGCTGGTAAATCCTTTATATCAGTACATGTAACCATGTACTTTTCAACCTTCAATGTAACCACCTAAAGAAAAAAAATAAAGTCCAGAAAGTAATTCCTTTGCTATACATATATTTTTTTTGTTCCTAAATATAATTTCAATTTTTACCTGGCAGAAGCTTGGAAGGTACAGTAATGATTTCTCTTAAAAATGAGAAAAGCTTAAAAACTTCTGAAACAAGATTTATGCCTCCAAAGAGGTACTCACTCAAAATGCCCTGTGCCTCAGTGTGAGCAGAGGTACATGCCTTCCATTTGAAGCACTTCATCTCTGAAGTGCACTGTCTGAAAGAACAGTCTGTAACTTGGACATTCATTAAATAGAAGTGAGGAAATCCTTTTCATAATGCTGTGCATAGACACAGAAAATTATCCCTTGTGCATAACTGCATATGAGAATTCAATTCTTTTACATGTGTTTGGATACATATGTGTGCATTTATATTGATATATAAATAAGATAAATATGTTATTGATGACTCCCAATAATAATACTGCTGCGTATTCTGCTGGTAAATGACTTCAGAAATCTTCCAAGGGATGTTGTCATTGCAACACTGTTCCAGCACTGTTGGAATAGGACAAGTGGAGTGGACAATAGCTACAGTCAATTCACTCCTCATGTGGAGACTTACTGACAAGCTACTAGTCAAGCTACTACTACTTTACTACTCGTCTCTGGTAGCTTTCCATGACAGACCTCTACCTACAGCTGCACCAGCTCTCTACACAAAAATGTAACTAAAGTCTTCAAATCATGTGAAGGCTCACAGCACTAAAGCTAAGATCTGAAAATATTTTATGGAAATATTCCATATTTTAACAAAATATGGCTGTGTAGTAACTGGACTGGTTCAGTAAGTGCTTGATGTAATCACATACACATGGCAGTGTCTATCTGAAGATCTCTGTCAGCCTAAAATTAACTTGAGTTTTAATAAAAGATTGCAAAATGAAAACAGATAATTAAAGGCAAATGCAAAAAAGTAATAACTTCTTAACTTCTAGTTTCTATCACTATGACCACAAACTAGTAGCAGAATGCAATCAATGATTCTACATATGAAATCATTTAGATGTTACCCACAGCTTGCTGATGTAGTAGCTGAAGGCAAAAGAAGTAAGTGAAGAATAATTAAGCAACTCACAATACATTGCTGCTATACATACACAAAACATGGAGCAAAAAGAAATCACATTAGCAAGAAAAACACATGGAGGAGACCTAGTGCTTTTCCTGAAAAATTGTCCAAACTTCTTCCTTTAAGTAATACTTGGGAGCACATTGGGTGTTAAGGCCAATTGTTCTCACGTATTGAAATTGTGGGAACATTGACTTTCTTCATTAAGTCAGAGCTATAATCCATAAGACTGACAATAAAAATATTCATGGTACTTTGTCCAATTTTCAGCTGATTATCACCCTCTGCAAGCAAAGCTGCAGGAAGCAAAAAATTGAGTAACTCATTGAAAAACAGACCAAACTGCTTCTATCTCACAAACTAAAATGTCCATCTTTGGGAACACACTGGCAAATTTAACTAAAAGAAAAGTATCTGTCCATGATCTGCTCAGCATATTACCTACTTCATATATTATCATTTACTTGAAGTAAATTAACTTAAGCATTGCTAATTATCTATTTATGCTAATTTTATTGCCAATTATGTATTTATTGAGCATCACTGGGCTTGTAACCCAAAGATCCTAATTTAGTTTGAGAGTCACAACTCTTTTTAAAAACTTTTCCAAGTCTGTCCTGTGCTTCTTATAGAAGAACAAGATTGTTCTACAACTTTGCTATAACCATGTAGCATTATTAACTTGACAGAACTATTGGTGACCAGACCAAGCACTCATCTGCAGGATAGCTCATGACATTTAGCCTCTGGCCTCCTCTGCCCTGCAGCTCCTGTTTCTCCTCCAACTGGGCCAAGACCAGCATTTCTCACAAAGCTGGAGCAAACTTCCCTCCTGTGGGCCACAGAGGTCTCCAGGATCACCTGCAACACACTGGAGTGCTCTTCTCAGCTTGGAATCACAGAATCAATTAGACTGGAATTAGGGCTCTTTTTGCAACAAGTCCAGACTTTTGGCCTGAGGATACGAAAGTTGCTCACAGATTTTGGTAGATTTGCAGTGAGGGACACCCTAAGCCACAAATCCCAAGCATTTGGGAGAATGTTAAGGAAGTATTTGGGAAAATGTTAAGGAAGTATCACTGTGTACTTTCTCTTATCTTCCTCTCTCACTCGAGTACCTGCAGCTCAACAAGAGGCAGGATAATTGGTCTGAAATGTATTTTTTTGCTTATGTTCATTAGGAATTACTGGCCAAAATCTTATATCTAGAATTTAGAAAAAGAATGAGGTGACATAAGTTTCCCTCATTTCCTTTTCTTTTTGGTATTCCAAGGAATGCAAACAACTCACTGGTTTTAAGAAATCAATGAAGACTGTCATGTCCCTGCAAGTAAATGAATGACATTTAAACTTTCCACTATACAAGTTTGAATATCTGATTGATTTTATGCTGGAGAATTTAGTTTAGGCAAGCAGTACTGCTAAAGTCTCATGCATCAAAACAAGACAGACTTTCATTTGACATCTCCCAAAAAACAGAGTGAAACTGTCCAAACTCCTCAAGTACACTTGGATTGCTTGACCTTGTAGGGTATCACCCAGGGAAGTGCAGCACAGAGTGAGACTGTGGCCTCCACTTTGCTATACCCTTCTATATGAATGATAAAAATTATCTCAGGAATTAAAGCACAGATTAAAAAACAAGTCCAAGATGTTCTCAGAACAAGGGTGTTAGTAGCACAGCACTAGTTAAAGCTTACAAATTGTGCCAGCCGAAAAAAAGCAGTGCAGAGACAATTCAGCTAGAAAACTTCCTGGGGAAATAAGGATGGCAGTGGCTGAAAAATTTATTCTGACCTTGTGCACATTAGAGCAAAACCATCCCCAGCCATGTCAGTGACTCCAGGTCACTGAGAACTACAGCTTCCTTCCCAATACCAAACTGAAGGGCTCACCCAGCCCTAGCTGACTAGTCTACAGTTAAATATCACCATCTGATTTAATTCTGAGTTTTAAGATTAATTCTTTTTTCTGTCATTTGACTGGATTTTCTCACCTTCCTTATTAAGGAGAAAGTTGGACTTGAGTTTTACATTATGACAGCACCCTTCCCTGAGACTGTGTGCTGATAAACAAGGCTCTGCAACTTCCATAACCATGTCTTCTTTTAGATACCAACCAAGGCAATAACAATTTTATCTGAAGAACACAAATATATTTGAGGTGACCAACAAAGAGAAAACAGCTTTTTATTACCTGAAATATTCTACAAAGTTGTCAACAAAAGAAGAGTGGGTTGACTGAAATGCACATCAGTCAGTAAAGCAACAATCATCATTTCAAATCACTCAGGGAAAAATGCATTTATCTGTGGCTGCTTTTATGAGTGGAAATTAATTCAGCCAAATTTCAGAGAGGAATAAATAGCATTTTGTCAGAACCACCATGGCAAAATCGTTATTACTTTCTGAATTCTAGCACAATGTCAAAACCCAGAATCTCACATGACAAAACCCAGAATCTCACATGACATGTGAGTGCAGAGTCCCCCTCAAACAGAGACCAAGGAGGGGATAGAGCCAGCCCCTTCCAGAGCTGGATGGGGGCTACCCTGATTGGGGTGAAAAAAGAAGATGGTGCAGGGTGAATGTGCCAGCTCAAGCCCAAGGCAAGGTGTGCTGCTGCCTTTCAAATGAATGGCAAGTGGCAGGTCAGTTTTGGACAACAAGAAGGGAGCCACAAGCATTACATGTCAGGAAAGCACAGGTTATGATGGCCAGATCAATACTAGATAAATAACAGTGCACCCCACACAGACTGCTGTCTTAAATCAGTGCTGCCAATCTATGCCTTCTGAAGGAGAGCTAAAAATGACATTGAAGGTTTTCATGGGCTTTTACTTCAGAGTGAATCCATTCAGCCTGGGGAGCCATAAAAATCCTCTCAGAGAATCTGCTCTTATCCAGCAGCAGCATTCCTGCTTCACCAGGACACTTTTAATGCATCTGACCAGCAGGGTCACTCAGGCATCCCTTCCCACAGAACAGAGCCCTAATTTCATGCCTATGCAGAGCATAACACAAAAGAAAATCACAACAGCTTTAGACCCCGTGCCCTGCTCATCTCCCCAAACAACTCCACTTCTGCTTTCAGTGACTAGTTCCCAAACTTTCTGACAAATGAGTCATTACCTATCCACCCATGATTCTTTTGGCAGAAGAAAAAAAAAGCCTTGTGCAATATCCATCACTCTGAGGGACAGCAGCAACAACTGAAAAACAGCTCTTACCACCAGGGTGCTGCTCACAGAGAGCAAGGGACCAGTGTACAAATCCTTGTGCCAGGCTCTCCCAGGCCACAGCAGCTGCAGAGCACCACCCAGAAAGCCCCTGCTCCAACAGAGGGACAGGGCTGGCTCCCCAGGACCCCCCATGCCAGGTTTTTCCATGCTGAGAGAAGCCTGGCCACCCTGAGCGAGTGCCAGCCAGAGGCAGATCTGCCCAGAGCTGGTCCCAGCACTGCAGCCCCACTGCTGCACACAAACGGCTCCTGGAGAACGGCTGAGGTCTCCAGTTACCCTAATGCCATAACTAACAACTACCTCATACAGCAAAAAGGATGACTTTTATGCATTTTTTTCCTCAACATTTGAAGGAACAATCTCCTAAACACCACCTTTCCTTTGAAACTCTGAGTTTACCCAGGTTGCATCTCACTCTGTGCCTACCTCACCCTGCCTGACCCCACTTTTCCCACCTCCCTTCCCTCCCCCTTTTGTTTTCTCTATAATCAATGTGCTTCTGCTTAGAATCATTTTAAAATTGTTTTCATGTTAGTTCTTTATTAAGTATCTTGATCTAAGTTTGTTCTGTTTGTTGTTCTTATTGAAAAATAAGTGAATGGCATTTAGCAGGTCCATTCCAACCCAAGCCATTCTATGATTCTGTGGCTCTTTATTTTCAATTTCTTGTGCAGAGTATAATCTGTGCTGCATCTTCCTGTCACATCATGCTGATAGAAATCTAATTAAGGATTTTTATACTTTTCTCTGTTTTCTCAGACACAAAGCTCTGGTTTTTTAGTAGCACCTGATTTTTATGGAAGTCATCTCTTCCAGATAGACATTCTGGAAGCAGCAGCAATAATTTCTGACCTATTATGGGCAAATCAGCAGTATTAAGTGATCTTCAAAGCACTTCTGTAGTTGGTACAAAATGTATATAAGCTGCTCCATTGGCAAAATTATCTACCTTCTGGTGCCATTACACAGAACAGCCTAATATGCATAATTACAGTAATTATGCAGAGTGCAGCACAAACAAAAACAAAATTATATGCTGCTTCACACTGGCACTCTTTCAGACAGAAATTCATTTTCACATTTACAGTATTGCAAATATGGACAACATTATTACAGCAGAATTTGAACATAATTATGCATACCAATTCCACATTAAATTGGTGTTTTCCATCTTCAGTAAGTTGTAGGTAGCTGTTGTGGTGTCCTTTTGATAGTACACTAAACCACCCAAACTTTAACAACATGTAAGTCCATCTCTGCTTTTCTTTCAACATTATCACTGAAAGTATCACAGCATCTGTAACCACCTGCTGCCTTCAAGTTGACTGACTCTGGTTTACATAGCATACAGAACGAGTAGGAATTGCCAGCCATCGAAAATAGACCTAAAATCACATCTTCAGGTAATTCTAAAAAGAATCATCCTTCCTTGATTAGAATTTAAAACATTAAAAACAAAGAAACAAAAAAAAAAAAAAAAAAAAGAAGAAAAGAAAAAAAAGGAGAGAGGGGAAAAATATTTTAAGCAGAATGGGCTGTTTCATTTCAGTTCAATTATTTTTAAGCAAAATGAAATCTTGGAGCCCAAGGTCTGAGACTTCCTACAACTGCAGTAACAACCTGCATGAGCACAGCTCTTTCCAAAACACACATCCCCTATAGCCAATGATAAAATTTCAAGCTACTGTTATTTTATGCATATGGTTACATAAAAAGAGAATCCCTGTGGGGACACAAGACTGCTCTGACATTGGCTGGGAAGTGTCCCAGAGCTTTTCCTCTTGTCAGCCCCAGCAGCTGGGCAAGGCTCTGGGGCAAGAACAAGAGGGAGATGAGTGAGTAAGTGTTGAGGGTACCTGGAAAGGACTCACCAGGCACCAGAGATAAGACACTGCTGGGACTGAAAGAGCATCCAGAACCCATCTAGACAAGCAGAGAGTGCTTGTAGTGCTGGGGTGTGACTGCAGGCAGTGAGCTGCTGCTGGCACAGAAATCCTGCACTTGGAAATTCAGGAGCTGGAAGAAGAATAATGAGTGGCCCAGTTTAAAGCTTCCAAGAGAAGAAGGTTGATGCCAGTGGCAGTTTTGGAAGTCTTTCTCACCTGTTTGGACACCAGCTCTTTCAAAATGGCTTCATCTATCCAGGCTTTTGATACTTAGGAGAGGGAAGACAGAGGAAGAAGGATCACTGCAAGCAAGCTGCTGAGGAAAGCAAAACTGAATAATTTGTTAAAGGACTGAATTAGTAGAACAGTTTTCTACACTGCCACATTATGATGACCTCCTTCAGCTCAGAGTGGATACACTGGCAGACATTAAAACCAAGACCAAGGCCAGGAAATGCAAAGATTGCTCATGTGAGAGGAAAGCCACGAAGCCTTGCTGTGGGTCAGCAGGGACAGGGATGCTCAGACTTGTCCAGACTGATCAAGCATGGGAGAGACAATCAGCCAGGCTCCTTCAGGCACTCCCCTGTCCTGAAAGCCCCAGGGCTGAAGAACCATCTGAGCAGAAAAGCACTGTTTCCTTCCAGATGTTCCTCTAGTCAGCTCTGAGTGAAAGTTAAAATGCTAACATTTCTTAAGGAAGCAAAGCTCTTTGTGTCTGCATCCAGGACTGTTTGTCTTTTGTTGTGTCTCTTCCCTAACCTTTTGTGAACCCATTGGACAATTTAGATCTAATAAAACAAGCCAGAAGTCTTACAGTCATTAAGTTCCTACACATTTCCTGAAAATAACATGTGGGTGGAAGAGAAAGAGCTCATTAATGCTGCCTGTGGGGGAAAGGCTGGTGAACAAACTCCCACCTCTTTAGAAACCAGATTGCACACAAGGGACAGAAAGCAAGTGGTTATGAAAATCCCAAGTTTTGGGAAAGCTTGAGGTCTGCAGAGGACCCAAACAAAAAGATCAAAACAAACACAAACTCTCCTTCTTCATATGTTTTGACACTCAGTCTTACCACTGGGGGTAATCCAATCTATTTTAGTTTCAGGACCTGAAAAGAGAAGGGGACCAGATGGATTTGTGTTTGGAGTCTAAGTGTGCACATCTGTGAGCCCACGTAAGCTTCATGCAGGAAGGAAACACTCCAGAAATAACATGAAGCTGTCATGTATCTTTAACTGCCCTAAGACTGGGGAATTGCCATTTGTAATTGCTGATTGTAGGTGACCATTGACAAAATTGATGGAGCCCTGGTTGTCAAGTGGACTGCCCTGCACAGCTGACAACAATGGAAAAGAAGGTTTGGTTACCACAAAACAACTCAAAACTAGGGTGAAAACTTTATAATCAAAGCTGTGGTTCATGTATTAGCTGAATATTCTGCTTCCATGTGAAGATGTATCCAGCTGAACAAATCGGTTTTGACTCTTTGATAAAATTATCAATTTAATCATATTTACAGTCAAATAGCAGCCAACTTCTTCACTGTTAACATGGGGGTGCTTTTTGTATAGGTATTTTAGCATGCAACATTCTGTGTGGTCTCTGGATCTCCACCAAGTGCAAGGACTCAGGCCTTCACTTTTCTTGGCAGAAAATATCCTACAATTTTCCTAAAGTTCAAGGCTTAATTCTCATCCCTACATTCCTACTCTGACTATATAATAATCTTCAAGCTGTCACTAAGGAGCTATGGCAATTACTTGAAGACAATGACCTAAAGCAGCTTCTCAAACGTCTACTTTTTTATTTTATATTCTTTTATTCTTAATAATCAGAGAAAAAACATATGAAAAGATTGAAATATTTTAAATAAGGCAGAGGATATTTTCATTTAATTTCTTTAATCAAAAGATTTTCCAAATGTGACCATTTAAAAGAAACATTACCACTGCAAATACTTGAAAAATAAAATGCATTACATAGAATGATTTCAGCTTCTGACATTTTATTTCCATATATGATTTATTTTATGAGAGTGTTCTCTTCATTTTGCTTTATCTGATGATGCTTTTAGAATGAATTAACTTTATTCCCAGATCAAACCACCTCCCTAAGAAGTTCATTTATCCTTTTGGATGCAGCACTGAAGTAAGCACACCCAAGCCAGTCACAAATGAAGACTGCCCTGAGTGCAACTCTCTTATGTCCATAAGCCCAACTTCTCACAGTTTGCAGCTTGATAAATCTGGAATCACAGACACTGCCCAGGAGGTAAGTTGTCTGAAAGTTTCATGGGACTTTGGTTTTGCAAAAGGACAAAAAGCAAAGCGACACAAGGAGCCCAGTTTGATTCATAAGAGAGAAACCCTTTCAGGAGCCTTGTTCCCCTGCAGGGCACCTGGGCTCTGCTCTCTGCACCAGTTGCACCAGCTGCCACTCATTAAAAATGTATTCTAGGTTCACAAAGTCATAGATTGGTTGAGTTTGGAAGGCAGATCCTCCAGTCCTGACCTGTACTCAGAGCAGAATCAAAAAAAGACAGTTTCTCAGGGCTGTGTCCAGTCAGGTTTTGCACACCTCCAAGGGGTTTTGCCTCAGGGCACTTTTTCCTTGATGTTCAACAATAGAAGAATTGGTGCACTATACAACCTGTATCAATAAATTGGATAAAAGCAACCATCTGTCCCTAAAACATCACAGCTCTTATTAGATCAGAATGGTCTTTTCTAGTACTGCTACTATTGCTACCATAAAATTTCAATTTTCTCTTTTGGACTTTAAGAGTAGGTTTTACGGATTTTTCACAAGTAATTAAAATCTCCTGCCTCTTACCTCTGCATATTTGAACAGATTGCCTCATATATTCTCTAAAACTATTATTAATCACATTTATTACCTGAAGATTTAAGCCTTCATTTGAGAGGTCCATATAGAGAGTAAGGAGGTACTTTTGGAGAGGAACATTTCTGAGCTGTGTACTTCTTCCATTAATCAAGGCACCAAAGGAAGGATCTCCACCAATACAGCTACACCAGTTCTCAGCAGGCAACAATCTCCCTTTAACATCTGTAAAGCATTTCTTATTTAATAATACCAGCTAATTAAATAATCAGAGAAGCCCATGTCTATGGAGAATCAGAGAAGTATATGCCTATGAAGACTGTTCAGTCCCAGGCACAAGTGTGAGAATGTGGGTTTTTTTCTTCTAATTAGCATTGAAGCTAAATTCTTTCTTAGCTCTTCACCTTACTGCTCATTTGAATTTCTCAGAAGCATTCATTTTGACTCAAAGAAAAGCTGTGATTCAAATCCTTGCAGCTTTGCTGATGCTCAGATTAAATCTCCTCGTGGAGCAAAGTGTTCCCCAGGACAGCTCTGCTTAGCAGGATGCAGGGTTCATATTTGTGTGAATCAATCCAGACCATTTCAGGGTCACTTTTAGCAAAGGAAAGCCTGCCTGTTAAGACCAGATAAGAGTGAGGTCATTGATTTATTTTTCCCTCATTATCTGGCAAGGTTTCAGTTGAAGCCTAAACTCATTATCTCTGTGGAAATACAAACACAACTTGGTCCCTTGAAGCAAGTTAATTTAGTTTGAAAACAGTTAGGGAGTTACCTTCTGAATTCAATTAGCTAATAACTCCTGATGGGTAAAGGTCACAGAAGAGCAAGGCAGTGTGCTGGTTCAAGTTAAATGCAATTCTAGGTAATATCAGAGCAGCACTTTTCCCCTTCTTACTGAGTCATGGCTGCAGCTTCTGGCCACCATCTCCAAATTCTCTGTCAATAAGAGAGATAAATTTATGCCAGAAGGGATCACCTTCAGGGACCAGAACAGCAGCAGTACCTTTGAGCCACAGCTCTTTCAGTGTCTTCCCTTTATATTGGAAATAAATCAGCAGGGGAAGACATCCCCGCTTTCAACCACACTTTAATGAATAAAGCCCCTCTACTCACCCATGTTAATCAAAATAACCTGTACATTAAAATCCAAATCCCTTTCTGCAGCAAGATGCAGGATTCACTTTCTATTCCCAGCTGTAGAAATGGTTCCTGTAAGGACTGATGCTGTAGGAGAGCCGTGTTCCTGAAAGAGATGTGACACTTCAGGATCCCTCATAGACCACCAGCTGCAAGAGGCTGTTTCAGGCTGGGCTGGGAAAACATTTCCAGCTTAACATCCAAGTTAGAAAAAAATACAATGATAGAAACCCTGACAGGCTTGATCACAGTATAATAACTGTTGGTATTACTGCCATAATGGAGGGGAAGTGAATGGTGGAAGGGCGGCACAGTTTAATTGTTCTCGCAAGGAAACACCGGGCTCTGAACCACCGCAGGCAATCACCAGCTACAAGCAGTTCCCTCTTAGAGAAACAATTTTTCATTTTATAATGTGAAAGCAAATTTCTTGCCAGTATTACCTCAGGTCATTAGCTATATTGTAATTCTTGTGTTTTTCCAAACTGATTTCCCCCTTAATTTGATTTTGAGCAGCTGATTAAATTTACCCTCCTTGAAGAAACAGACATTCAATTTAACTCTAGTTCGACATTCTTCTGGTATCAAAATGCAGTTCTCATGGTCACACTTCTAGCTACAAAGTAATTTTGTCACTGCTTTAAAGGGGCATTCTGTAACCAATGACAATATGTTGGCTTCTCCTGCACATCATGTTATGCACAAGCTCAGAAAGCAGAACAATAAACTGTACAATGCAAAAGCACTCTTCAGACAACTGGAAATCATTGAATTACAGGATGAAGGAAAACCCAATGCAGAACTGATATTCATTTTACTTACTTATCCCACAAGGAACTAAATTCCATACCCAGAGGTACAGGTGCCTCTGGTTCATTACTGTAGTCCCCAGGGCTCTCACCTTCTCAGGTGGCTGGATCCATGAGACCTTCCAAACATGTTCTCTTTTCAAGACTCTGAGTGGACATCCAGGCTGGGTCTAAATTATTTAAGCAGGGATCAAACCTTGGGATCCTGTAGGTGTCTGAGCTATTTTATGTGTAAAACATAAAAAACATGAAACAGAAACATTATGCAGAAGAATTCTACTGGATCAGATCAAAGGTCCACTCAGTCAAGTATTCCACCTCTAACAGAAACCAGCAGCAGGTACCAAGGCAAACAATTTTAAAGGGGTAACCATGCAGTCATTTTCTCCACTCTTTCCTCCCCACATGCAGAGCCTGCCACACAGGAGCTCCTCAAGCACAAATTTCATCTCCTTGCCTATTGGTCCCTGATTTTCTTTTCCTGTTGATTTGCCTCATTGGTTTTGAGCCCATCTAACCTCCTGACACCCAGCAGGTACTGTAAGACTGGGTCCAGTTTAATCACACACCACAAGGACCAGGTTTGCTGTTGTTTGCTTAAGCCACTACCCCAGTAATTCCACCTGATGTCCCTTGTTCTTGTTCTGGGAGAAACGCAAACAATCATTTGCTACTTATTTTCTCCGTGCCACTCATGATTTTAAATGCCGCTATCGCATGCCTTTCCACCTTCCCTTTCCCCAGCTAAGGAGTCTATCTAATCAATCTCAATTCAGAAGCTGTTCTTTCTTTGTGAAAGCACTTGTCAGGTTTCTCTGTCCCCTTTGAACACTGGCATGCCTTTTCTTAGACGTGGAGACCAGAACAGCTCACAGTAATCAAGAGGTGAATAGACAGCAAAATAATTATTTTGTTTGCTGTGTCTTCCCTAGCAATTTCTGACAATCCATTTGCTTTTGAGCCTTGCTCTGCCCTCAGCCAACATTTCTTAGAATTACTGACAGCTAATTTGAGCTCTGCTCCCTGAGTCACAATAGGTAGTTTAAAGCCCATTTCAGCACTGTACAGTCAGGTTTATTTTTTCCCATGTGCGTTATCTTGTGGTTACTGGCACCAAATGCAGGCTGCCATTTTACTGCAATGCCACTCACCACATTTTTAAAAGTAGATTTTTATTTCTCCTACCCTGAATAACTCCATCAAAGAAGCATCCAGCACTATTTAGGACATTTTCCAGACCACTTATGAATATGCCAGACATCACAGAACTCAGTGCAAATCCCTGTGGGATTCCACTTGTTATCTCCCACTGAAATACCTGACTGTTTATTCCTACTCCTCACATCATTTCCAGCAGGGAACTTTCCTTTCATCTTGCTACTCTTTTGCTTCTTTAGGATCTTCTGACTGAGGAGCTTATCAAAAGCTTTAGGAAAATCTGAGCACGCTGTACCAACCAAATCACCCTAATCCACACTCATGTCAGTGCTTCAGACAAAGAGCAGTGGATTTCTCTCAGACACGATTTCTCTTGACAAAAGCCACATTGACATGTTTCCAAAGTCCTTTTTAAACAGAGGTGACAAATTGCTATTTTCCCTTTCTGTGGTGCAGTAGATGTGTGGGGCAGAGGTGCAGGAGTTCATGTTCTGCTGCTGAAATTTGGCTGAGTCTGAGCGTGCAGTGGTTGCAATGACCAAAAGTCCCTCCAGCCCTAACCATGCAAACAAGGCCCTGCCTGCCCTTCTGAAGGATGCCAAGCACTGCTTCTTCTCCAGGGATTCCCCTTTAGTGCCTTCAACACAGCCACTGGTGCTGCTTCACAGCAGCAGAAGCCCTCTCACTGTGATTCCGTCTCCACTCAAACTCCTGCTTTTCCCTGCAGCTGCTCAGTTCTGTGAATTAATTCCACACCTTTAGTGCCCAGAACATCCCCACAGAACAACCCTTCCCTCAGCAGCCAGACCTCTCCTGCAGCCAGGCTGCACCCTCCTTGTGAACTCAGGACTTTCTGGAAGGGGCTGGGATCTGCTCGCACAGGGAGAGGCCCCTGCCTTTCTCCCCCACGTTCAGCCACCCCTGAAGAACATGACATGACAGAGCTATCTTTTAAGAAGGTTTAACCAAACTCTGAATTAAAATTCATGTGGGTTGCCCAGTGAGGAAAATTTTGAAGCCACAGAACTATACTGGTGCTTCCTTTTACAATCAGAGATTAATCACCTTAGTGTTATGGCTACTCATGTAAAGCCTGAGGCATTAATTAAATTAATGCAAGTGACAGAGTTTCCCTAATAGCATTCAGCTATTTGACAACATATCTGGTAGCTATTTCAAATTGTTGCGGCTATTCCAAATAAAATTTAACTACGCAAACACACTTGGTTTCTAATTTTACCTGGTTTTATGTTAATAGGCTTATTCTTATCCTATTCTTACCCCTTTTCACATTTTTCATTTAATGCCTTGGAAAATATAAGCATGCACATTTCAGTTGCAACTTAGCTTTTCAGAGTATATCACAAGTTCTTAGAGATGTATACATAAAATCAGTAAAAAATCCACCAAGATCTTAGGCACTGTTTTGCATGTATGAGGTGCTATCTGTAAAAGAATTCAATCAGAAAATTCATTACAAAATGTGAGAAATGGCCCAGAACCTTCAGTCTAGTGTATGCTGAAATTTATGAAGTGGTGTTAAGGGAAAATTGTTTCCAGAAGGCATCAGATAAGATAGCAAAGATAAAGACTTCCAAGTAAGGAATTGGAAAACAGACACACAGAGTGATGCCCAAAATATGCCTTTTTAATTCCAGGTACCAATGCTCTAGTTAACAGGTAGATCTGTATTTGCTCATGTGAAGTAAGGCCAGGGATTAAAAATGTTCCTGTCCCTGAAAACAGATATTATGAAGTATGTTAATAGTAATGGAATATGCTCAACTGAGGAGGTGAAGCTTTTCAGTGGAAGAAAAATACTTAATTTGAGGTTTTTTTGCTGACACACTTAGGTGTCTGTGTGCACACATGTACATACAGAGGCCGTGTGAGCTCATGGAGAATTGTAAAAACACAGGCCCTGAGTTTCTCAGTCTTTTTTATATTGAAAGGTGAAACAACTAAAGTGGCACTATTTTCCTGCTGTGAAACACCCTCAAATGTTTCCTTTCACATGAAATGTCTTTTGAGCTGGACCACTTAAGTCCCTGGGGCTACAGTAAGCACCACTAGGCAGTAAATGGTATAATTTACTGCAAAATTTGTGTACAAAATATCTTCCTTCACAGCACCCCAGAAGCCAGAAGGACACATGCACAATGAATATTTCAGGACTTAGAACTCATAAAGGAAGGAAAATTCAGAAACTGTAGGTCCCAAACCCAACCACATTGGGACATTCACTGCACAGAAACCGAGCTTGAATGAACAGTTTCCAACTAATAAAAACCTAACAACCATAACAATGCTTCCAGCTCTGCATGCTTCACTAAACATTTAATTTTTTCCACTAACTTTCACTTCATATATTTTAGCAATATTTGTGTCTCTTGATGCATTGCTGATTCTCAGATTCAGTTCAGTTTTCCCAAGTCTTTATTCCACACTAATTTCCTCAGGTGCCTGAGTCAACCTTTCAGAGATGACGTTCTTCAAAATCCAAGCCTGGTCCAGCAGTTTTGGGATATTCAACCAGGGCAGCAGTGTCCTCTGGGCTGAGTGGGAGCAGGGTAATGCCAGACTCCTCCTGGTGACGCCTGTAACTAACCAGGCTCTGGAAACAGCCCTGACCCTGCTGCCTCTCTCAACAGCAGTTTTCTGCTGGGGAGGGCAGGCTGGAAGGAGCTGCTGGCCTCTCCCTCAGCCAGGAGAAGCCTGCAGGAACAGCAGGGCAGCTGTTCAGACCCCACACACTCTGCCCTTACACAAACCTCATGTAAGAACCACAACCAAACCTGACCCATGGCAAAAGGCTCCTCCTCGTTCTGCTTTCAGCCACCCAAAGGCTGGGCACAGTTGTTCAGGAACATCACAGTATTTGCTTGTTTCCCCAAAATCTGTTCTTCAAATGTCTCGCAAGTACAGGGAAGCTCATCTTTCATTTAAAACAAGGCTTCCATGGAAACCCAGACATGTGAATCCTACATGCACACCAGGAACCAGACAGGCCCAAGACCTCCAAGCCTCTTACTGCTACTGCTTTCCATCTTCCAGCCTCTCAGGATCTGGGTTTAGCAACACTGCACAAAAGCTCAAGGCATAGGACTCACCATTTCTTCCTTCCAGCCTTGGGGCTGTTACCTGGCTCACTGTGGGGAGTGAGGAAAGAGGGAACATTTTGGCTGGTGTGCTGGGGAGAATCACTGCTGCCCAGCAGAGCTCATGCTCTTCCATTGTGGAAGCACTGCTGCCACCAACAGCAGGCTGCACACCACAAATGTTCAGGCAAAAAGCAAAACCTTTACAGCTTCTGAAAAACAGACAGCCCCTGTAGCTCCAGAAAGACAGACTTATGTTTTCTTTGAGTGGGTGCAGAAGGATTTAGTACATTTACTGACCAGCCTATACATTCTGTCATCTGGAGCCTTCTGCCTGCTCTTTATTTGCAATTTTTCAAAGAAACCCTGTCGTGAACGGCGGAAGAAATGCCTCACACAATATGCGTGCATGACAAATCCCCAAGTTTATTGAAAACTCACACATATTTATATTGGTGTTAATGAAGCTTATACATATTGCAAAAGCTGAGCTCATTATTGGTTAAAGCACACTTAGATCAACCACACCTACTTCTATCTTCTAATGATTATTTTGTTTCTATGTTTGCATTCTTCTAGCTTCTCTACCTAGGGTATCTACATTTTCTGGCAAGCAATTTTCTCCCCCATCTTCCCATTTCAGAGGTCACTATGACCTTTGTCAGTGATTGGACACTGGTTACATAATTCCCAGCTTGTTTCCCCTATCCTTATCCATCGGTATCACATCGAAATGGCCTTTCTCAGCTAACCAATTATCCAAAAAGCTCTCTACAAAACCCCTCTGAGAGGCAGGACATTCTGGTGACAGTCTGTCCCTCCCTCCACAATAACAGCCCTGCAGCAGCTCTCCTGCCTTTATCAGGAGAGATGAGATGGGAACGGGAATGCACCAAAGCACAAAGTGGCTTCAGTGGGATTATAATGAAGCACTGACCCTTAACAAACAATTGGGTAAATATAAACAGTGGATGCTCTGTGACCTACTCAAGTACCTCCAGGCAGCAGGCACAGCAAGCAGGTGACTCTCAAGGTGTGCTGCTGCTGCCTGGGGACGAGCAGAGCACAGGGCTCATGGCCCAGCCAAGCCTTCCAGTAGCAATGCCAACTTGCCACAACAGTTTCTAGATGGCTTCTAGTGAGAAAACTGAACAAATGGGTAACAAAAATTAAATTAACAAAGAGATTATGTCAGGTATTTTCAATGAGGCATTTTTAAATGAATTATTTCTCGCTAAACACTAGGAGGCTCCAGTCTGTTGGTAATGTGGCTGCAGACTCACTAGGACAAAAAGCATCATGTCAGGCCTCTGAGAAATGCCAGCAAATGTTGCAAACGACCTTGAAGAGTGCTTTCCTACAGGATGATCAGGAGATACAGAATCTGACTTCTTTGGTCGGTTTTTTCTTTTAATGCTGCTTGTTTCATTTCCATTAAAAATACCATCTGGCAGAAAACTTATCTCAGAAATCAACACCCAGGTCCAAGAGAGGAACTCTGCTCCATGAACTATTCTGTGTTATCAGCTTTCTTAACTGGCAACTTCAGTTCACTCAATAGTTGCTCACAGCAACTATTTCAAAGCGTAGGCTTGAGGAATAATCCCTTGCAACAGCTATTTGTGCAGAAGGTCAACACATCATTTTATATATCTCAGCAACATTTACCACTTCAAAATCTTAGAAAGTTTTAAAGTCTTTTTTAAAATAGGGGGAATTATTCGGCAGCACCTCCCACACAATGAATGACAGAGATGACACAAATTTTGACAAGACAGCTGCAGTTGTAGAGTGGTTCAGATAAACCCATCCCTGTGTCCAGGGACAGGCTTTGGGTCATGCCTGGAGTGGCACAGGGAGCATTAACTGTGCTCATGCAGAAGCGTTATTTTATTTTCAGATTACACCCATTCCCCTTTTCATCACTTTAAATTCCATTCTGAGGAAAACAGTCAGAGTATACTGGTTCTCATTCTTGTCTTATGATTTAAGTGTGCAAGTTGCACACTGGCTTTATTTTAGGCTTCAAGAGCAGCAGAAAAAAGAAAATCAGCTTCACCCAACTGTAGCAAGTATCACTGTTTTCTAAACATTTTTGTCCATATTTTGATTCTGTAATGGTGAATATGATTGTAGGGTATAAACATATAAATGCTCTGCACACAGATAATATATGTCAAGTGTACTACCTGTAGTACCTATAACATCTTGAAATCCCTATGCTTGCACTTAAGAATTTGTAAATTTGCAAACTTCTCCAAACTTCTAAGAATGATGCCTTTCTTGAAAATAAGTAAACATGCAATAACAAATAAAACTCATATCTATGTACCACGGCCTTTTTTTCCTTTAAGCATGGGAAAACAACAGCACTACATTTCAAGTTTAGTTGTGATTGATCAAATATTTATTCTTGCACAGAGGCATGGCTTCCCAAGGCTACTTGGAAAGTTGGCAAATCAAAGCAGAGAAAGAGCTTTGACTCTAACAGGAGTTATTTTAGTATTAATGCAAAGTAATTTACAGTTTACTACACAGCTTATATGCTAAATTACACTATTGGATTTATCTGAAGGAGACTTAAGTCATATACCTATGGTCCAAGGAACACAAATATTGGGTCGATTTCACTTCCAATTACTAAGGCGTTTTTCTTCGTAAGGAAATCTTTAGGTCCTTGCATTAGACCAAGCAGACAAGCTGAAATAGTTGAACCTCTGAAATATTTGCAAAATTGAACTGGGATAGGTGAGGACGTTACCATAAAAAAGGTAAAGCCTTCATTTATTTACAGAATTCTAAATGGAGTAGAGAGATTTCTGAAAGAGCAGAGAAGAACCAGGGCCTGTGCACTCCACTTCAATTAAAGTAGAGATGATCATTTCCTGGACTGCTTCCTAATCTCCCAGAAACTGTGCATAGCTAGCAAAAAAGGAAGCAGAAACAAAAATCAAGTATTGATTTCAGTACTCCATAGTGAGCAGGTTAAAACTCATTTTCTCTTACACATCTTTACCTCTTACACCAGAACTTTTATGGGTTTTTTTTATTTTTTCTTCCTATTTAAGAGATTTCAGAAGCATCACCAGCATCTTCACTCTCAGAGTTTATTTGATAAACTTTTTACTGAAAAATTATATAAGCTTTTTACTGAAAAAAAATATAACTTTTACTTAAAAATTATGTAAGTTGTAAAAAGTTCACAGAAACTGGGGTTGTTTGTGAGGACTGAATATAGATTTCAATTTGCATTTCCTACACCTGTGGACCTTGTATCTTAGAGAAGAAAATACCAGATCCCTGATTTTAGGGAATTTCAGACTCTTGGAGAATAGATGACTTCAGTTCCTTCCATCGGTGTAACAAGCATTGTACTGCCATCTAGTGAGCAATGTAAAAGCAACCGAAACATCAGGGTGCATAAATATTTCTCATTGCATCTCGGGTCCGGCTGTCTGTCTCTGCCCCGACACGGGTAGTGTGGTTCTTGGGTGGCACGCGTTTCAAAGGACGAGTCTGGACTCTTCAGCTTTTCGGTCTTCAGATTGTTTATTGTTTCTTATCTACAAAATTTTCTGTCTGCCCAACAGAGGTCTGACCTGCAAGGCAGCCAAGGGCACTCTGACCACCCACGGGGCGGTCGTGTCTTTTTATACTAAAATCTACGTACATGATATTTACCTTTATTTTCCAATACTTTTCACCCATGTTAGCAAGTGCACCTTCACCATAAACCAATCCCCAAGTGCCAACATCACCACAGGAGATGGAGGACAAGAAGAAGAAAGAAGAAGGACGAGACACGCCCTGATCCCTCCATCTTGTCTCCATGACCCCCCTGTACCAAAAACCTTAAAGTTTATATTTTCACCCTCTAAATGTGTCCCTTTTACACCCTTCACTCTAAAGTGATTCTCATGTCCTCAAACTGCTGTCACTTCTGTGGATGGATCAAAATCAAGCCACCAAACACTCTTGGCAACATTCCAGGATTTCCAAGACCCCCAAGGGTTCTCCTGGCATCTCTGAACATCGGGAACGATGTGCTGAGTTCCCACAATTGCAAGCCATTTTTCTCTTTTATAAGTACGAGTAGAAGAGAATAGCAAATTTAGGTATGGAACACTGCAAGAAAATAGATAATAGAAAAAGCTTTGCAAGATAAAAGTGAAGAGGCATAGGCAGGCCAGCATAACAAGAGGAGTTGGGAGTCTTATGACCATGTTATCCCACCATGCTGGGAATGCAGCCCTCTCTCCTACACAGACCAAGGGATCACCCATGCTTCAGACAGTTGGGTCAATTTTTTGACAATAGCTAAATATTCACTTTTTCCTCAGTGCCCAAATGCAAGGCATGTAGCACACCCATAAGCTTGAGCCAATAAACATCAGCAACATCTGTCCCCATTCTGGTTTAAGAAAATAGGAAAGCAGGTTGCCACAGGGCTTCTCTCCATCCATGAGGCTGTGGTTCAGACACCTGTGAGGACAAGACACAGCTTTGCTTTGTCTGAGCAGAGAGGGGACAAATTTTCCACCTTTTCCCGAAGGCTGACTGAGCTCAAGGCTTGGCCAGAGTGCTCTAGGATCAGTTCAGATGTGAGAAGGCAGAACCAAGGCTGGGACCCCGAGGGCAGGAATGTCACTGGTGGAGATCACTGCCCTTGAGGTGAAGGTCTGTCTTGCTCAGCACCACCAGACAAAGCCAGCAAGGTGCTCCTGGCTAGCAAGCTCCTGGCTGTCATGGCCTCAGGGCACAGCAGCAGCTCCAGACATCCAGCACTGGCTTTCCAGAGCAATTCCTCAAGTGTCCTTCACAGCTCACTGACTTGCAGAGAACAGCAGATGTCTGACAGGTGCTGTCAGCACTGAATTTCTCTGTCCTCATCAGTACAGCTGGCCAAAAATTGTGCTAGTGCACAGAGATGTTTTGGGCATTTCTTTGAACACAGACTTAATAAAGGAAGAAGAAATGAGAGCATAAACACACTTGTAACCCACCCCCAGGTGACAGCCAAAGGAAAACTGACGAGGTCCTGCAAGGACTACATGATTTGTCAACTCAAGAAGGTGGTTTCACAATGTTTGTTTTTATTCACAAACTTGCAGATTCTGTCAGCACTTACAGAGGCAGAAGGAACCTTGGAACAGAGGTGCTTTAGGAACCATACTCCCCCCTCTCCCAGGGACTAGCAGCACCAACCACCCTTTGTTGCCAGGCTCAGACACATCAGGCACCTGCTCTGCCCTGCTCCTATCCCACAGCCCTGCAGGGTTTTGACACCAATGACACAGGAAGCAGAGCTGCTGGAGGAGAAAGAAATGAAGCAGAACTTTTCTATGGCAGGTGTGTTTGCAGAGGAAAAACAAATTCATCTCTAAACACTAATGCATTCCCCAAAGGTAGGCTGCAGGAATAAACACATCGTTGATGCTTCTATAGTATAAAGTGGCAGATTTTACTAAGTCTATGTTTATGTTTACTCAGTCATCCTGCTTCCAGTAGCTGACAACACAAGCAGCAGTCAGAACTCAGGATGCAGCTCCTGTTAAAGCAAATGGCATCACCCAACACTTCTCAGCTTGATACACTTTTTCTTCAAGGCCCCTTTGCAGCCAGCACACACAGCTGACCCCACCAGTCTGGCCTTAGCAAGAGCCAAAGAGAAGAAGTCTTCTCTAATTGTTCATTTTAATTATGGTCACTCTGTTCCAATCCTTCTCACAAAACAGATGTTTTCTACCCTCCTTTCTCCAGCAAAGTTTCCTATGCTATAGATTTTTTTTGTCATGCATGATGAGCAATGCAATATATTTGTTAAAATATCCCTGTAAACCATGAGGAGATAAAACCAACTGCTAGTTTCACCAGCACAATATTGAACATCTGCTCCATCTGTCCCAGGAAATGGTGATGGGTATCTTGCTACAATATATTACACTAATTTTTCCAAGATATTTTTATGTTTGGTCATTTAAACTGCAGTGAGGTATTTTATTACCACACAGAACCTCCATAACCACTTCTAAACTGTTTCAGTACCTGAAATCACTCCCTTACATAACTTCAGTGCCACTGTGGCAATGACATCCTGCCACTGTCGAGCCCTTGGCCAAAACTGAACCTTCCTCATGGGCCTGGCATAGGGCATGACAGGAGGAACAGTGCCTGAGTGCAGTGGGGGAAAGGAAGGATTGAGGAGATTTCCCTTTACACATGCTGAGCCTTCCCAGCTTCAGCAGAGCTGTGTGACAGGGTGAAGGTAGCAGTGTTTCTCTTATCACATTTTACCAGCATCACTTAATATCACCAATTCAAATATAACAATCAGCATTCAGTCAAGAATTTAATCACTGGGAAAAGAAAGAATGCTGCCCATCTTCTCCATTCAGACTCTGAAGAGTGATATATATTTGGATTTCATCATGGATTCCATTTATGATTTTTTTTCATTTTTTAATCACTTGCAGAAGTCTTGAGAGTACAGCATCAGCCAGAAAGTCTTTCTTACTGCTCTTTTGAACTCCATTCCATGCCTATATACACTTAATCACATATGAAACTCAAATTAGTGCTATTAAACTAACATTATATTCTGCAGATAAAACCCATTTTTGTCCTTCAGCATTTTCTCAACTCATCATAGGCCTGTTTTTTTTCTATTTTTACTGCATTGATTTTACTGCTTTTCTCTCTCATTTACAGATAAATGGGAATATCTTTCAACTGAAGGATGTTAACATTATGCAAAGTGCATACCTTGCAACTGCTCTTTTTTTTAACAACCTCACTGTATGTCTACCTTTCTAATCACTGCTATTTCCTACAGCTCAAAACACCAGCACAAAGAAAAGAGTAGGGCCAACCAAAATAACTTTCTCTGTGAACTCTTGATATTAAATTCAGTGCTACTAGAGTTAGACTATGTAAGACAGTAGTCCATCAACACATTTTAGCGAGCTTAAATGCAAAGCTCGTGTGATTCTGAGATCAGTGGGAATACACAGATTGTTTAAGTGCTTTTTTCCACCACAGCCAGAGTGCTTAACATGAGCAAACAGGTTTTCTTCATCCTCTTTTTAATGACATGACCTTGATAGGGGAGGGTGTCAAACTCAAACAGTAGCACTGAAAATAACAGGTTTTATCCCGCTTTCAACACTTGGGGAGGTATAAACAAAGAATGGCCACCACCAACTCCCTGTGAAAGAAACAGGACAAAGGGATCTCGTGTGCCATCAAGTCCATTTCCCCTTTAGGCAGACATTTAATACAATTTTTTTATAATTCCATACATGCTGATCAAGCCTGGAAAATATGCAGGTGTTTTGCTTCTGTATTCATGAGGGGGCTGTCCCAGAGCGTTACACTTCTGATCCTCAGTAATCTTCAATCCCTTCCTTCAGGTGGGCAAGGAAGATTATTACTGTGGCAATATGGATTAAGTAAGGATATGAGTGGCATGACTAGAATTTGTAGAACCTAGACTGGAACTTAAAGGCAAATACCAGAAAGATGGGAAAGAAAAGGAGACCTTTCTGGAGAGAGGTCCAAGCTTTGGGAGAAAGGAACGCTAACATCATAGGTTAAGAAGTCCAAGCATGCCCACAAGATCTTGTTTCTCCCACTCCTGTGAATTTAATTCTGTGAAGTATCTTTCTGAAGAGTGAAATCTGTTACTGGAAACCAGAAAAATATTAGGATATTTTCAAGACACAACATATAATCACAGGTGCCTTGCTAATTCTTTTCTTCTTTTACAGAGCCTGTATTCTTTGAAAATGGCTCTCAGCATTTTCTTTTGCCTCTGTTCTTTACATGTCTGTTCTGTATCCTTTGAGGGGAAAAAAAAAAGAGAAATTGTACTGTCCATTCTGGCACAGGTACCACAGCATCCTGAAGCATTTATCACAGATCCTCTGCAGAGACAGGCTGCAATGCAGACATTCCTGGCATTGTCAGTCTGGAGAGCTGTTACTGGACCACCTGAGTTGTCCCAGAGGATGGATGGCACCCACACTGCTCAAAGTACAAAAGGTCAACACTTTCAATAAGGGACAGCTCCAGCTCTTCCACACTCTTATTTTTAAGGACCCTGGGTACAATTTAATGGATACACTTGACAGATGACTTGACCTGTCCAATGGGTATGCCTAGCTCAACCAGAAATGGTGCTGCAAAGCCTTACCAACTGTTTGTCAAAGCTTACTTACTGTCTTCAAAATCTTGTTATTAAATGCACTGTGGAATTACATTCTAGCTATGCTTATCTGTGACATATGTAATTGTTTTGTGAGATGAACCACAATTCACTCAGCACTGGGAAAAATGACCTCTCACTAGGCAAACTTGAACCAAGGCATCTGGGTCACAGAGATGATCACAGTGCTGGAGAATCTCTTCTGCAAACATTGAGGTTGTTCAGCCTGGAGAAGGCTCCAGGGAGACCTTAGAGCAGCCTTCCAGTACCTGAAGGGGGCTTATAAGAAAGACAGAGATAGACTTTTTAGCAAGGCCTACTGTGATAGAACAAGGAGTAATGGTTTTGAGTACAAAACACTGGCACAGATTGACCAGAGGTGGACGCCCCAACCCTGGAAACATTCAAGATCAGGCTGGACAGGGCTGTGAGCAGCCTGATCTAGCTGAAAATGACCCTGCCATTGGAGGGGCATTAGAATAGATTATCTTTAAAGGTCCCTTCTGTGAATTAAAGCACTTATTATTTCATTTCTGCCTAGCCACACTCTTACACAGTCACCACGTGCACTACATGGTGCCCATTCACGAGTTGCTGCCGAGCTGGCAACAATTCAAGGTTTTGGGTCTGAGGCAGTACCCGTTTCTGCATTTCCTGTATTCATGAGGCCAGAATGCACAATCTGCATTTGGCACAGCTGGCTATGACCGCGAGTGGTGCCGTGCCCCCACAGAAGCCACGCTGCCACAGATAAGCGATGATAGCAGATGGGGAGCCTCTCACAATCATTTTCCTTCTGCAA
This sequence comes from Molothrus ater, assembly GCF_012460135.2. Lineage (NCBI taxonomy): Eukaryota > Metazoa > Chordata > Aves > Passeriformes > Icteridae > Molothrus > Molothrus ater. The sequence goes on along the minus strand of NC_050479.2, from coordinate 14,099,770 downwards.
TCACTCGGATACGTGCGCGCTCTCTCTCTGCACACACACGCGTTCTTTTCCCGTTTCTCTACACACGAACATCGTTCCCCGTTTCCCCCGAGGCGGGAGGATGAGCCCGCAGCCCCGCCGGCCCTGCCCGCGCTCAGCGCCCGCCCCACGGCCGGGGCAGGGCCCGGGGCGGCTGTGCCGGGATGGGGTTCCCGTGCCGGGATGGGGTTCCCGTGGCGAGATGGGGTTCCCGTGCCGGGATGGGGTTCCCGTGGCGAGATGGGGTTCCCGTGCAGGGATGGGGTTCCCGTGGCGAGATGGGGGTCCTGTGCGGGATCCGGGGTGGCCGTGCTGTGCCCCGGGGTGGCCGTGCTGTGCCCCGGGGTGGCCTGTGCCGTGCCCCGGGTGGCTGTGCAGAGCTCCGGGCTGCCACAGCCCCAGCCCCTCGGGGCCCCTCCCTGAGCCCCGGCCCGGCCCGGCCATGCGGCGGGAGTGTGGCCATGTGCGGGCCAAGCTCCTCCCCGCCGCCGCCGCCCCTCGCCGCGCCGCGGGGACGTGCAGTGGCTCGGCGGGCCATGGAGGCGGGCGGCGGGGCTGGGGCCCGGTGCCCCGCGCTGCTGCTGCTCCTGCTGGCGGCGGCGCTGGGAGGCGAGGCGGAGGCGGAGGCGGAGGAGCCGCGGCCGGCGCGGCAGCGCGGGGACGAGCAGTGCCATTACTACGCGGGCGGGCAGGTGTACCCCGGGGAGGCGGCCCGGCTGCCCGTCTCCGACCACTCGCTGCACCTCAGCCAGGCCAAGAGTAGGTGCTGGGCGCGGCCGGAGCTGCGGGGAGCGCCGGGGCCGGGGCCGGGGCCGGGGCCAGGGCGGGGATGTGCCCGCAGTGCGCTCGGGGCTGCGGAGCGGGGCGGCGGCGGCAGCGCCACGTCAGGCGGAGCGCGGGGGCTCCCGGGCCCTTCCCGTCCCCAGCCCGCTGTGCCTGCGGCCTCCGGGCGGCCTCGGCCGGCAGGGGAGAGGGGAGGAGGGGGAGCTGCATCCCCATCGTGGTCAGCGTCGCCGTCTCACGGGCGTCCGGAGAGGTCCGCGGTTCCAGAAATGGCGAACGAGTTCAGGGGAAGCGCTTCGAGGGGTCCACAGGAATGTTCTGTGCTCACACTGCGATGTGAAACAATGAACGGGCGCCCCTCGTAACGCGCTGCCTTCGGCGCTGCCTTTGTGCCTGTGCTCTGATGCGGTTTCAGTGCTTTACGTGACAGACCTGGGGACAAACACCGTAAATGGCATCGCTGGGAGATGTTCAGGGACACTGCTCAAAGTCCCGTCCTGCCGGACATAGAGTACAGAGACATCACACAGATATTATCTTCAATTTGAAATCCTTTTCCATTACTGAACCAGGGCATATGTTCTGTTTTAAACGTTTGCAAGCAGATGCTACCAAAAAAAAAAAAAAGGAAAAGCAGCCAAGATATTTGTAACTGATACTGTTTGGGTTGTTCTCCCTTTGCAATGTAAGTTATTACAGACAGATGTTTATAACTGCAAAAACAGCTACCCTAGTTTAGAAAGGGTTCAAGATATACAGTATTTCATTTAATATCTTTTCCTTCTCCCTCCTAATCTGAAGGTCGTTGTTATACATCCTTGCTAACTATATTCTGCAGCTGTGGGTCAGCCTAAGAAAGGAGAGCCAAGCAATTCAGGCACCGTCCAGATAATATTTAAGATTCCATATATTTTTCTCAGAAGCTTTTGCCTAATTTGCTGGAGATGTATGTCAATGTCCTTGACATGGCAAGTGTATTCAGACCACCCTGTAATCCAGCATACCCTATCCTTTGTGTCAGAATTCACAGTGGTATGAAAATAGAACCTGGCAGATTAATTTTTAATATTTTAAATTCAAGGTTAATCCCTTCTGATAGGAATAGTAAATATATTTCATGATTTTCAACTGGATATTTTTTCCAAAACACAGCTATCTTCAAGTTAAAATTTGCTTAGGAGTTGTAATTTAATAAACATATGCTGCATTTTTAGGTATCTGTCTTTAACTATATTGTGGCATGTATTTTTTGTGGACCAGAATTCCAGACAGGTTTCCATTGTTAAAAAGTAGCAAAGTGAGTTTGAACTATTTTGTGCTTGTGGTTCCTAACAGCTATTTTTAACAGAACAATGAGAGTACCTGCAGTATTAAGAGCTTTCCCCTTCAGTCTAGCAGGTGCCCTGAGCTGGCAGTGCACACAGGGTTTGTTCAGTCAGCCCAGATAAGGTTTGTGTGGCCTTGATTATCAGTGATCAGCAGCGCTCATGTGTGAGCACAAGTTGGTCAGATTATTTACTTTGTGTGTGTACTAAAGCCTTCATTTCTTCATCATTCTGTGCCCCCCTGTTTAGAAAGCAGTTTCATCTTGGAACTGTGCTGCAGGTTGTTTTTCAAGCAAAAGGAAGAACAGCTGTCCTTGGGCAGCTTGGTTTGAACACAGGTGTTATATTCTGACTTCTAATTCAACATTCTTTGTGTTTCAGTCTCCAAGCCAGCACCTTACTGGGAGGGAACAGCAGTCATTAATGGAGAGTTTAAAGAGCTGAAGCTAACAGATTACGAAGGAAAATATCTTGTCTTCTTCTTCTATCCTCTTGACTTGTAAGTAAGAGCACTGTAGGCATACCACTGAGTGCAGCTACACTAGATTCATAATTTATTAATTCTTCTCTTTTTTTGAGGTCTTGTATTTTTTGTTTGGTAAGAATTTAGGAGAGAAGAAAGGAGTGACAGAAGAAGATATATTCTTTGCATTTGTTTTCTCATCTTGCATTGGTAAAATTGCAACACAGTCTTTGTCCTAGTAACTGTGTCCACTAATTTGTGTCTCCACACAAAACAAAAAACTTTGTAGTTACCCAGTTAGGCAGACTCTATGTTCTGTTTCATGCTGTAAACCAGTGCTGCAAATAGAAGAGAGCATCCTTTCTAGAGGATATAATATATAATATATTCAAGAGGGCATTTTCCCTTTAAGCTTATCTCATAACATCCTAAGAGCACTTGGCATTAACCTCCTTTATTTAGAATGCAGTAACTTCACTGACTGAGTGAAAACATCTCTGCTTTTTAAAGGACAATCCCATTCTTTTCCACAAAATGAAGATAAGAGGACAGAGATGCATAACTACTTTTAATATTATATCATCATTAGCTTTACTACTTTAGTTCTTCTGTAATAGAAAAAAGTTGAAGACAAATTAGTTAAAAGTTGCAGATTTGCACAGTAACAACAAATTATAGTATGATCCTCTGAAAAAATTGGCTTACAGGCTATCAGCCACATTTGTAAAGTCTAAAAGAAAGTAACAGTAACAGCTCTGTAAAAGTAAAAGTAAAGTAAAGTAACAGCTCTGAATCCAGATAGTAAAATAACCATAGATTTGTAGTCTTCAGAAATAATCCATTTGTAACAAAGCTGGAGTCTGAGGGTGGAGGATTTGTCAGGCAGCATTTTGGTTAAAGACTTGAAAGAGCAATAGAAATAAGCAAAAGCTGAAATAATTTATGATAAATACACCATTTTAAGTTAGGCAGAGAATTTACTGGCTTTCTCATGAAATTCTGACTTCATCTTGTCTTCAATCTTCTAGTACGTTTGTCTGTCCAACTGAGATAATTGCCTTCAGTGACCGAATTGAAGAATTCAGAGCAATAAATACTGAAGTGGTAGCATGTTCTGTGGACTCAAAGTTCACTCACTTAGCCTGGTATGTATCTTTCCCTTGTCTTTCACTATGTTGGAATTATTATTCATAGTTCCAACATAGCAAAAGAACAGCACTCCCCAGATTTTTAGCCTGTGGAGATAAATCATCATGTGTGAAAGTGCAATGCTATTGACACAAATGTTTAAAGTAAGTTTTTACCCTAGTGTGTGAAAGTACCTTTATTTTTTAAGTTTGTTTAATGTGTATTGCAATATGTTATGTCTCAGTCCAAAAAATACTACTAATACAAAAAGAAAGTATTAAGGAAACTGTCAGTAAATGCTTCACTTGTCCCAGGTCACGAGCACGTTGGCATAAAGCAAATGCAACTGATAAGAAAAAGGTCATCATTAACAGATATGGCCATAACTGCAAAAGATCTACTGAACATTTTGTTCAAGCCACAAATTCATTTCCTTTGTGTGCAGAACAGAAAAAATGTCACTTGCACTAAATCCTTCTGTCCATACTGATGTAGTTTGTGATTTCTGACTTGTGTAGGGAATATAAATCTGTATGAGAAATACATCTATATTTCCTTTCCTTCAAAGGATTAATACTCCTCGTAAACAAGGAGGACTTGGACCAATGAAGATTCCCCTTCTTTCTGATCTGACACACCAGATTTCAAAGGATTATGGAGTGTATCTGGAAGATCAAGGACATACACTTAGGTATTTCACTGGGTTGCAGTTTGGTTGGGTTTTTGCTGGGGTAATACTTCCTGCTTTATATTTAAAGAAGCATTTGAAATTTTTCTTTTAGAGCAGCTTTTACTTGGGGATTCACGGAGAGTAGCAAATATTGAAGAACACAAAAAATGTAGTCATAATGAGTCAGAAGAGGGATCAAGGTTAATATCCTGTGTAACAGCAGGCATCAGTAGATACCTAGGGCAGGGCAAATGTGCAGGATTCCCCAGAACTGCAGCTGCTCAGGGACCTCTCAAGTCCAGGTGGAGTCAAGACTAAGGTTACCTGAAGAGATACATCTGCCTAAAACTGAATAGTTTCTTTGGGGATCCCTGTAATGCCATAGCATCTGCAGCATGCCCTGGCAGGGCCTGTCAGAGCTTAGTTCTGTGTTAGTTCTGCAAAGAAGTATATGTTTTTTGTTTTAACTGGAGCTCAGCTCAAGTCCTCTGATACCCAGGTAAAGAATAGTAGGTTACTGGTGGTGAGTATTACATGGTGTTTGCAAAGATCAAATTCCTCCCATCCAGCAGACATAAAATAATGCATGAAAACACCACTATTATTAATTCTGTTTCCTAACACCCAATTTTTTTACCCACAGAGGCCTTTTCATTATTGACAATAAGAGAATCCTTCGACAGATCACAATGAATGACCTTCCTGTTGGGAGATCAGTGGATGAAACACTTCGTTTAGTGCAAGCATTCCAGTACACAGACAAACATGGAGAAGGTGCTCTTTTAACTCTTGCCATATTGAAAATTGGTTTACCTAGCCTGGAAGCTGTATTAGCTTTTTGGAGAAAAGATGCTCAGTAGCATTAAGGACTGGCCTCATACAGTGACTGAAGTGCTTTGATTGCCCTGCTTGATTCTGTGGTCCCAGGTCCTTAGGTTGTTTCTAGAATAGTCATTTACATTTTGATTGACATCATGAAATGTGAGCATAAAGCATTCCTCTAGTCTGAATTTTGGCATGATGTACCATATGTCACAAGCATAAATTTGTACAAAATATGAGGCTGTGAAGAATGAGGCCCAATATTTCAGTACATTTTTGCATACTAAAATAATGGAGATGCAGGCCATCCTTGTCCTGGGCCATTCACTGAGGACCTGTGACAATGAGTGTTTCATGTCAATATACATAGTGATACTGTGGAAATTATAGCACCATTACTTGTGTTTTCTGTATAAGTGCTGTGTGATCATCTTTCCCCAACAAAGAAATTTTACTGTCTTCATATCATTACTTTGTATCAAGAATTCTTATTCCTCCTGTTCAAGCATGGGGTGAACTTTTTGACATTTCATTAAATAACTTATTTGAAGATTTGAAGAATACACATTTAGCAACTTAACTTCCAGTTCAATTCAATGTCTCCAAGCATTTGAAAGTACCTTTATATGAAGGTACAAATCATTATTCTGCTGTGCTGTACAGACTTCAAAAGATAGATGTTGATACTTAGGCTATGCACATCTGACTAAGGAAATTTCCCCACATTTAGTGCAAAGCCAGCTTACAGAATGTTGATTTGATTACTTTTTTTCCAGCTTTTACATGAATGTTGAGGAAAGTTTCTGTAGACACCTCATTGGTTTCTTTGCACGGAACAAAAGTTCTCCACAATTCCTACTAGCATGTGGGGCATTTTGTCTGCCAGCCTGTCTTAAAGCAGTGTAATATGATATAACTGCTTGGGCTGTAGCCTCAGAGGGAGAGTTCTGAATAGATGAGAGCTTTACTCCAGAATGTGCAGCTGTTCAGGTGTTCCCAGGGCTCCCAGCCACACTGTGGTAAGCACATGCTGCCAATCCCTTTGTTCCTAAGCAAGGTTACAAATAAAATTAGTGTCTTGTGAAATCTTTGAACTGATCTCTTTGCTAAAAAATGCTCCTAGTTTTGGTTTTAAAGAAAGAAAGGTAGGTCTCTATGCAGTCACCTGAATTTTATTGCAAAACTTCTGTTTTACTAGAATAGGTGTTCATCTCAGATACTGCTTTGCCAGTACTTTGTGTAGAGGGACACAAGAATTAAACTAAAGCATAGGCATCCATGCAGAGATCTGCAGCTTTCAGGTGACTGAAGTGGTGGGTGGTGTCAGGTGTAAACTGCTAGGTCACCATCCTATGTGTAAAGAAAACTGCACATTTAATAGTTTGAGATACTGACATGTGACACTTGATGGTGTTTTACTTTAAGGTCAGAAAGAGAATATTAAGCACACAAAAGTCTGTGTATGTAAAAATACTTGAGCTAACTTTGTCCTTTTTTTTTTCAGTTTGCCCTGCTGGTTGGAAACCTGGCAGTGAAACAGTAAGTCACTGTTTATATTAACATGTATGTAGTACTAACAAGCACTCAGTTACCATTTCTACTAGAGCCAAATCCAAAATCTCAGCAACTTCCAGTGAGAAAGTATGAGTAATGTCACATTATTAAACTTAGACCATTTGGATTACTACTGATTTCATTAGGGGATTGTTTCCCTCACACTAGACATCTCCCAGTTGTTTCAAACTCCTGGTATGGAAACAAAATTCACTTGACCAGCAGTGAGTTTGGGATCAAGAACTTTTTCCTGTTAACACCTTGTGAGGGAAAGTTCAAAACTCTTGAGATTGTTGTATCTTCTTGGTTATTTGTCCATATAAATTCTTGGTGGTTCTTACTGCACATCCTGGGCACTACCTAAAAAAAGACAGAAGTTCCCAGGCTGCTGTGGTATGTGCCAGAGCCAGTGCCACTGTCAGCACTCTAGCAGGGAGCAGAGCTTTCCTGTGCAATTCCCCTCCCTTCTTTGCTACTCCTGGGCTCCATGTGACTGGAGGCAGAGAAGCCAGAGTTCACATAAACACTCACTGAACTTGTTTGTGTTCCCTGGCCCAGAGCAAGCCTCAGCAGAATAATGAAACTTTCATCAGAGGTCTGAGCTGCCTCACTCAGATGAGATCACTGTCACTTACTTGAGCATGTGGCTTCCTTCTGAACCATCTGGTGATGACAGAGCACTGTTGTTAAAGAGCTGGCTCAACAAAAACCAGGTCCCAGCAGCTGCTAAGCAGAGTTAATGAGCACTGTACTTGATAACTTGATGTTAAACCATGTTTCTTTGCTGGATGGGAAAGTTTCCTAGGATGACTTGAGGCTGGGAGTCAGTTTTTTCAAGCTAGCAGAGGAGTGTCGTAATGGGAGAAGCTGGATATTAAGACTGTAAAATGAAAGGGGGCGGGCTGGCCCAACATTTGTATTTTGGCACTGAAAAGTTCTGCCCTCCATAACTAGGATCACCTAGATAACATGACATGGATATCTTTTCTAACAAACAGTCTGACAATGCTGATGCTAACAGCTCCAACACTGCCAATTTAGTAATGTAAAGCAGTACTGAAGCATTCTCCACCTCCTCTGTGCAAAAGATGCAAACAATAGCAGAGTGGTTGAAAAAGCCTTTCTCAAAGATGTAGTCATGCCTTCTAAATGTGTTTGATTTAATTAGATCAAACCAGAGGAAGCCATGAGAGTGTGGTGGCCAAGGGAAGAACTGTAAGTAAATTCTGAGCCTCTAGATTACAGATATTAATTTACCAAAATATCTTGCTTTTGGGGCAAGCTGTCAAAATTCTTCCTTTGGTAGGCTGCACTCTCTCATGCCTCAATTGGTTGAATCTCTCTGCTACTGCTGTTAGGTACTTTTAGAGATTAATAGTAATCTAGTACCAAATCAACTGATAAATTACTCTTCAGTGTTGCAAGTGAGTTGGCAGTAGCATCTTACTGTGAAATACTGTGCTTTTCTGGCTTTATAGTTTGTATTGTTTTTGTGGCTTTGGTTTTTGACTAACATTTTCATTTTCTTTCTTGCACAGATAATTCCAGATCCAGCTGGAAAACTGAAGTATTTTGATAAACTAAACTGAGGCTCACTTCTGTTGAATTCAATAGGTTACATTCAACTTGATTTTTGCCAATAAAATTTCATTAATTTTGGTACTTTTGTGAGTTTGATTAATATGTAACAGTAAAACATTAAAGGGCTCATTGATTAAATAGAAGTCTAACCTATGTGAGGCACAGGTACCTCATTAGTTATCAGAGAATATTCTTATGAAATGCATGTTTTCTCTTTAAGTGGTATTTAAATGCTCAGTCTTCCCAAATCCATTTAGCATCTTGGGCATAGATTCATGACTTTTGCTATTAATAGATTTCTTAATTTCTGCAAAAATCTTGTGTGTTTGGTCACATTCTATAAACTACAGCTAGAAAAGAGCCACTTGGTTATGGTACATTTGTCTGTAGTCCAGTGGCAATAGCAGCTAACTTAAAAGCCAGGAATAAGTTACAGTTGCTGAATTAAATGTCCAGTCTGTGTAAAGCTTGAAAACATTCTTCAACTTCTAAGAACATACCCTACACTATATAAATCAGTACATCTGCACTGAAAAAACCACACCTCTACCAGTTCACGTGATTCAAGGGCTGAACCAGTAAATTTTTCTGTGCTTAAATTTTGTAGTGTATTTGCTGATAAGATCAATTCTGTTTCACATTTTCTGAGTTTTGGCCCTGTCCCTATACTGTTAACAGATGGATGTGGGGGATAGTGTCCTGTGCCAATCCACTCCCTAATTGTGGCTCCTAGTTTTAAGGACATAGTTGTTGTTACTGTGGTCACAAGGGTTTTGAGGATGAAGAAGAGACGAGAATGTTGACTCCATGATCAGAAGGCTTGATATTTTATGATATATGTTACATTAAGACTATACTAAAAAGAAATAGAAAGGAAAAGGTTTCTTCAGAAGCTAGCTAAGCTAAGAATAGAAAATAATTAATAACAAAGATCTGTGTCTCAGACAGAGAGCAAGAACCAACTCTGCCATGAGTCAGGAAATCCAAACATCCACATGAGACCAATCACGGGTCTACCTGTTGCATTCCACAGCAGCAGATAACCATTGTTTACTTTTGGTTGCTGAAACTGCAGCTTCTCACAAGGAAAAATCCTAAGAAAGGATTTTTCATGAAAGATGTCTGCGACAAGTTGTAGTCTTTCCTGAGAGAAGTACTGACATGTGATCATCAGCAACTCTTGTGGCTGATGGACAAGAATTTCTTCTTTGAAGTGAGAAGAACATCTCCATGTAAGACATACTTGTGTGCACTGGAGAACCCTTTACTGAGGATGTCATCTTGCTTCTTCTCACCTCTTCCTGTTTTTGACACAGTATTCTAAATTCTGTGAAACTGGAAAAACAGCAACTGAAATGTGTGACCCTTTTGCACCAGGGTCATCCTTGAAAAGTCAACAGGCACCTTCTGTCTCCAATCTGCACCACTACTTTATTACTCTTGATTGGATCCCAACTGCCTGAGAACTCACTTCCCTTCCCTCACCAGACCATACAATTCCCTGCCCTATACACAGACTCTTCGCTACAGTTCTGCAGAACCAGGCCAGGACTTGCATTTGCCCTGTGAAGTTACGTGATTTTGTGGACTTGGGTGAGTACTGAGCAGCTCTCCCTGTTGGTTGCTGCAGACACAGAGCAGGAACAGCTCCTTCCTTCACTTCAGCTCTGATACAAGTAACACCCATGCAATGGCACGGGCAGAGGGAACCACAGCCAGGGCAAGCAGAGCTTCACTGAGCCTCAGCCTCCCTGTTCCTGTGAGGTCTGGGGAAGGAAGTGCCTCATCCCATCCAGAGGGTAACAGGCAGAATGGGATCAATGCCAAACCCCAAAGGCTCCTGCTGTGCTGCTCCAGCCTGTGATAGCAAAGACCAGAGGGCAGCATGTAGAGAGATGTGCTTTCTCACATGACTAGGATGTAAATCACCTTGAATTTTGCTCTGGATTCTGTTTACATCAGCCCTGAAGCACCAAGAACATCACACAGAATGTTCAAATGACCCAAGCCGCTGCAGTGTGAGAAATGCAGGCCCAGCTATCACATGGACATTCAGCAGCAGCCCAAGGCACAAAATAAACAGGTGCTTGTGCCCCCTTTAGAACTGGTGCCCTGGTGCTGAGAGTCTTTGCCCCTCTCCAGCCAGCTGGCTCAGTCACACCTAATGCTCTCCCAGCTGCAGGAACCTCTGGCACTGAGCCAGCCAGTGACACTGATAAAGACAGAGATGAGTTATCTGCCGTGTGCTGAACATGCTCCACCTAGCTCATGGCTCCTGGCAGAGCCCAGTGAGCAGTGAGTTACAGCAACACAGCCACAGGGTGTATCTCTGTAGCAGTCAGCACCAGCACATGTCAAAAGCTTACACAGCCTGAGTGAAGAACAGAAAATTGTGCTGAGAACACTTAGTGACTGAAGAAAACTGGGGCCATCTGCCTGCTCTGACCATTGCAAGTTTAAGTCACAGCAGCGTAGCTGAGTAAACTTTCAAGGTTTTTATAATCGCACATTTACATTTTAAACATGTGGTAAGGGATGGCATAGGGTTGCTGGGGTTTTTTTAATGCAATTCAATGGGGATAAAAAGTATTAGGGAAATAGGGAAGTAGTCCTTAAGCAAAGACTTGAGTTGCCATGTGATTGTACATATTTGAAATGAACAAATGACAAAGCACTCTGTTCTTCCAGTACTCCAACTGAGGTTTGAAATAATGGGAAACTTAAATTTCATACATCTCTGCTTTCCCAAACCCCAGTATATATTCAGGGGCCTCTCTTGGAAGTGCATAAAATGCAGATGCCATTGTGAGCTTGTCTTCTACAGAAAAAGCAAAAAATGCTCCTGCAAGGCAAGTAATGACTAATAATGAGATGCAGTCTTCAACTTCCTCTGCTATTTTGGGCAAACATCCCACACCCCTCTAGTGCCCCCTCAGCTGTTAAGCTACATATGGATGTAACTTCCTGGATGTAACTTCCAGAAGTATCGAAGAAGCATCAATTCAGATAATAATAAAGGCACAGATTTTTGATGTTTTAGCTGATGTAGCCCTCTGCAGCTTTCCTGGGTTATGCTCGCTCCTTGCCCACAGAAACCTCTTCCTCTGCAAACTCAAGTATATCCAAAAAATAACCACCACGTTGCTGGGAGCCTGTACTGGTATTAGGTTTACAGTGGGACTTAATATTTATCTTACAGGTATTTTCCAACCTGCCAATGCCCAGCAGTGCCTCCTGCCTCATGGACAGGAGCCCTGCAGGGCTGAGGATCTCTGCTGGCAGAGAAGTGCTCCAGTGTATTTTCTGTGCAGCTCTGGTCATCCAACTACACCTTCCACAAAAGGAGTCCCCAGTTTCTCTTCATGAAAGCTGAGTATTTGCCCTTTTATTTTCCTGTTGGCTTGTGCCTAGCCCATGAAGAAATTATCTCTCCCATGCCTAGTTAGGAATGCATTCAGAGCAGGATCAGCAATCAAACCACTGTCACCAAAGGCTGGACTGGATGTGCAGTAAAACCAATTGAGCATGCAGTGAGTTTAGAGCAGGTTTCTGAACTTAAACTGTTGCTCAATATCCCACATTGCACCTGCAAACTTTTTCCAGAGTGCTGTACAATGTGACATGGCTACAAAATCTGACAGGAATGGGCCCTATTTGAAAAAGGGCTACCAGAAGCTGTTACATGAAGTTTGAGTAATTTTAGTACTTTTTTAACCACAGAATAAAAACATTTGAAACAAGGCATTCCTTTGGGCCCTGAGTTCAGCCAATCCTACAGAAATCTCTTTTTATATCACTATTAAGTGAAAGGGTAAGGAGAGGCAATCCTGCTCCTCCTCACTTATTCCAAGAAACAATGGGCACAGACATTTTCTTCCTGCTACAGAGCCATAGTCAATTAATTTTGTTTAAAAAAATTGTATGGTTAAGCTTACAATAAATAAAAATATTTTCTAGCAGTTCCTTTAGGCTTCTGTGGTAATGGTTAGTCACCTACAGCAGTGACAGGCTGGATAGAAGTTGCAACATAAACCCAACATGAATTACTATGCTGAAATATTTTAATTCCAAACGTGAGATCAGAGAATATTTTTCTCCCGTACACACAAAGGCACAAAGCAGCATGCATACCCTTGAACAAAGATACCAGAGAGGGGACAGCTTGGAGTCACCATCTCGAGGTAAAAAATACATGAATACATATACATAGCAATAAACAGAAAAGCATTTATCTTTTACATATGTGCATATACACACACACACATTTTCTGTATGGCTTCATATACATTCTGAAACTACTGTCATTGTGGTATATGATTAAGTTATCATGAACTTTGAGAACACATCAATTCTTCTACACATCTTCATTTGTGGCATACTGCATCCAGAGGTTCTGATGTCACACCTTCCTCCATACTCTATTACCTCTTCTTCTCTCCAACCCCTTCCCAAAGGCTGAATTTAAAAATTATGATAAATTTATCTTTAAATGCAGCTGAAAAGTCAGTGGAGGATGAATTTGGGATCCCCTTAACTTATGTGTGTTATAAAAAAGTGATCTGGGTAGGATCACTGGGTCAGTGATAAAAACCTGCAGGTACTCAGGAGTAGAACATAGTTCTGAAATAAATAGGAAGGCAGGAAATGAAAGGATCTATTTTTTAACAGTCAACATTGATCCCTGCAACAAGGGGGAAGAAGCTGAGATACAATTTCAGTTCTTTATTTATGTGGTCAGTCTAATAGAGTCAGTTTTAAAAAGGAAAAACCCAGAAAATACAATTTATCTCCACAGCATCATAACCATGAAAGATTTTAATGTCAAAGAGCTGAGTCAGCACTGGAGTGTGGCTGAAGAGAAACTATGGAAGGAACCAAGAGCTTACCATCAGAGCAATGCAATAATCTGTTCTGGATCAGGCCACACCCCTGTACCTACTCTGGAAAACAATCTAACTTACCCAATGCAGCAGCTGAATCTTAAGAAGGAAAGGCTGATATGTAACATGCTGATTATTACAGTGCTCTATTACAATTCCTTACAGGAATAGCAAAGAGCTGCTAGGGGTTATGAACTTCATGCCATCCTAGCACCAAAGGAAATGCTCCTAATTGTGACTGTCTCAGGTTTCTTACTCAGAAAGAAAAGCTCAACATGCTACTTAATTTTGTCAACATGGTCCATGCATCTGTGCTGATTGACATAATCACTATTTGCTGCATCCTCTTTTCAAAAGATTTTAAACCTCACAGGGAAGCCAGAATCCGTGTATTGTAAGACATCACATTTCTGTTTAACCCCTGAGCCCAACTCCTCTTTGGGTGTCCTGACCAATCTTGATGTGAAGGTACCAGAGAACCAGTTTCACGCTTGTGACATACTCACTGCTAAAAGTTGACACCTCCCATCCACTCAGCTTCCTGATTTCAAGAAATTGGGCTTTATGTGCCAGAAATTGGATATTATTTAACTTTCTCCGTTACATCAAAAGCACTTCAGTACCAAGTACTCTCTTCCTGTTATGTATTTGCCATAGTTATGACCACCATAGTGTCCCCTCTGTGTTGGGGAAGTTCTCTGTCCTTCACAGGTAAACTTGACAACTTTTAGAGCTGTGCAATATTCATACTGCACTTCAGTCCAAGGGAACAGATAAATAATCCAGCTGAGGAGAATACTGTCCCCTAGCTGTACAACCCCTCAGTGGGATAAAGATCCCATCATTCAGCAGCTGACCTGGCAGCTGCTCAACACAGATTCTCAAGACCCCTAACTGCAGCACCAAACATCACCATTACCATTTGGGCAGCATTTTACCTTTTCTGTTCCCAGTCCTTAACAAACAAAAATGTTCTGTTCTACAATGCCATTTCCCAGTCCCATCCAGTCCCACCAGTCAGATCTCTAGTCTCCAAGCCATGAGAACTAATTCACTAAGGAACTCACAGTTATATATTAAAACAAAAAAAAAAAAAATAGAAGAGGCTGGCAAGGACACAAACAGAATGCCAAAAAATAACCATCTAGCCACCTATTTTCATTGCAAAAATAAGTTTCCTCCCAAGGGAACATGAAAACCATCCAAACAGAAGCTGCAATAACCTAGTAAAATCCCCAGTGATGGGAAACACCTGCTTTCCATTGTGCACACACTACTAACTTCTGAGCCTCTGCTGCTGCTTAGATGCACGTGTCCTTGCTCAAAAAGGAATTATGACCCTTAACCTAATTTACACAAGAATGGAGGTCAATTTGCTTCACCTGTGAGTATCTACTTATTGCACACCTTTTTCTGACAGAACTTCTATCCCTTATCAGGGAAACACAAAAGAGAGCTACTAAGGGAAAGGCAGCAGATGGTGACAAGACAGCCAAGATTGCAATGAGATCTCTCAAAGTAGACAAAGAGAGTCTCTCCAAAGCCTAAGACTGCATTTTTCAGCCTCTTTTCCTAGCATTTGCATGTAAAAGATTTCAACGAATTCTAGTAGTAAAGAATAAAAAATCCAAATATATGCAAATACATGAAGAGTACTGAAAAGGCAGGTTTTGGTGTGGAGTTTGGGTTTGGTTGGTTTGGTTTTGGGTGGTTGTTGGGTTTTTCTTTGAGTATTACAAGCACCTGTCCATTAGGCACCTCTAGTGCCAGCTCTTGCCAAGACAGCATGCTGGTGCACTGCTGCTGCAGCACCCCGTGCCTGTCAGATTTCTTTCATGACTGCAGTAAAGTGTCGCTTCCCATCTAAATACAACATGGACTCTGAAATAAAGGGGAGAAAAGAGAGAACCACATTAGTAAATGTGTATCAATACTGGGCAACTACAACTAAACAGACTGGCAAAAGGAAGAAGTAATCCACACTGTCATCAAAGCATAAAATCTATAAAATCTATCTATTGCCATGCAATCCTGATGAGTTATTTAAATGCCAATAGTTCATCTATTAAAATGACCAGTGTTCTAAGAGAAACAAATTTTGTAAAAAATCTTTTTTTTACAGAATTATGATTACAACATATTAATGGGATACTTGCCTCCATATGTCTTAGGTACAACTTGTGGGACCTCATTTTCTGATATAAATGTAAAATGGAAAATATTGGTAGTATGGTGCTCCTTGGTATTTGCATTGTAAACTTCACTGTGTACTCGAATTTGGATGTAGTTTTTTTCTGTGTAACAGACCTATACAGTTAAAACAAGAGTTAGAGATTGTAATTTATCAGCAGTGCTGAAAACTGTAACAGATTTCATTATATCATTTAACAAGAAAAGTCACACACTCTCATAACATGTTGTTCATTATCAGTGAGTAACATTGGTGACAGCAAAGACAAGGTTTGCTCCTTTTCAAAAGGAAATCAACTCCTACCTGTCCAGAAAGCAGTAATAAGGATCCAACTTCTACTGGCTTCTGAAACATGATATCATCAACAGATACAATAAAGGGTCTGGAACCCCTGAGGAAACAAAAGACAAATTTCTTCTCATAAAAGAATAAAAGGGATGTTTGCAAAAATTTAAAATATCTTCTTGTCAGCATTTTAATGAAGGTCATTAGAGAATAAATCTCTTCTTAAACAAAGGCACCAGAATAGTAAGGAGTTATGTCATCATTGGAGGAAATCTCTCACATCAATGAAGTACACACTTTCTAAAGATACATTATTGCACCATTATTGTATCTTATAACTTACACTTGCTGGACAATCTTCATGCCATCATTCCATCATTGCTCAGGCATAAGTTTTTCAAGCACTGATACAAACCACTTAACTTTATATCAGGCTTTGCATACCCCATTCAACTTATACATAGACCTTTGCTGGGTGATGACTTCAGTCACACTTCCTAAGCTCAAGCAGTTACAGAAGAAGTTTAGAACCCACTCCTCTTGTGTACTAAATGCAAAGATGTAATATTTATTTAATAGAATAAATATGTTATATGGTTATAAAGTCTATCTCAATAGCTTGGTAAGATAAAAGAAAACAGAAAATTGATGTATTTTTTTTCTTGACAAGTAATGCTTAAAACCCAAGCTCCAAGGAGCAAGATGCCAATCTCTTTGTAAATATGATAGATGCTCCAAGTACAGCAGCACTGTGCACTAATAGTGCACGATTCCACCAGACACCTAAGTATTTTCAGCTCAGATTGTCATTAGGTTGGTTAGCTTGGGTTCCCCATCTCTGTGTATGAGCAAAATGCTCTGGATTATATAAATATTGAAGGTCCACAACTCACCCATAGCTGCAAGCAGTTGCCCATCCCAGTTCAAATGCCTTTCTCATGAGAAAACCCCCAAAGATCCTATTGAAGATGTTCCGTTCCTGCACAAAGAAACAAATACCAAATGCTTTTCAAAGCCTTGTGTTGAAGTCTGCAATTCAGTTCACTGTATTTAACAGAAGTCCCAACACCTGAATATATAAAAATCACTACTGAAATATGTATGCAAAATTCAAAATGCCCAAGGCAACTTTACTTAATAGGAGCTCATCTGACTAATTTGACAGCATAAGATAACAATTCAAAATTTTATCAGCAACCAAAGGCGAAACTTTTTGCAAACACTTTGCAAAGGAATTTCTTTACACAGAATGAACAGTCTGGTAAGAAAACAAGGTCATTAAAAATCATCCATTTTGCAGGGGTAATCCAACCAAATAACAAAAAACTGGCAAAAGAAACTAGGCTCTAAATTTCAAGGACTGCAGAAGCCAAACAAAATAGTGGTTTGATTAATCTTAGGCAAAAATTCAGAGTCATAGAATGGTCAAAATAGTGGTTTGATTAATCTTAGGCAAAAATTGAGAGTCATAGTCACAAAATAGTGGTTTGATTAATCTTAGGCAAAAATTCAGAGTCATAGAATGGTTTGGGTTGGAAGGGATCTTAAAGACATCTAGTTCCAACCTCCTTGCCATAAGCAGAGACACCTTGCACTGGACCAGGTTGCTCAGAGCCCCACCCAGTCTGGCTCTGAACGTTTCCAGGGATGGGGCATCCACAAATTCTCTGGGCAACCTGTTCCAGAGCCTTACCACAATCACAGTAAAAATTTCTTCCTAATACCTATTCTGAACCTCTCCTCTTTCAGTTTAAAGCCATTACTCCTTGTTCTTTCACTGTGTCCCTGTAAAATTCTCTCTCACAGTTACTTCTTAAGTAACTTTCTGTAATACATTAATATTTTTCAAAATACCTCAGGATGGCAAATCTCCAGGCCTTTTAGCTTTGCATCTTCAATCCACACTGAATTGGGTGGTAATTTACGACTCCGGAAACTCACTGTCCTTTGGAAGAGACAATAAACTTTACAGTCCACAGAATTAGCAGAATTCAGCATGCCAAAAAAGCAGAAACAGCAAATGCAGACACATACTAAAAAAAGCCAGAAAAATATAGAACACCAAAATAAACCCAAAACAGAAATGGTATCACTAAACAGTGTTCCAGCTGACCTTGAAGCCTTATCTAAAGCTGTCCTTCGATTTGTTACTGCAATAAACTTATGCTCCTGATCTTTCAAAAGCTTCTGCTAAAGTGCAAGTTTATGTGAATGAAGAGGCTTGAGAAAGGTACATGAAAGGAAAGATGAATCACAACCACAAAGTGCACTCTTTGTCAGAAAAGCCTTGCTCTGTTTTTTAAGTCATAATAGGAAATAAAAGCACACAGTGAGCTAATGGAATAATTCAACATCAAACACGCAGAGAGTTTTTGAAGTTTTCAAACCCAGACAGAAGTACAACCACTAATTTTAAGAGAAAGCAGGTCTGCCCTTGGTAAACAGCTTTAAAAATAACAATTGTATAGGCTAATAAGTCACAGAAATGATAAATTATTGTAAATACAACACTGCACTAATGTAATTAAACATTGTTCTATTGCTGTTGGCATCAGATGACTTCACACCAATCTCAAGTATAAGAAAAGCATGCTAACAACTCCCTCAAATAATGTTGTCAAGTACTGTATTTAAAACACATTACAAGGTTATTTGGTT
Organism: Molothrus ater; assembly: GCF_012460135.2. Classification (NCBI taxonomy): domain Eukaryota; kingdom Metazoa; phylum Chordata; class Aves; order Passeriformes; family Icteridae; genus Molothrus; species Molothrus ater. The sequence continues at coordinate 14,081,412 of NC_050479.2, read as the reverse complement.
AAAAGGTGACCAGTTCCTGCCCTCACCGTTTTTTTAATTAGATATCATGGCAGAAAACTGATTGTGCAAGTCATGAGTGCAAAACCATTCAATTCTCTTATCTGCTTAAACATTATTAACATTTTTCCTCAAAATTATTCCTAACAGCTTGTTTAGAACAACAGAAGACTGCTCTAAGAGCTGCAGATTTCATATTAAAGTTTGTACCTTGCATTTCAAATAAATTGCCACCGAATTTAAATGAGCACTTATTGCAGACTACTCTGTTATGAATGCCCACTCAAAAGGCAATTTTCTCTTCCACAAGATGTTAGTTCTCCTTCACCCCTCCCCTTCTTGCCTTGGGTCCAGTGTATTAAGGAATATGTCATGCACAATGTTTCTTTCTTCTGCAGTGGGAGCCATTTTCAGTAAGGAAGCAGTGCTGAATTCAATCCTCTTCAGCTTGTTCACTGAATATTAAAAAAAAAAAAAAAAAAAAAAAAACCATAGTGTTAAAGTTCAAAGAAAAAACAAATAATGGCTCTGAAGATTTTAACCTGAAATCAACCATCTTTCCATTTATTTTTCCTTTTCCCCCACAAGTTAAAAGCTGCAACTTCATGGTGCTATAGATCCAAAGAGAACTTTGGCTCCAAAGAGAACTTTGACTGCAGTGAAATAAAAATAAAGCAGAAGTTCACTAATGTGAACTTCCTCACCAATGTGATGAAGAACTTCTACACATATTTTATGACACCCATACACAAACTGATCCTACAGACAACTTGAGTACTGCCCTCAAAGAACATATTTAACAAGAAACCGTACAGAACAATCAGCTTCAGGTTTTGCCAATGGCACAAAATGAAAGTTTATGACAGAACTCATTACCATAGGCTGCAGTGATTGAAATTTTAGCTTAAAAGATCTTCTGTCCAGTTTATTCAGTCTTCAGTGTTTTTCTAATTCTCGACTTAAAAACCCCAGCTTGAAACAAATGAGGATGGAGCTACATGCTCCTTCTCCTGCTCTCCCCCTTTTTTTTCCCTGAGTTTCTTTCCAAAAAGAACATGGGGACCCAGACAGGTGAGGAGCTGTGATGTCCTGCAGGCCCACCATGGGGTAATCAGTTGGCCAGAGTATTAGGAGCCCCTGTGCTGCACTCAGATCCAAAGCAGGGGGAGCACCTTGCCAAGTGAGAGGTCCAGAGGGTGTGCAGAGCACGTCAGGAGTGTCTGTCAGTTTAGCCAAAGAGTTTCCAAGCATGTGGTAGCAGGCTTTTCAACTCTCTTACTCTACTGACACAAATGAGACAGAACAAAACTCTGATTTTAAACAAATTAGGAACATTTCTAAGTAGCAGAATTCCTGAACTTTTCTTCCTCCCAGCTATTAAGTTGAAACTGAGGCAGATGTGCATACTACCAGGAAATATGACATACATTCCCCTTGCTTGAAGATTTCTTCCTCCTCAGGGCTCTCAGGAATGAGTGGATTAACAAATGCTGGCCTATGGACAGGAAGGTATTTTTAAGTTACAAATTTTACAAGAATTTGTCCCATAAATACATTGTAACAGTCTTCCATTTCTGCTCACATACACAGTACAAGATGAAATTACATACTTCAGGTTATATGATAAAAATAAATATGGCTGCCAATACAATATGACATTAGCTTGAGGTCTGAAGAGGCAGTTAAATGATCCAACTACCACCTAGTGCAATCAGGAAAGAGAAAGTAACACATCTATGGTTCTTAAGAAGCTAAAATTGTACTCATAAATTATAATGAAAATTGTTCAAGAATAAAGCTGTTCAGAAACTCAGCAAATGAAACATGATGATCTAGGATAGTTTAAACCAAAACTTGACTGGTACCATTCCTCCTGGAATAGAAGAAGCACAGTGCTGGAGCCAGCAAGTGTTTTTATAATCTACATGCTCCCTTGACAGCCTTATCAACAGCCAAAAGCTGTTTACCACGTGTACCACTTATCAAAGGTTATGACATGCCTTGAGCACAACATTTCTATGTTTATTCTACTGCAAAAATCAGTTTACTTTAACCTAATTATATAACATTTAATTATTTGCACAAGTAAAGACAAACACTTATTTTCAAGAACTGTTCTTCCCCATAGTTTCTAATTTTATTATATTTTATTTATAATTATATTATATATATATATAATTATATTATATTTATAATTTTATTATATTTTAACTTTCAACATTTATATAAATGCTGAGAACAACATACATATACATACATGCACACACACAGAGACCTGCTGAACAATTCACCTCTACCCCTAGCCTTTACTTGGGCTGGCAACAAGAGGCAGAGAGGTGCTTTTTTCTTACAACAAACTGATCTTTCCTGGTTTGCTAAACCTCTGGATTTTGGACATCCACCAGCTCCTTGTCCATCACAGAGCTCATCTCCCCTCAGCTCAGCACACATCATCTCTCCTGGCCAAGCCCCAAGCTGCTGAAATACCAGCTTCCCAAAGCCACACAATGCTGCTTCTGTGGGGCTACAGCCAAACTAACATATCCTGTACCTCTCTGAAGGGTTTTGACCTCACATAAATACCCTCCATATATGGACAGAATGCTTCCACAACACAGCTGGCCTGTGGCCAGCTAGCTTGTACAGCAGCCAAGGAAGTTTGCATCTATCTGCACAAGTCCATGTAGTCTTGTCCTCAGTCAATCTGCTACTGTGTAATTACATTAGGTTTGATGTCATTATTTTGAAAAATTAGTCTTTAAAATGGGAACCATAATATAATTTGTTTTCTTAATGTATAGTATATTCACTGTTTCTAGGTTTTTTCCTTCAAATCTGAAGGAAAAAAATCTAGAAACTACTTCTAATGTTATCAGGACCACATAATTATATCAAGTAAAACCCCTTCATTAAACATATCTTTGTTAAATACAAGCAATTATTTCAGCTAATTAGAAACAGAGAAATGTTTATTACTTGGGCAGGCTATATAGGAAAGAGGTAAGAATTACAGCCAATTTTTCTGATGCTGAAGTCATAAACCTAGAGGGCAACTGAGAAGCCTTTTAATCCAATAGCTAAGGAATTATAGGGAAAGTAAAACCAGAAAAATAACAAAATAAATGTCTGGGGTTTTTTATGTTCTGTGGGAATACCTAACAGTTTCATTTTAGTTACACAAGCAAGTTTTAACCTGAATTATTCTGATTACACCTATTAAGTGTCTATTAGGGAATTAATGGTATTAATCACTCAAAGACTATTTAACCACTGAAACTCAATCATTAATTCTAACAACTACTAGAATGCAGGTGGGTTTCTAGCAGACTCATTCACTTCTGTGTTCATTCAGACCAGTCACTTAAACACACAGAAAAATCTGGTTTAAAAAAAAAAGGGTCAGATCCCAAGACTACCAGCAATTCCTGGTATCATGACTGCTAAAGTCTGAAGCTTGTCACAGGAAAGTTAACACTAGCAAGCAGAAAGTATCAACTATGTGGTTTATTTACCACCTACATTATATGGCTTCTACACATACAGAGCAAGCTGCCATGTTTGCCATTTTCAGCAGAGCAGAAGTCAGGAAAGTTTTCCCATCCTACAAATTACCGTTTGTTCTCTGGGTCCCGGGCCACCATGACAAAGGTTGCATCTAACACAGGGCTGTAATCACCATCATGTTGCTAAAAGAGACACAGAAAAATACATTCCTGAGCTCTAAAATTGGAAATGTGCTTAGCAAGCTATTTAGTTGACATAAACTATTCAATCATACTGTTAATTCTGCTTACTTTCACATTCTGTCATTCCTTCCAACACCTCTCAAAATCGGTCAAAGATAAGGAAATAATAAAAACTTTCATTTCAGGAATTCTGCAATGTAAACATTTACCAGGGAATGCTTATTAAAAACTTTGAGCAGGGAGGAGAGGAAATCAACACTGTCATTGTAAAAGGACCCACTTAACCTTTACTCTGAGAAATGCCATAGTTTTTTTTTATATACACCACTAATTGCCACTAGTGCCAGCACTGTAAGGAGTTCAGAACAAAAAGGTGTAACATTAGCTTCTACATCAGAGACTTTACTTAAGGAGAACAACTGAATTTAAAAAATGTACCTGTTTACCTGAATTATCATAGAATCACAGCATGATTTGGGTTTGAAGGAACCTTAAAGACATCCTGTTCCAATCCCCCTGCCATGGGCAGGGACACCTTCCAAGATCAGATGGCTCAAAGCCCCATCCAACCCAGCCTTGAACACTTCCAGGTATGGGGCATCTCTACTTCTCTGGGCAACCTGTTCCAGTACCTCACTGTCCTCACAGTAAATAATTTCTTCCCACTCTCTCATCTAAATCCATTCTCTCAGTCTGAAGCCATCCCCCCTTGTGCTGTCACTATATGCTCCTGCAAATTTCCCCTGAGGCACCTCATGCCCGTTGTAAGATGGAGAGAAGTCCCAGGAACCAACCTGCAGCATGTGCATCCTCACTTCCATGGAGGTCTTCCCAACCCAAGAAACATTGCCTGTGAATTTGATGTCACAGTCTGGATGTATAATCTTCTGGCACAAATCTACAAGACAAACATTAGGGGTTACTGGAGACAGATCACTCACAACTAATACTAGACAGGTCAGATTTCCTAAGACCTTTATGTGATCAGAAAGTGGCAACACACACAAAGACAACCCAGAAAAGACAGTTGTTGCAAGGGACCACACTGCTTGTCTGCAGTTTCTGCCTCTGCAGACTTTTGAAACCAACAGGAGTAGGAAGGAGACACAGAGGTGGACAGCAGATCCAAGGGAGTGTTCAGCAGACCAGGCAACATAAGCAAGGTCCAACTCACCAGAAGAAACTCTGTTCAAAAATGAAGCTAAGAATCTGCACACCAAAATTAAACTAAACACAAAAGCGCAAGGAACCATTAAGTTGCATTTTGAAGGGAAATGACATGAAATGCTGAAAAGCATCTACAGAAGCCTCTTCGCACCTCTTGTCAACAAAAGCCAGAAAACTTCAAAGCTAAAACAAGATGAAGTGAACTAAACAGGAGTGAAAAAGGTATCCTCAATAACAACCATGAGAAGGCAGTAGCTGATGAAAGAGCAAGACAAGCAGATGAAACTATTGTATTTACTAAATTGCCACTTACTGATTTTATCCACCAGAGCTGTAACTATGGACAAAGGAGACCTTTGCTGCATTTCCTGCTTGGTGTGAGTGTAGCAGATAAGAACTGTGAAGAGATCAAAAATGGAGCCAGCTCTTTAGCAAAAACTTAAGTGGAGCAGATCAAAGTCATCTTTGCAAAGCATAAGAAAACACAAACTAAAGTATCCTACTATAGGAGAGCAGAGCTTCCACATCTTCATGTATGTAACACATGGGATTGCTATAAAGAAAACAGCAGCAGCTACCTCAGTTCTCTGCATATTTACTTACTACAAAGATAAATTTAACTAAGCATTTTAAACCAGCTCATCACTTGACTTCCAATCCCACACAATCTCTTCGCTCTACCTCAGCAGCTCCCTGTCTCAGACTCTCCTAGCTTCTGTTTTGATTTCATGAAGGCTGTCCAAGGATATATGCTATCTGAGGACTTTTTAAATACTGATTCCTTTAAAGAGGTGGAGATTAAATAAACTGTGCCTTACAGGCACAAAACCATAGTCAGAGGTATTTATCACACTGCAATTACTACTAGGCAAACCACTACTTAAACTAATTAGCTTTGTTCATAAGAGGACACCCAAGTAAACAGACTCCTTGGAGTAATTCAAGGCTGCAAAGATATGTTTTTTTCCTAGTGTTCATGTAATTTTCACTCAATACAGATCTTCATTATCAAAAGTATCTGTCTTGTACTTACTGAGATAAGAGAGAAGGAATCCCCATATGGACCATACACTTCAGAGTTGGACTTAATGATCCTTGTGGGGCCCTTCCAACCAGAATATTCTGTGATCTGTGATCTGGAAGATCTCCATCGTTCCCAGTAATCTAAGATTTTTTTCCCTATGTTTACTGAAGTCACAATTCTAAAACCTGTTAAGCCTATCAACTTATTGTATCAATATGACCACCCTGAATATTGTTTAACTGGGACAGAATCTTGATGAACCCAAAACAATACATCCCCAGTGGGACTGACTGAAGCCCAGTATGACTGTAAACAAAGTAAAGGCATTCTGTGCTGTCACAGGAAAAAAATTAGATCTTCACAGATTTCTGAGGAAATTAAACAAGGCACAGAATGAAAAACAGGCTCATCTCATCTGACAATGTACATGCATTTGTTCACTCATTCATTTCTTTCTCTGCCTTCCTCAATTTTGTCCATCTGAACTCTCAGAAGGAACAGAAAAAAGATGTCCTATTCACAACTTCCCCTTATTAAGTACTTAATTCTTTGTCAAAAAACTCCATCAAAAAGTTCCCAACCAGTTATGGAACTAGGATGAAGGAGGAAGTCACGTGGTAATGTTTTAAGAAAAAATATCTCCCAGTTCTATTAACAACCTCACACTTATTACACAAAAGAAAAAGATGGTAAACCTTTCAAGACCACAAATAAGTACTCATTAAATAACTGAGTTGGTTTTACCCTTAACAACAATTTGCAGAACCCAAGAACTTACCTCAATTGTTTTTAATTTGTTCTCAATGGATACATGACATGCTTTCCAGATTATACTCTCTTATATATAATATAAAGATATTTGCATCTCATTAACTGTTGGTATTTGTGGCAATTTTGGTTGAGATTTTTTTTACAATTTAAAAAAATCATAAGTTTTCATTTTTAATATGCACTCTGCAAATTTTCTCTGAGTTCACACTGAAAATGCAAATTCATAATTTGGGATCCCCTTTCAGTAAATTATTTTTGTAGCTGGTCCTTTAAAAATCTGACAGAGGCAGGAAGCCAAACAATTTTGCATCCATCTATTCTTTATCATCCTTCCTTCTCTTTCAGTACCAGTGTCTTCTTTTTTTCCTTCCTTCTGAGATGGCAGAATTATGGGTTTCCTTCCAAGGCCCTACTGTGTCATACCAACCAGTGCTCAGCAGTAATCAAACTCACTTTGTGCAGCCTTTACAAAGACATAGGTACATACCTCCTAAACTGTCAAGATCTTCAAGTATCCTTCCAAACCTGCAATATAGGAGATTGACAATGAAATAATTACATATATGGCAAACAGAAGTTAACAGTTTCCTGTAGGTGTAACATGGTTTGTTACCTTACACTGTTGTATACATTCAGGTATTTTTCTCTTATTTCAGGCTGACTTCCTAGAGGCAGAATAACTTCCAAGTAGCTATCCTTCATTCTCCTAGGAGGGAGATCTTCCTGCCGTTTTGCCAGTAAAGTATGGAGAGCTTTTCTTTCTTGCATTGCTTGCACATGATCCCTGGTAAGAAAAAAACTTTTACTCCGAAGTACAGCAAGAGAACTGAAACCCTAACTAAAAGATGTCACATCAATGATGATCAAAGTTAAAACCAAATCGTAGATATAGCAAGGCACAGTGAGCGTGCCTTGAAAAGAAAGTGAAATGCACAAAATGAGAGATCTTAAGCAAGACTACTACAGAAATCTTTTAAATAGTTTGTGTACAAGTGGCAAGCACATACTCCACACTAATGAGATGAACAAATTCTGAATGCTACCAAAATCATTCCCCTTGAAAAGAACAGATCACACATAATTTAACCTATGAGATTCTGTGCATGTCTTCCAGAGCTACAGTACCACACATCTTCCACACTGCCAATTTTAAAGGACTGACCACCAATTTACAATCTCTCTCAAGAAGTAAAGTAGATGCACAGTGCTGGCTAGCACTAATGACAAGTGAACTAATCTGCTAGGACTTGCCATCATCCACAGGTGAATTCAGTTCTAAAAACTGATCCTTTGCAGCATCAGTTCTAAGAGTAAGCTAAAAGACAAAGAAAACTAACCTACTTTTGCTTCTCTCTTTCTACACAGACATCTTAAAATTATAGAAAATTACAGAAAGAAACAACACAGAAAAGGGAGAACAATTCCTCAGAGTTGCTTTTCCACTTCTTTCCAATCCACCACATTGGCTCCTTGCACAGGTATCTATCTACAAGATGTAACAGTCTTGCCCAACATGCTCTCTTAACTGTTCCAAAGTTTCCTCCCCTGAGAAGTGCAACCTGACTGAATAAAGCAAGTATTTCATAACATCCCTAGAATCTATACCATCTATTAAAAACCTAAGGGTTAAACGTGCAACAGTTCTGGTTGCATAAAGCCAAGCAGTAAGCAAAAATATGGATCCATTTCATAGAGCAAGAGAATGCATAAAACACGAAGCAACCAAACTTAATGTAAATTTCTGGATGCGTGCCATTCCTTCAAGTTGTGCTTGCTGCATTGCTGAGATTTCAGTGACATTGTGTTTAACAAAACCAATTAAAAAAAGAAGAAGAAGAAATAAAGAAAACAACAGAAAAACCTTTTCACCAAAAAGAAATTTTGTCTTATGTTTTGACTTTGGATGAATTCTGGGTATTAGCCACTTAATATGAAGGTTTGCTTGGCTGAGTATTACTTCAGAAAGTCAAGCTTCAACATATGTATATTACCTCTTTTCTGTTTAATAAGCTTTGGGAAAATGCAAATAATCCATGATCAAAGAGAGTGAAAGTGAAGCAGAAAACTTCAGTTAGTTTCATTTGTTTGTTTGTTTTAAACATTAGATGTGGTTTACCTCATCTGGGAAATAGGATTACCATGCAGTTTACAGGAAACAGAAAGATAACAGCCTCTGCAGAGGGTTAATGTTAAAAGTTATGCCACTAAACAGAAATGGAATATTACTGGATGACTAAAGAAAGATGCAAGGTTCAAGATGATGCATCTTAATGCTCTTTAAGAAAGTTTTTTCCAAGTTCTTTCAGTGAAAGGCTTAGAAGAAATTAATCAGAAAGTAAATCAGAAATTTGTCTACAAACATAAAGAAACCTAACAATAAAAATTTAACTATATTCTGTTTTCACCAGCTCCATCCTGGCTCCTCTGAGATCAGCAGCAGAATTCTTGACTTCCACTTCAGAATGTGTTCTTCAATATGCAGAAGTATCAGGCTCAAAGCAGTAACATTTTTCAACAGACAAATACTGTTACACACTGCAGTACTACTCATACAGTAACAATAATTCATCTAAATATTAACTAGCACCTCCCCTAAACATCCTGATAAATGTTTATGTATTTCCGAAATAGCCACAACCCCATCTAGATTATATTTAACAATGAAGAGATTAATAGTTTTAACTAGAAGTACAAAAACAGAATAAACACGTAAGCAAGATACTTCTTTTTCATAACAAATACAAAATGCCACTGGCCATTACAAGAGAAATCACAAACCAAAGTCTCCTTTTAGCAAAATCAATGGTTAAAGATGTTCCTCCAACACACATTCCTTCTCTCTCCCAGCATTCCAGACATGTACATCAGTCCTTCCCCAGCTCCCTTTTCAGGACCCCTATCAAGCTGTTCCTCACTTTTGTCCTCTTTAGTCATTCTGTGGCCTAACTCAGTTAAATCCCCAGCTGTTCAGTCTCCACATGTATCAACTCTTTGTCACTCTATTTTTAAAGTGGACTCTCTCAAGCTACACAATCCATGTCCACCAAACCTCTCTGTATTTAACCTGTCATTCTCAAGCATTCCCATCTGTGGTCTCCCTGGCTTTACTTCTTCGTTAGCGAAAGGATCCATTAATCTGCAAACCATTTCTGCTGTATTTTGTACAGCATGAGAGAAGTACCTGTCTAAGAAAAACACTGCTGTGATGATCTGGCCTGTCTGCTCTCCCTCCAGGATGGGAAAAGTGGGGGAAACAAAATAGATGGAAGATCAAACTTGACCAGAGCCCTCTAAAATCTCGATTTTCGAATGGCACATGGCATCGTTCCTCCTCAGCCATTCAGGGATGTGGGAAAGGCTTTTTCATAAACAATTTCTAGGGCCCTTTCTAGCTGACTTGATGAAAAGTTCAAGCCCCCTCATGCTTAGATACTACTCTTACTAATCAAAAATCAGGTTCCCAGATTCAGGCATTTTTGTTAGAATGACTGAAGCTGTGTTTAGATAAACTGAGTCAGAAGGCCTGGACACATCAGACACTTCATCCAGGCATACCTCTCTTCGTTTCTCTTTCACTGCACAAAGTGGGAAAAAAGAGCTCAGCAAACACAGTCAAAATTAACAAAACACATGGGACCAACCAAACTGCAATGTGTAATTCCTCCAGACTGCTAAATTGACTTTTCCAGACTGTAACAGCAGAGGGTTACAGTCAACTCTGGCTTATTCAATGTAATAGAGGAGGAGGAAAGTAACTTGAATAAAGCCAAACCAGCAATTATTTAAAGTATCTGTAAATTAATCAAAAATTAAATTAGAGCAGACAAAGGAAATGCTCAAGATGCTCCTGATTAAGGACACCCAGATCCCAAGCTGACAATTTTCCAAAGAGACACAGGTGCCATTTAGAACCAGCCTGGTACACAGTGAACAAGCTCAGCTACCTCTGAATCCAGTGCAGGAGAAATCCACCAGGCAGGCAACCCACCTAGAGATAACTCAGGAGGTAACAGCAACACAGCATTGACAGCCAGACTCTACAGCTCCTAACTCCCACCGGACTCAAAGCTAGTAGGACAATCTGGTAAGCACCAGTATCAGATATTTTGTTTCTACCAGAGAAATCTTAGAAATTTGTGATCCACAAAGTATCAATGCAGAAGCTTTGTTTCAATTACCTTTTAGTGGGATCTTTTATTTCCCCTGACAACAAGCTAACTATTGTTAACTTTCACTACCACAACCCTGAACTCCACCTTGGTTTCACAAATGAAGTAAAATAGATGTAATGCACACTGTACCTCCAGTTGGTAGATGCTCCCACTATATCCCTCAATTTGCTCCGCACTGGAAAAAAAAGAAATCAAAGCAAACAAGCTTAGCTCTGCAAGTGATAAACATGAGGTTGCCTGGTGTTAAAGGCAAAATCCTCATCCCAGAACAGGAAAATTAAGCAAATTCATGCAAATAGCAGCCCAGAAATGAAAGTGTGGCCAAATTGACTGCTGCTGTTAGTAGGCATATCACAGGAATGGGCTGAGTAACATGATGCCATAGCTTATTGCATATAGTCAACAAAGAGTGTTTGTTAGGGCAATCAGTCACCTCCAGTGCTAATTAACAGCTGAAAGACAGCATGCATCAAGATTAGATTGGGGAATTTTGATGTGAAAATATTAAGCCTAAACACAAACTGTGGAGATAACATAAATCAGAAAGTCATAGAAGAACATAAAAGGGAACAGTGCAGCTGGGAAATGGAATGAGGAGAATACCAATTAAATAATCCCACCCACGAAGGCAGGCAGTATCAGCAGACTGGTTCTTGCCAGCGAGGTTTCATAGCCCAAATGTTTAGCAGTCTGAAAGAACACAGTGTTAAGACACTGAAGACAGGCCTATACAATTTATTCTGGCCCTGTTTGCGCTCTCAGAGTTAACAGTAGTTCTGCACAAGTTTTTCCTAAACAATAATGTACATAAGCATCTTCTCTACTCTTTCTCAAATGAGATTATTAGGTGTGCTAAGGTCCCATCAAATTTACCAAACTACTTCATGGCTGGTGAATGTTGGCTATTTGGAAACATCTGAAAACAAGCAGCAACAATTCCCAAGCTCAGAAGAAAAGCTGAGAATTGTATAGAAGAGATCCCTTGCTTATATACAAAGATCTTTTATACCAGGAGGTTCAACTGTTGGGGACACATCAAGGAAGAGCAACCAAAAAATATCCAGAATTTCATTGATGAAATTTCATTGGTGAAATTGAAAGAGGCTGCTGGTGAGTCACAAGCTGATTCTTTATCAGGCTTGGCATTTTTCAAACTAAATGCCTGATCAGAGTATTCACAGTGATCAGCAAGCTGGCCTATAAACCCTGGAGGAGCCTAGCTGAATTCCTAGGATTTAAATCACATTCCACTCTCTCAGTCAGATCCACTCAGCTCTGCTGCCCTCCTCCTCAGTCACTTCAGCTTCTGCCCAAGTGCCCCCACACCACCACTAGTGCTGTACCCCAAAGCTCCCCTTCCCTGCTCCTTCCCTGCAGCACCCTCAGCCCCTGTCCCTGCACTCCCAGCCTGTTTCTGCTCTGCCTGCCTGCCAGAGAAGCACCAGCCTGAGCCAGAGGCAGGCAAGGGAATGACTGCAGCCAGCACATGGATCCAGTGACTCACCAACAGCCAGCAAACACCAGTGTCCACGCCTGACTCCAGCACCAGCTCTGGCACCCTAACAAATCTCTCATTTGGAAGCCAATTCTCACAAAATTTGTGGAAATATGTTTCTCTTTGAGACTGGTGGCTCATCTATTTTGGCTGACATCAACAAAAGGTTCTGGAAGATGAGGAAGACAAGAAGATAGGCAGACAAAGACAAAGAAACAGATTGCTTAGACCTCATTTCTTTAGAAAATTAGGCTAAAAACATGTTTTGAAATTAGAAGACTTCTACTACTAATTCTAAGAACAAAAAAAATTTCAAGGAGAGAACCTGACTGAAAATCTTGAGAGTTGACTTCTTTTGGAAACAGGGAAGGTCTGATTCCTTTTTCCTTAAGCAGCAGCAGGCTTACAGAATAGGTATTACTGTCTTGTTACTCATACTCCACCTGTGAAGCTGCCATAGCATGCATTTGATCAACACAGTGTTAGCAGAAACACTGTTACAGCTTCTAGAACACAAAACATCAACAGTTTTCAACAGTGTGCAGACTGTGCTGGGATGGACAGGGAATAAACAGCACTTTCTCTTTGTTTAAACTAAACTCATCTTCCTTTTCATCTCTAAAGAGGTAAAAAGCTCTGAAAAAAAAATCTCAGGTCCAAACCTGCAAGAATATCTACAAGCTGTTAGTCCCATTTAATACATCTGATTTCAGTTTTAGGCATAAAAATAAATATTTTCCAGGCTAAGAAAACATTAAAATGTTTATCTTGACAATAAAAGGGACAAAATGTAAAGTGTTTCTAAATGTTGTTTAGAAGATTACTAATACTAGATTTGGCTTAACAACAAAACTGTCCATTTTACAGTTCATAAGTACATGGCTTTTAACTTTTTCCTTTTTTTCCTTCTGGGAAGACTATCCTGCTCTTCTAGATATTAGAAATTTAAGTAAGTAACAACAGAAATTTAAGTAAGAAAATTAAGCACAAAAATCTATAAGCTATTTTTTTCTTATCTGGAAAATGTCTCAAGTGTGTAAAACAGTTATAGCAAATGGGACCTCTCCATAGTGCTCACATAGCATATTGCACAGTATCTCCTAAACTGGCATCAGTGGATCACCAGTGCCACAGCAGCAGGGTCTGAGTTTATTTGCACTGTGCTGTGGAAAAGGACACAAGGAGAGCAGCTGGACAAGACACTGCATTCACCTCTACCAGTGAGATCCATGCCCCTCGTGCTGATGCCTCCCCAGCTGCATCCAGGTTCAGGAAGAACACCAGCTTTGGTACAGAGCTTGCTCTGACTGAGGTGAAGGACACAGATTCAAATGTCTAAAATGAAGCCAAGTACTGCAGGAGCAGCTGCAGTGAGAGATTTTGTAACCCACAAGCCTCTTAGAAACGTTTTATCCAGCACCGTAGACAGAGTGTGCTGACAGAGATTTAGTGCAACACTGCCACAATTAAGACCAGGACCATTCACCAAAGGCAAAGAGGCTTTAAGCAAGGCAACAGAGAAGAATAACAGCACCTCATTTTTCATCAATGCTAAAGTAAGGAAAAACAGTAGCTGAGTAAGTTTAGTGTTATAGCAAATATTTTAATATGTACAAATTACCACAACACACCATTATTCACATGAATGGGTGACTGTCCTGTGGAGTACAAAACACAGGTTAGATTAACAGTGAAAAGAAACAATGCAATTTACACCTACTAAGGAGTTATCTGATTATTCTACCTGCTTCTGTTCTGCTTAGGCAGATGTTCCTTAATTTTAGTAACTGCAGGCAATCTATCCTTGCCTGATTTACAGTCAGTGTCCTTTTGTTTTCAACTCAGTTTGTGCTTCCTTTCAAGCCAGCTTTCCAGTTCTCTGTCTGAGTCTGTGTGGCATCTGCTTGCAGTGTAACCCCAAACAGTTCTTCAAACTCAGGGCTACCATGTACTGTTGACAAACAGTGTTAACTTTGGAAAGACCACCTGTAGCATTTTTCAGGAAGTGGGATGAGAGTTTTTTCAGAGGAAAATTCCAAAGTCCTGCTTTGTGTAGCCTTTGGGAGAGCCATGGAAGAAGTGAGGGCATTCACAATGGGAACCCAAAATTGTGAAAAGGAAGCATGTGAAAAACAAGTAAGAAAAAGTATTTGGTGTTTTGTGAAAGCATGGATATCAAATTGAAGGTATAGTTTACACAACACTAGAATAGTTTACATATCAGCAAAACTTTGAATTTGAACAATTTTGAAACAGAATCTCAAATATTTACAGTTATTGTAGTCCACAAAATATTAGTACCCCTTGGAGTACCAGGATGACCTCACTGTTTCACTGTTTTTACTGGCCTTCTAGATGTCATCATTTCCAAATCTTCAAATAAACACTCAGGGCAAGCTGCAAGTATGCAACATCATGTATCTTTGCTTCACTCCTTTAACCTCCTAAATTGCCATTTATTGACAACAATGAAAATAAGTTCTCTAACAACAAATAACCCTCATTTTCTCTTTTATTGGATAACCAGTAACTGTTGGTGTCTTCTGTTTAGAAAACAAAGGAAAAAAGAAGATCTCAGAAATAAGCAGAACTCCATGAAGGAATTACTTGTAAGTGGCTCCAGCCTTTTTCCTCCTGCCCTTTTCAAAGTACAAGGGATTGGAATGCAAGAATTTTTTTTTAAAAGCTTCTGAAACAGGAGCATTATGGTTTATTACTATTGGAGCACTGAAACAACCTTTCAATACAAAGCTCTATTGACAAGAGCAATTTCATGAGGCAATGCTGCTGATCTGATTTAAGGATTTCTACAAGTTTGTGAAATTGACAGGACTGACGGATTAAAAGTTCTGTACAGCATTATTTCCTCTCAGTTCCCTATTTCTTGGTCATTCTCTCCAGTCTCATTGTAACTATCTGCACTACATGGGCTTTCTATCAAGACCCAAGCTGAGCAGCAGTTATGCTGCCAGAAAAGAACCAAGCTCTGCCAAGGCTGAAGAACCAGAGGAGCCTCTAAATCTGCAGTTTCAATGATTATGGATATTTGTGCCATCCACCTCCAAACATCCAGTGATTGTCTGCTGCTTCCTGAACACTACTACTATGAGCTAACAGACAAGGGCACATTCATTATCC
This sequence comes from Molothrus ater, assembly GCF_012460135.2. Taxonomy (NCBI): domain Eukaryota; kingdom Metazoa; phylum Chordata; class Aves; order Passeriformes; family Icteridae; genus Molothrus; species Molothrus ater. Next base: position 14,065,962 of record NC_050479.2, on the reverse strand, counting down.
AAACCATACTAATACATGGAGGGACATCACCTGGAAAAATAAACTCCTCAGTAACATCATGACATCTTCCAGAGCACAGCCATCTACCTTACCTTCAGACATGTCAGGAAGCCCTGGGGAGGCACTGGTCCCAAAAGTGAGTGTCCTAGCCAGAACAGAAGGAAGCTTCCTCATGATGCACAACCTATAGGCAGAGCAGAAGAATTTTGTGTCATTAAAAATAATCCCACAAAAAGAATTTAGGATTTAATTTTGGAATTATTCTGGTGGTTTCAGAAACACCAGTCTTCAGCTTGATTTTTAGAACTAGATACTATCAGTGCAACAGTTCCAAGACAGTTGAAATTCCAACTGATACCTTTTGTTATCTATAAACGAGAAAGAAGAATGCTTCACTGTCAGTAATTGCTTTCTTCACTGACTACTCAGATGCCCCAAGACAACCAACTTAGACTCAACAGCAGCTTCTACCCTGTAGCATCTTAACACAGATGGGGTCCATGTGCCTCCAGGAAATCATCTATGACCCTAAACATACACTTCTCCTGCACTTGGCTGGTATGCATAGCAGTGGAAGGAGGAATATACCAAAAAAGATTTCACAAGGTATCACAAGCAGTTCCATTCAGCTAAGCCTGGTTTTCTCCTCCATGGCTTAGTGCTGCAGCAATTCAAAAAGCCTAAAGTGCAGGATATAAACCTCTTAGCCATTAAGCAAGAAGGAACAACCATGAAACCCTTCAGAGAATGTAATCCACCCACAATTCACTAAGTGTTCTTTCTACAAGGTAACTAGCCAGCACTACTCCTCTAGGCAAGCATAACTGTGCTAACACAAAAACACACAGAGGGTGTGTAAATCCCCTTGTGACAGTTCACAGCATCATCCTGACAAGGAATATGGATTGCTGGTCCTTACTTCTTCCTTTGGGACTGAGGTTCCACCTCAAAAAAGGAAAGGTGGCAGGTCCAACAGAAAAGCAAGGCCATTTACACATCTCTCTCTCTCCCCCCTTCATGCAAATCTACACTATCTACACATATGTATCATGTACACACAAGCCCTCACTGTCTGCAGATGTTAAGTCCTCATGGAGGACTTAAAAGAGTAAACGGGAACACAAACACACACACACACACAAAAAAAAAAAAAACCAAAAAACAAAACACCTCCGAAGGCAGCGGAGTCCCGTATGCACAGGAATGACGTGGATGGCGATGTGAAACGCCTCTGTGAGTGCTGCAGCCCTTGGGCTCGGCGTGTCACGGCAGGGCCAGCAAACGCCCTCCCGGCACAGCCGCAGCCCGCAGGGCCCCTTCACGCCCGCCCGCTGCCCCAGCCCGGCCCAGGCGCCGCGCCCGAGGCCGCGCTGCCCGCGGCGCTGCTCAAGTTTCGGGGTGCCCCGCCCTGGCCGCGCCCCGAGCCCCTCATGGCGGAGCGTGGCCCGGCCGCGGAGCAAGGGTCGGGGCACGGCCTCCTTGCCCAGGCCCAGGCCTGGGTCCGCCGGGAGCACCATCTCCCCCGGCCGCCATTCCCCACCCGCGCCGGAGGACGCGCCTTACCGGGTGGGCAGCATGGTGCTCGCCGGGGCTGTCACCGCGGGGCCGCGCCTGCCGCAGCCACACGGTCCTCCCGCACCGGCCACTCCCGGCTCGCCGCGCACAGAAAGGGCTCAGGGCCGGCCGCAGCTGGAAGCGCTCGCTCCGCCGGGATCCCCGGGTGGCACCGCCGGCCCCGGCCTGCCCCGTGTCCCCGTGGCAGAGCGGCCGCTCCCCGGGGCGGAGGTTGGGGCAGGACACCGTTAGTCGTCGGGCGGGCCCGGCAGAGCGGGCGGGCCCTGCCGGGACTCGCTCTTAATAAACATCGTTATTTTTTCTTTTTAATGCTCCGTTTTTTCACTGTGCCGTGAGGAAGGCGGGCTGGCGGCGCTCAGCTGGGCGCTGTGCCCGGAGCCTGAGGCGCGCCCCAAGCCGTCACACGGCCGTGGGGAACACGGCCTCCTGCCCCGGCCCGTCACTTGGTGGCACTGCTAGGGAAGGTAACTGAGAGGCTCGGAATTTCCTAAGGAGAGGAGGTTTAAAATCTTGAAGAGTGACGTTATTAACTCTGTGCAATTCCCTGAAAGGAGGGTGTAGCCAGGTGGGGGTCAGCCTCTTCTCCCAGGCAACCAGCGACAGGACGAGAGGACATAGTCTTATCCTGCACCAGGGGAGATTTAGGTTGGACATTAGGCAGAGCAAGTTCTTCACTGAAAGGGTGTTTAGACTTTGGAATGAACTGCCCAGGGAGGTTGCTGGAGTCACCGTCCCTAGAAGTGTTTAAGAAAAAGACTGGGTGTGGCACTCAGTGCCGTGATCTGGTTGACACGTTCGTGTGCGGTCACAGGTTGGACTCGATAATCTCAGGTCTTTTCCAACATAATTGATTTTGTGAAACTAGAGCTGTGTTAAATAAACTGTGTGCTTTGCACTGGCAAATAATCAACAAATTCAATTAATCAGATTTTTTTTTTTTTTTAATTCCTGGGAGCTGGAGAAACTCAGAGCAGCGATGACACAGGGCCTGCACTGGGGTGTGTGAGAGGGGCAGCCCTGGCTCTGGGCCATGACACCCCAGAGCCCATAAGGACCAGAGCAGTTCCATAATCCTGGCTGCACCTCCCCAGGACTGGGATCTATACACGTGTCCGTGCAGCCCGTGGCTTCCACACCAGCCACAATGTTTGTGGTTCTCACTGGCCATTTCAGCTTGCCAGCAGAACAGTGTATGCAGCAATGAAGGTGCTAAGCACACCTTGCTGAAGACTTAGCAAATGACCAGCGAGATTGGAGGAGGATATGAGAAAACATGTTCTGGCAAACACAAAGGACATTAACCAGAGTATTCATTACCTGTAAGGGTAACACCTGAAAACTAGATGGTCTTTAAAGTCCCTTCCGACTGAAACCATTCTGTGATTCCGTGAAAAAAGCTGAGGGCGCTGTTGCAAAGCTTCTCACTCATCTGGTCGTGGGGAAAAAAAATGTGGAAGCCTGGTATGCATGCATGCTGAAAGGTCAAAAATCAAGCTGCCATGAAAGAATCACCTCTAGGCAGTGCAGAAAACTGTGCCAAAGACAAAACTGTGACTGTGATACATAATAAAAACACCTTCTCATTGTGCAACCCCCCCCCCCCCTTAGTTATAAGGAAAAAAATAGATTTCATAGGTTTCTTTTTAAAGCCTAAGATATTTCCCCCTAATTTAAGTACACTGCAGAATCAGAGCCAAAGGGACTTCTACTGTATCCAGATACAATACTTCTACCCTCTCCAAAACTGAGGCCTGGCTGGATTCTTTCCCAACATTTATTTCTATAACTTTTATACCCCAAATCATTTGTACGTGGCATAGATGATTTTTGGATTCAGGCAGATAATTAGTTATGTCTAAATCCCAAATTCATTAAATTCCATAATTACAAATGGCAGATAAGATGTATTAACTTACAGGAATAGGGTTCTAATGATCTAAGATATGTTTTCAAAGATAGTGAAGAAAAATTATGGTACTTTTATTGCCAGCATATGAAAATTCATGTAGCTTTATCACATGAAACTGTTAATTTTGCATTTGCCCTGAATTCTGAGCATTGCTCATGCAGTATTTATTTAGTATTTGTACTATTCTGAAAGATTTTTTTCCATGTACAGCTTAGTGCTGATAAACTTTAATTTTAAATGGCTTGAATAAAACATCAGAAGTAATTGTGAACTGATAAATATCAACACAAGGTCTAAGGATTAGGAAAAAAACGACCAGTGGAAAATGATAAGAGAATCCCAAATGTCCAAACTCATGAAAAATTATAGGTCAATACTGAATATTAATTGCACTTTCTGTATGTTGCTCCAGAGATTTGACAGGACATACAACTTGGATTGAAATACTTGGAAAAAATTTATTAGCACAATCAAAAATCGTTAACTCACTACATTTTAATGTGGAACAAGGAGTTTTTCTCCTTCTCCTCTTATTTATTACAGAGAACCTCTGAGGCATGAGAGAGGCATCCATACAGGAATGCAGGGAATCTTCCTACCAAAGGAGGAAATCAAAAATTAGAACAGGGGAAGAGAGTTTGATTAGTTGAACAGTAAAGAAAGAAAGCTGGTGCCTACTTTGAGCTTTTCTGTCCCTCCTCCAAGGAAAGAGAACATTAGAAAATTTAGATGCAAATAAAAACATGCTTTTGATACAAGTGCAGATGGCGTCCCATAACTCTCTGAATAAATTGTTCAGTTGCATTGCTGTGAAAGGATCTGGGGGGACTGGCTTGGCTGTTTCCTGTATCTTCAGACTAGAAAAGCCCTCCATCTCCAGGCAGGATGTGGGGAGAACTTGCCTCAGTCACCACATAACACTCCCCGTACTTTTATTAACAGCTGTTTATAAAAGTTCCTGTTGCATGCTAAAAAAGAAAGTGCCGCTTGCTATTTTGCGCACATTTTTCTGTTTCTCTTATGAGTAATATTTAGGGAAAAGACACAGTAAGAATAATAGGAATTATGCACATTTCAGATAGTTCTATTTTATCATCTCAAACACCAAAGTCCAACCCTCTTGGAAATGCAGATGGATTCACAGTCAGCAGGTTCTGCATGGAAGCAGCTGCTGGCTGGTACAGAAGAGCTAACCCAGACTTCAATGCATATTTCATTATAACAGATTATTTCAACATTGGTTTACCTTAAACACATTTGCTAGCCACCTGCCAGTACACATATTTGAACAATTTAAAAAAAATGTTGATCCTTTTCAGGAGACTTGCCACTACTCATTCCTTGGAGAGAAGGGCAGATAGCAGGCTGTGATCACTGAAGGATAAAATCCAAGCCCTGTGCAGGTCATTAAAGATTTCATCATTGGCCTCAGCTATGTCAAGATGACATGAAACCTGCTCAAAGATAAACAGACCAGAGACAAAAGGAAGAAGCTGTAAAACACATGCCCAATCAGTCTGATTAATTCACAAACTGAGTTCTTTGGGAACCTTTTTGTAAAATATTCTTACCATTCTTATTAAACTTACTTATTCTGGGAAAATTCCCCTAATAATAAATAACTAAGTAATTGTACTATAGTCTCTGAGATCTAGATACCTTAATTAGCTATTTTTATTTTTTTTTCACTAAATTCTATGCATTTCCTATTGTTTAATGAAACTTTTTGACACATCATGAATTTTTTTTAATATTTTTTCCTTCTGCCTTGTGAATTTGAAAGCTAAATCAAATTAACTGTATTATCTTGAGCAACACAATATCAGCATATTTCCGAGCACATTAAAGCAGGACTTTCAAAAACAGTCAAGGGAGAAAATGTTTGGGTCTTTTTTTGCTGAGACTTCAACTTCTAAATCATGTGACTTTTCTGACTTGAGAAGAAAGAAACCAGGCACTTTGTGTTCTTACACAGCAGTAGGTTTCCTGATAGTGTGACTTCCTCATTGTGAAATGCAAAACAAAGAGAGTTGAGACAACACAAAGGCTGTTGTCTCTCACAGAAACAGTATTTCCGATTTCTGATTCCAGTCTAATCATTTCTAGGGAATGAAAATATCTGTATTCGTTAAAGGTATGTTGTTAAGCTGAGTCTGTTCTTTGGTAGTTTATTCAGATTGAGTCTCCCTACTAAACACCCTGTCCTGAGGGATTTCCAGACTCACTCATGAAATAAATTTTAACTAGCCACTGGTGATTGCTTAGTGATATGGAAACACTTCTGTTCTTTGGGCATCTCTGTTCTTGCTCCAGTAGAGGGTAAAGCAAGCCAGTTAGGGTGTTTGCATAAATGCTAAATTACTCTCCCAGGCCTTCAGGCACTTTCCACTGTGTGCTAACACCAGCCCCACGAATACACACTTTATACACACTTCTTTATACAATCCTCTTGCAGTATCGTGTTCCATGCTGGTCCCTCTGTCTAAGTGAGGGCCAACCTTGTAGCTTGTTGGATACATGAAAAAATGGGGGTGTGTTGTGAGAGTCACAGCATGATTTAACTTAATGTCTTCCCATATCCCAAACCACTCTTAAAACAAGTCAAATTAAGCTAAATTAAAGATAAAGAGCTCCTTTACAATATCTAAGAATAGCTAATAGTGGCACAGCTAATAGAAGAGGGTGAAAAGAAAACCACACATATTGCAAAGAGTTGCACTTCTCTGCGTGGCCCAGCTGGAGGTCCGCGGACCCCACGGTCATTGATATCATGATCCAGCTCATTCCTCAGCATCCAGCAGTATCTCTAGGTAATATCCAGAGGTAGCACAGGGCTCAGGATAATTCCTCCATCCTCTCATACTCCAAAGTCATGTTGTTGAGTCTACTCAGATGGAATTTTCCTCATCACGCCCACCTTTCTCCTCAGTGACATCCATACCTCCATTGGGATGGCGTCGGAGCCTCCCTTACGGCAGACTCCTGGCAGATCCCCCTGCTTTGCGCTTCTCCTAGCCCAGCCCCTTCCCCTCCAGTCAGGCGGGTTACGGTGGGACGCTTTCCAGCCTGGGAAACATCCCAGTCCCAAGGTTAAACTTCAGTGGTTGGAACCTTTCTCCGTAAGGCCGCTCCTGCCCGGGGGCGTACCTGGGTGCTAGACACGCTCCCCCGCGCCCCGGCTTGGATGCGGATCGCTGCTCCGCGTCTCCCGCAAACACCGAGGCTCTTTTCCCTCTCTGCCCATAGCGGTGCACGAACTGCCCCAAACCCGCCCCGCGCTCTGCGGCCAGGGCGGCGCCACGGCCCTTAGACGGCGCCCGCGCAGGGAGAGCCCTGAGCTGAGGGCACTGTCGGGCTCGGTTCTCGGGGTCCCGCGGCAGCCGGTGCCGGGAGAAGCAGGGCCGGCGGTGCCGGGGGGCCCGAGGACCGGTCCCGCCGCCCACGGAGAGCCGCCGGGGTCTCGCCTGCGGCGCCGCCCAGCTTCGCCAGGGGGCGCCGCGCACGGAGCAGGGAGGGGGGGAGGGCGAGTCACGAGACGGCCGCAGCTGTTGCTGGCAGGCCCGGGCAGCATTCCGGGGAGGGGCGCGGCCATTGGCTGAGGGCGAGCACCGCGGGCGCTCCTATTGGCTGGTGGCGGGGAAGGCGGGGCGAGGACGTCTTTAAATGCGGCGGCCGAAAGTCGAGCTTGCACTCTCCGAGCCGGGGAAGCAGCGGTAGCGAGCCGGGACCGCCAGCAGCCGAACGCCGCCGGGACATGCTCGCAGCCTGACTGACCGCAGGTGGCCGCCGCGCCCGGGACACGAATGAAGAAACAGCTGCTCCTCCTGTTCACACACCGGGGACTCGTCAGCCGAGGGGGCCGCAGGGGGAAGCGTCGCCGAAAATGGCCTCGTTCAGCATCCGCGCCGCGCGTCCCGAGGACTGTCCCGAGCTGCTGCGACTGATCAAGGTGCGGGCGGAATGCGCGGCGGGGCGGGGGGGGCAGCGCTGCCCGGTGCCGGAACAAAACAAAACGAGCTGTTGCAGAAGGGACGGGGGGTGGGGAGAGGCCGCTCACATCCTCCTTCTCTTCCAGGAACTGGCGAAATACGAGGACATGGAGGACCAGGTGGTGCTAACTGAGAAAGGTAGGGAGGGTGCAGGAGTGAGGCCACCCGGCTGGCGGCCGAATGATAGCGCCTGTGGCTCAGGTGCCTGTGTATTCTGCTTTTCTAGAGCTGCTTGAGGATGGTTTTGGCGAGCACCCTTTCTACCACTGTCTGGTTGCAGAAGTGCCTAAAGACCAGTGGTCGTCTGAAGGTGAGGCTTCCTGATACTTACTTTTGGACGCTAAATACACAAGCATCATTTGCTTAATATTAATGATTGTAGATGATGTTCCACCAATGGACTGGGGTAGGAGGACTAGGTTAACTGCTAAAATTCAATAATGTATAGTGATACTCTGCTGAAGTGGTTGCTAATCCTGGAAGCATGGGAGATCAGGTATAACATAATGTGCTTGACTCCAATTATTAAATGGCTTTTCTTGTTTGACCCTGACTTACCTTTATGTAATTCTGTTGAATCACATTTTTTTCTTTAATTTGTCCCCAATCTTCAGGTTACAGTCTCTAGCTTCGCCATGTACATGGCCCTTCTGTGTACATGGATGGGCGGGGAGGTAACTAAAAGATCCGTTACACAATAAAGTAGATGATCATAATATGAGGTAAGGCCTACAGGGACAAGTGCTATTCCCAAACCTTTACCAAAGACACAGTAGATGGCAGAAACCTGTTTGCACGCTTCTCTTAGAGTATGTGCAGAGTGTTATGGCAGATGTAGTTAAAATACTCAGGGTTTATGTCCAAGTGGGCGCTTGTTGGAAGAGTTGGTTTCTCTTCTCTCTTGAGCCACAGAGTTAAAATTGAAGCTGCAACTTTACTTATCTTGACTTCCTGGTGCTGAAGGTAAAGAAAACAGTGTGATGCTCAGTGGAAGCGCTTGAAATGCTGCTGTAAAGGTGGCCTGTAAATAGGCCTTCTAGAACAGTAGTTACTGAGGAATATACATGGAAGGATCAGGGTTTGACAAATGATTCCTAAGGGAGAAGAGCTGGGGCAATTATCTAGATTGTGAGGTGCTGTGTAAAATATTTACTTGTCTTCCAGACTGGAAATGAATCAGTAGGGTGTGCATTATTTTGTAGAAAAAGGCCATGTTTGCACTTACTATGACAGTGCTTTTGAGGATTCTTGAGGATTTTGAGTAATCTTTTTTTTTATTAGGCTGATCCAAATTTGTCAGAACTTGTGTTTTCAATTGTGTGCTTATTTGCAAACTTTATTTTTAATTGTAACCTAGTATCAAATGTCTGCATGTCTCAGAGAATCTGTATGTTTAAACATGCATGTAAAACTTAGTATTTTTACCTTGTAAATTCTCTCTGGCTGAAGTTACACCCTTTGTTTCAGAAACATGTGTTGTGGGCTTTGCCATGTATTACTTCACTTATGATCCATGGATTGGAAAACTGCTGTACCTAGAAGATTTTTATGTGATGGCTGAGTACAGAGGTACCTATTGCAGAATTAGATGAGTTACTACCCATAGGGCTTCTGTAGATTTAAAACTTAAGCTTCTTGTTTTTTGGTTTTTTTTAGGACTTGGTATTGGGTCAGAAATTCTGAAGAACTTGAGTCAGGTATGTCTAAGTGCTAAGTCTAAACAAGAACTAAAGGAGGTGGCAGGACTCTAGACAGCTTAACACATTGCCTAGAGTCTGGTAAACTGTGAGAAATGCTGCAGTGGCTGCTGGCATGAACTCAGTGACTTGTGGTGGTGTGCAGTTGTGAGTAATGTGGCTGGTTGTCACTGGGGCTGTCCCTGGGCACTGTGACCGTGTGGCATTGGTTTGCAGGTGGCTGTGAAGTGCCGCTGCAGCAGCATGCACTTCCTCGTGGCCGAGTGGAATGAACCCTCCATCAGGTTCTACAAGAGAAGGGGCGCCTCGGATCTGTCCACCGAGGAGGGCTGGAGGCTCTTCAAGATTGACAAGAAGTATCTCTTGAAGATGGCAGCAGAAGAGTGAGAGATTATTCCAGCAAATAAATGTTTTCTGCGAATATATGTGCTCTCTGAATAAACTTCTTGCTTTCTGTCTATGTACAGTTTGTAGTGGAATAAAGTAGTGTGGATGCTAATAATGACAGTGCAGGTGTGATTATAGAGTAATGGTACTGTGTTCTGGAGCTGAGGCATCTGTGAAGTTCAGTATGTGCTTGTGTTGCATCCTTTACCAGTGTGGGCTTGTAATCCCTGTATATGGAGACTTCATTCTTGTAAGTGTCATTCAAATGTGTACAATGTACACACTGGTAGGGTTTGTTTTAATTATTGCCTTTTATAAAAATAAAATAGTGTTTTCACTTCATGGCAGTAGTTTTGACTTCAATTCTCATATAAAGTTTTCCATCAAAAAACACACAGATTAACAAAAGACTGGCTTGGTGTCAGCCTTCTCACAAGTTAAATGATTTACCATGGTCCCAGTGGGATAATAAAAGGGCACTTGTGTGCCTGTGGCAGCTGGTGGTGCAGGGCATCCTGCCTTGTGACCTATATTTTTAGGTACAATTGATTGGAGTCCCTAAATGAGGTTGCTGCTGTCTGGACAGCTGACCCAGAAAGTCCAGAGCTTGGGACTTCCACTTACCTGCAGAGCACCTCAGCTGGAAGAGCACAGCCTTGAAGGGAAAGATCCATCCTGGTGTGGTTTCAAGGCCTGAGTAACAAAAAAATGGTTCTGACTGGTCATGTGAAATGAAAGTATATCTACAGCTCAATTATATGATTCAGGTGCAATGTGTTTCTGATCATGATTTCAGATCAGGTTCAGCATTTCCTTTGAGCCTCAGTGCTGTGCTGAGCTCTAAGTGCTGTGTTAAGCAGTAGGAAACCAGCCCTCTTTTTTCAGCCTTTATACAGTAGAAAGTGAAAACAATGCTGCTCATCAATTTTTTAGTTGTCTTTGAAACAAATTAACAACTTTGCAGTACTGTGTTTGCACATCTCATAAGCTGATGACAAAAGTGGATGCTTGCAAACTTTGTGCTGCCCTCCTTTTGCTCTCTGGTAACCCTGCAATAAAAGGCTTTTTTTGGCCAGCATTGCTTTCACTTCAAAGAAGGGAAGAGACTTAGCTGCCTTGTAACATAAACTCTTTTAAATAAAACAGGTTTTAAACCTGTTGCTCACTGCATAAATCATGTGTCACATGGAAGATGTTTCCTCATGCTAGAGAGTAGTGGGCAGTGGCTGCTTCAGCCGTGGGAAATGCTGAACTAATTTTAAGAATAAGGTATTGCTCTGCCCAGGGCCAACAGAGAGCTGTGCATGAAACTGTTCTTATTTTCTGTTTTGTTTTTGGTTTTAGCTGATGTGTAGCCAGCAGTGTGCCAGCTCTGCCTAGGTGTGAGGTTTGGCTGTCAGCTGTTGCTTCAAGAGTGAGAACACTAATAAAAAATAGAGGAGCTCTTGGAGGAGAGCAGAAGGTAGCTCTTCCTTGGGGGCATTGGTGGACAAGAAGCTCAACATTGTCTTGGCAATGTGCACTTGCAGCCCAGAAAACAATCCATGTCCTGGGCTTCATCCAAAGCCCTGTGGGCAGCTGGTCAGGGGAGGGGGCTCTGCTCCTCTGCTCCCCTCTGGTGAGACCCACCCAGAGTGCAGCATCCAGCCCTGGGGTCCCCAACATCAGAAGGATGTGGACCTGCTGGAGTGAATCCAGAGGAGGCCATGAAGATGATCAGAGAGCTGGAGCACCTCTCCCATGAACACAGACTGAAAGAGCTGGAGCTGCTCAGCCTGGAAAAGAGAAGGCTCCAGGGAGACCCAGCAGCTTTCCAGTACCTAAAGGGGAAAGCTCGAGAGGGACCTTTCACAGGGGCAAGAGGGCTTTAAGCTGTAGGAGGGCAGGTTTAGGCTAGCTAGTAAGAAGAAATGTTTACTGTGAGGGTGGTGAGGCACTGGAATGGGTTGCTCAGAGTTATGGATGTCTCACTCCTGGAAGCATTCAAGGCCAAGCTGGATTTGAGCAATGTGGTCTAGTGGGTGACATCCCTGACCATGGAGAAGCTTGGAAGGACATGCCCTGTGAGGTCCCTTCTAACCCAAACCATTCTATGGTTCTGTGATATGGTTCCAGGGCTTATCTGGACTAACTCCAGCTGGACTGAGAATGGAATCTGTCACAAAAATTACCTTGATTGAGCAGGTCAGGTTCTGCATAAGAAACATCCCTTTCCAGGACTACCCCAGTGTGCAGCACCTCAGCTGCTGTGGCAGCCTTCACACCACAGACAGCAGCCCTGAGGCTCAATCCCTCTCCTACCCAAAGGGAGTGGAAATCTGTTTCTCGCTTGGCCGAAGATTAAATGCCAGGTTACAAACCTCCCTACCCTTGCTGCTACTCTGTTCTCTACTGGAATTCAGTAGGTCAAAAGAAGGGAGAACAAGCATAGCCAAGGAACCAGCCCAAGAGCTGGTGATGGAGGCAGAATGGGAAAGAGGAGATGGTCTCAAGCAGTTCTCACTGAGCATCAGGATGTTGTGTCTTCTCCTTGGTGAAGATGTAGTAACTTCACTGGTTACTCTGTGAGCTACATTAACCTCATCTCATCTCCTGCATCTCAGTCCTAGTGGAATCTGTTTTGAAGTTATTTTAAGCTTGTGCTTCTGGCTCCATTTATCAGACCAGAAGGTGATTGCTAGTAGAGTAGTTTAAGAGTGGTTTTATTTTGAAATTAACAGTTCATTAGATATCTAGGACAGGCCAGCTTAAATCTCAGGCCCCAGACTTCTGGAGCACAATAAAGCTATCAAAGCTGCATGACTGAATGGAACAAGCTAACTAATTAGGCATCATAATTAGAAAAGTAAGCAGCTTAGTCAAATTTTCAATCAATTTAAAATTGTTTATCATATCTTGTTCGTCTTCTGCCAATGTGGCTTACTATTGCATTTTCTAAATGAATTCTGATGGAATGGAGTCTCAGGCAGTCACAGAAAACAAGTGCTAAATGAGAAGACCTTTTCTAGCCAGTGGGGATAATTTTAAACATTCACACCTGAAAGGAAATGCAAGGACCAACCTTTCAGATACGACTTTTGCTGAGATCCTACTCAGAGGCAGGGTTTTTAAAACCAGCAGAAGAATTCTCAGTTTTGGTAAGAGTCTCCAACAGTGATGTGGTAATGCCGTGGGTCAAGAACAGACCAATTTTAAATTCCCTCAGTAACTTTTCCTCAAGCTACGGGAGGACCAAATTGCCTCTGGAACTACAACTGAGACATACAGCAGAGTGTTTTCTGTGGCTTTAGGTGCTGGAGAAACCTCACCTGCTGTGACATTCTCTGTTCCAGGACCACAAAGCCACACGGCGAAGCTGAGAGCCAGCCTGTGGTGGGGGCTGAGCCACACCAGCTGGTGTCCCACCTGTGGGAGCCATGGCAGCAGAGGCCCAGGGCTGGAGCGTGCTCTGCCAGCGCTGCGCCGTGCCCGGCTGCAGCGAGCCTGCCTCCGGGCAAGAGTCAGGCAGCGAGTGTTACAGCGCTGATAACATCTCCAGGCAGGCCGAGGCACAAAGCTCCTCCTCGCTCTCCCTCTCAAACCCGTGCCCCGGGAAGATCTCCTCAGGCTGAGCCAGCCAGCGGGACGTTTCGCAATGGCAGAGTTTCCTCATTCCCATGGGGTGGGGACAGAAGGGTGGCCTTGGACAGACTGGCGGCCGGAGGATGCGTCAGGACCGTGCAGAGGAGCGCCGGGCTCGCCGCCCCCTCTCCGCTTGGCCTTTTCCTGTTCACAGGCTCCTGCACAATGATCCGAGCCGTAGCCATAGCGACGACATAGTGGAAGGAGGCTTTTTTTGACTACATAAGTTAAAACAAATTATATGTGAGAAAAACAACCCCTCCCCCTCCCCTCTTCTTGTCCAGAGCCTTCGATGTCGATGTAATTCAAAAAGCCAATGCAAACTTTTCTTGTGAAAAAGCACATGGGGGCTTTACTGCATTCCTGCTCGGTGTTTTGCCTTGGGAGAGTCGCCGTCCTGGAGCCCGGCCCGGGGAGCCGAGGTGTCAGCTCAGGGCAGACACCAGCTCCGTACGGAGCGGGACTCGGGAAAGCTCGGCCTGAATCCCCGCCAGGCAGCGCTGCCTCGGGCTGGAGGGCAGCCCAAGGGTGTGTGTCGTGCCTCCTTTCTTTGAGCTGACCAGGAGCTTTATTTCCTTCGGCTTGCTCAAGCTTCCTCTCCACAGCGCTCGCTCCCTGGGCTCTCCCTCCGCGGCCCTCACATGGGGAGCGGAAGCTGAGTTGAGCTCCGGGCCCTCACACGGACGGACGGGCCGAGGGACCAAACCTGCGCGTTTAAATAATACACCTCACGCAACACACTCGGCTGTGCCCGGTTGTTTTGCTTGCCTGGGCAGGATTGCTTAATTTTATTTTATTTTTTTAACCTCAGGTGTCAGAGAAGTGGGTGCAATTTAAAGGAAGGTCTCAGCTGTTGTCTGAAACCAAGCAGCAAAGCAGCACCGAGCCTGCTGCTAATGTTTAATCTTGCTGGAAACTCAAAGCAGGCTCTAACTTCACCATCTTTCTCTCACCAAGACCTGGCTAACTTTTTTTGCTGTCCAGACGTTTTTGGGGAAATACAGCCTTGATGGAGGGCTTCAGTACCCATCAGGAGCTCAGGCTTGTCCCCACAGGGAGCTTGTGAGGAGAGGGTGTGAGGCTGAGGATGGTGGATGTGGCTCTGGGGCAGGAGCACAGCCCAACACAGTGCAGCCGTGGGAATGCACCTCTCTCCACCCTCAGGCCTTGCCCTGCCGAGCTCTGACTTTTTCTGTGATCAGAAACTCTGTGTATGATAACAGAATAAAGCACAGGTACACACCTCAATTGAAAATAGTGACTGAGGGGGAAGAAATTCCATCTTCAAACCAGTTTCGGTTTCATTTCAGAGATTTGCTTCAGGCCAAAGCAAGAAACAAAACGCCCCAGGGGATAATTTGCTTGTGAGGATGGAAAACAAACACCCTGTTCAGAAACTGCTCTCAGGTAAATAGTTCTCTTTATTTTGTTCCAAACTTTGCGTATTTCAATTGTTGATATAGCAGGTGTCAGATGGCCACACCTACTCAAAGGAAAAAGGAACCTCCGTTTTCTTGAACTATTTCCTTTCACCACTAAAACAGACTAAAAATAACATGCTTTGGTAAGACAAAACCAGGCACCATCCTCTCCTGAAAGTTTGCTGTACAGTATGATGAGGTGGGTTTACATCTTCACAATCACCTCCCAGGAACCCACTGTGCAGGGATAAGACATGAATCCCTGGAATTCCTACTAGAAACTTTCCTCCACACAGGGAAAAACGTGAGAGACACGGTAGCTTTCCACATGAAAGCCCATCAGTGTTTCCAAGTAACTGGATATTTGCAGTGTTATTTTCAAAACACACTGATAAAACTTCAGGGTGAGACTTTGGAAAGCTGGCTACTGTAATTGGACACCCAGATACCACTGTGGAGGTACCTTTGAACAGAGTTTCTTTATTGCTCTCATGATGAGCAAACTCCAGTCTGGGCTCTCTGTGATCTCCCTGAACTTCCAGATTTGGCCCACTTGAGTCACCAACACAAAAACAGTACCACACACCTTGTGCAGGAGGAAACAAGACTCGTAGTTTTGGTCTGTAGTCTCGTGCCTTTTGCAATCAGTTCACATGACAGCATTTGGGTTTCTCCCCCAGCCAGCTTCCTGCCACGGCCTAGCACAATGTACCAGAACATTTCCAACCCCTGCCTCAGTGTGTTTCAGCTACAGTTGCAGGTACACGGACGGGCCTTTTTGAAAGTTAACAGAGAGAGATGGGTCTAACTCTGCCCTCACCACTCCTAGAGGTCATAACCTCCATACAGAGGTGTAGCTTTGCCACTGCGGCAGAAAATGTAAATTAAAAAGGAGGCAAGAGAAGAGATCTGCAACACTGAAGGAGGCCAGGTGCAGGGGCTGACCACAGCCTGCCACAGAAGTCACACACCCAGCAGAGGAAGCAGCATCAAGGGAGACAGTTTCAGCTTTTTTCTTTACAGATAATGTAATCAGAACAAACTGTAAGACTTATTTCACAAAATCAGAAGCCTGAGAGGCATATTCTTGGGATACATTGATAATTTCTGGATTATTTTTACCTCCCATTGATGTCATTAGCCATGACTAATGGATTAGCAAGTACTAATTTTGGATTTGGTGGTGTAGGAACAGGAATTATTTGTTGCTGAAGAGCAGCAGCAGAACTGGCAGATGAAGGCAGAAACAAGTGCTGGGATCAAAGAAATAGCACCTTATTAATCCAGTTTTAAACAGAACCAAAACTAGCTGAAATTTTGAGGGACAGTGGCTATGCTTTAGCTAGGCAAGAAAGCACAGCCATTTTATGTAACTACATTTCTCTGAAAGCTGTAAAACTGCCAGACTGTAAAACATGGTGATAAACCAAAGTTCACTGCATTACAAAGTACAGCTGGTCCAAATGACAGTGAAGTCAGGACAAGGCTAAAGAATCCCAAAGGAAAACAAAAATAAATTACGTAAGCAAATACTCAGGATTTATAGGCATGAGTTGATGACCTTCTCAGCACAAAGTAATAAAATTATTCTGTATTTGCATGCTGGGTTTGCCATCACCACAATTTGAAATTTGATTACAGGAGTTCTGCAGGGACTCAGAACCCCAGAGCTCCTTTACTTGCCATTTGGGCTTGGTGTCAACAAGCTATTTTCTGCTGTTAAAAGCCAAAGCACTTTTCACCTCCACAGCTCAACATACTCAGACATCCCTCCTTCACTCCCAGGCAGGGCCAGGTTTGCTTCTAGGCACCCATAGCCATGTGCCTCTTCAGCAGTTTGGGCAGCTGGGGCTTCCCTTACACAGGCCTACATCTGGTTTCTCAGTTGGGGTATTTTCTGCAATAAGCACAGGATTGCAAAAATGAAAGGTCCTTTTACACAGGTCTAAAAGCAAGTAGAGGTGTAGAGAAGGATGTGACATTATCTCCTGTTTGTTCTTAAGGAAACTGTTGAGCCTTTTGGATCCAAGCAGTGGCAGTCCTTTCCTTTAAGTTATAAAGCATCAGGTGCCCCTGTTTACAGAAGTAAAGAATGTAAATCAAATATAAATGCACCTCAGGCTCTTGCAGCTTGCAATAAAAGGTTTAGAAGCACCAGCATGCTGTGGGCTGTGCTGGGTCAGGCTTCACCCCTTGCCAGAGTGCAGACACAGCCCCTCATCTGGCTGGGCTGCCCTGCATGTGCAAAGCCCCAACACTATGGGGACAGGGGCACTTGCAGCTGGTCCTTCTCTTTCATTATCTTTTCCAGGCTCAACCATGGTGCCTTACACAGCTCTAAATAGCACTCATCACAGGTGCTGCAGGATGTTTCAGAGGAGTTTCTGTGGGAGCTGGCACAGAACAGAGGGGCACAGAGGTGTCCCTGAGCTGTTCCCAAACCCTTGGTACCCAAGCATTTGCTCTACACTGAGGTCACACTGAGTGCTCCACAGGAGATGCCTGGGAAAACAACCACAGACAGCTCCAAGTGTCAAATCCTCCTAGTGCTGTTTCTGGTGAGACTGCAGCCAGCAAAACCTGCCTGGCTGCAGCATGGGGGACACCTGCAGGCTCAGCACCTGCCAACACACACACACACATGGGCACACACCACGCCAGCCAATGCCAAGACTGCGCCCTTTTCCAGGAAGGCTGAGCCCCAGCAGTCTCGTGACACGGCAAACAGTGTTTGAGGAGAGCCTGGCTTTGTCTGAGCCTGCTTCTCTGCAGCGAGGCTGAGCTGGGCAGTCAGGATTCAGTGCCTGCTGGGACACCACAGCCAGAGTCACAGCTGTGGCCTCACTGGCCACATAGTGGGAGCATGATGGAGCAGAAACCCGCTGAGGCAAACACTGGCAGCCGTGGGGGCAAGCGTGGGTTCATCCTTCCCCAGGCCTTTGGGCATGCCAAGGGCAGAGCAGGGCTGGCAATGGCTCTGCTCTCTGCTGGCCCCCTCAGCAGCTACTCTGCATCACAGGGAAAGGAAGTTCAAACTTCTTCTTCAGACAGGGAAGTGCCTTGTCTGAAGAGACTTTCAGACTGGAGCATGAGGGCCAAGGGTGTGCTACAGCGCCGTGGACAGCAGCACACTTGGCTCCCTGTCTCACATGGGTAAAACATACACTGGGTTTTGTAAGTGAAGAAATACAGCACCCTGCAGTGAAGCAGCAAGTCTTCCCAAAACCAGCTTTCTGCAATGCAGCTGGCATGAAACATCAGTATTTTTTCCAGAGAGTTTCTTTTACCAAAACACTGCAAACTCAGCCACCACCCCAGGCCAGACATGTACAGCCAGGATGTCCAGGGCTGACTTCAAATCAGCCTTCCCTGTGATACCTGAGAACAACTTCCACGGGCATCCAGCAGAGCTGACACCATTGACTAAATCCCCTTTTTTTCATAGTTTATTTAATCACATAGTCTCAGAGTTATGTGTGACTCACATCCGTGTGAGTGAGCGCATGTATGTGAGTTCCTCTTGTTCTGCCCCGTTAATGCCATAGTTAAAAGACTTTTCCCACAGACATTGAGTGGAGCTTGACTTCATTCACAGCAATTACAGTTAGTACCTGAGTGATAATGTGCATGAACAGTACATGAGTTGCACCTGATCATGATAAGTTTTTTGAGTAGTATCCATTAAAGGTGTAGCAGTGAATTTATAATGCTCATGTCCAGCTGTGGGATGAGTGGGATTACAGTGGGCTGGGTGAAATCTGGCTGAAGGGCAGGGCTCAGAGGGTTGTAGTGAATGGGTCTACATGTGTTTGGTCACCAGTGGTGCTCTTCAGGGCTCAGTTCTAGGGCCAGTTCTGTTCAATATTTGGATAAAAGGAGGCTGAAGGGCAATCTCGTTGCTCTCTACAGCTTCCTGGAGAGGGGGGTGATGATCCCTTCTCCCTGGGATCCAGTGATGGGATGTGTGGGAATGGTTCAAAGCTGCATCATCAGGGGAGGTTTAGACTGGACATTAGGAGCCTCTTTGGCAGGAGTGTGATCAAACCCTGGAACTGGCTTCCTAGAGAGGTGGCCAATGGCCCAAGACTGTCAGTGTTTAAGAGGCATTTGGACAATGCCCTTAGCAATCTGCTTTGGCTTTTGATCACCCTGAAGTGGTCAGGCTGTTGGACTAGATCACAAGGATGTGTTGTTGTATCACAAAGCACAGAGCAGAATAGAACAGTTTCACAGTTTCAGCAGAAAGTGTGTTGAAGACACTAAAAACTGCATTCTTATATAAAATAATTTATTGTAAGTGTCTTATTCTTGAGACAACTGTATGACTAGAGAATTAAATAGGAGACTGTTACAACCACCAATAAGAAGTATGTATTACACCCTCTGTTTTGGAAATTGCTGCCCATTGCAGTCAAGTGCCATGTTTCGTGTCCTTTGGCCAGCCAAAAAGGACATATTCCACCAGGAACCCCAGTGTGTCCCTGGGTGTGTCCCAGCAGGGTGAGGACCTGGTCCCCACAGCAAGGACTGGCTGGTACCTGCCTCACTGGAGGTGTTACAGGGGTTTGGCATGGCAGGAGAGCCCACATCCCACAGAGTCCTGTGGTGGGGCTGACTAATGGCTGAGCCACAGCTCCAGTGCAATGAGCCCATCTCCTCTCTTTTCCTGGAGGGCAGTGCCTGGGTGCCATTTGGGCTTTTTCCTGTGCCTTTTATTTTGTGAAAAAGGCAGGAGGTCCTGTGGTGCTCTAGGCTGCCCATGTCACCTGATGTGTGGGTGGGGGGCTCAGCATCATCTTGAGACCCTTCCTTGGGCCATCTCCTTCCAAGACAGCTCAGCCCAGCCTGACCCTGTGAGCTCACACCAGCACTGCTGCCAACGCCTCCTGCAAACGAGCCCTGAAAATTCTGGTCAGGCACCCAGCACCTGCCAGTTTCTTTTTAGTCACAGGCTCTGCAACACTCGATTTTGTCTGTCCTTCCCTGCCCTGTGACAACCCCTCATCCCATGTCTCATCTGAAGGTAAATAGTGCCCAGGGAACTTGGCACTTGGCAGGAAACCCTCATCTCTGCTGAGCCTGATCAAAAGGAACCTTCAAGAATGCCCCAGGAGAAACATTTGGTGCACTTCTCCAGCAAAGTGTTTAATGACATTTATCAATCCAAAAGCATCACTGCACTGGGATTATCATATGACATATTTGTTGTGTCTAGTTATGTTTTCAGTAAGATAACAATGGCTCAGGCCTGCTAATCTTAAAGAGAATTAGGACACTGTAATGGCACAGGCATGCTTGAAAAGGCCCAGATAACTTCTTTCTTAAAAACACAATTTTGCTTGTCTCTTTCCTTCCTTTTTTTAGGACAAATGAAGTAGATCAAGTGAATAAATCAGTGCCTAAATCTCCATCCCAGAAGCAAGGACCCCTTTTGATTTCCTTGCTACAAGTAAGTTGGTCTCTATGAAATTTATTTAAAATCTCAAATTATTTTCCTTTTCCTGAAGTTTAAATGTTTAAACAATAAAATGTTTAAAGAATATATCACCTATAGCAGTCAAAATACAACTCATTATGAAATACAATAACAAGACTTTGGTGTTACTGTAGCAGCTTGAGTGAAATCGGCGTTTGGAGGGCTGTGCTACTGGGTGCCTTCCCATCTCCAGCTTTGTGCATCCTGGAGGAACAGGTTTTCCTCTCACACAGCTGCAAATCCCCCACAGAAATGTCCCTTGAGCTTTAACCTGGGGAGAAGTGAGTCGCCCCCTCCAACTGTACTGCTGAGCTGGGAGTAAGAAAGGGGAAAAAGGAGGAAGGGATTGGTAAGAAACCAATCCTTACTAGTGTGGGGAGAAAATCAACAATGGAGAGCAAGCATAAAAAAATCCACTGCAGGTTTTCACTGTGCCCTTTTGAAACCATAGTGCACATGTTTGCTCGCTCTTGTTTTGATGTTTCTTTTCCTTTTTTTTCTTGTCCCCATCCTGCACTCACTGTGGAGGGAAGGTCAGGTTTGAGGAGCTCACCTGGCCAAGGGCACCACAGTGTTCCCCCTGTCAGCACAGCTGTCTCCTGTAGCTGCCTTCACGTGAGCGGGAAACTGAATGTTAGAAAAACAAACACCATGCCAACCTCTTCATAAATAAACACTCATAACCTTGATTAAGTCCCTGTTATGCAAGGCACAACAACACCCTTTCAGGGTGCAGGGCACCAGAAGTGCTGCCAAGTTGCTGTTTCCAGGATTTTAGGGACAGCCACCCAGATCTGCTGCTGTTCCAGAGTGGGGAGGCAACCTGCAGGCACCTGTGCCAGCAGTGGCTGATGTGGGACATCACCCATGGCCCCACACACCATATGTGCAGGAATAAGGGCTCCAGGAGTGCTCCAGACATGCTGCTGCAGAGCTGTGGTCCCCTGCACTGGGTCAGATGAGGCCATGGGGTCAGCACAGCCATCATCACTAAGAATTGACCTGGCTCACAACCTTGATGTTTAAAATAAATTACATTTTTTAAAAGACTGAGCCTATTGTTTTCCAGCTCTCAAAATATTAATTGGCCAGGTTTTAAGGAAACATTGTTCCAAAATTCCAAAGTGATAAAAGCTGAAAGTGATAATCATATATGAGGAGCTTGAGCATCTGTATATGACAAACCTTGAAAGCAGGGATGATGAGGTGCCAGAATTCCTCAAGAAAATGACTGAGGTGAGAGAGGAAATGTAAAGAAGACCTCAGCAGGACCCCCAGGCCAGGGAGGTGCTTTGGGCAAAGCCAGGAAAGTCTACCGGAGAGAGGGATCACAAACACAGCAAGACAAAAAAGCTGAGACAAAACAAGTTGTTGCAGGGAATTAAGGCAACAATCAAGTACAAAAACATTACAGAATCTTCTGCCCAGGAATCCTGCCACTGAGACCCTGCATGGATCAGAAAGAGTCCCACTTTTCCAGTCAGGAAGGATGTTGCAGAACTCTCCTTTTTTTCCAGGAGCATCCCTCTGGAGCTGTCAGGTGAACCAGATGGGTCTCACAATGCTCCTCAGCCTTCCTGCAGGCAGAGCAGTCTTTCAGCTGCAGGCAGAGAGTGGAGAATTCTTGTGCAAATAAAACTGCTCCTCTTGTGCATTTCACTCCCCAAGGAAAATAAAAACGTACAGGAAGTCCCACAGGACTACCAATTAAAATTAGCGCCTCACACCTCCTTTGTGGTTGTGATTTTATTTATTGCAGTTTACTTACAAGTGGTGGCTATGGATTTGCTCATGGTAGTAGCCTTCCAGGACAAAAATCAGGCTTTGATCACAGCACATCACAATCTTAGTTCAGAGCCTTGTGGCCTGAGGTATGTAGAGTTCTACCTGCACATCCATGTTGCACTTTACCTCACCCACTGGGAGCCTAAAATCATTTGGGTTTTTTGCTCCCATAGTTCTGTTACTTTTGGGTGTGAGTCACCCCGGGCTGACTAGCCCAGGGCAGAGTGCTTTTACACCACTGCTCCTCTAACATTCCTCAAACAAGAGACTTTCCATAGCAGGCTAACCTCATCTGGAAATAGGACAGTAGTGCAAAAGCAGTAATGGTTAAAAGCAACTGGTGAATATCTGGCCTTTTTAAGAGTTCAAGAAGGGTTGTGGTAGTAAAAGAGGATGGACTCGCATTTATGTTACCTCTTTTTTACCACAAGCTAAGCCTCCTTCCCCTTTACTGTTTTCTTCTTGGTCAAAACACAGTTGCTGATTTTAGCATCTGTGTATTTTGCTCTCTCGAACAGGGAGAGATCATACTGATCTTACTTCATCAAGGCAGAAGTACAGCCAAAGTTTGTTTGACCCCAGGGACGTGTCCTTGTACAGTTGGATGCTGTGCAAAAGCTGCTAAATGGCAGAAGACTCCAATGTTATGTATGAATTGGCTGGCGCTCCCTCTTGGCAGGGATAGAGAGAGGCGAGTAGCGCACATTTCTTTCTTCTTTCAGCCAGAAACAGCTCATCCCTTTCATTGTCAGATGAACCCGGAGGCGAGTACAGGAGAGATAAACACAACAGACCGTGCCTCGCTGACCTGCCAGTGAACCTCAGGCAGGAGAGTGAGTCCTTCGCTCGTGGCAGAGCTGAGTTTTCCCCAGCCCCATCACCGAGCTCGGTGAGAGGCGCCGTGCTGAGCCCAGCCGGGGCCCGGCCTGACTCAGCGGCAGCTCCTGATGCCATTCCTCGTCTCTGGCAGGATATGAAAAATGTGTCAAGCCTGGCACACGACAGTAAACATAATCCTTTGGGCTGGCTTTGGTGCTTTCACCAGCCCGTTTTAGTGCAGCCAGTTTGTAAACGATGCCTTTTAGACAGAAGAGCAAAACCCCCCTGGCGCCGCTCCTCAGTAAATGCAAAGATGACTTCAACGCGCGCTGCGCTGAATTACAAAACTCTTTTTTCTCTCTCTCTCTCTCTCTTTTTTTTTTTCTTTTGGTCCCACGCCGAAGTATCAGCGCAGTGCTTTGAACTGAGGTTACCTTTATGATTCACGGCATGAATGAGCACTTAGTGTGCGCATACAAGAGCCCTGTACGAATCAGGAAATGGCTCTTTCAGGTCTCCTGACAAAAGGAAGTGAGTCTGAAGCTTGCTAAATTTACAAAGAGGACGTTGGTGAACTTAATCTGGGGCAGGGGGTGGGGGGAAGGGATGAATCTCTTTTCACTGAGGATTGATACACAAACTCCCCGTGTTTGTGTGTACCGTTTTTAACAATAACAAAAATAAATTAAATGGGCCAAAACTGTGGTGGTGAGAGCCGTCTCCAGCTGGCTGCCTGTGATCGCTAGCTGGTACGTGCATACAGCCACGGAGACATTTCTGGCTCCGTGCTTCAGCATTCCCCCCTTCCCTGGGGCAGTGAGAGCTCTCCTCCATCTCTGGGGTGAAGATGTGAGCTGGCAGGGAGAGAGCATCGCCCTGCTCGGGGCTCCTTCCCTCCTCTGCCCGCGGAGCGGGGGCACGGCAGGCTCCGGGGCTCCTCCAGGGCTCCTCAGCGCTCCCAGCCAAGCGTGTGGCTCACTTTCAGTTCAAAGAAACCGACTGAACTTCCCCAAAGGCACGGGTGCTGCGCCCTGGAGTTGAACGAAGGTACGCCAGATAAAGACATGGAAGGTTCAGATGCAGTGGGACACAGAACAGCGGATTTTGGAAGATTTTGGTACGGGACGTGGTGGGTCCTGTGGTTTCACTCTGTAGCGGCCGAAGCAGAGAGAATTAAGTTCTCCTTGTGAGGTTATTCTTTTATCCGGGCATGCAGGGGCTGAACTCACTACTCCCTTACAATGCACGTTGCACAAGCCCCTGGAAAAAGATGAGGTGCTCTCTGACAGCCCTCCAGTACTTGTCTACACAGCCCCCGTGGGTAAAGGACTGCACCAACAGCCTTCCTGCCACTGCCTCTGTCCCCCCAGCCAAAAAGGGTGGAGCAAATGACCCATGCTGCCACTTCTTGCTGAGAAAGAGCTGGACACTCACTAAAGTGCACCCTTTAGCTTTAGTCTCGATCAAATTTTTGAGTCTTGTGAATGTTTACAATCACACTATAAACAAAAAGAGAAGTTCCCTGACCAGGCTGTCCAATTGTCCCCACTGCTCCTTTCACAGTTGGGCACAAAGGCTCTGGGATCACGAGCACAGCTCAGGCTGTGCCATGACTATCTGCCAGGCACACTGCAAGCAAGTCAGCTGGGATCCTCCTCCCTGCAGAAGATCCAGCAAAGCTCATCCACTACAGGATCATGCCCCAGAAACTGAGGCTGGTGATGGAGCACTGCATCCAGCTCACCTGCCACAGCAGGACACAGCACACGTGACTGACTGGCGCTGTGGGCTGCTTGGTAGATTTAGACCTTTAAATGCACACACACACACACACACACACACAAAGGGTAAGGAGGAGTCAAGGAGCTTAGTCTACTGCAGGCATTGTGGGTCCATTTCCAATGGAACAATGGGAGGGAGGAATCCTTTAGAGGGAGCAGACTTGTAACCAGCTGTGAGACATCCTCAGCCCACCTTTGATTTTGCCAGCTTTCAACATCAGTGCAATGGCTACCAGAACACCAGCTTGAAAACGTGGCTGTGAGAGCGGCACTGGGGGAATCCATGAACTTCAAGTCCACCTTAGAGTTTCATCTTTAGGCAGAGATAGCCAGTGATGTATTCACTGTCCTGAAATAGGAGAAAATACTCCAATTGCATCAATACACCAACATTTTCTCCAGAGGGACACTAAGGAAGCTGCCAGCTCCAGTCAACTTAAGAACCATATCCAGTCAAAAAATACCAGAATCAGCTAATGGTACCGACTTACGAGGACAGAGGGTTGTTGCACAATTAGAAACATACTTTTTTCTACTGAAACAACTTCTGCTTTGTAGTTTAGATATTGTTATCAAATGTCTTCCTTGTAAACAAGAAGCTTTTGTACCTGTCAAAACCTCTCTGGAAGGGGGTTAACCTAGGCAGCTGCCAGGCCACCCAGGTGCAACAGCCAACACTGCTGTGAGAGGCTGCATCCAGGAAGGTCCAGTGGGAAGCCAAAATGCTCTTTGTCAATAGCAGTTTGTTGTGATAAAACTTGGCTTTAGAAGTAGCTCAGAATTCATAGGAAGGTACAGAAATAATAATAACAAAACAAAACAAAAAAGGGGAAAAGAACCAAATGCAGCAGTTTCTATTTGTCCGGAAGCAAATGTGCTCACCCTGAGGTTTTTCTGCCAATAAACAGCAGTAACAAGTCCCTTCAACTCCCAGGGCACTGTTTTCTCACAGGGTAAAATGCAATTCCCTCCACATCAATCTTGGTCTTTACTGCTCTCCTTGAAGGTGACAGATGCAATGACAAAAGCTCCAAAACATTTTCATTATGGCTGCTGTGAAGCCTGTGTCAGGGGCCTCCTGCAATCAGAGGACTGAGTCTAAACCAGAGTTTTGCAATAAACATTTGTGGCAAAATCCTGTGTGTTTACTGAAGGCTGCAAGATTGTGCACATTTACCTGGGCTAACTGGATTATTCCAGGCTGGTGATGCTCCTTCTAGCAGAGATGCTTCACTGTCACTTTTGACACGAGACATGCTGCCTACAAGAATCCTCATCCCAATGTAGGGCCATCCTGATGACCTCCAGTTCTACAACCTTCACATGCTGCAGTTCAAATACGGTGTTTTTAAGAGACAGCACTGCCCCACCTCTGCTGCAGCCAGTGTAGCCAAGGATGCTGAGATCAGAACACTGTTTCAGCTGCATGCAGTCCAGTTACCAAGCCAAAATGCTTCAAGTGGAAGGATGACCCAACATGACACTTGGGTGGGGAATATACCATTTTTAGCCTACACTGTAATACCCACAGGCACAGTCTGGCAGAAGATAACACATGCATGCACCATTTAGTTCCATGTGTGCACACACACACATATATAGATATCTATAGACACCAGCAGTGGTCAGCTCCTCTCCTGCTCCTCATTAGGAACGTCTGGGCCAAGAGAGTTGAATGTTTACAAACTCTTGGGCTCTTACCAGCATGACACTTTTTTTATTTCCTGCAGTTATAAAAACCAGAAGACATAAGGAAAGGATTCCAGCTAAGGCTGTCTCTTGCTCACATTTTGGAACCATCTCCTTGTCATGTGTGTATGCAGGTGCTTGAAGGCAGTCATTTCCTGCTAGATAAAAGCATTCCTGTTTGATGTCAATCACTTGGGACATTTTTAAGCAGCAGTGTAAATATGCTGAATTAAGACCTGATCAAGTGAAAAGCATTTAAGTGATATTTATTTAACCCAGGCTATTAAACATGCACATGTGTATATGTAAACAAAGAACTGAATTACCAAGTAATCACGTCCTTAAATGCCAATGTGGCATATGCCAAATATTGAAATAATATTAAACTGAAAAAAACCAGGCATCTAAAGCTGTATTCCCAATTCTATGGGAGATATTCTCTATGTGATATGAGAACGCATAAGTGAAGAACTATCTTAAGGGCAGAAACAAATCTATGCTTGTACCACAGGAGTGGTGTAACAGAGCATTTACTGCTCTATTTCCCAAGTTTCCTTTCCACTACTGACAAAAACACTACTTTGATCCTCCCAAGCCTGCTTAAACTATCTTGGCAAGTTTCAAGTAAAAACAAAACCACACACACACACACCTCCCAAACCCCATGCAAGAACTCTGCTCCCTGTATCAACATACATCTTTACCAGCCTAAAACAATCATAAAAACATGCACTGAACATGTTGGGAGATACTGGTTTTCTGCCTAAGGCAACCACATGCCTTACTGCCCGTACTAAAAAAGAGTTGGCCTGTTTTACAATGCCCACACAGACTGGCATTCACACTGACAAGGTCTGTTTG
Organism: Molothrus ater; assembly: GCF_012460135.2. Lineage (NCBI taxonomy): Eukaryota > Metazoa > Chordata > Aves > Passeriformes > Icteridae > Molothrus > Molothrus ater. The sequence goes on along the minus strand of NC_050479.2, from coordinate 14,038,952 downwards.
TTTTTCTCTAGAAGCCTGTGGAATATGCTCAGCTGGAATACCTAACCATGCAATAACAGGAATACCTAATCATGGAATAACAAAGATGTTTACAAGCATTTTGAATCTGATTTACTTTGCATTTTCTTCCCTGCTCTTTTTAGAAAGTTAATGTATCACACAAACACGTATTTCATGTTATCCTTCCCCCATTCCTCATATTCACTGATTAATTAAGGAGTGTTTAAGGCTCACCCACACAACTTTAAATGCTCTGAGCCACTTGGATTACAGTAACTTGTAATGCATCAAGCCCCAAAAGAGAGACTCATGGAAATGACAGCAAATGATGAAAGGGTTTTATTGTGCAAAGATTTCAAAATGCTGGAAATCCTTTTGTATTTCCCTCCACATTACTTTTTCCTCCCCTCCCCTGGCTGGGAATAAGGAAACAGCCAACTTATTCTATAGCTTGTTCCCACCACGGTAACATTCTGGCTCCCATTGTGCTGCTCATTCAAGCAAAAACAAGAACAAGCATTAACAGCTCCATTCCCATCCATCCACCAGACAGGAACTCACAGATGCTTCATTACACACCTCCTGCTGGCACTGATGAGGCAGAGGACGTGTATAGAAAGGAGGGGGGGACTCAGACAAAACACAAGAGTCATTGTAATTGTTCCCATTTCCAATTCTGTGAGCTCATGTTAGCCAAAACATCCTACAACTTCCAGCTTTTCCTCGCTGGTAAAATGTACAGGCACTGTCAACAGCACCTAGAGAACATCTCAGATTATGCAAACATCACATCTGTGAGTTAAAAGAAGACAGGAGGAGGGGAAAAAATGGACCATTTTCTGTAACTGGAATTTTATTTTATATATAAATAATAAAGAGACCGAGGGATTTTGAGACTTGCTACTTGCAATGTTGATCCTGCAATGGGACAAGCATGGGCAGCCTTGAGTGCCACTGCAGAACAGAGGACAGAGTCTCAGCACTGACCCAAGCACGTGGTGCCCTTTCACAGCAGCCATCCCAGCAGCCTGAGCAGATCATCAGACTGTCCTGAGGCAGAAGGCAGATTAGTCACATTCAAAATGGATTCAGGTGGTTTTCATCTTTTTCTTGGGAAATTGTTGCTCATATCTATATTTTTGTTCACCTATAACCAAAGAAAGGGGACAGAGGTTAAGGGGGAGAGGAATGGAGGGAGAAAGCAGAATTAAATTTATCACAGGCCATTTCATTTTTACAGTGTAATCAAAACGTTTTTCTTTGCTGTGGCAAGTTGATCAAAATCTGTTTGAGGAACATTCTCAACACCAATTTGCTTGCAGTAGAGATATTTAACTCTTCATATTACTGACATTAGAGCACTAATCATCATGTCTGTTCTAGAGAACTCAATTCCCATAGTTGAACTAAATGGAAAGAGAAAAGAGAACACTTCAAACCAAACACCAACTGGAATCTTGTATAATCAACCAACTTTCTCAAAAATAATTCTTTTAAATTCCCATCAAATGCATGTTTTCTTAATCTTACTTACTCTGGAGTAAGACTAGGGCAATTTAACTAGAAGAAATGGAATTACATAAATATAGATCTGGAACAGAGTGAAAATGAGATATGCCATCTTCATGGAAAATCACAAAACCCTGTCACTTCTGTGCAACTCCCAGATACAACAGCTGGATAAAATTAAAGATTTTTTTCTTCCACAGTGAGATGTGGTTTGAACTGAAGTTTGCATATCATTTTTGATGGCAAACTATAATAAGGGAGGTGCAGTGCTGCTGGTTTTTGGAATAGAGAAATATGTTGTTGTTTTCAACCCAATAGGATTTTGTCCTTGGCTGACCATTGCACAGTTCAGAGATCCATGCTGTGGCAAATCATGGAGGAAATAAGATGGTCTTTATTTTAGTAACCACATTCTACTAGGAGTATTCCCAGCAGTTGAAAATGCAGTGAGACTTTCAGGACTGATCTCATCTAGAATAAAAAAATGTGTCTTTTTAAAGATCACAGCAATGTTCTCCAACCTTTGGGATCACCCAAATCCAACAAAACATCTGGATTTGGGTATGCAGTTAAATGACAGGATTCGATTTCAAGCACAAGTAACAAACTGCCACCCCCGCAGAGCAGCTGAACTTGATACTGAATTGAACTTTCACCATCTGGTTGCCCTAGGTCAAAAATCCAGCAGTTCCCTTCATGTGCCTCCTCCAGAAACAACATGAGGTGAAGCATGTAGGTTTCAAATCCAGGAGCACTCAGGTTCTTCAAGCTCCTGGGCAATTTATCTTCACTCTCTTAAAACCTTCCCCAAAGAAAGAAAATGTGCCTGAAGCAAAAGGCTGACATTTCAAAAAGTGAATAAAAAAATTCTATTCATAGCAAGAAATTCTAAAAGAAAATAAAACCTATTTATGGATTTCTGTTTGAACCTTGATATTTGTGCAGTGTCACAAACAAAAGTTCAGTTTTCTTGGGTTTTTATCATTTACTAGCTCTGTCCTAGTTGACAAGAAGCACAACAATATTTCAGTGAATTTTAGAGAGGCTTTTCTTCCTCTCAGTTCTCTTGGGATTCTTTACACAATAATATTCAAAAATCCTTCTATTATTTTTTTAGTTTTTATTTTAAATTACTATCTTACAAACTATTTGGAAAACATGTATTCTTAAAGACTTTATATTCATAGCTCTAAAGGGAAAGCTAAGGTACTCAGTACATCAGCCAGTCAACAAGCTCACACTGCTGTTGTGAGAATTAGCAATAGCAATTAAAACACTTTAAAATTAAAAACCAGGTTTTCTTTTAGAGCTGCCCATGAAGCAGTGGAATGCTGCTGCTCAGCAGATGGGTGACTCCACCACATCTGCAAACATGTGTGACTGATGCTGGGGCATGGAAAAAATTGATGCAGTTTGCCAGATCTGGACTCTATTGACACAAGTTGGCAGCAAGGAAAAAAAATAAGATTTTTCTGGTAAATGCAATACTGCATACAAAAATGATGAGGAGTACCTATAATGGCAGGATCACTTTCTGATGAAAAGGAAGTTTTTAACATGATGCAAAAATAATACAGGGCAAAGAGAAGCAAGTAGAAAACATGTTCAGAAGAGACATTCTTTATCAACTGATAACAGAGCAGACATCTGACATTTTGTGCTAAATTACATCAAATTATGTTATAATTATTTGTAATAAGCCTCAAATACAGAGCAATTTTTATCCTGTGAAACCAAACCATCACAAAAAATCAAGAGGATGTTTCTGTTTTGCTTTTCTAGAAACTGTAACCATAGGACTTGCTTGAGTTCAGAACACAGCCCCGAGGCCAAGTCAGAACTGGTATCTCAACTTGAGTTTCTGCCTTGGAGAGCCTGGAAAATGCTGCCTTCATTTCCTCCATCTTTTGTCCCCAACAGGACTCATTTGGGAGCTGCTTTAACGTGAAAGGTCAGGCACATCATGAACTTTTACAGGCTGTAAGGCAGTGCTGTACCCTGGCACTCACAAATCTTTAGAGAAAACTTATCAGCAGGGAGGAGGTTTCTTTCCCAACCCTAATACTTGTGCAAGCATGACAAAAAGGCAAAGAGATTTTTGGTAAGGAAGGCAGAAATGGGAAGACAAAAAGGAAAATAAAAGGCCAAAACCAACACCACAATCACAAGGCTTTCCTCAATTAATTCAGAACTCTTCAAACAGACATGTATTTACTTGTTATGCTCTAAAGATGAATAATTTCGATTTCTTAATTTGAATAGTGTTAGGGAGGGCATATATTCTTGATAAATTTTAGGACAAATAAAATTATCTGTCTGCACTCTCCTAATCATTATGAAGAAAACTACAAGTCAAACTTGAAATGTTGAGCTTTTCCCAGTTACTCTGCTGCTTAGCCACAAACTATTAGCAGTCTTTATCCTTTACCTGTCTGATGCCAGGTGATGTAGCATTCTACTTCTGGGTCTGCTCTTTATTTGAAGCAGCATGGACTTCCAGGGGCTTCTCACCCACTGCATCACCCTTGAGGAAGAAAAAAAATATGCACAACATCTCAATTGAGGCAATCCATGATTAATGTTTTTACCAGAACAGAAACCCTCTTCAAAAGCTGAAACAAAAATATCTCACAAAATCAAGTGCTTCATGAGACTAATTCAGTATAATACACTCAAATATGATCTTCTACCAAACACTTTCTAGACTTTAGTCTTCCTGTAGCTAGCCAAGCAATTAAAGGGTTTGAAAGAACAAGTATTTTCAACAGAAGTGCTTTAATTGAATCATTTTGCCTGTATTAATAACAGAGGATGAATACCCATAGAGTAGATGCTATTTTGCATTCTCTGAATTCTGTGTGGATTTATACAATAGATCTCTTTTAGCACATACCCTTTTAGAGGGTGTTCTCACACTTTCCCCAACATTAATGACAGAAATCAAAGAATGAAGAGAAGCTTGTTACAGGGTCTGGTCTATCTATTTGCCAAGATGCTATAACAAACATGCATTTGATTACAGCTTTAAATAGATATCCATTTAAAAATACTTAAAGGGCCACACACATGCCTTGGGGACTGAAGCACATGGAAGGACAAGCTGAGATGAGGATCTGTTCAGACTGGCGAGGACCAGACAAAGGGGAAACCTAATTCCTATCCACAAATTCTTAATGGGCATTTACATATTTGGAAGAGCCACATCCTTCTCAGAGGTTAACATCTAAAGGACAGGGAGAAAAGGACAGAGGAGCATGGCAGATTTCTCTTAGATCAAAGGGCAAAAAATTATAAATGTATCACACCACTGATCACTGGAGCAGGTTTTCCTGACAACTTTCTAAATGTCCACCCCAGGAAATATTCAGCACATGATTATATAAGGCCTGAACCACCCAATCTAATTTTGAAACTGTCTCTGCTTTGAACAGGGGTTTGGGTGAAATAATCAGAGGTGGCACCCACCCTCAATTGTTATTAAATTCTACACATGGAAATTAAATGGCATTTCCTCTTCATTCTAGAAGGCTATTTTTACCAACATGACTTAATTAAAGAGATGATTGGTGACAGCCAACATGGCTTCTCTAATGGCAAAGTGTGCCTGACAAATTTGGTGGCCTTTTATAACAGGGTTACAGCAGCGAGGAAGAGTGACTGATGTCATTTGTGACTTGTGCAAAGTGCTTGACACTGTCCTGCAGGATATGCTTGTCTCTGAGCTGCAGAGACATGGACTTGATGGATGGAGCACTTGGCAGATAAGGAATTGGCTGGATGGTCACACTCAGAGCTGCAGACATCACTGTCTCCTTATTGCAAAAGTTTCACACCTTCTTGATATTTTCTCATGGGCATCTCCTCACAGCACTGACTCTTTCTTCTTCACAAAGCAGCCACTGACTCCAGTTCCCTTCTCAGCCAGCCACCCCACTCTTTTATAGCTCTCTTCTTCTCACTGGTTACAGATGTGGCCTGTTAAAGTCAGGCCTGTTCCTAATCTTTGATAATTGGCCCAGCTGCAATAATTGACCCCTCCTTAGGGGTAAGATTACTTTCTACACTATCTTTATTTTCTTATATTCTGTCACCTTATAAGTGGTGCTCCTCAGGGGTCAGTGCTGGGACTGGCACTGACACCTCTGCCAGCAGCAAGGACCCTGGGATTGGGGGCACCCTCAGCAAGTCTGCCAACAATCCCCAGCTGTGGTGCTCAAGGTGCTGCAGGGAAGGGATGTCATCCAGAGGCATTTACAGGCTTTAAAGATGGGCCCCTGTGAACCTCAGGAAGTTCAGCAAGGCCAAGTGCAAGGTCCTGCACCTGGGTCAGGACAATCCCAAGCACAAACACAGGCAGGGCAGAGAATGGATTGAGAACAGCCCTGGGGAGGAGGATTTAGGGATGCTGATTGATGAAAAGCTCACCATGACCCAGCAATGTGCCCTTGCAGCCCAGAAACCAACCACATCCTGCTTCCAAAGTAGTGTGGGCAGCAGGTCTGCTTTGCTCCTGGAAGCAAACCACGAGTGCTGTGTCCAGCTCTGGGGCCTGGGACATAAGAAGGATGAGGATTTGTTGGAGCAAGTCCAGAGGAGGCCAAGGGATCATCAGAGAGTTGGAGCACCTCTTCTACAGAGACAGGCTGAGAGAGTTGGGGTTGTTCAGCCTGGAAAAGAGCAGCTTTGGGAAAACTTCTAGCAGCTCTCCAGTGCCTGAAGAGAGCTGGAGAGGGACTCTTCAGAACGGCCTCTAGTGACAGACAAGGGGGAATGGCTTCAAATTGGAAGAGGGCAGGTTTAGATTTGACATCAGGAAGAAATTCTTTGCTGTAGGGTGGTGAGGCCCTGGAACAGGTTGTCCAGAGAAGCTGTTGATGCCCCATCCCTGGAAGTGTTCAAGACCAGGATGGATGGGGCTCTGAGAAACCTGATCTAATGGAAGCTGCTCCTGCAGGGGGTTGGAACTAGATTATCTTTAAGATCCCTTCCATCCCAAACTATTCTGTGATTCTATAATACTAAATGTGATGGAAAATGTAGCAAAGGAAGCTAGAAGAGACTGGGAAATATTTCAAAGAATGGGTCAAATTTATATATTACCAGTTAAACATGATAAGGGCACCAAGTCTGTGCAATCCTGCATATGCTGTGCTGGAGATATGGACTCAATATATCAAGATTCAATTATGAAGATATTTCTTAAATGTCTTACTCAAAAAATGCCTAGCAAGACCTTTAAAAGGTAATTCTTTCTTTGAAAAATCCATTTTGTTTTGATTACTACCCTGGATATTTCATAGTAGGGGAAATCACATCCACAAACCACACCCATTTCAAAATAATAATCTACTCTGTAATTTGCCTGTACAGGAACTTTTAAGTAATGACATTTTATTAAAATTTACAACGAATAATCTGACTAAAGATGCCTCATCTCAGAGTTTACTCAATCCTGAACAAATGAACTAAATATAAGCTCCTCACAGAGAAGGCTGTGTTTTTCCAGTTTCTTGTTTTAACTTGTAAAAAGTAATTATTGTCTAGGTAATTGTCTAGGTAAGCTTTTTTTTTTAATGTCCTGAAAGAGGAAAACAATCTAAAGCAACACACACATGCACAAGGGAAGAGTTGTCTTGCTAAATCCTTTGTTTCTATGAGCTCAGGAGATCTCATCACAGGGCTTGCCTTCAGTATAACTGTTAAACCTGAGTTATTTAATTCAAGCCAATCCACTGATGACTGTCATTCTCACACAAAGCCCTTTGCTGAATTACCAGTTAAGAAGTTTTTACCTCCAACCACTGTATATGCCCACAGTGTAAATAGTGAGCCTAAGTGAGACAGCTCGAGCAGTAATGTGAGTTAGCCAGAAAAGGACTCTGTGGCACAGGCACATCATTTTAGAAAAAGGTGCCAAAGTCTTCTAGCACATTCAAAACCAGGTCAGAAGCAAAAGATGTGTTTAGATTAATGACTCAGAAGACAGACTTCCTCTGTGCCACGGTATCCTCTCATAATCAGAAACAGGCACATATTCAAGACAGTCTTTCTGCTTTCTGGCTCAACACAACCACTCCATAACAAATCTGGGTGGCCAGAGGAGGTCACACATCAGAGCTCTATTCCACAGCAGAAGAGGAAATATTTTACATTCTTGTGTTTCTGACTGTTTCAAGTGAAAGGTGACTGGTAAGAAATCTCCATAATACATTTATTATCAAATGTTCAATAAATAGGGATTCCTTGGGATAAAAAAAAGAAAAAAAGAAATAATTTGAAACTAAAAATAACACTGGCACTAAGGAGACTGTACAGTTTCAGTACATGAGTGATTCAAAACCACCTCAACTTAGCTCACACAGCATCTAACAGAGATACACTGAGACCTAAACTTAAACAACAAACTTTGCAAAAAACCCACCATGATTACTCTGAAAAGTTTCCTTCCATACAAAGAAAAAGCCCCCAAAGCAAACCAACTAAATGTCAAACCCCCAAACATGAGGTGCCTCCTTCCCTTGCATTACAGTTGAACCAGGTGCAGAAGTTTCTGTTGCTACCTCAGAAGTCTTGCAGATGGTCAGACCCTGTTCACTAATCTTAGAAATTACAACTTCAAAAGCATGATGTAAGATAGGTGTGTATCTTTTGTGCTTATGGAAACTCTTGAAAGGGAAAGTCTGGCCACTAGAAAAAAAAAACCAAAAAACAAAAACCAACACAGCTGCAAGCTGCAAAACAAAAACAAAGGCTCACCTGGGCTCACAGATTAATAATTTACCTTCTGTCCTCTTTGGTTTGCAATGTATCGCTTGGAATAAAGAGAACATCACTGCCTTACCTTATTCATTCTCCCCCAGTAAATCAGTAACTTCTTCTTTTTACTTAAGTTGACCTTGAACTTAATTATCACAAAAATATGAAGTACATTCAAAAATGTTGCTCTAAGCTGCCCTTAGAGAGATTAACTTTTTGCAGAGTACATTCTTTCTGTCCATCCACTTCTAGCACATCTAAATTCCCCACTGCCCAGACTAAGAATCCACTCCAAAAGAAGTCTGTTTGTATTTCTTACAAGTTTCATATTGTTTTTATTCCTACTACCAAACAATAAAAGGAGGGCATGTGACAGGAAACAGCATTTTCTGCCAGAAGTATAAGTTTACCTTTTAATTGAGATGACCAAACTTTTGCCTGCCTATTCAGAACCCACCAAAGCCAAGCCTAACAAGCATTTTTTGTAGAAGAAGCTTCCTCAGCTGCTTATGTTATGTTTTAAAAGATGACCAAAATACATGTGACTTCAAAACTCTCTTAAAACACAATTTAAGGTTTGTTATGGTCAAACTCTGTGATACTGATGGTGAGGCTCCCCAATCAAAACACTGACACCGCAATTTTCAACAGAGCTTTCAAGTGAGGAAGGTTCTGGTCCACAATTTCCTTGACACTTGTTTTAAGCAAGTACAGGAAATCAGCCAAAGCTGAGCCCTCTTTGCACCTGGAGACATTTTGTAACCAGCCAGTGCTTAATAAAATACCCAGAGACTGCCATAGAGATACATTTTAAATATATGTATATATAAATATAAAATACATGTATATAGTTTACATGTGTAATAAAAACATATGGGTTTAAAAACTGTATGTATCATGTATTGCTAAGTCACTGGTGGTGTCCATCAGCACACCAGACAGGAATGCAAACCAAGTAATATGTCATAAAAGTTTCTCAGTCTCTGAAGCTGAGAGGGAAATTAGTTTTCTGTGAGATTACATTACTAGTTGGGCCAAGTGGGAAAGAGCAAACACAAGAAGAAAGGAACAAGGAAAGGAACAAGGGCTGAAAGAAGGGTGTACTTAGAGCTGTAGTGCTCTTCTGCTTTTACACAATTTGGCCTCTTCACTAAAACAAGGGGTGCCCAATTCAGTGCTGCTGGAAGAGAGAGAATCCAAATTTGTTAAAAATACAGCAAAAGTCTTTGAATGGTATAGAGACAAGATAAAGTGAGAACTAAGAGAAGAAAATTATTTTTCTATGTGCTTCAGTTTTAGCAGAGAGATTTTATCCTGACATCCTGAAGAGCTCCATCATTCAACAGCATATTAAAAACATTTATCTGCCTGACTTGCTCTGTGGAGGGGCTGCAGCCACAATGTTTTGAAATGGAGGCACAGAAGGTCCCAGAATTCATCTTTCTTGGCAGAACTCAGAATTCAGTTGATATGACCTCAATTTGGCACAGGATTTTGTTTCATAAAACCTTCAGAAAATTAACATACCACATTTATTTTAATGACATATTGCTGCACAAACATGAAGTTATGCACAGCTGTGGTACCTATGACTATCAAACAAATTACGAGCAACATAATAAATTAACAGAAGCCAAGAAGAGCCACCCATATACTGCTTGACTATTTGCAAGAATCCTTTGTGTAGCAACAGGAAAATGCTGGAGTAAATGTCACAAAAACAAAAATAACATCTTTTGCTCTGGCATAGTTTCATTAAATGGGTTACATCTGCTGCAACAACAACTCAAGAGTCACATTTAGACCTGTCTTCACTAGTTCAGGAATCTAGCTGCCTAGAATGACAGTAAGAAATACATATACAAGAGCAACCAAATTCTTCCACAAGGTTGTCAAATTAAAACAGAAGACACAGAATCTATCCTACAATGCTTTGCCAATTTTTTGTATATGATAGTTAAAAGCATTTTCTTCCATGATGCTTCTGTATGAGTAAAAGCCTCCAATAAAAAAATGGAATTTAAACAGAAATTCTTCTGCTTGAAAAATTGATACTGATTTGGTGCTGCTAATAATCTGTATGATTATTTCCATCTGGAACAAACCTAAACCAAACCCATCTCTACCCACCCAGATTCTCAACTGTGTGTTTTGTATGGTTTCCCTGGCCAAAGGAAACTTCAGGGCAAACTTCTTCCATTAGAATCACTTCTCAGTCCCCATTCTAGACAAGAGCATGTGACTTCTTACAGCTGCTGCTCAGCCTCTCTGCAGAGCAGGGAGACAGGAGCCTCTCCTGAGGAACTCTGAGGACACAGCCCCAGTAGGGCTGTTTGCCTCAGTGGTAATGGGAAATGCAAGCAGTTTCATCAAGTGACCAAGTACTTCTTCTTCATTTGAGTCACAGGGGTTTTGGACCTTGTCTAATCCATCACAGCAGCAGCAGCAGCAGCTCACACAGACAGCACCTGAACAATGAGATGAACTTTTGCAGAACACCCATCCATGAGCACTTTGCTCCTTTGTGCAAGTAACATGTTTTGGCAACTAAGGGGTGTGATTTAAAGATTTTGCAAGGAGGAAGAGAAGGAAGTGTGTTTACTTAGTGGTCTCTGAAATGCTGCAGGCTGTTTGTTTTTCTGCTGAGGTAGCAAGTGCTTGAATAAGCCTTATAGCAAAATGAAAGTGCCAAAAGTTTTTGCTTTCCAATAACAACCACGTGTTCCCTTTTGAAAGCCTGGGACACAATAAAAGAAAAACTTCCGCTTTTTTTACTAATGCTGTCAGTTTGTCTTTCTGAAATATTTTAACATTGCCTCTTTTTTGAGTTGTTTTTTTTTTTTGAGAGCCTAGTTTTTAGGAAAGCTACAGGACAATTAACAAACCTTTGTTTATTCAAGTTCATTTACTGAAGTGCCTTGGGCCAATACAGGGTAAGTATCCACTGATGAAAGTCTTCACTCTCAGAAGACTCAGCAACTGCCAGGACCTGTGAACATTTCCCCAGCCCAGCTTGTTTTCAGTCCTACACCCAGCCTCAGCAAGGGAACTTGGTCCCATCCCCGTGGTCTATCCAAGTGCAATTTTGTCTCCAAAACACCTCTCTCCCAGTCACACTGAGTTTAGAAGTGAATTTAAAACAACAGAAGCTTTATATAACACACATGAACTTTTCTTTCTTTAAGCAGCAGCTAAAAAAAAATACACCTTAAAACCTTACAGGCTTTCTTAGGCACACATTTAATAAACTTGTTCAGTTCTCCAGTCTCTCACACTATGCTTCACTAAGCCATGTACATATATTTCCTAGAATTCTGTTTGCTTATCTGTATCAGATTATACTAAAGGAAGCTTCCAAACAGGATTTCCAAAAGTTTAGCTTGAACTAAGCCTAATGTTTTTCTATAGCTTAGAAAGAGAGAATGAAAAATTTCTCTTCAGAAATAAAGGCCAAGTCACAGTGGAACAAAACCACTGTTGTTCGTAATTTCGTTTCTGAAAAGACAGTGGTAAGTTCAGAAATCAAGTTCCTCAAACTTCTTACCTTATCACCTTTTTCCCCTGATTTCTTCTTCTTAGGAGTATCCTTCCAAAGAGCTTCTACAGCAATATATCCTTGAAGACTCCAGTCATACAGCTGTGTGCCAGCAACCTTTGAAACAAAAGTTTTTAGAAAGCATGAACTTAATAATCTGGGGAATATTGCCTTGCTTCTTATTTAAGTGGAAAAAGTCTCATAACACAAGATGTTTAACTCCTCCCACCCAAGCTCACAATGTACAGAATTAATAAACATCTTGGAAAATAATGTCCCATGAGGAATAAGAAAAAATAATGTGCTAAAAACCTGTCTGAGGACTACCTGAATGTGCATCTGTACAAACAGGAGTGGAATGATTCGGTGTGGAAACAATCCCTGTTTTCTTAGTATTTGACATTCAACATAATTAACATATGCAAAGTATTTCTTATTTTGACCATACCCATTTCAAAGACCCTACTGAGGGTTGTCAGTAATTGCTTGCAATTTTAGATTTTCTTCTTATTTGTTTTTCAGAACTTGCTGATAGATGAATGTTATGAATAACCAGCTGTCAACTCCCAAAACAGTACACAGCTAGGAAAGACTGTGTTTGTTATATTACACCAACAAGTATTTTATGACAGGGAAAGGCCCAAAGTCTAATAAAACAGTATCCCTTGCCCCTTTTGTATGGAATTGTAACATTTATAGTACCCTTTAAAAGTAAAGAGTGTTAGCTTTTTATAGCCAGGCTCAGGTCTATACTGACTCTCATATCAATATCTGTTTCTGTAAGAGGAATAGCAAAAAGGACAATTTGTCCAACTAAACTGCTATTAAACTAAAAAAAGCTTATGAAATCAAGAACTAAGAAGGTATTTCCCTATCTCCTACAGCAGGCAAAGCCACAAAAAGCAAACTGAGAACAGGGCAAGTGTAAATATTTCTAAAACAATTTTCTGATATTCTGAAAAAGTTTCTGAACTACATTTTTCAGTTTCTTCCAGTCTCCATCAATTCACTGTTCAGAGACTTCCTGAGCCAGAGGTGATTTTTATGCATGTAAAGAGGCCCAAGGAATTTCCCTTCTCTGAACTTTTTGCATGGAGTTCAAGGGGAAGTGCAGATTTTTAGCATCCCTGTGCCAAGTGGTTCCACTGCTGGGTACACGTGGTGTGAGGAGCCACTTCCCCTTGTTTGTCTGATCTGTAATCAGCAAGGCTGGTTACAGCAGTCACTACACAATGGCACAAGGATGTGCTTCTGGGCAGACACCATGTGCTTGCTACCTTACAAAGGAGGCTATTGAATAACTAGAATTAAAAGAAAACAAACCCAAATCAGCAACTACACTTTCAAATCACAACTAAATCCAAAATGTAGGCTGTCTTAAATACAAAGTATCCTTTTTGTCACCATATCTGACCAATGATTTTGGTTTAAACAAGTCCATTGGATGCACTCAGTTTTCTCTACAGCTGAAAGTGATAAGAGTCATCAGAAAAAAGCACATCAAGTGAACCAGTTAAATCTCCAAAACTGCTCAATTTAAGTATTTCAGGTACAGAGAGCTATTTTATTTTTCAGTATCATAAGTGTTCATTCTCCAGCATCTAGCACTTCAACAAACTAGCTGGCTCATCTGGAAAGATGGTAGTCCCTAGTGCAAACAGTACAAACCTACCACTGAAAAAATCTGAAAAATAATCACAATAAACAAAGTGCTGGTTTTGTCTGCAATATCACTGAAGACACAGCTACCAACATAAAATGAGAAAAAACAACTGTCCTTAAGCTATATTTTTGTTTCTGCTTAAAAATACTCCATTGAAATATTTAAAACCACACAAAATGCCCAAGAGTACAAACTTTAAAATATTCTTATAGTCATATAATGAGTCATATGACCAAGTGATTTATGAATTGCATTAGATGAGAAACTGGTCATTCATGTTGCTGGATTAAGTAGCTACATCACAAGGTACAGCAACCCAGACAGTTTAGTCTGCCAAAACCAACCAATGTTTCACCATGGCAAAAACCTTCCAAGAGCCAGGACCCACAAACACTTCCACAGCTGAAAAATGCAGTTCCAGGCAGACTGGAAGTGCAAGCTGCAATGTCAACATGCTAAAATACCATTGCTGCTGAATGCAGCACTGTAAGTGGGTTTGTATGCTAAAGTTTGAACAAACAAGTTCAAAAGTCAGATTGAGTGGCTCTCAACAGGGATTCTGAAAGTTTGAGGTGGCCATGGGCCACCAACACCCACACTGGGCACTCCTGGGGTGGCACCAGTGCTCTCCAAGGCCTAAGGTGGCACACAGCACCCTGAGCATGCATTACTGACCACACTGGATGTCACACAGAATCACACATGCAGAGCCTTGATTAGCAGTTCTTCATCTATATACTGAAACTACAAACTGAGAATGCACTGGTTTTCCTACACTTACAAAGTGCCATTTCAGGAACATTCAGGCAGCAACCATGGATGAAGTGACCCCAGCTCACAGCTCCTGGAGCTGTGTCCTGCTCTCAGCTGTGCCAGCACAGCTGTTCATGCCTTATAGATGAACCCAGCAAGGGACAAGGTACAGGTTCAAAAGACACAGAAATAATGTGGTTTGCTGTCAAAGAAACAAAGCTATACTGGGAAGCTTTTCTTTCTTTCAAGAAGAATGAAAGCATAACACACAATACTTTAGTAAATTTGAAAGGTTCTAATAACAAAGGACAAAGTTTAATTCCAATTATAGAGTTATTTAAATAACTGCATAATGGAAAGTTCTTTCCAGCTGGAATATAAGCCACAGTAAATACAAAGTATTTTGAGTATATTATGATTAGCTGGAAAGCAATACCATTTCAAAACAGGAAGGAAGGTTCCACCAGAATAAAATAAGCTTTAGTATTAAATTCAGTTCCCTACCACATATACAGTCTGACCTTTTGCTCAAAGTTATTAAAAGTATAGTAATACCGGCAGTGAGGAAATAAATCCCTTACAAATTTGTGATCTATTATTTATTAGATTATTTCCTAAAGCAGAGGAAAAATAATAGTCTATTAATTTCTTCCATCTTCAGTTAGATGATTAGTGTCTGAAAACTCCCTGCTACCAATGATGAACTCTGTTGCTACAACTTCAATTAGGAATTCATACATCTTAATTAAAGAAAAATTTTTACCTAAGATGAATTAAGTGTTGAACCTCAATTACAAATACATTTTGCTGTGTTTATTTCCAACTCTCCACTAGAAAGTCTTAAATAAAAGTGGGACAGAAACAAAACCTCCACAAATTAAAAAAAAAACAAAAACAACACAATACCCAGTGAAGGGAATTATACAAGTGTAAAAGAAAAAGCAGTGATGAAGTACTGCTTGGAAGAAAAATAAAAAGAACATAACATAAAAAATAATTTAAATTTATGTTAAAGAATATTTTCTATATTGTTTCATTAACTTGGCAAGTGAGCTTTGTACTGCAGGCATTCCTTTCTAGGTTTACAGACATTTTTTGAAAAGCGTATGAAACATTTAAAAATAATTAATAGAGAGGAAAGTGTTTCCAATTTCAGATTAAAGCCTAAAAATTATGGATGGTAAGATATGATATGCTTAAAACTTTGCTTTTTTAAGAAAAGAAAGCAGAAGATAGATTAGAGGAACCAAAACAGTATCTAGGATATTACTCTCCCCATAGAAGTTTCCAAATTCAGGTCTACTGTCCTGACCAAGTCAACAAAGCTAAACCCATTCCAATCTCCTATCAGATTTTTCATTACAGTCAAACTAAGAACTGTGAATTAATCAAAGAGCAACCATGCACTTCAAAGTTCTCATAAAATAAACTAAGTATTGTGAAGCTGTTAGCACCAAATCCATAGTTAAGCCTGAACTGAGCTTCTTTAAAAACAGTAACATCAGTTTGAACAGCGTTCAATCACTTCCCACTTCACTGTTCAGAAGGCAAGCAGAATTTTAATACACAGTTTCCAACAGAAATGTCTAAGCTTCTTAAATTTTGATAGGTCTTTTTCCTGCCACTTGCATAATTTTCACTCTTTGAGAATAAGCCAAGAGAATTATCTGTATTTAGAGCATCTGAATCCTGGAAGCAGTAAAAAAAGATTCCATCAAAGATCAGAGTACCACCATGCTGGTGGAGCTCAAACTCAGCAGTTTTGATCTCCCTAAGTCAATGACCTTTCAGCTTTTAAAGAACATGCTATGTTCTTGAGAATATCATATACCATTCTGACATCTCAGGGTTATTCACAAGTGGCCAGTAACTAGATAGCAAATTTACCAAAGGCTGAAATATAAAGAATTTCTGAAGGATGCAAGTATGTGCACTGTGAGTGGTTAAAAGCTGGATATGAAACACAATGTGGTGGAGAACTGAGGAATGTGCCAGTACTAAGTGTGGACAGCGAGGCACGTGATCTAACATCAGTAAGGGCTGTGGAATTCTGTGGTCTCCTCAGTTCTTTCTCTCACAGGAAACTCATTTCAGCAACTGCAAGTTAACATGTTTCTTGTGTGCCTGAAACAACAAATCCATAAATAGGGAAGGCATCCAGTAAGTTAGCAGCAGAACTCTTACCCTCTTCCAGAATGTGCATGCTATCTTTCTTAAAGCCCCAACAAAAAAAAAGCAGAAAATGTCAATAACATTTCTCTCAAAATGTTATGATGACTTGTCTATAGAAACTCTTTTTCTTTCTTTCAAACACTGTTTTCATTTGCTCACAAGATACTTCACGTTTCCTTGGTATTGTAAGTAAACACACAAACTGTACTCAGCATAATTATGTTAATTTAGTATTACATGAGGTTAGAGATTTTGAAAGGAAATAACATTCCTCTAACTGAAGACACTACTGCAGAGGTTAGAAAAAAAAAATTACTAAAAGGAACATGTCTGATTATCTTTCAGCCCAGACTGCATCTGCTTTGACAAAATAACAGTAATTTTGTTAATTGCCACTGACATGGCTTTTTAAACATGGATGACCAGTTAATCTGAAGCTAGGAGGCAACAATCAAAGTAAGAGACACTTCTGCAAAGAAAGGAATTATCACTGACCTTTGCAATAGCCACTGCTTGCTGAGGGTAATACATGGAGGTACCCATACCCATGAGAGCTGCAGGATACACCA
Source organism: Molothrus ater (assembly GCF_012460135.2). Lineage (NCBI taxonomy): Eukaryota > Metazoa > Chordata > Aves > Passeriformes > Icteridae > Molothrus > Molothrus ater. Next base: position 14,021,995 of record NC_050479.2, on the reverse strand, counting down.
ACTTCTTTATTTTTGAGCCTGTTTTGTAACAACAAATCAAAACCCACAAACCATTGTTAGAGTATATGTTAGCCAAGTCAGCTGAATGCCCCTATTTTATTTATAAACAATTTTCTTAAATACATTTTAGTGTATTTTCTTTTCCATCCTACCAGTTCCTTAAGAAACATAATCACTCTGATCAGTAGGAGACTCCCTAATAGTTTACCAAACTTTGAAAGCTTCACTAAGATCATATCTTGGATTGGTTGTGCACATAAAATCCTTTGGACAGAAACTGCTGACCAGGTCTGGGACTAGGACTGGATATATCCAGTCTCCTCTGAGTAGAAGTCTATAAGGAAAGTCTCTAAATCCTGTGACTCAAGAGGAGGATCCCCCCCAGACAGGTCTGTCTGACCCTGTCCTCTATGCACAAACTGATCAAGTCACCATCAAATGCTTTCAAACCATTGCTTTATTTCAATAAACACATTGCTGCTGCTCTCTTACAAGTGAAGTGCATCACTCCATCTGCAACGTGAGTTAAAACTAATTATCTCTAATGGCATTTTAAACCAAGCTGGATGACTGCACAGTATTCACATGATTAAACTTTGAATACCATATTTTCTACTTAGTGAGCAGCTGTGCATATTCAAGTGTTATGATTAGATCTGGAGGATTTTATCTGTACCTTCCAAGAGGGCAATTTCTTCACAAAGACCAAGGGAAGGAAGAATATGAAGAAGAATATGAGGAAGAATATGAAGAATGCTACTTTCAGTAGCATCAAAATTAAGGGGCACTTCCTTCTATGGTTTGAATATGTATTTTTTTTGGAAATAACAGTCATATTTTAAACTATTACCAGAAAAAAAGCTTTAAAATTATGGCTCTCATCCTAAAAGATTCACAAATTTAACATTTTTAGTATGAGGTATTTTCATTTTCATTAAACTTAGGATCCTCTAATCTTCCAATTCCAGTCCCAAGACTGCAGTCCCTCCTCTCCCCTCACTTTGCTACAGTCATAAATGATAGAAGCTGATCTCATTCATGATCACACTACTTGAGAAGCAGGAATACAAAGAAAAAGAACTTCAAACAGGGAAGTTACCTTGATTTCATTAGAAAAAATACACAAGGAAAAAAAGTGAAGTACTGCTTTCACCAGCTTCACTGGAAAATTAAATAGTTGGAGGTGCACTTCTAATTTCTACACAGCCAAGCACACACTTCCAGTGCAACACATTCAGGCCCCACAAAGATTTATTTTTGTCCAAACCATGTCCTCACTGGTATTTAAATTCTACAGTTTTAACTCCTGTTACCTACATTTCACTGCATTAAGAATATCTTAATGTAAGCACAAAATACTTCTTCATACTTAAGATTTCTTAGATTAATGCTTCTATTTATGAAGGCATGAGCATTTCTTCAGTAAGTGTGATGAAATTAACTGTATCATTTTTCTGTAGTGCAGGTATTTACAGCACACTCACAGTTCACCAATCTATTTGCTGAATCACCATCTGCAGCATCTCTGCACGTCAACACACAATACTTTGAAAAAACTTGAATATATCCCTAATTGGACACATACCATAGTTCAGGAACATCTGCATTTTACCATAACTCATTCCACAGTTGTTTTGTACAGTAACAGATGTGATGAAGAACTTCAATAATTAAAAATATTTTTAGGCTAAAAGATACCAAAACAGTCCTCTGCCGTTTTTGTTATACTAAAATACTACTGGGAAAAATGGAAGACTAGATTTTAGTAACAAATAAAGCAATGATAAAACAATAACTGTTGGTTATTAAACACCTTTTCCATGCAGTTTCTTTATAAGGAATAGTGCAGAAATATGCTTGTAACAGTTAATTCCGATCTCCTTGTCACAACTAAAAATTAGTACCCTAAAACCCACAAAAAATTACTTATCCAAAATTGTAACTTAACCAGTCCAAATGGTTCCCACTTACCTCTAGCAAGAAACAATCCAATAATTCCAGCAAAACTTATCACACCAAGCCTCGGATAAAATCCAGCAGGCGGTTTTTGGAGAAATTCATAGCCCTCTGGAAAGAAGCCAGAACAAAGTGCTTTAATGTAATGTGAAAGTGTTTTTGTGATAAGGAATCATCAATACACGCTGGCAATTGTTACAAAACACAAAGAGTTATCAAAACACATTTAACTATCATGCTCATTTTAGATATGCTGGCAAAAAATTCAAAGCCTTTGAGTTCTTCTCTGATGACACATGAATGAAACTGAATATTGTATTGTATTCACCAATTTTCATAGGAGCTTTGCCTTTGCTCCTGGGCCATCTGTTTTGTTTTGCTCTTTGCATCTCAATCGTATCTTTTCCAAATTAGTGATAAAAACCTTGGCAAAATGGAATTTCACAGTTACACTTTAACAATAACTAGTTTCAGTAAAATACTGTACAAAAACCAAACCAGAGAACAATGGAAAGACACAGCAAAAACAAAGTGCACTCTAAGATGGGAGTCCGGTGGGGGAATGGAAAACTATAGAAAATCTTCCATGCTAACAAGTTCAGAAGACTGAAACTGCTAAGTTTAAAGAAAAGAGGTGCAGTATCTGAAATGAGCTCTACAAAGAATCCATGCTCAGTCCTGGTAAGCCCATGTGTGAAAGGATGCTCCCAAAAATAAAAACAAATTAAAATTATTTTGGATTAATTCAAAATTCTTAGGAGATCCATGGAAGCAAACCAAAACGAAAAGGCTAAACATTACAAACAAAAGACCTAATGCTTGCAACAAATAATAAACTCTACAGGAGGTTTCAGCTACTAAGCTGAGTCAAGCAAATACTGCTGGAGGCTGGGTCAAGCAAATACTGCTGGCTGGGAATAAATTGTGAGGGGTTTTCCCCTTCTCTTCCTTCATAATTAATTTTTAGTGACACTGATAAACATAAGTGCTGGTCTCAGATTTTAATTGCTTAGAAATTTAGTGTCATAAGTGACCCACAAAGGAAATTCAAACAGATACACAATGGAAATACATTAGTCTTATATGCATTAGAGATTATACATACAATGATGCTTAATGGAATTCTCTGTAAACTGAAGATATAGTACAGTCCTGCATTTTAAATTGCCAGTTAAGAAAACTAAGCTGATTTACCTCTACCATGCTCAACAGCTTTTTCTAACTTGGGCATAGCTTTGGCATAAAGATCCTAAAAAAAAAAAAGAGAACAAGGGTAAATAGATACCAAGTAAGTAAAATATTAACTATAGACTGTAACCGAGCTGACAAAGAAAGGAGAAATAAAAACAACAAGAAAGAAAAAAGTGATGGGTCCCTAAAATAACTTTTATTCCCACTTCCACCCATCATTTATAGGGCTATGCTTGCTCAATGTTACATTTAGCATAACTTACAGATTTTTCTCAAAGGACTCTTTGGAGAGAGATAAAATACAGTACTTCAAAACACAGACATCAATCTCAGTATTTTATTGAGATCAGGCACCTGAAACTCAGAATTATCTTGGGTTTCTCAGTGTATACAGGTATTGCAAAAATACTTGAGGTGATGCAAAGAAAAGAAGAAAGGGGTATGTGACTCATTCTGCAAGGTGATAAATTCCACTTTCCAAGAGACTGTCTTACACTAACAACACTGCATTTGGAAGTGACTTGGAAAATTAGATGTTCATAGATGTCCAAAGCAAATCAAAGACACTGCATCAACCCCACAGACCAGTTCTACATTATTTTCAGACTGAGAATATTCAGGAAATAAAAGAAAGCACACTGCCTTTTATCCAAATAGAAAAAAAAAATCTCAAAAAGAACCCTGCTAATTGTTATTTACACTAATAATGCTTCAGAGGAACAGTGTAAGGCTGTATACAAATTAGGGAACAAATAATTAAACACATATGCCCAAAGCTAAAGCAGAGAATAGTCTTACAATTCTACCTGAACTGCACCTGTGCAGAAGTGAAAGCATTTGTTTAGGATATTGTATGGGGATATCTTTAGAACTTTCATCTCCTCACTGGCAAGAGTGATGTAGAAAAACCCACCCAGCATGAAAATGAAAAAGTCTTAGCACGTGACACACAACATAACTTTAAATGGATGTTAGTCTTATTAAAAGACAATTTAAGAAGAACTTGCTCTAAAGATCCCAAAGACAAAGTCTGATCTTCTGTCATAACTGAAATATAACTGGCTCATTTCTGCATCTGAGGTTTGAGCTGCATTTCCACTACAGTTAAGTAATTTTGGAAAAGTAAAATGGATATACAAACATAACCAATTTCATTCTGATTATCCTGGGTTATCTGTTTGATTTTAAAGACAACTGAGACACACCTAAATACTATTTTCTTCAACACAGCAGGGATGGGCAGGGGGTGTAAAATCAAAGCTACCTCTGACCAGAGTTAAGCAATATTACCCCAAACCCATAAAGTTTACATGCCCACTTCATAAAATGAGTCAGTAAACCACTGCCAGGAAATGGCTTCTTGTGTGTGAGCAGAAGAGCACATCTATGTCAATGATCACCAGACAGACAAAAAAAATAAAACTAACAGGATGACAACAGGTCAGCGAGACATCAGGCACGGTTAAAGGCCAACTTCCTCTCCAATTTCACTCTCAGTTAGGGATACCACAGGCAACCAAGCCAACCCATGTACTCAGGAGCCAGAGCTCTGACTATCCTGTGAAAACCCCTTCCCCTGCCAAACTGCAGCCAGGGCTCCTGCTGGGGGCACTTGAAACACCAGACTGAGGAACCCTGAAAAAATGTTTCAGTGCTGTTAAAGGCAGCACCACACAGAACTTCCAGGCAGAAAGGACACCCCAGTCTGAATCTGAACAGCTTGAACAGCTTTCAGTGGAGAGCTGGGCACACAGCTGGCAGCTCAAGCAGATTCACAACAGGCAGAGGGCAAAGCACAGAATCACCCACAGCTGCCCAGAGACAGCCACAGGGCAAGGATTCCCTCACTTCAAAATAAGCCTCAACATTTCCTGGGCAGGAAAGAGCAAGAAAGCTCTCCCGGGGCTTTGCAATCTAACACCAAGAATTTAGGCCTTGATCACAAAAATCTTGGTTTTCCTCTCCACTACAGAGCCTATTTTTGTATTTAATGACTATTTACTCTAAACATACTACCTAATAAAATATATATGAGAAAGTTTTGGGGCAAAGTCTGGGAATTAGGTTTACCAGTACTTAGTGGCCTGGGATTTTTCTCTCTTCCAGAGAGCTGAATTCCTCCCCTCAACATTCCAGTTCAGCAAATAGTGATTTATTTTTTGCTAAGTTGTGTTTTGTCACAGTTGCAGCGAGGGCAACTTGGTTTCGCTGCTCCAAAACATACAGCTTGATAATTTAAGGCCTCCTTGAGCATGAAAACTGCAAATACCACTCTCCTATCTTCCTCAGCCACAGAACCAGTGCCAAATCCAGACATCCCTAGATATATTTAAGCCTGAAGTTCACTTCAGAAAACAATTCTATGCTTTAGTTAATTTTAAGTCTTTTGGAAAGAGAACCCTTAAACCCAGGGTTTAGTTCAGCAAATTAGTATAAATCTCACACAGCTGGTTCTGTGTGAGAAGGGGGAAAGCATTATGACCTGAACTGTGGAAAATTTTATGCAATGCAGAAAACTTTCAGTGATGCCACATTTTTGAAAAATGCTGTTACAGCTATCAGCTTTTACTTTGCTGCTACCTGTTAATTCCAAGTCAGAAAAAACAAACCACAATCCCAGCTGGAACTTTACCCCTGAAGCATCAGCAGCTGCAATACAAACCATTGTACCTGACACCAGGCTGTATATGGCTCCATAACATGCCGCAAACGGGAAACCCCCTCTTCCAATTCTGTTTTGGGATTCTCCACATATTTAGTCTCACGAGCTGGGGAGGAGTACAGTGACAGCTGTGAATATTAGCAAACAAGATGTTAAAAACAAAGGTGTAATTGTGTAAGTAGGTCTTCAGGGCATGAACAGTCTAAGCAGAGAACACCTAACACTGCGCTTACTACATAAACAATGCATAATAAAAATTCACACAGCTCTGAGACAACCATTATGAGCAAAGTTTAATTATACAGCACATAATTATGATGAAGATGACTTCTAACTGCTATACAATTCATTCATAGCTGCTATATGATCCAAGTCACAAGTTATAAATTAATATTAAACTAGTTTAATATGAACACACAACATACTTGTGAAAAATGTTTCCCACCTTAATCAGCACTTCTGGTTCCCAGTTAACATACTGAATGTACTAGAAATGACAATCAATCATTTTCTATATATGCACAAGGCATCATTAAAGAGCCTAAGCAGCTTCTAACAAAGGTAACATCCAATCCACATGTGCCTGTTTGTTACTGAGCAGGAAAAGGGTCCAACATCCCAACCTTTGGTCATTAACCACATCAGCAACCAACAGCATTAATGGCACCCTGGCTCTGAGCAAAGAGGAACTGTCATGAGCAATGGGCACCTTCACATAATAAAGGCTAAATCACCTTGTTTAGGGTTTAGAATCACCACAACATGTACTACGATTATCTAAGCATATTTGAAACTGTATTCCATTAAAAAAAACCCTGAGTTTGTACTGTTGAACAGCAAAGCTCAGAACAAAACAAAACCTATTAAAATCTCTAGCAGTTTATATACTACACAGATGTTCAGTATAAAGAGCTTATATTTTACACCATATTTATACTCCATTTAGTAGTTTATTATAATCTGATGATTACAAGTATTGCTGCATTAAAATGTAGCTAGCTCTCTTTTCAAGATCAGCTATGTCATAATTAAAAAAGCTGCTAACCCTAACATAATACAAAATTACAACAAATTTATCCAATAATTTGGTAACTTGTGCAGCTGGATTTCCTGTAATACTTCGAAAGATGAGGATTTTCAGTCTCACTTCCCTAGGAAACCAGGTCACCCCTGGCAATCACAGTCACAAGCTGAACTTTGATCCTGTTGGACAACCTAACAGCAATGCCTGGCACGAGGACAGAAGCCTCAGAGATAAGGAAATTCCCATATATTTTATGAAACTAGACAGCTGACACAGTAGAGATCCAAACTAAGAGCCTATGAATGGCAAGAAAGGCAGCCAGAAGTCCATGGCTTGCACATTCTGCTGAGCTGGAGCTGATGGCAAGCCCATTACTCAGCTGACATGAGCTCCAGGCTGCTGCCTCAGGGCTGACTCAGGCCAGCAGAGGCTGGGCCCAGGCTGAGGCTCTCATGAGTGGGCACTGCAACTGCAGCTCCTCTCACTGCACAAGGGAACTGCCAGCCACAACACCTGAGTGTGCACAACACCAGTCTGGTTTAGTTCCAGTGCTTATAGTACAACACTCAGGGTTGGGTTGAAGTAGTCAAAACTTTTAAACAACTGCATGCTCTCATGCCTATAAAGCTGCATTTAGTCATGAACTACTTATTTTGATTTTTTTAGTGTTGGAGACTTTTAAAAGCCTGTGTAACAATGCTGCTGAGTCTAGAGTTTGACAGGGTATTTTAAGGCTTGACTTATAACCAAGACATTTGTAACATCTTAAAGAAATGAAAACATAACAGGTATTACCAATACTTATTGTATTTGTTATTGCTTAGATCCGAATACTGTGAAGAAAGGAAAACGGATAAAATTCTGCAGGCTACTATGATGGATTCCAAATATTGCCAGACAAGAATTTCGATAATAAAAAAAGACAACATTTTTAGAAAGAAAACATTCTGATTCACTGTTTTAGTGGAGAACATAAATGAATTTTTATTAGAATTTACCAACACTACTAACAGTAAAAAGTAAGTGGTATTATCTGGATAAAAAAGAAAGAAAATATTCCTGTGAACGTGGAATATAACCATAAGTAAATCTACAAACATGAAAATGTAATTTCTGAATGAAGAATAACAGACTTTATTGTAGAAAAAATATTTTACACATAAACAAGCCTGGCCCTATCAAGTGAAGAACATCAAATGCCATGCCCAGGTAAAAGCAAAGCTGTACAGACATCTCTGTTGAGGAAAACTGAGAAGCAAATTTGAAGGCACAAATACAAAAGGTGACAAGATGTACCTAAATGCTTTCACACATCAAAACACAATGTTTCCAGAATTCTTTAGATAGGAGAGCACTAAGACTCTAACCACACTTACCTCCTCAATTTTCAGTAACTCCTTTTTGGAAGTCTTCTCTGAGGAAGCAGCATAAACCTGGACAGAGAGCAAGCTGAGGCTGACAGGGGCGGCCCCCAGCCGGATTACCTGGAAACATTACCGAGGACAAGAACATCATTATGTGCAAACAAAACTGCAACGTGGCTGAACACATCCAGGCAGACAATGTTTATGTCCCTCTACATGGTAAAAAGGGATCTCAACAGATGCTTGGAAATTAGGAGAAAGGAGGGTCAGTAGTACACAATCTAATGCTCTCAGGCACTGATATGGTAACACCTAAATCACTCAGGTGGTAATTGGAAAAGCCTAAGGCTAAAGGAGGCAGTAGAAATAAATGCTAATCTCATCAGTTTTCATCTCACAAAAAAGATCTTGTTTTTTCTAGTTTAAAGTAATTTTTGTATTAATTTTCTTAGCTTAAATAGCAAGATTATATTAATATTTTAAACAACTTTGTGTATGCCCATAATACCTCCATTTTTCCATAGCTAGTACCAAGAAGTTCAGTGTTTTACTTCTACTTAATATCTGCACATAGATTTAGGAAAACAATGAGACCTACAGCTATAAATACCAGAACAAGATCAATACTTTATAAGAATTTTTGGAGTGTCTCCTACTGTCTGTAAGAAACATGAATTACTTGACTGTTTTTTGAATACTTAAAATCAATCCAATCACACAACACAACCACCATGAGTAAGGTGGATGGATATAGTTCTTCCAATATTCAGGACCTATGCTAAACTGAATTTTTTAATGGGAAAGTCTGCTTTAACTTAAAAAAACAGAAAAAAATAAAAATCTTAGCTGCAGAGTAAATCAAGATGCCCAGAGAGCATTTTCCAGCAAATGCACATCTTTTTTGACAGCAAAGTACAACTCCAGAAACGTCAGTTGAAATGGGAAAGCTTTCAATGTCTGGTACTCCTGTTACTGCTCAGAGTTACAGTAGCCTGTGTTTTGCTGGATCAGGTTACAGCTCGAGTGGATCTAACACCAAACTGGAGGCGTCTGGCTCCTCTCCAGCACTGCTTCCCAGAAGTGCTGCTGCTCACCTTGCCCTAGCTTTGGTGGCCGGAGGCTCCCACCGTGAGGCAATTCACCTCGCCAATTTGGCAAAAGATTAATCCTGCAAGAGAAGGGAGAGCTTTGTGCAGGTCAGCAAATGGAGCCCTTCCATGAAACAGCCTGACAAGCACCACAGGAGCTGTGGGGACAGGGGCTGAGAAAGGAGAAGGCAGCAAGGCCTCTTCCTTCCACAAATAGCAGGGTCTGTGGCTTTGACCTAGCTGCTTGTGACCCCGAAGCCATGGTCAAACCACCCCTCCTCCATGCTGTGATGGTGGTAACTGGCCCAGCCACGGCACAATTGCTCTTTCTGGCTGTTGCAGAACTGTTAGAAAATAGCTTTAAAATTATCCACACCACATCAGCTTATGGTAGGCAGTCGAGCATTTGCAGCTTCAATTTCTTCCGCTGCCTTGCAGGTGGAATATTCATTAAATGTAACCAATAGACTCCTCAAACTAAAAATTGGACTATACAGTTGTCAAACTTCCTGAAAATGCTGGTTTGGATGTAGAGAAACAGCACACAAGAACTAGGTCACAGGACTGCTCTTCTTGAAGACATAAGGGATCTGATGGGTCTAAAGGTATGGAAAAACTTGCTTAAAATGGAAGTTTTTCCTTGTCTGATTTTATGGACTCGTTACTAAATCACTATAAATGAAACACCACAATGACTTAATCAGCTGTTTCACAGCCAAGGAAAGACAAGGATAATCTTTGATAGTGTTTGCTTAAACACTTTTCACATACTTCCATTAGCCAGGACAAAAACAAATGCTACTAACCATTAATAGCTGTAGAGTTTATTTCCTCAATCTTTCCTTTTTTCACTGCAAAACTGTTCTGTCACTGAAAAGGCAAAAATCTAAATGCATTTTCTTTCAGAAATATGTTTTCAAACATTGTAAATGGTGCTAAGTGTCACCAGTAGAAACAGTAAAACCAAATGTTTTGGATATTTGAGATTTTTATATAAAGACACAAACAGCAGAGCATAAGACTGGAAGCACCTGGGTTTCACAAAACAGTATCAGTGATCACAAAATACTCAGACTGAAATGTTAACTGTTTATATTATCAAGATAATGAAGTGCAGACATTTTCCATTGGTTTTAATTTTTAACAAAATGAAACTAACCTCTGAAAGTGCAAGTTGAATCTCTTCTTAAATGTGCTGAATTCAAGTCATACTGCAATGGTCTCCTACATCAGCTGCCTTATGGGACAGACAGAACTGCTGCTGAAATACTGCATATTTGCATACACAGAAGGATTTGGGAGTATGAAAGATCAACTGCTGTACTTTTTGTTTCCAAAACTCCCTTTAGGATCTCATTTTTGAATTCCATACTAATCACATATTACTAAATCAATTGCTTTAGTAAAACATTTGGACTGATTGAGCTGTGCCTTCAGCCTGCCAGTCTCACAGCCACTCAGTATCAGAAAAGCAGAGCCAACATTCTTTTCCATTGGCAATGCTCTGCAGTTATTTTAAGCAAAAAAGATACATTTACTCCTCTCTAGCTAAGAATTCAACTTTATCTTTAGACACCAGATAGGAAAAGCTTGAGCATACTTTTGAGAAGGCTGATACTGGTCCTAAAGTATGAAAACACTTCATTTTTCTCATCTTTTCAATTCTCCCTCCTATTTCTCCACACGAACTATAAAAACGTAAAACCAAAATCCAAATTCTTGAACACTCCTGTCCCTGAAGTACAAATATCCTGGACAAAAAGCCACCTTCCCTTTGACTCTTGGAGGCATAACATCAGGTTGGCCTGAAGCACCTAAATCCTCACTGACTGTATAAAAGTATTAATATACTAATATACATAGTGCCTAAATGCACAGGCCCACAGATAAACCTTCTAATGACAATTATGGAATTCTCAATGATTCCGAGCACAGAATTCCAACATTAAAGCACAAAAAGAACACGGAATTTGTGACATGAGCAGAGCAAGCAAGGGCTCAGCACATCAGTACCACAGACTCACAGAATTGTCAGGGGTGGAAGGGACCTCTGGAGATCTCCCAGTGCAACCCCCCTGCCAAGGCAGGGTCACCTGGAGCAGGTGACACAGGAACATGTCCAGGTGGGTGGGCTTTGGATGCCTCCAGAGACACTCCACGACCTGGGGACCTGTTCCAGTGCTCTGCCACCCTCAACGTAAAGAAGTTCTTCCTCATGTTGAGATGGAACTTCTTGTGCTTCAATTATATATTAGTATTTAGTATACTCAGTATATTGGTATCTAGAGATATTATCAGCACTTCACTCGGAAAATGGTACCAAGGAAAACGAATACCAAGAATCGAGCATCACCAGGTTTTGGTGGTTTGTTTTGGGTTTTTTAAGCAAGCAGCCGTAACAGCGACCTGACTGGCACAGAGCTCGCTTTTAGTCTGATCCGGGGCTGCTCTGATCAGAGGCAAAGACCTCTGAGACAGCGAGAGCCGGACCGTGCTTTCCGCAGGTCCCACAGACAACCTTCACGCACTAAAAGGGAGAATTTTCAAGATCGAATTGACACTTTGAAGCGACAACTGCCCGAACCCAAAGTCTGCAGTACCACAGCTCCACGCTGCTGGAAGCAATTTCAAAATAAGAAGCCACTGCAAAGAAGGTGCAGGCACCGATCCGCATTCTGCGGCAGCGCCGCTGCAGCCCAGAAGCAATTCTAACTCAGGAATGTGCCTCTTTCCATGCAACACGGAGGGCACGCGGTTCCGAAGCGCTAAAAGGAGCGGTTAAGCAGCTGCAAGGAGCGCGGCCCCAGGAGCGTGCGGAGAGTACAGAGGCAGAAGGGCGCGGGGGCCCCGAGCGCCGCGGGCCCGGCCCGGCGCGGGGACCCTTCCTCACCTTGAACATGGCGGCGCCGGGCGCGCGGCGACGGGGCGATGGCGTCACCGCGGCGTGACGTCACGCGACGGCCACGCCCCGTTGCAGGCGTTGCCCGGGAAGCGGAGGGGTCCGAGCGCTCCGTTGGGAATGGCGCCTCAGGGCTCGTGTGGGATAAACGTGGTGCCGGAGGGCCGAAAGCGCTAACACACTAGCCCTCAGCCCCGCGGCATGGCTCCGTGTGTTACCCTGCAGCCTTTACAGAGAAGGTTCGGCCGCTCAGAGATCACAGGATCAGTCATAGGATCACGGAATGAGTTAGGTTGGAAAAGACCTCTGAGGGCGTCGAATCCAGCCTGCTACCGAACACCACCGTGTCAGCTAGACCATGGCACTGAGTGCCACGTCCAGCCTTTCCTTAACCCCCGCAGGGACGGTGACTCCACAGCAGTCCATTCCCATGCCTACTCACCCTTTGTGTGAAGAAATTCTTCCTGATGTCCCACCCAACCCTTCCCTGGTGCACAGCTGTGTCCTCTCCTCCTGTCGCAGGCTGTCTGGCAAAAGAGACCGAGCCCCAGCCGGCCGCCCCGTCCTGCCGGGAGCCGCAGAGGGCGATGGAGACACCGGAGCCCCTCTCACACCCTGGACACCCGCAGCTCCTCCTCACGGCATTCCTGCCCCAGGCCCCCGCCAGCTCCACTGCTCCTCTGTCTCTGCCAGAATAACGTGGATAGCTGTGCTGGTTCTGCTTGGGGTAGAGTTAATTCTCTTCACAGCAGCTATGTACTGGATTAGTGCTGAACACAGGCTTGATAACACAGAGATGTTTTTGTTACTCGTGTGTTGAAGACAGAATATCCCTTTTGTCAGTTGGAGTTACCTGTCCCAGATGTGTGTCCTCCCATGCACTCCCTGCCCCTCACCAGCCTGGCCTTATGAAAAGCAGAAAAAGCCTTGGCTCCATGCAAACCCTGCTCAGTAATAACAAAAACATCTCTGTATTATCAACCCTGTGTTCGGCACTAATCCAATACACAGCCCCATACCAGCCACTGTAAAGAGAATTAACTCTACCCCAGCCAAAAGCAGCACAATGGGGCTAGTGTATGGATAGTGTTCTGTGCCTTTCTATCTCATATTAAAAATTAAATAAATAAAAATCAAGCACTCTTTTCCCAGTATTTTTACACTTTTCATCTCTGCATCCCCTGGGACATCTCCCAGCTCACTTGAGTGAGTTGGACAGGTGCAAGTTTTTAATGCTCACATCTGCAGCAAGGGAGGGTCTTGTGTACATCCCACAGTGACTGACTTGTAACTCAGTGGGAGATGAGTATCAGAAATGAGGAGTGCTAACTTTCTGTCAGAAAATGGACTTGGAACAGGCTGCCCAGGGAGGTGGTGGAGTCACCATCCCTGCAGATAGAAACATAGTTTCTTGAAAAAAAGCTAATATTGATTTTAGAATATGAATAGCACCATGTTAGTCCTAGAAAACGTTGTTAGAATTTTAATGCAAAAGGTGAATCACCTGAAGAATATGGTAGCATAAACTTCATCAGGAACAGTACTGTGGAAAGACAGACAAGGTAGGCACCCTTGCACGATTTTCTTTGTGATGATAATTTTTGTTGTTCCTTCTTAAAATTTCTTTACTGCAGATTCTTTATAGACCTAACAGAAGCAGCTACAGCAGGAAGAAGTTTAACCACTGCATTGCAGAACTGGGCAATGCTCCTTATCAGGCAAATTAATGGGACAGCAGAAATACCACGAACAAATGGTACACAGTGAGCCCCAGTGCCCACAGACAATACTGGTATTTTATTATGGATTTGGTTATAGAGATTTTAGCATGGAAAAGTTAAACCTAAAAGGTACCTAAATGACCAATCAGCGAGGAACACTAATTGCCCTCTTTCTCCATTGCACCATGCTTTGCACAATCAGTTACATTTACAGAATATAAGCAGCCAGAGTGAAGCAAATGTATATGGAAACTGATTTTGCAGCATTTTGTGGAGGTTTTGTCAGGATGTGGAATGATGGTGTAGTTTGCAAAGCACTTGCATTTCTTGATGCATTTTAATAATAATTCTCAAGGAGTTTGAGAAAGAAAATGTTCAAAGTTCAAAATTACAGGTGATCCCACAAGAGGAGCGATAACATCAAGGTGAATAATGGCACCTGCACTGGTTAGTTCTCAACCAAAGCTAATTCTCATGTCATGGGTAGGATCAACTGTTCCTCAATTTTTGCAGGGAGCAGACATAAGAATATTTCAAATACACTTTTTAAGTTTGGTACATGAACAGTAAAGAACATTTCAATTCTTTCTGGACATAAAATGGTGTAAATGTTACAAATACGTATTTTTGTCGTCAATTTATATGTAGTGGCTATACAGCAACTATTAATACAATTATGTAACACATATAAATATCTGAAGAACAGATGGTTGTTTCAAAAAAAAATTAATCCAAATAGTTTTATTAGCTCAGGCATCTTCAGTGCACTTTTTTCATTAATGTGGATATTAATCTTTAAAACTACTGCTAGACTGATTAAAATAAATGGGATAACCTTTGTAGAGAACAATACAAATATATTTGCTTTCATGTAGCAGTAGTCTTTTCTTAAACTGGAGGAGGTTGTCCCTGCCAAATTTCCTTGGGACAAGAATAATACATGCCATAATGGATTATGCACAGTCCAAAACACTGTCAGACAGGCTTAAAAAGGAGCTGAAGTTTCTGCTGCTGAGGCCACAGAATAAAGAGGTTTGGCATGATTGACTCCTGGCTATTTCTAATATAAGGACCTCTAGCAAATTTCAGTTTGATTTTGCATGCCAGTATTTTTAGAAAATTGGCTTTTCTAATACTTGCGAAAGACACATTTCCCTCCGAAAACTGCAGCTCAGAGAAGCTTGAAAATGTCACCACAGTTCATAAACTATGTAATCACAGGCAGAAATACAATTTAAGAAACTTGATCTTAATCCATTGCCTTAGGCATTATGGTCTGAGCTTTCATAATGTTGTATTAGATTGCTTGTTTACAGTTTATTTTTTGGTCAGGAAAATAAGATCAGTCTTTTACTACTAATACACTTACAGTTCTTTGCCACACATGTATAACTGTAGGGAAAAAATTGATTTGTTGCACATTAATGTTAAAATATGAGTGTGTAACATCTGTCCATCAAATACCAATGAAGGTACCTACTCACACTGATTACTGGAAAACATTGTCATTCTGGAAGGCTGGTTTATTTTGATGTTCTCCTTCATGATAAATCTTCTTGTATATTAAAAAAACAAACAAACAACCCCAACATCCCCCATTTTTTTCCATGCACCTTTTCACACTAAAACAAATTCTTTTAAAAAAATACCATGACTCGTCACTACAGTTTTGCCAGCCTGTTCAGAATTGGGTTTTGATGTCTTTATAAAATAAACTGCTATTCCCCCTCTTAGAGCTTTTTGTTTGTGTTGTAAGTGGAAAGAATGTTGTTTGGCAGCTCTCTCTTCAAGGTCATTGAAAAGATGTAGTTAATAGGAAATACACAACCACAAGGGCTCCAGTAAATTCAGTTTCAGCTGTTAAGCAGCTTCACCCAATGCTGTGAGCCTGGCGCTGGAAATGCCCACACAAGGCATGGGGGAGGGCCATGGCAGGCACACAGCTTTGCTGGGCGGGTCTGCAAAGCCATGATCAATTCCTCAGGTTCCTGTCACTTTTAGCACATATTTGTTAGGCAGCTAACTGAACTGGCTTTTATTGGGTGCATGATGACACTTTTCACAATGCCTTTGTGAAGGGGGAGTAGTTTGCATATCCCTAAGAATACCCCTTCATCCTTTCTACTTCATTCACTTCCGAAATAAAAACAAAAACAAACCGAAATTGAACAGGCTTTTGTATTTAATGATACCATCTTATTTAGAGTGAAACTTACCCCGTGCTTTTTCTTTTCACAGCTAAGGTGGGTCGGTTTTCGACGTTTGTCAAAGGCACTTTATTGGAAGCTACAGGTCTGAATTCACACATTCAGAAGGTAAATTGGCTGTTGAGAACAGATGCCATTGCAGAGCTATTTGTGCGTTCCCACTGACCTACCTTTAATTGCAGCAAAGGCTTTACTGCATTCACATCTGAGGTAAACCAGGACGAATTTCAGCACCTGTTTTCTCACCAGCTTTGTCACATTTTGACAGCATCCATAATACACTCTGTGCTTTCCAAATAAAGATTCTATAAAATAAGACAAGAGGCAGGTAGAAGAGAGATATACATAATGCAAAAAACCCCAGTATAATCCAACTGCACCTATTTCACTTTTGATATATCATGGTTAAAAACCCAAACGTTCCTTCCCTAATTCAAATCCTTGGCTTCTTGCTGCAGCCACCAGGAGCTCTGGTTCCAAATTTTTCAGCTGCTCCTTCCAGCCACAATGAGTAATTCTTCTGTCATTCTGTTAACAGGTTGTTGATACCACCAACAGAGATGTGTGGATTGCCTAGTCAAGCACAGGTAACAGGCTACCAGTAGCAGTGAAAATACAAACGGCTTTTTGATGTCCTTAAATATTCATAAGAACAAAATTCCACTCCTTTCACAATTCAAGTGCACCTCAGATTTCAGTTGAACAGGATACATTCTGGAAATCAGCTGAGGCTAGAAGATGAGAGGTCCTGCATCTGTTGCCAGTCTATATATATTTTCTGCATGATTTTTTTTTTACCTTAAAAAATTATTTTCACAGTAATCTCTAATTTCTTAGCAAAGTTATTTTAATAGCTTTACCTCATTTGCCTGTAAATGTACTGATTTACATATATTCATAAATATACATGCATAAATGTAGTACATTATTTACCTAAACAAGTTTCTAGGTCTACCAAATAATTTTCAATTAAAGGTACACATTCCTTCTGGAAGCAAAATGCCCTTTCTGGGACATAATCTGATTTCTGTGCAGAGCACTCCTTAGTCAGGAAGTCCTTCTGCAGTTCCTTGCTCTGTGGTACCAAAGCCTTTGTTCAGGCTGGGTTTGCACCTTTGCATTCCTTTGCCTCATATTTATAAAACCCCATCATATCTGGTGGCTCCCACTATTGCTTCCTTTCTAGGAGCATTTGCCACAGGGGAGCAACACCAACCTTACACAAGCTTAGTGCTGAAGTGCATTTAGGAAACTCTAGGACAGGTGTCTCACAATCACTAATGAAAGCACTCATTTCAGTGCTTTCCCCTAATGATCCCTTATCTGTTTAACACACATTATCCACCATTTCTCCTCTGTGACACCATTGATGCCTACCTCCCACTCCCTCTGGAGAAGGGCCATGGCTGGCATGACTGCAGCTCATGGTGCAGGAACCGAGGGGGCACAGGGCACTGGGCACAGCCTGACAGAGTCTTTACTTTAACTGCTTCTATCCAGCACAGCATTTGAAACTACTTCCTCAGACTCATAAATTAGTACAATATGATGCTGGCACACCAAAAAACAATGCCTTAGCTTGCTTTGGCTCTTGTATAGATGAGAAAAATGTCACATTTCTCAAGTGTGATCAAATAGGTTCTCCCTCCTCTCTGCATGTAGCAATGCAGGGTACCACACAGGCCCAGAAACTGGGCGTTACAAATAGGAGCAACTTTGCTGAACATCAAGAGTGGTAATTTCATGAACTGAAAAGCCTGAGGGATCAATCCATTGTTACAGAAAATGGGAATATGAAACAGGTAAATTGTATGTCTGGTTCCAGGCATTATCTCTGGAGGATATTGGATTATTTCCATCTGCAGCAGATGCATAAATCATCAAAAGTTAAAGTACTGGAAAATTGCTAACCCATCCAGCCACTTTAATGTGTTCTGCCCTGCTTTGAACAAGGCTGCAGATCTGAGAGCAGATCTCTCTGTGGCTTTCTACTCTGGTTTAACAAGTTTAGCAAAAAATACATTCTTGTAATTGATTTTTACCATGGGAAAAATAAAAATCTCTGCACAGCAAAGCTAGGACAAAACTAAAATTGAGAAACTCTGATCACTTTTTAAGGAGCATAAGTTCTGCAGAGTACAGTTGGTTATTATTTGGGTGTTAACAATTTTGTACTGAGATTTCCTTGGCTAAGGTATTTAGTTTATTTAACTTACACAGAGGTCAATCTCACTCCCCTTGTTTTCAAAGAACAGCACTAAGCCAAAATCCACCTCCTTCAGAAAACAGCTAAAATACTTCCAAGAAGGCTGTTAATTGGATCAGTTCCCAACTTTAAGACCATGAAAAGTCATTCAACTAAAAGCTACAGTTCAGTTAATTATCATCACCTTTTTTTTCCTTCTGACTACATAATGCTTTGCAGTGCTTTGGATAATCTGTCAGGAGAATGATTAGGAAAAGTTATTATTTGACAGTAACTTCCTGATTGCAATTAAATGAACTCCAAATCCCCAGGAGAAGAAATATATAGATTTTAAATAAAGCTTTTGCCCTCTGAAACATCTTCTTCTGAAACTTTGGTATTTTGGATTTCATTATATTAAGTTAAAATTCAGTTCTTGGTATCAAGTTGCCACCTGTGTTAGATGAATAACTCCTTGCAGAACTACCTGTAAGAGCCAGAGGAAGAAGTGAGAGCATGTGTGGCACAAGGCAAATCCTATGAAACATCCTCAGCTGACCAAGGACACCTAAGGATCTTGGACTCTTCCTGGGAATAAATTTGCCAGGAGGGCTTTCTGAGAGGTGGAGAATGATAGCAGAGCAACTCCTTGCTTTGCAGGAGTGAAAATAAAGGTCACCTCTACACCAACATAGGGGAAGCACTAAAGGCACGCCTTCCATTGACACCAGAAGCACAATCCCATGCATTTTGTATGACTTGGGCAATCTGGGAAGGTAAACACAAGAGGAACCCACTGACCACGTTAGAATTCTTACCCTGAAGTTACAGAACTCAAACACAGAGGAAGTACTTGGTTTCTGTTGGCATGATGTAATTCCTTTGACAAAGAAAGATGGTAAAGTCAGAAAGTCTCATCAATAGCACTCAAGTACTATTGATGTAAACAAACAGACCCATAAACAGACCCATACCATGCACAATTCACCACAGGAAAGAAAAGATTCTCACACAGAAAAAAACCAAAAATGACATGGTGTAACTCCAACTTGTGAGATGAAACACATGACAAAGTCCAAACAATGTTTAGAACATGCCAGAGGACATAGGGAAAAGGCTGTGGGAAAGGAGGCTGCTACTTTAAGCCAAAGACAGACTTAGCTGTCTGGTAAAATTAAATACTGCAATAAAAGGGTTAACCAGTAAAGCCTTCTATCTCATTAGAAAACAGATATTTTATTCAGCATCACTTATTGAACAACATTTATTTGTAATACAGGAGAAATGCTACCAAGGGGGGCACCACCAGGACACATCTGAAGACATCAGATACACAGCAAAGAGTATTTTTTGAGTTCCTTTACATACCACATACCATCAATCTAGAATGTTTGGTGTCAGCTTATGATGTTAATGCTGGCATTCATTCCAGTGGGTAAATGACTGACCATTCACTGCAGGCTTAACCAGACATCCTGATGAGGTTTATTTTTACCTGTAAACATTGCCCACAGCAGCTGTCAGCACAACTATAGAATTGAATATAGAAGTGGAAAGTGTTCGTGAAAACAAGAAATTGAACCTGCCTTTACACATATTCCCTACCCTCTTCCTTGAATGAAGGTTTTGCACATGCCAAGAAAGTTGCCTTGGTCCAGGTGGTCCTTCAGTTAAAGGATGTCACTGAACCATCAGGAAGATTTGACAGGCTAGAGGTGGGTAAGGGATCACGTTTCCACAAGAGTATTATGGACTCAAAAGGTACAGAACTGATACGGAATCTGTGCAACACCCAAAACAACACTCTGCCTTTCTGTATTATATAGGGAATGGATTAAAAAAAAGAAACAAATAAACAAACAAAAAAAACCCAACACACAAAGCGGAACCCCAAAACCCCAACCCATAACAAAGGGGGAATACAGCTGTTGGAATTAAGATTTCGTGTCAACAAGAATAATTTATAGCAAAGAATATAGAAAGCATTCACCAAATAAGCCCTTTGCCAAAATAACATTAATTTCATACCATACAAAACAAATGAACACAGATTACTAACTACCGTCAAAATTAAGGCGACATATTAAAAAAAAAACACAAAGTGAAGAATTTGGTATGAACCAGTCAAAATCTGACAGTTCTTAGTGAAATAATGGGAAGTTTGTTGGAGATGTCTGATGAACGACAGAGGTGCTAATAAGTCAGGCATTGTGACATCTTGGAAATAAGGTATTGCCAAAAATTCAGCCTGGCTCACTGAGAAGGGAAATTAAAAAGGCAAATAAAACCAAATGTAAGTAATATTTACAGTGTGAAGAGATTGTCATCTTCCACTGTGTCAGTCTAATGCATTTAGTCTCCTTTTGAACTCAAAATAGGTACATATTACAATTAAAAGTGGCCCTTCCTCCCTTTAATTCATCCACAGCATTCTCCCATTAAACAGTACACTGTGTAGGATGAAGAAAAGTTACTAAAAAAGGAGAGGAAGGAGGAGGGGGTGGGGAAAGTTACTTTATGCAATTGAAGTTTAAAGTAATTTGAATTATTAAAATAAAATTAAAATGCTATTTTAGAACTCAATATTGAAAAAAAATAAAGACACCACAGCTATTTTCAAATATTCTTGACAGCAGACTTTTAAACCAGGGGCTTTGATCTGAGAGAGACTTGACAAAACAGTGAGAGAGAAAGTAAAAGTGTGGCAGTGGACTGACAAGGAAGGCTTTCATCAGACTGCTTGAGAAAATAGGATTATAACCTGTTTTACCTGCCCTCCCACCCTGCTCCTCCTCCCTGGCACTGAATGCTGATCTGACACTTTAATCCTGAAATGAATCTTCCCCCTCCTGTTACAGGAAATGTTAGGAAATATAACCTGGCCTTGTAGCACTCTGAGCTCCAGGGGTGAGATGAACACCTGGTCTGGGAGCCCAGAGCAGGGAACCTCTCTCCTGGCTGCTGACCAGCACCAAAGGCTGCCCTGGCTGTTCAGCCTCGGCAGTTTGAATTCAGAACTCCACACCAGGGGACAAATGTAACAACCAAGTCAACTCCAAACATTCATTCAAGCCTGAAATGCAGAGTGAACAGATAATTAAGATTGGGGAGAACAGCAATTAGGATTGGGGAGACTGAAATACAGCTAAAGAGAAGAGCCTGAAATTGCTAATATAAGCACATCCAACTTGATGGGACAACTTTAACAAAATCTTACATAGACATTGCAGCAAGACAGTTTTGAAGAGCTGTTTAACTGAGTAATCTCTGAAGTCCTGGAGAAGATAATCCAGGTGTCGCAGACATCTTTTCACTAAAAATCCTTTCTTTAGGATTTTTCCTTCTGAGAAGCTGAGAGGCCTCAGAGACAGAATGTAAACAATGGTTATCTGCTGCTG
The DNA here is from genome assembly GCF_012460135.2 of Molothrus ater. Lineage (NCBI taxonomy): Eukaryota > Metazoa > Chordata > Aves > Passeriformes > Icteridae > Molothrus > Molothrus ater. The sequence goes on along the minus strand of NC_050479.2, from coordinate 14,000,300 downwards.
TGGAATGCAACAGGTCCACCTGTGACTGGCCCATCTGGGATGTTTATAATTAATGGCCAATCAAGGACCGAGCTATCTCGGACAGAGTCTGAGAGAGCCGCCTTTGTTATCATTCTTTTCTTAACTATTCTTAGCTTAGCTAGCTTCTGAGGAAACCTTTCCCTTCTTTTTCTTTTTAGTATAATTATAATGTAATATATATATATATATATATATATATAAAATAAAATAATAAATCAAGCCTTTTGAACGTGGAGTCAACATTCTCGTCTCTTCCCTCATCCAAGAACCCCTGTGAACACAGTCACATCCAGGTCCACTACATTTTTGAGTACTACAAAGTTTACACAAGAGTGTTTAAAGATTAAAAATATTTTATTTACACTTTTCTTTATACACATTTTATACATTTTTTTTTCAGTTTGAAACCCAAACAGAGCACATATGCAAGTCTGAGCATACTGTATCCATAGCAAGGGAAAATTACTTTCTGCCAAGAAAAAAAAAAAAAAAGGACAAGAAAAAATGCTTTAAAACAGTTAAAAAGAGGCAATTCTTAAATTATTTAGATAAGTTTATAGCAGTCCTAGGGTAATCATTAGACAGGTAATCCAAATGTATATATGAGGACATATACATATAATTTTGATTTTCTATAGGAAAAGTATTTCCAATAGCTAGACACAAACACAGTACAATTTGAAAATAACTTTTCCTGTTAACTTATCAAATACATTCTTTTCAATACAAACAATCTGATATTGTACACTGGAATTGTGGGATATTATAGTGGAATTGCAATCTCCAGCATATAATAATTTATTTTAGAAAGATCTACAAAAATAACAATATGTAGGGAAAAATATTTAACATAAAAACATAATTCACTCTTCCCTTCACCTGCTCCAACACTGACATAAAAGTTAGGTGGGTCCCTCTGAGGTAATAAAAGCCCCCCCTAAATATAGCTAACTTTACAGTCCTACAGAGCACTTCATTTCCTAGACTTACAGTAAGATTTTTCTACCAGAGCCATAAATAAACACTATCTGCAAATAGAAATTATTTCCCCCTAGCTACCAACATAATATTAATCCAATAAGTATTTAAAATTGATTTTTGAAAGCTATTTTTAAAAGATTACATAAATTGAACTTAGAGAAGTGTAAAAAAATTAGTAGAGGGACACACAGGAAAGCTGTGCTCAAAACAAATTAGTTTTTCCGCCACATGCCACACACAACTGTTTTATGAAGTTTACCCACACAAAATGGAAATTTTCAAGTTACTCACCAACTTTCAAAAATAGAATATAGATGCAAAAGTAGTCATTAGCATTTATTTTAAGCAGCTTTTAGTTGTTTAACAAACATGAAAATCTCAGAATGTTAGCTACAGGACACCAGCAAGCTCTGTTTAAACAGATGATGTGTTTTCCAGTTATGTTCTTTCCTACTCTCCTTCGGTAAACCCTGCCACGTGTGACAGATGCTTATTCAAGTAACTTCACCACCTATATATATATATATATATTTATTAGCAGGAGGGCTGTTTTCTTTGATGGCCCCGACCCTATAAACTCTTAAGCACAGGCTGAGTAACACATGTGCTTACATGTTTTCCTTTAACTATCTTAGAGTTTTCTGTTTCTTTGTATTGGACTATTCACATATGTGAAGTCCACATGTGAAGTGTTAGAAGAATCTGAGGCCCAATTCACTATTATTTTTTTTAAGAAAAAGTATATTAAAAAGGCAAAATATCTCTACAAATGCAACTACTTCTAAATAGACTTTGACAAATGCAGGCTGGCACAAACTACAAGTTTATTTTAAAGAACTGTTAGTGTCTCCCCACAATGCTTACCCTCCCTTTGCTAAAGAATGGACATCATGAGTTAAGCAATGGGGTTTTTTACATCAGTTTCAATTTGCACCTGCTGAATTTTATCTTTGTTTCCTGAGTGTCAAGTGAAGCTTCATCCCTGACACAAGTAGGTACCATATTCTCAGCATGAGGAAATGCAGCACTTGGGATTCTAAAGCTAGAGGGCCTCAAGAATCAATAGCTGCAAAGCTCAGGAACCAGGGAAGTGCTGCAGTCAAACCCTCAGAGCTCGTTCTAACAGGACTGCTATCACACTGCAGAAGTAGGGCATCCACATTTTTCAGAAGTAACATAAAAGCAGGTTGCCAGGTAGATCATATGCTGCCACTTGCTAGCAGTGCTTTCTGAAACAGCAGGACCTCTGCAAAACCAAGGTCTTCTTCCAGCTGAATTCATGGGGAAAAAAATACCTAAAGTTTCTTTTTGCCAGCTGATGCCTCCCCACAATGAAACTACCAACGCTTTGTGGTAGAAAGCAAGCTATTTTTTTCTTTATGCAGTACTTATTAAAAAAAAAATCTGTCCCCTAAAACCAGACCTAGGAGCATGTGAAATGGGAACTGGCAGTATCCAGTCCCTTTTCAGGAACACTGTGCTTTTTGTCCATTGTCTTGTTTGAAAAGAAAATTTCTTCCTGAAGTTGGTTGCTAAATTAAGAAATTAAGCTGATATATTTTTTCTATAGATGTGAAAAAAACCCCCTAGATTGTAACTCATTATGTCCACTTTTCTAAAAAAAGGCAAGTACATTTGCTTTTCAAAGCAAGTCATATGTTGCATTTTAAATATGTGGGTGACATTAGATTTGCTGGTATTCCATTATGGGATGGGAATAGGAGTACCTCCCCTAATCTAATAACCAAAGATCATAACTTAGCTATTCCTTGACAAATGAGAGGCATTAAAATGTTCTTTAAAACCCATCTTAATCTGACCATAATGCTCCAAATTTGATAGTAACAGACAATTCTTATTAACCATCTTAGGTTTGTTCCTATTAAGGTACTAAATCATCTGGAGTGAAATACTAAGAGCAAACATAAAAAAAAAAATCAATTAAAAATATCCCTCCAAGTAACCAAAGTAACTGCAAAGTAACTGTTTCAAAAGTTCCATTACAGTATAAAGGAGAAGTGAAGGTAATTTTTATATTTCAGGTCTGAAACAATGAAAGCACAGCAGATATGTAAACTGACAAAACATTCTCACATATCCCCACCATTCTAATCCCAAGCAAATTCCAAGCATCCCTAATGCTGGACAGCCAACCTCTCAATGGAGACACAGCTTCAGGGAAGCTGAAACCAACAGTTCAATTATAATTTCACTGAACTACAACTACAATCCTGAACAAGATCTTTCAGAACTGGGCATCTGAAGATAAACATGAGCTTAAAAGCAGAGCACCAAAACCCATCTGGTTCTTCATTTTTCAAGTGTCAGCACTCACCAATGACTTTAGTGGCAGCTGCTGAGTGCAGAGCTTCAGCGGGTGCTTAAATGCAGTCTCAAAAATGTAACTTGAGACACCCCTATCCTTACCACTACTTTTAATAAAGTCTTGGCCATGTCTCTTAGATATCTGACTCCTGAACACCAGATATCCAGAGCCAGGGCTGCTCCCCACACTGGCACTGGCCCCACATAAAGTGAAGTGCTCTACTCTATGTAACGGGCCCTTGACAGCTGCCTCACATAGGATCAGCTTGCTGCCCCATTAAGAAATGAGCTGGTGACAAAAAAAATAATAACAAAAGCACCAAAACAAACGAACAAAAAAACCCCAACCCCAACAAACAAACAAAAATCCCTCAACCTATGTTTTTTTTCGTCTTGTGCTCCAATATTCCATGAACTATGTACAGTCAGCACACAGCCAGCACCTACCAGAGTCAGTTTATCTCTCCCCATGTAAGGTGATGTACACACGTCTCACAGTGAAACTGAGGTTTTAGTGTAAGCCACATTTTTTAAGTTAGGCTATCAAGAAAGTAAATTAGATTTCTAATTCAGTAAACTGAATTCTTATTAAAAAAGACAAATTTAGCTGCAAACTAGTCTGCATCAGAAGGCTGAATATCAATATTTGGTCCAGTCCCTTCTGGTGTAAATAACTTATCACTACAGCTATGATGGCAAACATTCCCTCCTCCTTTTAAAACATATGAATATACTCGATTAATAAATAATTTCTAACAATAAACAAACCCTAAAAAATCTGCTGACTTGCCATATAGCTCCAAATACTCACATTTCAACCCAAAACATAATTCCTACAAAGATACAGGAACACAATATGAGAAGTTTTACACATTGTTTTAACTTCTATTATTTGAAATTTCATTTACACAAGCAGATGTTATTTTTATATAGAAAATTTAGGGTGATTTTGGTCCCTTTGTAAGTGCATTCTTTTGAACTCCCTGAGTACTGTACATTCCTTTTCTACAGTGAATTCTGACTGGAAGATGCTGAATAAAGTGGTTTTGCATTGCTGCATATAAAGTAAAGTCTATTGCTTAAAATGAAACACAGCAGCATAAGATTTTACAAAATATGCAGCTCATGTTTCAGCATCTGAACTACATGTGAGCCTTCAGCTTCACCAGTTCTCTCCTGTGGTTCTAGAAGTGGCTAATTTACATCCACAAAGACAGTCCAAATGCAGTTACTGTTATTATTTATGTCTTGGCAGATAATTCTTATCAATTTACTGTCATTTATACCTGCAAGTTAGCACAATGGAATAGTCAAAGCCCTCTTGGACCAGCCATCTCTATTCAGGCACTCCAAGGTCAGTAGCCATAGTTGTGTAGGTTTTTATAAAAGAAGCAGAAATTATACTAACAAACCAATCACCTAACTCCACATTTTCCAAACACAGTAGTTCTTACCAGTTATTAATTAAATAATAATAATAATAATATTATACCACTTCAATATGAGTACTCATATTGAAGTGTCAGTATAATAAAGTATTGACAATAAACTGTAGCATATCCAGTATCCAGTTCCAAAAATAACTGTGGGTTACAGCAGTGCTGAGCATTTGCTTATTGACGTTTTCAATTTCAACAAAAAAAGATAACTGGGCAGCACATTGAAACCACAAAGAAACTCAGGTAAAATGAGTTTACTTTATAAAAAATAATTTATAAAATAACAAATAACCAACAGTTCATTATGTAGCAACAATATAAAGACTTTAAGGTTACTGGATCAATCAGTATATACTAAAGATACTTTGATACCAAATGAGGCTTCCAGTTTCACTTAAGAACTTTGAACTATTTAGCTCATGAAAGAATACCCTAAATTCAACAGATATGGCTGAATCTGTGCACTAGTTAAAATATAATATTGTAACTGCACATAGAAAGATGCATTTATATACACTTTTTACAGTGTATGCACATGTGTGTATACATTTTTTTACTCACCAATAAACACAACACAGACAATAGAAGGCAGCATAGAAATAGTGTTTTGAATATAAAAATGCTTTGTTTTCAATTTAGTAGAAAATGTGTAATTTGCATTTTGGCAGACTTACTGGTACAGCCATACAAAACCAGGAAAAGGGTCATGCAAAAGGGTTAAAATTATTTTCCAAAGTAAATAAGGGGAAACAAAAACACCTAGTAGATTTGGGAGTACTTTGCAGTTAATAGGAAAAGCATCTAAAAGACAACATAAAATACAGAAATGGTTGGCTTGTTACTTTATACCTGGCTGTACCCAAGTACAGGTGATGAGCTGTATTTTGATGCTCAATAAAAAATGAAAGTAACATCTTTCTTGTCTTCCTTTCACAAATATTTTTGTCAAACTGAACTTATTTCAAAAGCATAGTGGTATAATGGCCATTAAAAAAACCAGAACACATCGTGGACATAAAATGTTACCAAAAAAAAGGAGACTCAAAAATATATTTTTTTCTCATACTTACAATTACATTTATTAAAAAAAAACAACAAAGTTTTCACAAGGTCAGACCAACTATCACCTTTTCTAATAAACTTGGTAAGTACACTGCCTGTACATCCTGTTTCTCTTGAGCATTTGGCCATTGTTCTTATACAGAAGGAAATGTCTCTGCAGGAATTCAATTGGTTTGTAATTTTTTTCAACAAATTAGTATAGCTCTTTTGTATTTGACTGGGTTGTTCATTCTGTTTTAGCTGCAACGTCTAACATGCTCCAAAACATACTCAGGGAAGTGCAGGCTGCAGACCTGTAAGCCATCCAGCTTGCACGGCATCCTTGGATATTCATCTTCTTTCCATTTGTTTTCCTCTGGATCAAAAGTGAGAATTGAATCACTGTAATGACCATTGTAACAAAGGCCTCCAAGAACCATTATCTGCTTGTCCAGAACAGCTACACCATGACCACTCCTACCTATTGGCATAGAAGCCAGTATAGTCCATTGATCGGTATCGGGGTCATAAACCTCTGTGGATGGACATCCCTGAGATTCAAAGGAAGCTCTCAGGATCACACAGACACCACCAAAGACATAAAGCTTACCATTATAAGAAATCATTTTGTGAAAGCATCTCGCATAATTCATTTTGCATTTGTTCTCCCAACAGTTAGTGACCACTTGAGTTCTCCGTGTTCGCTGCTCTACCGTCCCTTCTTTACTGGGATCAAACACACACACTTGCTTAGAAGTTGAAGATGATGTAATTCCACCAGTGATATACAACTTGTTACCAAGCACAGTCCCTTCATGTCCGTACTTATTGACTGGATAGGGATCCACAAATTCCCATTTATCTTCAGTAATGTCATAGCGTTCAGTGGAGTAAAACGTTTCATCCCTGGTTCTGCCAGCCACTGCATAAACGTACCTGCCAATCACTCCGACAGCGAACTCAGAGCGTGGCACAGACATGTCTGCCATTCGTAACCAAGTGTTCTGCCTTGGGTCATACCTAAACACTTTGGATGAAGCATGGAACTCGCCATCTGGCCCCAGCTCTTCCCCACCTAACAAGAACACGAAGTTATTGACAATGGCGAGGCAGTCTGGTCGTAAAGGTACTTGAGGACCCTCTAGTTCCCACCAGACCCTCGGTTTGTGCAAGAGAAGAATTTTACTGTTTACCATACTGTGTCCTATCATTCCTCTAAATACTGCAGTCTGGGGTTTGGCAGAACGAATTTTGTTCGATTTCATTTCCATCAAAGGCTGTTGGTGAACGCTATGAAAGTAATTCATGGCTTGGTCAACCTCATGTCGCAGCTGCCGGGAGTATCGGTAAAACTCTGATGTTTTTACCTATGAATACATTTAAAAGATATTAAAATTCTGACCAAGAGAAACAATCCAGAAAACCTAAATCACTATGTGTCATTAGAAGATTATTTTACTTTGTTTCATTCAGGCAATCTTGGGAGCAATTGCATTTATGCATGAAGGTTTAAACTGATGTATTGTTATCCAAAATCCAGAAGGCAATTTAGTGATTAAGAGCAGTGACTAACATTTTCCCCAGAATAATCACATGCAGAATTTATGCTGGAATTAGGCACAACTGAAATCCCCAAGTCTAAGAATCATTATTCCTTCTCCTGAAAACAGCTTCTGTTAATCTTCTGCTTAATTCGATAAAGTACCCAAATTAAAAATTCCAACATTTCCTGGGTTTCAACGACACTCTACACACCCATTCTGTGGTTACCAAGGTCTACTCTAGTCTGGTTTTTTTCTGAATTCTCATAAATTAAGCCTGAGCTCTCAATGCTAGGCTCTGCTCACAGGGCTATTTAATTGCCATGGGGTGGGAAGGGAAGGTACCCAACCACCTTCCTTCAGAAGATGTGCTTGCACCAACATGGTTTATGGCTTCCCCTCTGTGAGTCTCCACGTTAACACATGCCTTTAACACAAGAAGGAAACATCTCCACCTATAATCCTTCGGTTGCGCATTTCTTTGGCAAATTGCAGAGGTAGGTTTGAACTCCCATTTCCCAGGTGAGGTTACAACCTAAAAGCCATCCCTGCTCAGTTTTATTGGAATTGCAGGCACAGGGAAAAATAAGAATTCCTTCTGGGACCCTTCCTACTATCTAAGCCAATTCAAGTGCCTGAGGCTGGTCCTGAGACCATTCCAAAACACATTCCAGTCTTCAACATTTTAATTAATCTAGCTCAAGGCAGTCCTCAGCTCACTGTGGGAATCTCTTCAGAGGCCTCACTCTGCTTGTACAGTCTGGTGTAACACAGCATTCTGAATCACACTTCTAAAGCAAATCAAAACCTGCTAGATGTTGCCAAATCCAAAAACCCTCAACCAGATTTGATCTGAAATCCCAGTTTCTTCCACATAAAATTGGATTGCTTTCAAACAGTCTAAAAGCCTTTAGTATTCACCAGCTCCAAATAAGAAGCAATGCTCTGAAAAAAAAAATCAGAGGCCACTCTGAAATTTCAAGTGATCACAAGGTAACACCAGGAGCTACTATTTTTAAGTATCTTTTACCCCACCTCCTCCTATCCTCTGTCCCAAAGAACAAATACCTCAGGGGTGGTGGTATCAATTTTGACATATATGGAAAGCAATTTGGAAATGATTGTTCTTTATATCTTGTGAATAAAGTAGCTGCTTGTTCCACAAACACATACCATTAAAATTTTGTTAGCCATCTGGTAATCATATCTTCCTTGCGTATTAATTAAGACATTCTGCTGTCAAAGAGTGATTGTTTAAAAAAATCTTTTGAACTGCTATTATTGAACACAATTTGCACAAGTTTTGGGACAGTTTGAAACACAAGATTTCAAAAAGAAAACCAAATATTAACCTACTATTGTAAAGCAATATGTTGCTCAAGAGTTACAGTGACTTGGATGTTTTCATTTATACTTTTTCTTTCCTCCCCTTTAATTTTGACAAGTTCAACTTATCTTTGTTTGAAAAAAAGGAGGATGGTCATATGCAGATCATATATATTATTCTTGAAGCATTGTCCAGCCTCTTTCTAGTTTTTACTAGAATTTCTGTTTTCTTTCTTGTTTTTACTAGAAGTGATTTTGGAGCAAAAAGGTCTACTCAGGTATGGTACTCACAGAAAACCCACAGCAAGCTCAACTCTTCTGGGAATAACAGCTCTATTTTCTTGTTGCAAATGAAAAATATATCATACAAAGACAGATTTGCTCATATGATATTTGTTAGAATAAACCATATACCTCGCCTGACTGAAAAGACTGAACATAAATTACAGAAAATATGCTGGCAGGGAGAACCACAGCACAGAAAAATGGTGACATATAAAGGTTAAAAAAAATTAAAAGGAAGTTAAAATAACAAAGAATTGTGGCTGGGCTACTTTATCCTTAAAAGAAACTTTCAAATTCTAAACCAGCAGGACCACTTCAGGTATTCCCAAACTGGAGCTATCCTCTTTGGTGTTAAATAAAAATATAAATTCTCTTTTTTCCACCTATATGCAGTTCAGGTTTTCTTGGACAACTATGGAAGACAACAGGATCAACATGCTTACAATGTGAAGCATTTCAGTAAAGCATGGCAGAGATGAAATTTTTTTTTCTTTCTCCCTCAGCATTTACAACTCTGTTATTAGATCTGGAAACTGGAATGCCAGCCAGAAACTGGAATTAAAATAAGCCTACAACCTCATCACTGTACTCCTCCACATAGCCTAAATCTCACCCCATGAGAGCATGCCAAAGGAAACAAGGAGTGCCTCTAATTCAGAGAGGGACCCTCGAGACCAGGGAATCTATCTATTAGTTTACTACTGCTTATCTTGACAAAGGCACTCATGTCAAAGCAAAGCCTCAAGCTCTTACCTTAAATGAAAAAGACATGATGGAGCAAATGCAACTCCCAGTTATTAACACCCCTCTGTGACTGCAGTTCACGGGGAAGCTTCGACAAGCACAAGTTGGAAGAGCTGAACATGAAAATACACAAGCACTAGCAATTCTTACAATATGCAGAAAAAAAATCCCACAAAACAAGAGTGATCAACTGGTAAGAAAAGGTAACTGGAGCATTCCTAGACTTGGCTGTCAAGGAAAAATATCCCTGGTTTTAGGCATCCACCTTCCAGCAGCATAACCTCTGCCATTCAGGAGCAGTACCTCTCCTTAGGCTCAAATCATGAATGTTAGGATATGCCTATAGGAAAGCAGAGACTGCTCACACTTGCTCAATGCAAATGAAAACAAAGCAAATGTAGGTCATTTGACCCAATTTCAGTCACACATTATGAAATGTTCTAGAAATATTTGAAAGCCCTGTTCAGCCCCTAGTAAGAAAAACCCTCTGCCTACACTTTCAAGTAATTTTACAGTAATTTTCATTACTTGTGTATATAATCAAAAAAGAGAAGCATTAAAATTTAGGTGGTTTGGTATTGAAAACAACTGTAAGTTGTGAATGTCAGCAGATGAATGTCCATGGCCTTTTGCAGGAACTTCTATCTGGCACCCAAAACATGCAGAAGGAAAGCCCTCAGCTTTCAAAAGCAGGCTCTGCCACTACCTGTAAGTAGCAACAAGGAGCTGATCAGCAAATATCAAAGTGCTTATCAACAGACCAATTTTCCTGTAAAGTTCCAATGGAGAAGCTCTGGAAGGAATGTGTCCACAATAAACAACACTCAAACAGAACACACAGATTTCAGCAGAACAGATGGAAATGTACAGCAATTGTCAGGAACCCTAAAGTAAAACAAATGTGCATTCCTAAAGAGTACATCATCAACTCTGAATTTTTAAAAAAATACAAATGCTTCAAAGCATTTTCAAAGTTTTTCTTTAAACTGTTCTGTTATCTTGCTGAAGGGTCTCAGAGGCATTTAAAGTTGGACTTGCTTATCAACCCCAGTCATACCTGCTAAAAAAGGAATTTAATCCAAGTCTAAAGCTTTGCTTATGTGATTTTCTTTACATTCTTTACAATTATTTCTTTAATTTTCTGGAGAAAACCCTCTTAAAGAGGTTATGCTGGGACAAAACCTATGTAAGAGTTTCCACAAGATCTCCAGAGATGGAGAATAGGAACTATCTCAGTGTATGAACTACCAGTGGTTCACAGTCAGTCTTTCTGCTACACAGACTGAGAACAGCATAAACAAAATCAAATGTGTTATTCCATAATAAAAGATGTAAAAATAATTAAAAACATCCATCCCTTTACTTGCCCCCTGGGGCATCCCTCCAATGCATTTGAGCTTTAATGCATTTCCTCTCTTTATTTTAAACCAGTGAAACACTCTATAAAAAGTGCTGGCTTTCCAAGTTAATGCAGTGATTAATCATTGCCTATTTTTCTGCTGTACTGAATGCATGCTTTTCTAGTTGTAGCAGCTCTGGAAGTCTCAGAATCTTCCATTTATATTATATGAAAAAGTAAAACAAAAAATTAAGCTATTACTTTCTAATTTGAAAAGTTATCTCCACAAAAGATCAGCTGTGTCCCACATTATGTTCATCAGCTTTCCCCCTCCCCAAAACCAATTATGCTAATTAATAAGCTGCAGGAAGAGCAATGAAATGCAAGGTACGTGTTCTGTAACACATCTGATTTCAGTATACAGACTTAAAAAAAAAATTCCTCATACAACCAGTTACAGCTACTGCTCTATTTGTATTCTTGTTACTTAGGTATATAAGAAAAAGCTTTAAAAATCAGAAAAAAAAGACTTCTTTTGAACTGCCCAAACTAAACAGCTATTATTTGTGCACCTGGTAACTAAATTTTAGTATGTTATTTTATGGGGTGGCTATTAACTTGCTTCCTTCTGTAGAACTGGTAAAAAAACTGCAAACAAAAACAAAAGCACAGAAAAATCTCAATGGCTCATAATGTCACTTTATCATCTCTAGTCATGTAAACAGAGAATTGTTTTAAAGATTCCAACTTATTGAGCTTATGTTTTCTAAGCCTGCCAATTCTGAATGTGTTGTGCAGCTCAAACTCAGCTACCAGGAGTACAGAAGCAATGCTCCACCTTTCCAATGAACAATGATGGCATCTGGATCACATTTCTAATAACCAAATTCTTACTCAAAACAAAACCATAACTTATTTTACTAGAGATTAACCTGAACCAAAACTAAAGATCTATCAACTCCACTAACAAGGATCCTTATTATTTTCACATCTATTTATCTCTGGCCATATTCTAACCACAATTATAAGCTGGTATGAGAACTGCTCAGTACGAGTGAAGGGCTTTGAAGGGCTATTCTGCAAGAATAGAAATAACTTAAGTGTTTTCAGCCTAACCATAGAAAGGCACAGCCTCTGTGCAGCAAGGACAATGCCCTCAAATTGATTACTGAGCTGTTCCTTTTTAGAAGCTGGAAAGAGAAATTGTCAAAATCAAGCTGGAGTCTAACTCAATCTTACCTCTCAAATGAGAGTGGAATCAAAAATCTATATGCCACAATTAAGAAGCTCTGCATGTAATAAATACTGATAGCAAATCTATTCACATCAACAGTAATCTTAACACCCAAAAATACTGAACACAGCACCTATTTACAATAAGAGGGGCCCCTAACTTCATCCACACTTCTTATTCTACGCTTCAGCAAACAAAGTTGTGTAAGTAGATACACATGTATTACTAGAAATGCAGGTAAACGAGAAAAAAAAATCAACATGCTTATGAAAGGTAAAATCACAGTAACATAAAATTACAATGACATCTTCTCAAAAATTGCTATTTTCTAGGAACAGGACAGCAGATATTCAAAGATAATGTGCTATTTATCCTACCTCTACAACAGAAGCTGATGAACCTAGTGATTAGTAAATTTTTGATTTAAGCTAGCAATAAATAAGCATGAGCTAGTCATAATAAACCTTACAGACTGGACATAAAAAAATCTCTGGGTTTTAAGGACAGAGATTTTGAAACAACATTTCAATCTGAGTAGTACACTGAGTAGTAGAAACTAAATGGAGCTTAAACAGTGTATTTCAGGGAAATCATGACATGGTTGCCTCCAGTAACACGGAGATTAACTCAGTGATCCAGGTGAAAGGCACTCCAACTCCTATCTCCAAACTTCCTCAAGACTTACAGAGCCATGGAAATGTTTAGTAAAAAAGGAAAGCACATGGATATATCACACGGATAGTGAAACTTGTGCTTTTCCCCAAATACTTTGCCTTTACTTTCTAACTATTCCTTAAATCCTTACTTGATTTATATTCCCATTTTTTCCCATACATCTGCATGTACCTTAAGGGCTGAGGAACAAAAGGAGTACCTACTCATGGTTCAGAAGCCATTCTTCCAGGACATTCTGTAGTAAGCAAACATGCTGTACCTCCACTTGTGCACTTGAAATGCACTTCAGCCTCCAGGTATTAATCTAGACTCACTGATTTAATTTTTAAATTGTACATCTCTCCAAAAAAGTGATGTAAGGAACAGAATGGCTTAAGAGGACAAAAGTATCCTTACCACGACTTGCAAAGTTAAGTTATATAAGCTATTTATATCCTACAGTGACAGGCATCTGAGAAATAGGTATTAGAAAGATTACACAAAAGTACATAACAAGTCAGCCAGTGTACAGCAAATGCAGAGTTTGGTGAAATGGAAGAGTCAACCTCAGACTGTATTTGGTACATTCATGCATTTACTATGTCCTGGCTTCAGGAAAAGGGGGGATTCTGTTTGTGGATCTCCAAAAAAGGGAGTTTTACCACTATTTCCCCATTCTACACAGAGAAGAAAGAGGCTCTCCCTGAGTTACTGCCAGAACAGTGAACAGACATGCTCTTTTATTAAAAAAATAAAGTGTTCTATATTCTGATGTTGGCTCCAACTGCAGTTGTCCTTTGTCACTTGTCCTGCTGGATAACTTAATACTCTCCAGCCAGGGTAGAACACAAATGCATTCCTAGCTGCAGTAACAAATGACATAATTAGCTCTGCTTCCCTCTGCTGAGCTGTCTCCCTCCATAATCTGCACTGGCTTTTCTCTGCTCCCACATACAATTAACAGAGAGGGTATTAGCAGATAAAGCTTTTACATGTAGTATATAACCTGGCATGCTCAAAACAACTGCTCTCCTGAAGTTGTACCTATTGGGCCATTTGGAAGCTGTCAAGATAAAACATGAGGAGCAGGATGCAGGATTTATACCAATGATCCCCAAACCAACTCCAGAAGTTATACCCAAATATAATGCTGAACATACACTTGCACTTACAGAAATTTAACTGAAGACAGCCTGATGCTTGAGCTTGCATCCCCAAAACTCATACTGCTGAAGCAGACTCACATAAATCCTGCCTTATCAGATTAACCTCAAAAAATATGTTGTGAATTCTGTAGATTTTATTACTGAAGGGCTTAAATGATGTAATAATATGGTAGAAGTGCTATTTAAAACAAGACACTACACAGTATCCTGCAGAGTTCAGCTCCTACTAGTTAAAAATGTTTTAACCCAATATAAACATTACATTAGTGTTCTAAAATATGTTTAGGTAATTATTTTCTGTCTATAATCCAATATAGCATCATAAATATATTTTATGTATTATTACTTCCTATACTCAGTTCACACACACAGAAAAAAATCCAAAATATAAAAATTCACTAGTCTGAAGTAATTAATAGCTCTTATAATCTGAAATACAAATAAGAATTACTGCTTAGATGATCCAGTGGCCCTTAAAACCATTAAACCTGCTTAGATGATCCAGTGGCTCTTAAAACCAATACAACCGTGTCTGTAGATTCACTAGATACTAAAGTAAAAACATATGGAAGATTAATTTGTAAGAAGCACAACAAAAACATGGGTTCTGAATTCCTATTATTTGCTGAGAGGTGAAAAATACAGAAGTTGAAGTTGTATCTTAAAATACAAAATTCACATTGTTAAAACAGCACAGATCAAGTAATTCCTAACTTGAACATTGTTACTGGCCTGTAAGAGAACTGCTTACAAAGTATTGTAATCCTGTACTGTTAATTAATATTCAGAGATTCTGAAGAACTAGAAAACAAATTTTGTCTGTTCTTCAACAGAAGAGTAGAAAAGGCAAGTTCTCGTTTAACTCTTACTACATACAATGGAAGTTAACTATAAATCACCTGTTACAAAGAGTCTCTGATATTTAAAGTAAATCATTACATTTGACACCATCAATAATTTTTGATTGTATTATGTCTTGTGTACAACCAAGTGTATGTGTAACTTTGCAGGATCAGGGCTTACTTCTAACTGCTGTGTAATAGCACAAGCACTGAAGATACAACAACAACAACACTCTGCAGGTTTAAGAGCAGATGTTACTTTTCATTTGTAAATAACTCTCCCCTGTACTTAAGCCACATAAGATCTGCAGTCACTGTTTTTTATTATATTGGTAACAATCATCACAACATACACCCTACATATTATGTGCAGGTCTAGAGCCTCTGGAAAGCAAGAAACAACTTGTGGAAAACAGTTAAGAATGTTTGAAAATCAAATTAGATACAAGTGACCTTATTTCAAAAGGTCTTTTCCATATTAAGTCACATATAAACATGTACTGCAAACATACCTGTTCTCCAGCCACTGTAGTATTATTGTCTAATAACCAAAGACAACACTTCTAGATGTTTGCCTTCTCTGCTTTTCTTTATTAGAAAAATAAATGCTATCATTTTATTCCTTTGCATAGCTTCTGGAATCTTACCTATTTAATGGCATGCTGCCCTAGCTAAATGATGAATCCTGCCTACTGCTTTTCAAATGCACCAACCTTCTCAAAAACACTGGATGGTGTCATCAAACAAAACCTGATGTTCTGAATGATGGTGTCCGTATGTCTCCAGCGTCTTCTATCATGGCGTAGCCAGGCCTGAACAGCTTCATACAGCTCTATCTCTGGAAACCTGCTCAGATGATCATTATCCAAGTAAGACATGAGCTTCTCAAAGCTCAGATATGAAAGAAAGTCAGGTCTGGACATGAGTGGCACAAAATTCTCTAGCAGAAAGGAATCCAATTTTTCCCTGACTCCTTCGATGTTTACACCAAAATCATCCAGAAGTCTCATAATTTCTGCACAGTTTTCTAAGCAGATTTTAGCTAAGAGGAAAGAGCAGCAAAACTTTACCACCTCTATAAGCTGGACATACATGGCAGCCTGAAGGATTTCATGAACAGTGTTCATACTCAGTTCAATAGTTCCATAGTACATGAATTGGAGGACATGACTGAAGCCTGTAGCTGTCAGACCTTTCAAATGGATTTTGTCCTGATCTCGTTCTCGCATGTCTGCTGTGAACATAATCCTGAAGTAATCACTCTGGGTGGCAAGCAGTGCTTTATGGGCCTGAAATTGGTGGTCTTCAATGACAAGTGTGACATCAAGAAGCAATCCCTCCTCATACAGTGCTCTGAATCCTGCAGAGACACTGGTGTCATGGATGGAGGAGCTAAACCCTTCCACGTCCCCTGCCATGAATCACCTGGGGGGAAGAAAGAAAATAAATAAAAATAAAAATAAATCATAATTTCTAATAACATATTACAAGCTCTTCCTGACCAGATAAATCCTAACTGAGATTGCTTTGATTAGGACTTAAAAGTCTTCACCATTCTTTCTGTTCTGTCTACAGCTGAAAAACCAACTTAGGAAATAACTTAAAACACAAACTTTAAATATTTCTCCCCAAACCAAATATTCTCATTTTAAAGACAGGGTAATGAACAAAAATAACTATGCAGTACTGCCAAAATGATTCCTTACTCCAAGTTAATTCATGGTCATATAATGAACTAAAAAGGTTGTCATGGTTTTTTTCCTCTCCCCCTTTCAGTCTTTCTAAAGAATTTATCTCAGGGGAGCAATAAAACACCCACTCTTGGATATCAAAGGTCTCAAAAAAAGGAAGCCAAATTTCCTTAACTTCAGAAACAAGCTTCAGTAGATCTCTACATGGTATGATCTTAAAAAAAACCCAACATTTATTATGCTTTAAGACCTATGTCAATTTACTCAAGTTATTTGTAGGGAAATGAACATTTTCACAGATACTATTTGAAATTGTGTATTTCACTTCTCCTGTAAAAACAGTCCCATCATGTTACCCCCCATTTCTTACTATAGTGATTAATATTAAGTTATGAGATCTATGAAGTGCAAAATACTAAGGCAACAAGAAGCACTGACAAGAATAGGTCACAAAAAATAATATTCTCTATAGTGGGCTTAGTGAAGCTTGATTGCTCATTAAGCATTTGCAGATATAACATTACTATATGCAAGCTAAAATTAAACTGCAAATAAATGAAAAAAAAAATGTAAGAGGCGCAGGATCCTACCCTGTTGAAGTCAATTCAATAATCAAAATAAAAACGTATTCAAACTCCAGAAACTTCTCAAAATGTTGCTCAACTTCTTTGGGTTTAGGTAGGGTGAAGTTGCCCAATGCAGCTTGAACCAATTCACAATTCACCAAAGGACCACAGCTGCATTCTCCTTCTCTGTCACATTCCAGGACCTGAGCTCCTGCTGCCTACTTTGAGCCATTTCTGGGGTTCACTGGGCCACTCCAGAAAGTCAATTCAACTCATAAACATGACTAAAAATTTAACTAAGAGCAGGGAGGGACAGATGGGAAAATGACACGACACAAACATGACCACCCCACTCCCCAGCACACACAAACCCTCAAAACTAGAAATCTTTCTGCTTCCCAATGAGCTGACTGCTGACTTGACACTGTGGGGTTTGGCACAAGAACCAACCTGATGCAGAGGGCAGGACACATACTTGTGCAGGAAGAGAGAGAAAGAGCAACAACTTCCCTACTTGGCATTCATTTACTATTAGAATTGGTTCAGCTACTTTCGTTCCACTTCATCCCACCTTAAATTACACTTCAACTTTCCCTCAGATATTTGTTGCATTTAACTCTGAATTTTCTATAACAAATGAAGCTAATAATGTTTTGGTACTAGTAAAAATCTAAATAATACCAACACATTAGAAAAACCTGCAGATTCTCAAGGTCATAAAACTTCACACAAGTCTATGGACCCAGAAGTGACTCCAGGCTGGCCTGTGTTTCACAGCCTCAGAGAGCAGTTTCCATTTACCCCCACTTCCTCAAGCACCACATTCTGGCTGCTGCCATTGTAACAGGAATGCTTGTTATTAGACTCATCAATGGTTAATCATCTCTCCTTCACTCCTCAGCACACATCCAGGAAAACCAAACTGGAGATACCCTTTGTCTGTGCGAAACTAAACTGGTGAATGGGCGTTTGTAGCCACACCTTGTGGAATTAGCAGCACTCCCACACTGCTGAAGCCTGATGATGGGTTCTGTGCACGATAAAGCCAATGCTGGGAGTGTTCTTTACAATTAAGACCTTCTCACAGAACTCAAATTCCTGGAAGTAAGAGCAGGAGCAAAGAACAAAGATGACAATCCAATCACTTTCTCACCAGTATCCAAGATAGCACTTTCCCTTCAATGTCATTGAAGACAAAGAGAAACATGCAAACTGCTCTGCAATCTCATATTGAGTCTCTTATTCCTCAACATCAAATGCCTACCAGAAAGAAAAATTACCATCAGATATTTTTCTTTGTTGTTGCCAACTCTTACACAAAAGCAGATGAGGAAAGAACCACTTCTCTAATTTTTATCACCTAAAAAAAAGCACCTAACTGAGGAGGAAGCATAAAGCCTGACTTTACAGGATTTTGCTTTCTAACTGGATTTCTGATATCAAATAAAAAGGTAAGAACCAATATCAGCTTACTTCCCTCTTTCATCAGAGCACTTGTAACTCCTCACCTCCCATGCCCAGTTCTCTGATGTTTAATAATAGCTGAGCTCATCCTTCCTGTTCAGAGATTTAATGATCACTTGCCTTTAAATGGGCCACTCATTTTCATAAAACATACAGTGACTTAAACCAACTCTCACTCCTGTCTGAAATCAGCCAAGAGCCTCAGTGGTTACAAGAACTCTCAGACAGTAAACTGTGGAAGTTACAGAGCTTCAGGAGACCAACTAAGACTTGGCTCAGCATCTGTTCCATGATCAGGGTTTAAAATGGGAAAGGACAGTTGGAATTTGCAAATGTGAGAACGAGAACAGAATGACACAACAATGTATCAGGGGAGAAAAAGTAAAAAATGAAGCAACATTCCCCAAGTGACAGAAGCAATTGTATATTCATCTGGAAATAATGGGATCCCCCATCACACAGGTAATCCCTCTGAAGGGATTTCTTCAAAAGAGTATGTGCATATCTGTGTACCTGAACAGCACTGAAAATCCACAGCAGCAAGCTCCAAACACACAGGAGGATTTTTGCCCTCACTTTGACAAAGGTAATTACATTATGGGTACTCCTCAAAAAAAAGGAGACAAATTAACTTGTACACGGGATGGCCCTAAAAGAAAGGCCTCTTTCACCACCCTCAAGAAGCAAAATGGAAAAGTTGGAAGTGAAGTTAAGCAGAGAAACATGGTAGATGCACCACCAGTGCTGCTTTTAAGGAGCAAAACAAGTAAATAATACTCAACAGAATCAAACCAAAACTCCAAATCCAAAACAAACAACCCCCAAACAAACAAACAAAACACAAACAAAAAATCCCAACCAAACCAGCACCAGAGTCCTGGGCAACTGGCTCTAGGTGGCCCCGCAGGTGGCACAGATGACCTCCAGAGGTCCCTCTGGACCTCAACTAGTCTGAGAATCCGTGATCCTGTTGCTTTACACAGACACTGCAACGATGTGGGGATTTTTCTGCCACCTTCTTTTTAATTCTGATTAAATAAACATAAGAAAATATACGCACACAAAAAAAATCATGTATATGTTATTGTCCTTTGAATTTTAAATCTAACAAGGCAGCAATCACTGAAATATAGAGAAATAAAATCCACCTGTATTCAGGGAACACCCTTTAGGGTTGCAATTTTTACATCTCCCTACAACTGGCTATTCCATAAAAAATATTTAAAACACTGAATCAGCCACAAATCTCCATAACAGTAACAAAGGGGTCAACACTTGGAAACTATTATTTCTGAATGTTTTAAAAATGTGGGTGTTTAAATCACTTAATCCTTCTTTTCACATTCCTGCTGATATTACTTTTAGTAAATCTACAGTTTTCAACATTAACATATTTTTCCTCCTAAACATCATTGAGCATTTAATGGATTACTTAGGAAGACACAAAAGCAGTAAGACTTCTCCTTACACCATCTAAAGAAGCTTCAGAATTCTAGGAGTGAAAAGCAAAAGGACTACTTGTCTCCCTGCATTAAATAAAATGAGTAAATATCCTTTTCTTGGCATAAAGCCATACACATTATCAGCAGATAAATTCTTCTTTAAATCAAAAAAATGCATTGCCAGTGCAAATACACAAACAGGTTAAAATAGTACAAAAACTGGGAAAGTAGATAATTAAATGCATATTATGCTTAATTGGTAAAAATCTTCATTTCTAAAGCTAACATCCTCCATCAAAAGCAAACAGCAATGTGGTAGTTCAAACATTTAAAAAAGCAATACAAAATACTCTCAAACCAAGTAATTTTTCTAAAGCATAGCTATGCCATTCCTCCCACACACACACTTGCAATCTTTGATGTAATTCTAAGCACTATTCAAATGCTGCAGTTATTTCCCAGAGGACAATACATAACAATTTTTTTTTTCATATTTTCAATAAAAATGGAAAATTCAGTTAGATTTTCCTCATGCATGCAAATCACAGCTGCACACTTAATCCAATGGAAGACATGGAGCCTGCAGTGGTCTATAGGAAAACTGGAACAAAAAAATTCCAATGTATAAACAATGAAGGGGATGTGGGGGGCAATGTACATTGACATTTGTTATTGTTCTGCACATATTAGAGCTGATCAGGATAATGCAGCACAGGAAGTAAGACTCAGCTGAAAAGCCAAAAGACAAATACATTTAACCTTATTAGCTGTTGCTTACATTTTTTCCTCTTTAAGCACATAATGCATTAGATTCTACAGTGCTCTAACTGCAAAACCACTTACTTGGAACACCGATTCCTCATCTTTATTCTGCAGCTGTAATAAAAGTCTGACAACCCTCCTCTAGACTGCTTTTTCTTGCTAAACAAGGAGAACCTTCTTTCCTCAGGGTGTCTGAGGCTCTTAGTCACAAGCAGAAGAAACAGAGTCTAAATGCACTGGCTATTGAGAAGCCAGCTATACAATATCTGCTTTTCACTCATGCCCTCCTGGATTTAAAACCTCTCCAAAAGCAGTACTACCTGAAAAAGGGCCCTTTGAATATGCATCTTTATGTTATATGTAAGCTTATATGCATTTTCTAGAGACAGAAATTTATTGTCCTTTACCAAGTCTAGCACACTAGCTCAAAGGAAAATTTCAGCTTTCCTTTACTGTTGTTCCTTAGTAACTCATTTGGGATGCTGAGACAGAACGATCAAGATTTGTTTTGTTTACTAATTATGCAGTACTTGTTCATTTTACCTATCCCATAGATATTCTAAGAAATCATCTTTGTGGACGAGCTGAACCACAAATTTTCATATACTAAAACACTATTATCTATGAGTTCAACCATAAGGATATTTCACCAGACACACAGAACCACACTTTGGTTACACAAAGTACTAAAATAGAACTTAAAATGCAATAATCTCTTCCATCTACCAAATGCAAGCATTTAAATGTAAATTTTAAAGCCATTATGCGTGCTTTATTTGGTGGAGTGCACAGCAAAGGCTGCCTAGAGCAGAATTCTATGACCCTGGTTTTGTTAACACGCTTTTCTGCAGGAAGAGGACATTTCTCCATAGTCAAATGTTATAGACACATTAGAAATACAACACAACAAGTATTTGAACACACTAGCAAACATTCACAACTGCAGACATGGCTGAAGGCTGGGCCTTTGAATGCAGTGTACTGTACTGAGTAGGAATGCAATTATAATGTACAGGGTATAAGTAATTTATCCCCCAAATTAAACCTTTGTTTACATGGTTCAAAACTAAAACCATTACATTTTGTCCACCATTTTTCATCATAATCCCTCATTAACAGCAACAGAAGGAGTGATGTCATGTGGGATAGATCAATAACCAGTGGCTATCAAAGTTTTCCATTGCTACAACAATTGCAAATGTAGGGAACAAAGCAATACATCCAGTTTCCATGTGTTTTATCTGAAATCTTTTGTCATTAGTACACTAAATTTGGGAAACAATTCATCTTCAACACATTGGTATGTTCATGTTTAACACTTCATCCAATCCATCTTGAGAATTCCAAAAGCACTGGATTACTTGAGAATGGAGAAGTTAGGAGCTTACCAATCACTGCCAGGCAGAGGAACCAGACTGCCAGAACTGCAAGCTGCCCACCCCCCATTTCTCAGGGACACAGAGCTGACCAGCACAGCTGCCCTGACAATCTGCCTGTGCTGCTATCTGGGAGCAATCTGAATCAGCACACAGCAACAGTGGCACTTGGTGTCACTGGGGTCATCACGGCTGTGTCACAAGCATCAGAACCAGTTACAACCAAAGCTACTGAAACTCAGCCTGGATTGTGCCTCAGCTCAGCATGGTTATTGTTCACTCTGTGCGTGCCAGAACCTGTAACTGCACTTCACAGACACTAAGATAGCTTGAACCATCTGTGTAAAAGGTCACTGCATCCCAACACCTGCACAGAAAAACCTGCTCCCAAACACAGAGCAAGCTCAGCTCAAGGCTCTTTGCAATTGCATTTACTGGTACCAGAACAAGTGCCCTGTATAAAATAGTTGATACATCCACCAAAATGAGAATTATCTTTAACTGGAAATACTTGCATTACTAATACCTAAAAGGTAAATGATTAGTAGTGTTGAAAAGTATAGATCTGCCATTGCTCTCAAAGTGGACAGGAGTGCTCTATCCTGAATGATATCAGTCCTTCTTTTACATATATATGTGTCTTATAGAAAGATTAATCTTTTCAAATGTAAGAAAAAGGTATGAATAAAGCCTGATTCTCTCACTGTGAAGATTTTTATGAAGAAAATTGTAGTGTATTTTATACAGAAAAGTAGCAAGTATCTGTTAGCAACCAAAAAAATCCTATCTTTTCTGACTTATAATTTTTTAGTATAAGATGGACAACAGCAACAAGTAATATTCAAACTACATTACTAAAAAATATTTAAAATTTAAATTAGGATTGCTAAACTACCCCCTCCATTTGTCTTTTTATCTGTATCTTATTGCTAACTTAGTAAGTACTCTGAGCATCTTCTGAGAAATGACATTAATTGTGCCCTTTGTTCAAGACACACAAGATTTTAACCTCACTGCCAAATGTCAAACTCACTTGTCAGAAACACAGAAATCTCAAACATATTTCATTTCTACACATATCCCCCAAACTGGCAGCTAGATGAATGAAAAAGGTCTGATGTCTCCAGTGGGAGCTCAATGGTTATCTGCTGTGCTCTGCTTGCTGAAAGGTAAATCAACACATGTGCACATCCAAACCAGCCACAGGGTATAATTATGGAAAGTGAAAGGAGATGAGTGTCACTGGGAAAGTTTATAGGACATGTGGTAGAAATTAAACATGTTTTCTAGGTGATGGAAGGGAAAATACAGGAAGTCTGTTGGTGCATGGTGGTATGCTCAGGGGGTCTGAATGTGAACTGGGGCAATGGTGGTGCAAGAGCTGGGTTATTCTACAGGTAAGTTTATATAACAAATCCACAGGAAGCCAGAGAAGTCAGTAGTTCTGTCCTTTTATCCAGTAATAGCTTCATGATTCTCCTATTCCTCTTCTAAAAGGGAAGAAAAAAACCCAAACCCCTAACAATAAAAAGGCAAGAACTTTAAATTTCTAAGTGACGTTCCAGCACTCACCAAACGGATCCAAGCTCTAGTACCAACCCTGGCTAGCTCTACTCGTACAGATCACGGATACTTTTTTCACGATCAGGTACGATCTGGGGGGGAGGGGGGGGGCAGGTAAAAATGGCCATTTTCGGGGCAGGAACTTGGCTGACCTACTTCAGCTGTCTGCCGGCCCCGCTCCGCTGGGAGCAGAGCTCGCAGGCCGAGCTCCCCGGCAAGCGGGGCTGCCAGGCCCGGGGTCCGCGACGAGCGGCCGCAGGAACCCGAGGGGCCCGGCGGGGCTGCGGCCGCCCCGGAGCCGCCAGGCATTCGCCGTGCCCGCCCGATCCCCGCTGCAGCCCGCCCGCGGGCACTCGGCCCGCCGTCCCCAGCCCGGGGAGGAGGGTCCCTGAGGGCCAGGAGGGCTCCCGGGCCGCCCTCGATGGGGCGGGCGACGGCGGCGGGAGGGCCCGGGGGATCCTTCACCCACCTCTCGGCAGCGGCGGCGCTGAGGACGCGGCTCCTCCCGCTGGAGCGGCGGAGAGGGGCCCTGGCTCCGTGTACCATACAGCCGGGGGCGGCGGAGGGAGGCGCCGGGGGGCTGCGGAGAGGGGCAATGGCTGAGGCGAAGCCGGGAGGAGGAGGAGAAGGAGGCGGAGGAAGAAGGGGGGATCCTGGGCTCCCTCCTCCCCGCCGTCCGCGCTCGGGGGGGAGGCGGGAGCCGCCCCCGCCGCGCCGCCCGGGCACCGGCGCTCCCGGCCCGGCCTCGCCCCGGGGTCCCCGCCGCCCTCACGCTTGTTTACCTTCCGCGCTGCCCCGCGCGGCCGCGGGCGCCATGTTCCCCCGGCAGCACCGCGCCGGCCGTCACTTCCGCCGCACCTGAGCCGCGCGGGCGGGCTCGGGCCGAGGAGCGGCACCGGCACCGCGGCAGCGGCACCGGGCCGGACCCGCCCCGCGCGGGCTCAGCCAGAGGCCGGAGCCCCGGCACGCCCCGAGGAGCACGGCTGGAGACGGCGACAGCGAGAAGCATCATCTGCGTTCGGCCCGCGAGGACGCGCATCCACGCCGGTCCGCGTTGCGCTGCTCTCTCCCACCCGCTGCCTCCGGGCTGTGGCCAGTTCCTCCGAGGCTACGGCAGCTGCCCGTGAAGCGCTGCATCCCTCCCCGGGCTGCAGCAATCCCCGCTCGGCGCCGGCTGAGCTCCTCTCCGGACACCGGCCAGCCCAGATGCTTGCGGGCTGATCCCAGCTCCGCTCTCCGCAGTGCCAGCCCGCGTGGGAACCGGGGCACCCGAGCCGCAGGGTCAGGACCGGCAGCCCTTGAGCAGCGAACAAACTGCACACAGGGAGCACTGCTCTGAATGGGGTGAGCAGGGCTCTGCCTTAGCACAAACATCACCCCTTCGCTTTCGCTATTTTGCCTTTGCCTAGCAAACTCAGATTTTATTGTGAGAGATGAATTAACCTACGTGAACCTTTGGTTTGCCACTACCACCCCCAAACCATTTGCTACCCTTCCATGCCACTCACTGCTTTAATAGTAGGCCACAGGCTGCCATCCTCTCCCTGTTTATTGCTATTCCCATCTCTTTCACAGCCTATTTTCAGTCTCTCATTACCACCCCCTTCCCATTCTTGATTTATAAACCAAGTGTACCTTCTCTATACCTGCCACCCCCAAGCTGAATGTCTTCCTCACCTTTCAGGGCTTCACACAATGAACCAGCTATTCCAAGTGGTGCCTCTCAAAGACTTCCCAATGCTATTCCCACTCTGCTCACCTGCCCACCTACTGCTCCCTCTGCTACAATCAGCTTCCCATTCTCTCCTTCATCCCAATGGCCAGACCTCTGCAACTCCTTACTATTCCATCTCCTTCACTCATGCAGTAAATCTGCCCCATCTCCCCAGTCACTGTTTTAAAACCTGTTACTTGTGCACTTATGGTGAAAAAAACTGGCCTTTACAGAGTGACCCTGCCAAGACAGAAGGTGTTCCTGCCACCTGTGTCTCAAAGGAGAGACATTCCCTCCCTTTTCCATAAGGGACATCTCCTGCTGCAGCAAGCATGTGCCCACCCATATCAAATACTTCAACAAAGAAAAATTAGTAGAAACCAAGTCTATCAGATACAGAAATGATACAACCAAAACTTCATGCACCCTTCTGCACCCCTCAGGCTTTTGACCTTCATAGGTCAGCAAGGGTGGAAAAAGCTAAGCAAGACTTTCATGTTTTACCTGACTGTCATTTTGCTGTCTGCAATTTTGTGTCAAGCTGAGGTGTGAGATGATCTTCAGGTCTCTCCCACACACTGTCACAGAAGAGGACCTCAAACCTAGCCACAAAACAAAACCACAACAGCTTTGACATTTAAAACAGCACAGCATTTCAAAGCACAAAAAACCCCTCCCATCCCCTTCTCATTGAACAATTTGCTTCTATCAAAAAATCAAAATATGTTAATAATGTCTCAGTTCTAGTCTCCTAAATAAAATTAAATAATTACATTTAGGCCTCTGACAATGTCCACTGGTATCAAGATTACCTTACTGAATATTAATTTAAATTGGGATTTGGGTTGACCCCTCTGATTTAGGCATCTCTACAAAGTCAGTGGCTAAACAGTTACCACTGGCTTAAATGAGACTTTTGCAATTAATAAAATTCTGGATACAGTTTTTTTTAGCTGTATTAATACACCAGTTACTATTTAATTCTAATATTTTTAAACTTTATTTAATTCATACATATTCATGTCCAATATGCATATATTGATATATGACATAATGTCAATTCCTAGAAATGTTCTTACCTATTTTAGTTGGGGTTGTTCAGCCTGGACAAGAGAAGGCTCTGAGGAAACCTTATAGAAGCTTCCAGTGCTTAAAGAGGGCCCAAAATAAGGCTGGAAAATGGACTTTTCACAAGGGCATGTAGTAACAGAACAAGGGAGAATGGCTTTAAACTGAAAGAGGGCAGGTTGAGATTAGGTGCTAGGAAGAAATTCTTTACTGTGAGGGTGGTGAAGCACTGGCACAGGTTTCTCAGAGAAGCTGTGGATGCCCCTTCCCTGCAAGTGTTCAAGGCCAGGCTGGATGGGGCTCTGAGCAACCTGGGATGGTGAAAGGTGTTTCTGCCCATGGCAGGAAGATTTTAACTCAATATCTTTGATGTCCCTTAGAACCTAAATCATTCTGTGATCCTACAATAATTAGATATTTGCAGACTTTAGACTTTTCTGGGTTTTCTTTATACTACAAACATTTCGAAATAAGTGAATCAAAATAGCAAGAGTACTTCAGTATATGTAAAACGTACAATCTCATTATTAAAATAGAAGCAACAGTTTGTGTATTTTTTTTATATTTCTGACAGGGTGTTTGGCAAGGATTAAGTCCTTTTTAAAGGCTGTTTCAAATGTGACAAAAACTATTTCCATAATTTTACACACACTGCACTGTATTTATTGCATAATTTAAACAGCTAAGTAACTACAGAGTCCAGTATTTTCAGTTCATTTTCATAAAAGAGGGATTATACATGTGTGAACATTGAGGCAACTACAACCAAGTATTGCATCATGTTCCCACTACACCTCGTGTATCTCAGTTGTTTTTCCCAGAAGTGAGGTATTAAATACAAAATTGAAAACACCATGTGGCCTGATAAAAGATTAAATATGAAAATTTATTTTCCAGACCAATATATGACATGGTTGAGTTGCAAGACAAAATACATTTTGTCACTGGCAACACCATCATAGATACTGGAAGGTTTCTTACAATGTGTTTCTGTTAATTTCTTCAGGTCAATAACAGTGGCAATGCGTTTGCTCTAGGTATATCCAGCAGAACTCACTCCTATCTCTTGGCTCAGGAAAGCATGGAAATAGTAGCATTGGTGAAAGTGGGAGGTCACAACCATGGTTAAACCAGGCACACCAGTTTCACAGGATTTCCATCCTCACATTTCAGTCACGTGGTTGTCTGCCCCAAACCTGCTTTTTTTGACCTGCAAAGCCAGGCTAAGTCTGAGAACAAACGCGTTTTTAAACAGACAAAGCCACTGCTGTTGGCACAACACACAGGAATTTGAGATAACTCGTTACCTGCATTGAAACCTGCTTCCCTGACCGCGGAGGAAATACTATCAGCAACATTTCTATGCCTGTAAGAGGCTCCCATGAAGAGGTCTGCTTGATTTCCCACAGGGAAGGGTTGGGAATTTGACCTTTACTCTCTGGTGAACCTCTAACCTGGCTCTCATCATTGGATTAGGGATTTTATTCAATTTATAAAGCATTTATGTCATAACCAACTCTGGAAACAGCAAGTGCTTGGTGGGATTTTTTCCTGTTTCATTACAAAACATTCAGGTTGTTCGTTTGTTCGGGCAGCTCTCACATCCACATGCTTTCCCTAACAATAAGCACCCAGTCTCTAAAGACAGTAACAAGAAAAAGGCTGAAATTAGAAAGATCTCCGCATGCCGATGGCCGGGAGAGGTTATAACACAGATTATAACATAGGTTGTAACACAGGTATAACAGATGCTATAACACAGGTTAAAACACAGGTTATAATACACGTATAACACAGGTTATAACACGTGACTCCGCGATCGATGTGCTCCTTTCGGTACATACACGGACACCGTGCTTCGGTCCTCCCCCCGGGTGCCTTTCTGCACCTCACCCCCGGGACACCCCAAATAAACCCGCACAGCCACAAACCCTGAGCCCGGCCCCCTGAGCCTCCTGCCGTCGGTGTGCCTTTCACCGGGCCCACTCCCCTTCCCGCAGCCACGGCGTTGTTCTACACCCGCACTGCACGGCACCGGCGCGGCCTGTGCCGCCTCCCGGCGCTCCTGGCGGGGTGTTCGGGCCGTCCGTCCCGGCGGGTTCCGGCTGGGCCGAGCTGCGCGCTCCCGCAGGCGCGCCGTGCCCGCGCTCCCGGTACCCGCCGGCCGCCCTCCCGCCCGTGCACGCTCCCGCGCGCCGCGCGGCCCCGCCGCAGGCCCCGGTTGCATCACCCGGCGTGAGGGCGACCGGGGGTCCTTAACAGGGCTGCCCGGTGGCGCGCCTGACTCGTGGCCGCTCCGCCACGGAGCCAGTGGAGGCTCGCTGGCGCTGATCGCTGTTTGTCCTTGAGCTCGGTGTCCGCTCCCGGGCCGGCCGGTGCCGCGCTGTGGACCGGAGGCTGCGGGCCGGCAGCGGCTTTGCCGAGAGGAGCCGGCGGTCAGGCGGCCGCGTGGGACTCCTCACTTCCTACTCGGGCCAAGATGGCGGGGGATGAGGCGGGAGTGACTCTGGGGCAGCCGCACCTCAGCCGGCAGGATCTCGGCACCTTGGTGAGCGCCGCCCGCGGGGCGACCCGGAGCCACATCGGGCTCCCGGGGCTCGGCGGGGGCGGCCGGGTGGGCGAGGGCTGCGGCACGAGGGGCTCCGAGCCTTCTGCTGGGCCCCACCGTGGCCGATGCGCTCCGAGGGGCGCGGGAGGCGATGGCGCCTCGGGGAGCCGCGTTCAGCACGCCGGGCGGCGGGGGACGCGGGCCGAGAGCAGGGGACGAGGGCAGGGAGCAGGGAACGGGAACCGAGGGCAGGGGGACGGGGGCCGAGGGTAGGGGACGTGAGCAGGGAGCAGGGAGCTGGTCCTGCTGGCCCTGATGGGTGTGGGGCGCCGGGCGAGGCGCTTCTCCTGCCCGTGAGTGCGAGGCTCAGCGGCTCCGTGTCCCGCCAGCGCGGCTGAAGCTTTTGTGGCTCACTGGTGGGTGCAGTTTTCCTCGTGTAAGGTTTGACCTGTTCTATGGTATTAAAGACTTCTCTTTTTCCGAAGTAGAACCATGAATTTGAGGTGTTTCTCTACAGAAGCCCGAGAGTTCGCTACCAGCCCTTTCTTGGTTGGTTTGCCAAGAAAATTTTCTCAGCTATTAACAACTACCGAGAATTACCAGTTCTATTTACCACTGCAGCCAGTTGCAGTGGTCTCCTGCTATGGCAGCCTTCCCTATTAAATATCTCACCTGGGCTGCCTCACTTATTACACTTGCATGCTAGTCTAAGTGTATATGTGATGTATATTTCAAATTCAAGTGTATTATAATGTACATAGTCAAAAATCCTGCTGCTGTGTCCCCGCTGTTTGAACTGGAGCAGCTAATTTGTCTTTACAGTAATAATATTCACTGTTTTTTGGGCTTGAGCACAGGAATTCCCTATGGCGAGCATGTTAGTTATTTCAGATAGTTTCTTTTCTTCCTGTCATTGTTGACCATGGCATTTCCTAGTTGGAAAAGTCACAGATAGAGACTGGCTGGAACATCAGCAGGAATTCTCTTTAAGGCCTGTTCTGCCGGCCCTTGAGAGCTTGTGTCTGAGTGAAGCTTCTTGCTGAGCAATAGCTTTATACCTGTCTTATACCAGAGGCAAAACCTCCATGCGTGCATGATTTCGTGCACCAGGAAGAATTCTCCTGGTGGCAGGAATTGCATCACGCTGAAATTCTGGTCGCCCGGCCACATGGTGCCATCTGCAGGTCGCGTTCCCATCGCTGGGAAGTCATTTTAAGTTCTATATATGAGAAATATAAATTTAATTATGTGTCTTAGGTGTTCAAAATTTGCTTTGTATTGAAGATGAATATTTTGTTCATGTCATACTTGAGAGCAGAATGACTGAGCTTACATTTTTACACAGGTGTGTTTGATCACTTTGCACAGAGCCTTCATGTAACAGTGTAAACAATATGTGATTTAATGTTTGTATTTTTTGTATCTTAAATTTTGTCCTGCACCGAGGACTCTTCTGGCATCATGAATCTTTGCTTGAACTGAGTGGCTCATCCCTATGAATTCAATGCAGGATGGATATTAGCTTTACAGAGGAGCATTTCAGTGGATTTCAACACTTGTCCATTATTTGGTCAAACAGCTTTAAAAAAACCTAAACTCTTTCAGAATTGTTTCTTTATCTATACAGAGTGTATTTGTGAGGTTTTTGTTTTGCCAGTGGCTACCAATAAGTTCACACAACAGACTATTTAGGACAGCAGAATTTTTATCTGGTACCTTAAGCAGCAATAACAATATCTGAGGAAAAAAATAGCCATTAAAAAGAATAAAAAACCATGGTGTTAAAGAAACCTCTGGACCCACTGATCCAAAGTGTTAGCTGTAATTACATATTGGCCATATGAAACCTTACACCAATTAAACAACTGTGTATTGACAAAGCTTTGTTTATGAAATATTAGTGCAGTTTGTCAGGTAGACTGTTGAAAATGAATTTGCCTGTTATGTGTAATTTAGGTTCAGGGGTAGGTAGGGGTTTGGGGTGTTTTGTTAAAAGTTTCTTTTGAGGTTTCTTGTTTTGTTTACTCCTATCTTTAACACTTTGCAGCCAAGACTGATTTACAGTCAGGGTTTTGAATTGAAGCCTGTACTGATTCACAAGCAGGACTTGGTTCACTTTTCACACGTATTTCACACGCTTACAAGACTGGAATGCACATAATTTAACTGGATTTTGCTGAATAGAGCTATCAGTTAATTTTCAAGTTCCTAATTTTTATCTTTCTAAATATTTGATACAAGATGAATAAATTCTAAAATCTCCCTTGTACAGGATGTTACCAAGTTGACGCCTCTTTCACCAGAAGTCATCAGCAGACAAGCAACAATTAATATAGGTAAAATAACCTTATAAAAAAGAGGGGTGCATTAAGGTGACTCTCTTTGATGCTCATGCAGTAGCAGATGGTTCCTGTGTGGTAACACTTTCAAGAAATTTGTACAGAAACAGTTACATAGTAGTTTTAGGGACTTGTCCAGCCCTTTTGACTTGAAAAGCACCAATTTTACTTCAGGAGCATAGTTGAATGGCCTGGGGAATAGTTGCTAAAGCAAAATTTGTTTTACCTTGAAATAAAGGATTGAAATGCGTTTCATTAAAATGCAAAGATCTGTCCATTGGGAGCACAATTTCAGGTCTTGTTTGTTTAAACCAAAAATTGTTACAAATTCCATATGTATACCACATGGACTTACTGTCTGTGAGAATTTGGGGTAATTGTGTATTGATTGTTGTGGAGCATTGCACAAAATTAAACTGTGTTTTATTGACAAACATTTCCTTTTAAAACACAGGTACAATTGGTCATGTAGCCCATGGAAAGTCGACAGTAGTCAAAGCTATATCTGGAGTTCATACTGTCAGATTTAAAAATGAACTGGAAAGAAACATCACAATCAAGCTGGGTTATGCTAATGCAAAGGTGAGTCATTGCTGTAAGTGTAGCAGCTCTGTTGCTAATATATTTCTTGGGGGATGTAAGATTGCAGGTAACTAACCCTTGAGGAATTAAACCTTTTTTCAATTTTAAAAAATCACAGATTTACAAGCTGGATGATCCAAGCTGCTCTCGACCAGAGTGCTACCGATCCTGTGGAAGCAGCACCCCAGATGAGTTCCCTACAGATATTCCTGGCACCAAAGGGAACTTTAAACTAGTCAGGTAACTGCTTTAAATTACTGGAATAAATGGTGTTTACTTGCCTTTGTATGAAAACAGGATTGAGCTGTGAGCTGAACGGGTTCTGGCAGACTGTACATTCTTAGATGGGGCACCCTGGGCTGAGGCATTGTCTAAACTGAATTCATTGTGGTGGTGAGCACTCCATGGTACAGCACAGCTGTGTCTGCTGGCCTCAGCTACTTGCAGGACTTTGAAGTTAAATATTTCTGCTATTAATACAAGTACATTTTAAACCAGGCAGATTGAGAACTAATGTGGACCTCACAAACACATCTTTAAAATCTCTTTTGGAAGGTGATCTTTGTTGAACTTTTTCTTCCTAAGGGCAGAGTTTCCAAAGTTTTTTAAATGAATATATGAAAGTCTGATGCCTAATGTGAGATCAGGCCTCTCACTGGAGGCCAGATGTTCTTTATTTACTTGATTTCTGGTAAAGTGTAGCACAGTTTTTATGCAGTGCTTATGTGGTTCTGCACAATGATTGCTCAAATGAGAGTAGTCATGAAGAATGTTGTACAAGATTCTTAATTTATGTTTATGATACAGTACATGTGGGGCTGTAACCATATGTCTTTCCTTTTGTCAGACTCCAGCAGAGCACTTGTACTAAGATTAATTTCTGTTGGAGTGTGGCAGGCAGGCAGTCATTGTGAAACAACTGGTTAAAAGCTTTGCATTCTTTATTCTACTGGTTACTTGCTTGTAGGAGATTCCTAACATCATCAGCAAAGCACCACATTAGTCCCTTGCTTTTTGATGGCCTGCCACTAAGAACAAGGATTCTTCACTAGATAGGTTCAGGAAAGAATATAGTGAATCAACTGTCTTAGTCTGCACAGTAAAACCATAAGGTTGGAAATGTAACATCATGTCTGTAGACAAATATTTGAAGTGCAGTTATAACCATATAATTAAAGATGCATAGTTTCCTAAAAATGAGGAATGGGAGGTGCCTTTTAAAAGAGTTAAGAGAAATCCCATGTGGTATGTTGGGGTTTGGGTTAGTGGTGGTGGGTTGGTTTGATTTTGGGCTTTTATCCTGGTGCATTTAATCTAGTTTAGAGTAAATTGGTGAAATATTAAAGAGGTACTTAATGTGGACATGTGGAATTAAATCTGAAAACTCAGAAAAAGTATCCAGTAGCTGTTTAGTAGCATTTGTGTTCTTTCCGAACTTTTTTGAAAATACTATTTTAAGGATACTTCTGTGTCTGGCTAATCACTGATATAAATCAGTCAGAGGAATTGTTGGTAATGGGCTTTTGGATCTCTCTTTCACCTTCTCCTGCAACAGGCATGTCTCTTTTGTGGATTGCCCTGGCCACGATATTTTGATGGCTACCATGCTGAACGGTGCAGCAGTAATGGATGCAGCTTTGCTGTTGATAGGTAATGATTGCTACCCAAAAGCAGAGCTCTGTTTTGTAGTATCATGAGGCAGCTTTATATGGGCTTTAAAGTCTCCTGGGATGTGGTGAGCAATTTAAACAAGTGAATGCTTTTAAGATGTGTTAAAGTGGTGCTACAGTGGTAATGTACTGTAACAAGCTGGTTTGTTTTAAACACAGCTATCCATACACACTAGTCTGGTAGCTGGCCCCATTGATAGAAGATAGGTAATATAAAACCCTCTAGTGATATAGTACTGTAAAATTTTTATCACTTTATGGAAACAGATTAGCTGCATTTTGAGTTTCTCTGAAGGTTCAGTTTCCTTTAAATATGCATGTAGTCTTTGCCATACAGTAGAGTTCACAAACAACAATACAAACAGTAGCCCAGATAAATATAAGCAAAATTTAAGTACAGGAGATTTAATATAATCCAGACAACTTTTGCTCTGATTTGCAAGCAACAGAAAGTGAGTAGAATGAATTTTTCTATGAAGAACATTCTAGTGTTCTGTAGTGATACATACCAATTTTCTTACCTTGATAGGATATGTCAACAAAAGAAACAGCTTCAGATAGTGTAATTTAAAGTCTGAGACAGATGATGAGCTATCATTTCTTCTGCCTGTTTATCTCCAGAAAGTGTGATAGACCAAACTTCGGGCAAGATTAACCACCATAATCACACATCAGCCAATGATGGCTTCTTAGCTGAAGTCTAAACCATGCTGATAGCAGCCCTATTCACATACTTGATTGAATTATAGCAGAGTTTGGGGATCTTGGTATTTTTCTTGGTATTTTTACGACTTTGCTAAGAAAAAATTAAGGTATTTCTTGAAAGGTAATTTGTGTATTACACTACAGTCAACTCAGATATCTGAAGAGCTAAAGGATGGAGTAAGCCAAGCTAGGTGTTGGTATCTTTGGATATTTTGGGTGGGTGTTCCTAGTGGGAGCAGGTAGGATGGGGGAACCTCTCTGGCAGCCTCTTATCTGTCCTGCATTGTGTGGAGGCTACAGCCAGGAGCTACAGAGGAGAAGAGGTACTTACTGACTTGGTGATTCATATGTAGATTCCTGAGAGACAACTGACTTTTCTTTTTTAAATTTTTTTTACATAGTGATAGTAGATGGAAGTAGCTATCCTACCTGTAGGAGTTTTATCTATCTTTATAGTTTCTATATTCCACTCACTTTTCTTCTTTCAGCTGGTAATGAGTCATGCCCTCAGCCTCAGACCTCAGAGCATCTAGCTGCTATAGAAATCATGAAACTGAAGCACATTTTGATTCTACAAAATAAGATTGACTTGGTGAAAGAGAGCCAAGCTAAAGAACAGTATGAACAGATTCTTGCATTTGTACAAGGTAAGTTTTCAGGAGCAGAAATCCAATAAGTGGTGGAAATTCAGTGTTGACACATGGACATAGTGATTTTCTGTATGTTCATAGGAAAGCTTATCTTGGGCAATGCAGGGGTGTCCATGGTCTGTTAATGTGAAAATTAGACCATGGCAGTTGTGCTTCTTGCCTGTTTCAGCCTGCTTGCATACAACAGTGTTATGGCTCTGGGTCAGAGCTCTAGATGTAAAACTAACATCAGTCACCCTTACATAGTAGCTTTCAGTGGATTTGTGATTTCTTCCTGGAGTGCTTCTTTGGTAGAGGTTTCACTGTGATTTTACGGCAGTGCAGGAGAGAAGGAAGGTGTACTTGTTAGGGGCACCTTGTAGGTTTAAATTATTAATTTTTTAACTAATGACAAAAGATTGCTCTTTCATCTGTCTGTGCAAATCCAGTTTGGGCAGTGTTATCTTACTCTCTAAAGGTCTGCCCACCTTTAGAGTGATTTGAGTTTTATCTTTCCCTGGAGCTTCCACTGTTTTCCCTGTTTATCTGCAGTAGGTGGGGTATGTGACAAGCTGCAGAGCTAGATTGTCACCATCAGAAGTTGCCAGTGGGTCTTTCTTTTCCTTTTTTTCCGTTTTGTTCTTTTTTTTTTTCCCTGTAATTCATAATTGTTGCCTTGCAGAAGCTGTACATAACTCTGTCAGAGTGGCTTGATGTGTAAATTTGGAGTTTGAAAACTGGAGTTATCACAAGGAACATAGACATAATTAAAACTAATGATGTCTAACAAACCTGGGTTACTAAATGCATTCTTCTGTAAAATAAGGATTTTTTCTAAAATATGTATTTGTATTGCAAAATTTGAAAAAACATAAATCATTAAATTAACAAGAAATTTAGTTTGTCATAATAAAACCTGACTCTAAAATTAACTCTGCTGTATCCCATACTGAGAAATGACCTCTCTTAGGAAATCTTAAAAATATTTCTGATCACAGTGTAGGAAGTGAATTCTCCCTTTGAGTAGAAGATTATGTTCCACACTTTCAGAATGCCTCAAAAAGTAGATGTGGCTATATGAGCTAAAATGTTGAAGGGAGGGATAGATGCTCTCTGATGTTGCTTTGGAAAATACACATAGAACATGCCATGAAATCGATTTTGACAAGGACAGAACACTTGGTCATATTAAAGCTGAATGTTGAACTTGATTTTGTTTTAGGCACAGTTGCAGAGGGAGCTCCAATAATTCCAATCTCGGCACAGCTGAAATACAACATAGAGGTGGTTTGTGAGTACATAGTGAAGAAAATCCCAGTCCCTTTGCGAGACTTCACATCCGAACCGAGGCTCATTGGTATGTAAATGTCAGGCCTGGGTGTTTGTGGCCAGACATTTTCTGAATGTTTCTACACTTAGAATAGCACATGCTGAGTGCCCTAAACACAGGTGGGTTTAAAAGGAGTATTTAGGATGCTCTTCTTTAAAACTTGCATGTCTTCTGAGAGCTGTATTGATTGTTCACTGTTAGTTGGTTTTGTGTATATTCTGTGCATATGACAGCACTAAAATGCAATAAAAGTGAGAAATTTGTCTGTATCTTAAAAACATCCCTTTAGTTATGAATTTAGTTTTGATTGAAGAAAATATTGGCAAGCTGATGAATTTGATAATTTGATTATTTCCATGGAAAATTTTTGGGTAGCTTGGTTAAATCTTTTGTATTAATCTCCTGTTTCCTGGTTGTAATTGTCAAAGTTTCAGTTCTTGTCCAGCATGAAATGCAGTTCCTACAAGGAATTCATTTGCTTGCCTTTTTTTTCCAGTAATCCAGGGGAGTCTTATATTGCATAAATGTATAAAAATTGACCATAAAAATTACATCAAGGTTATGGTGTTCAGCTATGAGTACATTAAAACAGTTCTGGTATTCACAATTAACATTGTGAATACTAAAGGGTTTTTTTAAAATGGCTAATCATTGCTTTCTTTTTAGATCTTTAAGTTACTCTCTGCTATGCAAAAAAAGTCTTATGAAACACATATATGAGTAGTTAAAATGGTTTTGAGAATAAAATTAACTGTCTGCCTAAAAATTGGAGTAAATTATTGATCTGTTTTTGTAATATTTATAAATATGTGTATCCTTTCATAAAAACAGACACAGTAAAAGTTGCTAAAGAAAGACATTGTTTAAAAACCCGATAATAAATATAAACCTGGTCATGATCTCTTCTTTTCAGTAATTAGATCTTTTGATGTCAACAAGCCTGGCTGTGAAGTTGATGACCTTAAGGGAGGTGTTGCTGGTGGCAGTATTCTAAAGGGTGTTTTAAAGGTAAACTTTTCTCTTTCCTGACTGAAATTTGTAATGACAATGTGTAGAGTTTTTCCACGCTTGCTACAAAATGTATCTATATCATTGATTTTTTAAAAACTTGAATAAAGTCACATGGCACTTATCCTTTCTATCTGTACTTCATTTTCACTTTACAGTTTTAAAATACCAGAACAAGAAGCACTGGTTTTATTTTTTAAAATATACTATTGTAGTCTTAATGTTTGCTAATAATGCTAACAGATTTCATCCCTCACAAAAATTGAAGGAGCTATTTTTTTTCCTGTCCTACCACTTCCACTTGCTGAATTATTGTCAGGAAGAGGAGAGCAAAAGAACTTTAAAAGCACCTTAGAAGTGTGTATGGGTTCTCACAGGTCCCACTTTCCCATTTAAGTGTTCTGTATATTTTGATTTTTTATTTTGCTTGCTTGCTAGTAATAGACAGAAACTTTTAAACAACTGCTTTTTTAGGCTGTTGTTTTAGAGCAAACATTTATACAGCTTGTACTTTCTCTGGTTTGCAGTATATTGATGTCAGTCAGTTACACAGATTGAATTAACTCAATTTTTCTCAAAGCTGAAATATTTCTAAACAAAATACAGTGTTTAAAAATTAAACTGAAATTTAATTGTTGGAATTATTGCTGATAAGGATCCTTTGCTAAAGCAGTTTTACAAATTGTATTGAAAAGAAAATCAGATGTTATATTTGCTGTAAGTATTGCTCAATTTGCATAAAACAGTTCAACAGAAATCCTGCAAGTTCTACAGTAGCCCAGAACCAAGGACTCGTATAAAAAGTAGATTTTGGGATATGTAAGTCTTATCTGTGACTAGTCAGCTTTGTGTTCCTGTGAAATAACCAGTTAAACACTTTTTCACTTTTGTCATTAGGTGGGCCAGGAAATTGAGGTGAGGCCTGGTATTGTGTCCAAGGACAGTGAAGGCAAACTCATGTGCAAGCCAATCTTTTCCAAAATTGTGTCACTCTTTGCTGAACACAATGATCTACAATATGCTGCTCCAGGAGGCCTTATAGGTAAGAATATTGTCTTATGGAAAGATTCATTTCTTCATGCTTATTGAAAACACTTGGTTTCATTGAACAATAAATTTCAGTGTAATTAACAAAAATACCATGAGCATTTTTAGATAATTCATATGTGTAGAGAGAGACAGAGTTGGTGTGAAAAATGGATATTTAAGAATGAAATAATTTTCTTGAATGTCACTGGCCAGTGCAGACCAGCTTGCACTGTAAACTGTACCAGCTTTAACAGCAGAATATTTCTCCATCTATTTAGACAGAGCTCAGTCTTGCTGACATTCTGAAAGTATTGTTCAGGCAGTAGGGAATTCTCAGTACATTCTCTGGTTTTTTTTAAGATCATCTTCAAATATTTTAGCCCATAGAAATGACAGCTACCTTCAGTTACTCCTGACTCCCTTGTTGTGCTGTAGGTGTTGGCACTAAGATTGACCCCACGTTGTGCCGGGCTGACCGCATGGTGGGCCAAGTTCTTGGTGCAGTTGGGGCCCTGCCAGAAATATTTACAGAGCTGGAAATCTCCTACTTCCTGCTGAGGCGACTCCTGGGCGTGCGCACTGAAGGAGACAAGAAAGCTGCAAAGGTCTGTGCCCCTTCTTTTGTTTGCACTGATTTTGTTTGCTGTGCTAATTTTCATTAATGAATGTGTTGCTTTGATCATATGTAGACGTTTTGTCTCAGTGTTGATATAAGCTTGTCACAAAACTTATCTGCTTGTTTAATAC
This sequence comes from Molothrus ater, assembly GCF_012460135.2. NCBI lineage: Eukaryota > Metazoa > Chordata > Aves > Passeriformes > Icteridae > Molothrus > Molothrus ater. The sequence goes on along the minus strand of NC_050479.2, from coordinate 13,961,129 downwards.
TGTAGAATGGTTTTCAGAGGAGTAGAAATTCATATCAGTAGTTTAAAGTAGCATAAAGTATTTATGTATCATGTTATGTATTTTCCTAAGCATGCTGGTAGTTGTTTTCTTTTGCTATCATCCCATTCAATTGTGCAATAATTAGTTTGACGGTGGTACTGATCTACTTCCTCCTGACATGCTTTTTGTAGGTTTTTTCACTGAAGAATTTTTAAAAGTTTAAATATTTTTGAAATACTCTGGTTGAAAAAAACTGACCTTGAGGCACAGGACAAACTTGTGTAACGCTATCTGTTTTACACAAATGAACTAAAAGATCATAATTTCCCCTCTTAGCATTTAAAATTATAAACTGCTTCATGCAACAGTGAGTAAAGTGCTTCAGTGCTCTCTTATCCTGTGAAATTAATTATTTAAATTTTTTTTAATGTAGGCATAAGTGAAATAAAAATACACCATCCTGGTAAATAATCTGTATAACATCACAGGTTGTAATAATATCTCTTACTGTTTGTGTTTTTAATATGTTATATGAAATCATCAGCATAGTTTATAGAAAATATAGATCAATCCCAAGAAAGTACATCATACCAAGAACTTCAGAACTACATGTACAACACCTTTATGTATTTGTCCTTTTGCATATAAAACTTGTATCTACTGACACTGCTGCCCATAATTTGTGTGTGTATATTTATAATATTTCTCAGCTGTACCTTTTTTTGTGGCAAGAAGGTAACAGAAGATGACTTGGTACTGTCTGTGCTGTTTGTTTTTAGTACCAAAACTTAGGTTTCAGAGTGTTGTATGTCTGTCTTCAGGTGCAAAAATTATCGAAGAATGAAGTTCTAATGGTAAACATAGGATCCTTATCTACGGGAGGGAGAGTCAGTGCTGTAAAGGCTGATTTGGGGAAGATTGTGCTAACTAACCCTGTATGCACAGAAGTGGGAGAAAAAATTGCTCTGAGTCGAAGAGTTGAGAAGCATTGGCGGTAAGTTGGTGCGAAGTTGGTAGGGAACCTTGCTTGATACGTTGTTAACAAGAAAATACATGGTTTTGTACTAGAATAGGTAAGTGTGGGTCTGTTTTAAAAATTCTGGATTCTCCTGACACATTGGCACCATGGTTGTGGAATGCTTAATTTCATTGCTAATTCTTTTTTAAACAAAGACCACGACTGGGAGGGTATCTATTAGTTAACAGCCAAGGAAACACCTGAGGTTTGTGTTTGTTGCCCAAACTGCCGAGCTGTAAATTGAGCTCAGTAGGGAATCTTGGCAGAGGGGTTGGGAAATTCTCACCATGTTAAGCCAAATAGCCATCTTTATGCACACCTCAGTGGTTTTCTAGCTGTGGAGCTGCATGTGATTTCTTGTGCAACCTAGAAATTACAGCAGGGGAACAGAGGAAGGATGTTTGAATGTTTTATGTACTACGAGCACAGAGGAAGAATAAAGTATCAACTGGATTGAGCCATTCAAATTACAAATATGAAATGTGAGGCTGAAAATGATGAACAGAATTGCTTTATTGCAGTGCCAGACCTCTCTTTACATCATTACACATACTGTACCTGTCACAGGTTTCATTAGACTGGATTGATAAGAACATCAGAGGTTTTGATTTGTTGGCTCTGCACAGCCCTTGTAGTAGGAAAGCACAGCCATTTTTACAAGTCTATACTGTGTGGAAAGGGACCAAGCTTTAAATATCCATGGATGCATGTTTCTTTTTCAGATGACAAGAAAATGTAGACAGGAATTTAGTCCTTGCTGTCTCAGAGCAAGATGACAAATTAGGAAAGAGATTATTCTCTGAAAAAAAACCCAAGGCAAAAGATAACATGTCTTGAACAGGAGGGAAAAAAAAAGGCAGGACCCAAATTAAGTCAGGTAAAGCAGAAGGAAGAGGAGAAATTATGGGTTTTTTTCCCCTTTTTTAAGCTGTAGACTGATAGCCTGTGCAAATAATGTGTCTTTTGTTGCTTCTGTAGATTCTTTCCCAGTTAAAAAACTTGACCAAATTTTGCCCAAAAGCCCACCTGTCTCTGGATTATGTGGTGGGCAAATAGTGGCAGCCTGCTGTAAAGATTAGTTATTGAAAAGTTGATTCCTATGCTGTATTAAAAAGATAAAGACAATATAAGAAACTGAAAGTTAAGAAAGGGAAAGAAGCCAAACTGGGAAAACCTGCATAATAAGACCTAATTGTAGTAAAGATAATATACAGTTGGTACTGTGAAAAGGAACTTGCAGCCTGAGTTCATAAGTTCATAAAGTTCATAAACCAAGACTAAAAAGAGGTATAAAATAAAAAGGAAATATACAGAGGAATAGAGAGGGGTTAAACAGCAAATGGGATACACCAGTGATTCCAAGGACTACTGAATTCAAAGATGGTCAAGTTATGACCTATGGTTATGGTAATAAAAAGTGGGAAGTGCTGCTCTGATAAACATCAGTTTCTTTTCTGGTGTCCCAAGACAGGCTCTACTGCAAGGTAAATTGAGATGTGGTTTCTCACCAGAAATTGGAAAGGTTTCAACACAGTTTTACTAATAATGTGAAATACCTACTGACTGTGGAAATGGATGTATTCTGAATTCTTTTTGCAAGTGTATTTTTCTGAGGCAATAGTGGCCTATAAAAAAGGCCTTCATTTTCCTGAATATCAATAGCACTCACCCAAGAGCTGAGTTACCATCACAGGCTACCATTGAGAGTTACAGCTGTTTGAATCTTACAGAATTGTCATTTCTCTTTGAAAGTAATGCAGCACCTCAGACACAGATGAAAGAGATCAAGCTGTGCATAGATTTACCATCCAACAGTAGAACATAAGTTACAATACTTTCAGATTTTCAGCTTCTGTCAGGAGTACACCCTCAGCTGGTCACAAATGTCCTCTGTCCTTCACCCTTTTCTATTCTGTATTTCCACTAAGCAGGTTTGTTCTCGTAGAATGTTTTGGGTGGGAGACAAGTGTAGAAAATTCAAAATGTAAGAACTGAAGGCATAAGAAGGACAGAAGGATGTTGACTTATACAGGATATTTCTGACTACTGGTAAAAATAAACCTTTTTTTTTTTCAGTTTAATTGGTTGGGGTCAGATCAGAAGAGGAGTGACAATCAAGCCAACTGTTGATGATGACTGAAGAACAAAAGAGTGCTTCATTTTTAAAGATGAAGTGCCTATTTCTATTTTGGAGGGGGTGTATTTTCACAGTGGAATTGGAAGCTGTGCAAACAGTATCTTTGAGTTGTATGGCTGTCCTCGTACCTTTTATTGACTTTTACCCTCTTACTAAAATACTAGTCACTATCACCATTAAAAGTGTAAAAGAATTGGCATAGAAGTGGGTTTCATTATCCACTTTTTAGTAGAAATTAATTGTACATGTCTCATGGCATGTCTAATTTATGTTACTTTGTGTTTCAGACATATCTGTTTAATATCAGTCAAACCAGCCCCAGTGTAACACACAAACCATAAATCTGGTATTGAAATAAAATATTGCTTATTTTCATTAATTCATACAGTTTTTCTGAGTAACAAAAGACTGCAATGATTGTTCAAGTACAAGAATTAAAAGCAAACAAACTCTTCTTGGAAGACTTAGTACCTTTTCTGCACAATTTGTTTTGTTTAGACAACTGTTACCAACAAGAAATTTTATTTCTTTGTTTCTATGGTTCTTGATTTTAGGATTCTAAAGTATTACACTTTGTAATTAGGATGGCAATATTGACTGACTTGAATTTGTCATTTCTGATATTACTACATGTTTTCTTAAACCCCCCCAGAAAAACCACAAGTAAACTGGATCTGAACTGTCAGTACTGGTTTTGGCCTATTTTAGTATGGATTTATGAAAAGAATGTGATTAATTGGAACATAACTGTGTCATCATGAAACTCTGTGGGAATGACCTGGGAGTTATTTATACAGTAGGGGTAAATGACTTTAAAATTTTGTTGAGCAAATATAAAATATTAGGAAGAGGGTGTAGAAAGGGATGATTTGGGGTGGGGGCAGAGTAACGATGGTGGAATTGTGAATAGGATGAGGAAAAAAGGTATAAAACCACTTTTGTTAGCTATACTGAATCACATGCCTCAGGATAAAACATAATGTAATAAACTTACTGTAGGGTGCTAATACTTTAATCCATTTAGATTTCACTTCTTCATTTGTACTAATATGCATAGTTCTAGCTGTTTTATATACTATTTAGCAAGTTATGCTACTTAACATATTTTGGTACAAAGTACTGCGTGTTTTCAAAGCTTGGTTTTGTTTTTTTTCAATATCTTCAAGGGCTTTCTAAAGGTAAACATGATTTCACTCATCAAACTGGAATTTGATGAAACAGCTTGCATTTTGTTATTGATTTTGCACTATACTGTGTTCCCTTACTCTGTCTACATTCCTGTACTCAGTTTTTCCATTTGTAAAGTACTACCTCACACGGTGTTGAGAGTAAATACATTAATTTTTGAATAGTGCTTTTCCATTTTAAAAGCAGGAGTCAGCTGTAGTTCTCTCTGACTCTCCAGGTACTTGACTAATCTACAATCTTAAATGTGTCTGTTTCAAGGATTGCATCTTCCATGCTTTGGCCACTCCTTTCTGTAACTGTGAATTCTAGAAACTTGGATAAACCTGAGCCTTGCCTAGTCTGGTGGCAGGAGGATGAGCATGAAAGAGCATGTAAGCTACAGCAGAGTGCTTGGATGGCAGCAGCTCCAGGGAGAAATTCAGTGCAGAGTCTTTCTCAGTGCACTGCACCTGTGGCTCTAATGAAACACATGCAAAAAGCTTCTGAGAAACTGGTTAAGCATCCACAGACATTTTTAGACATTCAGATATTTTGGAGATTGTGTCTCTCTTGATCTGCAATTTAAAGAACACCAGTGCCATAATCTTGCAGAAGTTGTGCATTGACCTGCTTTCCCCCTGGCTTTTCCAGGCAGGGTGAGGCTCTCACAAGGATCACCTCTTTCTACCCTGCTGTACATCCTGTCACACCAGGATGAGGGCCTGGGGGGCAGATCACATACAGAGTTCTTCTGCCACCAAAATGTTAGATTTCCTCTAATGGGAAGCTCTCACTGCTGACATGAGTGCCAAGTAATGGGATCTTGAGACTCCTGACTACATGGAACATGTCTCTGCAGCATTGGGGAGACAAGTGTGAACAGTATAAGTACAAATACATTGTGTGCTGATGGGTGTACCACCCCCTCAGTCACTGAGCTGTGATGCTTGCTGAGATGTTGAAGGCAATATGAGAAGGCAATATCATGTACAGCTAAGGAAGTTGAAAATTATTTATTTTCTTGGCCGGGATGAAAATAGTGACAGATGCCTTGTGAGCTTTCTCACTTTACCAAGGATTTACTTCAGAGTGATTTTATTTTTTTACCCTCCTAAGGTCATATTCAGCTACCTGAACAGAGGTGTGCATTTGCATTTCTAATGGGTTGGGTACACAAATGTAGATATCTTGTGCAGTGGTACAAAGTTGAAGTGTGTCAGTAGTTATTCTGAGACTTCACTGTGTATTTGGGAAATGCCATTTCCAGCCAAATACCGGATTTTATTCTGAAAGGTATTTCAGTAAACACTTTTGCTGATTTGGTCCTAGTATACAGGAAATCCAGAAAAATTTTAAAATTATATTTTTATTGCATTCGTTTTGTGGCACTTTGAAAAGTGCTTCCTTCTAGCTCACTGCTGCAGAAAGGGTTCCTGTTGTTTTTCTATGCTGGGTCATGTGGACGAGCCTCCAGCCTGCCCGCAGGAAAGGTTTAAACTTCTGTCCCCGCCCCCTTTCCCATCAGTGCTTCTGCCGGTGTAAAGTCCCAGCTCCGCCGCCCCTGCCGTTCTGGGTCACTTCTTGCTGCCAGGCTGGGGCTAAACATTGATAAAGTTCCCAAGGCCCTCCCTTAACCAGCACCGCAAAGCACCGCCTGCCCGTCCCAGCTCCTCCTGCCGTGGCACGGCCCGTGAGCATCCACAACGTCCAGCTGCCTTTTCCTGACATCCCCAGCCCCTGTGAGCACCGCTCCTTCTTCATCAGCTCTTCCACTGCCACAGTTCTTCTGGCACAGCTGCCTTAGTGGCTGATGTTCACTTACCACGGTGCTAAAATTACTAATGTGCTCTGGCTTCGTGTTGCTGCTTTTGTTTCTATAAAGCTCCATCTGTACGTGCTCATCCAATGTTCCATTCATCTCCAGTCCACCCCAGTGGTGTAGTAAAAGTGCATGTTTCATATTTTCCAGACTAAAAACCCATCTAGAATAACCAATTCTACAGAAATTTTGGTTTATGGTGAATAACATAGAAGCTGTAATAGTCAAAAACTGTGTAAATGATACAAGAATGCAAATAAATTCTCCTTTCTTACCCTGAAAGGATTAAAAACCAACCAAACAAGAACTCCTAACATGGGCACTATATATGCAATGAAGAAACCAAATTAGCTAGAGAGTTTTGTTACCAAGGAACAGACATCTTGTTCAAGGAATTACCTCAAATATTTAAATAAATACATATTCTTCAACGTCTTTTATAAAACAAGGCACTAGAACACTGTGCTCAAACACAGATGAAAACTGTTGAAATATTTTAGTTGAAGTAATGTTAATGTATGTGTTATTTACTTGTGTTGAGGAAGGCTTCATTAAGAAATTTCACACTATACATTTATAAAACACAAACTTTTCTGTTCAAACAGTTTCTTTCTAAAGCCTAGTATAGTTTTTTGACTATTTCAGTAGAGTTGGGGGAAAAAAATCAAGATTCACTTAATTAAGTTTAATGTTACACAACCCTAAGGATTCACATGAATCAGGGCAGCAGCTCTCCCTCTTTGCCTCTGTGTGGGCATTTGTAAAGAAATCCAATATACTAGACTGGATTCATTATGTTATTTAGAAAACCCCTTCCCCTGCCAAACATTATTCTTTTCTATATTTAGTTATTTTCATTTATTTGTTGTTCAATGAAGACCTGAAAAGTGTTTTCTCCTGCAAATGCACCTTAGGGTTGTCTGAACTCATTTCTCTTCCTGGTTTTGCTTAATCATCTATTTGATTAGGTAATCTATTATGTATCTCAAAATACCTCATTTGCAACATCATCCCAACTACCACACAACAGAGTTAAGTCTCAGCTTTTGCAAGTTTTTATTAAAGCACTTTTCTTTAACCTTGGTGACTAGCACTGGGCATACAGAAATAGAATAATCTTTTGTACTTTTTCTTGGCTACAGACAAAGTTTAGCAACAATTTTTATTTCTTTAAATTGTCTCCCATTTATTGTGGTGGCAGTAATTGTATACAACTTAATCCTTTAAAAATCTAACATGGAGTCATACTTCACACCAGAAAGACATATGGGGGTATAATTAGTCCTTCCACAGCAATCACAAGCATTCACGTATTCTCCATATGGTTTTGGCTCCTTGCCTCCTACCTCATTTTCTGTTAGCATGCCTTAAAAACACTGGTACAGCCCTGTGAACCATCCACTTGTGTGCTTCAGGCACACAAATTGTCCTGTCAACACTGCTGGGACACTTGTGCACTTGAAGGTGAGCTTGTGCTTTAAGTGTTCGGAAACTGGGATCTTAAATTACTTCCATTTTTCTGAAAGCTTAATTCCTTCTTTACATTCATTGCTACTTCACACTGTTGCTGTTCTACAACCTGTGTGTTCATGCTGGGAATTTATTTTTGCAGTTAAAACCAGACATTTTGTCTTTGAAAGCATTTTGAGCCTTATGGGAAGGTGTCTGTTTAGACACATAACATCACAGGAAGGTGGACTCTTGGTACACTCCAGAGCAACCTGGCTGCTCTATGGACTGGTGAAAGCTGCTCCAGGTGGAAGCTGATCACCAGCTCCCATCCACTCAAGGGGAGTACAGTTAATTGAACTTTGTCAGCTTTGAACTGACAAACACTAAAACTCAGTGTTGTCCCGCTGAAGTCTCCCCAAGAAGAAGGTTGGTCCCTCAGTGAAATGGTTTGGTTTGTAATGTCCTCCTCTCTTGTTAAAGGATTTACTAGAGAAACAGGGAGGGGCTGTTTCTGTTTCAAAACACAATGTTCATGCAGTCACCAAAGCAGATAACCCTCAGGGCCATCAACAGCTCTACCAGCTGAGGAAAGGAACTCTTAACACTCCCAATCTTCTCTACCCTTTCTTTTGCAAGATCCATCAGTGCTGACTTCTAACACTGTGTCAGTTGAACATTTACCAGTCCCTTTACCTTTGTTACATGTACTCACCAACAACTCCAGGCTGTATCTTTGATTCATGGGCAAAAAAGGTAAATGAAATGTGAGTTTACAGAATTATGGAGGGAATCGTGGATTTTTTAATGTCCGCCCCCCTCCCTGCCCCACAACCAATGAGAGTTCAAACGAAGAGCTGTTATGTGAAATTGTAGTATAAATAATTAACCGTCCTACCTAATTAAGAATGCCTTTAACCTTGCACAACACTTAATCAGGATGACTAGAAATAAAATTGCCTGTGAAAGTCTTCCTCTAACAACTAAGTACAACTAAGGATTAAGAAGCCTGCTGAATATTTGTAAGCCAAGACATGTCAGAGATTTTAATGCAAACAAAAAACTTACCAGTTCTCCACAGGCTGCAAGGGACTCCTGCTCAACACAAGGACCACCCTGCTGTTTAAATGTAAGATCTGTTTTCAAGGTTTTTTATATAGCTTTTCAATTTAAAAAACATTCTTCTCTTACTTTTTTTCCTTTTCTTTCCTTTTATCTTTTCTTTCCTTTTATTTATTTTTCTCCTTCTTCTTTTTCTCCCCTTTTCTTCTTTTCCTTTCTTTTCTTTATATTTCTTCTTTCCTTTTTTCTTATCCTTCCTTTTTTCTCTTTCTTCTTTTTCTTTCTTCTTTTTCACTCTCTTCTTCCTTTTCTTTTCTCTACAAGGGCAAATAATCTGCATTTTGATCTGAGGCAGCTGAAAAAACCGTGTCTGGAGTCTTCACAAAAAAATTCAGTTTGAGGCCAACACCCCTTAGGGGAAATTTCAGACTAGTGAAAGCTGGCAAAGTTTTACGAGCAACTGAAAACCTGTGCAATGCAAAATGTCCGCTTCAAAGTAAGTGACATTACACTGCACATTGCTGGTGTTTTTAAGTAAAGAGGTTATCTGAGATATAGGCAGCTGTAGAGATACTGGCCTTACATTTTCACTGATTTAAACCTATTAGGTCAGTTCCAACCTACTGACCCTGTATAACTGAAAGAGAAAAGACATAGACTGAGTATCTGGACCCTCTTCTGATCTTTCTCTACAACTACCCTGTGTAGCACATTATAGTCAGACCAAACACAAGAGCCTTGCATTCCTCTTCTGGTCCCAACAGCCATAGGATTTTTTACACTGGACACAGTTCTCTAAGATACATGTTAATATTGGAATAAAAAGCATGTCAGTTGGTCATCAGCCTGGTATATCTGAACACATTTTTTAAATACTCTTTTTTTATAAGTAGGAACCATTAGAAAGTTTAAGTTTAAATACAGTTTTCAGACCCCATGCAACAAATAAGATTCTTGGATCATGTTTCACTGTTCAGTTTGTGTATTTCCCACTCCTTTGCTATCCAATATTCCAGCCTTATAATGAAGAAATTTCTCCAAATGAACATTGCCATACTTGTTTCAGAGATATTCCTCAATACCTTGTTCTTCAGGGTTACACAGATACCAGCAATGTCTATGCTGAGGCTTGGTAAAATTGTCTTATAATGCCATAAAGACCTTATTTGAAAGATATTTTGCTTTATTTAATGAGCATTTTTAATGTAAATTTCTTCAAAAGAATTTTGTGTACTAACACACAATTGTAAAGGTCAACCTTTGTTTCATTACTTCATTTGTTGCAACCAGTTTTGTCATCAAAGAAAGTATTTCTTACAGCTGCATTCATCTTTCTTTGCCCTCAAGCGTTTGGCTCCCAAGCATTGTGGCTGCCTGTGTGCACGGGCAGTTCAGTGCACATCCCAGCTCTGGTTGTCAAATTCAGCCTAGAATTGGAGACAAGTGCATGTAGCACTTTTGTCCCCAAGCATCCTGGGCTGAAGCGAGTTGGTGGCTTTGCATGTGCAGTGTTGGCTGTAATGTGCCTGTCTCAGAGGCCAGCCATTTGTTCTGACAGACATCAGGCCAGATGCTACCCCAAACACAGGCACTGTGACAGCCTGGGCCCCTCTCCAAGCCTTGCTTCCCACAAACTGTAGGAAGCTTCCTGCCAACACCAAGCCAGTTCTGTCTTCAGCTCCCTCAGGGAGCACCCTGAGCACCAGCAGTAACTGGAGAAGTGCAGATGGATGGGTCAGAGCCCCTTCACAGGCTCCCAGGGGATGGTGATGGGCAGCACACCAGGCTGCAGCAGGCTCATGCTCGGGCTCCGTGGTGAGGACACTGCCTGCTGGGAGCAGGTCTGGGAGCAAACCCAGGACTGGCTCCATGGTGAGGACACTGCCTGCTGGGAGCAGGTCTGGGAGCAAACCCAGGACTGGCTCCATGGTGAGGACACTGCCTGCTGGGAGCAGGTCTGGGAGCAAACCCAGGACTGGCTCCATGGTGAGGACACTGCCTGCTGGGAGCAGGTCCTGCAGCAAACCCAGGACTGGCTCCATGGTGAGGACACTGCCTGCTGGGAGCAGGTCCTGCAGCAAACCCAGGACTGGCTCCATGGTGAGGACACTGCCTGCTGGGAGCAGGTCCTGCAGCAAACCCAGGACTGGCTCCATGGTGAGGACACTCCCTGCTGGGAGCAGGTCTGGGAGCAAACCCAGGACTGGCTCCATGGTGAGGACACTCCCTGCTGGGAGCAGGTCTGGGAGCAAACCCAGGACTGGCTCTGTGGTGAGGACACTGCCTGCTGGCAGCAGGGCTTGCAGCAAACCCAGGACTGGCAGTTGCAGCAGCCAGGGGACACGGCAGGTGGCTGTCCTGGAGTTGTGTGCCTTCAATGAGGCAGATATAAATAACAGAGAAGGCTGGGGGGCAGGGAAGCCTCTACTTGTGAGCAGCTTGCCACCAATAATGACAAACAACCTGGTGCAGTGCAAGGTTCCCTGCCCGTAGCAGGGGGTTGCATCTAGATGATCTTTAACAGCTCTTCCAACCCAAACCATTCTGTGACTCTGTGAACCGTGCCTTTAGAGAGGAATGCAAGGTTATTAGCACTTGCCTAGGGATCACATCCACTGATTGAGACCTGGGCAGTTTCATAGACTTGGCATCTCTTACCCACCAGAAAGATCAATCACATTGGCCTCTCATTCCCTTGTCCAGCATGAATGCCAAGCCTGACTCCTCATAACATTCCTTCACAGCTTGGAGCACCTCATGTTCTTTTGGTCTGATGGTGCCTCTCCTATGCTGTGATTTTGCTTAATTCCATAATTTTGGTTCCTTGGACATAACATGGCGCAAAACTTCACACCGTGGATAAAACACCCTGTGAATTCCAGATAATTTGGCCTGTCTTCACTTTTCTGTAGGGAATTTCAAGGGGTTCTGCTTCATCCACTGAGATTTTGTGCATGGCCACATGCCTCTGGACAGCAACAACCAGAGCTGCTTTGGAGGTTCCAGCAACTCTTTTCCACCATGAATTTTGTCCCAGGTGAGAGGAGTTAAGGAATCTTCTTTTCAGAGCCATTTTTAGGCACAGAGGCTGGCATTCAGTAATTCCTGCTGCATTTCCTTCTGTAGGTCACAGCCCATTCTTCAATGGTCTTGCATGGAAACTCTTGAGACCATGTAACCTGGGATATTTTTTGTGAAAGACCAAATGGTTGCTAAGAGATAATGAAGGACCAGTGATGGCAATATGTGCTTGTGGTGGCCATAGAAAGACCCCTTCCTAAGCTAGCAGCAAAAAAACCCAGGAATGGGGTGTCAGTCAGCCATTAAAGGCTTGGCAATACCTGCAATATCAATTCTGTAATGTCTGAGAATGAAAAAGAGAGGGGACAAACAGGCATTGCTGTCTGAGAGCAAGCACCTCAGCATGTACACTAGAGGACGCTACAGAACTCACTGTCCTCAGAGGTTTGTATTGGATAATTACAGTAATTCAACTTACAAACACAAATTAATGTCTGGACAATTCTTGAGAAATTCTTAACAGTGCTACAAAGACTACAAAATGGACAAGAAAATCTATTGTCTATTAAGAGTAACTAGGCCTGGGCATGTCTTGACAGAGCAAAAAACTTATTTGAAATTATTCTTAGATGGAAAACATCAGTCTACTAAAAACCAGGACTCCAAGAAACTATATTCTTCTAGATACCTCTACTCGCTTCCACTTGTGAAAGGGCAGGGGAGGATTGTAGAAGATGGCCTAATATCAATTTCTTTATAGCATAAGCCATTAAGTTTCACTCACTCCTTTGTGAACCAAAGGACTTGGGCAGAAATGCCAGGAAGTGCCATCCAATCTGGAGGTGAAGGCATTGAGAGGAGAAGATCCATCCCGTCCATTGCTTTGCTTGTGGTTGATCACCACCATTTATCACTTAGGAGGACAAGTCTTTTTTTTTTTTGTTCAAATTTATCTTGTTTAAACTCCAGCTATCCATGGCTCTCTTCAGACTGAAGTGAATTCCTATACTGGGTAAGTACTATATGATTCATGTCTACTTTTTTTTTTGTTCTTTTTGGTATTAAACAGCTAAAGACTTTTTAAGCATTCAAATTCTTCTATAATTCTTTGTGGCCTCTCCAGTTTTTGGTCTATTTAAAAAACATGACCCAGCAGATACAAACTCACCTTATTTCTACTACCTACTCCACTGTGAGCATCCCCAAACAGCACCAGCCCTTTTTGTCCCACATCTATATGAGGCTGTTTTTGAGGTGTCTTGTGACTGCATCTTTTAAACTTTTCTAAAGTTTCTGCTTTCCAGGATTCAGAAATATCCTCTAGGTACATGATTTGCATTTATTAATCCTGGACACTTAATTTTGCACTTGGACAGATTAAGACATAACTTATTTAAGTGGTTCAACTTACAAAGTAATCCAGTCTGTGTGATGTTTCTGCATTATTGTCTTTTCCTCATCATCTCTATGTACTTTTTCCAGCAACTTTGTCACAGTCACAAATAAAAATAGGAATGACTCTGTGATGGCTTCTAGACCACAATGGAAGTGTTGGGCCATACCTAAGGTTCCACCTCTTTGAACAATCCAATTGTTAGGTTATTTCTGCCATGTCATGTATTTCTTCAGAACTCTCAGTCCATCAGCTTTTAAGCCATGTAATGTATGATACTGAAAGTAAGGGAGGATTTAGGTGTGTGTAGTTTGAAGCACCTTACCCAAGTCTGCTCCATCTGCACAATTATATTGTGCTGAAGCTTCTCACCTACTCAAGTAATGAAGTTTGGTGTGTCTGCCAAGATCATTTTTCCCTAAGCCACAGTTACTGGCACTAGTTACATTTCTACCCTTTTATTCCTTATTAAAGAAATCCCATGTTTCTTTTCAATTATTTTAAAAGAACTGACTTGAACATGACAGCCAGCTTACTACTCAACTCAGACAAATGGGCACTGGCTGATATCACCCTTCCTTTTGAGATTTATTGATATAGATGAACCAGCTACCTCCTCTGCTGACAAAGGCAGACAGGAGTGCATTTCAAAGCACATAGCTCCACATTTCCCTATACTTTTACTTCTCACTAGGCATTTCCTACTGATTAGTGACCAGAAACACTTTATGAAGTCTTACAGACTTTTAGACTGACAGCTTCTCCTTTGTTGCACTCAATTTTAAGTCTCCAGGATTATCTGGACCTGCAGATTAAACTATCAATAGAAAGACAGCTTATCCCTCATACTTCCTTCATTTTGGGACATACTTTTACAAGGATTCCTTTTCAATGTAACCGTCCTGAATACACTATGGTGAAAGTCAGCAGCTACTACAATCATCAAGCAGACCTTTATACCACTGCTGGGAGTAATCTTGTCAATCCTCTTTACTCCTTCCTTTTTAGTCCAATGACTGCAGGTAAATATTGGTGCACTTGCAATATTACTAACTATCAAAAGAGAATATTATGGAACATTAGATCCTTGGGTAAAATTGCAGTATTTCCTTTTTATAAACAAGTTTCAAATAGAAGGTAGAATACAGAAAAATTATTCCAGAATTTCCATGAGAATATATTAACACAGGACTATTCTGGGAGAAATTAGAACAATCCCCCTTCACTTTCTTTCCTACCCAACCTTCATCACTGTGGTTGCATAGGAAAAACATGAAAAGATAATTTCAGCAGGCTCATGTTTACTGTACAGTGACGTAGCCAGCTCACAATGAACCCTCATCACCAGCTGAGGGGTTTGTCAAGGTCAAAAAATGGTTACTGAAACATGATCAGGTAACTGGATGGTAAAATAACTCTCTTTTATCTATTTCATATGATGAAGAAACAAACACATGTATACTTAAAGACCTTCAAATCAGTCACCAGAAAGCTGACAAAACTCAAGTTACTCTCTTATAACCTGGAGCTTGGCAATAGAGGAGCTACAGCTTGAGAAATCTGTGAGTGTTATTCAGCACAATGGTGTTTGCTATGCATGTTGCCAGTACCTGGAAAAGGATCTAATTAACACACAAGATAAAAAGGAAGGAACTGTGACTGAAAATGGCTCATTATGAATTTTTATCATTTATTGACAAGAAAATTATCAGGAAGATGGATAAAAACATCAGCCATACTTTCTTGGAGCTGTAACCCATTTTTCATGACTCAACAGACAAAGTAACTTCTTTTAAGATTACCAAGCTGGAACCTGATCACAACATTCTAATAGCCATTGTGATAAATAAATGTCCAAGTATGAAATTAGCAGCAGGCATCTCCAGATCTAACTCCATGACTGCTACATTCAAGTATGACTTTAAGAGGACACTGAGCAAAAGCCACTGACTTCATTTGCTTTTGTGAGGAAAAAGATATAGCACAGTACCTACTTCTGAGTGACACCAAAATAAACTCTAGGGAAAAATACAAAGGAACAGTAGATCACAAGTAAAATTAGAGTTGGACTGCAAGGGCTCTATTTACTGAGAAGTGAGAACAACTGAGCTATAAACTTTTATATACAAGCTGTATTCTCTCTCTGCTGTACCAAATCTGACACAATCTAACCACCAGTGAAGGTCAGAAATCTATTGCTTACAATGTAGTTTTACTCTTTGCCTACTGAATTCCAGACAGTGCAAGTTACAAAAACATTTCTGCAGGTAAGTTAACCTATGTTGTTCCAGAGTGGTGCCAGCACACCCATGGTACCTGCAGTTCCCAAGTGTGTTCTGCCCTTGGATACCTCTGCTGGCTGTGGGAGCAGAAAGGGCTGTGAATATCAGCTGCAAACACGGCTTCCTTCCTGGCAGCTGCACCCATGGGAGTTACCCTGTTTCTGATCACACCAGGGTGTCTGTGGCCTATTGGAAACCAGAGTGGTTGAGAAAACACTGAGGTAACGGCTCCATCAAGGCAAAAATTACACAAAACATTCAAAATAGGCTGGTATCCTGCTCCTGAGTGGTGAAGAACAAGGGGGTAAATGTGAAACAGTTACATAGAGACAGGATGAATGGCCAGCCAGTCAAGAAGTTAGCAACTAAGTTTGCAAAGAAGACATCCAGCCATTTGCCTTTTAATGGCATTCTAGTTTTCTGAAGCTCTTCCCCTGCAGTAACATGAAAACTGGCTATGCTGAATCTTTGAGTGCAACATGCCCTGCATTCTGGATTTCCATTGCCTAGGTGAACAAGAAATTGAATAAAACATCCTTGGAACCAAAGACCTTAGAGCATATTGTACTGTTCACTGGAATTTTCTATGCACTTTATGTTTGTTGGAAAACTGGCTTAGAAATAATAGAATTGTTGAAGTTAGAAGGTGTTTCTGCAGGCTGTAGGTGGCCCTGCTCAGAGCAGGGCCACCTACAGGAGGCTGCTTAAGGCTGTGTCCAGTTGGGTTTTGAGTATCTTCAAATCCAGAGGCTTCACTATCTCTATGGGAAACATGTTCCACTGATTCAAAGAAATTCACAGTCTTAAATTCAAACCTAAGGACAAAGAAATAAATTTTCCAATTTTTTACTTATTTATACTAGAGTTACCTTACTATTGATTATGAACTAACCATCATCCTTCTCTGTTCTTTCCCTTAGCCTCTTCCATCCTGGCAAAAATATTTACTTAAGACTATTTTACATTAATATCACATGTATGGTCAAGCTCAGAAAACCTTGTGACGGTCAGTATTTTAGGATGCCTTCCTGAAACCCAGTTCTGGGCTGAGTCTACAAAAGTTTTACTATTACCTTAATAGAATTAAATAAAATAAATTTTTGAAGTATTACTGTTCCCCTTCTGTTCTCAGTATCACGGTGTGTTGGGTTTATCCAAGTAGGTCATGGTAGCAGGGGTGCTACACAACTGGCTTTTGTGAGAAGCTGCTGGAAGCTTCCTTCATGTCCAGCAGAGCCAATGCCAGCTCCAGGATGGACCCACAGCTGGCCAAGGCTGAGCCCATCAGGAATGGTGGGCTATTTATAGACTAGTTATACCTCTGGGATAACTTATTTGAGAAGGCAAAAAAAAAAAAAACCAAAAAACAAACGGTTTTTGTGCAGGTGTAACTGCAGGCAGAGAAAAGCAGAGTGGGAACAACTCTGACAGCAAGGTCAGTGGAGAAGGGGCAGGAGGTGCTCCAGGCACCAAAGCCAAGGTTCCCCTGCAGCCCGTGGATGACTCAGAGGAGGCAGTGAGTCCATGGGAGGCCCGTGCAGGAACAGGCTCCTGGCAGGGACCTGCAGACCCATGGCATGAGGCTTCCTGGTGGGACTTGTGACCCTTTGGGGGACCCACACTGAAGCAGGCTGTGCCTGAAGGACTGCACCCCATCTCTGGTAGGAAAGACCCACCTTGTAGCATGTTGTGCAGAACTGTTGCCTGTGGGATGAACTCATGCAGGAGGTGTTAATCGAGAACTGTCTCCTGCGGGAAGGACTCCTCATCCTGAGCAGAGGGAGGAAAAATCTGTGATTAATTGATCATAACCCCCATTCCCATCTCTCTTCCTGCTGGGGGAAAAGGAGGTAGAGCTTCAGAAGAAGAAAGAGGTGGGGGGAATGTGGTTTTTAAGATTTATTTTAATTCTCATTATCCTGGCCCTGATTTTGTTGGTAATAAATTAATATCCCCAAATCGAGCCTGTTTGCCCTTAGGTATTTCTTGAGCGACCTCCCCCTGTCCTTATCTCAACTCATTAACTTTGTTACATTTTCTCTTCCTGTCCAGCTGAGAAGGCGGATGACAGATCAGCTTTGGTGGGTGCCTGGCATCCAGCCAGGGTCAGCCCACAACACACCGTTAAAGTTTGCAGGATGCATGTTTATCAAACGCTGTACTGAAATAAACTCCAAGGACCGCCCAATTTATATTTTATGCCTGTGTGTTAAGATAGAAAAGACTAGTGCATAAAATTAAAGTGGAGTAAAAGCTGAACCAGAGGCTAATTGGCAAAATAAACACAACACATTCGCTGTTCTCAGCCAGATAAGTCACATTTGCATCATTTGATAAGTGCAACAGCCAATTTCCTTCCAGTTTCCTTAAACGTTAAAAACGCCTCTTGAAGAAACCTCCTTGAGGCCTGGCCCCACAATTTTGCAACCGATTTGAAGGTAGCTCCTCATATCCATGAGGGGACCCACCTAACTTCTAATGCCTCAAAAACTTTAGGCTGCATCTTTCATTGATCAACAGCAACTCTTTCCTTAAAAAAAAAAAAAATTCTTATTAACTTTTATGACAAGGATGAGAAAACAACTCTAGACAGGCCTTAGGTTTCAACGCCAAATTACGTCCAATTTTCCATAGTCCCCAAAATGCGAACCACCACCTCCACAGCCCCGATTCTGCTGTTACGTGAGTGCCAGTGGCCCCCGCGGAGCGCCGTCCGTGTTCTCCGTGGGGACCGGGGGTCCGGCACCGCACCCCGCTGCTTTCCGCGGTCCTTGTTGGTCCCGGCGATTCCCGCCGCCAGCTGCACTCCGCGCCGGGGTGACCCGAGGCCGCTCCACCCGCGGCCCTCGGCCCGCGTCCATCCCAGCGCGGAGTCCCCGCACCCTAAAATCTGCTCCCCGCCGTGCACACCCGAGTCCAAGCCCGCGGCGGGGCCGCGGAGCCTCCGGTCCGCGCTCCGGGGCCGGGCCGGGCCGCGGGCCTGGCGGCGCGCGGGGGGGCTCGCCCGGCATGGAGGGGTCGGGCGGGGAGGGGGTCCCGGGGCACCGCTGCGCTCCGCGGACGCACGCCGAGCCCCGGGCGGCGCAGCGCGGCCGAGCCGCGGCGGAGGCGGCGGCAGGAGGAGCCGCGGGACCGAGCGCCGCCGCGCCGCCCCCGCCCCGCCGCCCCGACCGCCGCCTCGCCCGCCCCGCACAGGCCCCCGGCCCGCTCGGCCGCACCGGCCCCCGCGGGCGGGCGGGCGGACGGCCCGAGGCGGCGGTGGCGGCGCGCTCCCTTCCGCCTGCTCCTGGGCTCTCTCGGGCAGTGACGTGACGTGCTGACGGCGGGCCCGGCCCGGGGAGCTTGGCCGCTTCCACTCAGCTCCGAGCTCGGCCCCTCCCTCCCCTCCCGCCCGCCCGCCCGCCCCGCCGCAGCCGCCGCCGCCGCCGCCGCGCTCGGCCCAGTCGCGCTGAGAGAGGCCGCGCCAAGCGAGCGCCGCCGCCCGCCACCCGCACGGTAAGAGCCGCGGGCCGGGCCCTGCCGGCCGCCCGGCCCGGGCCTCCCCCTGCCCGCACAGGCCGCGGCGCAGGCCGCGAGGAGGCCGCAGCTAGGCCGCGCCAGGGCTCCGCCACAGGAGCGGGCCGCGGGCTCTGCGCCGACGGGTCCCGCACGCCTAGCGCGGCCCGGGGCGGCGGGGGAGGTGGCGTGAGGAACGCGGAGTGGAGGTGGGTGGCTGCGGGCCCGGGGGGAGGCGAGTGGGGCCGGTGAGGGGCCGCGGGCCCGGCCGGGGGGGGCTCGGAGGTGTCTGGAGGAGGAGACAAAATGGCGGCGCGCGGGGGGGGCGGAGGGTGCCGGCGCCATCTTGAATTAATCGCTCGCACAGCCGGGGCCCCGCGCGGGCCGGGCCGGGCTGGGCCGGGCGGGGCGGGGGAGCCTCGGGGCTCCGGCAGGGACCGCCCGCAGCCTCCACACCCTCCCCGCCTCCCGCTGCCACACTGCCAGGCGCAGCGGAGCGAGGCGCGTTCCGGCTCGCCGCGGCTCCCAGCGCGGCCGCGCCGGGGCTGCCAGCCGGGTCCTCTCCTGCCCCGCCATATCCTTCCTCTCCTCCTGCCGGGGATTCGGGCGGCGCGGGCTCGGCAGCGCCGGGAGCTCTCCCGTCAGCCGCCTTCGCCCACTCGCCCTGTAAGCAGCCCCCTAATCCCTTGGGGCCCCCTTGGTGCTGGTTCAAAGGTGCGCCTGGGATCGGTCATTTCCCTAATTTAGGTTTCGTTAAGAATTAGCTTATTTCCTTTGGAATTACTGTCGTCTGGCACACAACATTCCAGTGAAATCTGGAGAAAACCCTTTTCTTTAACCGGTTTCTGCAGATACCCTACCACTGATCTACAACAAAGAGGGGAATGACTTGAGGTGTTTCGTTTTTTTTTACGGAACTGCAGTGAGAACATCAGCACTGATTCCCCTGCCAAAACTGAGGGAGATGCGTCAAGAAATTAGCAGCTGAATGATCACATTGTTACAACGTCGTTTTTACACGTCGTTTTTAGTCTTCTGTTTCTTCACTTAGCGATAACGGGGGTTATTTTCAAGGCAGGAATGAAGTTCTCTAGGGAGTGTAGGGGTTTTTTTTGCCATTCCTATGTGTGCGACTGAGGACAGCGTGTGTGTGTGTGCCCTGCGTTCGCCACAAGTGGGTCACGTCAGGCGAGTTGTGACACTGCAGCGGCGGCGGGGACTGAGCCCGGAGCCGCCTCAGGAGCTCGGCAGAGCCTCGCTGGCTCGGGGCTCTGACCCAAATGGGACATGCCAGGCGTGCCGCAGTTTCTAATGGGATGGAGCAAGGCACGACGGGAGCGTGGCTGTGGCTGTACACTCAGTCATCCCAGCGTGGGTAGGGGCCAGCACTCGCACGTGGGGAATTTTGCTGCTTTATGGCTTGATTTGTAAGAGTTTTGCTGCTTGGATATTTGGTGTATGGCCTTACTGAAAATTAGGAGTAGGCTATGTGTTTCTTTTTCACAAGGATGGCTTTTCTGAAGTTTCTCCTTTTTTCTCCTTTTCCCCCTTTTCCCCATTTTCCTTTTTTTTTTTTTTTTGTGAGAGCAGAGAAACAGTTTCTGCAGAATATTTGAACCTATTTTAAGGAGCTCTGTTTTTAAAGTTGCTCCTTCTTTAAAACATGACAGCTTGTCTATTTCATTTTATTTCATCTTGATTACCTTGGTAGGTCTATTGAGTCAAGGATCTCTAATGTAGCAGTGCACTGTCTGCATTGCTTTTCTTGACTACTTGTTCTCACTATAATTTTTATTTTGGAAGATTATGGCGTATATAGTAATACCATTTCTTCTATTAATATGTAATTTTCCATCTGTCATTCCACTTGATAATGTTACCTTGACTTCCATAAAGCCAAAACCAGCCAAGTCTCTGAGTAAATAGGTAAAAATCAGTTTGTAAAAACTAACTGTATGGACAGAATTAAGTGTATTACAGAGTTGTATTAGTTCTTGATCCATGTGAAGCTGGCATGGACCCAAGCCTAGTAGATGTTTAGCTCTTTTCAGAGGTTATAAAACCTGATTTTGGATGCTTCTGATTTTTTTTTGTTCCAGTGGTAGAAGAATGTTATGAGAATTTCTGAGATTTGAACAAAGAGACACACAGTTGAGAAGGACCAAGTGTAGGGACATGGCTGGGCACCAGCTTTTCTTTGAGAATTTGGGTTCCCAAGATGGAACTGAAAAATTGATTCTGTTGGCTTTGATGCCAGAACTGGGTCTTGAGGTAAATGTCATCTAGAACGTTTTGGAGGACTGAGAGGAGTTTCTGTCCTTCTTGAAATCTTGCAGAAAAGTGAACAGCTGGAATTGCTTCCTAGCCTTTATGGTACCACAGAGCTTGGGGTGCTTGCCAGGGCATTGAAGGTGTTCTCTGTGGTGCTTGCAAGAAGCAGCTCTGGTATTTCTGGTGTCACAGAGCTGCTGTTACAGGTACAGAGCCCTGTGGTGTTCCTTCCTTTGTGTGGCTGCATCTTGTGCTCCCCCTCACTCTCTGCTCAGAAGAGCAAGCAGGAAGAAACTGTGTTTTCTCATCTCCTGGTTAGAATGCTCAAACCCTGAAGTGTTTTCAGGAATCTTTTTATATTTTTTTTGCCTCAGCCATAGACAATTACTTTATGCCTTTTTGGATTGCACATTCTGATTTGGACACTTATTATTTCAGATAGTTCAGTTAATTCCTGTTTTAAGTGCCTGCATCCTCTTTTGGTCATCTTGCAGCAAATTTATGTGGATGTGGGGTCTGTGCCCTTGTGGAGCACTTCCAAACTCTTTATGGTCCTGTACAGGGGTGAGAGTTGGCTGGGTCTGTATGCTAAAGTGCATTTTGAGAAACATTATTTAGTAAGAGGAAAAAAAAACAGAGAAAAAAGGAGAAAGCATTGAAATTTCTTTCTACTCTGGAACAAGCACCAAAGCAAATGTTGGTTGCCTTTTTAAGACTCAGACTTGAAAGCCATTTGCCAGGAAGTGTCTTTGGTTTGTTGGAGCCTGAGCCTTTGTTCTGAGCACATTTTGCCATTGTAGGTGAGACGACCTGACCGGTGCAGGAGAGGCTGGAATTATGTGGTGTGCTGGGCTATCACTGCTGTGAAACTGCAGCTCCTGAACACCACAGGGATATTTTGGGTTTAGAATCTGTTGCCCGGAATCCAGAAAACAAGAAAAACAGGGAAGAGATGGTGTCAGTGGGCACTTACAGGAAGCTGGGAAGTAGTGATGGAGACCTCTGCATCTCATGGGTGAAGAGGATAGACAAATGAACAGTGAAAGACTGTCTCACTTAGTGATGTGAGGAATTTAGGGAGCAGATAGGATAGAGAAAGTACAGGCATGAATCATAAGGAGTAGGAATTTGTGGTGCAGTGGTCAGGTAGGTGGTGAAAGCAGGAAGCAGAGGAAATGAATGCCAGTTCTTCAGGTGGTGAACTGACACTTCAGGCTGCTCAGGTCGCAGCAGATGGCAGGCTGATGTGCATGATAATACAGCCCTCAAAAGCACAGGCACAAAGGGCATCTGAACTTTTCCCAGAGATGGGGACAGACAGCTCCATCTTCCTATGTGTCTGTAGTCTGAGGAGAGAGGCAGTTTTATTTCTGCCAACCCTTAGTACCCCTTTGCCTCCTACCAAAAAACCCCTCCTAATTGCTAATACAATCTTTGCTACAAATTGATGAGTAGCAGAGGTTTGTGTGAGTGATGGGAGGGTACTGGAGTTAGAAGATGGAGGGATGAAATGATCAGCTGATGTAATGAACATGATATTGGTGCAGGCACACCAGAAGTTGGAAAAGAGGCAACAGAAGAGAAGAAACTAAACAGTGAAGGCAGCGCAGAAAACATGACAAGATGAATTGGAAGGACATTGGTAGTAGACTGGATGGGTGTATACCAAAGAGATGGGAGGAAAGCAGTTTGGGTATGAATAATTCTTGCTGGAATTACTGTATGGGATTTTGTTACTCTTCTTGTTTCTGTGGCATGGCAGAAGTTGATTGCCATCAGTCAAGCTATTTCTTGCATCTGAGGCTGAAACACTTTTCTTCTGCTCTTGGTTCTGAAAAAAAGCATTGGGTGAAGAGCTGTTCCTCTCCATGGTGGGCACTTCTGTTGGCAGTGCTTGACAGAATTACTGGAAGGCAATTTATGTCCAGTTGGATACCACAATAACTTGTTAGCACAGCTGTCTTTTGAATACAGAGGCCTTCCAGCTGAGTATCACACAAATACAGAACACCTTGGAAAATTATTAGTGTTCCACTATTTTTCTTCCAGTTCAATGTCTGCCTATATTTCTCCCTCAGCTTCTGTAAAAGAGGAAGGCCCAAGTGACTGCACTGGAGGCTGGACAATACCCCAAAAGAGAGTTCCAGAGGTGAAGAGTTGAGAAAATTTGAGCTAAAAAGTGGAGCAAGTTTAGAAAATACTTGTTCTAGATTATGGGTTTAGATTTGTGTTTTGGACTAGTTAATTTTTTCTTTTGTGTAGCAGTTTCCCTGATAAAGCCCTAATGAATGTAAATGTTAGTTGATGTAATTTGGAAAGGTTATGATTCTTACGGAAACCTTGGGTAGACTCTTGGTGTTTTGTCTGTCTTTTGTGAAAGTATCACAGAAATGGGGAGCTTTCTGCTTGTGACTGTGAGAAATGTTTGGAGGAAGAAAAAGAACATTTCCACTTCTACAGAAATACAAGCAGAAACATGAAGCAACATTCTGTTGCCTTTTGCTCGTTCTCCATGTAGGAAAGTAGCTGGACTTCAGTGCAAGGGAGTAGTACAAGTTTCTGTTAGACTGCATTTTACGTAACTAGGTTTGCCTGATCCTACCTGTAATGCACATATCTAAGCAGCAGAATTTAGATTGCAGTTTGACATTTTTGCAAGTATTTTAATTTTGTGGTCTTGTTTCATTCTTTCATTAAGAAGACTGAAATCCTGAGTCAATATGCATTGAAATGTTGACATGCTGTTCAAAAGTTTTGGTGTAGAACATGACATTTGGTAACTTTTGAGAACTAACTTGTGATACTTAGGGTACTTTGTCTTAGGGCAAGAGTTTTGAAAATATTTGCAGATCTAGGTTTTAAAACGTTTGATGTTATGCTCTGGAAGCAGTTTACAGTGATGATTTCAGTTCCTGATGTGACATAAGAGTAAACTCTTCCTGACTGTCCAGGAATGAACATGAGGACATCAGAACTGGTGTGCATTTCAGATAATGAGCTCTCTGTGTTTAACTTATCATATTGAGCCTTAATGATTTTACAGTTCTATATTCCTCCTCATCCAATAGGGATTTGAGTTCCTTGAGTGGGAATATGTTGGATTAAGGTTCTCACAGGAATATCTCTAGGCTTTGTCTTAATTTTTTTTTTAAAGATGATAAGAAAATAATATTTTCACATTCCTTTATGAGCTGCTTCTGTGTTTGTGAAGCCATAGGGTTTTGAGAAAAATAGACCCAAAGTGTTGGACCTCACACTCTAGTTCAAACAGTGGGTGTTTGGTCATCCAGGGTATTATTGCTGGAATCCCACACTGAGGGACCCCGAGTAAAATCCAATTGATCTTAAAGTAATGAGGTGCTGTGTGTTAACTTCCATGCACCCAAAATGTCAACTTTTCCATGCACAGACAGAGGCAACCTTCTTCACCTAATACAGTGAAATAACCTTTCTTCTTTATCTTCTACAGACACTGTGACTGATGAGAGTTAAAGGCCATGGATGAAGATGGGCTTGAATTGCAGCCACATGAGCCAAATGCATTTTTTGATCCAACAGGTCTGTAAGGAGATAATACATAGATAAGAGTGTTCACATTCGATGCAATTGACTATTGTTTATTCTGCCTTTGCTTAGAAGTGTTGTGCTGCATCAATGCTTTTGTATAGAGATGTGGCTTTTGAGTTTGGGTTTTTTTATTACTCACAGCAATATGAATGAGCTACTGTTCTTTCAGTCAAGTAATAGTTGTTTGGGTGTTGGGGGAGAGTCTAAAAATTGCAAATCTTTTTCAGGAGAGAAAATCTTGTTCATCTTAATTATGTTAGTATCTGCTGAGGACTTGCTTTTATCTATCTGTCTTAATAGTTCATATGCTGTTATGCTTGTTTTACTAAAGTGCAGCATAGAGTGAAAGTTGAAGGGAAACAGAAGTAATTTCAATTATTAGCTACCTATATGAGACAGTTTTACAATTTAAGTGCTATTTTAATTGTGTTTTTCAGGAGCTGATGCAGCACATATGGATGGAGATCAGATTGTTGTGGAAGTCCAGGAAACAGTGTTTGTTTCAGATGTGGTTGACTCAGATATAACTGTGCATAATTTTGTTCCTGATGACCCAGACTCTGTAGTGATCCAGGATGTCATTGAGGATGTTGTTATCGAGGATGTTCAGTGCCCAGATATCATGGACGAGCCAGATGTGTCTGAAACAGTCATTATTCCTGAGCAGGTGCTGGACACAGACGTGGCTGAAGAGGTTTCTTTGGCTCATTGCACTGTCCCGGATGATGTTTTAGCTTCTGACATAACAGCAGAGACAATGTCTATACCAGAGCATGTGCTGACAACTGAGTCAATGCATGTGCCTGAAGTGGGACACGTAGAACATGTAGTTCATGATAACGTTGAAGAAGCAGATATTGTCACTGATACTCTGGGGACAGATGTTGTTTCTGAGGAAGTCTTGGTGGCAGACTGTGCATCAGAGGCAGTGATTGATGCCAATGGAATCCCTGTGGAACATCAAGATGAGAAGGGCAACTGTGATGATTACCTTATGATTTCCTGTAAGTGTTTGGGTAAAGCCATCAAAGTTCTTATGGTATGGGCTTGAAATATCTGAGGGAGGGCTTAAGACAATGCAGAGTTTCAGTGTTTTTATTAAAATGTAGATCTCACAAGTGTACTCACACAGAGGGATTTTTAGGAGCGTGTACCAGCTAAAAGTTCTGGTGAAGCTAATGGAGAGAACTACTGACAAATGCATGTCTGATTATAAGTTATTTCTGTAGCAATTTATAGCACATGAACAAAAGAGAAAGACTTCTAGTAAACTAAATGCCATATACATAATAAGAACTGAAAGAAAATTAATGTGACCATGTTTAAAAATGCTTATATGTGCAGGTTACTATGATAACTATCAAGACATTAGGAAACAAAAATATTTCATGGAAAAGAAAGAGTAAAAAACCGTGGTTTCTGAAAATCCAATACTTGTCTTGTTTTTTTGCTAAGCCCTCACCTCTTGCACTCCATTTATTGTGGATACAGACAGCAATATGGTTTTCTTTGCTGTTAGGATGTGATTTCTTCTCTTGATTAAACAAAGGACAGAGGTATGCAGGTAACAAAAAAGAGTAGCTATTGCTGCTCATAGGGGAAGTGAATATCTTAATCTCTCTTAGGAGCAGTGGCACAATCCCTTTGAATTGTGTTTCAAAAGGCTTAAGTAGAGGGTGGAGAAAAATAGAGCATATCAGCAATCCTTTTTCTACTGAGGATATCCATTTGTGTGAACTAGAGTTTACTCTAAGTATGTTGCTTATTATAGTGATTACTCAGTGCAGCACCTGGGAACATCACAGTGTCATACTGAACATTTATTTATTGTAGAAATAGAAAAGCCTTGTTAGGTTGGTTTGTTTAATTGGCCATTTCAGGCACTTCAGTTTTGTGTGGTGTTAAATGATTTCATTTATGAGGTGTACTTTGTGCTTTGCTTCAGTTACCTTTTTTCTTTTTTTTTTTCCCTTTTTTCCCCCTTCTTTACTTTTGGACATATTTTTGAAATGTATAATAACTTGTTTTAATTTTATATTCTGTACTTACAAATTTTAATGTTGCTTCTCCTTACCTAGGATCACTGCATTTCTTAATTTATCATCTCTTGAGTTCCTTGAGTAACCTTGTTGCAGCCATGTTTTGAGTTTATATGAGGTACAGTTAATTCTCTATTATCTGGGAAAACAATGAAATGGGATAATGCAAAATATGGATCACACAAAATATTGTAAATTAAACTGCAGGATTGTACTGAGGTGAAATAGGTCAGGGGATCTATTCTGAAATTGTATTGATCCAGACTGATAAATGCACTCTTGTCTGGTGTGGCACAGATAAAACTTTCTGATTCTGGACCCAAGTTAAATCTGATGAAAGCAGCTCAACTGCTTCTGAACCTGGTGCACAGTTAGACAACAGACTGGATAATCTGCCAATGGATAATTGAGACCTGATTCTGGTGGTGATCCTTCCCTCCTCCATGTCCTTGGCTGTAGCTCTTCAGGGGGTCTCTGCTCCCCCCTCCTGTGCAGGTTCTCCTCCTGCAGCAGAGCAGGGCCTCTGGGGCTGCTGCCCTGGGGCGCTTTGCAAGCCGTGCCTGTGCAGAGGCACAGAGAGGGGTGGGTGCATGTGTGTCCTGTTCATCGCTGGCAGTGGCTGAACAAGGACAGAATGTCTTGGTAGAGGCCACTTTGGATGATCCCTGCCTTGCTGGGAAGGCTTCTTAGATGTACCAGTTGTCAACAGGTGGTGACTGGCAGGAAGCACAGAAATTCAGTTGTTCACTTGTGCTGGGGTATTCTCCATCTTCAGTCACGTATTTCTGCAGTTTCATACTTTATTTATGATTAAATGTCTCTTGCAATTTACTTTGTTTAGATTCAGAACCTTAAATAAGCCAGCATTTAAAATAATCATCATGCTACAAAATATGCATTCTACTTGTGTTTAATGTTCTACAGTTCGTTTTAAAGGGAAGTCCCTACTACCACCTACTGTGTTTAAAGCCTGCTTAACAAGTTCTTCTGGTTGTGAAGGCAGAGTCTAGTGCTTTTCCATCAAGTGAAGGCTGTCTTAACAAACAGTCTCTTTGTTGAATGAAAAATATTATTTGAATTAATTTTTTATTAATTTTTTGTTTGCATCAGCAATGTATGTGTTCATTGATCTGATGCCTGTCTCAGTTCTTCAGTTAAACTTAGTTTCCAAAAAGTAGTAACATCAGCCAATCCAGTTTTGGGTTTTCCATTTTAACTTGTAAATTTGTGTTTGATTCTGGCAAAACTCCCTGAACTGCAGGGGCAGATGTTGGAATGTAATCTTGTCTGCCATTACAGTAGTTAAATGTTTCTGCTTCCCAGATCTGTGAGCTAGACTGTTCCTCAGAATGCCTTTCCCTGTCTTCTTTTAGATAGGCACTTGAAAAGCAGGCGATGACACTTCATGTTCTTCCTGTTGTAGGTTTCTCCATCTGTTTTCTTCAGTGGAAGCTATTGGCAAAATCTTTTTGCTTTTTCCTGTTTTGTGGCTCTCTCTAAGCATTTCCATTTTTGTTCCTAATGAGCTGAGTATACATAGATTAAGGTCATTTTCTTAGCTGTATCCTGAATACATGTGATTTGGAATGACTAATCTGTGTGTACGGTTTCTTTTTAATGTTGTGTTTATACCTTCTTTGTTCGTTTCAGACTGATTTGTCTTTTCAAAGAGTACAGTTCCTGTGGGTTTCATTCTGTGACTTTGCTTCAATAAGCTCAGTATTTTAATACTTCTTTTCCCAGTTAGATTTAATTTAGCTTTGGCATTAATATGCCTTTGCTATCTTCATTTTCCAGGCAATGCTTCTTGGCACAGCTTTACATCACCAGTTACTTTTTGATGTACTTATTTTTTTTCTTGGATACTTTGTCTTTGCCCTCAAGATTCATGGTGGATTCGGGGCACTAAGAGCAGAGCAGAATCAGATATGCATTCAACTAAGAATGCAAACCTACCAGTTAGTGGCTTGAAAAAGATGAAAGGAGGTTTGATAATTTTTTTTTTCTTTTGCATGTTCCATAACAAGCCAGTTCATGAGTTGGGTCAGGAAAGTATAAATTGTGCTGTGACTCACACTGGTACTAATTATTTGTTATCTTGGAAAACCATTTCTCCCTAAGTGAAGCAGTAGTGGTGAGATGAACTGGTGTTTGTCAAAACAAAATAATCATCCTACATTTACTAACCCAGAAAAGCAGTGCCCTGTGCCTGGCAATAGGATGGAAATGGAATTTTTTTTTTCTGTCTGATTTCATTCTGTTTGGCAATGGTAGACACATCCTCTGGCATTAACTGATTCTGTAAGATGAAAAATTGTATCCTGATATACTCTTACTGCAGTAAAAATAGTGAGGGACAAAAGTTAGACAAGAAGAGTCTGAAAAGAGTGAAGGGCAGCCTCACAAGGCTTAAACTGCAGCTTTAAGAATTGAAATATTTGCAAAAATGAGAGCTGTGTTCCATCCATCCATCCATCCATCCATCCATCCATCCATCCATCCATCCATCCATCCATCCATCCATCCATCCATCCATCCATCCATCCCCTTGCTTTTCTCTGACTTAGACATGTCTCTTGTTTGTTTTGTCTGAATTAACACTTTCCATTACAGGAGTCTGAACCCAGGGTAACTCACTGAGAGAGAAAAGTTTCACCTAGGCCTCTGAAAATAAATCTTTTTTCATCCTTGTTGGATGTTTAGGTTGAAAGCAATGGATCTGTTGTACCAAACCAATGTACCAGGGTTCATGCTTTTCCTTAGGGCCATCCAGTAGACTTCAAGTCAAGAAAGCAAAAATGCTTTAAATTGCTTTTTTAGCATAAATATCTCCCTCTTTGTCCCTGGAGGTTGCTAAGGATGCAGGAAATCACATTTTTTTTTCAGAGATTGAACTTGCCATGCCTCTGTCTGACCACTGGAGTGGCATCAGCATCTGTTGCAGCTCAGGCTCAGGAGGTTGCCCTGAGAGGTGATGGAAATAAGAATTACCTTGGGCTGAGGGATGTCTCAGAGCTCAGTCTGGTTTGTGTGCTAGGGGCAGAGCACAAGGAGGACAAGTGTTAGATCCCAGCTGGGAGCTCAGGAATTACACCTCTGCTGGATTACTACCCTGGAGGGACCTTTAGATGCATAGGATGTCCTCACGTGTAAAAGCAATGAATTAAAATGAAAATAGAGCCAATTTCTCTTTTCTCAAAGGTTAGGAAACCTGCTTTGCCATTCAAGAAGTAAGTGTATGGTAAAAATAGCTTCTTCAGGACTAGAGTTTGTCTGCTGTTGAGTGAAGTAGATGTTGCTGCCACAAATAACTGAACAAAGTCAGGGGAAAACAATGCTTTTAATCTGCTTTAGAGAAAACGGCTTTTTTCATTAAGAATGCTTAAATAGGGTTGTTTATTTTATAAGCAGACAAGTGTCCCATGATACACATTTTTTTAGCAGCTTAGAGAGCCATTTGGGAACATAAAGTCTGACAAAATAGATGATTTTTGTTTAATTGCTCCATTGACACATTTTTAAGACCTGCATAAGTGGTGTAGGTAGACTTTTCCTTAGGTTGTTTGTTTTGGTGTGCTTTTTAGCCATAAACAGTGGGTACTGGAAAATGGTGGAAGGTGTCTGTGCTTAAGTGAATTTTATTTTTTTACAATCCTTTTTATTTTCCTCATTAATCCCACATAGAGGAGAAATGGTAGGAAAGAAAAAGTTTAGAAAGTTATGGAATCTATTAAAAATAAATGCAGTTATATTTGCATTTCTTAATTAGAAATAAACCACAATAAGGGTACAAAGTCTTTATCTGCCTATCCCTTAAATATAAGCAACATCTAGGGGAAAGTGTATGTATCATGGTTAAAGAAAAGGTGTTCTATTGAAGCAAATCAGGATCTTGGCCTGACAATTTATACTTCTGTGTGGGGAAACTGGCCTCAACAGGGCTTTAAGTATGGAGTTTATTATCAATGCCTAGGAGCTTGTTTTGTTCCCAAAAATGCCATTGAATGTGTTTTAATAGAGGGATAGAAATACTGTTTGGATTTTTTTAAACTCTTGAGATTTAGTCTGTATGCACTTGTTTACTGAATGAAAGCTACCAGCTAGTATAGGGAGGAAAAAAGTCAGACATTTAACGTTTTTAGTGTCCAGTTCATATCTCATAAAAGGGAGGCATGAGGTATGAGAGCACTGGACTAGTGCTAGCCTGAACTTTTTTCTAGCATGTGACTTGTGATTAGTTTAGTAATGCTCAGTGGCTCTACTTAAAAGGAAGTGGTCTCCTAGAAGTTTAACTAATTCTTTTAAGTACTTTCTTTTGTTTGGTTGGGTTTTTTGGGGGGGTTTGTTGCTGTTATTGGGTTTTTACAGGGTTTTTGTTTGTTTGGTTGGTTTTGGTTTTTTGTTAATGTCCAAGAGGAGCAATATGAAAGAAGATCAGCCATGGATGGTAATTTGTGGGACCCCTTGATGGGCTATGAATTCAAATGAAAAATTAATATCATCAGAGTTCCAACTTGAAACATTGATCAGTCAAGTATTTCTGAATATAATTTTCTCATATTGTGAGACTGAGATACACGGAGAATGCAGAAGCTTTGGACAAGTGTTAAATAGAAGGCAAATTTCATAAAACACTGCCAGTGAATCAGTATAAATAAATGTTTGTGTAGCCATAGGATAAAATACCTTGGAAATAGTACTTTCTGTAATAATAACCCATTCTCTTTCACCTTGTTTGTCGCTTCCTTTGATTTTTACCTTTTTTTTTTCCACACTATTTTTCATCCTGTTACCTGTTACTATACTGCAAATATTAACTGCTTTTCAAGCCCATCAGGACTTCAGGTTTTAAAGTATTACCACCTGTCAAGAGTGAATTTTTTTTCCTTTTGGATGAGAAAAGTTGGCCTCATACCTCCTACACATCAATTTCCTTACAGTTTAATGTCTCTTGTTAAAAAATATTTAAACCAGTTGTTACATTTTTTAAACAATGCTGAATATAAAGGGAATTCAGGGATAAACAAACTCTAAATTGTGTAACAATTTTTTCAAATTACGTTGCATAAAATAATACTTAGAATCTTGGAGAACTTATTTCAAAGCATGAATAGAGCATGTTTTTAAGACCTAGAATTCTTCTGTTGTGTGAAAGTTATTAATGGATACTTCCATGTATAAACAGAGGTAAAAAACTCTGGATTGGTTAAAAGAAATGGGCCTGTTCCACATCATGCACATAGGTTTGTTTTCTCTCTGATTGACTCAGCCATGGTTTTCCTTCCTCATGGGTATGTTCCAGCATCAGTTGATCTTGGTGGCAGACTTCCCTTTTGGCTTCAGAGGTGTAATGTCAGTCTACACTGATTGAAAGCCTTCCAAGTAAATGTGCCTGACACTGGAAACAGCCAAGTTAAGGGAGAACAGCTGCATAAATGCAGTGTAGGAACAAAAGCAAGTTCTCTTTTTTGTCAGAGTTTCAGTGACATTTGGTATATCACGGATATGACAAAGAAGTCATGGAAGTCTGTTAGTAACTGAATATACACACTGTGGAGCTACATTGTTAATGTGATTCAAAAGAACATCTTAAGGGTTTTGCTTTTAAAGCCTTTGGGGTTCAGCTACAAGATGTTATGTTGTCCTGTGACACAAAGTAATTTTTTAAACATTCTACTGCTTGAAACAGTCTGTACCATGGCCACCGATCATGATCTTGGCATTTGAGTATTGAGTTTTTTCTGCTGTTCTTTTGGTAAGGAGAGAGACAGACTAATTTATATTAGTGCTTTATAATTTAATGTTATTCATATTTTTTTGTGAGTAATGATGCCTGATTGAGAAATTGCACTTAAATACACTTATGTTTGATATGTGAGACAGAACATGTGATAGTTTATCTAATTCAAAGACTAATTTATTGGCTTCATGGCAGGAAAATAATAGTAATAACATTTTGAGCTTTTTTTAAAGTACATATTAAAATAAATTTAAGAATGCAGTTACTGAGTAGTAAAGCTATGATTTATTTATGAGGGTAGTTCAATGAGTGCTAGTAAAGTAAGCATACTTTGTGAAGTATTTGGTATGTCCTAGGCATGGTAGTTAAAAATTATTCACCATTTATAGGATAGTTCTTAGACTTCTATTAGTATAAATTCCATGTCTTTCTGTCATGCACTGAAGTCATATGTAACTCTGAGGGAGTGACAGTAAAGTCACAAATTATAAAAGTATTTTGTCACGTTAAGAATTCTTAAATAATTTCAGTACTGAAGAAAAATCTGGGGCTTGTGAAAATTGGAGGATTCTTTAAAGGTCTTGAGAGCTGGATTTGATTTTTGTGAATGCATACTTACTATTTTTTTATTGAAAACCTGTTCTTGGTAAAGTAAGATGGGGGAGGTGCTCATGTACAGTATACCTCAAAATCCAAGTGTGTTCTTGTAAAGCTGGCTGTCAGCCATGGATAATGTGGGATTCTGGGCAAGTTTCAGCAGCTCAGGCTGGAGTGCGGAGTGGGTACCCTTCTGGAGGCGGGAGAGCCAAGTTTGGGAGTGCACAGGGCTGCAGCAGCAGTGCAGGGTCCTGCAGGAAAGGCACCAGTGCACAGGGCTGGAGCAGGAATGGGAATGCAGGGTCCTGCAGGAAAGGCATCAATGCACAGGGCTGCAGCAGGAATGGGAATGCAGGGTCCTGCAGGAAGGGCACCAGTGCACAGGGCTGCAGCAGGAATGGGAATGCAGGGTCCTGCAGGAAGGGCACCAGTGCACAGGGCTGCAGCAGGAATGGGAATGCAGGGTCCTGCAGGAAGGGCACCAGTGCACAGGGCTGCAGCAGGAATGGGAATGCAGGGTCCTGCAGGAAAGGCACCAGTGCACAGGGCTGCAGCAGGAATGGGAATGCAGGGTCCTGCAGGAAAGGCACCAGTGCACAGGGCTGCAGCAGGAATGCAGGGCAGGGTCCTGCAGGAAGGAGTCCTGCAGTGGGAGGGCAGTGCTCGACTCCTTCCCCAGCTGTGGAGGGCATGAGGAAAGGGGAGGAGTTTCTTCCTGGAGTTCAGGTTTCCTCTCCTGGCAGCTGGAAAAGCATCAGTACCAGTGCTTTGCAGGGAACTAGGTCTGACAGCCAGCAGTAGTACCACTTGCCTCAGAGACAGGGTTGAGCAACAGATAATGCTTTTGAAAAGAGCAATTAATAGCTTATTAGTGAAATTATGCCACAGAGTGAAGTATTTATGTGTACTTTCTTCCTACCATCATCTTGATGCAGATCACAGTTTCCTTATTAGCATTGCCTGGTGCGGTGTTCGTGCCTCTAGTTCTGTCATTGCAGCATTCTTGCACTTCCACCTTAACTACAAGATAACAGCTTGAATTTATTTTTGTGTTTATTGTCACTATTTTCAAGGATATGAAAAAAAATATTAATGGGTAGGTTCTTTATCACAACTTTTAAATTTTAAACTGTTTCCAAATTTGAGTCATAAATTAATAAATATGTCTTTCATATATGTCTGTCTGCATATGACTGGGTAATTGTAATAACTTGTTTTTGTAGTGGATGATGCTGGTAAGATAGAACACGAAGGTTCTGCTGAAATTACCATGGAAGCAGAGTCAGAAAGTGGCTCTTGTAAAGTGGATGGCATTTGTCCAGAAGTCATCAAGGTCTATATATTCAAAGCAGATCCTGGAGAAGACGATTTAGGTAAAATACACATGTTTGAGAATACTCCAACCTGACACTTGAAATTTTGCATGAGACTGTGGTTTCTCTCAAGTGGTATGTAAAAACCTGTGAGTCTGATACTGAAGAGTTGACAAACTTTGAATTTTTTGTGGTTTAGCATAGATTTTGGTGAAGTGTATTTAAAATATTTTGCTCTGGTCTTCCTAATTAGGGGGCACAGTAGACATTGTGGAGAGCGAGCCAGAGAATGACCACGCAGTCGGATTGCTCGATCAGAACAGCAGTATTCGTATTCCAAGGGAGAAAATGGTTTACATGACTGTAAATGATTCTCAGCATGAAGACGAAGACTTAAGTAAGTAGGTGGCTTTCCTTTGGGAGCAGGGATTTTCACTTTCAGCAGTGCAGCATTCCTAGTTTTTTTTAAACTTCTTTTTATCTTAGATGTTGCAGAAATAGCTGATGAGGTTTATATGGAGGTGATTGTAGGAGAGGAGGATGCGGCAGCCGCTCATGAACAGCAAATCGATGACTCCGAGATTAAAACTTTCATGCCCATAGCTTGGGCAGCAGCTTATGGTAAGTAATACTTGAAAGAATTCTCCTTGAGTGACACTGCAGCAAAGCACCAGGGATTGGTTTTTGGAGGGTAGTCTAGAGTACTTGTGCTTTTGTGTTTGTTTCTAGAGTTTTAGTTTAAGAATGGTTTCTTAGCATAATGAGCCTTTAAAAGAAAGGAAGAGGGAAGTTGTAAGGTGGGCTTCTTATTGCTCCTATTTAACAGACATTCTCCTTCATATTTTCATGATGTCAAAGGGGAAATACATGAGCTTCCAGCTAAAAAATTGAATCTCAAGTATCTCTGTTCCTCAGAATTTTGGGACACAGTGAGAGCTGGCTTGGGACTAGAACTGAATATTTTGTGGGGGGGGTTGGCAAAAAAAAGAAAGCAAGTGGTAATATGTAAGATTATGCGTAGCAGTGACAAGCAGCACTGAGGTCTAGCTTGATTTAAGTGCTTTCTAGAAAGATCATATAAACACATGACTTCACTAATGGCAATAACTAATTGATTAATAAAAAGAAATTGGACAGAGATATTAAAATTGTAGCAGAACCTTGAGAGTATTTCCAGCATGCAGAACCATTTTTCTTGATTGTTGATATGTGAACACCAATTGGTGCACAGACTGGTTTCCCAAACTTTTGTAAGCTTAAGACCAGAATTTCATCTGAAAAAATGTTTCTGTGTTGCTCTTTTCTCCTTCTAAACAAAACAGAAGAAATAGTGGAGTAGAGGACAAAACCTACATGTCTGCATGATGTGGATTGTGGTGATGGTGTCAGCAGACAGTTGTGCTGGGAATACAATGGGGGCTGGAATCTTGGACATAAGTCAGGAAGGGCAAGATTACAGGGAGCAGTGTGTGTTCAAAAGTTACTTAGGGGATGGATGGTAGTGCACCTAAATCTTTCTCTGAGGCCATATACTGGTGAGCCCAGCTTGAGTGAGAAGGAAATGACATAAGCCACTCTGAGTGGGCATTAAAAATGAAATCGAGTGAACTTAAAACAAGTTGGATACTAAACATTCAGTGGTTTTGGAGGAGGGGGAGAAAATTGAGCAGAATGTGTTAAAAGCAGTGAGATGGAATTGAAAGGAGAATTTAAGAATGTGGGAAACAGTGGAGTGGTTGCATTGTCAGCAGTAAGCTGCCTAGCATACAGGGTGAGAGATGGTGGGGGCAGGGAGAAGTTAAGCATGAAGGCCTGAAAACGGCAGAGGAACACTGGAGCTAGCATACAGGTGAGAATCTTCAGGCTCTGCACATGTGCCTGCCTCTGAGTCTCCTTACATTAATCATGAATATTAATGCTCAGCACCCTACAAAAGGAACAGCTGTTGAGCATATTGCACTTTCTTGAATCTTCCTGTCTTACTTGTGTTCTTGGCTTTCACTAGGAAATGTTGGCTTTTATTGATTCAAGTAAATACTTCACCACATTTATTATTGAAAGTTCACTTATTCTCTTAAATCACCAATGTTAAACTGATTGCCAATAAATACCTTCTTGAATGTATTTGTAATTTTCATGTTTGTTTTACATACAGTGATACCATTTGTGTATTAAACACAAAGCTCTGTGAGGCAGAGACTCTTTACTTCTTTCTGTTACACAATACTGAGTATGCTCTTTGTTCCCAATAGAAAGAATTTGTAAGTGCTAAAGCATCAGGTGTTTAAGTAGTAAGTAGTGTACTTTGTTTGCCACTTTATAGGCTGTTCAGAAAGATTCTTTGATCACAGCTCCTGTTCAGAAACTTCGTGTGTGACAAACTCTAGTCATGTGAATTCAGACAGACAGAAGTGAATGAGAGCTCACACACAAATGTATTTCAGGACTGAGAAGAAAATTGGGCAGTGGATACTGTGACATGCTATTATTTACTACTGTTAAACATTTTGGGCATAATTAGCTACCAAAGAGATTCAAAAAATGCTGCATTTGAAGGAGAATTCTCTGTGTAATGAAAAGCCATTAATTCCTGTACATTATGTACTCCTGTAAAATTAGGTTAACAAAGCTAATACTGATGATACCAAACATAATTCCTAAGTTAAATGGTGAGACGTTTTGCAGCTTTTGGTGTACATGATTACAGTTTGATTAAATGTCTAGATAATAGCTTATCATTTCTGTTACTGCCATTGTAGAATTTGTACTTGGATCTCCTGCAGTGTTGGTAGGTAACTTTTGAACTTACCTTGGTAGGCAATAATAACGATGGCATCGAAAGTCGGAATGGCACTGCAAGTGCTCTTTTGCACATAGATGAGTCATCTGGACTTGGGAGGCTGGCCAAGCAAAAACCAAAGAAGAAGAGGAGACCTGAGTCCAGACAGTATCAGACAGGTGAGTATGTGGTGCCTGCCTCTTGATCATCCAGGCATTTGCCCATAAACAGATCCATGTGGAGTGTCTTGTAAAAAGAGGGATTTGGGGAATTACTTGGTTGACAACACTTCTGCTTTATAAACAAGTACATATTTTATTTTACAAATTTTAAATACATGGGTGATTTGGATTGTGGCAGGTGTTTTAAAGGAAGCCATCTGACACAGGAAAAAGTATTATAGCAAAAGGTTAGAAAGCTATATACTTAACTTGCCACACCCATTTTAATGTTTAATGTAACTTTAAAAGGCGATGTTAGATAAATGGTATTCTGTAATCATGCTTCTAAAACCCCCTCTTTTTTGTCTTTATTGGAAATATGTAGAACAATGCATTTCGTTATATCAGCTCAGTAGGTAACTGGAAAGTCTGAACATTGTATATTAATTTTCAGTAGTGTAACTTCTATACCCTTTCCTGTTTTCATGGTGAAATAAAATTGCCTTGACGTTTGTGCCTATCTTTTTCCTGTCATCTGTGCGACCAGAAGTGTTCTATGGCATAATTTGTTTTCTGCTGTTATTGTGTTACAGTCAGAATATTTATTTGGTTTGATAAAGTTGAACAAACACAACTTTCGTTTCAGTAGCCTTGCCTTAAATAATACTAAAAGTTTCTTTTCAAATTGTGACTTAACTGTAGGAGTTCTGTTTTGTTTAGCTTGATTTAGTAAACTGTGCAAATTAAAGTTGGCCTTTTCTATTTCCAGCTAGTCAGTTCTCCTTATAAAACATTTTTGGACAAGCCAGCTTTTTTAACTTGCCTAGGCAAATTCAGGGTAAAGAAATCAGGGTGATAGATGAGTGCAAATAATTTCCAAAGCTTTGAGCTTTCTGTATGTGAAACATGTTCTTACTGATTCTTGCTTGGTACCTCTTCAGATTGTAGCTGTGACAGATGGCGTAAGAAGGAAGTGTTAGTTTCAGGGCATCTGAATTGTAGTCAGTGGTAGGTGATTAAACTGCAAGATTAAACTTTTTCTACCGATTTGTGGGGAGTCAAGAGAAGATCGTGTACTTTGCTTACTAGATGATACTCAGTTTAACAAGTTGGCTGCTGTTCTTTGCACCAGCCATTGGTTTCTGCATGTTTTTAGTATGTGAATTCAGTCAGAATTCTTCAAAATAGAATTATTTGAGGTGAAGAACATCTGTATAGTAAAACATATGTATCCCATCTTTCTCCACAATTCATCTTATTGTTAACATCTGACATTTACTGAAATGTAGTATCGTTGTATAATATTGATAAAGGGTTTTTCTGTTGTTTTTCAGCAATAATCATTGGCCCCGATGGTCATCCATTGACAGTCTATCCCTGCATGATTTGTGGAAAGAAATTTAAATCCAGAGGTTTCTTGAAAAGGCACATGAAAAACCACCCGGAGCACCTTCTTACTAAGAAGAAATACAGATGCACAGACTGTGATTACACTACGAATAAAAAAATAAGTTTACATAACCACTTGGAGAGTCATAAGCTGACCAACAAAACAGAGAAGCTCATTGAATGCGATGAGTGTGGGAAAACCTTCTCTCACGCAGGAACTCTATTCACTCACAAGATGGTGCACAGGGACAAAGGAGTTAATAAAATGCACAAGTGCAAATTCTGCGATTATGAGACAGCAGAACAAGGGTTACTGAGTCACCACCTTTTGGCTGTCCACAGCAAGAACTTTCCTCACATTTGCGTGGAGTGTGGCAAAGGGTTCCGCCACCCGTCGGAGCTGAAGAAGCACATGCGGATCCACACTGGCGAGAAGCCCTACCAGTGCCAATACTGCGAGTACCGATCTGCCGACTCTTCCAACTTGAAAACCCACGTAAAGACTAAACACAGTAAGGAAACGCCGCTCAAGTGCGACATTTGTTTCCAGACTTTTTCAGATACCAAAGAGCTGCAGCAGCATACGCTTATGCATCAAGAAAGTAAAACGCATCAGTGTTTGCATTGTGACCATAAGAGCTCAAACTCGAGTGATCTGAAACGACACATTATTTCAGTCCACACAAAAGACTATCCTCATAAGTGTGATATGTGTGATAAAGGCTTTCACAGGCCTTCGGAACTGAAAAAACATGTGGCGGCTCACAAAGGTAAAAAGTTGCACCAATGCAGACATTGTGACTTTAAAATTGCAGATCCATTCATTTTGAGTCGCCACATACTCTCAGTTCACACAAAGGATCTTCCATTCAGGTGCAAGAGATGTAGAAAGGGCTTTAGGCAACAAAACGAGCTGAAAAAACACATGAAAACACACAGTGGCAGGAAAGTTTATCAGTGTGAGTACTGTGAGTATAGCACTACAGACGCCTCAGGCTTCAAACGGCACGTGATTTCCATTCACACAAAAGACTACCCTCACCGGTGTGAGTATTGCAAGAAAGGTTTCCGAAGGCCTTCAGAGAAGAACCAGCACATTATGCGACATCATAAAGAT
This sequence comes from Molothrus ater, assembly GCF_012460135.2. Lineage (NCBI taxonomy): Eukaryota > Metazoa > Chordata > Aves > Passeriformes > Icteridae > Molothrus > Molothrus ater. Next base: position 13,921,313 of record NC_050479.2, on the reverse strand, counting down.
GTTGGGCTGCCTTAAAGTCTCTTTCACAGACTTATGGCTGGAATTATAAAGGAAATTTGCCTTTCAGGCAGTTAGCTTATTTTAAAGCCAATCACCTGCGATCACACACACACACAAAAAAAAAACCACAAAAAAAACAAAACAAAAACAAAAAAAATACTGTGCATTTGATTTGTTGCTGTATAAAAATAGGATTATTGCTTGTAGTTGACTTTTATACCTTTTGTTCAATAGCGTGTTCTGAATTCTATTCAGTTTGTTTAATAAATGAAGAAAAGATGGCAACAATAAAGTTGCATTTAATAAAGTAAACCCTGTCTCTTACTGAATTTTTCAACCGTAATAGTTTATTTAAGTATATTTATCTTACTGATCTCATTGATACTCACAGTGTCCATGTTAATGCAGTTTTGTCGTGAATTTTAAAAATACGAAATTTCTCTTGATAAAATTGTCAGAGGTGTGTATAAAATGGGGAATTGTCATGTTGACAGTAAAGTCACTAGGGCCCACCTGATTGTCCTGTTTTAACTATACAGACTTCGTGGCAGGTTAACTATTTTCCGGTTGAGGAGTTACAAGTCTCACTTTGTGTTTTCATTCTGGTTTCAGAGGAAAAAATACTTTAAAAATGGTTTGGGGCGGTTTTTATCTTTCCTGGGCAAATTCAAAATATGCACAAATATTACATTTATTGTTCTGTGCTTCTTTGTCTTTGAAAGATTTTGTGTGTTACAAGAGTTGGGTTTTTTTCCACTTTATTCCTGTCTTAAATGTTGGAAACGTAAAATACTCTTGTTCCATTTGCAGAGTTAACAATAGATCACAACTGTCTGTATGTGCCGGTAAACATACCTCAAACTTTATGCTTTTATGTATGTTGGTATTTCTTTGAAAGAGCAGTTTGTGGTTCAAGTGACATTTTTATTGTTAGTTGTTTTAGAATAGAATTTAAGACCAAGAGGTGCCTCAATTTTGGAAACCAGATATTTACAATGAGAGGTTAAGAAGGGAATGGAGTGGAGCAGATGAGTTCATAAGGAGTAGAGATGTTGTAACGTAGATATCCTTAATAAGAAAAGTAACTTATGATAGATGCAGTTCTGTTACTAAATTAAATGTTTTTCCTGAGCCATTAGTAGCTGTGTTCAGTGGCTGTTTAATAATTAGTACTGTATCCAGAATTAACCCAGTTCTTTCCATCTGTTTATAAACAGCTGGGAGAATATTACAATTATTAGATGCAATTTTGCCACCTGAAGACTATTATAAAGTAGCTCCATATCATTTGCTAATTGCAGTGTAAACGTACCAAGCACAAAGTCATGTACTTTAACAACAACCTTGGAGCAAAAACCCCAAACCATTTTAATTACAGGCCAGATTTTAGGACATGGCCCTGCTCCCCTTGCTCAGATTCTCATCCCAGCCACTGATGATGGATTGCAGTATTCAGTCCCAGCTGCCTGCCAGATTAGGTTAGATTTGTAACCAGCAATTCCCTAATGGAAAGGCTTCAGAGGCTGGGCCAGTGTTAATTCCTCTTTCTAGGCAGGTGAACTTCCAATTGAACTCAAAGAGGAATTTTAGTGATAGTTTCAAGTCTGGGGTGTTAGAGGGACAAAGGTTTCCTTTCTGGATGTGCATCTTCTAGGCCTTTTGTAATTTGTCTTGTTACCAAGCCCTGCCCCTACTGCTCATCCCTCCTGTCTCACTGTAAGCTGAAATTCTTGTCCGTAGTGTGCAGTTCAGGAGAGTCCAATGCCATGTCACTGCCTGTGTTGTAGGATGGTTTTATCTTTCTTTGCCTGCTTGCAGTGCCCCCAGAGTTGCTGGGTGCTCTTGTGTAATATTGCTACTCCATGACTCTGTAGTGTGTAATTCCTGGCTGTGCTGCATTGTGCCTTCCCTGAAATCCCCGCTGAAGCCAGTGGATTTCCTCATGGCCGTAGTGTCCGTTGCCTGCTGATGCCAAACCAGATGCAGTAAAACCCAGCAGAGATTCCCACTCGCTTCTTGCAAAATACTTGCCTGTGACTACTTTTTTTTTCCTCTCTTATGTTCAAGCATTTTCTAACTGGAAACCTGGAAAGTGTACAAAATCTGCAGAAAATCCCATAGTAGTGCTGAGGATTTTAGCCATTTTGAACTTTATTTTTTTAAATAAGCTGAAAGACAAAGAACACAATTTTACGCATTTTCTTTCTTTTACGTAGCCTGGAATCATACCCACTTTTTTTTTTTTAAAGCACAATGTTGAAACTTTTTTTTTAATAATTAAGGGTTTGGTCAAGTGGATTTTGTAAAATGTATTTGTCTGTATAAAGAGAAAATGAAGTTATAGTTATTGTTAATGTACTGACATTAGTTACAGGTTAGTTTTAATTCTTAAATAATTTGCTTAGCAAATGCTATAAAATGGATGTTTCAGTTTAATGTTTAAAAAAGGTACAGATTTTTACAAGGACATAATATAAATTATTGTTCTGTAGAAAATACCCTGTTAAATATTGTATATGTCCTTCCCTCTGTACACTTTGTAAAAAAGACAAAAGAAAAAAACAAAATACATAGAACCATATAGGGATGTGTGACATTATTGTAATTGTGTACTTGATAATAACGTGAAAAAATAAAATTCAAAATATTTTCCTTTTAATGAACGTTTAGTCTGTTTGATGCAGTTCTGAGGGACATGGTCACCTGCAGCTCTCCTGCACTTTACCTTCCCTTCTGCTCCCTATCCTCGGCTCCTTTTGTGCAGTACTGGGGCAGGAGCCATTCAGTCCCTGCTGTGGCTGAAACGTTCCTTTACCTGGAAGTCTGCAGAAGTGAAAGGGATGGCAGGTCTTCGAAATCCATTTTAACACCTGGTTTTATATTAAAGAATTCATATCTGATCAACTTCTGATGATGCCTTTGTGTTTTTCAGCAAGGTGGTTACCTGCTAAGTGCTACTACACTGTCCCAAAATGCCCCACCAGACCTTGAAACAAATGAGGGGCGCTGCTGTCGTTGGGGCTGAATAAATGTTTCCGGGTGCCTCTTTAGCCGTGTGAGCCTCGGCAGGAGCCCAGCTGCCCCTTCCCGCTGGGATGGGTGAGCGGGATGAGCTCTGCGGGATGCCTGAGCTCGCTGCCTGTCCTCACTGCCCTGCCCAGCTTCTGCAGCCGCTGCTCGCTGTGCGGGGCCGGCAGTGGCCGGCTGGGGGTGCAGGGGGCTTGTGGCTCTTTTCCCCACTGCTCTCGGAATGCTTCAGCCCAGTTAAATCCAGCTGGGCAGCGGGAGCTCCCCTGGCAATGGTCTGGCACAGGCCGCCCTGCATTGACAGCACGTCGCCCAGTGCCAGCCCGCTGGTGCCACAACTGGCAGAGGTGCTGCTGGAGGTCACTGCCCTCTATCTGCACCTGCTTTCCCAGGGAGGAGGCCCAGGTACCTTCAGGACATTTATACCTCTTAGTTCACTCTCACTGGTGCCTTTAGGAAATGCTGACTCGCTCCTCATCGCAGTGATTCAGCCCCACTGAACTGGGGCATTGGGCCACTCTTCACAGCAATAGTCTGCCACACTGCAGAGCCAGCAATCTCCCTTTGATTTGGTTTGGTTTTCTGTTTTCTCCATCTACCTGATGTTCCTCAACCACTCATCAGGAAATTGTACACTGAGTACCAGAGACATTCAGGGCCCTGGAGAAGAAATGCCCCCAACTCTGGCTGCATCATTCATCTGTGAGGAAGGGCCAGGAGCAGTTACCAGCTCTAGGCTCCTGCACAGTAGCAAGTCCCCCCCTCCTCTAGGATCTCCCCTTCTCCCTCTTGGATTTCTGTAGCTGTGGGAGCCTCACTGCTCTGCTGAGGGATCCTCCACTTGCCCAGGTGCCTGCAGCCCATGAGGGTGATTTCCCCCTCACTGGGACACAGCAGCCAAGGCACCCAGAGCCTGGATGCCAACCTGAAAGTTCTTTGACTGCCTTATTTGCAAGCCAAAGGCTTTGTCACTAGTCAGGAAAATAAGCAGCTGGATAGCTTCTCACTGCTGTTCCCTGGCTTGTTAAAGTAGTAATTAAAATTAAATCATATATAGTTAATAGAAAATACAATGAATACATTAACAATTAGGTAGAAAACTGACCAAGGAGTGAACCAATAAGGGAGTAGAGAGGCCAGGGGAAAAGAAGTGGTTGTTGATACACACAAACAAAAACCTTTAATTGTTTTTTGTGACGTTTGAAGAGGGAATGAGTTGATTTGGTTTCCTGTAAGTGCTGATGCAGAAAAGGCAAGTGTTTTGATAGTTTATTATTTTATAAAAGTAACATAAGTATCAAATAAGGCTGGGGATGGTTTTTTCCTGACCTGTGACAATCAATGCTATAGGCCAAGAGCATTTAAATACTACAAGCACAGGTGGTTCAGAGGCCATGTACCACACAGACTTTTGTAATATTTACTGGAAATCTGCAAATCTGGAAAAAAAAGTTACTGTTCCATTGAAGATAAAAATTTGAGAATCATCTCAGCACAAGCCCAGGCAAAATCAGGATAAAGAATTACAGCTGCTGGCACCAAGTAAAGAAGGAAACATAGAAAGATTTAAACACAACACACACATCCTATATTATAGTTAGAACATGTGTGCCCTAGCTTTGAACAGACTCCTCCAGTGCTGTGGTGGTGCAGGGTCATGTGCTGGGCTGTCCCTGGTGTGACAGCACAACTCTGCAGAGCCAAGCCCCACCTACCAACCACCACTGCTCAGCCCTGCTCTGCCTCTCACCTGATTTTCTGCTGTGGTTTAACCAGTGCTGGAGGTTCCCTGTAACCAGCTCCAGTGGAGCCAAGGGTGGGGTGTCAGCAGCTTCAGACAGGTGACTCCCCTTGTGGTGGTGCTTGTTCTCCTGGGGGATGTCTGTCAGAGACAGACAGCAAATGCTCCTGTGCTGGTCAGGGGCTGAGGAGTCTGAGTCGGTCTCTTTTGAGGAGCCAAGTGCTTGAAATCAAGTTTTTGATGGAAAAACTTGTGCTCTGTAATCAAAGCCCAACACAAAGCACCAGCCTTGACCACAGAGGTGTTCCTGCCTTAGGAAGCAGAAAGCCACATTTTGAGATTTTTAAACTAAAGACTAGGAAGTTGGCTAGATGCTCAAAGAACAACATAGAGGTACAGTGTCAGACAGGGTCTGAAAGTCCTGCCTTGTCCTATTTAGATTTCTTGATCTCAGTTGTTGCTCCCATCCAGGCACAAAAACCACCTGTGATTGTTTGTCTTGGGACTCCCAGGTACTACACAGGTCCTGAGGGGAATCTACACATGATGGTGTGCCCAGAAACTAGTACAGGTGAAAGGACACTTCATGACAGACCAAAGGATGTAACACAGACTTGATTTTTCTCTTGCACTGGCATGAGAAAATTTTTTTGTTAATCTGATACTGTAAAGTTAGCTCTAAGAAAACTAGGACATAGTTTGTTTGACACAGCCCAGAAAAACAAAGAATGCCAGGATTGTATCCATTTGAAAGCATGAATCATAATTAACAAGCACTCACAGGTACAGAAACTGGGATGTTACAACCAGTCAAATGACTGGCAGAGGCAGAGAATGCTAAGAATAAAGAAGTGCTTGAAACCAGGAGAATTAATATATACTTTATATATTTACTCTATTTTTAAATGTCATTATGGTATCATTAATACCATTTTGCCTATTTATCATGGCCTTACTAAGAGAGCACTTTTGTCTTAGGCTTTTAATGCAGCAGTTATGCTGAAAAGTTTCTGGCATGGAGCAATGTGAATTCTCTGTGGGTAGTCAGAGCAATGCCAGCACTTGTCCAGACTCACTGAGCTCCTTTGCAACAGTACCCAAAGCTGTCACCACACTGGACAGTTGACAAGTATCACAATAAACCTAACATGGATGCAGGAGAAAACACCCCACAGCCCCATATTCCCATGGAAAAGATCTTCTGTAATACAACAAACACTTTGCAAAAAGACCCCAGCAAGCCAGGACAGTGATACCATCTCATGGTCACTGCAGAGCAACAGGAGCCTGACCCTCCTCTTGTTAGAGCAGCTTGGGGCTCTGGGCTCTCACCACAAATTCAGATACTTCACATGTGCAGGCACACAGCCTGGGAAAGATCAGAAGAAGCTGACTGCTGCAGAAAGACAAACAGCCTGTGCTGCAAGTGTCCTGTGCCAGGATTTCTGTGTGAGCCTGAAGAGAATCCCAGCAGAAGTGCAGGATTGGCTCCTGTGTGAGGCTGGGGATGATGGATCCCTGCCACTGAGGCCAGGTAGCTTTACCTGCAAGTGCAGACCAAAACCTTCCCCACAACTTGGATATTAAGTGCCTGCTCTGGCAAGGCTGGCAGGCAGGATCCTGGTTTGGACACTTTCCCAGGAGTCCCAACATGTGCCGGGTCAAGGGGGCCTCCTGACAATTGCACACAGAAATGGAACCAGCCCCCTCTCCTCCCCTGGCTCTGGCTGGAAAGGGGAATGGCTGCTGGGCTGCCAAGAGTGGCTGAGCAGCAACTCCTTTTCTGACTAGATATTCCTTTTCTTCATTGAGAGCTTTTGAAATGAGCTGAAGACAATGAATGAAAGCTAAGCACCAGCCTGGCCACTTGCAGGAGGTCAGTTACAGAAAGGACTGGATAAAAAGAGATTTCCCTCTTGCATCAAGGGAGACAAGGAGGCTGGGAAGGGCCGGTGCACCAGCAGCTAAGCACCAGCTGCCTTGCATTTCCTGATGTGGAAGACCATTAAAGCAAAGAGAAAGCCCTGTACATGCAGGACCATCCCTGGCTCCTCAGGGAGGGGAAGGACTTGAATTACCATCTGTGTTCAAATAAGTGATGTCCCCCAGAATACACATCCATCTGTGAAATACACCTGTGCTTGAAAGACAAAAACATTTGGCAAGTGATGTCTCTTCAGTATGACACAGCTCTTACATAAAAGAAAACAAAAATTAATGTGTTCTTGACTTGAAAGTGATTCCAGATTACAGAGAAGCCTCTTAGAGTTGAGCTCTAAGTGTCTAAAAATAACATTTGTTCCCCTTCTTATTTATTTATTTATAATTTTTGCAAGAGCATACAATGAGATGTAATGCAAATGGCAGGTAACTATGCTGACAGCTCTGCCTGTAGTAATCAGGAGGCTGGACACCAGAAGAGCACCTCTAAAGGAGAGAATCAATGCTGAGGGCACCATATCTATCCTTTAGTTGCCCTGGTGGCTTCTGCATGTTTGGATGCCCAGGGTCCTCCTGTGGTGCAAGATCACCCCAGCAGTGCTGGGGATGCCATCTCAAACACTGAGCCCTGTGCCAGCACATCCTACTGCTTCCTTGCACGAGGGCTTTTCTTCCCCTTCTTCCCCATTGCACAAGGGAGTAAATTCTTGTGCCCAAAGCCTTATCAGACCTGCCACTGCTTAGCTTATTAGTACTAAGAGGCTTGTGAGTCTTAAATCACTGATCCTATTAGTGGGATCAATATTAGGAACCAATATTAGGAGTCCTGTTGCTTCTTGGGGCTGCCAAGTTCAAGGGGCAGAAATCACAGCGTTTCCGTTTGGTTTTTGGTTGGTGTAGCCAAGATCAAGTTAAGTTCTGATGACTGACCAAATGATGGCTGGTTCAGGAGTGCACAGCTGTTCCCCCTCTGTCACCATGGAGGAGGCTCCATGAACGTGTGATGCTGCAGAGAGCGGCTTTGAGCACCAAAGCGACACCTGGAGAGCTTTGGGGAGAGGTGGTGAGGGATGTCTCCAAATGAGAGGAATGCTGGGCAGCTTTCCCAGCTGGTGTCTGCTTAGAAAGCTTGTGGTGCTCCTGACCTGTGGTGTTCCTGACCTGTGGTGGCCAGCTTCAGGAGGTTTGTGGAAAGATGGTAATTCAAGATAGAGTAAAGGGAGTTATAGGCTTATGCTGAAAATCCAAAATTTAAGTTAGTGGATGTTACTTTTGCTTCTTTTCCTTGAATTCTCTTAAAGAGAGGTTGGTAGTACTGAGAAATGTGTCTTGTACCATTTCCTTTTGCAGGGCACCGGCAGTCCCATAACTAGGGGGATTTGATGTACCTAAGGGAGAAGTGTTGCCTTTGCATAGGGGTTGAATTAGTAGCTGAAGTCCACACTTTGAGCAACTAGGTTGGTTGTCATTATGATAGCAGCAACCAGTTGTAAAGTTAAGTGGATGCTACTTGGTTCTAAGTGGTGACTAAGCAGATGACTTGGTCTCTGAGTCTTTGTGGGAGAAAGTTTTTTGATCAGAGGCGAAGGCGTCATTTTGAGGCCAGCAAGAGGCAGGAGGGGCGGCAGGAGGGCAGGGATCCGGCGGAGCAGAAAAGCCGGGCTGCTGCAGCTCCCCCAGAGTCACCGTCCCGGCCCTTCTGCGGCAGCCCCGAGCTGCTCCACGGCAGAACCCTCCTGTCCCCGGCACCTCCCTCGCCCCCGGCGCGGCCGCCCCGGCGGGCCCGGGCCCGGTCGGCAGGTGGCGGTGCCGGATAAGGCCGGGCCCGGGGGCGAGGGCAGGGAGGGCCAGGCCCGGGGGCGGAGAGCGGCGGGGGGGCCCGGGGCCAGAGAGCGGCCGGGGGCGGTGAGGGCCGGGGCGGGCCCGGGGGCGGGGAGGGCCGGAGGGGCCTCGGGCAGAGAAGGCCGGGCCCCCTCAGCCCCGGAGCGGCCGGACCCTGCCAGAAGCCGCTGCCCAGGGCTGCCGGAGCCGCGGGCAGATGGGAGGGCCCCAGAGGGAGCCCCGCGGGCAGTGGCCCCTCCCGGCATCAGCTGCCCTAAGCAGGGAGTTAAAGGCGGGTATCTGCCCTGGGACCTGCCCCGAACCCAGTGCTCAGACTCAGCGTGACCGGTGTCCCGGACTAAACCCCGGAATGCCCACCCTGGCAGTGGGCGAGGAGAGCAGGACAGCATCCCATGGGACAGCCAGCCCACACCCGAATTCTTCCCCGAGGGATGCTGCTTAAGGCAAAGCGGGGACGGGATTATCCATTGTCTCCCTCACCTTGCAAATTCGTTCACCACAGCTGCTGTTGTTACAGCGAATACCAAAGGAATTAATGATTCGTCACTTAATTTCCTCTTCCCCTCCTCCCTGCACCTTGATTTTGCTTTAATAAACTGGTCTGGAGCCAACTGCAGCATCAGGTTAATAATGACTTTAAGCACCATTTATGCTGCTATCGTGGCAATTTAAATTGTCACTTTCTATTAAAAGGTCTAACTCCAAATGGGTTTAGCTGAAAGCATTGGCACTGACAGTGCAATTAAATAACAAAACTCTTTTCTTGGGATGTCAGTGCAAACACATTTTAAATAGGGGGTCAGAAGCACCTTGCTAATTTAAACTACAGTATAGCTTTCTTGTGAAGAATAATACCTGATGCAGGGAGTTTTTTCTATGCTGTGTGACAGTTTTTATTGTGAGTGTAAGAGACTTAAAGGAGTGATGTGCCAAAGGAGTTCAGCAGCCTTTGAAAACTCTTGTCTTCATGATAAACTTGGGCAGGTGCTGCATAAGCAAAAGCCATCATTTCTCAGCAGATACACATGAAAAGATATTGATCCTAAAGGACTCTGATTTACAATCTTGATTTCCTCCAGACAGTTTGTATGAACAAATCACTTTACTGGGCATCCATCTGATCCTTTGTCTCCAGATTTACTGCTTATCTTTCAGAAACATACTGTGTATGGTGCACCTTGCATGTCTCACATTCTTTTTACCTGTGGCTCTGGAGTCATTTATGAACCATATTGTTCTGTGGGAAAATACACTCCTGTGTATAGGATTTTTAAAGCTCATCTGTAAAAATCACATCCAGTTCCTCAACTGGCTGCAAAACAAAAGCTCTTTATTTGCAAGCTCTGTGTAGCAGCTGCAGTGCCAGTGCCAGGCTGTCCAGCCAGCTCCTCCTTCGCTCCTGCTCTGCCTCAGCTCTGCCTCCTCTCTGGGCCTGGCTCTTTCCTCCTGCACAGGGCACAGGCTGGTCCTCCTTTACCAAACACCTCCTGATCTTCAACTCTACTCCACATGTTAAGCTTGTCTTTTTTTGGTATTGATGGCTCAGGTTTTGGCTCTTATATTTTTCAGATTCTGCACTGCTTTGGTGTGTACTTCTGAGCTTTATAATAGGGGATGGTAAGCTCTCTTCACAGAGCAGGCAGACAAAACAATTCCTTCTCTAGCTGGGGACCAAGAACAACAGACCCAAATCTCAGACCCAAGAGCATAAACAACAGTGGAATGAAGAGAGGAAAACAAGGAGGATGGGACTTCATGGGCTGAAGCTATAACTGGACAATTAACTCCAATATGCCAATGGACCAGAACTTATAAAAGTGAGAGACCTTGTGACCAGTCGTGCATTTTGTGACCATTTTGGGTTTATCTTGGGTGTAGCCCTGGCTGGGCTCTTGTGCTGCCCAAGGTAAATCTGTTGAGACCTCCTAATAAATACCTGCTTTATTCTTTAGCTCCAGCTAGTCTCTGTTCTAGGTCAGCCTACACAAGGCATCAGTATCAAACAAAAATCCTTTTGCTGCAAAAGGGAGACTATTTCATGTGTAGCAGGTGTTTAACATCCTGATCAAATTACCTAGCATGAATATTATAAGTCACAGCATCACAGAAAGATGCCTGCTCAGCTTCTGTTGATTTTCTTAAAATCAGCTTGTGTTTCCTTATCCCTAGGAGGAGGCAGCCTGAAAGCACAGCCCTTTGCTAGACATCAGACAGAAAAACACAACTGCCATCCTCAATGTCTGTGCCTCAAACAGGAAGTTAAAATGTACCTGAACAGCTTTAATGGTTTGTATTTTCATTTTAATGCCTTTAAGGTTCTCCAGTACATGACACTGTCCCCTGTGTTATGACCCTTGTGGTTTTTCTGAGGTGCATTGCATGTGCTGGGAATAAATGAATGATTGCTCATCACGTTTAAGCTCCCCTATCCCATTCTCAGTTGCTACAGCTATTGCTCTGGAGGACACAGAGACACATCTTGAGGTGAGTATTCCTAGGATGGCTAAGGATTATTTTTACAAATAAAAATTATTTATGTCTACACAATTACATTTCTAGCTGCAGAAACTCCACTTTTTACCACTTCACTGAAAAGAAAAAATGAAGTGGCAGGTTGATTTATGGCTGGCCCTTACAAAAATAATATGCAAGAGAAAGTAAATTGCTTTATGAAATTATCAATGTTATTCTGTTGTTTTGTTTGGTTCTTTGTTTTAAAGAAAAGGAGAACAAGAAGAAAAATATATTGGTATTCTGAGGAATGAAAGGAATGAAGAATTCTAGAAGTGAATCGAGAGTACATGCTGTTAGAACTTTTTACTTAATAATTTTGTCATCATAAATGCCACATATTTGTTTAAATGAAAACTTTTCGTGAGAACAACCCCATCTTCCAGTTTCAGAGGAGCTCACACTTTGTGCAATGCCTGAACCCTGCCCTTCTCTAACATTTATCTTCTGCTTTTTCTGTCTTCAACCTTGCTGGACAGACCTGGAGCAGCCTGCTCTCAGTGCCCCTGCCCGGAGCAGGGGAGCAGAGCAGATTCTCTCTGAGGGTGCTGTCTGTGCTCAAAAGTCCTCAGCCAGTCTGTAATTCAGTGAAATGCAGCATGACAAGGAGGTGTGATGGGGTGATAAGGACTGGGTACAGAACGGGCAGGAGCACATGAGAGCAGTGAGTTTCCTGGGCACAGGCTTGGTCCCGACCTCCTGAAGTGGCTGCTGATTCTGTTTTCTCAGGGGACACTCAGCTCCTCATAGTTTTACACAGGGCAATAGACTTCCACTGGGATAGAAACAGCTTCCACAAAGGCCACCATGGCAGTGGAACTGCAGGAAAAAGGTGAGTGAAGGCAGGGGAGACCCCCCCCTTCTGCCAGAACTGCAGGGGCCAGGAGTACACGTGTGCATTTGGGAGCCGTGCTGGGTATGGGACCATGCTGTGCTCTATGTCTGTTTTTAAACATGAGGCATTACACCTGACTTTTTAAAAGGAAACAGGTTTGTCAAGTGTTGCAAAAATAGCCAAGAATTATTTTAAATATGCTTTCGGTTTGAATACATTTTCTACACTATTCTAACTTATTGGACTAAGCTGATAAAAGCCTACTTCAGACAACTGTGAAATTTAAATACATACACATATACATGCATGTATATGTATATATACTCCTTTTACAATATGCTGTTAATTTTTCTGGTTGTGCATGTTTGTTTTTTCTTTAGGCTATAGATCACATTTTCAATATTTTTTGGACAAAAACATCTTTTAAAATTGGACTTTTGAGTAAAATCTGAGATTTTTGCAGAAAATAAGACTTGAAGAAAAATTTGAATGATTAAAATAATTTAATACTTAAATACCAAGTATTTTGAGGCTTCTGTTTTTTTCTACAGAGATAATGGTGTAGTTTTTGCAAGCATTTCACTGAATTAGCTGTTTTTCACTGAATTTACTCTTGTAAATAAATGTTTTCAGTCATAGTAAACTCCAAGCAATTGTTGACAAATGTTTATACAAATTACTTTCTGGACATGCATATGTTTGCACTGCAGAAAGTGGCCCCTAAGTATTACCTGTCAGTCAAACAAGGTAATAATTTTCTGTCGTGAGACTTGAACACCTCCCCCTTACCCCCAAATACACAGCTCAGCATTTGGGTGGAACTTGTCCAAATTCTTGCTTCCACTTACAAAGTCAGAATGAATTGGTGGGGAGTAAATATCAGAGTAACTGTAAACTGACTAGGTAGAATTGAGAGAGAGAGGGAAAAGAAACAAAGGGCATCAGAGAAATTTTTCTCTGAAAATTATTATGCAGGAATGACAGTTCTGAACCAGGACAGGTACCACATTATTCAGCTGTCAGCAAGGGCTGAAGGATGCTGGGGGAGCTGTGCTAGTTCCTATATGAAGGTGCTAGTCAAATTGTCAGATGCTAGAAAAGAGGAAATTGGTGGCAAGAGGAGATAATAGAAGAGGCAAGTAGAGATAAATCAGAGGGATGTTAGACTAAGGGAGAGATAACAGATGCTGCCATGGGAACTGCCAAGCAAGAGCAGAAACGCTGGCTTGGGTCTCAGACAGACCACACACCCTGCAACTTACACATTAACATGAACAATGTATCCTGTGAAACAAAAATATATTCTGAGAAAATAACAAAATGATGAGGGGAGGAGAGAAACAGGCTATCAGGAATGCAAGAATTATCTGGGAATATTTAATGAATTTGTCAAGACAAGAGAAAGATGTGTTGAAAAAGTCTATAGTCTAGCTCATAGTACATTAGAATTGCTTCTGCCTTTTGAGTTTAATTGCTGCCTAAGGTTACAGTGTGAGCCATGTCACTGACACACCACTGCCTCTGATGGTTCTTACGTCTGAAAGCTTTCCTGGTTTTTCCCAGTTTTCTCAAGTCAGGCTAATAAAATTATCACTTCCTAACTTTGCCTCACTAGCGTGCAAAACATCTCTTTCTCTTTCTCTTTCTCTTTCTCTTTCTCTTTCTCTTTCTCTTTCTCTTTCTCTTTCTCTTTCTCTTTCTCTTTCTCTTTCTCTTTCTCTTTCTCTTTCTCTTTCTCTTAACAATCTCTGTATAATGATTTTTGTCCCCTCAGGAACTCTGGAATATATCTATTCCATGTCCTGAGATGATGAAATGTAAGAGGAATAAGTAACAGCTGTTTTGAAAATGGTTCAAGAAATAAGAAGAAAGTGCCCAGCAATGCAGTTCCTGGTGGCTCTGAATCAGCTCCTTCCTTCCTGAAACAAATGCTGATGGAATTCATCTTGATCCAGTACATGCCTTTGCATTGGGAGAGCAGTGTCCTGAGGCAGGGGTGAAAAGAGGCTTTGCTGGTACTCAGACAGGGTGGGATCTGTGATCTGCTGCTGCATCTGTCCTCATTCCAGCAGAAATGCCACAGAAATCAGTTTGCTGCCTTCAGAGCAGCCCACAGAGATGGGGCTGGTCTCCTACTAAATGTCAGCTGCTGGCTGTGGGTGAGAGCCCAAAGCAAGCCCTGCATGCTCAAGGTCCCAGTCCTCACTAGGAGCATCCCACAGAGCTCTCCTTCTTCAGCCCCAGCCTTCCCTACAGAGGGAGCAGGAGTGGGATGTGCAAGGTGTGCCCAAGCCAAAGGTGAGTCACCTCGATGGATCTTTGTTTCCCCAGTCTTCCACCAGGTCGGTGTGGACCTTCTGGAAATGCAGGAGTGCCAAAAATCTGACATCTGGAGCTGGATTTTCTATTTCAGCTCAACAGACACAGTTAGGACTTTCCGAGCTGTTTACTGAAAGAGACTGCTTGTGCTCCCTTATGGGAAGACAGGCTCTGAGTTTCACCTAATGAAATGGGCACTGAGCCTTTGCCAAAGAAACCCCTCCTGAGCTATGCCAGGTGGGATGTCCTGCAAGTCCTGCTCTGCAGACTCCTGCAAACTGGAGCCCAAATCCCCAGCCACCCAGGAGCCTGTGCCCCACTCAGAATGGCTGTGGTGTGTCCCTACCTGTTTGCTCAAGATGGAAGAGGATGACAAATTAACACTTTGAAGTACTCAGGATGAATGTGTGCCAGGAGTAGAAGAAAACTGCACTCAGATAAAATCAAGATATGTACATAGTAGATGACAATACTCATTAGAACCCTATTCCACTTAAAATTGCTTTTTATCTCTGGCAGGTCTTTGCAAATTTGCTTAATTTGTAATCTTCCATATCAATGGATCATGAGAATTATTGCTGTCAGGAGTATGTGAGGGCTGCTTAGGCAGAGCTGCATTAGGAGAAGGTGGCATTTTTTCAGCATAATTGCTTGAAGTATAAGAAATGAAGAATGGCTATCAGATTCCATTCAAAGGTTTGAGGGGGCAGAAGTGCAGAGAAAATGAAACTTCTAAGTATAAATATATGTTCACTGTATAATGCCCTTTGTTTATTTTTTAAGGCTGATGTGTACTTATTCTTACAATTATTTGGTGGTGACTTTTTGTGTTACTCCAGACTCCATTTTTGCTCTTTGGACAGTCACAAATTTCTAGCTGTACCCCCTGACAGCTGCTAAGATGATGTGACAGATGCTGATAGGATGTGATTATTTTTAGTAATTTATGGCTCATAGTGCTCAAGGATTGAGCTGGTCTGCACCAGTCTTTTGGCTAACACAAATGCCAGATAATAGAACTCTCCAGACTCCCTCTGCACATGAAGCCTTTAACCTTATACTTTGCAATAAATCACAACAGTCTGCCCAGCAAAGACAAACATTTGAATTTGGTTGCCACTTTTTAAAGTGTTATTGAAAAATTATACAATTCCAAATAGGACAAGCACCAGAAGAATTTTTTTGTCTATTTGTGTGATGATCAAGAAACCTTAATGTTTCTTGTCCTCCTGCATCCATCTCTGGAGGGACCCTTTCCTCCACACAGGTGCACTTCTGCTGTTGCACAGATGAAAAAGCTCAGACTCAGGCTGCTTGACTTCCAAAACAGTTCTTGCCACAACTAAAGAGATACCACAGCTATTGTCAATCTCCTTCACGGTATTCACAAGACCCCTGTTGCTGTCCAAATGAAGATGCAATGGAAACAAAACATTTTAAGAGAACAGTATCATAAAACCCCAGAATGGAGCAGGTTATTCATTATCAAGGCAATATCAGCACAATGTGAGTATTTTGCTGTTTTATCCTGGAAATCACAAAAAATGGCCATTCCCTTTGGAAGGACCCAATTGCTCTCTTCAATGCCTTGTTTGCCTCTGGCAGCCTGAGCTGCCCCTGCCTGTCTCTGTGAGCTGGGGCAGAGTCACTGGAAACCCTGGGGTGACAGTGCAGGTACCCCAGACACACCAATTCCAAAGGGAAAACCCCTCATGGGTCACCACATATTGTCAGAGGTTGCAAAAACCTCCAGGGGTGTGCAGAAGAAGGCTACAGGGTCTTTTTCAAGTTATTGTTTCGGGGTGTTTTTTTCCTTTTCTGCAGAACCACAAACAATTTAGCAAGGTTTGTGAATCCTTGAGGAGGGGCACCCCTAGCCTCATGACAAGAGCTGCCCCTGGATTTGCAGCTTTCTGTCTGGGGCACATTTCCTCAGCACATGGATCAGAGGCACAGACACCACTTGCCCAAAGACAGGGAGATGCACTAGAGAGGCCATGCAGCCGTGCTCTTGCTAACAAGTTTCAGAATTTTCTGGTGTACTGTGACCTGTGTATTGTTTCATAACATCCCAGACCATGCAGCTATCCCTGCACACTTCAGGTGTTTGGCTGAAGCCCAGCTTCCAGTTTTCATCTGCAGTCTGCAGTGCATCTTTGAGATATTACAAATGTGTACCTAATGTTTATTTGAAGCATAATTTTGTGTTTTCTTTCCAGCCAAACTCTGCTCCAGATGCTCTTGCTTCTCTACCAAACCTATTCATCTCTCCATTTGGCTCTGTTTGTGCATAGACTACAGGACAAAAATTCAAAATTGAATGTGGATGTTTGTGCTTTTCTTTCACCTTCACAGTTCACTACCAACTCAGACAGTGCCTGTGGCTTTTCAGTGTTTTTGAAACCACTAATTTCCTATGCATGTAGCAAGAGCTATAGCACTGAGGTAGCTTTCAAACAGCAAGAAACTAAAAACATCTTTTTCCTGACTGTAACTTTCAAAATAAAATTTCTATTAATTATTTAGAAGGAAAAAAACCCCTAAAAACAAGTAGGAGCTTCAGCTTTTTCACAGGCTGTCTTTATATAAAGGTAAAAAGTAGAATTTCAGGCTGTGGCCCTGATTTTGTAGGTAGGCAGTGCAGGATTTCACCCGTGCTCAGGCTGCTGGCACAGGCAGTCTCACTGCCATGGTGACTAAAGCCCATGCTGACAACATTTTGCATTCATACACGTGTGCTCTTTTCTGCTCACTCCACAAAACAGTACATCCCTAGTTTTGGAGCATGTTGTGTTTTGGGTTTTAAATGATATTACAATATTTTAATTATAATATTATATTTTATTATAGTTTTGAAGTTTTGTGTGCATGCTCTGGTTTTGAGTTTGGTTTTTTTTTTTCCTTCCTAGTAATAGCAGCACAGAGAGAGCAGAAAACATTTCTGTCGTGTTGTGACCTGTTGAAGAAATGCATGATGTGTCCTGCCCAGCAGTGACTGTTGTGAAAGGAGCAGTCTGAGTCATGGAGGGCAGAGTGCCTGAGATGCCCCAGGCAGATTAACAGCAGAACTTCTGAGGAGATCCCTGCTCTCCCCTTAGAAAACTGCTGTAAACCATAATCCCCAGCATGGTTTTGGCTCTGGAAAAAAAAACCTGTTCCATAAGGAATTCTCAGGTTTTCCTGGTGTCCTGAATCTAGCTGAAAAGCAGAAACTTCCATAAAAAACCAAACCAAACCAAACCAACAACAACAACAACAAAAAAAAAACCAAAACAAAACCCAAACCAAACCAAAACAAAACCCAATGGATTTGTGTGTAATTTCCTCACTTTGAAGCATTGTTTTTATTTACATTACTTTTTTATTTTAATGATTTGCAATATGTTTCATATTTCAAAATTTGCTTTGAGCAGCAGATGCAAAATAATTCCTGTAGGAAATGTCAAGCTGAAATGTTTTTACATAAACCAAAATTACAAAATAGCTTCCTGACAATAAATCTTTTAAAAATCACCCCTCTTATCAGAAGCCTCCCTTCAGATGAACTGGCATTTTTGACACAAAACGTCAAAATTCTTGACAGCCCTGCTTTAGAAGTTGGGGGTTATAAATCAGGACTGGAAAGGAAAAATGCACAGAAATTCACCCTAGAGACAGAACTCCTTAATCCTTATCTATTCCTTTTGATGCTCAAGATCTGTGAGGTTTGTCTTTGCCCATCAGTGCCCTTGGATACCTGTGAGATGCTCTCAGAGTGGCGTTTACCTGGTCCTTAAGGCATATTTGTCTTACTGCTCATCAACACTCCTTTGGGCAAAAACTTCTCCCAGTGCTGAAAAGCTCTGCAATCAAATATGTGTCCTTTATCAGAGCAGGGAAAATGCACTCCCTGCCTCCACTCTCCCTCAGGATGCTGATTGTTGGCTACCCCCCTTACCACTAGTTTGGGGTCCTAATTTTATAAGGTTCTTTCAGCTCTTTGTTCTACTATGAAGTACTGTGAATTTCCTTTCTGTTATTCTACTGACACAGGCAATTGCTCCTAAGTTACTTTCAAAGGGTAAGACAGGGTAAATGATTACTTGTAACTGGAGGAAAGTGTAACAATACATTAAAAAATTAATAGTTTGATTCTGTCTCTGTATTTCTGCCCTTTATTGGCTGCCAGAAACTGATCTGCTGCTTTGGAAGTCAGATAAAATCACATTTGTTAGCTTCAGATTTAATGAAAGCCTCTCTCTTTTCTCTTTTCTTGCTTCTGTACTGATAAGAGTCTTTGTCTAAGCTTTCCTCTTAAGAGCATGAAAGCTCCTGGCACACCTGATATTCTTTTTAACATAGAAATTTGTCCACCTGAATAAGCACTAAAATTACAATTCAGTTTTGTTATCTTTATTTCATTGTCGTGTATTTATTTCTTTTTATAGTTGCTGTCATAATCCAGAGAACAAGCAAATCCCCTTATTAATTTCTTTTACAGTGATATAGATGTTCCTTTTCTTACATTAATGACCCATCTTTCCTGAAATGGGAAATAGTTTATTACTGGTGGTTGGTGAACAATCCACAGATTTATAGTGGAAAAGGCAGACTTGCATGTACATCCAACTGTATATTATGCTATAGCTGAAAAACAGGATTTAATTTAATTATTAAACATGCACATTTCTTTGAAATCTGAACAATTTTAGCTGACTCTCCTGGTTCCTATCTGGGTATCCAAACTTGTGAGAAATGCGATGTACAGTCCTGTAAGCACTGAAAATTGAAGACTTATTTTTCTAACACAAATTTGTCCTGTTAGCTTGAACTCTGATGAACAGTTCAAAAACTCAAAAAGTTGGTTTTCCTTCCCCGTGATTTCACCCAGTTCCTCTGAATTTTCATCTAGTCCTTCATGTTTGAGTAAAGCATAGCTTTGTTTAGGCAGAGAGCACAGAGGAAATCTAAATTTCTTCTAAAGGGAATTGGAGATACCTCTCTTCCTGAGAGTGAATGAATTAAGTCTAGGTTTAGGCATTATTTAAAATCGTCAGTCAGTATTATTGTTCCTCTCATATTTCATTTTTTCTTTCCTTTCTGTGAATGTTTCTTTTCTTTATATTTATTTCTTTTTGCTTTCTGTCCATCACAGGGAAAAATGAATGAAGAACCAGTTGCTTTCATTGTATTGAAATATTAACCCAAGTTTAAAGATTCCTTTACACAAGTTTTTACTGACATTGTGAGTGTCTTGCATCAGTATAGATCACATCCTTTCATATAAGATAGTTGCAAGTACTTCTATAGTGCTCTCTGGGTCCACACTCTAGCAGAGGGACTGTTGAAGCTCTACCTCCTTTTCCATGAAATTAGAGTACAAAAAAATGCAGCATTTCAACTCCAGCAACAGCACTTAAAAGGATAATTATGTCTCCCATTGAGGAGTGTTAGGCTCTTTCTGGGATGATTCAGTTTACCACCCTGCATCAGTTAGCCTCCAAATTGTCTTAAGCAAATGCAGTGGGAGGGGGTTAAACAGCTTAAATAATTTGTCTCTGTCAAACTGACTGATTTATCTATGTGATTGGAGGTCCATGACTGTCACCCTGTTTTTTTAAGTTTTTCTAAGCCTTCTGATGTTTACATTCTTGTAACAAACTTTCTCACACACTTTATGTAAATAACTTATTGTTTGCATTCTTTTATAGAAGAAGAGAAATTTGATAAACTGTTGGTTTATCCAGTGTCATTGGAGAAGTGGGACTGTCATCCTCCAATCCACTGTCACTTTTAGAAGTCTATAAATGTTAGAATCAAAAACTAAAAGTACTCTTGAAAGAACAGTGTCCATGTCATGTTGTTTTGTGTCCTATAGTGACACATGACCAGAGCT
This sequence comes from Molothrus ater, assembly GCF_012460135.2. Taxonomy (NCBI): domain Eukaryota; kingdom Metazoa; phylum Chordata; class Aves; order Passeriformes; family Icteridae; genus Molothrus; species Molothrus ater. Next base: position 13,901,222 of record NC_050479.2, on the reverse strand, counting down.
CTCAGCAGAGGAGAATCAGGTAGGCATAGTAATCTTTCCTTCTGGCACCTCTGGAGTTTGTTCATCTACAACTCAAATCCTTTACTTTGTACTACTGAACCTGAAATGTCTGCCTTGTTTTTTAACCTTACTTAGCAAAGGTAGCTGTTCCACATATTGGTATCTGTCCCTGGAGTTCACAGTTGTTGAGGCCCTTTCAGAATCAGCTGAACCTTCTCCAGGTGATGTACATTTTCACTGACTAAAGGAATCTAAGGGTTTTGAAGTGTTTGTACCCCTCCAGGAGGTGAGTTAACCGTGCCTCAGAACTGCAGTTAGGTTTGTGGCTGGACTCAGTAATCTTAAAGGTTTTTCTCAGACTCAAGGATTCTGTGAAAGGGGCTGCATTTCCCATCTTTCCCATCTTTCCCATCTGCACTGATGTTGCTGATGTCTGCTGCCCTTCCTAAACCAAAAGGCAATAGCCTATCCTATGTATCCTGTGCAATGGAGCTTTGAGTTTGTCCTGTGAGATAACCTGCAGGATGTTCTGCTGTTCAGTTTCTGAGCCAGGGCTGACATCAGGATTTTATCTGTAGGCTTCGCCCCCCCAACATGGGGTAGAGGGGCTGTGTCACCTTCTGAAGGCCAATATTGCTCCTCCAGGGAGATGCCACCAATGGCATCAGCTCCTCTGGACCACACACCACGGGACAATGACTATAACAGGCATCCTGCTCCTGTTCCACAGAGCTGAGAGGACCCAGTAATCCCTGCAGTGAGGTGGGTGAAAATGAAAACCATCACAAAAATGGAAGAAAGATAAGCACCTGCAGTGCTCTTTAAAAGATGAACACAAGTAGAAGCAAAGAGGCAAAGTAGAAGCAAAGGTTTCTTGAGAAGAAACAAGTCTGAGCTGGCAGTGTCTGGAGGAGGGCTGAACCATAGAGCACTCGACAGCCCCTGGTCAACAGAGGAAGGGAACTGTGTTCAGAGGTGGTTTTTATTCTGAGGACCTGTGACAATCCCTTGATGCATCTAAATGGATAGGTGATCCATTTATAAATACTCATCCAGTGCAGAAGGTGGCTTTGGGGTTTGGTTGGTTGGTTGATTTTTCATGGAAAATACAATATATTGAACTAAAAGGTTAAGCCAAAAACTGAATAGTGAAGCTGGGAGGAAAACATACTCAGGCTTATGGGAATTTAAAGGATTCATTGTTAATGCTTAGAGGGCAGAGCAGAGAGGGCACTGCTGAAAAGCCTGGTCTAAGAAAGTGAGCACAGAGCAGCAGACCTCTGGTGTGGTAACTGAGGAATCATGGCACATTCTTCAGTTTGCTTTACTACATTTAAACACTGTCAGGCAAATATTGTTGCCAAGACACAGTCCAGAATGTGAGGAAGAGGTGATTCACGCTCCCTCCAGGACATACAGCAGCTTTTAAGGAAGTGGGTCCAATGTTTGACCCAAAAATGGCAAATGGTGTATCTACACAAAAAGGAATCACAATAGGTCTCTTTTTAGACTCTATTTTGCATGAGATGCTCCAGTAGAAGAAGAGAGTTGGAGAGTTGGACCCCTACAGCACCAGGGTGGGAATTAATCCTTAACCTCTAAACTTCAACCTGGTAATTTTCAATAGGTTTGAGACAGGAAACTCTTTAATGCCATGTTTAGTGTCTGCTGCAGTGTTTGTTCCAAACTGGTAGTTCTGAATGTCTTAAATATGATTATCAAATCAAAACTGTTATTGAGTTCAGGGAATGTTTGAGTCTTTTACACTTAGTCTATGAATGTCTTCAACACAAGCATTGCCAAACCTGCCTCATTCAGAAAAAGGAATTCACAGGTAAGGGGGTTCTATTTTTAGCTTTTGGGGAATACAAGGAGCAGGCAACTAAAAGAGCAACAGATGGGAATCCTGTTGTGTCTGCTCAGGAAGAACATTCAAAGGCCTTGGGCCGTCTTTAAACCTCAGGAGTCCTAATGAGTTTTTGGTTACACTTTGGAACATGTGACCACCTGAAAATAGTTGGTAAAAAAAAATCAAGGAAACTGTGTAGAAAATGAATGGCCTTTTGAGGTCATTTTCCTCTCTACAAGCAACTGTTTTTTCAGGATGAGAAAAGAGACTTTCAAATAGAAAATAAGCTGGAACAGTGTTTCATGGATTTTGCCTGTATGTTTCTGCAGCTGGGCAGCAGCAGATGTGCTGGGTGGAGAATGCTCATGGCAGACTGTGAGAATTGGGCAGATACCACATTCCAACAGCCACTTACTGTCACATCCCTTCTGGTGAAAGGCTTTCATCCTCACCTCTCAATGCAGTGAAATCAATGCCAGCAATGCCAAGGAATACTCAAAGTAAATTACTTTGATCTGTAACCAAGCTCTCCTGACAGCAACAGACCAGGCTGTCAGTAGCCTCATCTGTCTTGCTCCCAAATCCTGCCACTCTGGAAGGAGCCTGCCTTCCCTCAGTTGGGTACCTGCTATGTTAGATAGTAAGCAGTCCCTGTGTTCCTGCTGGCAGTGTTTCAGTGTCCAGCCTGTCCTTCCTGTAAAACCTTTGGAAACCCTGTGAAAACTGCAAGATGACAGCCCTTAGCACAAGGGCCCTTCGTGCTTAAAAATGTCCCTAAATTCCTCACCTCCCCACTTCAATTTGTTAAATTTTCTAGAACATCACCGTGGTGCAGGGAGGCCTCCATATGTATTTTAGCTGTTTTGTGTCTTCATTTTTTTGTCCACAAATTTCTCACAGTGCTTTGCATTTTGTCCCATGCTGATTCTTGCTGTCATTTTTGAAGACTGTCCACTGTGCCCCCAGGATCTTTTTCGTGAGTGGCAATTGTTTATCACTGCATAGGTGATGAGGACTGTCCTCCTTCCCCCGGACGCCCTCTGTGCTCATTGCTACAGCGTGTCCCTGTCGTTTTGTCACCCAGCGCAGTAACCATCAGGGTTGGCCAGCTTTCAGCCTGAGTATCCTGATCAACGTGGTGGGTCACCAAATCCCATCATGTCAGTACTCATTCCCTTTCCCTGGAAACAGCCTGAAAGAGCTCAGGCTGCAGAAAGAATCCTCCAGCAGGGGGAAAGCGGAGAATCTCTCGGTACATTCCTGCCCTCCCTGCGCTCCCCATCAGCGTCTCACCTCGTTGCAGCCAAGTGGATCGGGGAGCCTTTGGTGAAGGGTGCCATGAAGAGTCCCTCAAACACCTGCCCTACTGAGAGAGCAGCTTCTGCCCGTGCCCTGGGGCTGGAGCGAAGGCGGACACGGCCCTGGGCATCCCTGCCGTCCCCCGGCCAGCTCCAGCGCCCCTCGGCTGCCGAGACCCGGCTCGGGGCTGTGAATGTGGGCCCGGGCAGGGCCGGCTGGGTGCCGCAAGCAGCTCCTCCGAAGCCGGGCAGAGACACGGGGACCACCGGGAACAGCCGCGGCCCGTGGCAGGCGGGGCGGCCTCGGGGTGGCCGCGCTGCCCCGGGCTCGGCGCTGCCCCGGGCTATGGCACTGTCCGGGCTATGGCACTGTCCCAGGTTATGGCACTGTCCCAGGTTATGGCACTGCCCGGGCTATGCACTGTCCCGGGCTATGGCACTGTCCCGGGCTATGCACTGTCCCGGGCTATGCACTGTCCCGGGCTATGCACAGTCCCGGGCTATGGCACTGCCCGGGCTATGCACTGTCCGGGCTATGCACTGTCCCGGGCTCGGCACTGTCCCGGGCTATGCACTGTCCCGGGCTATGGCACTGCCCGGGCTATGGCACTGTCCCAGGTTATGGCACTGCCCGGGCTATGCACTGTCCCGGGCTATGCACTGTCCGGGCTATGGCACTGTCCGGGCTATGGCACTGTCCCAGGTTATGGCACTGCCCGGGCTATGGCACTGTCCGGGCTATGCACTGTCCGGGCTATGCACTGTCCGGGCTATGGCACTGTCCGGGCTCGGCACTGTCCCGGGCTATGCACTGTCCGGGCTATGCACTGTCCGGGCTATGCACTGTCCCGGGCTATGGCACTGTCCGGGCTATGCACTGTCCCGGGCTATGGCACTGTCCCGGGCTATGGCACTGTCCGGGCTATGGCACTGTCCCAGGTTATGGCACTGTCCCGGGTTATGGCACTGTCCCGGGTTATGGCACTGCCCGGGCTATGGCACTGCCCGGGCTATGCACTGTCCGGGCTATGGCACTGTCCCGGGCTATGGCACTGTCCCGGGTTATGGCACTGCCCGGGCTATGGCACTGTCCGGGCTATGGCACTGTCCCGGGCTATGACACTGCCCGGGCTATGCACTGTCCGGGCTATGCACTGCCCGGGCTATGCACTGTCCGGGCTATGCACTGTCCCGGGCTATGACACTGCCCGGGCTATGCACTGTCCGGGCTATGCACTGTCCCGGGCTATGCACTGTCCCGGGCTATGCACTGTCCCGGGCTATGCACTGTCCGGGCTCGGCACTGTCCGGGCTATGGCACTGTCCGGGCTATGCACTGTCCCGGGCTATGCACTGTCCTGGGTTATGGCACTGCCCGGGCTACGCACTGTCCAGGCTATGCACTGTCCGGGCTCGGCGCTGCCCCGGGCTATGGCACTGTCCGGCCTATGGCACTGTCCCAGGTTATGGCACTGCCCGGGCTATGCACTGTCCCGGGCTATGGCACTGTCCGGGCTATGCACTGTCCGGGCTCGGCACTGTCCCGGGCTATGCACAGTCCCGGGCTATGCACTGTCCGGGCTATGCACTGTCCCGGGTTATGGCACTGCCCGGGCTATGCACTGTCCCGGGCTATGCACAGTCCCGGGCTATGCACTGTCCCGGGCTATGCACTGTCCGGGCTATGCACTGTCCCGGGCTATGCACTGTCCCGGGCTATGCACAGTCCCGGGCTATGCACTGTCCCGGGCTATGCACTGCCCGGGCTATGCACTGTCCGGGCTATGCACTGTCCGGGCTATGCACTGTCCCGGGCTATGGCACTGTCCGGGCTATGCACTGTCCCGGGCTATGCACTGTCCGGGCTCGGCACCGTCCCGGGCTATGCACTGCCCGGGCTCGGCGCTGCCCGTGCCGCCGTGCCGGGCGCCAGGAGGCAGCGCGGGCTCGGTGCCTGCCCGCCCCGGCTCGGGGTAATCATTAACCGGGCCCGGCCGCCGGCACCGCGCCGCGCATCGCCGCCCGCACTCGGCAGGGACCGGCGTCCGGGCACGCACCGACCCCGGCCCCGGCACCGCCGGGGCTCCGCGCAGCCATGGAGGGCGAGGCGAACGGGACCCTGCACCCGTCCTGCGGCTCCAGCGAGCCGCCCTACTCGGAGGAGCTTCTCCGGAGTAAGTGCGGGCCGGGAGGAGAGGGGGCTGCCCGCCGGAGACCCGGGGCGGCCCCTGCCCGGCAGCGCCCTCGGCACCTACGCGCGGCGGGATGGCGGGGGCTGCCCCTGCCCCTGCCCCTGCCCATCCCCTGTCCCTGTTCCTGCCCCTGCCCCTGTGCTTGCTGCTGCCTCTGCCTGTGCCTCTGTCCCTGTCGGTCCCTCTTCCCCGTCCCTGTCCGTCCCCCTGTCCCTGTCCGTGCCTCTGTCCCTGCCCTCCCCTGTCCCTGTCCCTGTCCCCGTCCCTGTCCCTGCGTGCCCCCTCGCCGTTCTTCCCCGGCGAGGAAATCCCCGTTCGGAGGCCGGCACCCGCCTGTCCCGGCCGATCCTCCGCCTGTCTGGGGGCCGAGCGGGCTCCGGGGCAGGGCGGGAGCCCAGCACGGCCCAGCCCGGGCTCGGCTGGGGTGGCTCAGAAGAACGGGGCGGTGCGGCGGGAGCCAAGCGCTGAACCGGCCCCTGGAGCCGCGCCGGGTCTCGGGCTCCCTCCGGCGAGATTTAAGGAGTGGAGGTGTCACTGAGACGTGCACTGCCCCGCCTGCAGCCAAGTCTGGAAGTGCCGGGTTTTTTTGAAGCAGGTTGGATTAAAGAGGCTGGGGCAGGGGCTCTGCTTTGCCTTCCGATAGGCGGCGGGTCCGGCAGGAGTTAGTACTGATGATGAGCACGAACTTCTCCTGAACTGAGCATGACTCCACTTTTTTTTGTCTCTGGAAACACATCCCTTGGGAGAAAATACACTTCAACTGTCAGTTGTGGGTCAAAGTTCATACCCATACCCAGTGTCAATGATAAAACCTATAATCTATGAGTAAATGTTGAAATGTTTAAGGGAGAAGCAAAAAAGATTTTGGTGAAGACACCAAGTTTTATCTCGGGCTTGGGATATCAGGGACTTTCCCTTACATTGCTCGTGTGCCCTACAAAATTCCACTGAGCTCCTAGTAAGCTTGCCTGCCTAAGGAAGTGACATGTATCATGCCTATGAGCATATGCTGGAAGCAGAGAACTAATACTGAGTGAATATGTTTGCTTGTAGCCTGCCTGGAAAAGTTCCCAGATTATGTATTTATTTCTGCTACATATTTACATTCATCTAAGGATATTTGTCCTGGAACTCCCCCTTTCTGAAAGGGACTATTGCATAATGCTTTCAGAAGGTGAAGGCGTATTCTTCCTGCCTGCTGTCTGTGGATCCTGGAAAGATTTAGTCATGAACTTCAGTATTTGAATGGTTCTGTGGAGTCAGTGTCTGCCTGTGTAAATAGGGATGAGTGCAAGTATGTGCAGGAATAAGGCAAAGAAGCCCCTCAGAGATGGTGTTGTTACATTAATGTTTGAGAAGTTCATGAAATAAATCAGAACTGTCAGTTTGCTTTTCTCTCTCTGCAGGCCTTGACCTTCCAGGGAGATTTCTCTTTGCAATCTTGACTCTGATGACACTCATTGCCATTCTGGTGTTTATAGAGGAAGCAGTCTACATCTACAGGAAAATCCCCTCCTCCAAGAGATCAATCATAATTTGGATTAATGCTGCAGCTCCAGTAAGTTAACATGGAAACGAGATAAAGTTCAGTGCTGAAAATAAGGCTTCCCTGAAAATCCACAGGAACCACATGAGCTCTCTGCCCTTCATACAACCTTCTTCCCTTTTCTTTGTAGGTGATCTCCACTACTTCATGCATTGGCATGTGGGTTCCTCGCTCAACAATGTTTACAGATTTCACAGCAGGAGTGTGAGTATTCTGCTTGTGTCTAGGTGTTGCTCCAAACCCTGAATTTCTTCCCTTTAAACATCTGCTGCTCTTGGTAACACAGTCATTCTGTAAATTTAACAATTCAGTAATTTCTTTGTTTGAGTTGAAATCTCTTGGCAGCTCTTTCCTGGGAGGTGGAAAATGCTGAAACAGTTCCCAGTGCTCCAGTCCCCTAGTGTGGGAACGTCAGTGTGAAGGATCTGTGACTCACATGTAATTGATTCCCTGGACTGACAGCCTCTTTGGAGCAGCAGTCTGTCTTTCCTCTCTCTGCATGCCATGTGGGATGAGAGTCTGGCCTGTGACTTCTTCCCTGCACTTTTACTAATGATGAGCCACGGAGGTCTATTATTAATGGTGCCAAGTGAGCCCCCAGTGAGCACATCAGTGCAAAAACGTTCCACAGTTGTCCTGATGAAAGCACTTTTTGTGCGAGCATGACAGCTCTGGCATGCGCAGAGAAGAAGGGAGAAATGTGCTCCCTGCTTTCTGGAGGTGATGGCACAGCCCTGGTGGGCAGGGCTGAGTGGGGCTGAGCCATGGCCCTGAGCACTCCACATCTGGAGATGAGTAGAAGAGGAGGGACAACACTGGAGTAGGGAATACTGTTGGCATGTGGCAGTGTGTGCAGGTAGTGCAGATTGCCAGAAACTTCCAACAATCCAGTCCTATGGAACTTCAAGCAGGTTTAAATTCCCTCTTCTGCCTTGCCCAAGCTGCAGGCAGTGCAGCAGAGGACCTCTTTTATTGATTGGGTTTCCATGTTTGGTGGCATAATCTGCAGTTCCTGGGTAGGGTTGGGAATGTGCAGCTGGAGCAGGAGGGAGAGGTGGAGCTGCAGCAGTAGGTGCTTTGTCTGCAGAGGAACCCCACCCTGCCTGGGCCAGCACATTCAATGATAGCTAATAATATAATAATAGCTAATTCAATATGTGAACTTAGCCATGTTTGTTGGTTGAAAGCCACGTTTGAGGAGCAAGAGGACTTGTTCTAAAAGGTTCAGACTAGTGAGAACTAGATAACTTATGGACAAACACAGCCAGAATGAAGGGGCCAGAAAAGCCTGTGCATTAACAGCAACTCTGCCACCAGCTCCCAGAGCAGCTTTGGGAAATTCCACACCTGCTCTGTGCCTCAGTTCATTCCTCTTTCAGTGAGGGTAGGGCAGTTCTGCTCCTCAAAGTGATGGAAAGCAGAAGGTGTCTCAAAGACACAGCCAGAACTTTTGTTGATTGGGAAGCACAAGCTGTAAAAACCCTGTACGGGAGGTGGCCCTGCTCTGCGCAGGCATACGAGACACACAGGCAAGTTTGAGCTGGAATTCTCTCCCTCTCCTAGATTTTTTGCCATAGTTATCCACAAGTTCCTGATGATGATGATTAAAGAGTGTGGGGGGCAGAAGGTGCTCCTCAGACGGTTTGAGAATGGTCACTTCACCATCACCACCGGCCCCTGTTGCTGCTGCTGCCTCTGCCTCCCTCGTGTGCCCATCACCAGGTGAGTCACCCCTTTAGGATTCCCCTTTAAGGAGCTTGAAAACGGCTGCTGGAATTCAGCCAGCTTGGCAGGGCCAGGCTCACAGCAAAGCATCCCAAAAGTCAGTCTCAAGACATCTCAAACTGTTTCTTTTAAAGAGCATCCTCACTCTGGGGCTGTACACCACCACTAATTTATTTCGTTTCTATAATGCAGAGGTGTGTGGGAGGAGAAATTTCTACCCTAGAAAACCTAATAATTGACATTTCAGTTTCCTTTCATTCCAGAAGGGAACAAATATCTTGAGATTGGGTATTTTTCACAAGCAGAATTGTCAAATGGAGGCTCTCTTGATAGAAAATTTCTCTCACTTTGATAAAATGGAAATGTTTCCTTCTGATTTTGACTTTAAAACTACTTGAGGTTAAAATAATTTTTAGAACAAAAAGTAGATATAATTCTTGTAAAGCTTTGTTCTCAATGAAATGGCATTGTCTGGTGAGGCAAAAGCAGATGTTTTCTTCTTCTAAACTTATTATTAAAGCATCTTTGAGAAGGGGGGTAAGGATGGAGAGCTCCAGGAGCCAATATACTGTAACATAAACCTGCCCCCCTTTGAGCACTGCCTGGTGGAGCTCCTCCTCTGGTTAGTGCCACCCCCTCACTCACACACCTCTCCACAGCCTGGAAGCCTCCTGTATTTCCCTCAGCTTTCCTACTGGCATAGAGCATGAGACTGTTTCTCTCATTGTAAGCAAAACCTGAGGGACTGAAATGAGACTTTTTTGTGAGGGTGTGGACTTGAGTGTCAGAGGGTCCTAGGGGATTGTACAATCTGTTTAAAGAAAAGCAGCAAACAGAACACAGCATAGCGGTTTCTGATGCATTTTCAAAAATTCTAATCTTTTATTACAATAATTTTTCTTTAAACTGCCTCATTTGATTAGATTTTAAACTTTAGTTTCCATAATTTTATTTTAATAGAGTATAGGTTGTAGCAGCTGGGAGCTTGGGAGAGCATCCCCTCCTCTGCCTTGCTGTTGTTCAGCCCAGTGGCAGCTGATGCAGGATGATGTCAGCTAATATGGCCTCATCTCAGGAGCTACACAGGGCCTGCTACTGCTGGCAGGAAGGACAGCTCTCTGTTGGGAAAAAAAACCCAGGCTTTCTGCTCTGCAGAGGGCTTAGGCCTCCTTCTCCAGTGTCTGTACCACTGGGAAACCCATCTGCTCTCTGCTTCTAACCTCCAGCCTTTCCCCATTGCAGGGTACCTTTAAAAAAAAATATTGGCAAGCTATATGAGAGAAAAGTCAGTCTCACATTCCTTCTATAGGTATCTTATGGGGAAACAGGGAGCTACCTCAAGGGAGGGATTCATTCTTTAATAAAAACCCAAACATATATATCTGCAGTCCTGGGGAAAACAACAAGGTACAGATGAGGCAATGTAACAATCCATGCACAGGGAGAGATGTGGCAGAAGAGGTCTGGTGATCAGTAAAGGTGGGCCTGTGTTAACACAGGAAACAGCTCATGGCCTTGCAGGGACTGCCCTCTTTGTCATATGCATTATTCTTTAAAGCTCTCTGGGAATTATAAATCTTTGAGAAGGTACACACTGGAACATTGCAGGTCTTTCCACATGGGTTTGTGCTGTTGATAATCCTGTGGTTACCAGCTATAGTCATTGATCAATTCCTGTAATTCCTGGTTCCTGTATCTTTTAGCACACTAAATGGCAGCCTCCTGTCTGTGAGACATCTCTGATGGCAGGGTCCAAGGAACTCCAGTGAAAACAACACTGAAAATATGAGAAATAATGCACAGTAACAGACCAAAACATGAGGCAGCTGTAGCAGCTGCAGCCTCACCTGTGAAAGCAGAAGGAGAGCTCAGGTCAGCCAGCTTCCATGCCCTCTGTTAGAAAGTTCATCTGCCCCTCTCCTGGTGGGCTGCAGAGCTGGCTGGCCAGGTTACAGGTGTGCTCTGGACCCACTTACAGTGACAGAAGTGAAGGAATCCTGAGCTCTCCTGCCAGCTTTGTGCAATTTGCCAAGTGAGAGGCTGTTCCTTTCTTCTGTTAGACCATAGAGAGGCAAGCCCAGATCTGACATGGTACTCTTCAAAATGCACTGAAAAACCACCAGTCCTTTCACCTAGGGCTGTGTGATCCCCTTTCTTGATCTACCACAGGACTAGGAAGTGGCTGAACAGGCTGATTTGTCCAATGTCATGGGAGGACTGCAATAATAAGGCAACAAGGCAAGAGCAAACAGCATCATTGCTCAGGAACTGGTTATGCAGCTCCTGTCTCCCTGGTTGGCTTCAGGGCAGAGAAAGACATCATGTTTTGCCCAGCCTTGGTTAGTATGTACTTTCTGCAGAGCAGGAAAAGTACTAAAGTGCCTCTATTTTTGTAGAGACTTTATTAAATAAACACTGGGAAATTCTTGGAAATATTTTCTAATCTTGAAGCTGTTCCTCCCCGGATTTTGGCCACATGCTACAAGAGGAGTGGAAAAGTTTTGCAGTTGACAGTATCCAGAAAATGTTATTAAGGTTGCTAATACATCTTGGCCTATCTAATTTTTTTGTTGCCTTTTTTTTTTTTTCATCCAGGCAAACCCTGTTTTGGCTGAAGCTGGGCACCTTTCAGTTTGCTGTCTTTCGGCCTGTGCTCGTATTTTTATCAATAGTGCTTTGGACTAATGGCAATTATGTTCTTTACAATGTAAGTAACTATTTTAATCAGAGAAGGTCCTCAAAATCCATAGGTTTCAGGGCTGATGTAACTATCTTAACCTACAACTTAACTGTGAAATCTGGGACCATTTCCAAGTGAGTCCTTACTGTATTCTTTTGATACCTGAAGCATATAATTTCTTGACATCCTTGATTTCTGCCTTCCTCAGCTCTCTTGGAAAGAAATTGGGCATCAGAGGGGGTTGGGCATCAGATTATACATTTCCCAGCTGGTATGGTTAGAATAGCAGGACTGCAAGTTGCCCTGTGGGATGTATCTGCCCTGTGTTTTGTAAGGTACAGCCCTAAGAAATAAGTGTATGTACTGGCATGCTAACAGGAAGCCTAATTCTGTGTTTTTCAGCAAGACATGGTGATTTTTATATCTGTGCAAAATGAAAAGATAGTACTGTACTTCTGCTTTGTACCATGTAACCTGCAAGATGATGGAGAAATCTGTATCTGATAATAATTTGGCACCTCTTGAATAACTCAGACTAGAAGTAATATTTTTGTTGTCATTTCACGGTATAAAATGAATGACCCACCTGAGATGTCAGGCTGAACCTGCTCTCATGAGCTGTTGAGGATTGCCACGTGCTGCTGGGGTCTCTGAAAAGGCAAACACTCCATGGCTGGCAATTGCAACATTGCGGGGTTGTGTCACTGGCACCTGCCCAGGCTGGACACGTCTCTGTGTTGGTGCCTGCAGGAGAGAGCCTGTGCCAATGCTCCACTTGGTACTGGGCAGCTTCCCCATGCAAAACCCAGCAGCTGCTGCTGCCACCAGCTTTCATGCAGATAGAAAAAAGCATTTTAACATCATCCAGTTCACAACTTCTTCCTGGAAACACTGAAGTAAGGTTGTATAAGGTTGTGTGATTTGCTTCTCAGGTGTCTCCCAAAGGACCTGCACTGTGGATCAGCTGCTTCATTGGTGCCCTCACCCTTTGTGCTCTGTGGGCAGTAGGAATCATGTTTCGAAAAGTTAGGATTCTCCTTAAGTGTAAGAACATTATCCCAAAGTTTGCTCTTTATCAGGTGAGAACTTTAATATTTCTGATAAGTATTTCTCTTAACTGCTGATACTACTCTGCCTTTCTTGTTCTTGCTCCTTTGCTGAAAATTTATGGTATTTTTTCCCATTAAATACACTGTGCAAAGCCATATTTTTACCTGATTAAAGCTGAATCCCTTTCAAGCACTCTCCTTGGCTGCTGTTCAGTTTTACTTTGAGCCAATTTACCTCTAGTCTCAGGAGTGCTGGAGATGTGAAAGCCATGTAAAATCTGTCTATCTTTAGACCACTGAAATCACAACAGCACTTTCTGTGGGGCTTGAAGGAAGCTTTGTAGCTGTGGTATCCTGAAATGCAATGTTAAAATGCTGGTGTGTACCTCAGAGAGGAGATGTTGCATTGTGCAGGCAGCTGTTGTTTGAACTGTTCCAGCATTCCACAATATGCTGTTTTAATAGCATTTTTCTTGGCCATTCTGCACTTCAGAATTAGATAATAGTGAAAATACTGGCTGCAAATCATTAAACAGTAAGGAACAGAACCACATAGGTTAGATTGAAAAAGCACAGGGACAAGGCCACCCTCTTCCACATCACTCTGAATAGAGCCCAGCAGAATCCTTGGAATGTCTCCTCCTTGCACAGCACGTGCATCAAGGCTGGTGCACTGAGTTAGGTAAATTATTAAGCACTAATAAAGGCAGAAAACAGGATGGTCCCACCTGCAAAGCTGTGTTAGTGTGAATTCAGGTTTGGGATGGCAAACTCTGTTGATGTGAGGGAGCCACAGAGGCACTTGGATAACTCCATGGCAGCAAAGGTCTGGCTCAATGGAATGGGATGAGCAAGTGGTGGCTGCTGAACTCAAGCTGTGAAGAGTCCCTCATACCTTCTGGCAAAGCCAGTCTCGTAATTTGGGGACCACAATATCTCTGCTTTGGCAAACAGAGGAGACAACAAGGAAAAGTTGAGTCTTTTTTCCATTAAGAAGAACATAAGCTCATAGGTCAAATTAACTGTCATTTTTTAAACATTGTTACCTATTATTCAGAACTCAGTATTAATTGAAATCCCTGCTGTGAGGTCTGTGTATAATGTACCTCCCAAATGAAGGCCTGAGAAGAAATGCTTTTCAAGTCCTGGATTAATTTAATACTCCTATTCAGAGCAGTATCATCCTGACCTCAAGATGAATTCTGCAGAATGGCAGGCATCCTGCTGGTAGGTGAGGGGAAAGGGAGGGCAAGCAAGGAGGAATGAGGCAAAGGAGGTTTAGTTATCAAAGCAGAATTGTTGTGTGAACTATAAACCCCTTTCTGGTAGCTAAGGCATTTGTTTTCTGTTTCTGGTGCAGTTTATTGTCATTCTGAACCACCTGCAGACCACTATTATCAACATATTTGCTACACAAAAAATCATTCCCTGTGCTCCACCACTCTCCTCTACAGCAAGAGGATCATGTAAGTTTTCTGGGGGAAGAATGTTCTTCATTGACTTATAAAAGTACCAGTTCAGTGTTGCTGATGGCAATCTGTGGTGTTTTCCCAAAACACAAATTTCATGGTATCACTAGCATTTGGAGAATCTCATTTTTTAGTTTAAAAACAATAACAAAAGTTTCATAGCTGTCGTGGTTGTAGAGAATAACTTGATAATGAGAAGAGCTGGAATCAGAAATGAGAGGAAAAGAAATCAACATGCATAATTACTGTTAAATCTCTTGTGTTTTGGATGCATAATTTATTGCATTCTTATTGATGGGCAGTACTGGTATTCTGTAACAGATGTCATTGCTGAGTCTGAGAAACACAGGGACAGGATGAGAGAGTTTGTTCCTTTTGCACAGGTGAAAATTAATAAGCCAATTATTCATTTTTTGTTTGATAGTAATTTCCCCTTTTGGGGGGCTTTTCTTTATCTCTCTTCTTTTTTTTATTTTTTTTTTTTGGCAGACATTGCCCAGCAGCTGCTCATCATGGAAATGTTTCTGATAACTGTGATCTCCAGAGTGGTCTATCGGAGGAAATACCACGACCTGGAGCCTCCAGAGTGCATGGCTGAAGAACCTGGGGACAAGAAGCAGACTCCTGAGGTTATCCTGAATGGTGCAGCTGTGGAGGATGCATTGCCAAAGGTTTAGAAGTGCTCCTGTTATGCAGGAGCTGTAAGATCAGCTTCAGGAACTTCTCGCACCAAAAATAGCCACTGTCCATGTCAGAACATGGCATGAGTGCCTGTGAGCTGCAGTACTGAAAGACCAGTAAAGATAATCCTGTTGATTCTCCAGCCATGTGTGCATGGTGTGAGGGTTTTCACACCATGTAATTTACTAAGATTTTATACCATTTTATACTGTTACTGAGCACTTGATGGTGCCAAACTGTCTTACAATATGATTTTATTTCATATTTTAGCTATTAGAATGGCTATGATTTAGAGTTAATTCAGAGTAATTATTTTTCATCTTTTTTGACTTTTAAAAAATCTTAAGATTTTTTAAGATAAGACCCTGGATTGCTGTCATATGTCCAACACAGCATTTTTCCATGCTTCATCCATCACAATAGATCATCTCTCACTCTACACCACAAGCTCACCATAGCTAATTCTGATCAGTAAATACAGTCTCATGTTTGTTCTGAAATCCCCAAACCCATATGGGCTCTTCATCTACAGAAACAATGATCTCTATAGGGCAAGACTTTTTACATTCCTAGTCAATTCACCTCCTAAATTGGTAAATACACAGTTACTGTTTGTAAATATGTCAGGTGTTCTTCCTGCAGACAGCAGGGGTTCTCTGTCAATGGCCTGGAAAAGGAAGGTAGGAGTTAGAGTCTGGGATATCTTCTGGTCTGTGGTGTTACATGGTGCTTTGGTTCTCTGCTTGGTAAATGGGGATAATGACACTCAGGATCCCTGCACTAACAGTGAGGGTGGGAGTCATTGAAAGGACTGTTGGGGTGCTGGTCCCCAGCCAGCTGAGCAGGAGCCAGCGTGTGCCCAGGCAGCCAGGAAGGACCTGGCACCTGGCCTGGGTCAGCGAGAGTGTGGCCAGCAGGCCCAGGGCGGGGCTGTCCCACTGGTGAGGCCACACCTCAAATCTTTTGTTCAGGTTTGGGCCCCTCATGACAAAGAGGACATTGAGGTGCTGGAGTGTGTCCAGGGAAGGGCAAGAGAACAAAGCTAGGCAGATGGAGTCACAGGACACTTTGGGTTGGAAGAGACCTTTAAAGGACATCTCGTCCAAGCCCCTGCAGTGAGCAGGACATTTCCACCTAGATCAGGTTGCTCAGAGCCCCATCCAACCTGACCTTGAATGTTTCCAGGGACAGAGCACCTGCCACATCTCTGGGCCACCCATTCCATTATTTGACACCTCTCTCTGTAAAAAAGTCTTCTTATATCTGGTCTAAATCTATGCTCTTGTAGTTTTTTAACCTTTATCCCTTGTGCTATTGCAACAGGCCCTGCTAAAAAGGGTGTCCCCATGTTTCTTGTAGTCCCCTTTAGGTACTGGAAGGCCACAATAAAGTGGCCTCTTCCCAGAGCCCTCTGTTCTCTAGGCTGAGCAGTCCCATCTCCCTCAGCCTGTCTTCATAGGCTGAAGTGCTCCAGCCCTCTCATCATTTCTGTGGCCCTTCTCTGGACACACTCCAACACACAGCAGGGCTTTATTTATGGCTCACACTGAATTAAAACATTGCATTCTGTTTGGGAATTGGTGGGAAATGAAACATACTAAAAACAACTAGTGAACCACCTGAAGTAGAAATTGGGGCTGACTCAAAATGGTTTTTTTCTTTTCAATTGAGGTCAGAAAAAATATTTTCTTTAACAACTGAAGGATTCCATTATAGTAGAAAACTTGAATTGTTTTTGTTTTGAAATGGTTGATGCAATTTTTATATTTAATCTTTTTTTCTAAGTAGGCAGTCTGGGAAATTAATATAGACCCTTGGACTGCATTAATTTGAGAGAATCTGCACTTTTCCCTTGAAAAATAATTCATGTGAAAATTTTTACTCTGCATTAGAGTGAGTTAGCTGGGATCAGCTAACTTATTCTTAACATGACAAATCTACTTAATGTATTTTAACATTATGACTATTAGCATATTCCTAATGTTGCTTTATATCAGTGCAATCTAGGCCGTGGGTCCATACACAGGCTTGAAGAGCAATACTGAATTTCATAACAGCATTGGGGATGGTTGGCTGCAAGTACAATCAGCTTCAAAATTGGAAAATAAAATATTTTGAGTTGGTAAAGCATCTTTGTGTTTTCTGTCGTGGTTCAAGGGAATGCTTTGATGGGTGGGATCTGTGGCATGGAAAAGCAGACCCATGTGCTGTAGCTGGAGAGTGCCTTTGAAAGCAGATGGAGTGTGTAAGAAGTGTGTCTGTAGGTCCAGAGGAGGCTGCTGGGGCGCTGCAAAAGTCTTCACTCATTGCTGTTGGGCTGGTGTCTGTCATGTCTGTTAAATGTATCTTGTAAAGATCAGTGTGGGCCTGATTTAGCCACAGGTGTCACTGGCTATTCTGCTTTTGGATAGGTATTTAACACTTGTTGTGACCTTCATCTGACATATTTCAGCAATAAGATGTACTGTGGTGGTTGTCAAGCAGACTTTGGATTTGGCAGCAAATCTGTTTACTGCGTACAGTCATGGAGATCTCATTCCAGACATCACTTACTTACACAGAAGCCTTTTCAGAGCAAAATTAGACATATATTCTATATAAATATATATTCTCTATAAAATTTGATATATATTTCTACATATAGATATAGAAATATATTAGGCATATATTTTCTTTAACACATGCCCAAGAGCTTTCCTGAGTTACAGTTTATGTGACTGTAGCAGAATATATGGGCCTTATTGTTACAAATTTTGTTTCCCTTTTTTTTTTTTTAACTAAGACTCTCTTGCCCTCCTCTGGCTCAGACCAATAGCTGTGTCCTGCCTAATGGAGGAGCCTGGAAACAACTGGACTCCATTGCAGGCCTGCATTCAGGCACTCCTGAAATGAAAACATTGCAAGTCACCACCTCCAAGCTGGACCTTAATCAGTCTGGGGATGGAAAAACAAAACAGAGAGCCAGAAATTTGTTCAGTCTCAGTTCTGATAACCATCCCTTTCAGATCACTTTCAACTACATGTTTATGATTGAAGTATTTGAAAACAGTTGACAAGAGCTAGAAGATAAATTTCACAACTGGTTTTATACAGCTGTAGTAAAGTAATGATTGTTAGGGTGAGTGCACAACCTTTATGCTGTGTTTGCCTGGGATTATTGTGTGAGGAAGGGTAAAGGTAATATTATCAGTGTTTTCTGTGATTAACAGCATTAAACAGAGATAAGCATACACAGAGGTGTGTGATTGAGGCTTAAGAGGCTTCAGACACGTGGAAGGAATTCATTAGAACATGGGAGAAGATGAGTCATATGCTTTGGGTGTCCATGTGCTAAAGATGCAGGCAGGAGGGTGAGCACTGGCCATGAAATCTCCTGGAGGGCCGTGCAGGGGAATGCAGCCCACACGAGGGGGGAATCTCTCAACACCTTGTAGTGCTGCAGGAGTGGGGTAGTAAACAGGAGCTGCTCCATGCTCTTCTTTTCCACCTGTCCCTCAAGCTATTAACTTTAAAGCCACACTAGCTGAATCCCTCCTGTTTCAGAACACTGTGGTGTGGGCTCCTGTTGGTTGCAGAGTGGCCAGTGCTGGAACCTTGAAAAGGTTCCCTCAGCAGACCTCCTTGAAAGGCAAGTTCTGCCATGCCTTCGTGTTTCTCATGTCTCAGGCCTCTCACCAGTGGCCTCATGACTTAATACCCAAAGGATGTGTTTCAGGAGTTGAGGGTGCTCTGCTGGCTATAGATCCTCTTATCCCTACATCCCACCCTCCAATTGTCCTGTCTGCTCCTTCACCCTCACCCTCACACTGGCCTCTGCCTTGCTTTAGAAAAAATCACGTGGGCACCCATCAGGGAGGATGTGCAAGGGTGTAGGCTCATGCCTGCACACCCAGGACAACTAGAACCTACCCTCTATGCAATGTTTGCTTCCAAAGAAAAGCCAAGAAAAAATGCCCACAGCAATCATTGTGATCCCATGGTTCCCAGAACTGGAGCAGGGGAAGGATTTGGGTAACATTGTGAAGCTCTTAGAGAGTGTTCACAGAAGGGTAATGGGGATGGTGAAGGGCCCTGAGGAGAAGCCATGTGAGGAGCAGCTGAGGGCACTTGGTCTGTTCAGCCTGGAGGAGACTGAGGGGAGACCTCACTGCAGTGACAGCTTCCTCCTGAGGGGAACAGGAGGGGCAGGCACTGATCTCTGCTCTGTGTGACAGTGACAGGACCCAAGAGAATGGCCTGAAGCTGAGTCAGGGGAGGTTTAGGTTGGATATCAGGAAAAAGTTCCTCAACCAGAAGGTGGTTGGGCACTGGAACAGGCTCCCCAGGGAAGTGCTTACACCACCAAGCCTGACAGAGTTGAAGAAGTCTGGACATTGGGCAATGCTCTCATGCACAGGGTGTGATTCTTGGGGATGTCCTGTCCAGGGCCAGGAGCTGGACTTGATGATCCTGATGGGTCCCTCCAGCTCAGCACATTCTGTGATTCTGTTGGAATACAATCAGTGGTAAATTGGACAAGTTAGGGCATAGGTGGATTTAGTGCAAGCAGTAAAGAAGCCCTGAAGACTCATGGATAACAGAGAACACAGCAGTCATTTGCTACACACCTAATGCAAATGCTAGAATGGGTCTGTTGCAACAACTCCACCTATTCAAGCATTTGAATAATTTGAGGCATTTGGCTTCCTTACCCTTTCAGAAACAGTCTGAGTGCTGCTTTTGCTGACAGCCATTCACGTGTCTCTTCAGGACAGCTCATGAATCTACTTGCACCTTCTTAGCTCCCAGGTAAAATGGATGACTATTTTTAAGACAGTTTTTAGGGGAAGAGGGTGAGATAACACACTGATCTCTTAACTGCTTTAGATGCCTTACAAAATGTTAGCTAGGTGATTCTAGCAGCATGAGCATCTTTGTTTCAGCAGAAGCAGGGAAATCTAGAGGTCTGTCTCCGCATTGTACTGGTTGACAATAGGAGGATAATCACAACAGTAGATTGAAAGAGCTCAAAACCTATTTTTGCAGAACATCTTTTTCTTTCTTTCCCTCCCATTTCTCTATTTGTTGCCATTTCTTTGCATGCAAAAAAGCTTGTTACACCTATACTGATGCCTCTTCCTGAGAAATAATTGAGCAGTTGGTGTTCTGCTTAAGTCTCAGAATAGTCTTTATTGTTCTTCAAACAAGGAAAAGAAATCCCTGCTGTGGAAAGTGCACTGAAAAACAGGAAAATTTTCCTCAACAGCCTTTACATTTTGTGGGAGAAATCAGACAAATTTTGACAATATTTTGGACAGTTTTGGTCAGTTCTAAGGAGAGAGAATTGTCCTAAGGCAATTTCCATTTGCAGGTGTCTTTTCCCTTCACAACCACACCTAGGCCCCTTCTCTAACACCTACCTGCCCGACATCCCTGATGCAGGCAGGATCACAGCATATGTAGAGAACTAGCAGTAGGATAAAATTACTTTTGTTTCCTTTAATGCAATTTAGCAGCTGAAAAGTGTCAGTCTCCCCTCTAGAGATTCAGGCATCAGATCACAGATGTCTTCTGGAAACTAAGGAACAGTTTCCACACAAGCTGAAATGGTGCAGACATTTTGGAGAACTGCTAAGCTCTGAGAAAGTGCTGCCAGACATTCTGCAGAGCAGAGCTGCAGGGAGAAAGGGAAGGTTGCTGCCAAGGGACAGAGTATTGACACAGAGACAATTAGCAGCTCAAGGGTTCCCAATGAGGAAAAAAACAACACAAAAAAAGCATTCAAAACTCTGTAGAAGCAACACCAAGTAGCCCAATAATAGCAGCTGAGCAATGTCAAGGCTCAGCCCTCTCCAAGCAGGCACAGAAGCCAAGCCTTCCCCTCTTGGCTGCTCCGGTGCTTATCAAGGGCGGCGAGCACCTTCGCTTGTCAGCTCTGCCCACGGCTTGTGCATATTGACCAATAAATCAGGAGTTTAACTCTTTTAAGCTGTGAAATCCATTTTGCTGAGGCTTGGTACCTAACAAAAGGGAGAGCTGTTCAGTATAGGCAGCACATCCTCATCTATCACTCCTGACAAATCCCTGGCTTAAGAGCCAAAGCAGGAACTAGAAGCAGCATGGCAACAATTTTAAAATTTGTATTAATCCTTTATTGCCAGTTGCTGAAAAAGGTGAGTTTTGAGTTTCACTGTCTCCCTGTAGCCTCTCATACCCAGCCAGCAAAGGGTGTGAGCTAATTGTTAAATTCAGTTCAACAAGTTCCTCATTAGGGTGAAATTACCTGAGTTTGAAATCTGCTAATTTTGCAATCAGGGTGAGTGTTTGCACTTGTGATTTGGAAATAATTAACACATGGTATAACATCAAAACCTATGTAAAGGCTAATGGTAGAAGGACTAATTTCCTTGGCATGAAAGTGTTGTGCCTGGTTTCCCCAGAATTCTATTGCTCTTCTTTCAGTTTTGGTAGCTGCTCTGTAAGGTGTTCTTGTATTTATTTAGACTGTTTCTCCACAGAGTTATACTTTTTAATGATAATTTTGTAAAATTAAGCTATTATCTTCCAGGATTGTGAGTATTTTTTTTAATTTGAAAAGTGCTGTCTTTCTTTCTTCTTCCTCCTGTTAATGCAGACTTTCCTAGAATTACTCATTTCTATTTTCCCTAAAGGGAGACAATAAACTCACTAGGGCTTTAGCCTGAGTTCTGCAAACTTTCAAATGCACCTTCTCCAGACAGCCATGTTCTGATCCTTCAGACCATTCCTAGAAATGTGAATTCCCTGTAGTACTTAGAAAGAAAGGATGTCCAGGCAGGACAATTAATTAGGAAAGCCGATGTGTACATGAGTGAAACAAATGTAATTGGAAAACTCAAACATTCTACCTTAGTTTCAGCAACCCTGAATTCCAACATCCTGACATGGCTCAGCTGGTCAGAGCATGGTGCTAATAATGCCAAGGTTGTGGCTTTGATCCCTGTATGGGCCATCCACGTGAGAGTTGGACTTGATCTTTGTGGGTCCCTTTCAACTCAATATATTCTGTGATTCTGTGTTATTGGATAACAGTAGCTGGTAAAGCAGCTACTAAACCAGGTAGTTCTTCTGGTAATCAGTGCTACTCTCATAGCTTAGAGCATGGCACTAGGACAACTCAGTGCATCAGGTGACCTGTCACCACAGGGCTCAAAAGGAGAGACTTTAATCTCTGGTAGCCAACTCCACCCAAGAGTTAGTCCTGGTGTGAGTGTGCTGTGGCTTTTGACAAGCAGGGTGTGACTTGACAGGTCCAGACAAGGAGAAGAGCCCTCTCCATGTGAGCAGGCAGCCTAGCAGTGGTCCAGTTCCAGCCAGGGGAGCAGTGGCACAGAGTGTGGTGCTTAAGCTCTGCTTGTCTAGAACTGGCACATGGGGCCTTGCTTTTTGTCACAGCATTGCCTTTAAACTCCTAAGTCCCCCAAGCAGAGCCTCCCACAAAAAAGAAAGCCATCAAAGGCAGGGAAGATTTAAAAGACATCTGATCTTCCAAAGCTTTGTCAAGCAGCATTCTTTAGCCAGAAAGGCTGCCTCAAGAAGCCCTGGGACAGAAATGTGGCTCTTTCTGGGCAGCTCTGTCCTCTTGCTGGTCCACAGATATCTATGGCAACTGTTTGCACCGAGATAGGAATTGTGTTCCAGGTAGTTGTGAGTCAGCTCTCAGGAATTCCCTAACTGGACCAGTATCTCTGGCATTTAGGTAACGTGTTTTGAACATTTCCAGTACCATAATGGTTTGGTGATTTCCCTTCTTGATGCATTTTTTTGATGAATGTAAATAGGGTTTGCTTTTCTTCTTTCACAGAGGAAGCATTTGTGATGTGTGTCCATGCCCATTCACACTGCCAGAACTGCTACACAGAGGTGGTAGGGATTTGCATTTTCATGCAAACAGATTACTCCCTTTCTTGGTCAGTTTTGCTTTTTAAAGCTCATTGCTTATGAACTACTATTGCTTGTGAAATTCTGGACTGCAATTCTCATCCCTTTCTCTATTGCTCTCTTTCTGTTCACTGCCTACTTTTGTTCATTACATCAGCTGCTGTGTCTTCTGTGCTTCAAAAGAAATTGTTCACCTGTGATGTGGTTGCTTTGGTTATGGGCAATATCTCCTAAGTCAAGCACCCAGAGCTGTGAGACCACCTTCTTTTCCCCTCTTGTGTTGAGCATCCCCCACACTGCTTGTATTTAATGTGGTAAAGAGAGCATGGTCAAGTGAGTGAGACGGGCTAATACATTATCACTCATGATTTAGATTGGAGATGATTGCTTCTTTTCCTGAAACTATTTGTTTGCCCTATGTACCTTAGCTTCTAGTTTTAAAAAAGATTGAATTTCAAGTTCTGGTGAAGTAATGCTGCCCATTTCACTCTGATTCTTACTGAGCAGCTATTGTGTTACAAGAGACTCACCTGGCAACTTGGGCGCTGGCTTTTGGCTTCCTTTCTGCCTCTGTCAAGGCTGGGATTGAAGCACTGGAGATGGCATTTCATGTTTGGGCTCAAATGTTTGTTATTTCCTGTCTATATTACAGTCTTACAAGTGGTGAGTTCTACAGCATTCTACTGACAAGCCACAAAATGGCTTGCTATCCTTCTCTACAAAGTCTTTTATGGCTAAACTATCCAATTAAGAAATGACACCTAAATTATTTTCACTTTTAACCCAACTCGCGTCCCGCAATGTGGACTTTCCTGTCCAATTACAGAATACCACCCAAACCCATGAAGAAGAAGGTGAAGAAAAAGCAGCCACCATCCTAAAACCTCCATGCTTTATATACATTGCTATATTCTAAAACCTTAAATTCTAAGTTTTCCACCCTGTGATATTACACACTCCTATTGAAACTACACACCCATAATCCCAGTGCCATCAATCAATTTTGGAAGCCTTCTCCATGGCCCCAGGTCAAATGCAGTGTTGTCTTGTGGGTCTGTGCCTTTCAGCACAGAAAGTTTAAAATTCTCAGCATCCAGGGTTCCAACACTTGGGGATAGTTTTCCCTGCAGTGCCAGCTGCCTTGGGAGTTGCTGAAGAACCCACACTGAATAAGCAAAGGAGGATCAAAGTCTTTAGGTCATCTGGCAGATGAAGCCAGGGAAATGATGTTAAGGAGACGAAGCTTAACCAATAGTTTTCTTTGTCTCTTATCCTTTGGGTTACATGCTGCTTTCTACCAGGCCACCTCTTCTCTCTTGCTCCTTCCTCCCTTTGAAATTCTCTTATTGGAGGCCCAAAGATGGCAGTCTCCTGCCCCAGACCACCTGGGGAAAATGGCCTTTACTGAAATGGAAGATATCTGCCAAAGTCCCCCTGTGAGATGCTACCTTGATTGGCTGCCTGCAGGGAGCCCAAGGCAGCTCTGAGCCCCAGGTAAGTAACTGTGAGTTTAAGATGGTCTTTGCTGTCAGTGTAATTGTGTCAGAAAACCAGATGGCTTCTGAAGCTGGTAGCAGTCTCAAGCCACTCTCTGCTTTTAATATAAATTGCTCTGTTGTTTGGTGCTGTCCCAGCAGACAGCATCCCTTGGAAGGCCACAGGGAGGTGTGTGTTTTGCTCAGATCCTGAACAGCCAAAGTGACTCCTCGTGTTGCAAGGCAGCAACCAGCAGCAGCCAGGTGCCACAAGGAGCCAGCCCTGAGGTGAGCATCACTGCTGCCCTGTGCTACAGCTTCTGCAGCAAAGCTGCATTCATGCATCCTTTGCAAAGGAATGAATTAAAATTGTTCTTGTAATGATTTTAGTGGATTTTGAATTGCTTTTGTAACATTAAAAAAGCGACAATGCTTGTCTTTTGCCAGCAACCCATCATCAATTTTAGCCTGTCTCTCCCTGAAGGAAAAGAATGCTGATAAATAGAGAGAGATTAAAATATTTCATTTGGATTTATCATTCTTAATTTTCTAGACTTAAACTCACTCTTTGAACGGCTCTTTTTGAGAAAGTGATCTGAATCCTTTATTAGTCTAATAGAATTTGGCTAATATTACTGACCTTATCCCATCCTCAAGCAGGATTTCCACCAACAGATTAAACAGATTTCCCTGGCACTATGGCAAATCCTCTCTGTAAGCAGTTGTGGCTGAGTTAAGACTTGCTATCAGTGCTCTTCCTCCACGTGAGTAAGCAATCCTGTTGAAACTCTCTCCTAAAGAGCAGTGAGACAAGTGTGACTAAGTGTCAGCTGGCTGTTGGTTTTTTTCTTTAAAATCGAGCAATTAATTATTTTAAAGTTTTCTTATCTTCTTTCTGTACTCTTCTGCCACTTGAAGCTGGATTAAGAAACCCCTGCAACTGTGTTGCACTAAATAAATTCCGGTGAGAGATGATTGGTATCATCAACTTCTGAGGTCACCGGGATAGCAAAAGAGGCTGAAGTTTGTTTGTGCCATGATGGAAAAAGCAGTTCATCCCCATTTAATTTATTTTTATTCCACAGTCTCTCCAGGGGTTTCAGTACCATACCATGAGAAGAAACTTAATTCTGCTAATGAAGTCAAAATCAGTGTATTTGAGATAATTCCCTGTCCCTGTTAGAAGAGGAAAAAAAAAAAGGGGATATGATAAAATAATTGTGTCGCACACACACACATCCCCCTTGGTTTCCACATTTCTTCCCAGATGAGGAATTCACTGCAGCAGCCACAGGGTAAGATATGTCACAGATTACAGAGCAAATCTCCCTGTGCAATGCTCAGGGACTCCACCTAAGGATAAGTGGTCCCTACAGGCTGAGCCCACTCCCTCTTACCTTCTCCAATAACCAGATTACCAGCAAGCACAGGTTGAGGCATTCGGCCCAACATCTGGCAGGCCCAGATGTGCAATGGGAGAGGCGAGGCTCCGATGCCCGCGGGCACTAGGTGGCACACTGAGAACGCGCCCTGCGCTCCGGCACCCAGCCCCCACGGCACACGCCAATCTCCCGACAGCGGCTGGCTCTGCTCGGATCGCGCTTTTATGGCTGGTTCCTGCCTTCAGTGCCAGGCTTGCAATTTATTATTAGCGCACTAATTTCTTTGCCTTAAGTAATATATAATATTGATAGATATAAATATATAATATAATTAACATAATATAAATATATAACATAATAAACATAATATAATATATATAAAATATATAATATAATAAATATATAAAATATATAAAAATATAAAATATATATATAAAATATTGCCATCTTTGATTTTGGAGGATGTATTGTTTCAGCTCCTTTAAGGAATGCCTGTCTGCAAGCAGTGATAGGAGCCTGGCTGCCGCTCCAGCAGCAGTCACACATCTGGAAGGTTCAGGGGATCTGTGATTTATCGTGGGGAATAATGCATGGTGCAGCCCCTCCTGGGTACTGAAAGAACAATTTTTACAGAATATTTTTGTCATTTCCATCCTTTCACTTGCAGCCCCCAAGGATTTAAGATTGCTATCATCAATATTATAAGCAGTAAGAATCAAGACTTGTTTGCCTCTTAACCATACCTGGAGACAAAAAAAGTAAATCAAAGGAGGTGGTAGGTGCCATTCTCAGTTCTTGCTCAGACCCTACTCTATTAGTCCTGCCAGGTGGACACTCCATCTCCTTCAGCACACAGTGCTCCTTTGTGTCGCAATAATCACAACTTCAGTGAAATTACTCCTATTGTACCTTTTGCTTTGAATTTCGTCCTTGTCAACACAAGTAAGTTAATGGCATGTGAGGCTATAAACACATGCAGCTTTTGAGCCCTGCTCTCCACATGGAGACACCGTGCTGGGACCTTGCGCTGGTTCTCCAGCTTGTGTTCAAGTCCACTCCCCGCCTGGCTCAAAGCAAACAGCTCCTCAGGGATGCATTTTTACAGCTTGTCGGTCTGATTGTGTCTACAGTAACGGTTTAAATTGGATTACTGGGTGTGAAGCAAATCTCCTAATCGCGTTTCTAATGATGCCTTGAGCTGCCCAGGGGGGCTGACCTCCGAGCACTCCAGCAGGATGCCGACAACTACAGGGGGAGATGTGGTCTAGGAGAACACCTGGAGCTCCCCCCAGCTGCCAGCAGGCTGCCCGTGCCCACGGGACTAGCCTAGAGCTAGCCTGAAACGTGAACAATCGGAAATACCTGTCGACAAAACAAACCCCTGCACTGTATAGACACAGCCATTGGTGCAACTCAAGTGGTCAAATGCATGTGGAGATACTGTTCCTGATAGTTAATGTGAAATTTCTCCCAGTCTTCATGTAGGAGCAGTTCTTGAATTTCTGTCAGTGATCTCTATACTGTATGTTGTTTCCTTTAAATTAAACCTTGTGGAGAATTTTCCCATCAATCAGTAAGAACATGCCTGCTGTGGGATACTTTTCTTCCCTCCTTTCTTCTTGGGTCTCTATGAAGTACCAGTCAGGACTGTCCCAGGGTTTTGTTCTTCTGCAATGTTGCTGGACATGGTACCAAGCACAAGACAAATTCTATTTCATATAGAGAAGTAACAGAACCCCCTGCCCTACCCCATAGTCTGTGATGCCAAGGGGATGAAGCATTTTAAAGGCATGCTGCAAGCTGGCTTTAGGAGAATTCAGTCACACGGGGTAGCTGTTTTCAACCTTGCTGGTTTTCACCTTTCACCTTCTCATCCTGATTTGTAACAGGATGTATAAAATCCAAGCTCAATGTGCCCTCTAGTGAGAGCTGATTCTTTCCTTCTTCTGACTAAAGAAGTCCTGTCAGAATTTAATGCCCTGGTTTAATCTCTCTCTAAATATGGACAGAGAAGGTCTGTTGACACCACTTAGTCATGAAAAAAAGTTCTTCACAGCAATCCTTTCTGTTAGATAGCAACAGTAGCTAGAGATGCCTGTTATCCAGCTCTGTTTTAGTTGGTGGTATCTGCTAACTTTAGGCCTCGCAGTGTGACTGTGTGGAGGAGAGGCAGGACTAGAGCTCACACCTGCAACCTTTCCTCAATGGGTCATTTTCCCTTGGGCACCTTCTCTTATGCTAAAGGATTGCAAGGTTTAGAAACACAGCAAGTATTTGTATCAACTAAGACATACATTACACAGGTACAACTAAGAGGCTACTCAGCTAAGTAGTACTCAAGTGTCAGCTATGACTTAAGCTCTTAAATACAGGCCACTTCAGCTAATTATTACAAGTATTACCAAACAGGTAGGCAGCTGTTGGTTGGAGGGGAGTTTTCATTTCCATGACTCTTTGGAGAGGATCATGATCCCTCATCTGACCAAACTTCTGTTTGCTGAGTCTCTCTTCTTTCTGAGAGTGTTGCAACTTTTGCCCTCCTCAGTATTTCCCAGCTAACTGTTACTGCCTTTACAATTTCACTTCTGCCTGTGAATTTACTGAATTTACTTTCATGTGGTGTTAGCCTACACTCTTTCTTGCAGCTGAACAAGAATGCTCTAAGCAAAACTCAGCCAAGGCACCGCACTGTGCCACAGCAAAAGCAAGCCTTGGGTCACAGGCAGCTCAACATCTGGGCTGGTGTTTAGCATCTGAAAGTTAGCAGCATGTTTGCACCAGAACCAAGGTAAAGGCATAATATTGCTCTTTGTTGTGACACCCAGACTGATGTTATACTGATCATTAAGATTCAGGGGCAGGGTCAAATTATCATTAGGGCAGATTAGAACACTGGCTCTGGATATTTTGGTACCATTATGAAGTTCAGGCTGGACAGCTCATCATGGCACCAGCAGCAGAGTCCTTGAAGTAACCACTCACTGTATCACAGGTGGTCTATCAGATAAACAAACTGGTTTTGATTGCTGAAAAATCTAGTGATATAAAATGTCCTGCTGGCTCAGAGATATTGTCCTGGGGGTTTTGTTAACGCCTTAAGAAGGACCAAATGCACCAGAATGCTTTCAGCAGGACTGCTGGGTTTGAAACAGGCTGTAACAGATCTGAACAACAAATTTTGTGGTGGAGTCTTTTGAGGAGAACAAAGAGACTATTAGAGTCTACCTTTGGAAAGTTCAGACAGAAAGGAAGAAGACCAAGCTTTTTGGAAAGCAGAGCAGAAAAGCCTTCACATATCTGATAACTGAGAGAATAACTTACATACCAGAAGGTACACATGCAGAGATTAAAGAGTGTGATCTGTGTGGAGCAGCTGGAAAAAAAATAAATCTTTGATTTGTTGGTTAATCAGAATGTACTGCAGAGAAATCAATTTAAGGATAATCTCATTTGCTATTTATTTCTGACTCATATTTCCACAGGCCTGGATATATGCATTTCATCAGCCATCTACTTTGGAGAGGAATGGCATAAATTTCAACACATCTGCTATTTTTGCCTGCAAAATATTCAAAATTGTTTCTGCAGAAGCTACGGGCAGCAGGGGGGGACATTTATTTAAAGAAACTTGGAACAATGGATCACTAGTGATTAAAATAAAAATGGAAATTACATTCTGGATGTAGGAGGCAAATGAGTATTGCATTTACAATACTCTGGCATTTAGCATGTATGAACCATCATTGAATAGTTGCATTTTGGAAATTTTGAAATCTGGTTGTCTTTTGAAAAATGCAGATTCAAGCTTCTCATTTTATGCTAATGTGAAGAGGTGAAGGAGAATACCAGTTTGTTGAAACAAGTGAATTAGCATGTGAATGGGGAGTATTGGACTTCTCCCTCTTGAAGTGGAGGCTTTCAAAGTACAAAGTAGGATTTAAATCTCACACTGTGATTTTTCCCTTCTCAGAGCCCCAAATCATGTTACTTGTAGTGCATTAATAGGCTTTGAGCCTGTACCCCATCGAATAGAGGTGCTGTCATTTTTACTAATAGCCATAATCTACAAATCTTGCAATCAATGAAACAGCCTGTTTTCTCTCCCCCTTCCTAATTCTTCTTTTGGATCTCACTTTCAGTTTTCAGGACTGATGGTTATGAAAACACTTCCAAAGTAAGAATGTGAATGTCAAACCAGCCTGGACTCTCTCCTTCCTCATCAAATCCTTTTTTTTTCTGCACTGCACTGTCAGCCCTGCCAGAGTGGTTTGCCTTCAGTGCTGATTTACTCCTTGCAAATAAGATGGGCTTGCAGCAGTATATTGCTGACAAAGCTAGACTGCAGTGACACAGGAGAATTAAAGGGAAGAGACTTGGGGAGGTAATTTCAGGAATGTTTCCAGCATCTGGGTGACTAAAATCTCACAACTCAAACAGCCTAATCCCATACTGCAACAAGTCAAGCCACCTTCAGCAGACTCTATGACATTTTTTGCTCATGAGAAGTAAAAACTCAGGAATCTCTGCTGTGATTGAAATTCCCCAATGAAAGCAAATTTTTGCCTTCCAAGATCCCCTCCTTCCTCTTCCCCACCTCCATTCCCCCAAATTAGCCACGGTAACATGCTCTGCTTTTCAAATACCTGCTTGTATTTGTGTGATAGAGTGCACATTTGCCTTCCTTCATTGCATTTGACTTGTCTCTGATTAATGATTAAAGCAAAGCAAAACCTTTGTAGCTGGTTCTAAGTGCTTCTGTTAGCAAAGAAGGGAGCTTGCAGTAAGTAATAACACCAGAGCTGGACCGCTCTGGGCTGCTCTCAAGCCAAGTCCTGCAAATATCACTTGGCAAGATGTTCCCTGCCTCTCCCAGCCTGCTTTTATTTGCAGTTATATTCATATTATTTTTAACATAACATCGTATTTGACAATAACATGGAGATGCTTTGGTTTTAGTTCTCTTATCTTTTGGGGGTAATGGCTGTCTTCCTCTTATGAAGTAACACTAGTCTGAGGTCTGGAGCAACTGGATGTGCCTACTGCAATATCAGAGTGGTGGCTAACATCCACTTGTGCTGCACTGCCAGTTGGAAAGGTAGCAGGAGGTGCAGTTATATCAGGCTGCTTTAAAGGCTGTAAGACTCTTCTTTCTGCTGGCAATGCCAGTGTTTGCCTTTCTGACTAAATGACTGAGTCTTCGATGCAATATCTGTTTTGCTCCACAGGGGGAAGGTAAGTCACTCAACAAAACAAGGGTTTACACTCATAAGTTTACAAAGGTTGTTTATTTTTGTTTGTTTTTAAAGTGGATGTATACTTGTCTTATTGCTCTACTGGGCAATAAAGGTTTCCTAAGCAGTTCAGTGAAAACCTTGATTCATACAGGGCTGGTGTTGGTGCTGCCTTGTATTGAAATGTAGTGTCTCCCAAAAGGATTTATCATAAGATACCTGTAATCTTCTCAAGAGAAGAAATTTAGGTGGTAGCTGGTGGAAAAGACCATGCCATTTTTCAGTTGAAGTCACCCTGACTGTCCTTTGATAGTAATTGGTGTCACATTCCTTAATCAGCTTTACTGTTTGCTGATTTCAATGAACTCAATGTCTAATGGAGAATCAGAGAGCTTCTGCTGTATTTACAGTAGATGAGATCCCAAACATGGCTGAAAAGTCCCATGCTGAAAGGAGTGGCTCTACAACTCCTCTGGTTCCTTTGCAGCTCTAGAGAGGATCTGTAACTTCTCTCCATTGTTTTGATAATGAGCAGGAAGTCGGCCCACTTCTGTTTCTGCAGATTAGCTCCCTAAAGTGGCACAGCCTGAGGCTGGGTTTGTGCCCTCAGATGGGCAAGGAAACTTACCTGGGAAAGGGATGGGGGGAGGTTGGGCAGCAGCTGAAGTGCTTGTGGCAAGGTGTGAGCCTGATACAGACATCAGCTGTACTTTCCACTTGCTGGACCTGAGGGTCAAAATTAGCTGGCATTGCAAAGCTCAGCCATTGCAGACAGCACACAGGACAGCTCAGGACTGGCCTATCCAGAGCCATTAACTGCTGGGTGCCCTTGGATTCTTAAGCCTGAGCATTAGCAAGACAGCTGAGTGACTTTTGGCTGGGGTCAGGATGTAGAATCTTCCTGAGAGCTGTCTCAGCTTCTTAGCTTCCTTGAAATAGTTTCCCAAGAGATGTATTAATCTGTTTTCATGTATCATGAATGCTATTCTTAGAGCTACCTTTGATTTGTCAGTGTGGCAAGGCAGAATACAGAGCTGTATTGAGCTGAAAGTTTTAAGTGCACTATTCCCCCACACACTGCAAGCACACATCCTTGCACAGACATGCCTCACATTTGTCTTTGTCTCTATGTGAACCTACATCAAGTCATAAAGATTGAGTGGAATGTCTGTATTTTACTAAAAAGAAAAAGAAGCTTCTGTGATATCATATATATGGCCAGTGTATTGGGTTTGCATGGGGAGGATTTTGTAGTGGGAGGGCTCCTGTGAGCTGTGAAAGGCTCGAGAAGCTTCCCCCATGTCCAGCAGAGCCAAGGCCAGCAGGCTCCAGGATGGACCCACTGCTGGCCAAGGCTGAGCCCATCAGCAGTGCTGATCATGTCACTGAGGAAACATTTCCAAGAACAGGGGAAAAACCTGCTCTGGGAACAGCAGCAATTGCAGATGGAGGAAGGAGTGAGAGAAATAGCCCTGCACACACACCAAGGTCAGCAAAGAGGGAAAGGAAGTGCTCTAGGCAGAGATTCCCCTGTAGACCATGGCAGGTCAGCTATCCCCCTTCAGCCCATGGAACACCACGGTGGAGCAGAGATCCACCTGCAGGATCTCTTGCTGGAGCAGGTGGATGCCCAAAGAAGGCTGTGACCCTGTGGGAAGCTGGCCCTGGAGCAGGCTCCTGGCAGGACCTGTGAAGAGCAAAACTCACATTGGAGCAGGTTTGCTGGAAGGATTTGTGACCCCGTGGGGGATCCACAACGGAGCAGCCTGTTCCTGATGGACAGCATCCTGTGGAAGGGACCCAAGCTGGAGCAGCTGGTGAGGAACTGGAGCCCATGGGAAAGACTCACATTGGAGAAATTCATGAAGGATTGTTTGCTGTGGGAGTGATCCCAAACTGAAGAAGGTGAAGAGTGTGAGTAGGAAGGAGTGACAGAGACAAGGTGTGATGAACTGACTGCAGCCCCCATTCCCTGACCTTCTGCACCTTGGGGAGGATGGTAGTAAAGATGATACCAACAAGAGAGGAGTGTGTGTGGAGTGAAGGTGTTTCTGCAGAGAAGTGCAGCCCAAATTTGACAATTTATCTTATCTGGAAATGTGAGACTCAGCAGCTGTGCTCCACCATGGGTAACAGCTGTAGCTGTCCCTTTGAGGAGAGTCCCTTTGAGGTAGAGGGTATAGATACCTGGGTTTGACTATGATGCAGGTTCAGCTATGAGTGCGCCTCAAGGGGAATCTCTGCACTTTTTTCCTTTCTTCTCACTTAGAAAAGTTACCTTGTACTTAATTCCATTCATTATGCATGTGTGAGATCAAACTACCAGAAGTCAGTACTCAAGTGCTAAGCTGGCAAACATCTGCTGAACACTACTGGAAATGGCTTCTAAAGGCAAGCATTCAGCAGCCTTCAAAATAAGAATGATCTGTGCTCTTCATTCTGCTTTTCAGTGTGTCCATCACATGCCACTCCAAGCTGCAGCTGAGAAGAAAGGCACTGAACTACACAAATGTGGTAATGTTGTTGCTCATTCAAGTGTGACATTCTCTTGTTTAGCATTCAGTTGCTTAATGAAGCGAAAAGATGACTTTGGATCATCAGTAGTTCCATTCTTATCCACATCTATGTCCATATCCTTATCTAATCTTTCAAAGCTAATCCATCCTACAACAAACTTGTAGGCCTGAGTGATGTTGCAACATGGAGAAAGTAAAACTTCGAGGTTGTCAGGAATCTGCATGGAATCCATTTTTCACCTAAGAAAGCCATTTTATTACTCCTGTTATCTCAAAGCACTCATCTGCAAGCAAACACCAGAGCAAAAGTTTTCTTCCCACCATGAAGCTGTTGTGCTATGCTTTTCCACAGATCATCAAAATAATTTGCATAATAATTTGCATAATAAGATGCATGTTATGTTTTGTAAGTAGAACAGTTGAAAAAGCTATTTATTTGTTTATCTTGTTAATTACAGTTTTTTTCCAGCTATTATCTTTGAGAAGGCTGTGTATAGAGACACAGATATTTTGCCAAATGGTGCTCCTGGAGAAGTCTCCAGCTGGAGACTGGCAGCAGGCCTTCAAGGCTGCTTGGAGAAGTCTGAATGGAGGCTACCACATTTACCAGAATCAGGTGCATGGATATGCCACATGAACATGATGCATTTAATTCTCCCTTGGATCGTGTATTTAAAGACAAATTAAAATAGGTTCTTGTTTGGCATCAGTATTGAGCTCCACTATATGCATGGATTTGTGCAACTCCAGCTGCAGACTGATGAGACTCCACCTTGTTAAGAGGAACTGGAAATTAGGGTCAATGATGCAAGAGCTCCTGTACATTGCCTACCAGAAAAGCTTCTCTCTAACCCCAAACTGAAGTGCTATTATAACCCTGACAAGTTTTCTGTTTAGCTTAGGACCCATTTGCTATGTCAGTGTACACAGACATAACACTGTGTTTGCCCTCATCTAGACCAGCCTACAAGCTACAGTGTGCACACCATAACAGAAAATCAAGCAAAATATGTATTGCTGTTTACACGGAAGAGAGACCCCAAAATCCAGCAAAAAAAGCAGTGTCAGCAAGAGGTTTGAAGTCCAGAATGTCACAAAAATATGATGTTTAACTTAAGCCATGTAAACAAGTTAAGTTTCCTTACTGTGCATTTTGAAATCAGTACCAAATAAAAGGAGTATATGAAAACAGGAATAATAAAGGTTATTGTTTGGACAAGTGCAGGAAAATGTTTTTAACAGAAAAATTGGAGAAACTACAATAATTTGTTTAAACTTTACATGGTCTTAAATAAAGACTAAAATACCCACCAATTCCTGTGTAAATCTATAGAGTGAAAAAGCCCAATGAACAGTAAGAACCGCAGGTTAATAAAACATATCAGGTCAGACAAACGTGCCACCCAAACTCACTGCAATTGCCTGTGTGTTATATAAAAGTATTCTAGTGCATGTAATGCTTATTGATTTCAGAAAAGCACTTGATATGACACTGAATTTAAAACTAGCATGGGATATAAGGAAATATAATGGGGTGAAAAGTAGATTGATCAATGCAGAACAAAGTGATGCATCACTGCTCTCTAAGGGCAGAGCTTCTATTGGAACAGGGGCTCTTCTCAACCCATTTTCTACTGCCAAGATCTGGAAGAGGAGGCAATCAGAAAATGCACTTGTGCTTCCCTAATATTGTTTGGTTGGTTGGTTTTTGAGAGGAAAATGGCTGATGATTCATTACAAAATGTGTATTTGGACTCAGATTTTTCTTTATTAACTTGTCTCTTGGCACACAGGTTCCTCTGGAGAGTGCAGCTCAGGGGCAGGAATTACATTCTGAAAGAATTTTAACATTCAGAAAGCCCCACAATGACAAGCATTACAGCTCTTCTTCCCAGTTCTCACAGGAGCTGAACTTTTATGCTTTTTATTTCAGGAATCCAATGAAATCGGTGGATTCTCAAAGGAGAATGTTTTGATGTTTCAATAAAAACTGTGGTGTTTCCTGGAATCTTTAGTTCTCACCTCATGGGTTGCAGTGAAACAAAAAAAACCCCAGTTTCAGAACTGTATGGTAGAGCTGTGAAAGTCCTGGGAAAGCTGCTCATCCAATCTTCCAGCTTGCTCGATACCCTGCCAAGTACCAGCAGAGATGGGAACAACTTCCTGTGAGATTGTGTTTTTCAAACAAAAAGAGCAGTTTCTCATTGAAGATTTGAGTACACGGAAAACAAATCTTCTATGCAAAATTTAAAGCATACTACAGAGAACAACTCTGCAATTGAAGAAATTGTGGAGTGCATACTCTAAAAAAATCTAAGACTTCTAAACCAGATAAACCATTTGAAAAGCCATGGTATTTTTGGTTGCAAACAGAGTCAAGATTTTCTTCAAATTGCCAGCTCTTAGATTTGCTGAGTGCAATCTTTGATAGTTTCAGATGGTTCCTTTAGAAAAACTGCTGAACTCTGCTGGTCTACTAACTAGGATGAGAAACACTAAATGCAGTGACTACCAGCTTTTGCTGGCAAGAAACTTGGTAAAAAAACCCTTTATTTTCTTGGGTATTAGACAAGAATGGCTGAAAATGTAGACTATGCTAGCAACAAGAGATAATACTACATGCACATTCCCAAATGCAAGAACTATCAATCTTCTGAACATTGTGGGTAACAGTCCTTCCAAAGTTACCCACTGGAGTGCACAAATACTAGGAAGTGATAAATTATTAAAAATAAAACCAGATCCTTTTTGAAGCTCAGGAAAGCTTCAGTAAAGAACCTTATCCCTTTCTCACTCCATGTGTTCCCACTACTTGATCCACTACTTGAATCTACCCTTGAGAGCATAATGCCAGGTAGGAAAATACAGTGGGGTTATTGACAAATATTAGTACTGTGAAGAACAGGAATTTGTATGAAACATCCTCTATACTAGTTTTTCCTGTTCTGTGCTGATTTTTCTGTCATCTTGTAAGAGGTACTTTGGGATTATAATTTTCTGCGTAAATTTCTTCAAAATAACTGTTATTGGTCATTATTATTGTTCATGTTTCAATTGTATTATTCCCATTCTCAATGAGTGCTTCTGAACTTTAAGAAATAGGGGTTATATTAACTTCAATATAGGTTTATTTTTTTGGTAAAAAAATTTAAAAAAACCCCCATGAATTCCATGAAGTCAATGTGTCTAGAAAACACTAATAACCATGTTTTCTTGATTTACAGTTTAGCATTACTTTTCCCCTCCTCTGACATCCATACAAAGAAGTTCATTATACTGAATCCCCTGCAGCTAGTTTACAGACCTACTATGTATTCTGCAGTGAAATAAAACAAGCTTTGTTAAGAAGATTATGGCTCTGGTGTTTTAAAGGTCTGAAATTTTCACTGTAAATAAATGTTACTTGGGTGAAATACTACATGCAAAAGCTTTAATCTGAAAACAAGTGCACATAATATAAAGGTCCAGAAAGACAAGATCTGAAAATGTAATAAAAAAGCATCTTTTAAAATCTCCATACCAAGTTTGGCTACAAATTTATGTAGGAGTGAATTTCCAATTTTAACTCTTAAGCGCTCCCTCTCTTAGCACTTTAAGGGCTAAGAAAACTCAAATTTAGAGAGAAACTTATTTTCTGGTAACTTAGTTTTCTGGTTACTAGTCATAGAAGTGTCTCTTACTTACCTCCCTGGCTCCAATGAATTAACATATAAAGACAAGTCCCATACAAGGAACAGCAAAGGCTCTCCCATGTATACTCTGTCATTAGGGTACACAGTCCCTCCCTCCCATCATAGCTAAAACACAAACACAGGAGAGGCCAATTTTTAAGTACTGCTACTAAATCCAGTGGTCAACAGTCAGTGTTTGAAATTTCTGAGGGTAGGAAACACCAAAAAGCTTTGTTTTAGCAAATATTCTTTACACCAGTTCCTCTGGTTTAGGGAATCACTTTGCAGCAAAACCTGATATTGCTGCCTTTCCATCTCAGAATTTCTGTGGTTTGTGAGTTAGAATCATTGATTTTATACCAACTCCAATGCAGAAAACCAACAAAAATTATTAAGGCAAGATTGTTTACTCAGATTTAATTATCCATCTCCTTTGTCACAGTGATGGCCCAACAGAAACAGATTCCATGATGTGTCTGGGGCTCCCTGGGAGCAAGGCAGGGGCAGTGGGGCTGGGTGGTGCTCCCTAAGCCAGGACACCACAGGCATCTTGTCCTCAGAGCAGGGCTCTGGCCAGTGTCCATACCCAGACCCTAATTCCCTTACAGGTGCTGAGCCTTCCAGTTTCCTGTATGCTCACAGATTCTAACTGAACAAGTGACTAAGTTGTTCTGGCTACTAAATGGCCAGGTAAACATGAGTAATCTTTGACCCCTTGGTTAATTCTAGTTATTCTAGATTTGAATCTAACTGGAAAATATGAAAATAATACCCTCAGTAAAAGAGAGATGATAAAAACACCAGAGAAGTTCAGCAGTGTTAGATGTTATCAATGTTAAAATCAAAATTTCTTAAGGGGTAAATAATTTTTTTCCTGTATGCTTGTAGAAATTTTTTAACATTTAAACAAAGATGGAGGGGGGCTCTCAGAGAATGAATTCAGGAAGCTTTTCTGCACCAAATATGTTCTGAAATACATAAAGAAGGCAGGTATGAGGTATGAGAAATTCAGCTGGTCCAAAAAGCAAAACTCAGCTTATCATTTAATCCTATTGATCCCAGTGACATTTTGTATTTTTCATGGTTTATACCATTAACTTCTCTTTATTTAGGTAGATCGTTTAAGAACTAGGTTTATGTGTATGCCTGCTGTCTTGCATTGGTAAAACCATAGCTTTTCCCATGTGCACTTTTGTTCTCTCAAGCAAGTCTTGCAGTCTTCTTAAGGACAAGGCCATGAAGAGCTGCTGGGTGGGTCTGGGATTTGAATGTCTCTGCAGTGTGTGTTTGAACAGTTTTTGGAGAATTTGATCAGTTGGTTATGTCATCAATTTCTCCAGAGCTGAGAGAAGCTATTGGGAGTCTGATGAGAAGAGCACCCCTCTGTTTTGCAGTGACTTTGTGCATGTCCTCATTGTGGTTTTAGTCTGTATCACCATAGACAAAAACAATTCCAATTTTTCACATGGGTCGGCTAACATAGGATTAAGAAATTTCAAAAAAGTGATGCTGTGATGCTTTATATTGCAAAAATGATTTTGTGTTTAAAAAGATAACTCAATAGTTAACTCTTGTCTTGTTACTTTTTGAAGCCAAAATCACATTAGAATTACTTAAAATTTGAAAGATACATAAAATCAAGTGTTTTAAATGCTGATAATGAATCATACTTTGAAGCTGCTAATTTCATCTTAATCTGGGAAATGTTGTTCTGTCTTTAACAAAAAAAGATATTGTTTTCTGCCAGATAATTCCACAACTGATTTCAGAGTTATGCTCTAAATGAATCACAATCAAATCCTGATGAGTATATAACAAAGTTTTAAAACACTTTTTTCCACCTGCCAAAAAAGCTTCAGAATTACAGTAGATGATTCATTTTGTCAGTCTTGATTACATGACATGCCTCTTCAAGCCAGTCATTCCTATTAGCTGCAATTGAAGTGATTTTAAAATGCTTTCCACTTATTTTGTACATTAGGTCAAGATTTCTCAGTCTCAAATTCTGTAAGGACAATCATGACAGAAAGGACAGAGAGAGACTTCCAGTAATCGAAGAGTACTGGTTTCTTTTGCAAATCAGCTATAAAATTAGAGTAATACTATCTTGTACCTGCTGAAGCTTACACTGAATTCACTGGAGAAAAAGAAGGAATCGGAATTTATTTGTCCTAAATGTACCTAAACCACATCATAGCAAAAACCAGTCAGTGACTGCATTCAGTGATACATTTTGATTCTCCAATACCTCGCTTTGTTTTCGATTCTAGTCATCAAAATTAATTCTAATTGTATTCAGATGCTTTCTTAGATAAAAATGGGACTTTTTCAGAAAATTTCAACTATTGTCACATGCAGTGAACTTTGTTCTGCCAGCCTCCCATCCACTGTACAACTCAGTGGATACCTGAGGGCTGTATTTTGGCTGGAAGGCAGCTGGGCAGGCACCCTCTGATGGACCAGCTGGGACTTATTAACTGGTCCACATGAAACCTGAACAGAGGCTGTAGCCAGGTGGGGCTTGGGCTCTTCTCCCAGGCAACAGGACATGAGGACATAGCCCTAAACTGCCAGGGGAGGGTGAGGTTGGACATCAGGAGGAGTTTCTTCTCAGAAGGGGGAATTAGATAATGGAGTGGACTGCCAAGGTGTTGCAAAATGTGAAATATATAAAATTTGCTCAAGAAAGGATGTTCTTTGATGTTTGATCTTTGTATATGTGCAAGCTTAATCAAGAAGCAGGAGATTTAATCTGTGAAAGAGATAGCAGCTAGCAAGCAAGCTCTAAGTGATGTCCAGCTGTCAGAAAAACAACATTAGAAAAACGACTGGTTGAATTGCCTTGTTAAGGTTTAGGGCTTGACATGCTGTGATGATCTGAGATGTAGAAGGAGGTTAACAAAGCTTGGGGAGAAGGATGTCCTCTGATAGTGGAGACAAAGAATACAGAATTTATGGGCCACAAGGACATCTGGCAGAAGTCTCAACATTAAGAAGAAACTAATAAAGCTAACTCAGCAATTCTGCTGAAGTCAGCTCCAGCTGGGTAAGAGGTAATTCTGGCAGGGGGAGATTGGGACCACTGACTCACTGCCCACCGACCCTGCAAAGCCACTGTATCAGATGAGAGGTCTAATTAGAATCATTAGCCAATAGAAGAACACTGATTAATAAGAGAGCTATGTAACTTGTAGCCAATGACCACTAATTCTTTGTTTGCTAAAATCTATAATTAGTAAAAAGTTTTGATAGTTGGTGTATTTGATTCATAGAATACCACTGAGCACTCAAGCTTCTCCAATCCTGAAAGAAAATAATATCTCTCTCTCGAGTATTATTATTGGATTTTCACACAGCAGGTCATGAATCCAATTTTTGTGGACAACATGGTGCCAGAGTCACTGTCCTTGCAGGCGCTTAAGGAAAGACTGGATGTGTCACTCAGCGTCATGGTGGGGCTGACACGGTGGTGGTCAGGCACAGGCTGGACTCGATGGTCCCAGAGGTCTTTTCCAACCTGAGGGCAGTGACTGCCACTCCAAGGGCCATTTGGACTGAGGGCAGTGACTGTCACTCCAAGGGCCGTTTCGGCTGAGGGCACTGTGACACCAAGGGCCATTTGGACTGAGGGCAGTGGCTGTGACTCCGAGGGCCGTTTCGGCTGAGGACAGTGGCTGTCACTCCAAGGGCTATTTGGACTGAGGGCAGTGGCTGTGACTCCGAGGGCCATTTGGACTGAGGGCAGTGGCTGTGACTCCAAGGGCCATTTGGACTGAGGGCAGTGACTGTCACTCCGAGGGCCATTTGGACTGAGGGCAGTGACTGTCACTCCGAGGGCCGTTTCGGCTGAGGACAGTGGCTGTGACTCCAAGGGCGGCCTGACCCACCCGGCACTGCCCCCACGAGCCCCGCTCCGCTCCCGCTCCCCTCACGCGCCCGCCCCGCCCCGTCCCCCGCGCGCCGACGTGCGCGTGCGCGGAGCGGGCTCGGCGCTCGCCCCTCCCGCCGGGCCGGGCCGGGCCGCGGAGCCGACGGGCAGCGCGGAGCGGCCGCGCCCGGGCAGGAGCCGCCGCCGGCGGGAGCACAGCGGAGCCGGGCGGGCCGCGCCATGCGGCTGTGCGGGGCGCTGCTCAAGAACCCCATCCCCAAGCAGATCGAGTACTACTCGCGCTTCTCCCCCTCGCCCCTCTCCATCAAGCAGTTCCTCGACTTCGGTGAGTGCCGGGGCCGCGGGGATGGGGGGGCGTGGGGGTCGCCGCGGCTCTCCCGGGCAGCGGCGGCCGGCGCGCAGGGCCCGCTCCCCGGCCGCGGCTCCTCGGCCCGCGTCGGGAGCGCGGCCGGGGCCCGGCCCCGCAGGCCCCGCGCTGACACCCCCGGGCCCGGGCGCGGTGGCGGCTGCCGGTGGCCGGCAAACAGCCGCTGCTCGCCTCGCCCAGGGCCGGGAGAGCCGGGCTTGCCCCTCCGCCAGCGTTATCCCCTGACACCGGTGCCATTGGGATGGGAACCAAAATAAGGGCTCCTGACCTGACGTTTTGTGAGCTTAGCGAGTGAAGGAGAGAGTAAGTTAATGGTCTTAGCGTGAAAATTGGAATCTGCCATGCTGAGATCGGCTTAATTAAAGCTCGGGCATGAACTCTTATCCGCGCTTGTATAGGAGACCTGTTTGTGTAAAATTCAGGAGTACTTCAGGAGATGTTACTGATCATAAATAGCATTTTTCTTTTCAGAAGCCCTGGAATGAAATCCAGGAGTGGTTTGTGTTGTTGTTAAAAAACATGCTTCCATCTAGATAACGATAAACCCGTATCTGTATCGGAGGTTATTTGTCTCTTGCTCTCTGACACGAAAGTTGTTGAGATTTTATTATCAAGTAAATATTGCTGGCATAGTCAAAGTCAAGGCCGTGTGTAACATCTTGAAGCTTAAGAGAGTGTTTCTTCATTCCACTCTTACAGTAAGGGTACAAAAGGACAAAAATAAGCTAACGTTCAGCCAGAAAGTGATTAAAAGTGAATACAATTGCACAGTTATGGTAATGGTATTAGTGAAAGAATGCTGTAAGTACAGAAAGCCAGTAATGGGCTTGATATATCGTCTCAGTGAACAGGATTTTGTACCATTAAAAAAAACCCAACAAAACCTCATGTCTCCACTTAAAGGAGAATCTCACTGGAAGCTGTGCTTTCTCTGGTCTCCACTCACCTGAGTTTGTTACCTCCTCCCCACCCCTTCCTGTGCTGCTGGGCTTCTTCTCTAGCATTGCTGCTTCTTATGCTGTGTTTTTCTGTACTGGCAAGAACAATGGCCTAAAGCTTAGAACATCTTTATTTTAGCCCTGGCACTAAACACATTGTGTCACCTTAGCCTGTTTGAAAGTTGGGTTTGCAAATTGTTGCTGGGGAAGTTTTGGTGATTGTGAGCCGTATCAGTTGTGACTAAAGAGGTGGAAAGATTTCAGGATTTGCTTTAATGCCTTGGATGTTTGGACTAAACTTTGCTTTTTGGTAAGGATTTCTACAGTTCTATGTTGCCCTGCATTCCTGTTTGCTTTTGGACGTCTCTTCTGTGGCAGCCTTTTCATAATGCTGCATTTGTTTTGACATTGTAGTTCCTTTATTACTTTATGGTCCCGTGATTCTTCAGAAGAAGTATTTTTATTTTACAATTTTAAGTCTGGCTTCTGTTACTGGAAGTGAACAGAATGAGAACAGGACGTTGCAGTCTGGCCAGCCTTGGTCTTTAGACGTGCTCCAGTTGTCACTGGATGTGTCATTGGCATCTTCTCTGTGTGTGGCTATGTATTTAAGGGTCTTCATGTCTTAAGACTGATGGGAAACTATCTAGTCACTGACATTTAAAACCTCTGAAGAAAAAAAAGTCTATGGTTTAGTCTTGAAAGGTCACCAGGAGTTTCTAAAATTAGTAGGCTTATGTTGTATCAACCTTGCTAAACCTATCACCTTGATCTTAATAAGTTTTATGGGCCACTTAACATCTCCACTTACCCTCTAGTGCCTGTATTTATTTGGGAAAACTCAAGTAGGAAAATTACAGCAGTTTAAGCAAATAAATGGAACCCAATGTAGTTTTTTACTTTACTTACGCGATCCTAAACGTTTGCAGCTTTGGGTAATATCTAATTCAGCTGGGGTCTTCATAGGCCTAGAGGAAAAATTGACATCAAAATGTAAGTGATAGTGCAAAAGTTTTCCCACTTGAGGTGTAGAAGGCCTGGACAATATGTACCATGTCAGGGAACTGTGTTATTTATATCTGAGGTAGCCAAAGAAGAATTTACTGGTGTTACAGGACACGAGTATTCAAGAGAGAAAATATGCCAAGCATAAGGAGCACAGTACTCAAGGTGCAGTTCAGTTGTGTTTGTTCACTTGTAAGAATGTTTGATGGGAAGAAGACACTGTTTTGTGGTCAGCTTACAGAGGCTGCTTAGTGTTTCACTTCAAAAGAAATGGTCTTTTTAATTGAGCTACGTGAATGTAGTGCTAGTTTTACAAAAACATGGCTGAATTTTCAACAAATGTTGAAGAAGAGTAAGCTCAAAGGAAATGTGGGTGAATAACCCTCTCCTGGCTTCTGATTTTGTTGTCTGATGCACATTTCTCATATGGAATTTGCACTTACTGTGATTCGTATTTGTTTGAAGAAAGTTTTTTGACTTAATTTCTGACAATAGTGAAACTACAATGTGTTCTTTATGTCTTTTTTATATTGGTTGTATTGGTTTAGACTAAGTTGACTTAGAAATTTGTAAAATTCTGGTGAGCTGGGGAAGAGAAACTTTGTATTTCTTGTGAGCTGAAGAGTCTCTTCAAAGATAATTGGTGGCAACGTATATTGAGGTACAGCTTGGGCTTTTCTAAATTACTGACTAGCAGTGTGGGTTGTATGGAACACAGTTGTGTGCATAGTGAGGCTGTAGAGTCTCTATTTCTTTCCAGTGATATAAATTAATGACATTTATTTTAAAACTTTCTCTGCTTAATTCAGCTATTTAAACCACTATAAGAGCCAGTTTGTTTAAAGTAGCTTGCAAGTACTAAAAGCTTGTGAAGCAAACCAGAAGGCAGTAGTTAAAGCAGTGACACTTGCTTGGTTTTTGCAGCTGAGTCCTGTTAGTGTCCATGTTCTGTTGGGCTTGCAGCTGTCTCTGTAGCTGCTGTGAGTGTGTCAGAGGTTACTGGGACCTATGTGTCACAAAGTCTGAGCGTTCACTCTTTGCAGCATTTTCCTTTTTTTCTATGTGTACACTTTCTATTTGCACACTCCTGAATTCTGTTCAGGCAGTTTGTTTTATTACAAAGTGCATATCCCAAGGTTCTTGTACAATTTCATTCCTTTGCAAAAGAATGACCTTCTGTAAGTGTGTTTCAATATAAACAAATTTTGACCTTGTTTAATGCTAGCATGTCACTCCAGGTTTATCCAGGCCTCCATAATTATTCTGCTCTGGGAAAAAATACAAAATCTACCAACTGGATTCAGCTGTGTACTTCCAAACTTCGGTAGTTCCTCTGGAAGTTGTTTTTTGGTAGATTTCCAAGTGCAGGCGTACCTTAACGACCCAGACTAAATTAATTACTAAAATATCTTTTCTGAAATGAACTTGTAAATGGAGATTTCATCTAACATTCAGGTCCAGGATCTTTGTACATTTTGGGACTAGACTGTTTGAGAAAAATAAAAGTGCCCATTCTGGAGATTGATATTGATGGAGCATCTCAATTTAGCCTTGCTTCAGCATGTAAGGTGGGCCTCAGACAATGACAGGTTAATCCAAAATACCCAATACTTAATCAGCAACCACACACACGGGTAACCAATTGGTCAATCCCTTGCCTGGGGAAGTAATAACATGTCTGAGGAAAGCAGAGTTGCTTTTCTAGGAGTGTCTTAGCATTTTAAAAAGCCACCCAGAGACTGAGCTGCTGCTGCCTGCCCTGCAGCCTGTCCTTGGCATGGAGAGAGCTGCAGAGTGCTGAACCCTGCCCCAGCTGGC
Source organism: Molothrus ater (assembly GCF_012460135.2). Lineage (NCBI taxonomy): Eukaryota > Metazoa > Chordata > Aves > Passeriformes > Icteridae > Molothrus > Molothrus ater. The sequence goes on along the minus strand of NC_050479.2, from coordinate 13,856,542 downwards.
AGCAAGCACACAGCTGCTCCTTCACATCGGGGTACTCAGCTGGCAGTAAAGTTACTGACAAACGTTTTGTCAAATGAATGGTTGTACTGCAGAGGTTACATATAACTAAGCACAAAGAGATGAGGGCAGTATAAATGGTGTAATCCTTCGATCATGCATGAAAGAGTCATTTAGAGCTGTGTTAGGGCTGTGTTGTGAATGTGTGCCAGGATACTGTACTCATGTAATCCTCTCATTGCTGCTGCTCAGCTGACCAGATGTCTGAGACCTGAGTCTGAGGTGTGTTTTGTCAGAAATATGAACCATCTGCTTTTGGGGCTTGTTTACCACTGAAGCTCTCTTGGCCAGTTGGACCTAGCTCTATTCCAGCCCTTTCTGTTTCATGTTTCAAACAAAATGCATTGGATGAATTGTGTACCTAAGGGGTTAAACTTGGTGTTTTGTTAGCTCTTTGAACATGTTATATATTATTGTTCACATACCACTAATGAGTTTGGTTAAAAAAGCTGTGCTTGTGCTGAAGACAGAAGATAGTGAATCACAGTGAATTCTTGTGGTGGAATGTGACTTGGGAGATCCTGATTTTGCAGGTTATAATCAAAATATTTGTGGTGGCTGCTGCAGTTAGTGGTACTGAAAAATATCACAAAGGCTGTAATTTAGTAATTTTACTGTACTGAGAACAGCTGAGCAGGCAGTAGATAATCACAATGAGTGCATGGAACTGTTGTGCCCTGGGGCATATCTGGAGGAAAACATGATCAATAGATCCTTCTCATTTTTCAAATACAATTTTTGGTACGGAATTGTTTTGTTTATGTCATACTTATTAAACTTACATATCTTGGAGAAACATGTAGGCCTCTTCCAAAATGACACAAAGAGCAAACCAGGTGTCAGCATTGCTGTTGGTTGCTGCCATTTGTAGGAGCAATATTAAATTGGGGTTTTGAAAGAGTATTTATCCCTCACGTTGCCTTCTTGGTAGAGGCATGGATCTGAGCTGAAAGCCTGCCACTGGAGCAGTAGCTGGCAGATACAATTTGAACAATGTGTTGGGGTAGGAAAGTAGAGATCAAAACCTGCCTCATGTTTCCAAATATGATTATTAATCTTCCTATAGAAGATGGCTCTTGGAAGATTTTTCTACACAAAAAGATATTGGAAGATTTCTATTGGTTTTTTGGGGTTTTATTTAATAGAACATTAGTGGAGAGACTGTGCATCTATAGCACTTGCAAAGTTTAGGGCTAAAAGATAATAAATAATTACCTGCTATTTATTGGTTGCAGCTGTGCTTTTTCTGCTGCTCTCTGGGCATTATTCTTAAAACCTTACACTTGATTTAAATGCATCTTCAAAACAAAAATGTCCTCTTAGCACGAATGTTAACCATTACTTTGCTGGCCACTGCATGGGATCAGGAAGATGAATGCTAGTCAGACATTACTGTCTTTTATTTTCATCTGACTGGCTTCAGCTTCCATCCAGCAGTTTCATTAGAGCTTTTCTTGGTAGGTTGGGATCCTTTGATGCCTGGAATATTTGTACTATGTGGTATATGTACATTGTGATGGAGTTATCTTTCTTGATTTCATAAAGATAAATACATTAAATGAACTATTTGCAGCCTTACAAAAATACCATGGAATTAACTTTTGTGGCTTTCCCAGCATTTTCAGTATTGTTCTTCAAATACGTCTTTTAGAACTTTAAATAGAATCCCTTTAGGAGTTTTGTGGAACACTGGGATAAAATTGTTCTACTGCTGTTTAGTTTTTACCTTGAAAGGCTACCAGTGACAGCTGGACGTGCAGGCTGGATTGTCTGCCTGCTTTTGTTCTTGAATTCTTTTGCAGTTACCGCTTTTCCATGTCCAGTCCTTCATTCCCTACGTCCGGGCATGGATAAAGTTTACATCTCAGAACATTAAAAAGGGTTTCCTCTGAATGGGCTGTAGCACAGCAAGTGAGCTGGAAGCCTTTTTGATGCAACTGTTATTTATAACCTGTTCCTATTTACAACTGCCAGTTGCTGGCAGGCAGTGATGTTCCAATACTATATATAAATATTGAGGGGTTTTATAAGGCCTAGTATTGATTGCTTGGAAGGTCTGGAAGAGTCATTGTGGTTAGGTAACTTTGTTCAGCAGTCACTATTGAACTGTGGTGTGATAGACATATTTGTGTGTGGGAGTGCTAATAATAGTGTAATACTAGATTGTGATGCATTTCATCCACATAATCCTCTCTATCAGTCACTTTTACAGGCTGTTTATTCAATAAAGGAGTACTTAATGTCTGTGAGTTATTGAGACTTCATATATTCTGAATTCAGTATTTTAGTATAGTTACAGTACAAATTCCATAAATTGCTGTAGATGATCAACCTGGATCGCCAAGATTATTTTCATTGAAAATTCTGCCTTCAGTACCTGGTTTGGCTGGCCACTCTTGCCTGTAAGCATAGACTAGTAGTCTACGAGTGAGCATCCTTCAGCTGATGGAATTGCTTGATGTTTGTTTCCCATATCAGCAGAAAATTTCTCAGTCTGGGTTCTGTTTGTTTCTGTTTGCCCACTGATCAGTGGAGCTGTGCAATGCTCTGCCTTGGGATGCTGGGAAGGGAATGATCTTTCCCTGCACATGGATGTGTCTGCGTGCTTGAGCTTTTTTTGTATTCCCTGAAGATGGTGTGGTGTGTAAGCACACAGCTGAACGCCTTGGGTGAAAGAGAGAGGACAAGAACTCCCCATCTGCATGAAGCAATAAACAGTGCCAGTGGGTTTGTTTATTTCTTTTTAGCAAGTAGCAGAAGCAGTGGAGAATGCTGCTTGACAGAAATTGAGGGCTTGGGAAGCTTCTTTCTAGAGGGACAAAAAGATAGGATTTGTAGCTCTTGAAGATCTAAGAATGTTTGGGACATGTTTTTCTTCTAGCAACTTGTAGAAATTGTTGAAATGCCTTCTTTAGAGTAGATTTAAACTAATAAGGAGGCACTTGAAAATCTGAAATTAAATTTTGATTGAAATGAACATGAATTTGGTAGCATTCCTTCTCTGGACTGGAAGAACTGACAGCCAGTGATTTAAAAATAGCAAAACTTCTACAAGCCAAGAAAACAGGCTGATGGGGTCTCTCCTCAGACATAAGGAGGAGGATAAGATGATGTGTCAGTTTGAGAAAGAGCAATTCTGATGCAGACAAAAGATAGGAAAGCAGCAGAGCAGTGTACGAGCAATGTTGATTAAAAAACCTATGAAAGCTGGAAGCAAGGACATCCTGTCTTGGGTTGCAGTACAAATAACAGCCAAGGTGAAAAGTCATGGGATAGAAAAACAGATAAAAAATGTTGAGATAATTTATAGTAATTGCAGAGAATGCTGAAGTGAAACATTTACTTGATGAAAGTAAGTACATAATGATAAAGACTGTTGAATTAATCTTTGCTTTGGTCTTCAGAAAAAGAAGAATTGTATCCAGAAACATTAAGGAAATCACAACTCTCCCCTGACCCAAATTTTAGATAAGCTGAAATATGTTTAGATTCTCCTGGCTTAGTGGGTTCCAGTGGAAGTAAATCAGTTCTGTGTGTTGTGAGTAGCTGAACACTTTCTCCTGCAAATGTGTGTGGCCTGGTGCAGCACGGCTCGTTAATGAATGGTGATGGCCCCAGGGCTTTGGAAGTGGGAAAATACATTGCTTGTCTTTCAGAGAAAAGGAAGAGGAGGACATTAGAGTTAAATCAGGTTGTCTGAAGTAGCTGAACAAGAGCTAATAATGAAGTAATACGTAGATAAGCACCCAGAGATAGTGAGGTAGTAAAGAGACAATAGATTGTGTTGGCCTGGTCTAATTTCCATGTTAATTTGGTGTGTGCTAAGGCAATAACAATTGGTGCTGTACCTGGCTTTTTGTGAAGTTGGGCACCACCCCGTGTGACATTCTTAATTAAAAACAAACAAACAAAGCTCAATGTACAAAATAATGGAATAACTGCGAGGTGAGGTTGTTGTATCAGATGTTCAGTGTTATGGTGGGTTGACCCCATCCAGGTGCTTGCTCCTCTCCTTCCACCCCCACTGGCATGGGGGAGAAAAGGGGGGCAAAAATGAGAAAACTTATGGGTTGAGAACAAGACAGTTTAAGTAAAGCAAAGAGAAGGGAAACAAGCGATGCACAGGCAGTCACTCACCACCCCCAGAAGGAGAGCTGTGCACAGCCAGTCACTGTGTGATGGACACCTTGGGGGACAAAGCCAAGCACTTTGTTATTGCTGGGCATGGCATCATGTCAGATAGAACATCCCTTTGTCCAGCTCAGTCAGCTCTCCTGGCCCTGTCCCCCTCCAGCCTGTCCCCCCCAGTCCTGCTTGCAGGAGAGAGAGAAACCCTTCAGAAGCTGTGCAGGTCCTGTCCAGCCGTAGCACAAATGGCCCCTTCTGGGCACCGAGAGGAAATCTGGCCCCAGCAGCCAGCTCACACAGGTGTTGGTGGAGAGCATGGCATAAATACTCTGCATTGTACTAGCAGTCCTTGGTCTCCACAGGACTGTGATGTGAAGAGTGAATGGTATGTCTCCAGTCCCCCTTAAATCAGCATAATCCATCTTAAAATTAGGCATAGATTTAGGAATTATTTTATCTAATTCCACAGTTACTGTATTAGAATTGCCTTACTTGTCACCAGTTATGCTTAATATAATGGCCTTTTAAAAAAAACACCTTTTTCTCAAAACTGCTGAAATATTTTACAGGCTGCTACTTATCCTTTTAAAAATGTTTGGGTTTTTGTGTTTTTCTGGAGTCAGTTAAATGTAATTTTTCTTTTTGGAAATATTAGATTGAAAGGATGAATTAGAGCACTGAACTGTGACTCAAGGTATAGTTCTCCTTTTTCTGATGCTTTGTGTGTTACAAGGGGCTGGTTTATTGGCTCTTGTTTCCTTTTAAACCTTTCTATGTAAATGTGACGTTCTCCCATGTTTCTTTGTTCTGTTTAAATTTTCTGTTAGTTTGTAGTCAATGTAAAAAAAGTGACACAGTATTATAAATATTTTCACTGACTTAATTCATTAAAATAGTAGGCTTGTGCAAATAATTGGCATTTTTCAGAATTAGGTTTAAGACTGAATAGAGAGAAAGGCAAATTTTTTTTGCTAAAAATAATTTACATTTCAACTGGTACTTGTTTGGTTTGGTCCTTGTTTTGCTTTTCTGAAAGATTTTTATAGATTGCAAAAATAACTTCAAACTGATAAGTAGCAATGACATAGAAGAATCTTCTAACCTTTTTTATAATGTGGTTTGTTAATGATCAAAAGTGTTTTGAAACAAGATGTTTAACAGTCTAATACATTTCACCTCAGTGAGACTAAAGGGAAACTGGAGCATGTGCTATTGGCAGTATTTTTATGTAACTGGTTTTAACTGTGTGAGTCTTTGCTCATAAACGTTAATTTTATTTATGCCAGGGATTTGGAATCTCTTTTTCTTTGGCAGGTTGTCAGGAACTAGAGGATAAAGCAGGGATTTGTATTTTTCTGGAGTGGTTAGAGAGAATTATGGAAGTTTTTCATAAAGGTTAGGAAGGAAGTTGTCAAAGTTGTGAGAGCTTAGGGAGAGTGTTAAAAATTTGGAACATCTAATTATAATCTTCAATGTGATATAGATTTTTACTTCTTATGGGAGGAAAAGGTGGTTATAAGACCAAGAAGCACAACTCAGTCTTTTCTGGAGCTGATACAGCCTGCAGGGCCACGGTGTTTGGTTCTGTTTGTCTGGTTTAGAAGCCCCTTGTGCCTTCCTAGGGAAGGAGTCTGGCTTGCACAGGTCGTTCTAAGATCAAGAACCTGATCAGGGCCGTGGTTTCTCCTGAGAACATTTTGGCTCTTTGCCTGTCATTATCTGTGGGAAGTGCCTGTGATGATGGCGAGACAGAGCTTTGCTGCTGAAATGATTCACCTGACTTTCAGCCTACTCCCAAATTGCTCTAAGGAAATACAGCCTTGGGTCTATATGTCTAAAAATAGTACACTGGTAACTGGTTGAGTGCCTCTGCATTAACTTTATAGATGCTTTTGATTATTGTGTTGTCTCTTGGCAAATGCATTAAAATACCCAAAAAGTGATTTTGTTAGAAGTGAGTGGTAAGCAGCTAAACATTAGTTTTAGATCAGGGAAGCCTATTTTAAAAATTCATGCTTTTATTTTAATTTGGGTTGTTCTGTTTGACAGTACACAGTGCTGGTTTACAGCTTTGACAAGTGATTATCTGATGATCCATTCCTCTTGAGAGGGAAACTGACTGTGCTGGACAGATGTGTCTTCACTTGGGTCTTTTCTGTGACAGGAAGGCTGTGGCTGTTGGAGTTAAATGTAATGATTTTAGAGTATTGTGCATCTGTTAATTCCTCCTGTTGATCTGTTTCAGATCAGCAGTAAGTTAAGCTGCTTTCCAGCACAGTCAGTTTCATGCAGAGCACCATTGACTTGAAACAGGCTTACGGGAGTTGACAAGTTATATATTGCTGTTATTATTATTTATTATTAAATTAGTGTGTAGCTAATATGATAGTAAATGTAATGATTCACTCTGTGTTGAGCTGTCCTGCTGTGCTAAGGACAGCTAGCTGGCATTTTTTCTTTACCTGTGTTTATATGAAAGTGTGAACTGACTTTTTCTCTATGCCAGTGGTATTGCTTAACATGGGCATAGTAATAATACACGAGACATAAACCAGCTCACTCTTAGGGCTTGTGGAAATAACTGGAGAGAAGTATTTTTTTTCTGTATACAACTTCAAGAGTAGTTGTATTTAATTTTTAACTTCTTAAGTTCAAAAGTCTGGACCTTGATTATGAATGAGATTTGGTCATTCAGACAACAGGATATAGGCTAGTGTATTCTCCTGAGTGAATGCTGTAGTGAAATTTTCCTTAGGAGCAGAAAGTGAGCATTGCAGTGGCCATGCCAGTCAAAGAGTTCTTGAATATGGTATTTGAATTGCATAAATTGGAAATTGTTTATTAAGCTCAACTCTTTCAGTACTTCAGCCCTTGTTTTATCCATATGCTGTGTCATGTGGCTGTTGGAAAATTTAAATGGAAAGGTGAATAACATGTGAGCCTCCTAGTTTGGATTGCAGTGGCACAGAGTGCAGATCAAGGGCCATACAGTGGTAATAACTGAATTCTCATTGTGAACACAAACCTTGTTGATTGAGAAGACTCAAGCCCCCCTGCTGGTGTGCTTTCCCCTAGGCTGAAAAGGCCCAGCTAGTCATGGGAGTTGGGCTGAAGAAGACAAACAAGTATTTGGGAAGGATTACTTGCAGACTTCAGTTCCTCTGGCTTTAGGCTGGTTTTCTGGCAGTAGTTGTTTGACAGAACTTAACTGACTTCACAAAATTAATATGTTTATTATAGTTTGGTTAGATATAAAAATATTTTTTGTTTCTAATTCTTCAAGTTTCATTTTTGAAACTTTGGAATTTCTCTGATTTCTGTACTGGCATAGAACCAATCTCTTAATGTGCCGGGTGAAAGCATGCCATTACAACCCACACTTGCATGAAACAGTTGCAAGGCTTGGTGAAAGTAGCCTTAGAGAGCAGTGATGGAGCTTGGGCTAAAGCTTAATCCTGAGGTATCTAAAAAGAATCTGAATAGCTGAGGTAGCAAGGTTTGGATCCTTAAATTTCAGATCCTCTGTCTGCAGGCTACCTGAGTGGGAACAGCTGTGCAGGCTGTGGTTGCCATTCTGTAGCACAGTGTGTAGGTCCAGTTTCAAAATACACATCTCTCAGATGCAGTCTGTGGTAGGGAGTGAGGGCCAGCAAGAATCAACATCAATATAATCTGCTGTTATATTCTCTGTGCTCCTTTTCCACTTGCTTCATCATCTTCATTGGGTTTTACAAGGCCCTGTCTGGTAGCAAGCAAACAAACCCTGTATACTTTTTGTATTTTTAGTGCTTGGTGAGATAAATATCTAGAGTCTATGCTGAAAATATAATAATTTCCATTGGAGCATAGGAATGATTTTAAATTTAAACTTGTTTTGCTGGGTTTTGCTTTGTAGCCACATTTATTGGGACTGTGCAAGCATAGCTTGTTTATCTTTTAATAAATAGCCCATGTTCCTGAAATAGTGTGTAATCATTGAAATTCAACTATTATTCTTAAGTTCTGTTTTCCTACCTTCAGCAGCAAGTTATTAGTTTTAGCTTTTGCTCAGTCTCCTCTGATGCACTGATATTTTTGCATATTCTTTTGAAGATTTATTCATCCTTCTGCTTCACTTGGTTTTGTTTCCCTATACAGGAGCTATGAAATATTCTGGAAGCTCAAGAGAAGAGAGTAGATATGGCTGATCACTCCTGCTTTCCTGTCTTTCTTCCTTTATTTTGCTCTATCTAAAAGCAACTGTAGTAGTTTCTGATCTTGTTTTTATAGATTCTGGATGGAGTCCCTTGTCTCTGGTATACAACAGGTGGGACTTTGCTTTTGAGTTTTGAAGTAGTGAGTGCAGTGTCTGTCTCTGCTGTTAGTACATAATTAATGGAGAGAACCAGACCTTTGCCTGCAGTGCAAAGACTGTTTCTTCTTTTTCTTCTTTCTTCTTTTCCTGCCTCCTCTGACAGATGAGTTAATATTCAGAAATTACTGATGCTTTTATGATGTGACCTTGGCAGTCCAGTGACAGCCTGGGGATGTGGCAATTGTATTAGGTTTTTGAACTAGGTGACTTTGACCATCATTGTGAAGGGCTGTTGCTAGAGTCTGTTCTCAAAGGGGTATTCATGAATGTGGGAATCTGGCAGCTGAACTGAGGGCATTGGAACCAGGGTTCATGGTCTTGTTCTGCATTTCTGCCCCCTTCTGCAGCAAAATGGAGATTTGTGTAGGGCCTTCTGTATGGAACTAATCCTTTTGTAATGTGGATCTTGGACAGTACAGTATTGCTCTGGCAGTTGGTAGAATTGGCCAGAATTGGATCAGGGCCTGCTGCATGTGTGTGAAAAGCCTCTGCATTGTTCATGCTTCTTGTTGCAGGAACCAGAACAAAAGTTTTGTCGAAGTGGAGCTTTGCAAGAGTTGTCTAATTTGTTTTCCATTTCTCAGCACTGTGGAGTAAAAGTGAGAAACAGAAGAGAGGAGTAAATGTTAGAGAAGAGTTGAATCCAGAGAGGAGAAAAGAGAGTAACAGAGAAAAGTGAGAGTAGAACTAGAACTGTTTCCTGAGTTTCCTTTGAATGGAAGGTCCACCAGTGATAACATTCATGTGTAACCCCAAAACATTCCGCTTTTTATCTTTTCCCTTCTGCTGGCATTACATTCAGAAATTCTAATGCATTCAAGTCTGCTTTTGTGACCTGTGTTACCTCAGAGGTTCTGGGTCATGTTTTATTGCTATGTTTTTCTTAGGTTTTTTTCTGCCTCTGATACTTGTCTAGTTGAATAAATGGCATGATTAATTTTTGGTGGAAACATGTAACGCTTTTTCATATCTGGAAAAATTGATTTAATATTAAATGTCATCTTCTGGGTGAACTTTTTAAATTTTAATGTGTAAGTTTACTTATATTCTCAACTTAAACTTCTGCTGTGGCAGTCACATCATTCTTCAGGTGTGTCATATTTCACTGCATAAGCAAATCCACCAACATTCACTCTCGTGAGCAGTGACCATTCCAAACACATCAGTGTTTGTACAGGTACCACTCCCAAAGTATTTTTACAAACCCTCTGTCTGTCATGTGTAAAGCTGCCACACTGAAAAAATAGAAAATGGAAATTTTTCAGTGACCTTAGTTTGATGTCAAGTCCAGGAGATTGCTGTTTAGATCTTTGTTTGACTGATGTATTTTCTTATTTTCACAATGTTGAAGGTTGTGTCTGTTGTCAGTCCATTACACCGACTTGTTTTTAAAGAAAATAGTCTCAAGATTGGCATCACAGTTTCTGCTTGGTGCTAGTTTTGAGCTGAAGGTTTGAAAGTGGCAGAGAGAAGGCCATGAATGTGCTTTTCTGTGTCACTTTTACATAGGGTAACTGATGAGCCCAGATAGGTAAGATGGTTCAGAAGATTGAAGGTGGTAGAACATTTATTAAACAGTTCCTTTTTTAAACCTGTGGTGATACTTGACATTTCTTTCAGTTTTTGTGCTAGCTATCCATGCAATAGTAATAACTTGAGGATTAGTTCCTTCACCAATATCTTGCTTTTTATTGTCATTTTTCTGTCAAAGTAGCTATTACTGTATAATTTAATTTATGCAGTCTATGCTGTGTTTTTTCAAACTCTGACTTGCTTCAGAGTTTCCACTTTTTGCTTGTTTCCCTGTGCAAATTTGCACTGCTTTCTCTTTGCAAGTGGTTAACAAAATGTGAGGTGATCACTTTCTTCCTCTTGGGTCATGAGAGAATTAGGGCTGCAAAGGATGTTAGGCCATGTTGAGTCTAATTTCATTTCAGAGACTGAATCAACTAGCTTAGTGTGGTTTTGGGCAGGTGTTTATCTTCACTAGTAAAAGACATGTATAAATCACATCAGGTTGCTCTCTTCCTTACCATCAGGAAGTTTCTGCTAATTAAAAGTTGAATCTTCTGCAGTTTGAGTCCAAAGCTTGATGGACAAGGTTACTGCTGCCTTCTCTGTGGTGAACTGAGAGACCTTGGAGAGCATTGCTGTGTTCTGTAGTTATTTCTTCTTAGGCAAATCCATCAGATTCACTCATTCCTGTGTCACAGACTGTTTTATTGTTGTTATCTTGTTTTCTGTTGCATCCATCTATGCTTTCAGAAGATACTCAAAAATTCATGTAATTTACCAGTAGAGTGGGATATTTTATGTGTGCTTCTCCTTTATCCCATTGGATCAAATTCTGGGTTAAGCTGCAGGCACTGTAGGTATGATGGTAAGAGTTTTTAATCAGCTTGAAAGTGTAACTTGATTAAGAGTAAAAATCTGAAGATAATCTAGCCTCTTGACCCTGAATTAACACCTAATCCCTTTGAAAGCATAATTACTTTATAGGGTTATTTTCTACCAGGAAGAATAGTATGGGATTGCTTTGTTGCCTGCAGTAGAGCAGACCTGTAACAAAGAAGTTGCATCCTGTCTGGTTTGTTCTTTTTGTAGTCTTAATGTGATTCTTGTTGAAAGAAACTTGTTTCAATGCCTGACTTTGGTCTGCACAATTATTCCACTTGAAGCCACAAAACTGAATTATTGTTCCACTGCAATCAAGTATTGCTGTTTTAGAGACAGTGAGGAAACAAATGGTGGTGGTGTGTGCAAAATTCTGAACTTTATATCATGAGATGCCTTGCTTGACTTCCTTCTTGGCTTTGTGGATAGGAAGTGTTTCAATTTGAGTCTTCTAGTATTTCCATTTTCAGTTTCTTAAAGGCATACTTTTAAAGAGTTTAAATTTTTTGAAATAAAGCTAAATACAGCCCTTGGTGCCTAGTGCAGTGTAGTTTCCACTAGGACATAGGATGGCTTTTCTTTTTCCATTTGAATTCACACAAAGGTAAGCAAGTCATTGTTTCATATATTTATGTTCTGAAATAACTTATTGAGGTGTAAATCAAGGAGGGATTATTCACAAATTTAACTTGCACTTTAACCCTGAGAGAGTGATTTAAAATTCCTTTGAAACTGATAGATTTAGACTGGCTTTAGCCTGTGCTGTTTCAGACAAAAGCCTGATGCTGGCAATGTGCATTGACCCAGCTAGAGTCAGAACAAAATCAAGAAAGATTGCTGTATATGTTGAAAATAGATGGAATGACTAGATCAAAATTAAAGCCAGCCTTTAAAAAAAATTAAACTGACCATGGTTAAACATGCAGAAGTTTCATTGCAGCTTATTAGAATGCTGTTTCTGGAAATATCTTTAGAACTTATACTGACTTCATCATACATGCAATTATAATATAATTTATAATAATGTACCTTAAGAAAATACCTAACATACAGACTAAGGGATTTTCTTACTTAGTGTGATGTCCCTTTTTTGATGGAAGTGGTTGTACAGGTGTTGCTGTGAGACCAGCAGCCCAGGAGCAGTGTTAGGACACAGTTTGCTGTGGAGGGTCTCTAGTTACTGCTGCTCCCAGTGGGCAGCCGTCCTCTCTGGCCATGCACGTGCTGTTGGTGCTCAGTGCTGAAGCAGCTCTGTGGAGGCTCTCAGGTAAACTGAGTGCACCTAAGGAGCTGATACAAGGACATGTGCTCCATACCAAACACATGAGCTGAACTTAGGCTGAAGTAAGCTTGTCAGCAGGGAAGTCTTAAAAACCAGAGCTTTCTTTCCTCTTCCTGCACTGAAGATGCAAAGGGACCCCAAAGGGCTCTAAGTGTAGGTACCTAAAATGGAGCTGCCTTGCCCAACAGGGCAAGGCAGCTCCTTAAAAAGAGATGGCTTAGAGCTGCTGGGGTGAGATAGTTTGAATAGAGATGTGCCCTTGCATGTGGGAAGAGAGGATGTGGGTCTCTTCAGCCAGTCACACTTGCGTGTAGCAGCTTTTGTTTGCATTGCACAAACCCATGAGCTGTGGCTTCTTGTTCAAAATTTTCTGATTTTCTGCATGGGCTGTCTTTCATTCATTTTGCTTTTTATCACCTAGAGAATCACTGCACTTGCTCTCAGTCACTCTTGGGAAGAAGCAGTTGTTTTTGTCCTTTCCTGCTCAGAAGGTTTAGGCTGAGCTGAGTCAGAGTCTTTCCTGCTGTCCAGCCTCAGTCTTTAAAGACCTGCTGTATACAGTGACTTGTGAACAAACAAGTGTCTGTCCTCTCTTGAAGGTGAATTGGTATCTAGTTATTTGAAAGCTTGAACTCTGAAGTCATTACTGTGCTTCACATAAAACAATGTAATGTCTTATTTCCTTTGTCTAATTTTGACAGGATGTGTGTATTTGTAATTGAGGTGTGAAAATGGGAGCAAGTAAAATAGGTCCAAATGTTTACTGGAAGAACTATAATGGAATTGGTAGCACTATCAGAATTTAATGATTGATGATACCCCAGATTGATGATACCTAAATGACCAAGGAGAAAAGGGAAATCCTAATCCTTCCTGCATTTTCCCAAGGTAATGTTAGGGTTTGGGAACTAATCCATCAATGCATGTTACCTATGCAAAGAAGGTGAAAACTCTGTGATTATAATGGGACTGTCTTAAAAAGTATCTCCTTGATTGTGCTGGTTGCATTGTATTTGAATCTTGCAAATTGTAAATCTCAGTGATTATGTGCCTAGCAGTGCTTTTAACACTTTCTGGTTTGCTTGAACATAATTTCTATCTCTCACATTATGCCTTCACTCAGAAATTTTGCAGATGGTAGATCTGGTTATCATCACAAAAGACCTTTGCTCTCTTTCTAGATGAAAGCAGAATCCTGGCTGTTCATTACAAGTAAAACATGGACTTTTAAAAAATTTAATTCACCTGTAATCTTTAGAGATTAGTTATGATAGGACTTTCTCCACTTGTTAAAGGATGCAAAACACAAAAGTCTGTGTTAAGTAAAGTCTGATTTTTCATCTTGGGCAAATGACTTAATATCTTGTGCTTTTTAATATTTGCAGTATCCTAATTAACTACTTTAGCTAAAGATTGCTCTTAGTCATGTCAGTCTTTCAGTTTGTATAGGATGGCTTCAGAGAATGAATGCTGTTGCCTCTAGGTCTGCAGGAAGGTATTGTTATTTTCCTGGATCCATTTGTTTGCTTTCTGACTGTATGGTTGGGATTTTTTGTATGTTTTATTTTCAAAATACTAGCCTTGAAGAAAAAGTGTTTTAAAAGTGAAAGTTAAAGATAAAGATAATCTTAGCTGAGGCCTTTCCAAATGAGAGTGTGGTGATAAGCACTGGACTTTCCTTCCAGGTCTCTAGTGATAATCTTACCAGGGCAGTGCTAGGAGGGATGATGGCTTGTGCTGATCTCACCAGGTGCTGCTCAAATGTTAAAGTACTAAAGGTTGAAGAACTTGTGACATGAAACATCGACAAACTGTTGTCATTGTTTTGTCCTTTTGTTTGCACTGCTCACCCTCTCTTAGGTGCGCAGCATTTACTTTTTAAAAGCTCACTTTTATACTAAAGTTGTATTGATAAAAGCTAGTATTTTGAGGTCTTATTTCCAGGTAATATCAAGTATTTGATATTTGATGAATTTTATTTATATGATGAGAGATTTTTGGATTTTTGTTTATGGGAGAGAAAATGAGATGATGTGAAATGTGGAAGAATGTCAAACAAAAAGGTTTAAGCTTTAGGAAGGTAAAAGTTTAGAATAGGTCTCATGAGTGAGAAGAAAGTAAAGGTGAGTACTGAAATGGCTTTAAAACTTCTTATTTTCACAAGTGTTTTTTTTTTAAAGCTTCTAATATTAAGAAGTCTAAAATTGGATCTGCTGCAATGTTTTTCCTTCCTTCTGCCAGGTCGTGACAATGCCTGTGAGAAGACCTCGTACATGTTCCTGCGGAAGGAGCTTCCTGTGCGACTGGCGAACACCATGAGGGAAGTCAATTTGCTGCCTGACAATTTACTGAACAGGCCTTCAGTTGGGCTGGTACAGAGCTGGTAAGTTTAAAAAAAAAAAAGTGGATTGGAAAGTTATTGTAAAACTAACACTGTTTGTATTGTTCTGCTTGCAACAGAGAATCATTGAATTCTTCTGAATTGGTCAGTTTTCTGCCTTGAATTGTTTATAGTGTGTCTTGTCAAGTGAAGTTTCATTTTCTTCTAATGTTGAGTATACCCTAATCTGGATCCTAGCTAAGGATTTGTAAGTTAGTAAAAACATACTGTTGTCTCCCAGGTAATTAAAATGAGTCCATAACTTCCAAGAACAAGCTTTTTAAACATTCCTTACTGTGTTGCATTCATGGCTTCTCGAAACAGCTGCTTTTTCTCCTTATTCTTCCTTTGTCAAAAACACCAAGAGAAAGTTAAAACCTCATCTGTTTTTCTCACTGCTAAATCTTTAAAAACAACCTGGTATTCAGTGGAAGTTATGGAATGGGTCAAAAATCTGGTGTGGAATAGGTCAAAATCTGGTGTCATCTAGTAAACAACCTTCTCCATTGTAATAACTAGCGTGGATCTAAAGTGATTCCAAGTCCTCCCTTCTTTTCCACAGTAATTAATTTCTAGCCTAATTGCATGTTTGGTGAGATTAGAGACTGCTGCCTTGGATGTATAAGCACAAAAAAATCGTTATTCATGGGGTATTTATTGTTCATTTACCTGTTAATATTTTCCAAATACTTTTTGTAAAAATATTTTTGCAGTATACAACAGAAGTCTCTTTGTGAGTAGCAGCTTATTTAACAGTAAAAGCAGCTAATGTTGTAGGCTTGTGTTAAATTCAGTCATAGCCCTTGAGCCAAGAGCTTCTGTGCTGACTGTATGTTGACTGCTGGCTTGGGTCTCCTATTTATCAAGCTTCAGACTTAGAAAATATAAATTAGGATGTATGGAATTGTGTTTGTCTTTGCAAGGTAACAGTGGATGTCTTGATGACCACTTCAAGTACAGTGATAAAGTGCTTCAAGTGAGTGTAAATGCTGTGGAGCCGCACAATCACTTTGTGGTTAGGTGGCAGCTTGCAAGGTTTGAAGGCTTGTCGGTCTGTCTGATGTCACAGGAAGTTGTTATGCTGGTAGAAAAGAGTAGATAATATGCAGGCCTTCTAGGCTTTTCTAATTTGGTTGAGCTTGTGAGCTGTCTTTAATGAAATGTGGACACATAGGTGAATGAAGAAAAGGAAATCATTTTTCTGTAGTGACTGCAGCATAATATTTCTAGTCCAGATGTCTGTGCTGTGCTTCTGCCCTGCCTCTACAGAGCTAAGCACCATTTGGATCCCTCTGGCAAAGGAACTGAGTGGGTGTTCAGACGGGAGGCCCCTTCAGAATTTTTGCTGAAGAGATTTGAGGACTCATGATGATTTATATGGCCACAATAGATAATTACTGATTAAAAAAAAGGAAAAAACCCTCAAAACTCCAAATGAGAAAAAGCAGCAGCATGTGTTATATGACAATGTGATTTGCACCATCACAGCTGTAGACCAGTAGTTGTCTGTTGGACAGGCTAAAACACCAGATGTAATGTGCTGAAGAAGTTGCAATGGACATCAAGCCCAGAGATGGAAGTTTGAAATCAAAATGTTTTCTGTAATTTTCTTCTGATTGTGATCTGTAGTTAACTAAGAGTTTTTGTGGAAAGGAGTATCTTCATTGAGATTATGTGATAATACTATTATCATTTTATGTCAAAATAATAAAAGTAATTGTAGCATTTCCCCCCCTGATTATAGGTGTGGATTTTAAAGAGCTTAGTTTGTATTTTTCTGTTCAGAGGTTTTAAATTGCTTAATTAAACATTTACCTGTAGTTTGTAAGTCCTGATGATAACCCTTGGGAAAAATTTACTTTTAAATTTATCTTTTAAAAAGACCAAACCAAAGGTTTTATTAACTTCAGTGTGAATGACCTTGAGTGTTATGTAGCTCTGTTGATAACAGGTTTTGAAACACATTTATACTTTCTTAACCTAAAGTTTAGAGATACTATCAGAGTGAGATTCCTGGGTTTTATGTAGTAGAATAAATAAATATAAATTTAGTTTTTCAGCTGTTTTGTGAGCTTGTAAAATGAAAAAAACCTCTTCTTAATGCAGTTCAAAACTACTTCAAGAAAATATTTTTTGAGGGTCAGATTTCATGATCCTTTGTTTTTGCTATGCCATAGGTTCAGAAAGCTTGTCAGTTCATTAATAGGCAAGCAAAACTCTATTGTGCATTTGCCACAAGTTAGAAAGACATTTAATTCCTTACTCACTTTAATATATTTATTTGCTAATATTCAGTAATTTATCTAGTCACAAGCATGTTTGTTTCATTTTTGCTATTATTTTACACTAGAAAACCTATGTTTTTGTGTGCTTTTGGTGAGACTCCAAATTAGCTGGAGCTTTAACATTCGAGTTCTCAATCTATTCATTAATGCCAGCATGCCAAAAATTAATACAAAACGGTCCTAATCTTTAAGATGGGTTTTATTAGACTTCTAATTTAAAGTGTCTCTGTAAATAGAGGAATAAGAAATCAGGCCTGCCTACAGTGCAGCATGGATCCTTTCCCATCAATCCTCTCTGCTTCCAGCCATCAAACATTCTGGGTTGCTCAGTTTTCTCACCCTTGAGGTTCCCTTGGGAGGCAGCCTGGTTTTGCTGCTCCCTGCTGCAGGCAAGGCCTGTTCTCCCCTTCTCCCATCCATCTCCATGGCCATGCTGGAGGCACTTTGCTTCCCGTGCTTTGCTGCCTATCTGATTTTACAACTGATTGCTTGATTGCACTTGGGAAAGGTGCTCTGTTGGTTTTTTCTCCTTCCTTTCTGGGCTCCTCAGCCTGATGTGTGCAGCACTGAGCAAGACCACTCTCCTTCCTTTGTACTGCTCAGCTACACTTTCCTGAATAATAAAGCTGGAATTAGCCAGAGAGTGAACTCTGAACAAACCAAAAATAATAGTTTTGCATATCAGTAAAGCTAAAACATCAGCTCTGTTCCAGTTTGAGGTCATAGCTTAATTTGTGTGTATCTTTTGCAAGGAGTAGGGAAGGAATAAAGTGACACTAGAATGAAATGGAGTTAATATGTTCTGGCTGTGGACTGCAATGATTCCAAACAGCACACAGATCAACAATCAGCACCTTGTTTTCAGCTTCTAAAATCAATGGGCAGCTTGCTCGAGCCAAAGAAGTGGGCTTGTTTTTGGCCAGCTTTGAGAGGGCACTATAGCTAAACTGCAGGTAGGATACTGAATATATAGCAGAATTGTTTAATAAAGGATATGGTCACTAATGTGATGAGGGAAAATAGTTACAATAAAACCTTACAATGGATAAGGTTAGAGCTTATAAAATATCAAAAGTAAGCATGAGGTTTGCACAGTATATTACTCAGTTATATGTAAAATTCACTTTTTTTTTAGCCCTAGACAAATTTCTCTATTTTTTTCAAGGGCTTTTCCTTAGAAAATGCTATAAATTTCCATTTCTCTCTTGGGAAAGATGCATTAGAGAAATATGTACAGTTTGGGGATTAATAATTGGTTTTTTTTTCTATTTTCTACATTGAGACTATGCTAGCAAGATTGTGTTACCATGGAGATTTGTTTTATCATTTTAGTGCTTTGGTATTAAAATGATTGTAAAGGAAAATCTTAGTGAAATACACATCAGGAAAAAAAGCAGAAGTGTCTTGCATAATTTTTTTACGAAAAGAAAACCCAGAGCTGCCATTATGGGCTTTTGCAGTGCTTTCATGTATGAAATGTGCCATTCTAAAATTATTGCATTTGGCAGACTAAGAAGAATTCAATCTATGTAGCAGTAATTAACAGAAGAACAAGGCAAAAAGGTGCTTGAAACCAAAGAGCTTGTCCAATGAATTGTAGTGTATTGTGATAAAAAATTAAACACCAGAAAGACAATATGTTTGAAGGGCATGGATTTTGATTTCTGCTTTTGATGACTCACCAAATATAGCAAAATATAACTGACATTCTCTTTTTCTCACATATGCTGGAATTTTTCTTTTAGATTTGTATTCTGTATAGTTGTATTGATTTATTAATGATACAGTAATTCATGCATTATTCTGGTACTTTTTTGTTCTTTCTGGCTGATAATTGTATGTGAACTATGCTTAAACATCACAAGCTTTTTTTTGCTTTACAAACCCTGTAGTCAACATCTTCATTTATCCCTCTCTGCACCTAAAATTCAAATTAAAACAAAATGCAAGGAAGTAGATGGATTGTATGAAAAGGGAATGACATTTTCACACACACTTTTATAGGAATGGACTGTATTGCTGGCTGCTCACCAGTCCTCAGAGTGTAATGGTGGTGGTGGTCATTAAGACCAGAGTTATGAGCTTCCTTTTAAACATATTTTTTCTTAATTTCTAATTTTGAGCTGTTTGGGAGAGAGGGAGTGGGGTGGGGGGCTGAATTTGGTATACAAACTGGAAATCACACCTGCATTAAAAGAAAAAGGTGTTCAGCATTTGCACCGCTGAGTTTCTATTCAGAGACTTAAGAGACAGGGTATTACAACACCCCAGACTGGGTGATGGACAGTGTAGGCACTGAGCAGTGGGTTAGGGCCATTTGACAGTAAGTGACTTTTTTCTAGCTTGGTTTAATCATGGGCTTGGAAGAAATTGAGTGACTTTGGTTTGAAGTTCACCTTTTCTCGAGGCTAATTTCTGGATAGCATGCTTTTGCTAATGAACTTGACTTCTAGAGTAGCATTTCCTTTACTTTAGAATCAGAAGGAGAGAAATCTAAAGGAAAAGCATTGCCTATTTCCCTAATTTCTCTAGTAATGGCAGGCAACCAGTCAAATCCACACAGTACAAAAATCAGGTATCAGCTGCCTTCAGTACCAGCAGCCTTCATTCCTGTTTTATCCCTGTGTGTGCACAGGATTGCTGTAGTTTGACATTTATGGTAGGAGGTCTGTATTAAAAACAACCTTTGTGTTGCTTCTCAAGTGTGGTGAAGTTTCAGAACCAGGACTTTGATAGTATTATATGATGACAGGTGGGGGTTGAAGAACATGTACCTCTATGAGTGAGCATGATCATGATTTAATTGTTGCATGTGAATCAGCCAAGTTCAGAGTGTGATGGTTGTGAACTGGTGACATTTCTTAGCAGCATAAAATAACATCTTTTAAAATAAGCACTACTAGAGGTATGAGCTACGTGCCCTTCTTGTAAGTAACAAATATTTGGGGGATTTCTGTAATGGTTCCTGATGTTTACAGGAGGCCACAGATGCACTGAGGGACAGGAGCTGCTGTTCCTGTACTGAACATGGTGAAAATGTCAGTGTTCCTGAGGAATGTCACAGTGACCTGTGGCTGAAGCTTGAAAAGGAGGTGGACCAGGTGCCATGTGGTTCTGGAGGGAGTCACATAGACAGCAGTGCTGGCCCAAGCTTCACTGTTGCTTGAAGATGCAGGATGAAGTTTCATAGCCTAATTAAGCTGCTCTTAACATAGAACTGCTACCAAAAGAGCTTATGCATGGGTCGTTTTGTTGAGCTGACCTAATCTACTGGGTAGCTGCTACTGAAAAGGGAGAGGCTTGGTTGTGTGCTTTGCTTTTTCCTTGTGTAGGCTCTGTGGTTGTCTCTTCTCTCTTGTGTTAGCTTTAGCTGTTTACACCTTTTCAATTAGTTGTTTTCATGTGCAAAAAAGAAAAAGGTTTGTTTGGTTTTTCTTCTGTTTCACCGCTGCTGGGAGTTGGAGCTGTTGACACACACGTGTGATTAACACCTGATTAGTGTTGATGCTGTAGTTTGAGCGGTAGTACTTAACTGTGGCGGTGTTCGCAGGGGTCTTAGGATGAGGGAAGAGACAAGAATGTCGACTCCACGTTTCAGAAGGCTTGATTTATTATGTTATGATATATATTATATTAAAACTACAGTAAAAGAATAGAAGAAAGGATTTCATCAGAAGGCTAGCTAAGAATAGAAAAGGAATGAATAACAAAGGCTTGTGACTGACCGAGACAGTCCGGACAGCTGGACTGTGATTGGCCATTAATTAGAAACAACCAGATGAGACCAATCACAGATTCACCTGTTGCATTCCACAGCAGCAGATAATCATTGTTTACATTTTGTTCCTGAGGCCTCTCAGCTTCTCAGAGAAAAAATCCTAAGGAAAGGATTTTTCATAAAATATGTCTGTGACACTTAACCAGGAGTGAAGGGAGAGTAATGTTGAAACCCTGCCTTTTATGTGTGTGATTGATTCCTTGTGTGATTATTTACCTCAGGAAAGAGGTCCTGGTTCTGTGGTCCTTAAAGCTCCATGTGTGCTGCTGAATGTGTCTGCTCCAGGGGTGATGGCTGGTCCTGAGGCGTGGCACATTTGTACTGGCGGTGCCAAGGTCCTACAGAGCAGGCTGGCCACGTTCATGTTGAGGGCTTCTGGTTTGGGTCCTCTGTGGTACCTCTGGGGCTCTGAGCCTCAGTTAATCTCCTGTGAACCAAAAGTCTGAGCAGGAGAGAGCTGTGTTGTGCAAGAGGGGTTTATTTGAAACCGAGGGTTGTGTCACACGGAGGAGCTCTGGGAGTGTGTGAATGGGTGTGCTCTCCTGGAGACCTCTGGTAGGACCAGCTTGGTGCAGTCCTGTTATTGTGCCTTTTATGGAGTGTTCCCCTGAGCTTTCTTTTGAAAGAAAACTTGGATTGCTCTTGAGGAATATGGGAAAAAACTAACATCAGAGTTAGTTAGTTAGTTAGTACAGAGTAGATGAGCGGAAAAATCAAAATACAGGGACAAACTACCTGAAATTACAGATGTACCCATAGAGAGATTTTGCTCCTGTTGACTCCAGTTTCATTTATATAGAAATTTTCCTGAATTGCAGACTGTAAGGTTATAAGTAATACTTTTTCAATTAATATAATATATTGTAGTTGCTTTCTTTCCCTTTGTTGCAGCATCCCACCTACTTTTAGTCTTTGAAGAGAACGGTGTACTGTGCATCTGTTACTTTTACATGACCCTGTAGTCTTAAAACTAAAGAAATTAAAATGTATTTTATGTTTAAGTATTTTAATTCTCTTTTTATAATTTTTGCTTATTTCAGGTACATGCAGAGTTTCCTTGAGCTTTTAGAATATGAAAATAAAAGTCCTGAGGATCCTCATGTTCTGGATGAGTGAGTATCTAAAAATGAACTGTTAGGAAAAAGAAGTTAATCTGTCTCAAATACCAAGTGGTTTTATACTCTAGGAAAACAGTTACCTTAATTGTAAGTTAGAATGTATATGTCAAAAGCTAAAATTGTAATCTGGAGTAGAATGTAGGTATCTTAAGTGCTTTTGAACAGTCTATTTTGTATTTATGCAGACTGGTAGTTTAAGAAATGGCATGAAATGCTTCCTTCAAGACTGTATTGAGAAAACAACATGGATGGGAGACTATACTTGCGTATCAGATACTTAAGACTAAAGTGTTGTTTTAGTATACATTGGGCTTAGTGCTCTATTGTAAATAAAGTATGTTAATACATTCGTAGTTTGGGGTTTTTTCAGTTTGAAAGCATTCTGATGTGTCAGTCATTGTTTTTATCTAAAAGCTTTTTTAATGGACTTCAATTAGTGGTGTTCACCTACCTAATGAGTACCATTACTTGAAAAGAAAGGAAGACTTAGCCAATTTTCTTTATCAACAAAATCACATTGAAATTGCTATTAGAATGTTTCCTTGAAATGTGTGTGCATAAAACAGAGAAGAACCCCACACGTGAGAACAGCAGGTGCAACATATGCATCAGAGACTTGAAAACAAAATAACTAAACCACAAACACACACACACTCATACAGACAGCTGTCCATTACGAGGGTCTGTTGTTACCCTGTACCTATAGCAGTCAGCTTTGTTTCAGGATATTGCTTATTGCAGGATTTTGTTCCATTAATTATCTTTCTTAGGGTAGTTTGTCTTTTGGATTCCTTTTTAAGTTCTGAAATCCTGCATGATCAAGAAGTGCTTTAAAGAGAGCTTCATCAAATGCCTTGCTCTGTTTGTGCACCATGCAGCCTGTGTTGTGCAAAAATGGTGTTTTGCCTTCAGCAAACTTCATATACATACATTGTGTTGTTACATCAGGTTAAATAAGGGCTTTGGGAGGTGCTGCATTTCAAATGTTGTGCACTTTTGGTTGTGAGCATGTTACCTGAGATCTTGACACTTTAGCTTTTGTGTTTCAACCAATACACGTAGGAGAAACTCAGGTGCACGAGTACAAAGTTCCCTGCGTGGCAGAGCTGTAGAAGGAGCCATATGGATTAAAGACTGACTGAATTGGAGTGCTATTGAACAAGGGGGAAGTAACCATTTACTCAGAGTGAGTTCTATGCTGGAATGCTGCCTGCAGTTCTGGGTACTGCCTTTTAAGAAATTAAAACACTCACGGGCAGTACTGATGTGAAGGGAACAAGATTTAGAGCCTTGGATATTTCCACCTCTGAATAATGCTGAAGGCATTTGTCTAGACTGGCAAAAAAAGATACTGGAGACACTGGAAGTCTGCATGTGCCAAAAAGTAAGGTCACTGTAATAAAGCATAATGGGTTGCTCTAACTGAAGAACTGGAGCATTAAAAAATGTCTGTTTTTTTATTAAAGTTGAGAATGTGTGCAGAGCAAAAAGTAAAGATTGTAATATTAATGAGAACAGACTGAGGCTGTAGAGCATCCATTTTAAAAGCTTTTACAAGTAGATTAGATAGATTTAGTGACATTCTAGGCGTGCTTATTCTGTAGAGGATAAATCAACTCAATTTTTCAACCACCTCTAGCTGTCACATTTTGTGATTCTGTATTTACATCATCAGCATGTTTGCTGATGACACAGGAATTTCTGTTTGTGACTAGTTTATCAGCAGGCTTTCCTTTATGGGGTTAAGTTACCAAAACTTAGGTGTCTGTTGCCCTTTGAGATGGCATGAGCTGTCCTAAGCACCTGAGTGAGCTTGGCAAATGAAACACAGGTCCTTTTAAGCCTGTCATGTCCAGGATATGTGGGTTGAGGTTGTGGTTTTGTAACTTCTGAAACCATCTTTCAGTATTTAGGTAGATGAATTTCAGCTTTTTATGAACTTCAGAGGTTCAAGGTAGATCACAGTATAATAAATAAAGGCTGATGAGTAGTTCTCTTGGAGATCTAGTTTAGAGTCTCATAATTAACACATCAATTATCTGATTCTACCGTATGGATATGGCATTCCTGATACTGTTTCATGGCAACTGCAAATACTGTTTGCTATGCTCTAAATGAGTATGAGAACAAATATTTCATAATGAAGCAAATATCAATATCATTCAGGATAACTGTTTGTTAAAAGCTTTGAAATCTTGCACTTATTGTATTCTGTGTAATTAAGTAGATAAAATAAGTATGCATGGAATTTATTGCTACCTGTTGAGGTGAAGTTCAGCTGGGGTCTTTGACAATAAGACCTGTCTTCTATACCACATCTGACCTTTGAAAAGACATTAAAACTGTATTATCTGATTAAAAAGCAGATTTGTTCTTTTTGGCAGTATTGGAGAGACTGTCTAAGATTAGAAAGTCAGATTTACTTTCCTGCTCTGGGATGTCAACTATTCCTAACTTACTGAAGCCTATGCCATTTAATTGCATATTGAGCTGTAATTAGACCTTTTAAAATATTCTTTACAAACTATGTCTTTCAAAAATAGTCTTGACTATGTCTATATTTATCTTAGGATTATACAGATAAATCTAACAAATTTCTCAGCTCCTGTGTCAGTATTCCATGTTGCTGCTACCTAGCCATATCCTAATTTCATGTCTTGTGGTCAGAAGCCCATCAGTATAGTCAGGAAGAATCAGGAATGCTGCTTTTCACTGGGGAAAACCCCCACATTTCTGAGTTAATTTAAGTTTGCATAAAAGTTTTCTGTTCTCTTCTGACTACATGTATCATTGCGTGTGGAATTTTAGTCTTTATCTAGGACTTTAAGTCCTAGAAGACACTTTGTTTAAGTGTCTTTAGGGATGCATAAATAGAAATAGTTCTTTTCTTTAACCAGATTGATTTGCTTAAAGAAAAACCTGGAAGATTATAAGGTATGTCTGGTCCTTTGGACCAAAACCCTTTTTGCAGGCAGTAGCTGTGGGGTATCTCTGAGTACCTTACCAAAAGCAACCTGTGAGGGGTTGGAGCAGCTTCATCTCTTGGCTCCTTTCTGCTGTCCTGTTCCTGTGTGGAACATGCTCTAGAACAGCACACTTTACTTGTTAATGTTACAGGGTATATGGCTCATCGTGCACAAGACCCAGCCTTGCATCCTTTGGTCACTGAATGCCCGTCCTTGTCCAAGGATATCAGGTGATTTAGGCATTTCATGATGGCCCCCATCCCTTCTCCCTTAACTAGTGTCACAGGATGTGAATCTTGCCTGGGTAGAAGTGCCTTTGTTCCAGTACCATCCCAGCAGCTTCTGTTTGGAGCTGAACATGGTCCTGTCCACCTCAGACACTCAAAAAACATGAAGAATAACAGGGCAGTTGATTTTTAGAAATTAAAGAGTGCCTTGTTGGACTTCCTGTCAGCTGAGGTGAACGTTTCTGTTCTGGCTAATCAGGGTAACAGTAGCAGAGGAGAGAAGGGGAGCTAAACCGATCATTCAAGGAGGTTGGATATCCACAGATGTTCTCTATCAGTGTTGGCAGTAGTTCTTCAATTACTGTTTTCTGAAATGGTGCAATGCTTTTATCAGTTGAACAGAAGACTGTCCCCTGACTATTTGTGGTTTTATTGCTGCTTGTCTGGGGAGCCTGCTGTAGTGTTCTCAGAGTTTGGGCTCTCTTTTTGGGGAAACCATTTTCTGTATTAATGTTATGGTACTATAGATGTCATCCATGTACTGGCACAGCTGTGTGTGAGGCCACACAGTGAAGTGAACTGGGAAATGGATGTAGTGGAAGAGTAGCCCACTTTGAGCTCTGTGCTCCCTAAAATGTTAGCATGTGGCTCACAAAGGCAGCAGTGCCCCTGCAGTGGAGAGAGAGGGTGAGTGGTTATAGGAGTTGGTGCAGAGACTAAACTAAAGCTGATTGTCAGAGTGGCCCAACTTCTCTCTGCTCCTAGTGAATGAATTGGGAAGTTCGTGAGTTTTATCTTTTTTGTGAATGTTGGACAAAATCCTTTGAAGAGATTTTTTTCCATTGGCATTGTTCTAATGAAGCATTTCAGAAGTGTTTCAGTTTCTCTGTTGCCTTCTGTTGGTTAGCAGACCTCATGAAGCCCCAGTGCAGCATTGCCACGTTCCTGTCACTGTCAGTAGCATGGGCATTTGTAAAATGGTAGGTTACTTTTACCTTTTTGATAACACAGATATCTTCTTTAGCTGTAGAGGGGTGAGGTGGAAGTTTTTCTGCAGTTCTGCCAAACAGTGTGATAACAGGGAGCCCCAAGATAAGGTGTCCACGCTCGGTGAAGGGTGCAACGGGCAAAAGTGTTGGAAATTTCCCAAGATGTCACTATCCAGTAAACACATGGGTTTAAGATGTGTTTCAAAATTGAAGGGTTTGTAAAAACTGCTGTTCACATGTGCTCTCAAAGGACATTTAGTGCAGCCTCTACACCCCCGAGTTTCTCTTTGTGGCCCTCTCAAGGGAGGGTGTAGGGGAGTGTCCTGGAGCTGGCAGCCACTGAGGCTGTCAGCTGCCAGCATGTCTGAGATAACGTGCACAAGGAACTTGGTAAACAAGAGCCTTCCTTTCTTCAGAGTTGCAGTTAAAATAGTGGCTCTGTAAGCAGTTTGAGCTAAGTAAATGTTGGAGTACATCTGATTAAGAAGGTGCCGTTTTGTTACTTTTACGTAAAGTGAAATGCTACTTTAATTAGTTTTGAACTTTGGAAGTAGATATACTTTCTAGTAGAGAAATCTTTCAGAGTGTGAACTTTCACCTCTCTTTCTTGTGATATTCAGCTGCCAGTTAGCACTGATTCAAAAAGCAGCAGCCATTGAGAAAAACCTCAGACCATTGCATTTGTTGTATTTAAAAGGGCTTTTACTCTACTCATCACTTTTGTGCTTTTCATGTTTCAGGTAATATTATCCATAAGAGACACTAAAAAAATCCCTTTGTCTTTATATTGACTTTCTTATGCTTGTTTTCTTGTACTGTAATGATGGATCAAAACAGAATTATATATATAGGTTATTAGGAAGTTAATTAATGATTGTCACAACACAAGTTATTTCTTGTATTTGCAGAATTTTTTAGCCTTCATTTATTTAACACCTCTGGTAATGCCTTAAGTATTCTTCTGTTAATGCAGAAACCACTGAAGCTCACTGAACTAAAGTGGCTTCTTATTAATATCTCTCCTTTGTCAAACCAACTGCATTATTTATTCTTCGTGGCTTTGAAAATACACAGAATTGTGGACAAAAAATGTAACTGGTAGAAAATTTTCAGAGCTGTTCTGGAGTATTCCTAGTTAATCCCATACACAGTTTAAAAATTCCTTGATATGGTCTCCCACAGTTTGAGCACAGTAAAAGCTTTGTGGCTTTCGGGGGTGTAACAGGTAGAGGGACTGTAAGGAATGAGTGTTAAGGTTAAGGAGTTGTATTCTGATTTCTGCTCTGCTACTTTGAAATGTGCCTGTATTCATCTTGTGTTTGTTCCTTTAAAAACATCTGCTTAATGGAAACACATGAGTGAACTCAGTTATCTTGGAAGATGGAGCAGGAGTTTTGTCATATCAGTGCAATAATCAGGCATTCCTTTATTATATATTTAGTTTTATGCTGACTAAGCTTCAGCTATGATTTTGCTGGTCTGCAGCAGATAAACCTAAGTCCTTTGCCCTTTGGCATGGTCTGTGCATTGAAGCACTTTTGTAGTGGGATATCAGTGAACAATTTGCCCTCTTGGCATCAGGTATATATTTTGGATAGTGGAGGTATTTAAAAACAAATAGCAGAGCAAACAACAGCTAGGAGAGAGTGTTGTCAGTTGTGTTTCAGATGTGACTGTAAACATTGCTTCCAGCTCTGCTCTTTGCCAGGGCCTTGTGCTCAGAAACAGAGAAGCAGCACAAGTACAGCCGGGCACCAGGCTCTGACATCGCCTCTCTGAGGTAACAGATCCCACAGAGCCAAGGCTCCGTAAACACATCAGGTCTATAAACCTTTTAAGCATTAAATGTTCTAAGCTGCCCAGTCAGCAAGACTGGTAAGTAAGAGAACAGTCATTCTGTACTGTGATAGTATTTAGAATGGGGAATTAGGTAGTTAAAACTTCCCCTTTTTTATGCAACAGAGTACTGTTGAAAGACTGCTGAACTGTTTGTTAACACACAGGCAAAAACTGCTAGCTAGACTTGGGATCAGGAAAAAACTAGTAAAAAGGGATCCTACATTCCTTTGCAGATGGCAGTGTAGAGTGGGGGCAATTATTTTAAAGGTGTATCACTTGTTAAAAATGGTATAAAAAATTGCTGTCTTGACTAAGTGGTGCTGAAAAGGAAGAAAACATCTTATTTATATGTGGTGACCAATGGCTGGGTTTTTTTACTTTTTGTGGTCTTGGTTCTTTCCCTTGTTCATTTGCAGGGGGATTGGACTAGATGACCCTTCAGTGATTTCTGTGATTCTTTCATTAGCTAATGTATATTCTGCTTTTGATAAAAATAAAATACATTTATTTTCAGTATTTGTTACAAATCTACAAAGAATGTTCTATTGATGTTTTTTGGAAAAGGATCTGTAGAGTTGTAGACGCAGGCATGGTTGAACAAGTGTTCCAGCTCTGCTTTCTTTGGAAAGCTGCATTTCACCATTTGTACTTTCTATAACAGCATTATATAAACATTGTGGTGTTAACATTAATTTAACATTAATTTAACATTGGAGAATGTAGCAGGATTAAGTAGTGCTGATTTTCCACCTGTTCCTCTTTAGAAAGCTATTATTAATTGATATTTCAAGTATGTATGGGTTTGCATGTGGGGGAAAAAAGGATGAGCACATTGAAGGTCATAGGTGTTGAGCAGCCTTGGCAGGAGAGACAGAAATCCTCTGAGCTGTTTGAAAGGAAATGCTCGTTAAAAGCAATGGGAGTTTTGTCTAAAAGCTGCCGAGCTCCGGACGAGAGCTCCGTTGTATTCGCTCTGCCATCCAGTGGTGGCAGAGGAAACTGAACACGAGTCGCACACACGATTACCTGTCCTGAGATTCTAACTTAGCCCACGAGATGGAAGGTGAAGGAAATGCATTCAAAATTCACTGCATGGGTTCAGGTGTTGGGAAGAAAACACAATTTTTTCTAAGAAATAATAAAGGGGGGTCAGTTTTTTTTTCCCTGAGTTTCCTTTCCAGTCTCTCAGCTACTGTTAGGAGTTACAGGGGATGACAGTTATGGTAGTACATATGATTGTGGTGAAAGAGAATCTTTTGCTATCCATCAGTGTTGAAGAGAGATTAATTTAATTTCAATGAATATTTGTGGGAGAAATAACTTATTTGGAGCTCTAAATGCTTCACAGGTCTTGTGAGTGAGAGGTTGATCAAATATTTGTCTTTAAATAGGCTTGTTTAGGTATTATATTTTTGTATTTTCCCTCTGATATTTGTTACTGACTGGGAGGCATAGTAAACAGATAATATGGTTATGCTGTTGTTGAGTTTAATTTTATTTCTAACAATCTGTTTCTAATTTTGTTTCCTCCAGCTTTTTGGATGTTTTAATTAAAGTTAGGAACAGACACAATGACGTGGTTCCAACCATGGCACAAGGGGTGATTGAGTACAAGGAAAAATATGGCTTTGATCCATTTGTTAGCAGTAACATCCAGTATTTCCTAGATAGATTCTACACCAACCGCATCTCTTTCCGTATGCTTATTAACCAACACAGTAAGTAATTGCTTTTCTCTTCCTTGGAAACTCAGTTATTGCTTGTAAACCTGAAGATGAAGCTTTGTTTTATATTTTTTTTTTCCTTACTCATGACTGTTCTGTGGCAAAAGCTAATTGTGGCAAAAGCTATACTGGCAGCTGTTGATTTGGTACTTTGCAATGATCAGAAATGAATCCAAAACACCAGTATGCTTTCTTTTAGAATTGTCAGTCTTTGTTAGTGTGGTGTTGCTTTTTAGTCTTACTGGCTGAGATGGCTTGTGAAGTGATACATAAAGTATTATTAGGTAGTAGTAGAGTAGCTGTATCTTCTGCTCACAGAGTTTTCAACATAGTTTGTAGAGCTCATTTATTTCATAATGAAATGCAAAGATGCTATACATTTTGAATAGGTTAGGTACTATACATCCTGTTTTTTCCAGCAAGTTATCTAGACTTTCTTGCCTTCTAAAGAAGGTTGAGTATTTCTAACTGAAGTTTTAAATTCCATCTCTTGTCTTCCCTTACTTCCTATTTCCTATTTATGAATAAATGCTGGAATTAGTCATCCTTTGTCATTAGGTTCTGTTTCATTTGTTGTTACTAATAAACTCGCTTTTTTATATTCATATTACAGAGTGAAGGGAGTTACTTGCACAGCTCCTATTAACCAGTATGTGTAACCATGCAGAAAGTGATCTGTGTAAAGTTAAGGACAGTCTTCTGATCTGCTTTAGTGTGTCTTGTGCCTTCTAGCTCTAGAACTTCATTCTCTGCTCAGTCTTTTGCTTTTCTGAGCTCTTAGAAGTTGTTGTATGCTGCAGATAATGCAAATGCTGGAGTATGAGGTGTTTTACTACAAGTTGTGTGTCTTTCCAGTAACCTTTCATGTGACTAATTAACCAAATGCCTTGCTGTGGGTGTACAGATAACTTGAATGTGGCAAAGCACAGAAAATGAGAGAAATGTACAGCTTTTTCTTTACTTGCACCTGGGCAGAGAAATGACAGACATAAAACCAAGTTAAAAGGCTTTCAAAGAAGAGTTCTAGCAATAGAGTACAAACATTGTCCTAGTATAATTCTTGGGCTGAGTGCTACTGTAATTTGCAGTAATCCTAAAATATTAAACTTGAGTCATTCAACTGAACTAGCTTTTCCTGTGGATCCTCCTCTTTAATTGTTTGGAGCTTAGAACTGCTTGTAGATGCTTAAAGTTTAGTTAACCTTGTATAATGTCTGTGTGTTAGCAGTGTGTGGTCTGTCTGTAATGGCAAATATTAATCTTGAAGCACTGAAGAAAAAGATAATTGGAAAGCAGAATGCAAATCCAGGTTTTTGCATGGTTTGCATTTCTGTTCCTACATTCCTGGCAGACTGTTTGTTTCCTCCAGAACTGTTCTGCAGGACACAGTGCCCAGTGTGTGAGCTTGCTGTGCCCAGGGTAGGAAAAGCTTTCAGATTTAGACTTTTGCTCACCTCATGCTGCACCTGCTTCATGTCAGAGCTCACTTACTTGCTAAAATGGCAGAAAATCACTCCTGAAATAAAGTACAAAACCTTTCTACTTTGGGAGTTTTCTTTAAACTCTTGGTGAAGGGTCTGGTGAGTAGCAGACCCTTGTACAGAGAGGGAGTGGGGATCATACTGCTGAGATCCAGGGAGTGGAGTGAGTGAGACCTCTGTGCCTGCTGTGAAATTGCAGCTTAGGTGAGTGTTAAAGGCTTCTAATGATGCCTTACAGCTCCACAGTCCTTTTTACTGTAATGTTTTCATTGTTGTGAGTGCTTCTGTTCTGACATAACAGTATGAATGGAGTGTTTTATATTTTAATTTTATCTAATTTTTGTGATCTGCTTTGAAATGTAGGTTTTCACCTTAACCCTCCCACATCATGAATTCTGTTTTAACTAGTCTTGACTGTAAAAACTGAAAATAAAGAAAAGGGAGGGAAGATGAGCAGTTAGACAAGTAGTCTCCTTAAAGGAGGATTCTGGCAACTTGCTGGAGTATCTTTTTACAAAATGATGCAGTATCCAGTAAATCTCAGATACCATCAGATTCCAACTTTCTGGCCTGCCTCAAGGGTAATAAATAATTTACTACCATTTCTTTTTTATTTTAGCACTTCTGTTTGGTGGAGATATTAATCCTGCTCATCCCAAACATATTGGAAGTATTGATCCTAATTGTGATGTGGCAGAGGTGGTTAAAGGTAAGATGAAGTTAATATTTTTGTTACTGAAATCCCCTAATTTAAAATATTCAGAAATAATTTATTGACATACAAGCAACTGAAGGTGATTTAGATCCATTTCTTCTTTTCTTATTTTATTAAATGAAAGTACTGCTCACAATAAAGCCTGGGGCTTATTGAGCCTTTCTAATGTTTTCATTATTGAAAAGAGAGAAACTTTTAGTTTGTTAACAGAACTAAGAACACAATTTGATTTTTAATAGCTTTAACTTGTACTTTGAAATATCAGATAAAGTGTCTAAATGTTTTGTTAAACTTCAGGTGTTTTCTTCCTGAAATACTTAGAAGCAGGTTCTCATGTACTGCTTTTGTATCACATGAGGTATTACAGGAAACTAAGAGTAAGTGAAATTTCAATTTTGTTTAGCTAGGCCTTTTAGTAAAATGTCCTCAGGTGTGCAGCTATCCCGGTGAAGCTCCACATTGCTCTGTCACCTGATCATACACAGCCTGTTCTGTCTCCTGCAGAAGACATGGATGTGATGGTTGTACCTGACTGGCCTGGCACAGTCACACTGCAGGTCCTGTTTGCTCTGTGTTGTGAATGTTTACCTGCTTTCAGAACGTTAGCAAGGAGGCATGAGGCAATGCTTCCTGCTTCAGGAACATCTCCATGGAAGGTTCACACTCTGGAGTGTCTGTCTGCAAATGCAGGTCGTGCTGTTGGAGAGAATTGCAGGCTCTGTCCTTTGCTGCTGTTTGTGCAGCTGCAAAGGGGGGTAGAATGTGTTTCTTCACTTTCTCTCAACCTTTGGTGAAGTGAGAGGGAAGCCTTTCTTATCTCAAAGTCTGACCTGCATGATAGCTCACTTTGTAATGCTTTTTACAGCTCTCTTACAGCTTTTTTTCTACCCCTTCTTGGCTCCTGAGGTGGTCTTTTTCATCAGCTTTTTTTCCTTTTGATTGACCTTATTCCACTTTGGCCTCAGCATTTTGTAGGTTACAGCCATGTTGTTTATTTAGCTTTGCCTTCTAATAGCAATATTTGAATCAATTTTGATCATCAGATTCACAGTTGCTGCCTTTGACAGGGGAGTGCACAGTGTCAGACAGTGCTAAGTCCAGTTTTCAAACAAGTAGCTAAACTAGATCATACACAAAACTGACCAAACAGTGTCCAGTGTTGCCTTTCAGAAAAATAAAATGGCTTAAAGACAGGGGCTGTACAGTCCTGTCATGGTGATCGAGGCCTTTTCCTTCTAGAATTGGTGGAAGGGTTAATTTATGTTCTGTATGCTGTGCTAGCTCCCAAATGTTCTGGTTCACAGGCAGCCTTCTGAGCAGTTGATCAGTTAAAATGTTGATTTTGGTAATGTATGTGGCAGCTATAAGCCCTGTGTGCCCTTCAGACAATGTAGAAATGATTTAAACAGCCACATCTTGCTTCAAGCAGCTGCACCAAGTGCTGTGTCTGTGCTGCCTGAGCTGGCTCTCTCTGTCTCGCTGTCTGTCCTGCAATGAGACTTTTGAGCTGACAGCAAATTCAGGTTTTTTCTGGAGCCAGGATTTTAGATTTACCAATAAATCTCTCACTGCTATTGCTGCTTAATCTCCATCCACACCATGAAGCATGCTTTGAACTTCACAGTCTCTTCCACAGTCATAGGACTCTGCTAGAGAATTGGCTTCTAGAGGAAGATGAAATGTTAGCCTGCACTCAGAGTGTTTGACCCAGATTTGCTAAGAAAACAATAAGAAATCTTTCAAATACAGAATTACAGAATGGGTCAGGTTGGAAGGGAGAACAGCAAATCATGTGGTCCAACCTCCCTCCCTGCTCAAGCAGGGCCATCCCAGAGCACCTGGCACAGAATTCTGCCCAGGTGATTCTTGAACATCTTCAGTGAAGGAGATTCCACACCCTCTCTGGGCAATCTGTGCCAGTGCTCCTACCCTGCACAGGGAAGAAGTTCTTCCTCATGTTCACGTGGAGCTTCCTGTGCATCAATTTCTGCCTCTGTTCCTATTGCTCAGCATCACAGAAAAGAGCCTCCAAAAGGCTCCATCCTCTTGGCACCTCCCCTGCAGACACTTTTAAACAGTGATGGGCTTTCCTCAGTTGTCTCTTCTCGAGGCTGAGCAGGCCCAGCTCCCTCAGACTTTGCTCATAAGAGAGATGTTCCAATCTCTTCATCCTTGTTTCCCTTCACTGGATCTGCTCCAGGAAATCTGTCTCTCTTGTCCAGAGGAGCCCAGAACTGGACACAGCCCTCCAGACACGCCTCACTGGGGCTGGGTGGAGGGGCAGGGTCACCTCCCTGCCCTGCTGGCACTGCTGTCCCTAATGCACCCCAGGATCCCACTGGCCCTCTTGGCCCCAGGGCCCTGCTGGCTCATGGACAGCTCATTGTCCATGGACCCCCAGGCCCTTCTCTGCAGAGCTGCTTTCCAGCAGGGCACCCCCAGCCTGTGCTGGTGCCTGGGCTGGTCCCTCCCCAGTGCAGGAGCCTGCATTTGCCTTTTCTGAATTCCAGACCATTCCTCTGCCCATCCCTCCAGCCTGTCAGGGCCCTTCTGAAGGGCTGCCCAGCTCTCGGGGGTGTTGGCCACTCCTCCCAGCTCTGGGCCTGCAGTGAGATCACTGAGGAGGCCTCTGCCCCTTCCTGCAAGTCATAGATGGGTAAATTAAACAATATTGCCTGGTATTGAACCTTAGGGGCCACCTCTAGTGACAAAGGGTAACTTACACTTTCTGATTGTGTTTCAACAATACATAAAGCCTGATTTGGTCTATGGGGAGGTATTTTCAGGGGGAGTCATTTTTGGTTCAGTGAGAAGAAACAAAGAATCTTCTCCAGCTTTTCCCCCAAGAGACCTTGAAAATTAAGTATTGTAAATACTTATTTTATTTGGAGAACCTGAATTTGTGGCTGCAGTGTCATTCTTTTTATTTTGGATGGAAAGAACAAGTATTAAATTGTGATTAGGAAATAAAAAATAAGTAGATGTTATGGTCAGCCTAAGATTACATCCTTCTGGTTTTCAAGCCCTGAACAAAGAAGAAAAATAGTTTCTCTCCAGTACTGTGCTTTTCTTTGTAGAGCTTTAGATAGAGTTTTCCCTTTCCTGGCAACTGGGCTATGAGTGTAGAGAGAAAAAAGGGATTAGATTGGATACCAGCTTTATGCTTGTAAACTGGTGCTCAAAGTGAGTGTTCTGTTTGTGGTCCTTCACAGGGAGGATGGACACTGCTGGCATTGCTTGATTTTGATAAATCCGTGTTTGTTCTGTTGTTTTGTAGATGCTTATGAAACAGCTAAGATGTTATGTGAACAGTACTATACAGTGGCACCTGATCTGGAAGTTGAAGAATTCAATGGTAATTATGAAATTAATTTAACTGATGTGTGTAAGAAAATAAATTTCTGGTATCTGTGATTCCTAATTTTGTTATTTAATTGTAAATTATAATTTGAACTATGCAGTTACTTTTGTTCTAATGTGTCTACGTAGGCACCTGAGCTATAGTTTATCATCATGATGTGTACTTCTTTGTGCTGAAAGCAGAGCTTTATCTGCTAATTTCACTATCACTTTAAAGAAAATAAACCAAGACTCCTCATAACTGAGAAGGAAATATGCCTGCTGTCTCATCTTCTAACAGAACTCAAACTTGTTTTATTCCAAAATATGCTTATAAGCCCATGAATTCCACTGGCATTCTCAACACAGTAGTGAGCCCTTCTGTGTAAGATGGCAAAATTGGGATTTTTATTAGGTAGTCTATACTTTAAATCCTATCATAAATCTCTCACATGGAAATCTGTTTCAAGTTGATTGCAGAGATGATAATTGGATGACACCAAACTGATGAGACAGGCTGTGTCAGCATACTGGCTGCTTTCTGTTCATTATTTTATTGACAAAAGGGAGCTTATTTTGTTTTAGTTAAAAAAAATTTCCTGAGTGATCCTCTCCCAGATTTTGGACAGCAGCCAAACATAAGACTAAGATGGTTCCAAACTTCAGCAGAAGAATTGCAAAAGTCTCAGAAATAGGTAACACTCAATGGGAGAGTGTGGTACTTGGAATGTGTGTTGCTCAAAGTACTACTGAGCAGTGTAGAAATATTTCTCTACACAAGGTGATGCTGTCAGCAATGATGCATTGCCACCCATCTCTCCTAAATACAAAGGACCCAGCCTTCCCCTTTTAAACTGAGTGATTCTAGAGATAGAAGTACTGAGTGTTGCAGCAGAGGACTCAATCAATGCAAAATTCATCTGAAGGCATAAGTAAAAAGATCCAGCAGTAGAGAAAGCAAGTTGCTGGAGCTTTAAAGAAAAAAAAAGTGAATAAAGAATTATGTGTTTCCTTTAAATCAGCTTATCAACATGAAGAAAGCAGCTTTGCAAATTACCTTGCAAGAGCAACAATGACTCATTTTCTATCTCTGTGCCTCTAACAAGTGTGAGTCAGTTTGCCTTGGTTTCAGTGAAGCATGAGGGAATGGGAGTATGGACAGACAAAAATAACAGAATAAAATATCAAGTTGCCTTGCAGAGCATTGTTTTGGTCTTCTCCTTTTCCTAGGAGTTTTCATTACCATGTTTCTTAAAATAATGACTGGGATTGTTACCAGCCCTCAGTGCCAAAAGGAATGACGTTGACTCCAGTCATGTTCTTTGTGCATATTTAAATCTTCCTGGAAGATTTTTCTGTATGAAGCAGACAGTTTGAGACTTCCCTTCAGTCTGACTCTCTGTAACTGCATAATTTAATGCCAGTAGATACATGAATGTTCAGGGATGACTTCATCTTCAGCCCCTGAAGTGTCCTGGAATGTATTAAATGCAGCTGTATTATTTCCTGCCCAATCAATCAATGAGCACTCTGGCATTCAGACCTGTGCCAAGCCATACCCCTCTGCTAGAACACTCACAGTGGGACAGCAGTGGACAAACAATTCAGTGATGGCTTGGAATATGCAAGCTGGGATATTTTTTGAAGTAAAATTGAAAATTTTTGTGAATACTTGTATTTTGTGTGTTTTAATGAAGGGAAAATATGTAGTTGAATTCAGAATATTTAAACAGTGGGGTTTTCTTTACTTTAAGAATCTTTCTGTGCAGCAAATATGCTTAAATACTATGTGAGCATGTCAAATTTTCCTACTTAATTAGGAATGTTTTCTTGGTTAGTGTACATTGTTGTAGGAAACCAACCATTACTTAGTGAAATTTCATATCTAAACAAAGTCTGCTGACTGGATGGATTTGAAGATCATAATTATAATGTGGTCTTTCAGGTGATAGCAGTGACTAAAACTTATGGTTTTACTTCATGGAACTAATTTTGCACTGGGAAAATTGGAACATGCTTACATACTTGTCTGTGCCTACATGTGTGTGTTATTCTGGTAAACAGCAGTGCTACAAAATACTGTTCTGAAGGAAAAATATTTGATGCTTTTATTTCTCTTTTTTTTTAGCTAAAGCTCCAAACAAGCCTATTCAAGTAGTCTATGTACCTTCTCATTTGTTTCATATGTTATTTGAATTATTCAAGGTAGGTTGCACTTAATAATGCTGGGGGGGGGGTTGTGACCCTATTGCTGTTGAAATTGATTCCTTTCAGTTACAGTTCTTAAATATTATTTCAGTTTTCCTTTCTTAAGCTTATCCTTAAGTTTCAAACACTCTTCACTTGTTCAAAAGCCAGACTTCAGTCCCTCTCTTATGACCCTGTGTACTTAAAAACTGCCTGGCCTCCCACTTCTCCTGTTGTGCTTTTGTAGCTTTTTTGATTAACTTAGAACACTCATGACAGTCTGGGTTTGCAGTGATGGAATATTCATAACCTTGCAGTTTTTATGAGCTTGCTTCTTTATTGCATATTTGAGGACTAGGATCAGTGATCCTAACCTATTTGAGGTTAGGATCAGTGTCTTTTTTGTGAAAACAGGCCCTGTATCTTTGAATGGTGAAGATTACATGCTTTGTTCTGGTTTTATATTTTCTGAATAATTGGAACAAGAGTGCAAATGGAACATGTGAGAGCTGCCAGATCATTTGAAAGAAGAGAGGAGGTCTCTAGGTGGTGCAGCTGAATGCCAGAAATTGAGAGGAAAACTTGTATTTGGCCAGAGAGAAACTTTTTCAAAGTACTGTTTTTTGGGGTTTGATTTCTGAAATTTGTCAACTATGTTCATTGAGGTCTTCTCCCATTTTGCCATTTGTAACATTAGTTTTGGAGCAGAACAGATGAGAATTTGTACAGTACATGTGAGTATGTTTTTGGTCCAAGTCATGAAACAGGCTGAAATGAATTCATGAAACAGGCTGAAGCCAGTAAGTTGTAGCTGTAAAGAACTGAGACTGGCACTGGAAACTCTTAACATGAAGTCAGATGGACAGATGGTAACTTACACATGACCCAGGCTGAGAAAATCAAAACTAGCTCTCTGTGGTGAATGGCACTGTTGGTGTGGTGATGATGGAGGTGAAGGATGTTCTCATCCTGTGGATATATTTACTTGATTTCACACAGGACCAAAAAAAAAAAAAAGCCTTGCTTTCTTTTTTCTGACTATATCAAATAAATAAAGGTATGTATAATAAGTTGAAATGTAAAAATTTAACTGGGCAATTCATTGAATTTGTGTTAAATACAGGCTTTTCTATCTTGTACACAACTGTAGGACAGAGTGGATGCTACAAAATAAATTCAAGTTCTAGCCTGTCAGAAAAATCTTCTATGTTAAAGTTAGAATCAAAGAGACTGTGTTTTCTTTTATCTTCAGAATTCAATGAGAGCCACAGTGGAATTGCATGAAGGTAAGAAAGAAGCGTATCCATCGATC
This sequence comes from Molothrus ater, assembly GCF_012460135.2. Classification (NCBI taxonomy): domain Eukaryota; kingdom Metazoa; phylum Chordata; class Aves; order Passeriformes; family Icteridae; genus Molothrus; species Molothrus ater. The sequence goes on along the minus strand of NC_050479.2, from coordinate 13,817,987 downwards.
AAAACCTTAGTCACTTTGGGGAAAGAAGATCTATCTATTAAGGTAAATGCCTAAAAACAATACACATTCCAAACCTGCTAGGTTTAGAGTAGAATGACTTTTAATTTGAAAAAGCAAATTAATTATTGTATCACCTGCTTCATATTCATTGGAACAGAATATTTTCAGTTGGGAAGCACCTACAAGGAGCATCTTGTCCACCTGCCTGACCACTTCAGGGCTCACCAGTAGCCAAAGCACATTTGTTAGGGGCAATGTCCAAGTGCATCTTGGTCACTGAGAGACCTGGGCCATTGACCATCTCTCTAGGAAACCTGTTCTGCTCTTTCACTGCCCTTCCCATACAGAAATGCTTCCTGATGTCCACTCTAAACCTCCCCTGATGTTGCTTGCAACTTTGAACTGTTCCCACATGTCCCATTGGTGGATCCAGGGAGATGAGATCAGCACCACCCCCCCAGTTCCCCTCCTCAGGAAGCTGTAGACCATGGCAAGGTCACTCCCAGCCTACTTTTCTCCAAACCAGACAGCCCCAAAGTCCCTAACTGCTCCTTTAGTTAATTTCTAAAGTAATTTATATAATGCTTCTTGATGTTTTGTGGGTTTTTTTCCAGAATCTAATGTTTGAAACTCTTCAATTTTCATTCCTCAGATAAGTGACAAAGGTGGAGGTGTCCCTCTAAGAAAAATAGACAGATTGTTTAACTACATGTACTCAACAGCACCCAGGCCCAGTCTGGAGCCCTCGAGGGCTGTGCCTTTGGTAAGCAATTGCAATATGTGTTTAAATGTCCCTTTGCAATACTCTGATTTTACAGTGCCCTTCACTGCAATCTGCTGGATCAGGTTTTCATTGAGGAAATATTTTATCATTAGCAAATCTTTCCAGGTAGAACAGGAGAAAATGTATTCTGTTATCATCACTTAGTCTACAGAATAGAAAATTACTTTGCTTTGTCTTGACATTACATTCTTGGAAACAAGCATAAAAAATCTACACAAGCACAGTGTTTTCACAGGTTAATGGGCAGGATCATTAGTGCTATGTTACTGAGCAGGTGAATTACCTAATGAGCTCCTCTTTGATGTATAAATTACTCTTAATCTAAGTTTCCTATCATAAATGGATTAAAAAGATGGGCCACACTGCTCAGCACTTGAGAAGCACCTTCTGGCAATGCATAAGCTTATACTGAAGCTTAAAGATAATTTTTGTCGAAGTTATGGACTTAAACACATCAAAAAACATACCAAATCCTGCATATGGTATGAACATATTTGGTATATTCCTATTAAATTGGAAATATCTTCTGTGATACTGCTTTCTCAGATACATCAGGGCCATATTTCAAATAAAAAAATACTTCCCCATAGTTTCTTTTAAGCAGGGAAATTATTTCAGTGTTGAATGTGTAGATTCTTTTAGCAAGCATGATTTAAAAAAATATTAAAATACTATTTCTAAATTGTTTTATTAAATTGCATATTGGCTCATTGTGATAAAAATTGTATAGCTATTGTTCCACTTGTCTGGTTTCAGTAAGTGGATTAATACAGATACTGTGTTTTGCCTCTTCTGATGTCTGTTGCTGCTGATGCAATCCTTTCTCTCTAAGCTTGTTGAGAAGTTGATTCTCTAAGAAATTTCCTTTCCCTGCTTAGGAACATTCTCATCTAGCATGTTCCTAAGTAGTTGGGTTTTTTTCTCCCCTGCTGATCCTTCTGTGCTTCAAGTGCCTTCAGATGGATAATGGGGCAGGGTATGGAATCACAGGATCATTAAGAATGGAAGTGACCTCCCAGGACCGAGTCCAGCCTTTGACCAGGCACCACCATGTGAATTAAACCACAGCACCAAGTGCCATGTCCAGTTGTTTCCTAATGCTTCCAGGGATGGTGACTGACTCCAGTACCTCCCTGGCCAGCCAGTTTCAATTCTTGACAATCCTTCCAGTGAAGAAATTCTTCCTGATGTCCTGAACATACCTGGCACAGCTTGGGGCTGTTCCCTCTTGTCCATGTGACTATTTTGGGTATAAAATATTTAACAGTAAACTGAGGGTAAAATCACTTCAGAGTGACTCAGAGGTAATAAAGTTCCTCTGAGCTTATGAGCAGAAAGTCTTTATGGTGCTGCCTTGGTCCACAGTGGGTACCCCATTGTGGCATGGCAGTGCATTGCACTGGGTCTGCCCTTTGCACTGTGGGAGGTGTGAAACCCAGTCCTGTGTCTGCACTACTTGGTACTGATCCTTCACAGCTCCTACCTCTACAGCACATGTCAGTCTCATGTTTCAAGCTTCTGCTTTTTCATAGGAAATCTTCTTGAATGTGGTGAGAGGCAACAGGCCTTAATTCAAATATAAGCTTTTTTCTTTGTCACAAATGGTAGAAGCTCTCTTGATGCATAATCTGCCTTTGTTCTGTCTCACTTTTGATCAGCAATTTACCCTATCAGTCTACAAGGATTTCCTGAAACCCATACTCAGGATAAACTTACACCTTGATTACCACTTGTATTCACTATTAAACTGTCTCTTCCTTTGTAGCTCTGATTGTAAAATGTGTTCATCTTAGGACTGACACAATTCTTTTTTCTTTTTTTCAGTGCATCTTTAGCAATGCATTGCTATATTTACTTCCTCATTTTTAAAACTGCTTACTTTGATTCTGTGGCGTTTATCTTTGCTATTCTTCTATATCCCATTTTCTGGCTTTATTTTCCTTTCCCAGTCTATGCCACTGTAGTCAAACCTACAGAGGATCCCCCTCTCTTGTGAGTCTGGCAGCTTTTGCCCTGTGAGTCTGACCAATGCCTGCACAGGACTGAAAGTTGAGAAAAGCTGTTCAGTTCTATTATTATATGTATGTGCAGAAAGAAAAAAGTCATAAACTCTGAGTCTGTGCCAAATCTTGCCACTAACAAGGGCTCACCAGTGAAGTTTGACATGTTATGTGTTATGGCCCAGATCCGGTTAAAAACAGTTACGCAGTGCTTTGTATGTCAGTCTGGAAATAAAAATCCTTCAGCAGAAAGGTTCCACATAAATCCTCTTTGATGTCCATGCAGAAGGAGTCTCTTTAGGGACAAAGACCAAGCCACTAAAGAATTATAGTGCTGCAGAAGGCTGATAGTGTGTCATCCTTGATTTAGGTAATATTCTAAGCTAAGCTGAGGTGAAGTGTAAACAGACCTATTTTTCTGTTCTAACTTCTTTCCCGTTGTTATATGATCCCCTGTCTAGTTTATGAAACATACATGGAATTGGGCAGTGGAAGAGAGGTATCCTTCTCTTGATTGGGGAAAATTTTTTACTCCCTGTCATTGCAAATGTTGTTTAAATCCTGCTGAGAAACCTTGTTACCATGGCAGCATTCAGATTCTAGTGGGTTTTAGGTTCATCTCCACTGCACAGAGTAGAGATTAAACACATGGTCGTGTAATGATAGTGGGTTTTCTTAGGGAATTTATTGGTTCTCTCTCTGACAGCATTTGTTTATAGTAGGAGAAATGTGGCTTAAATTAGTTTTAATTAAAATCTGTCCATGCTAGTAACACAGAAATGTAATAACTTGCTTTTTGTTTAATGCATACCATAACATTTAATGATAAATTTACTCTAAGGAGTTTTCCTTTCTCAAGGCAGGTGTGCCATCACAGACTGTTCTGTCCCCTAGGTCAAGCACAGATCTATGTAGTAAACACCTCTTGTTAATTCTCTTCTGCAAAATAGACCCTTTGCAAGGCCAGGATTTAACAAGGTACTCATCTGGGGTCTCTTGTCTGTAATTCTTGTAAGTTACCTGGTTTGGACAGCACCCTAAAGGCAGTGCAGAGAGCTGACAGTAGATGTGTGAAAGAGGGCTGTATGAAATAATGATGTGGGCTAGCACAGGGCATAAAGGAACAGGAGACAAACAGAATTGGCTTTTAAGGAGGGGTAGTTCTGGAGTGAGAAAAGTATAACGTGTTTTCAGTATTGTTTGATACAGCCCTTTACTTGAGCTGGTCTTTGGGCTATGGACTGTCCACAAGTTGCCTTTTGGCTGCTGTGCTTTATAATTTCTTTATTGTATTTATTGTCCAGTCTCCAGAGGAGGAAATCAGCTTTTAATTTTTTTTTAGTACTTTCTAAGACAGCCAAATAAATTTTTTAGAGGTTAAGAAAGAAATCTCTGAAGTTTCAAGGCCAGATGTTTGAAAGTGATGCGTCTCTAGTGGGAGATGAAATTTCTCTCTGAGAAATTTAAAACATGATGTTGGGAAAAGTTCAGCTAAACAACTGTTTTAACTCTATTAAGGGACACTAATAGGTATGACAAGCAGTGTGAAAAGGGCATTTCAGTGTCTCATTTTGCTCAGGAGAAGTAAGTGAGCAACTGTAAACCAATTTTATATTAAATTTAGAATTCTGTAAAAACACGGGGAAAATGGCCTAAAGATATTGTAGTAGATGACAGCAAGAGAATTTGTGGTGGACACTGTAGTACAAGTTCTTTAATGTTCACTTTTCCCTCAAGGATTTCCTATAAAGTGATACCACATATTAGCTGTACATAATGCTTGCAAATCCTTCTTCTTAGCATTCTCTTTTTGGTGTAATTTTAGGCCTTTGTTTATAAAATTCAGGGCATGTTTATCACTTTCTGTCATGTTGCTTTTGTAGAAATATTATTGTGGAATGAATTTATTGGTTTTTTGAAAGCTTCAAGTGTTTATTTTTTCTCATAGTCCACCCATACTACCTTGCCTTGTATATGTTTGGGGATTTTTTCCAAATGCTTGTGTGTTTGGAATAGTTCCTTTATTGCACTGGATAATCCTGAAAAGTTCAGGTGGGATTTGGGTGCATAACCACCCTCTGTGGTTCTCAGCACACAGCCAGTCATCTGAAAGTCATGTTAAGCAAAATCTTACTCCCTGGCTCCAGTGAGAGAGAATTGGAGGGTTTTCTTACAGCTTTTCTGACAAGGGAGGGTTGGAAGAGGTGCCATGTGATTGATCTTGTTGCAGGCATGGTTATGAATATTAGTTTTGTCAATTTAAAATCTAAACTTTTGACCCATCAAGTCCATTATGCTTTGAAAATTGTGTGGATGGTACTGCATGTCAGTCCTCAGGAGATCATTCAGTGCTGTGGAATCCTGATCTTTTGTTAAACAGAGAGGATAATTTGCCTTCTGTCAGTCTGTTTCTCTGCAGGACTCTGCTGATCTCTGTGGCACTGGGGCATCAGCAGTCACTTAATAGTGTGACCCAGATGAAGCAGACAGGAGTTGTCTGTGGCTTTCTTGTGTAGTTTTTAAGTCTGGAGACATTTGAGAGAACGATTGCAGGCTTGGGGGAGAAAAAATCTGCTTTCAAAACTCTGATTTTTTCCAAAGAAAGAATGCAATGGTCCTCACAGTGAGGAAGCTGTGCAGAGCATTGGTTTGCTTTGCTGGTTACTGACAGCATGTCTGGTACCTGCCTGCCTCTGAGAAAGTGCAAATGGACAAAGGACTTCTAGCAAAGGACTCAGCCCTTTTTGTACCAAAAACTAATGCCCAGGAAAAAAGGAGTTTGCTCAAAAGGCTGAATATGGACTTAGAGTATAAGCTGAGACATAAAGGAAAGCTTCAAAAAGAATTTGATACAAATCTAATATTTAGGTATCCTCTCTTGTAAATTAATGCAGAGGTCTGTTGCATTTTTTTAACTTTTCATCATGTTTTTACCTTTGTTCTCTTGCTTTTGCAGGCTGGGTTTGGCTATGGATTGCCCATTTCCCGTCTGTACGCGAGGTACTTTCAAGGTGACCTTAAACTCTACTCAATGGAAGGCGTGGGTTCAGATGCTGTTATTTATTTGAAGGTATGAATTTCACCCTTTTTTAAACTAGTAATGCAGTGCAGGTTGTTTGTAGCAGATTCTCTTCACTCTTCAGCTTGTTTTCAAATTTCTTTTTGCTATCTTTGACACTTTTACCTAAGTCAGTTACATAAAATCCTAAACCCCAAGATTATATATAGTAATCTAGCACTAACACTTGTTAGTTTGCTTTTTTTTCAGTCCCTATGTTGGATTGCTGCATTTTGTTAATCTGTCATAAGTAGTGAATCTTACAAGAGCTGTGATAAGAGATAATTTTGGTTAATGCTTTTTGATTCTAAGTTTTGGCCACAATAGAAATGACAAGGCTATTGGCCAGCTCCTGACTAGCAAATATGTTCTATTCCATGCAGTTCTTGATGCAATAGACTATTGATCCTGTTGTCATTTTTTGAGACAGCCCAGGCTACTCAGGGGCTAAAGGTTGACACTGCTTGAATTCCATCAGGGAGTTTAAAAGAACAGAGTGTATAGCTCATGTAGGTTGTTGGCTTGGCACTGTCACTGTGCCCTGCTGTATATGGCAAGTGAGTTGTGAACTCCTCTGCTTCTGATGGGTTTGATCCTCTGCATGTATGTGTGGAGGAAAACTGTCTGGCCTTTTTCAGAGGAAAAAGGTGGCCCAGGGCACTGAACTGGCTCAGCCCCCACAGGTCAGTGTGCTGGCAGAGCCCAAGTGCTCTGGGGAGGGGAAGTGTTGGAGTAGCTGTCTGCTTTATGTCAGTGACAAATCCACTAAAATGTTTCTGACCAAAAATCTATTTCTTGCCATCTGTGTAGACATCACTCCCTGGAAAGAAGGGAAGTAATTTTCAATGCTGTTATTTTCTTTTAACTTTGACTGAGACTTTGAGTATAACTAGAGCTACTAGTCCCAGCTCAAGTATTTTCAAAGTAGTGCTGTGACATGTAACACTGGGATAACTGTGACACTTATTGGGTGCAGAAGTTGTAACTGTAGAACTCCCAGAGTATCACCTTGCTCTGTATCTCCAGTGATACCTAACCTTCCTTTTGTTTTTCCATAGGCCCTTTCAAGTGAATCATTTGAAAGACTTCCTGTTTTTAATAAGTCAGCATGGCGGCACTACAAGACCACACCTGAAGCAGATGACTGGAGCAATCCCAGCAGTGAACCAAGGGATGCTTCTAAATACAAAGCCAATCGATAATTTGCCACCTTTTGTCTCTGTTGGAGATGACCTCTGCATTCAGTATAAAGTCTCTGCTTTGTTCCAAAATCCTTCAAACCACAGTAGCTAATTACTTCCAAACAAAGACCTGATCAAGGCATTGAAAAATACTAAGAACAAAGTGATGATTGGGACTTGCAGGAGGGCACTGAGCACGTTTGGTATGTGAATCCTGTGTACTTCACCAGAATATGCTTGGTTGCTTCAGTCATGCATTGACAAAAGGGATTGCACTGTGACTGCACTTAGGAACACAATATTGTAACAAAAAGATACTATTTGAAGTGGCCAATTCTTATTCCAATGTAAGGATTGGTAAGGTGTGCAGAACCCCTGAGTGGTGAATAGTATCTTGCACAGCAATATGGTGTAAGAGAAAAATTCTGACCTAGTTAAACGTGTGCTTCATGCAGCATTTGTATTGCACAGTGTCACCACTAAGAGAAAATCCCTTTGAGCTCTTCAGATCTTATCTCTAGTGAGTTTATAAATGCATAGTTCTAAAAAGGGTTGTGCAGCTTTAAACTGATGCTTTCTCCAAATTCCCAAACCCATTTGTCATGTGCATACAAAAGTTGTGTTGTTATAAGATGGTAGGACTTCCACTCCTTGGTATGCAACTTAATGATTTTCTTGACACAGAAATGCATTTCTATGCATTTTTCCTTGTTTTGAGGAAAGCTCCTAAGTAGTTAGATCATCTCTTCATACAAGAAATTCTGTCAATACAGGGGCAGGGGGTAATTCAAGTTCCTATTTGCTTATCATTTTAGGGGAATTGGGGAGGGGAGAGAAATGCTGAGAGGCCAGACAGCCGTCACACAAATGAATTTGCCTTAAGAGTGTTGGTTGTTTGAAACCTGATTAGTTTAAAACCTGTAAATAGTTTGCAAAGTTATTTATACATTCAATGTCTGACTGCAGTCTGGTAATCTGAATTTGTAGTGTATATAAAGATGTTGTACACCAGCCTTTGGAACATGTTATTGGTCTAAGTACATGAAACTGGAAATACAGTAGAAATGGGAGGGACAAAATGTGGCCAGTACCTGATTTAAGTTAAAAAATATCAAAGATGAAAAAAATCCAAGTATTTTCCCCTTAAATTTATCGTAAGGGTCATTGCTGACTATTAGAAAACTGTTCTTCAGAAAGTCTTTGCCAAATGCTGTTTCTGATACTATGGCCTTTCAGAAAAACCTGTGAAATTTAGAAGCTCTGGTGATACATTAGCTGTGGCAATAAAGAAGATGAGTTGTAAGCAGCTCTGATGCACCCTCAATTTCTCTTAGGTGTTTTGATATTTTTTGGAAAGATAATAGAGATTTTAGCATGGAAAAATGAAACTTGTTTGCTAAAATTGTGGGGGAACTGTCCCTTTTGTCCTCCCAGTATTTATTTTTATAAAGAACTGATTTATTAGGGAAATGCTGAGAAATTCCTAGGTATTTTAAAAAAACAAAATGAATCTTAGTTTGACTTTACAATAGTACTTTGCACTTCATAGCACATCTCATTGAAGGATTATAAAGTGCTTTGAGCAATAAACTCCATAGAGCCCCATTTCTGAGCAGTGGAAGTTCTTGCCTTGCCTGTTGCAGAGAGTTCCCAGACCTGTGTGCCAGTGCTGAGCTCCCAGGGCTGGAGGTCCTGTGGCTGTTCCTCACACAGGGATGGGATCAGGCCCTGGAGCACTGGCTCCTTGTGTCCATGGGCTGCTGCCTTTCCCTCGGATCAGGGGCAGCAGGGCGGCTGCTGAAGGCTCTCCCTGTGCTCAGCTGGGCAGTGCTGCCCTCAGAGCCCCCCAGAGCCCCCTCTGCCAGGGGCAGGAAGAGGAGGGGGCTGATGGGGCCCTCCTGATCCAAACTGGACTTGCTGGGGCCTGGCCAGAGGATCCTGGCAGGGCACAGTGAGGCTGTGACATGTGTGGCCTCCAGAGCAGCAGCTTCCCAGCACTGCAGGCACTGCTGCAGAGAAGGCAGCTGGTTATTCAAGCAATACAGCTGTGCTGAAACCAGGGCAATGGTTTGACTGAAACACTGGTTGCAAGTCACATCTACTAAAATTCAGTCATTTATCTTCTGCCCCCACCTGTAACTTCATACTGTTTTTAAAATTATTTCAAGTTGTTTGTTTTATAGTAATTGCAGAGGAGATTTTGCTTAAAGATAGAAACCTGTGATGAAACTAGTATTTCCTTGGTTGCATGTGGTCAGTTTTTTATAGAACATTACCCAAAACATTCCAAGGAATGAGGTAGTCTTCATAAGAAAATTGAGTTTCAGCTTTTGTTAGAAATTGTATTTTGAAGTATAAATCCTGACCTGGTACTTGTTTTTGGCTGTCTCCTTATACATGATGAGGAGAGGGAACAGAAAGCAAAGGAAGGATGCTGACACACTGGACTTGTTTCCATGTAGGCCATGGGAGCCATGGGATGTAAACCATGGAAACTGAACAAAAGCTGAAGTTACTGTGGAGGATGTTGTGCTGTGTTAGTGATGTCATTGATCCACAAAAACATCTGGCTGCTTGCAGGACTGGAGTGCTCCAGTACCTGAAAACGGAACTCCCCTGAAATGGCACCCATTTCCAAGAACCCTGAGCTTGTACAAACACCTCAAAACAGCTGGAGCACAAGGAGTTAATTTTCTTTCCATTCCCCAAGGTCTTTATGGGGGCATTACAATGAATACAAGAGAGAACTTCTCTCCAACCCTGTCCAGGCAGCCTGTGCTTTAATGGCAATCCCAGGAGTGCCATCAGTTGTTCCCCACCCATTGTCCTTATGCCATGTTTCTACATAGGGATTTTAGTCTGAAAGCTGTTTTAGGAAGCAGCAACAGCAGACCTTCAATTAGGAGAGGGTTTTTCAATAGCTGTGCCTGAAAAATGAGCATGGGTGGGTTTTTAATATGGCTGGTTTAATTACAGATACTGATTTTTTTTCAGTTACTTCCACCTTTGATTGGAATCTCTTATAATAACTATGTTTTAATATCTTGGGGCTGTTAATTCCAAACTTTCTGATGATACACAATTTTTATGATTTTCAGAGTTATGGCCTGCTGATGTCATTGCAACCTGCTTGTCTTGACTTACAGGACACAGAAATACAAAAAAGTTTTCAGTGAAAATGTTCCTTACCTGTTGTGTTTATGATTAGCAAACTGAATGAGAGATGTTTGCTCCTTGATTCTTCCTGAGAATTTACAAACAACTTCTGTATGTCATAGTGTAACAAATAGTTTACTTTTTGTCCAATGTGCATTTTTCTGGTGTATGTGTCTTGAATGTAATTTTATTAATCCTCTGCCTAGTTTAATATTAATAGGAGTCTCTCCAAATTGTGTACATATGCTCCCTGCTCTTTAGGCTTTGTTTCAAGGCAGCAAGGGGTCTTTCAGAGAAAAATTCAGAAGATACCAAAATGCTTCTTTTGCAACTCAGGTGCAGTCTTTGCCTGTGTAATTGACTATGATGACCTAGGAGAGCACAGAGAAATCTTTGTCCTGCTGCAGTCTGTGCTACCTCTTGGGCAGTGTTTAAAGCAGGTCCATTGGCACATGCTTAAAGAACATGGATATTAATTATAGTGTTCTTGGAAAACTCAGGCTACTTTCTGGCCATGAAAGGCTGCATTTACTGCTACAACTGGGTAGCATTCTTTTCTTTGTCCTCAGTAGCATTTGCTCTGAAACAGCTGTTCATTTTCTCCAAGAAGTGAGCAAGAGTGATCTTTAGTGCAATCTCCTGTTCACCTCCACCCAGACAATGTATTTAAGGTGATACCTTGACCTCATTGACATGGAAGAGGTTTCCTCCCTCCTCACCTTATTAATGGGTACTTCTAGATCCTTATGTGTGAGGTGCTGCAAAAGTGGTCAAGATTCATGGAAGTAATTCTGTAGAAAACAGCCTCAATGTTCAGTGTTAGTATTTATCTTGAGGATAACGTGCCCCATTGGACAGTGGTCCCTTTCCTTGCTTGTTTCCAGGCTGCTGTGCTTTCTGGTAGCTCTTCCTTGCTTCTTCCTGGCATCCACACCTGCCTATGGATTCACATATGTAAATGTGTTTTTGCTGAAGTTAAGAGAATATGAGGGCACGTGACAGAACAATGTGTTACTGACTTCAGAGGTTGAGTTTGTTCACAAATGAGGAACGTAGCTATAAATTGTGCAGTGACTTCAGGGCTGAGTCTTGCAAATACTTGCACAAGTCAACAGTGTATGAGAGGAATGCCACTCAAATGAATGTTCTCAGGATCAGGACTCAGGCTGTTGATATTAATTTTAAAAAAATGAAGATTTGTGTAATTGAAGTGGCTTTCTAATTAAAAATAAATAAGAAAATTTAAAGTTCATGTGCTTTAATTGAAGCATTATGTTGCCTTAAAAGTCCTCAGAAATCAGCATAGTGAACTTGTTTGCTTCTTAAATCCAGAGGGGTTTTCATGTGGTACTAGAAGGATTGATGAGTGTATGATAATTGACATTGTCCTTCTGGTGTTAATTGTTTTATTGAATTTTTCCTTGGAACTGAAACTGCCAAGAGGTGTTGGACAGAGTCCTTTGAAATCCACACCCTCTGCAGGTGACATCAGGCAGAGCAGGTGCCAGGCAGTGCCCTGGATGCTCTGGGCAGGGATTGTCCTCAGGGAGCTGCAGGCTGTGCTGACCCTGACTGGCTGTGATGAGTTTGTCATGTGGGTGGAAGTCAAATCCCTTTGTCCCCAGGGTCAGGTACAGGACAGCTCTTCCTGGTGAGCTGCTCTGGGTTGCATCCACGAGGGAAAGTGGTCTTGTGGTGCCTTTCCTCTGAGGTGTGGCATTGTTTGAATCTACTAAACCTGTAATGGAGGGGTGAGAAGGTATTTTTTCATGAGATTACTTGGTGATATTTTAAATTTATTTTGGAATCTTATGATACTTGTCTTGTTTCTAGTCTATTACCTGTGTATTTGACTTGTGTGTACTCGTTTTCCTTTTTCCTTCCGTGGTTGACAAATAAAATTACATAAAAACTACATGTTGACATTTTTAAGGGCCTGGTTTGGTTTCACACAATATGGAGCTCAGTTTGTGATTTGGCAGTCCGAGGTCAATTTCTCACGTGCCTACAGAGGAGCATCCTCAGACAGCTCACTTGGGAGCTCAGAGGAATTTTAGCATATGAGCACCTTTTGGCTTTGGGGTTTTTTCTGCTATATAAACCTCCCAAAAGCTAATTCTCAGATTGTTCTTGACAGCCAAAATAGCTGTTGGAAACAGATATATAACACCCAAGGCTTCTACCTCGAAATTTCTTCAGCATTCCATGACATTTTATATGCATTCATAAGTTATTCAAGAAAATGAAAAAACCCAAAGTTTGTTACCAAGCAGTTCCAGAGCAGGAAAATGCTTGGGGACTTGGGGACCCATCTTACTTGGCTCGTTAGCTTTCTTATTAAGTAATAAATGAGGCTCCAGATGGCCAGAATTTTGCTAGAGCTGAGATAATTTTCTTTCAGATTAAGAATTTATTTTAAAACTTCAGCTGAGAAGAAATCTGTGTGTTGTACTTTCTCACTGCTTACCATTTGCCATGGCAGGGTATTCACAGGAGCTGAGTAGTTAATTAAGTAGCTCAAAATTGCAAAATGTGTCAGCATGTACTGCATATTTGACAGTTGCTGCCTGTGGAAGATAAAGCAAACAGTTGCAGCAGCAGTATAATGAAGATTTATGGCTTTAGGACACAGGCATATGTGGGAGAACAATTTGTAATAAGGGATCTCTTTCTTGTTATACAATTCATGCCTTTTTTAGATGGCTGCAGACTTACTAAGTACTTTAATTTGTTGTTTTCAGTGGAAAGAAGTCTTGCAGTAGACAGTTTTTAAATGAAGTGAGACATATAAAACATGTCAGGCATGCTTGATAGGAAAAAATAAATGTTTTTAAAATGTCTGATCAGTTTATATTCATGATCTAACTCAGAGGCTGTTTTTACTTGAAGCTTTTGTACTATCTTCTCTGGGAGTTACAAGGAGTGTAGTAAATAATGCCTGCTTGTGTTGTCTAAGAGCAGCAGCCTTTAGAAATGGTGCCACAGCAATCCCAAAGTCCTTTTCTGTCCTAGTGACTTGCTTAATTTTTGTATTTCTTTGGCCCAAGCTGCTCCCCTCGTGTCTCCTAGTCCAGAGGCAGTAGACACATCACTGCTTCTGCCACTGCAGCTGGAGCCAGCACTTGAACACTGTAAAACAATTTTCCATTTTGATCTGCCACTGTGGATTCTTTTCCTGAAATTAATAAATGTGCAGGTACCTGCAAACACACTGATTTAAAAGATCATTTTCAGAAGAAAGCTTCAGTTCTTCCCATTTTCAAGGTCCCATGGTGACTGTTCTGGTATTTGGAAATTTCCAGAGGAGTTTGATTGAAGTGCTTGTGGTTGTGGGAGCTGATGCTGCACATTGTGCCATGAGCTGTCCTGGCAGACCCAGGCCTGTGGGTGTGCATGGCTGCCCCTGAGCGCCTCCCTTGCCTGATCCAGGTGGTCAATAAATTATTATTTGGTTAATAAATCTCTTTGTGTGCATGGAATGCTTGAGAGGGGGTCCTGGGGTGGTGGAGGCCCAGCACTCGAGGCATGGTGAGGTTTGCACTGAGGTAAAGGAAGGTGGCTCTGTGTGTGCCAAGTGTGTGTCACAGCTGTGGGGTAGTTTCTCTCTGTTGTTGCATTAAAGGTAAAGTTTTCCCCCCAGGGGAACAAATCTTCCTTCTTGGTTTTCAGATCTGGGTGTCCCTTCAGTGAATGGGTGTCAGTGTCAGTGTGAGGCAGCACTTGAGAACTGCCTGTATAAAACTGCTGGGGCCTGCAGGTTGTAATGGACACAGCTGCCACTCACAAACTGCTTCACAAATAGCCATTTGTCATGGGTGAAGAGGCTGGACTTATGCTTTATTCTGCTCCTTTGAAATGCATTTTGTTTTGCTGTTAGTGCTGAAATACATAATGCATCTCAACTTTTGGCTTCTTGGTAAACAGTTGGGTAAAACATGCAAGATGTCTTGGGTGGTTCTCTGTGGGGGCAATTTCATTCAGGTCAGACTGGCTGGAGTCAGTTCTGCTGATGGCATGGTACCACCACCACTCATTGCATAATGGCTGGGTTTTAATTAGCTCCTGTGTGGTTTAGCTCTACATTCTGAAGGACAAATTTATTTGACTTCCCCAAGTGGAAGTTTAAAGGTGTCAGAATAGAGGTGTTTGACCTCATAGCATTATTTCTTTTTCCCTTTCTCTAAAAGATATAGACTGTGAGCTTATGGGTTTTCTGACAGTTCTTCATGTTCTCTTGGCTGTGGTACCAGGTTAGTGCTGTGGGTCATTTGAAGAAAAGGCTCTCTTGTGGAGGAAAAAGGAAATTAAAACAAGCCACCCAAGATTTGTGATGCTGTTTGAATTATATTTAATTTGGAACCAGCTATTCTGGGGGCATTTTGTTAATTCTTACACAGGATATGGCTTTATGCAGTTTTGTTTGCATGTGAACAATATGAATATTTAAAATGCTAGGTTGGTTCTTTTCTAGAATAAATGCACTCATTTGTGAGAGGCCTTTTAGATAACCAAGGGGGGATGAGTGGAACAAATGAAAATTTCCCCCAAGGGATAGTTTCCCGTTTTGTTTTGGCCTTTGGCTTTTAATGACATACCATAGAAGTGCAAGCTCAGGACACTGGTAAAAATGAAGCTCATTAACTTTTACACTGATGATGATATAAACTATCTTAAGTATGGCCAAGTAGCAGAGTAACTGGATCCCTACTGGTTCATGTGTTAGTTTTGAAATGAAAAAGCTGGAGCCCAGAATGGTGTGTAGAAGATTAAAATAACATCCTCTGTTGGTAATCAGAAGTGGTCACTTGTAAAGAGCAGGTTATAATTAATCTGCTCTGACTGCATCTCTGATGCCTTTGCAGTTCACAGTCACTTTATTTTATGGAAAACCAGTGTTTGTAGAGAAATATTATTATGAGATTATTAATAATGAGAATCATAGGAATACGGTAAAAAAAGATATTATTAATCTCATTTACCGTATTCCTGTGATTCTCATAATTAATGAAATTATTAATTATGAGAATCACAGGAATATGGTAAAAAAAATACCCACAAAATGTGCTGAAGAGGACATAATTTATTCTCTCAAAGCTATTTCTAGAATTTGAAATATGCGTGAGACTTGATGTGCACATGCAGCCTGGTTGGTGCCACCAGGGAGGATTTTCCCTTTGAGTGTTCCTGCTGTCACGTGCTTAGGCACAGGAATAATTGTTTTGAGATAATGGAACATTTTTGTCTTCATTAATCCCATTAAACATAAAAAAAAATTGTGTTTTTGTGAAAGGCAAAACTGCTTCACCTGGCTCAGAACTTCCCATTTCTTGTTGAAGCAGAGATTGATGTTGTTGAAGAGAGCCTCTAAAAGGAGATGGAGATACCAGGTGTGAAAGAACCGTTTGACCTGGCCATGAGTACCTGCTGGGGCAGGGGAGCTCAGGTGTCACATTTGAGGAATTGTGTAACACAGGAACCTGCTGCATTCCGCTGGTCCTGGCAAGCACCTCAGGGTCTGCTGGAGTCTCAGTCCCACATTCCCCACTTAGCACAGTGAAGTGCCTGTCCAAAGGCTTTCAGTTATTTTTATTTCAGTCTGTCTGTCTCTTCTCCCCTCAGGAAGAGCCATGAGGCAGTGGCCTTGATTTCCATTTGGTTTAGAAATGTTGATGCTGTCTCTCCTTACACCAGGAAAGGGCCTTCCCTTCGGAAAGAAAAGGGCAGAAAACACCCTGTGTGTGCTTGTGGAACACACATTGTGTTGCCAGATGAAAGTGAGCTCTTGTGAAAATCCAGACAGAAGAGGAGTTTGTAAGATGGTTTGATACTTGAAAGGGTCTCCATGCAAGAGGCAAAGCCCTGGCTCCATTTTCTGCCTCATTTTCAGCTCTGTTTCATGAGAAGGTCAGGGAGTTACGTGCTATCACACAGGAGACTTTCCATGATGATTTGGTGCCCTTTTACAAGGAGATTTACTGTAGCCTCAAACCTTCCTTGCTGCTGGGCTGACAGGCCTGATGTTGGTTCAGGGACTGCCTTGTTCCTCAGGGGTTTGCCACCAGCCAGAACAAGGCTCCCCTCTGGGCTGGGCTGCACACTGTAAGCTCACTCCCAGGGATGTTCTTACACATCTCCCAAGGGCTACCAAGGCACTGCTGGGAACAGACCCAAATCCATCTCAGGTGATACAGGGAATTTGTATTATCTGGGAGTGTTTTGGTATAGACTCTGTGCCATTAAATAGTTTATCTCCTATGCTCAATGACTTTGAAATTTGCTTACTCTGTAATTAAAAATGTCTTGGCTGGGAAGTCCTGAGCCTCCATTTGCTGTTTCAGCTGCTCCCTGCCTGAGGCAGGACTGTTGAATAAATAATCTTTAGAGCTGCTGCAGGTACTGACTTCTTACAGAAAGGACAAATGGGAAAGAGCAAAGCAGGAATATTTGTACACCAGACTGACTTGGTTCAGCGAAGAGTCAAGTCCAAAAGCCAGTGTCAGGATTTGTCCCTGTGGCTCATGTTTGCTGCTGCCATTTTCCATCTGGCACAGCCATACATCATCTTGGCACCCACGAGAGCAACTCAGTTGCTGCTGGGGATGGTTTTCAGCAGTGGAACCAGAATGGCTGCAAAAGCATTATTTCTTTCTTCCACTTTGAAGTAAGAATTAAAATATTGGCTCCTGATTCCACTGTGCTGGGGCAGGGTAAAGAAGGTATCAGTCTGCTCATGTCTAATGCTGCACCTTTCCAGCTGGGACAAGCACTTCCTCACCTTCCCCCACACTTTTCTGGCTGCAAGGTAAAGGCAAGGAGAGGTGATCCTGTTAGTGCAGAGAGCAGCAGAACAAGCAGCAGCTTTTTGGGCATGTTGGCAGAGCTGCTCTCGTGGCTTTGTAGAGGCCTAAAGCCCTGGGCTACCAAGGATGGGGATGACAGTCACTGTGCCACCACTGGGGTTTCCTCTGCAGGTTGTGTTCACCTGTCCAAAGATGCTGTAAAATGAAGGGGAGAGGCAGCTGTGTCTGTCATACACTTTATTGTTCATGTGGAGCTTGGCTGATAAATAGGACTAAATTAAAGCAATACTTGTGAAAAGGAAAACCCAACCATGACTCAGAAGTGCAAAATTGTCTTCCACGTGTCCAGACACCATGAGGTTCTGGTTTGCAGGAGACAGCACATGAATGTACCAGCAGGGCAAAGGCTTCAGCTTAGTGATATCCTAAATGCAAACAAGACACCTGGTACAGAATATGGCTTTGTGGCTGGGTAGCCACCTGTGACCCTGACAAACATTCTGTTAAGAACAGGTCACTGCTGAGTTTTTCTCTACTTCCCATGTACAAGTCGTGGTGCTGTCTCCACTTAACCCACTGAGCAAGGGCTGCTGAACAGGAACTGCTAGGAAAGTAAAACGAACAAGAAACAACGGTAAAAGCCAAGAACAACAAATCCTTGCCCACCTCCACTGCATTTGGATATGGCTCGTCTATCAACAGCACCAGTAGAAGCAGACAGTTCCTGTGGTGGAGGAGTGGTTTGTGATGGGAAGACTTAAGACTTGCAAAGGATCAGAAAAACTAACAAGTGCATCCCAGGTATGAAATTACAGTAACAGGTTGCCTAAGGCTGAGAAAGGTCTTAATTGCATCGTCCCATCAGGCACACAGCTGGTGGCAGCTGAAATATCTGTGGCTGTCCCTTTGCACATTCCACCCTATTTCCTGCTCACCTGTTTTGGCAGCTGTGAAGGAACTAGCTTGACTCCAGAGGACAAAATGCATGAGATGTTGTACTTGGTCTTGTGGTGGTCTGGCAAAACGTTGCCAAAGTAAATCAGTTACCTTGTAGTGGAGGAGGGATGAAAGCTGTAGGGAGTGAGCAGAGTGTGGGGCTAATTTGGTGCCTGGTACCAAGGTTTATAATTTACTTGCCCAGGAGAGTATCTGGAAAGGTTTCTACCTATCAACCAGGTCACCCAGGGAGGTAAGGACAGCAGCCAGGGGGTGCTGCTGCCAGCAAGCACAGCCACCTCACATGCTTGGGCATCTGGGTCCCTCCGCTTTTTCCCAAGAGAGACGTGGAACCCTCCCTCCTCCAGCATTTCCTGTGCTGCCTGTGCAGGGATCCAGCAAATGCTGACTGGTGCTGCCCCCAGCAGCCAGCGTGTCCTGGTGGGGTTGCAGTTGCAGGCAGTGGTGGCACAGGAGTGCTGCTGTGGCTGCAGCCCCCTGCCCAGGCTGCCTGAGGCTGTGCCCAGCAGGCTGCCTGCGAGACAGGGACAGTGGCAGCTGTCACCTGCTGGCCTGGCACCAAAGCTGCTGCTGGGCTGGAGAGCCTCAAACGTGCCTGTGCACTGAGGCAGTTGTGCCAGGCAAGCTGGGGAGCCAAGTGGCACCAGTGGCACAGCCCCACCACAGTGCTGGGGGTTTCCTGCAGCTGTGGGGCAGAGCAGCCCCAGGGCTCAGGAATCCTGCCAGCTCCTGCAGCCACCCCAGCAGGTGTCAGCTGAGGGACTGAACGTGGAACCAGATGTCAGGCAGGACGGCTTTGCCAGCTAGGAAGATCAGCATTGAGGGGAGAGCTTCACCTGTGTTTCTGCTTGAGGCTGTACACCTGTCATGGACAGAGAAAGAAAACAGTTGTGCCTAATCCTGTTCAAAAAGTTTCTTTGTTCTTTTCTTCATTTTTTTTTCTCCATATTAGTGTAGAGGAATAGCCTTGAGATCCTCTGCAGGGGCAGTGTGTCTGTGAACACATCTTGTTTAAAGTTTGATGAGAAGTTTGTACTGGCTGAGTACCACAGCAGCACTGTTTGCTTGTCATTGCTGATACATAGCTGGGAGCAGCAGGTTTTCCTAGGAGGCCACGTCCAAAGGCCTTGGGATATTTTTACAATTCATCAGTAAAAACCATCAGCATCTTGAAACTGTCTTATTTCCTACACCACCACAATCCAGCTATGGCTGTCTTTTCATTTACTTTCTTGCCTTCAAAGTGCAAAGCCAGGGAGCAAACCAGAAGTGATTAGGCAGCTGTTCAGGCACTAGGAACATGAAAA
This sequence comes from Molothrus ater, assembly GCF_012460135.2. NCBI lineage: Eukaryota > Metazoa > Chordata > Aves > Passeriformes > Icteridae > Molothrus > Molothrus ater. The sequence continues at coordinate 13,798,744 of NC_050479.2, read as the reverse complement.
GTGATCTGATAAAGCAAAAAGCCTGACTCCATACCTACACCCCACACAGAGGCTTGGTCAACAAGCAGCACTGAATATGTTAAATGGATTTCCACCAACTTGCCTGGCGATCTCTTCATTTCAGTGCATGATTTGGGCTCCAGGGTAGATGTTATTCAAAAAGAAAAAAAAAACCCCATCTTTATTCCCAGTTTCTCAAGATATTTGCTGCAGCAATGCCATTCCTTCACGTGCCAGAAGAGCTCAAGGTCAGCAGGGTACAACTGCATCTTCTCTCTCTGCAGGCTGCAGCCAGCCCTTGCCTGTGTGCTGGGTCTGGATCGGGAGCCAGCTGGGCTCCTCCTGCCAGCCCCCCTCGGTGCCTGGAGCAGCAGCTGGAAAGCAGCAGGACAGGGGCAGGAACTTGCACATGGGTGGTTTTCTGCCAGTCCCTGGGGCTGTGCCTGGCAAGTGCTGCTGGCTGGGCCTCCAGCCCCGTGAGGGAGTGGGGATGGGATAAGCTCTTCCTGAGATCTCCCTTGCAGTGCTCCAGTTCATTTTTGACATCTCCCAGAGCACGATCCCTGCTGCCAGAGGTACCCCTGGTGTTCCTCACGCTTCTCCCCATCCGGTGGTTGAGTTCATAGCTTGTTCTTCTGTCTCACGGTTAAAAAAATAGATATTTTATTTTTCATCCTCGTCTCCCTCGCTCATGCTGCTGAGGGAGGCAGAGGCAGCTTTTGGAGAAGAGGGAGGGGAGGTCTTATTGATGACCCAGGGTGGAGATGGAGAACGGGACGGCGAGCGGCCTCGCGTAGGACTGCTGTTGGGGCTCTGCCGGGGAGAAAAGGCCTGGAGCATTCGGCCGCTTCGTTCCTGGAACATCTGCTTCTGCAAAAGCAAAGTGAAAAGATGCTCTGTGAGTACTGCACAGAGGGGGAGGCTGGGGGCAGGCAGGGGCTGCACTGTGCCTCTCACCGGGGAGCGAGCAGGGAGCCAGAGCCCTGGAGCATGGCTGGTTTGCTCTGCTGTGCTCATGATAACCTGGTCCTTGCATGCAAGTTTTTACCTCAGCTGGGCCACCCCCAGTGTGGGAACACCATGTGTACTGGCCTGAGCCACGCACGGGGGACCCCCTTTGTGTTTTTTGCATGTATTGGTCATGCTCTTGTCTCCAAAGGTCACTTTTCTGCCTGAACACCCAGTATTCCAGTTCCCACAGCCTTTTCCTTCTAGAATGTTGGGAAGGGCCACCCCTCTCCTCCTGAGCTTCTTGGCTTTCCTAGCCTTTATTCCTCTGTCCCTTCTTAAGGGAGACAGCCTGGTGCCTGCCACGTACTGGCAGCCACTTCCCCAGCTTCCTGGAGCAGGCAAGACCCAAACCCATAAATTGAGGGTGGGAGTGTCAGAATTTGGGTGTCTGTTGAAAAGAGAAAACACTTGCAGGCTCTATGTTTTGCTTGGAGCTTTATTGTCACTTTTGCTTTGGAAAGCTGAGTGGAGACCTGCCAGAGTTGGTGGGGTGGAAGAGCCACCTCTGCAGTCAAGCAATCTGCTACACTAAAGCAAGTGCCTCTAGTCTTTAGCAGCAATGTGGCCTTGCATCACGCTGGGTTACGGAAGACATGGTGTGTGCTGTGCAGCTGCTGCAGGCTTCACATGGGAAGTGCCAAATCCGAGTGCCCTGCTGCTCCTCCTGGGCATGGGGAGTAAGAGGCCTCAACCTTGGCTGCAGGACTGGCAGTTGAGTCACAGGCGATGCTTGGCTGAAAGGAAGATCCAGCCCCGACAAAGTTAAGTTACCACTCAGGTCTGAGAGGAAAATACTTGTGCAAAATGTATGGGTTTGCCTGTTTTAGCTGAGATCCAGCTTGCAGTTGCCCAGTTTTCATCCTGTTCCCATTCCCCTTCCCTCTGCAGTGACTCTGCCCTGTGCTGACACAGTATCTGGCTGCTCATCTTGCTCTTTCTCCTCCTCTTTGAAACTCAGTATTCCCTGCCAGCAGAGAGGCAGAAGCTGGTTTCTCCCTCAGGTTTCTGGGTGTTTGCTAAATCCCAGGGCTTAAAAATCAAGCACAAATACTGAACTTAGCTGTTCCTCTGTGAGCTCCCTTTCCTAATTTACATCTTGATCACATTAGCCTTTATTGACTTAGTTTTAGAGCCTGGATTTCACTGCAGAACACAGTGGCAGAACAGTTCCTGCCTGGAGCTACACTTCTCAAGGCTCTTGAGCAAAAAACCCATGGTGTGTAACCTACCCCTGAACTACTGCTAGGTCCAAGACTTCTAAAATCTCAATAGTTAGCAGATGGTGGTTGCTCCTGATAAATGGTGCCAGGAAGCATTCGGCTGGGGGAGGATTTCTGCAGCTGAGAGCTGCAAGGATGTCACCAGGGCTGGCAAAGCCCCAGAGCCTGTTTGTAATTCAGTGGTAGGGGTGCAAAATTTCTCTTGAGATCACATAAATTTGAGGTTCTGCTGGCTTGTTTCACCCTCTCACTGAAGATAATCCCCAACAAAAAAAAACCCATGTTTGATATGAAATATATTTTTTTCCTGGCCAATCAAAATACTTTGACTTCCTTCTGTTGTCACTTCTAACACCTCAGTGGCACAGTGGTGCTTTGTGGCGGTGTGGTGGCAGTGCTGGAGGACACCCAAGTGCCCCAGCCTGGCTTGGCCTGCACCATCCCACGTGGCAGGGAGTACTTGACTGTGCCTTAGTGACAGAGGCCAGGTCTGGAAAGGAGAATCCCACCTTCCTGCTAAGTCCCTCAGCCAGGCTGCAGGACACCTGCTTCCCAGGCCTTCAGGGAAGAGTTCGTTGCTGAAACAACTGATGCACTCACACCTTGAGCAGGGCAAGGGCCCAGCCCCTCCACGTTGCCTCCTGCATTAGAGCTGGAACCACCAGGCTGCTGGCTAAAAGCACAGCTCTGCAGGAGGAGGAGGTGGTGTCACTCACCTGCCTCAGAACACCTTTCTCTCCAGCTGTGCCCTAGCAGGGTCAGTAAGCCATGCCCTTTGCAGGCAAGGAGCTCCTTGGGCCATTGGGTGCTGAAGAAGTAGAACAAGTGTTAATGGCTTCCTTGGAGGGTTAGACAAGGCTGGATGCACTGTGGTCCTTTACCACAGGTAGGGAAATAGTTCCAAAGCCTTGACTCAAGCAAGTTCAGGTACACCCAACCAGTTTAGGGTTTGTCTTTGGCAAACTCGCAACTGGGAAAAATACTTTGCCTGTTTCTGAATTTTACTGCCTGTATGTTGATACCCCTTGGCTTTACAAAGCAAGTACCAGCTGGGTGTCTGCTTTTGAGCTTCTGATGGTTCCAAGGCCACTTCAGGTCCAGGCTGCAGACAGGTGGTGTGGCCTGAACACCATCCCCAAGTTCCAGCTGCAACCTGTCTTACCTGAGCCCCTGATGATGTCTGAGGTGTGTCAGCTGTTTGGAAGGCAACCTTCCCCAAATATCCCTGTGTGCTGAGCTGGGGGAAGCCAGCCCCTTGAAGGGACACCTCATCTGAAGGGACACTTCTGAGAGAGACTGGCACAGAAACCCTGCCCTGTGAGCTGTGCTTTCTCTCCTCTGCCCTCAGCTGTAGGTGCCTGTTGTACATGTCTGAGAGGAGCTGGAATGGATTCCTGCACCCTGGAGTGGTGTCTCTGCCATCAGGCCCTGTGTGCCAGACTGTGTGGTGGTCCTGTCTCACATCACAGAGAACTTTCATGCCACACTAATCATTGTTTCTGACCTCTCTGACTCTCTTGCAGAAAACATATGCACAGGGGGATTGCACAGGTGGGCAAAATTGCCAATGAATTACAGACATCCAGACATCTGAAACTGACATTTTGACCTCTTTCACGAGCAGGCATTTTTCTGTGGGTTACATAGCCCTTACTTTTAGAAAATTGATGCTAGCATAAAGTATATTATAATAATTATTTGTGAAATAATAATAGCATATTAATGGCATGCAAATTACTGATCTAGGAATCCAGCATGCCCATAACGATTCCTGTACTTTTAATGTCAACATTAAAAGCAACTTCTAACTAACAGTGATAAGGCAAATTAGCACTAATAACAGTTTTGACACTAATAGTAAGTTATCATTTTTTTAAAAGTCTTTCCTGTTGCCAAGGCTCAAACTGATTTTTAAAAAGCTACACCACCTCTCAGCTTGCTGTCACTGATGCTTTTCCGACAACACTGTGAAGAGATTTCACTCCTCTTGTTCTTAGCAAAGGTCCCTGTGATTGTGCCAGACTTCCTACTCTGTGGTCAAACACTACTCAGGGAACAAGAGTTTCTAATTTTAAAAGACATATGCAGAGCACCTTTTCCTTAATTCAATTTGGTAAAATGTTTTATCAGCAAAGGTTTTTAAAAATGCCATTAGTATGCACTGTTGAGTGGGCAGAGCCAGGAAATAGGATCAATGCTTTTGAATTCCTTCCCTGTCTCTGCACAGCTAAACTTCTCTCACCTCCTGTGAATTTCACATACTCTGTTAGCATCAGCTTTAGTTATTCAGCACATATGGCCAAAGGACCATCCCATAGGGGGAACACACACCAAGCTCTGTGGGCTAACTCACAGAGGAAGCTCATCTGGATGTGGACAATGTAGGTAAACCAGAAGAGTTGCCTTCTTGCCCTCCCCCAGGAACATGCCAGTGTCACTGAACAATCTGTTATAAGTTCACTGCTCGTGTGGCTGGGGCCCGTGTTGGTAAGTGATCACTGCCTTTGGGTGGACAGAAGTAGCTGTATGATAACAGCCTCTGTTCTGAAGCCTCCACAACCTAATTTTGTGTTTTTCTCAACAGAGTGGTAATCAACATGGCAAGTCAGTGCAAAGATGAGAACTGCAGTAAGAGGCAGGCACTGCATGACTTGGTAGCACTGAGTTGTGACACAGCACTGATGTGAGCTACTTAATTCACAAAAGCTTTGTGACTCTTGCTACGTGTTTGTTTACAAACAAAATACCTGCCGAGTTCCTTCCAGCAGAAGGTGCCTTTTTCACTCAGAGTTTGCAACCAGAGCAGTGTGTCTGAGATGGTGCCTGCACTGGAGGGTCTGGGCTTTCATCCCAACACAGACAAACTCTACATTCAATTTCAGCTTTGTTACTGGTTTCAGTGCAGCAAAGAAAAGTCATAGAAGCAAACAAAGCTTCTTGAGGTTTGGCAAGCTGTCAGAACTGACAGATGGGGGCCAGGACTCTTCTGGGGCTCTGAAGTGTCACCAGCTCACCACTCAGTGCATGAGTTTGGTCTGAGCAGATTTCTCTCCAGAAAGATGCTGTTGCAAATTCTGAACTGCCTTTCCAAGGCACTTGGGGACCTTTAGTAAACGGCTCTGTGAAGGCAGCACATCCCAAGGAGAGCTTTGTAAGTGCTACAGTCCCACCTCAACCTTCCCTGCTATCAGTTAGAGGAGCCTGAACCTGACAAGTAAAATAACTTCTTGGAATTTTTATCAGCAGTTTTTGAAGTTAGAAAATTATAATCTTCTACTGCTGCATACAGACCAGGAAGAGAACTACTGAAAACCTTTCCAGTGGTTCTGTTTTTCCTCACTACCTCCAGTGTACATCCCTGATGTAGGAGTGGTTGCATTTAATGCTAACAGTACCAACAGACTGTGTTGTGTGGTGCTGCGATGCAGCTCTGCTGAATGCAGTATTAAATTCATCATCACACCTTCACAAAATACAGATATCCCAAACAAGCAACAGCCAGAAGCAGCAAATCCTGCTGTTGCAGTATTGGTATGCATTAATGGCTTCAGCAGCCAGGTTTGCCATTACCCTGCTGTGCTGCCTTTTGAGACAAAGTCTGCAGCAAAAGTATCTGCTCTTCACCTGTGTTAGAGAAGAGAAATAAAAACACTCAGACTTCCTGGGATGGCAGAATACCTACCCAAGCTCCATCAGGTCCAAACAGCTCTAAAAAGTTGCCAATAAATTCCCTGGACTTTTCTTCCCATTTCTGAATGAGGTCATGGCTCTTCTCTTCCACCTTGTAAACAAATTCTTTTGACTTTTCCTCCACATTCTTGACTTTTTCTTTCATTTTGTCCACTTGGTTTTGAAAGCGATATTTCTTCTCCTGTTTTAAAAGTGTGGTCAATGATTAATGAAAAACTTAGAAATAATTAGCTACAGACAGTTGAGAAGAAGAAAAAAAAATTGCATTAATGCATCCTAATATATATGGCCTTGGTTAGCTATTCCCACATTATTTTTATAAAGGCAAGGTTATCATTTGTGGAATGAAATGCAGAAGGTACATACTGAAAAGGTTTCTAGCGTGATTACTGTGTTAAAGCCACTACCTGAATCTTTGTCTATTTTCAAACTGAATGCACTTTGAAATTGATATGAATCTTGTGAAGGACGTGAGTGGGAAATTAACAGCTCAAACTTAAGAGTAGGCAAAAGGTAAATCTCCCTATGTTCCCTAGCAAATGCTGCTGACTTGCCAGCCTGGATGTCTACTTGGACTAAAATGTCTCTTTGGGTGGATTTCTGCAGAGCAGAAGGAAAACTCTCATAAATTCTGAGCCTGGCTTATACAGGAGCTTCTGGCTGCAACAGAGATGTGTGTAGGCCAATGGCTTGTGGCCAGCAAACTTCACAGAAAGGAGAGAACTCCTAATTGCTAAGTCATACTGAAAAAAAGAGAGAGAAGATAATATTAGGGAGCTCCTGGAAAAAGCTTCTGAAATACTTCAGGAATAAAGAGCTTTTGTCTTGAAATGCTTATGTGCTTGGTACAAGCAAATAACAAAGGCTGTGCTCTTGAAGGTGTAGTGGTCTGTGTAGAAGCGCATATCACTATTGGCTTTTAATTTTCTGTTAACTCCATTTAATGGCCACTTGAATTTATTTTAAAAAAGCAAGCACTGGGGGTTTATTCTAGCTCACAAATCACTAGAAGAACTGTCTTTGCAAGCCACAAGCACAAAAAAATATCCCCAAGGTCCAAAGAAACCTTACTTCCTCTGTACCTAAAGGATGATCAGCTCTTTAATGAGGAAACCAGTGCCCTTCTGCAAACAAGACCAGTGCTCTTGTGAAATCCTGGGGATTTCATTTTGAGGTGAACAGCCTCCAGTACAAATCAGTACTTCTGCATTTAAATTACTGCAAGCTAAACAATCATTCCAGGAGGTTCTTCAGGAGACATCATAGTGTGAGATGGGGGCAAGCATGACTTATGCAACAGTATCTTAACCTCACAGCTGCTCAAGGATAAATTTAGGATAAATTTGAGAATCTCCAAGGCATCCAGCATGCCTTAATTTAATGGATATTTGCAATAGTGATCTTTCTGAGTGGAGTACTTATAAGCAAGATTTTCTACAGGTGTAGAAGACTCAAAAAAAGCACAGTGAAATAAATATTTATGCCCTGTGATCTGGGGTTTATCTGCCAGCTTCAAAATAAGAAAGAGATAAACTCTAATGAAATGACACAATTCAGTCCTTCACAAGGGAGTTTCCAGGCTCCAGGGAGGGAGGTGGGAAGTCCTGCTGTGAGCCATCTCAGAGATCACAACAGAGTTTTCAGTTACATGGGTTATCTTGAGGTCTTAAGTCAAGACTTGAAACAGAAAATGAAGGAGGTGAAGTCTGATTTCCGTGAAGTGTTTACTTCTCATTGGAAGGGCAGGTCTGTATGTGGAAGATGAATAATCTGAGCCATCCTTTCACATGGCTCTCCTGCCATTGTGGTTTCTGAGCTCTACAGCAGCATCATTTATGTACCAGCTTCCTAGCATACTTCCTTGGCTTTTGAAAACCATTTTAACTTTCCCTAGTAATTTCACTGCTGCTCTGTGATTGGCTTTGTTAGGGCTTTTGGTTTTTTGGTGTTTTTTTTTTTTTTTTGGTTTTGTTTTTTGTTTGTTTGTTGTTTTGTTGGTTTTTTAATCCTATCACATTGTAGAGAAACTTTGGATCTCAAAATCCATGCTCTCTGGGCTGCCTTCTTGGAATAGGAATATAGAAAGAAACCATGTCTTGGGTGAATGGTTGAGAAGCTTCTGGTGGAAGGGTGGGCTCCTTCCTAGTGTGTCATTGTCACCTATAGCTCAAGGAGGAAAGGGGAGCAGCACCTTTGTTAGAAGTGTAAGATGAAAACTAAGCTGCTAATTAATAGGAGCAATTAAAACTACTCTCAGCTTACCAGTGTCTTTTAAATTAAGTTCTTTCCAGCTCTTTTAAAAGCAGCATGAGGAAGATATAATTTCTTAACCTTTCCTTTACATTGAGAGTGTTTGAGGAGCACTCACGTTGATGAAGCTGACGTTCAGCTCCTTGGCGGTGTAGCCTCGCTGCAGGTTGCGCCGCGCGTACACGTCGTAGTCGCGCACGATGCGCGTGATGATGTCCGATGTGGAGATGCCTTCGGTTCTCTGCGTAGGTACAAACATTCCTGAGCAAAGTGGGAAAAGAGAGCCTGCTGATAAAGCTTGGCAGGACCAGGCACTGTGGCACATAGCTGAGGATGAACTTAAAAATGCCTGACAAAGGTAAGAGGCTTGCAATTCTGCCTTATTCCGAGTTCTCTCCTGTTGTTCCTGTCTGAGTTTGGGGAAGGCAAGGTTGCTATACTACTCATTTTTCTCTCAAGTCTTTAGAAAGACTAAAATTTCCCTCTGTACAGTGTCAGCTGTGATGTGGAAGTTATTAGACTGGCAGGGGCTCCTGAGCCAGGAAGGCCAAGCTTCACAGCTGTGGCCAATTCACTGAGCAGTTCTTTCCATAAGCACAGCCCTTATTTAATGTTATATAAAGGAGCAGGGACGTTTGCTGCTCTCCTTTATTTCCACTCTTGTGCTTTACCTGACAGTCTCTGTTCTGCTGAGTAGAACAGACCAGCCTCTGGCCTTGACAAAAGCCAGGAAAAAGATGCATTACAGTTAACTGGAAACACCCTGGAGGTGCCAGTGGTTTGTAACAGAAAGATGAAGTGTCATGTGTATGAAGTGTAGTGTTTCGTGTCCATCCAGCCATGCCAGTGGCTGCATAACCATCCTCCCTGCTCTGACAAATCAGTCCCTAAGAAAACTGGCCATTTATCAATACTGCCCATGTTTTCCTCAACACAACTGAGATATATGTAGCTTTCTAATTGCTCCCCTCCAAAGGAGGAGCACCTGAACTCTTACTGCAATTCACAAATGAATAGTAGCAGAGTGCAGGCACACCTTGGTTTAGTAGTTATTTAGGGCTACAAAAAAAATTGCTACTCTCACTTATACGTAATTGCAACATGAAGCTGCTGATGAAAGAGAGAGAGAAGATTGGAGATGGTTTGGGAAAAGAAAGTAGTGCTTTGTCTTAAAATGGTGTTATAGCTCCTGGCAAATTAATCCTCACACGTTCACTTAAAGTAAGCAGGCATTGGTACCTAATTTTACAGGGCTGGAAAAAGACTCAGAGAAGGAACCAAGAAGCTTAGCAGCCTCTTGTGACTAAATGCTATGTGATATTTTTTCTTTCTGATCTCTAATTAATACTCTGCTAAAAAAATAGATTACTTTAATCATGAGCAGATATGCTTCCCTGACTGTTGGTTTTCAGGCTTCCACCAGTCACTCAGGAAACTATTTTTGGAAGCAATGAAACCCACTTTGGGCCAGAAACCTTTATAGATAAGAGTTACAAGAATACATGGACAAAATCCAAACCCCACCTTTGTTAAGCTGAAAGTGGAACTGTAGGTGGGCATTATCCTTAGTCACTGACTTTGCTTTCATCTGCTTCATGTGTTGGACTGATCCATGTTTTCCAAGCTAATTGTTCACAGATGTGCACAATTTCAGTCAGTGCACTGTTACCCAGCTCACCAGTGCCCATATGCCCTCCCATCCACTGAAGGTAGTGGGGAATTGGGAGCCCATGAGAATCTACCCAAGGAGCTCCCTGCTTCCCATCTACTTTTCTGCTCTCCAACAACCTGATGTGGAAAAATGGGAGTACTGGAACTATGGAAAAATGTGCAAATGCATCAATAGCCCTGGTCTATTTCAAACAAAACCCCTGGGAGAAAGGGGAAATTCATTATTGTAATAATGCTGCTCTGGAGCATTAGGGACTCTAACAGCACTAGATCTCAAAACTCATCACAAATAAGTTAACATTATTCCCAGTTTATACATAGCAAAATTCAGCCATACAAGACCCAAGATGCTTCTCTGGTATCTCATGGTGACAGACACAATGGACCACAGCTCCCTGAAGCTGCAAGTCTGTACTCTCTTCTGCCAAGTTGGAGTTTCTCATTGGGTTGTGTGTGCACTGTGCCCATGCTCAGTGACAGCAGACAAGGGTGTGTCAGGTTTGGGCACTCTCACACCAAGTCTGGTAATGATCCAGTGACACCAAGAGTTCCTGTTGTGCTGTCCTGTGCACTCAGCACCTTACAGAAGAAAAGTAAAATAGCTGCCTATCCAGCACATGTTCAGTATGTCTCCTGGTGACCCATTCTTACCGGAGGGACCTTTTTTCACTGCCTACTGAAGGAAGCTGGTGTTGGCTCTGAAACTATAGAACAGTCATTCCCAAAGGAGGGCTGTGAGTCTGATACCACAGGGAGGTTCACAAGTGGAAAAAGATCAAGAACTGCTGCCATAAAAAGCTTATTCCTTCAGCTCAGGTCAATAGCTGGTCTATGGCTGTCATAGTATAGTTTGAGGTCACTTTGCATGGCATAAGACCATCAGGCAGATTGCTCTGGAATTTTTTCAAGCCTCCAATATACATGTTTATGCAGAACAGAGAGGCTGGATTTGCCAAGGCTCAAAGCAGGATCTCGAGGGAGCAGCAGCAGAAGGATGTGATTTGTTCCTCCTCTTTCCACTGTTCACTCTATTAGGCTAGCTACTACTGGCAAGCAGTGGCTTAATGTTATCTCCTCAAATTCATCTGCCTTCAACTGAAGAGACACAAATTCCTAATGAGTTCAGCATCTTCATGTTCAATGTAATGGTATCAACCAAACTGCTAAATGGTCATGGGAAATTAATTACTCTGATACTGATTTAAACACTCTGCCAGTGTAATGAAAAGAACCCTCAGTGCAAGTGGATCCTAATGGCTCCTGAAGGTTGCCTGTGCTTACCCATATTTAGGACTGGGATGTGTCAAGGAGGTGTCAGTTTGTGGTTATCAAGAACTGAATAAAGTTGGCTGGCCTGCTGTGGGAACTGAACTCATTTTCATCCATTCAAAATTCTTAGTCAAGAAAATAGTTAAAAAAAACAATTGTCAAAAACTGTTTTAAAAATGCAGATGGGTCTATTTTGTGCTAGATCTGAATGGTTTTCTTGGGGTTATGGCAGGAATTCAGCCAAGGATGTCCTCTGAGGTTTTCTTTCTGCTCAAGTCAGCAGTACCTACCATTAGGGTGTAAGACAATGTGATACTACCTCTATTGCTCCTCTCCCAGCAGTTCTGGTTAAAAGGCAATAAAAGAATGTGAGCTGAGGCTGAAAAGGAAGGTGCTAAAAATGTGAAGTTGCCCTTACCTGCCTCCTTTATGTGTTTGTATACGTCATCCGATCCAGCGGAAGAGTAGGGGATGTCATCGTGTGCTACGAAGTCAATCTGCCAGGGAACAGAAGAGGAATCACATCACCAGCACCAGATTTTGGTTCACTGGGGGATTGTTACAGAGAGTTATCCCTTTTCTTGACTTTAGCTAACTTGCTTTTGACATTCTCATCCTAAAGCCGTCACCTAGTGGATTGTACTAGATTTGGGCCTGCAACTGCTGTGTTGTATGATCAATTATAAAAAACCAGAAATCTTCTCTCCAAAAGCACTGCCACTACCTCATCACTCTGACTGGCTCAGTGTGATATGCAGTACAAAACCCAAGACACAGGCTCCTGCTTTTATTCCTACTGCAAAAGTAACTGGTGAAGCCTTGGCTTTCAAAACCATGAAGGCAGGATAATTGATGTTGGGTCCTTAGGGCTGTGCATATATACATGTATACCTAGTACTGTCATGCTGTCCTTCTGTCACCCAGTGATGTATACACTAAAATACATCCCACTTAATTATGCTTTTGTTAAGATTCATATGTGTTGCAAGGCAATCAATAGCATGTAAAACACTCTATCCTGCCTTTTAGAGGGCACATGGTATTTTTACATATTGCACCTGTTGCCATTAATAAGAATCATGTCTTTAATTTAGGACTTCAGTCACTAGGTGACAACTTTCCTGGTTTACCATCTCCTTTTCTGAAAGTCAATTTATCAGTAATTTTTTCAGTGTTATTTTACCTTTCAAAAATCACAGTAGAGAAATCATCTCAGCATATTGAGAAAAAAAGGCAAAATAAACATCATGTTTTCTGACAGAGATGGAGGCAAGGAATGCTAGGTACCTAATTTCAGCAACTGGAATTAACTGAATAAAATAATTTGCTCCACTTAATAGAATTTCAGACTTGCTCATTCTCAACTGTCAGTCTACAAAGGGGAAGGGGGAGACAAGGGAACAAAGGTACCTTATGTTTTTCAAGGAACTCAGGTGTCAATGTCCAGGGTGCATCTCTGATGACCTCATCCACATAACGACAGTGTCTGAGCGCTTCGTATCGCTCCGTTTCATTCATCACAGTGAAGCCTTTGAATTTATGAGTTAAATCATCACTGCAAACTAAAATATAGAAGTATGAGCAAAATGGCTCCACATTCAGTAAAATTAGCATGACCAGGAGTTGATTATTCTAGGTAAATCCATCAAGCACTTAGTTATTAGCTTAGCAATTTTGGGGGGTGTTCTAGGGCATCTAAGAGTTCTGCTTGGAGTTGGCAGATACAACTGTGTAATAATGAGACAATCTTCTCCTTCTGGAGCTGCAGCCAGAGGCCAAGTATGGTATTTTAAGACACTTCAGGTGGGATCCTTTACATGCTAAGGTAAACCAATCCCACTCTTAAATGGAGATTTCATGGGCTGTGATATTCCAGGGGTGATGGCCAATGCTTTGAAACCAAACAAACAACACAGCGTGCTTTGTGAGCACAATCACAGAGTGCTTACTAACTTCAGGTATCACAAAATGGTCGAGGCAGGAAAACCACTTGACATCACCTAATCCAAACCCCCTCCTCCCAGCACAGTCAACTGCAGGTTGCTCAGGGCCATGTCCAGTTTGGTTTCCAAAGATGGAGACCCCTCAGCCTCTCTGGGCCTCCACTTCCTGCTTTTTATTTTTATATAAACAACACTCTAAAAGGTAAATTTGCCAACAAAGCTCAAAATCACAGTGGGACAGTTTCTCATTAAATAAATCCTGATGGAAAACAAGTAATAGAAAACTTTATAGGAATCTGTCTCCAAGCTTAGCTTTGAGTTCAGCAGGTTTCACAGAAAGGAGAGTAAGGCTTGTGCCATGTTCAAATGGAAAGCTGCTGAAGGAAGCCCCAAGGAAAGGACTGGGAGAAGCCATATACTCTAGTGAAATGAGCAGATTAAAGGTCCAGAAATCCTGCACCTTTAACTCTGGATGCACCAATACTTTGTCACATTGCTTTTAAAATGAGGGGCAGCAAGACCCACATTACCAGAGGACTGTAAAAGTTAGGTATTGTCTTTCTACCCACATAACATTGTGTAAAAACCAGTGACCTTCTCCACCACCACCTCTTTCCAACATTACATCTACAACAGTCATTTGACACCCCACATGGAATAATGTGATACCCGTTTATAGCTGGGTTGCCAGTGGTTGTCCTTCACCACAGGTCAAACCTGTGCCTTTGGATCTTTGTCTGTAAATGTACTTGACAAATGATAGATGTAACATTACCAGTGCCGCAGTGAAGTGTGAGAGCAGCCCTACAGTTGCTGCTTCTTTCTAATTTGAAAACATCAACCTATCAGGCAAGGTGCTGGCAAAGATACAGCCTTTTCTGAGATGTGAAATGGATGTTCTTGCTGTGATGGTCATTAAGGACTTTCAAAGTAGGAAAAATGTAGAAAGGCATAGATAGCCCTGAAGCTTGTGCAAAATTCAAAGCCACATAATAATATACGTATGAATTTCAGCAAGCAAAATGCTACTCTGTCCTATTATGTCAGTTTTGATGCCTGCTGACAAGAAATTTAATGGTGATCAAAGCATTTTCAGGAGAAAAATCCCTTCAGAGACTGTACTTGTATTTATTTACAGCCTTTATGACATCTTTAGGCAACCCTCTCCTGGAAGAAAAAGTCTACTGAAATTATTGGGAAATAGTAATTTTTGCTTGAATTCTGAAGAAAGGTTTGATTTTATTTTCTGATTACTATTTGTTCATGTACAATGCAGACACAATATCTTACTTTGTACTTCTTTTGAATCTGTCATCCTGCTCTAATAACTGATTTGGGAAGGTATAAATGTCCATTTTAAAAAGAAAAGTGATCTTAGGTCTAAATAATTGTCTTCACAAGAAAAATAGAAGGGGCTTGTTGTGATGCCCACAAAGACATATGACACCGGTGCTTTTGCAGCACAAATTTTATGTGGGTGTGGGAAGGTGTCCATTTTTTAAACATGCTAACACACAGTGCCTTGCTGGGAGAAGGTGCTGATGAGTGCTGGCTGCTTTGTCCTTCACACCAAAAATAGGGGCAAAGTGAAGCTATGCCATGAATTTCAAAGGAGCCAGGCTTTTTCCCCAAAGCTCCTTCTCTTATCTGGGGCAAGCCCATATCCTTTGAAAACAACAACAAAATGAACATAACTTGCTTGTTTTTTTAAACCTCACAGTCTTGTGCTTCCACTTGCTGCTTCTGCAAGTTGTCTGGCTCAGCAGGAAACCAGAGAATCCTTAATGTTTCCTTCCTAACAAAGGGACTTGTCCTTTACCTCACAGGAAGCTCCGTGGGAATTGCCACATTTCATAAACTTGAGTAAAACTAAAATACATGTTTATAAAGAGATTTTGGTTTTCCTCTGTGTTGGGTCTTTCCCCCCCACCCCCCGCCCCCGCAACTGTTTGGGACAAATATGCAAAATAATGCACCTTATAGTACCTGAAGGTTGCACTCATGTTCACTGTAAAGCATTTGAGCAGCTGAATGAAGGTTGCTGTGAAATGTTTCTGCGAGGAATATCTCAACCCTGGAGGGGCAAGGAAAATGGAACCAAACTGCACATTTATGAGGCTTCATGAGAGCAGGGCGTGCACAGCCAACTAGGTAGGAAAGAGCCACCCTCCAGTGACTCCTCTGGCACAGGCCAACTGCTGAACAGCTGTTAGCCAGGCACACACCAAGAAAAGAAGATATTCTTAGCCAAAAAAAAAAAAAAAAAAAGGATTAAGAAAGTAACCTGCCTGGGGACACCTGTGAACTGAAATGACATTCCACTCATGACCTACATTTGGGTCTTCAATGACAATGGGCCAGACTTAGCTTCTGTGATGATGCTGAAGACTGGGTCTGGGCCTGGCAGGCAGAGGTCATGGTCTGTGCCTGGCTGGCAAAGGGACTAATGAGCCAGAAATAAATAATGGTTGCTCTCATTCACTCATCTCCATCTTTGAACAATTTTGAGCAAATAACTGAAAAAGGTAAATTATTCATATGGAGCTATTTTAAGCTCAGAGCCCATGCAGGCACCTGCTTTAACTAGAATGGGAATTGTGCCTGTGCTGCTGAGGGCAGAATTTGACTTTTACTTTAATTGATGCAATTGTAAGATGTAATTCAAGGCAAATCACCTATAGAAAGCCCCTGAGTGAAAGCAGCATTCAAGTCATAGTGTATAAACAGCTGGGGGTGGGAGCACAGCAATAACTTTCTGATAGTGAAGCACAGAAGCAAAAATCCAGTGCAATAAATAACTCTGATCTTACCTCCTACTAATAAGTAGCTATTTGGGAATAGAGTTTTGGCTTGCATAAGAGCTCTAGCATGGCCAGCGTGGAAGAGGTCAAATATTCCATCTGCATACACTCTGACAGGTCTGTCAACTGTGGAAAAAGAAACACAACAGTGATTTTTCAGATCTCAAACAAGTTGCACTTAATTCTCCTGGATGGCATTTTGTTCCCAGATCAGATGATTGCACAGATTTACCCCAGTTCTGATATTCAAAAGCCCCACAGGTGAACCTGCAGTTTTTGATACTGCACATTACTTGTTCTTTGTACTCTCTGCTGTTTTCTCTCAGACTTACCCTATTTATTATCATCCATCATCCCCATATTCTAATTTAGCAAAAATGTCATCTTTCTACCTCATTCAGAGTTCCACCATATGTCTTGTTCTTTTCTCTCTGCCTTTCTAATCAGATATGCCTTATGGATTTTTCCCATCATTTCCCTTTCCTTCCCTCTTGCCTTGACTTTTTCCACAGCTTACTGCTATAAAAATCAATTGCTTACCTCCTCTATGCAAACCTTTTACTTCACTTTTTCCAGACTTTCCCCAAGTTCTTCTCTCTAATGAGCCTATAACTTCTCTTTCTCATGCTATCACTCTTATAAATCTTTCTGTACAGCACCTTCAGCAGCAGCCTCCAGAATGAAAAAGGACTTGCTTTCTCAAATGACATGCTTTGCCACCTCCAAGCAAAAGCACAGTGGAGATGAAACCAACAGAGCTCAAACCTCCATGGACTGTGTTTCAGTGACAGCAGAGAGATGTCTCTGCAGTCAGGACATCCAAGGGTCCATGGGAGAGAGAGCACTGTTCCTTGCACAGCTGACTGGAAAGCTGCAGCTTACTCCTATAATGTGGACATACTTTGAAAGCTTATTTTAAATAAGTAGAGTAAGTCAACAGAGCCTTTTAAAAAATAAGCTCTTCAAATATGGGGGGGGCTGAAGAATACATTTGGGACTTCATGTGAAATCATCCTGCTTCCCAGTCCAATCACAGATGCCCAGACAAAGAAATTGGCAAGTAACCTTTAAGGCCACTGAAGGTCTGATGTGATCATCAGGAACATCAGTGAAAGAAAAGTTTTCCAGAGATGAGAATCCAGAAGGTAGCTACTACATAACACAATTTTCATACTGGCTGAAGTGGGCTGGCAAGCCCTCCTTCCAACCAACATCCACAAATACATCAAACTCTAACTTGAAATGTTTTTTCTTGTTGTTTTTCTAAGAGAACTGTAGTTGCTGGTTTCTTCTCCATTACCTGATAGCACTAGACATTAGGCTTTTGCTTTTGAGTAGAAGGCACAAATAATCATTAATTGATGTTTGTATGGAAGAAGCAGTGCTTTGGGAGTGCCCATGGCCTGTGGATGTAGCTCTCTCCACATACCTGGTGTTCCCCGGCGCGCTTGTGCAATGGTCAACTTCTCATGGGGTGCTTGGCACTGACAGCTTGTTTCATCAGCGAATGGAGCAGGTGCCGTCAGAGTCTGGGAGGAGGAAAAAGCACAAAGAAATTAAATTTATTTTCACCACCAAGCAGTTATAAAAGAACCCTTTCATTCTGGCAGAATGCTGTAACCAGACTTCATGCCGGTTTGTTCTCTGGGGATTTTTGCTTTTTGGCCACCCCTGAGCACACACAATTCACACAAGGTACAATGGTGAGGAAAATAAAGCTTTTTAAACATGTCATGTGACTGAATTCTTTGTCTCTTGTTAGAGAAGCTTGGTCATCTTTGAGGTGGGTGAAGGCACACAATTTTTTTGTTTGCAGAACAAAGTCAGGTTGGATGGTGTGAGCAGCTTAACACTTCTCAGTGACTCTGAAGGCCTAAGGAAAAATGTATTCTGTTACCTGTAAGTAACAGCTGGAAAAACTACTTGGGACTTAGAAAGCTGCAAATGAGCCACCTCTTAACAAGCACCCTTTCCTGCCATTGGCATCAGTACAAATAATTGGCAGTGGAGGTTTTTTTGTTGTGGTTTTAGTCAGAATCTCCTATAATTTTGAGGAGCCATTCAAAATAAAGGCAAGGATGCAACCTTAAGTCCCATTTAACAAGAGCTGATTGAGCTGCAACTCCTTTCTGGTCTGACACATTCTGTAATAGTACTAAAACACTCTACCTGTGATCAGAGCACCACAAGGGTACTTGCTCTGAGGAGCTTATAACCTAAAGATACATGAGACAGTGTGAGGATGTGTGAAGACTGACATGGCATTATCTGTCAGGAAACTTGATTACTGAATTTGTATTTTCTGCCCATGTCTATGTAGGAAGTTATCAGCCATCAGACCCTCAGGTATTTATTATCTGCCATATAGTCTGATAGGAAAAACAGCTTCTACAGCTTTTGGCTTGAAATCTTTACAAAAACATAACTGAGTTTTGGTTTGCTTTGTTTTTGAAATGAAGTGGTGGTTGAGAAGGAAATCTGTCACTTGATTTAACTGGGAGGTCATGGCTGTGCAGCTGTGGCTTGATTGGGTTTTGACAGTGACCATTTGATGTACAGTTGTCACACCAGTTTGAGTACCCATGGATGATCATAACAGCATCCATTTCTGCCTTTACACAGTTTTTCAGATTTTTGATGCTGAATGATTAATCACGAGCATTTAGCATTCTTTAGTATCCCTGAGAGACTTTAGGGCATGTCATGCCTAATTGCTGGCTGATCTCTGGGCTCACTGGTTTGTTGCATGGAAAGCTCAGACGACAGTAGTAAAACAACAACAAAGACTTAAAGATTCAGATCAAGTTTAGAGTAGTAAAACAACAACAAAGACTTAAAGATTCAGATCAAGTTCTTTCTGCTGATTTGCTATTCATTTTGTTTACTACAAGTAAGGCAATTTTATGTAGGTTTCTTTCTTTTCCTTTCCATTTTTCTTTCCTTATTTTTTTCCCATACTCTCAAATGTTAAAGGAAATCATCATCATTAGCATCTTCATGATGAAAATCACAGCACCTCTGCATAGACAAGGTTAAAAATGGAGAAACTATTACCAAGCCCAAGTTTCTGTCTGGGTTTCATGGAGGGGAACTGTTCATCAGGCCACCCACGCTGCACAGTGTAGAACATTACACATAATCATACAGTGCCAGCTCTTTCCTTTATTTTCTAAATACTGTCTTTTTGCTTCTGGCTTTGCTATTGCTGGGTGCTAATCTGTCTTTATATCTCCAAGAAAAGTCAAGTTACACGGCAGTCCATACAGCCTGGTTCCTGCTGAGATAAAGAGGAAGGCAGAAATGTTAAAACAATAATGGCTATGGTCTGAGCCCTGCAACTGGTAATCAGCTCCTAGCTTGGCAGAGGTTGTTTCCTTGAAGGTTATTTGAAGAAAATAGACCTGGTTTGCAGGAAGATATCTCTTTTTCCCCTCAGGCAAACACAGTGGTGCTTTTCATCCATGTAACCACCTTTGTAACACTGAGATTTTTCTTTCAGTCTCTGCTCAATGGAGAACAACCTCTATCAGCTTCCCATCGGTCCAGCTTTTATAAATATTTGTCATTAAAGCTCACTTTACAGATCAGGGCTTAGAACCAGACCTGTCAATATTCCCTCTACTCTCTGATCTCACAGTTACTAGATATGAAAATACATCACATGCAATATATTAAAATCAGCCATATTCTGTCAAAACTGAACAGAGAAAAGCATAAACACCATGTGCTGACAGATGAAAGCTATAGCAATAGCTTCCAAATGACTACTCACTACTATTTTATTTTATCTGTCCTAGAAAAATTATTGCTAAGCTTAAGAAAAACATCTTATGAGTAAAATGAGACCATTTGGTTTGTATAAAAGCCCATAAGAGAAAATATTTCAAGAAATTATTAAAACCCAGAAATAATTTATCAAACCTTTTCAGTTTGTATATATAATTACTTGTATTCTTTCCAGTTTCTTGATGGTAAGAATTAGAATTGTGAGAAAACAGCAAATAATGTATATAGCAGCTTTTCATTTTGGTTAATCCATTAAATTTCTTTTGGAAGTTTGCTATAGTTTTGCCAACAATCATATGGTTAGACAAAGACTTTGTCTTTCTCTGATAGGTTTTCCCTTCATCTCTGCCTTCCTCATATTCTAGGCATTTACATTTTGCAATTACTCAAGCAAGGGAAATTAGCCTTGTATTTTGGACCAAGGTAAGCTCCTGAGACCTGCATCATCCTGTAGTAATATGTGAGAGAAAGCTTATCACATGTCACAAATGGAGAAGTCATTGTTATACTAGGACTTATTAATGATATTTACTTCAGAAGATGATAAAAAGCTCTTGCAATAAGAGTATTGTTTCCTGGAAATTAAGACACAGCATTCAGTAAAATGAGGGTACAGGAAATCATCATATTTGGTAACCCTTGCATATCAGAAGCTGTTCATTCTATGAGAAGTTTAAATAGTGTCTTACTTGCTTTCTAGGAAATTTGCAGAAGAACTGAATGATACTCAGTAAACATCAGAACACTAAAAGATGTAAGGTGGATAATGGGGGCTTTCCCAGCAAGCACCTCACAGCCCCACATGCACCAGCAATGTCTTTGTAACCCACAGCTCTATCTGGTGAGAAGACCACAGTGTGGTTGGCATCCCTGAGCTGGCTCTGGGGCCAGGACACTTCATGAAGAAACCCCACATGACAGCTAGAAGCACCTTATTTTCAGGTGTATCTTGAAGCTGCCTTTTTATTATCTCTCTTCACAGTCTCTTAAGTTACTGTAGCCCTTTAACTTAGCTCCTAGGAATAAGATAAACACTCATGCTTGTCTTTCTAATGATTAAAAGGAAAGTTGATGGTGATTTGTAGAGAAAGAGGAGTCCTGAAATAACAAGGTCAAGGACATAAGCACCTCCACACGCTCTCTTTTGATTACAACCTGTTGTGTTATTGCTTGCTTGCTTCTCTGTGTTTGGTAGTTGGGCTGGGTTTTTTACACAGAAGCAAGGAAGACAGAAGCAAGGAAGACAGAAACATTCTTTTAAGTAGGTAAATGTAGACCCATCCAAGACATAATGCACCTGCCTTTATACCTCTGCCTGCAGGGTGACTGCAGGAAATACATCTAATGGAAGGGACTACTGCTTTTTTTTTAATTCATGCAACTACAGTACCTTCTCTCCTCCTCTTGGTGAAGTTGCATTGTCATCTAAGATTTTGCCATCAACAAAGATCAATGAAATTTCCAATCATGCACAGCTACAGAGGCAACACCTGATAAAGCAGGCTGGGCCTGTGCTAATGAAAGAATGAAACTGGCAGGGAAATTCTGTGGGAGGTCTGATGCTGTAACCACCTTCTGTCTCAGAGGCAGGATTTAAAACAGGTAAGTGATTTCACTGGAACAAATAACGTGGGTAAGGTCTACTCATATGAGGAACAATTATTTTGGGAACCTGCTCCTGATGTTGGGAAACAATAACTACAGAGCAGGAAACAATGACATCAGTTCAAGGAATATTTAAGAAAAAGCCCAATCAAAACTACTGAAAAGTAAGTATACGTGCCAAGTTTCTGAGGTATGAACACTTTTTGTAAGTGGAAAGGCCACGTTAAGGACCTGCCAAGTCTTCTCTTAAAGGTTCAGGGAGCAAACACTGTCAAAAAGGAAAACTATGTTGTCTCCTACCTCTTTGGGTCAGTAGCCTAAATTTATGAGCATTTAAGTTGTAATTGAATGTTACTGGTGGTTGTCTCCTAGTAAACTTTTTACAAACTATTCTACTATCAATGCCAGTATAGAAAAAAGTCTATCCTCTTCTCTCAGACTTCTGCTGACTCAGGAAGGTGGATGTAAACTAAAATATGGCAAACTAACCTCATAGGAACAGTAACTTCAGCATTCTGTTTGCAAACATTTCAAATTAACTTTGTTGCTCTTTCTGGGCTTAATCTTCAATCAAATATACTTTGCTCATCATTAGTATTAAGTAATTATTAAGTGCAAGATGTAATTACAAATTGAAGATACTGCAGAAGAAAAGCAGCTTCCACTGCCTTTTCAAGAAGCATAATGATGTATATATGTAGAGATTCATAGATTATGAAACTAGAACAACTATTACGTAATTGAGTGTAATATTTGCAAAAGGCCAAAGAATTTTGTGACAAGATTCCTGCATGACAGCCATGACTTCTGACTGAACTGGAACACATTATTTAGAAAACAAAATCATCCCTAGAGGTAGGATGGGCCCCAAGTTAAGCAGAGTTCAAGTGAAAGAGTTGCCAATGAAGCACCTCAACCTCCATGAACACCAGCTAGAAGTGAAATGTGACCCTTGGGAAGTCATCCACCTGAGCCTGCTCCCCTGGCACAGCCAGAAGGAGATGGGAGGAGCTCTGCATGCCAGTGATCCAGGCAGGACTCACTCGAAGAGCAAACTGCAGCAAGGGCACTGTGCAGCCCCTGAGCCTGGATGTTCTCCTGTCCTGATGGCTGCAGACAGGAAAGCTGTCAGACATCCCAGCACCAAGGAAGGATACACAGCATTCCAGGATAAAGAAGCTTGTGGCTCCTTCAAAGGAGCACCAGTTGTCAATCATCAGCCTGCAGACACCATCACCAAGAACCACACTGGCTGTGGAGCATTTGCAACTCAATGACCAGTGGCAACTGCCTGCTGACCCAGGAGGAATGCTGAAAGTTGGCCACGGTCAACAGACCAGAGCCGTGTAACCATTGCTCTAATGCCACTCTGTGTTTTACTGATCAATTCAGTGGAGACAACGTCAGCTCCTGTGTTTTCAATGTCTATTACACATTTCTTTTTACTTGTACTGTATAAAATCACAGAATCATGAAGGTTGGAAAAGAGCTTTAAAAGAGCTTTATCCACTCCAACCCAGCACTACCACTGTAACCCCTAAACCACCAAAACACATCACCCAGTGCCAGATCCAGATGCCTCTTGAGCACCTCCAGGGATGGCGACTCCACACATCCTTGGGCAACGTATTTTAATGTCTGACCACCCTAACATTGAAAAAATAAAATTTCTAATATCTAATCTGGATCCCCTCTGTCTCAGCTGAAGGCCATTTCCTCTGGTGCACTCACTCTAGGCATAGCAGAAGGGAGCAGCTCCCACCTCACCACAGCCACCTTTCGGGCAGCTGGAGAGAGCAATGAGCTTCCCCCTGAGACTCCTCAAGAGTACACAAACCCAGCTCCCTCAGTCACTCCTCACAGGACACGTTCCAGACCCTTCACAACCCTCACTGCCCTTCTCTGGACACACTCAGCACCTCAGTATCTTTTTTGAAGTGAGGGGCCCAGAACTGGACACAGTACTCGAGGTGTGGCCTCACCATTGTTGAGTAAGGGTGACAATCACTGCCCTGCTCCTGCTGGCCACACTCTTGCTGACACAGGCCAGGTGCCATTGGCCTTCTTGGCCACCTGGGCACACGCTGGCTCATTGTCAGCTGGCTGGTGACCAGCACCCCCAGGTTCCTTTCTGCTGGGCAGCTCTCAAGCCACTCCTCCCCCAGCCTGTAATGCTGCATGGGGTTGTTGTGACCCAAGTGCAGGACAGGGCACTTTCCTTTACTGAGCTCCTGCAACTGTCCTCAGCCCATTAATGAGTCTGTCTAGGTCCCTCTGTAAATCCTTCCTACCCTCAAGCAGAACATCACTCCTACCTCACATAGTGTCATCTGCAAATTCACCTGATATATGGCTAAAAGAACCCAACTCTGCTCTAACACAGGCAAGGGTTAATCTTCTGAAAGCAACTCAGTTATATTGCTAAACTATTGGGTGAATTTGGCCAAATAATCAATCTCTACTTGTGCTTCTTTACAGAGATACTTTACATTTATCAATTATTTAATGTCAGACATAGAACAGCATTTTGTATAAACCATTACTCAGAAACAGAGCTACGAAGAAGCAAAAAAAACCCAAACATTTTTTTCCTCCTGCACAGGAGACACATACTCTGCAGTTCCTCAGCTGTCAGCAGAAAAACTCTGGGAAGATCTATTTTCCCATAGGGAGGGTGATGGGCTTCTTTACAAGATCCCTGATTCATCCAGTGCCTTTCAAGAGGTTTTCACCTTATACCATCTGTTTGTATGTGTGTAAAACAGGGAAGCAGATTACATGGAAACAAAGGACACACTGGGACAGACAGTTATGGCTGTAGTGAATGTCTGTGCATGATTGTGGATGTGTGAGTATACACTACACATAGTCTTGCCTGTGTAGTCAATCTGCCTCCTAATTCTGTATTTCTTCTGCTCCATATCCACGCATGTGCTGAGTTCTTTTTACACTTTATACATATGTTATATTATAATGTTGTCTATGCTCCTGAGGAGGGAGCAGAGAGAATCTATTTACAGTATTTTTCCACTCCTTTTTAAAGGTATGATACAAACCTTTGTTGTAATGGCAACAGCACAGTTTAAGAACTTGGCAATATTCTCCTAATAAAACCTGTTTCTAAAATATCATTGCATTTCAAGCAGAGAATGCAATATATAGAATGTAGTGTTTTCTCCCTGTATTTATGAATGATTTCTGATTCCTGAAAAGGTATCTGTAGTTCTGTGTACCTGACAAATAGGTACTGCAACATTTTTTTGCAGAAAATGTAGCATTTCAGAAGGTATATAAACTGCAAGTCCTCTGATGTAATAGGGGGAAATCTAAGCAGATTTTTCATGTCTATGAGCAATTTAGGTTTTTTTAAGTGCAGAAAAAATTGCTACATGTCCTCAAGCACAAACTTCACTTGGCACGTTTTTATGGGTTTGTGGTTTTATATACTGGCCAACATTTATGAAAATGAAAATTAATCCAGAGCAAAAGCCAAACTTCTAAAGGACCAAATAAATATCTAGTCAAATAAAGCAATTCTGGGTTCCTTAAATGTAAAGCTATTTACATATTTATTTATGCTTAATTCCACACTGAAGAAAACAGATGGCAGACCCCCTGTCATATCATCACGTGAGAGAGAAACAGATGCATGGGACACTTTTTAACCACAATAAACTTCCCCTACATTAATCATTGGCTCCTCTGATTAAAACTGCCTTCCAGTGATATAGGAAAGATGAATATGAAGATCTATGAAAGCTCATGGAAATAAAATATTGCAATTATTCTAGGGATGGCATCAGAACCTCTTAGAACTTTCTTTGTAAATATGAAGGGATGAAAATACAGGAATCCAAGGCATGTACACTTTCCTTGCAATTATTTCAGATTCTGCGTTTGAGTTCATTGCTTAACAGCAGCAACAAGAAATTGTCTAAAGAAGCAGAGTGACTCTTTGAACTATTATACAGGTCCAGTGTGTGTAAACACTAAAAGTTCTCCTCTTCTCTTCAATAAAATAAAAAAATAACAGTGTTCCAAATGTACTTGAATAAGTGAAAAAAAATTGAATTAATGTAGTCTCATTTTTCCTAAAAAATCAAGAAAATAAACAAAATGGCTGAAGCAGCTGATATCTAAAACTATGTGTGATCTGTCACATTCAGCTGTACCTGAGTCTCATTCTCCAAGTACTGTAGATTCAGTGGCCCCAAGATACTAAATCCCTAATTCCTACTGACCTGTAAAAGCTGTAGCCTCTGAATCTCACAACACTACAGAAGTAAATGTGGGCTTTGGAGCAGTGCTGGGACTGCAAGGGTGAACCAAAAGGGGCTGTGGCACTTGCAGTGCCTTGGCAGAACACGTTTTATCTGCCATATGGATAGATGAAGTGTCCAGCTAGTCTGTCCTTGTAATGATGATGGAAAAAAGCCCCCAATCAACTATGTGGGTACTTCCACACAGGGCCCCAGTGCCACCTCCTGCACAAGAAATGAGAGCTGGCCACAGCTTCAGCAGCCTGAGAACAGACATCCAAGGGTAGTATGGATGTCACATAGCCTTGAACAGCCCAGTATTTTGGGGATAGCACTACCTAGGGCAGAGCAGACAGAACAAAAAGCACTTAGCTGCTTATTTACATCATCTTAGAGTCACTTTAAATGAATGCAAACTGCTGCTTAATTCCTCCTGCCTTGCCCTCTACCCCCTGATGTACCTGTGAGCACAGGCCAAATCAACCACATACCTACCTAGCTACTCCCTCTCCTCCCCTATAATGCACCCCAGCTAACTCAGGTGGGTTTCTGCTTATCTGGTTTCTTAAATTAAGTACTGCAATGGAAATGTATGTCTCATTGCCCTGCATTCCCTCAACTTATCTAACCCTCAGTTAGGCTCTGACAGTTTTGAAAATAAGACATTGGTTCCCTGGTCCTAAGAGTGCTTTATCACATTTCCACTGATGCCTGTGTTGGAAGACAGAGACATGAAATACAAGGAAAAGAAGCTCTCAGTGTGTTCAAGGGAAAGATGAGACCAAGAAGTGCATTCTGAAGTTTATTTTCAAGTAAGTTTCAATGTCTATTTGGGTTTGCTTTATCTGCAGCACTGTCCTTATAAGTTGCCATTGTTTTCTTTTATGAAAGATGTTGCATGGAACTGTCTTCCTGAACAAAGTGTTGAAATGCCTGTTTGTCTCTTTCACGTGAAGATCAGTAATTTTCAAAGGACACACCAATCCTTCAAGAGCTACACACACCTGGGACCAAAGTGAAACTCTTGATCCCAAGTGACATAAATAAATTATAAAAAAATGAGCAAATCATTTCACAAGGTTTTGTACTTCCTCTTTGGTACTTCCTGCTGTAGTATCTCTCAGTTACACTAAGAGCTTTCCTTTTTAGTACTGATGCACGTGGGCAAACCCTTAGGGCAGGATTCCCAGGCTGAGATCCACAGCCCAGCAGCACTCTGCAGCCTACTGAAAGCTATCCAGGGACAACTGCCATGCCATCAATATGTGCATGATATGACCAGGGGTCATGTTTATCCCACTGAAAACAGCGAAGGCCCTCATGACCACGGGTATTCCGAGGATTAAAAATATGAATGGGACTGCAGCAGATGAGAACGTGGCCTAACATAGCAGTTTGGTCCAGATGAGAAAAGGGATAAATGCAAAAGGATGCAAACCAGGATTGGAGAAAGGCTATTTGTGAGGGCTTTTTTCTTGATCACAAAACTCCTAAAGTCACCACTATGGATAAAGCCTGTGACTCTGATGGGTTTGTTTCTCTGCTGTGCATTGAGACCAAGACCTGTGGGGTCATTCAGAGAGACATCCTCCTGGCATTAAGATACAGGGAAGTTGAGAGCATAAAGAAGGCAAAGATTAAGTCAAAGATGGAGCAGAGGAACTGACTGAAGCAACACAAATGCTCATTAATGCTCCAGCTGGTTAAGAAAATGCACAGAGTGTCTTGGGAAAAAATTAATGGCAATTTATAATGACAACAGTACCGGGCACTAGAAAATATCAGGTTTCAATACACATTGAAACTTACCCTAGAATTGCCTTCAATGTCCCCTGATTTCCTGATCTTTGAAGGACACAGGTTCTTTAGTGCTAATGTGACAGCTCCTGACAAGCTAGCAGACTTCATAGCCTAAAATCAGAGGTCTAATGGCACATATCCATTAAAAATATTCACAGTTTTACAGCTTTAAAGAAATAATTCCTCTTTCAAATGAAAAGGACAACAAGAGTTTCAGAAAAGAACCAGCCCCTTTTCACCTTCTAAAATTTGAGGTGATTTCTCAAGAAAACTGCTTCCTTCAACTTAGCCTATATATAACCTGAAAGCCCAGATAATTAATTTTAGAGATGTGTGAGAACCAATGAACAGCATTAAGAAGCCATCTGTAAATATCACAGACTTGCCACCAGTTATATAATTCTAAAGTACCAAAGCCATCCTTGAGGTCCAAACAATATTAAAATGTTACCTGAGACACCCTTTTTCCTTTACACTAATAATCTAGGTGACAAGGTTACTGGCCCACCACTGCACATGCTGCCTTCACAGGATGAGATCAGATCAAGTACTGAAGATCTTAAAAAAGATCTCATAGGAACTTGATGTCCATGTCATTTATTAGACTGTCTGTCAAGGGGTGATTCACTTTAACTCTTCAGAACACCCAGCCTTAATTTTTCTCACTTCAGACACTGCTTGACTACACTTGTTGGCCTCACTTGCTATACTCTGACTTCATGTACTGCATTATACTTCACCAGGCAACCTTTTTTTTTTCAGCCTGAAGATAACACAGATCTGATGACTGATGTGGTATCACTTCATAAGGACACACTTTCCACAAATATTTATTGAAAATGCCTCCATTGTCCATTATTGGTACTCGGGAAGATCTAAAACATCATAATGAATTCCTGTTTCATTCATGTACTCTGTCACCTTAATTTCCACAGAAATTATACCAGAATGCATGATACTGTAAATACTGGTATCATATTGTCACTCCTTTCTTTAAAATCTTTTAAAATGTCAGACTATACAGGGTAATATATTCAAACAGGTTGTTATATCTGAGCTTTTGACAGAGAAATCTCAGACAGCCTGTATGAACACACTGCAGCAACTACATCTGAGCTAACTTTCCCTATTAAAACAGCTGCAAAAGCCTTCCATGAACAAATTAACAGTCTTCTTTAAAGCTGAATTTAATTATAACATGAGCAAGAAGAAAACATTAATTTAGGTCAGCTCCAATGACTGTTGCTATTTCTTGTCAAATCAGAACAATGTCTCAACTATAGTGTTAAATTTAATTACTGAAGTTTGATGTTTAAATATGTTTTAATTAGCCCTGCGACTGAATTCTGGTGTTAAGTGATCTAATTTCTAGTACTAAACTGTTGCATACATCATGCATTCTCACATCTTGACACTGCCTCCACAATTCTGTGGTTGCATTTATGTATTGCTGTTATTAACTTTCTACCACCTTGCCAATGGTGCATACCATGCTGAGGTAAGGAGAGATCTTTCCTGGTGGGAATAATAACAGATTTAAACAAGAAGCAAGGAAACACTCCAAATTTTAAATGAGCACATGAAAAGAAGGACAGCTCTCAGAACCCGAACTCTTGGGGTACAGCATCCTCGTAAAGTTGCCTACATGGTCTGAGGGAGTCTTTAAGCAATGAACATCAGAGGAGTTATTTTAAGTATCACTCTCCCGGCCCTCCCTCATTCTCCTGTCCCACCAAAAACCGCAGCTCTCCGAGACTCTTCTTCCTTACACATCCTGAATCGAACCGGCAACTCCTCACCGGACTCCTAAAGTTGAGAAAAGCGGGATTTGCCGTTCTGAGCGCAGTAACCCGTGCGGGACCCGGCCCGCAGGGCAGCGCGGGGCCGGGCGCTCAGTGGGGAGCCCGCGGGGGCTGCCATTGCCGGCGGGAGCGGGAGCGGCACCGGAGCGGCCGGGACCGGCCATCGCTCCCCGCCGCCGGCTCCTTGGAGCGCGGGCCGCTCCTCTGCATTCACCACTGGAAACTGGCAGCTTTCGAGATCGTAGCACGGCTCGGCCATCGCACGCCTCCCGCCGCCGCTCCCGCCACCCGCACACATGTGGCAGCCGCGCCGGTGCCCGGGCGCGCCCGGACCCGCCGGGAGCGCGGGGGATCCGGGTTTCTAACGGGCGGACCAAGGATCCTGGCTGGCTGTCACCGCACTGCCCCGAGTTCCTGCACGGCACGGCACAGCCCACCTCGGACAGCCTTCGCTGGCCCTTTCCCTGGCGTGGCACAAAGGGACCCGCCGTGAGGCGGCACCGGCCGCCCGCGGGCTCCCTCCCTCGCCCCCGGCCCAGCGGCCCCGCAGCACCCGGGGCGGCTCGAGCGGGCGGGCCGCGGCCGGGCCCGACTCACCAGGCGCGGCTGTGGGCAGGTGTGTTCCAGCTCCTCCATGGTCTCGGACCGGGATTTGGGGATGCCTCTTCCTGACTCAGCACCGGCCGCACGCACTGGCATGGCCGCCGCCCGGGCCCGCCCGGCGCGGGGGGTCTCCCCGGGAGCCGCCCGGGGGCTCGGCCGCTCGCGTCGCCACGGCAACCGGCGGGCCCCGCCCCGCTCTGCGCGCGCGGGGGCGGGGCCAGTTATTTGCATGCGGGCTCCTGGTTGGCTGCTGCCCCGCCGCGCCACCGCGCGCTGCCCACGGCGGCTCCGCGGGCGGGCCCCGCCCCCGCGGGTCTCAGGGGGCCGGAATGGGCCCGGCCGGAGGGAAGCGCGGGCAGCGGCTCGGGTAGGGCCGTGCCGTGCCACAGCACATGGCACCAGAAGGTTCTTGAACATCTCCAGTGAGGGAGACTGCACAACTTCTCTGGGCAAGCTGTTCCACTGACCGGTCACCTGCACACTGAAGAAGTTCTTCTTCATGTTCAGGTAGAACTTCCTGTGCATCAGTTTCTCCCTGCTGCCTCTTGTTCTAAGCAGAGGAGCCTCCAAAAGCCTCCGCCCTCTTGGCGTCCCCCCTTTAGATATTTATACACATTAATGAGGTTCCCTGTAAGTCGACTCTTTTAGACGCTGAACAGGCCCAATTTCTTCATCTTTTCCTTGTTAGAGAGGTGCTCCCGTCCCTTAATCATATTTGTTCCCATCCACTGGACCCACTCCAGGATCTCTTGTCCAGAGGAGCCCAGAACTGGACACAGCACTCCAGACACACTCATCTCACTGGGGCTGAGTGGAGGGGCAGGATCACCTCCCTGCCCTGCTGGCACTGCTGTCCCTAATGCACCCCAGGATCCCACTGGCCCTCTCGGCCCCAGGGCCCTGCTGGCTCCAGCCCGAACCGCGTTCCGAGCACGGCCGGCGCCTTGGGCGGGCAGCGCCGCACCCCGAGCCGGCACCGCTGTGTCCGCCCCGAGCCCGGGCGCGGCTGCACAGCCGGGCCCTGCGGCCTCGGTCACCCCTCAGAGCCACCCGCGGTGAGGTTTGATGGGTTCAGAAGCAGCGAAGGCGGGGCGGTGCTGACCGGACAGCTCCCGCCTGCCCGCTCCGCTCCCGGGGAGGAGCACGGGGCTGGAGTACCAAATTCTTGGTGCTGAAAACATTAATTGCCTTTTAGTGAGAGCTATTATAACAGTTTTGGCGAAAGCGTCGTTCTGTTCTGCCGAGAGATGGATAAAGAACATGGCTGTAATAGTAGCAGCTCTAATCATAGCAAATTCAGAGTTCCCAGGCCCTTCCCATGGAACCTGGCTGACACCTGCCCAGGAGCCACGGCTACATCTTTGGTTGTGATGTACAGCTGCTTCAACACACACAAGTGTAGCTTTTACACTGCTGAAGTGAAATTACCATACTTCCTTCTCCTAAATAGCATGAGAATATGACCAAGATAATATAAAGCAAAAAAATTTTAGAACAGAGAGGCTCCATTGGCTGTTGATAACCTTGATAGAATCAAAAGTAGATTTCAGTAATACTTAGCTTCAGTGGGCACTGTCAGTATTGTTTTTAAAAATCAGACTTCATCAGAGGACACGAGCATCTAAGGCCATCCAGACCATGAGGAGTTACAAGAGAATTGTGCCTCAGGGTCTTTCCCCTTGAGACCTAAATTTCAAGTGAATTTATCTTCTGCACATCTTCAAAGAAAACCAAGTATAATACAAAAATGTATGAACTAGGTGAAAGGGAAAGGGGTAGATAAGTAAATAAGAGGAGATGAGAAAGAAAGTAGAAAGAAAAGAGAATGTCAAAAGAAAGAATGAGACAGCTGTCAAGAAAAAAGGCAAATACATGTCAAAAGAGGTGGCTAAGCAAGAAAAACAGGTAGCCAAACTAAGCAAATCTCACAGCTGAATCTTTTCCCTATTAACTAAGCTCCTTTATCAGTGATTCTGCAAGAACTACTCACACATTATGGAAAGCATACTCAAGGGAAATGATTAAACCATGATTAATACAGCACTCGGCCTGAAATTTGTAGCTCATTTTCTTAGGAGAAATATTTGCAGGAGTGTTATGCTGTTAGAAGAATATTTGGACAGCACAGATGAGCAGTGCTAGGACTGGAGCAGCCAGAGGTAGCAGGCAGCCCTTTTATAAACCCAAGCACATATGCCAGCTCTTCAGGGATTGGTGCTGGTGTCCTGAAGGTGTAGCACCAGGTATGGACATATCCAGGTGAGTGCTCAGCCCTCCCTGATCAGGCAGGTGCATGGGAATAGAGATGAAAGGAAAGCAGACTTTCTTCAAGTTGGATGATTGCCAATATACTGGAAATGTAAATTCCCTTGCCTTCTATTTCTTTTGAGTTTGAAAGGATGAATTTCATCTTTGCTTTCATGCTGAGAGTGTGCTATTCACTCCAGATGCATTTTGATTTATCTTCTCTACAGAGAGGTTTTTCCATATACATGTACCATTACAGAATGATAGTTTTTTCCATATACATGTGATGTCTCTCTTGCAGTAGTGTTATTACCTATCTAAGCTAGGCCAGAATTTCAAAGTGGAAGTGGAATACTTTTCATGCTGCTTACTTAATTTCTATCTCTGGTAAATGCTTCATGTATTCTGTCCTTCTGTTTGAAGAGCATGAAAAGAAATATTGTGTACCTTATTACAAGAGAGAGAGGAAGTTGAAATAATGGCAGAGAGAAGGATGTAGGGTCTGTCATGTCTGTCCAAATAGAATTGTCTAAAAATCTTAGTCAACATATTGGATATCTTGAATAACATATCCTAAACTGCTTCTTCTAGCTGTTGGGGCTAAATGAGCTTTCAAAAGGCTGGAGTGTGTCTTCTTTGCTCTCGAAAATAAATTAATACAAATTAGGTTTGATTGGAAAAGCTCAACAGATGGTCTTCTGTGAATCCTTACAAGTCAGCCAGCTTTTAAAAGAACAGTGGAGCAAGAGGCATGAGTGGGGAGGTTCATGCATCTAATTTCTTTTCTGTAATCAATATCCTGTGCCAGGCTGATCATGGTCTCCCGGGCAGCCTCCTGCCACTTCTTCACAAGTTACAGGGACATATCACCGTAGGCTTTAATGACTGAGCCCTTTGCAACAGCGGCTTGGGTTTAATAGACATCTGGTGCATCAAAATCTTGTCCCAGGGTGTACAAATTACAGGCAAACAAGCCAGGAAACCATGATCCCAATCCTCCTTCCACTAATTTCAAGGTCTGAATTGAATAAGCACCAAACAGGGAAAAACTTCAGTTATTAGGAGGGTTCCAGTTCCACCTGATACATAGTGGTTTGGGGTTTTTTAATACAGAACTTCAGTTCTCAAACTGCAACAATTAATTATAAAAGATTAAAAAAAATCTGTTTAGATATTACATTTAAATCCTCTCATTTCTCAAACTGAAACTATGATCCCTCTCTGAGCTACATGGATCTCAAGCACCAGTTAGCACAGCAGAAGTTGCATTTAAAATGGTCTTTGCCTGAGAGAGGCTGAAAAAGTCTTCTTACTTATAATTGAGTCAAAATGAAGACAAGCAGACCCTCACATAACTTCTGTTCAAAAGTCGTCAGGAAACAAAAAAACCCTGTATGGTTAAATAGTGTTTGACTTCAAAGACAAGCATCTAAAAGAAAACAGAATAAATTACTGAATATTTAACTGATGGGCTTGAATAAATTTTGCTTCAATGGATATATTTTGGATACTGAAGGTTTTAACTGAAAGACTTCATAAGGTCAGCTGCAAGACTGTAAGACAAAGGAATGGTTTACGTCTGGACCAGCTTTATTAAAATTCTGTGTTTCTATGTATGTATATGTGCATGCATGAATCCCTGCATTTATGTATCTATGTATCCATCGATGTCATGCTAATTCTAGACATCCTAGAATTAATAGTCAAAAATAGCAGAAAAAGATACCTTATTGCTGAGATGATCAATTAGTTAAATCACATATTTTTAGATTGAGATTAAAACACCACAATGGTTGATATTTTTTTCCCTCCTGTGTAGGTGGGAAAAAAAGGTAGAGAATGAAAGATATGAATTAAAATAAAACCTATAGGTTTTCATTGCCTCCAACACCAATCTCTTGGCTGCTTCCATATAATGTTGGCTGATACTGTAGCTTTAATTAATTTTTAAGAGCAGTTCATCATTCCAGTGGAATGCACAATGCTTATAAACTATACTCTTTTTGTCAGAATAAATAAAATTTTTTTACTATTTATGAAATAGTCTTATAAAATGTATGCTGATTAAATCCACCAATTTTTTCTATATGCAATAACAGTCCATAAATTATGAAAAGTAAAAACAGTATTTGGTACAGTGTGATTTTATACCTGTTTTTTTCCCTCAATTCTTTAGTGAAGATGTGATGTTTAATAAAATCTATGTTCTCAGGATACTTGTATAGAATCAAATTAGTCAGTCTTATATAAGAGTATAACTAAAAATGTCATATTAATTCTGATATAGTTGACATGTAAATCATCTGAAATGCACAAATTCTTTAAAATAGTGGCCTTTGGTGATGCCATTCATCTGTGCTTTGTAGCACTGCTTTGAATAAGTGGGGTTATCCACTTTGGTAGAGGTTCTTTGTGTTCTTGCTCTTTCATGAACTACTTTTATAAGCACTTCTGAAGAAAATGGGGAGAAATCATGGTTGGGTTTTGACCAAGAGGGTATCTGTCCTCATTTCACTCTTCCTGAGTCAGAGAGGTGGTCACTTCGTGTGGGAAATGTCCTGTTATTAGATTGTCCTTGCTAATTTCAATAATCGAGGTTTTACTTATTGAATAAATAATGTTAGGGGAGGTTGAGGGATTCTCAGCAGTGACACTTTACTGATGGATGCTCAGAGGTTAGAAAGCAACTGGATTAGCTAACCTCTGTTGGTCCTTCCCTTCCCAGAGCCCAAATTATCTATTTAATCCACTCAACACTGTTCACTCTTACCAGAAAGGTTTTCTCAATATTGAATCTGAACCTCCATTGCTGCAAACTAATGCCACTGCTTGCTTTTGCTACTGGACACAGAGAACAGATTTCCTCTCCTTGGCTTTTGTATGACTACTGTGGTTAAGATTTTGAAACAATAGTTTGAGGATTTGGAGCAGAGAGCTGATATTCAGCAGGCAGGCTGGTACTTTTGTTACATGTCTCTTGACTTTTCTAGACTAAACTGTCCCAGCTGCAGTAATTTCTCATAGGTCCCATGTTATAATCTTTCCATTATCCTCCCTGCTCTGTTTTGGGTTTTCTGTAGATTTCTTACAGAGTGGTGCAAGCACAGGACTACAGCTGCAACTTTACTGCTAGAAATACAAAAAATATAATGCTGAATGCTACAGATCTCTCTACTTTACATATTTCAGTATGAACTTTGTCTGAATGGTTCATATTCTCTGCCCTCCTTTTATTGTTACAGATAAAATATAATTTAAGAAAAATCTCTTTAATATTTACATTTAAACTGCGTTGTTATCCCTTCTATCCCTTTTTCTCTTCTTCTGGCTTCCCAGATAAGCACTCCAATCTCCTTGAATCCACACAAAGCTAAGACTACCTTTCTTGAACATATTTGTATTGCACTCACTTCTATCCATTTTCAATCTCTCTGGTGCCTTCCTTTACCACCAGCTCAATTTCAAACTTCTTGGACTGATCAGCAGTATTCTGTCATGCTATCTTTTCCAAGATTACAAGTCTCCAATACTTTTTTTTCCTCTCCACTGTTCCTGTCAACCTTTATCTTTCCATTTGTCAATGTTTCATGCAAGGGCCTTCACAGCTTTTTGCCCATACTCTTCCAAATGCAATTCTGCCAAGTGAAACATGAGAAATCATACTGTAAACTGCATTTGAGTGATTGTTAGGAGTTCACATTAATATTTTGGGTACCAAAAACTTAATAACTGGAGAGTTTCATAATCTGGGTAAAGACACACACTTTACTTAAAGCCAAACACTACTTTATGCACTGTAAAATGGCTATCTGGGAGCTAGTATAGTTTTACTAGTTATTATCTGAATGCCTCTTCCTGTAACAGCTTCTCCCATTTTGCCTGACCTAAGGTAGACCAAGTACCAAACCTAACTGGAAAGACCTTTTCTCTCAGGTTCACAGTTACTTTCCTGCTAGTGTCCACAGGAAGAGTCAAAAGCTGGACTTGAAAGAAATTAAAAATTTTTGACTCGCTAGTGTTGGAAAGCAAGATCAGATGCACTGGAACAGGGACACACAAGGAGACACCACCACTAGGCCTGACCTAACTTGTGTTTCTACCTTGCCTGCAATGATGAGGCAGGTCCAGAATCTTCTATGATGATCTGGGGACTCCTGGCTGGGCCTGAAGCTCGCCCTGCCTGGGTCTGTGGGACACAGCCTTGGGTGTCAAGTCCCCCACCCCCACCAGCCCTATCATGTCATTGTCTCCTTGTCCTCATGGAGCAGCTGCCCCTTGCTACACCCTGACACAGCTGGATCAGGCCTTCCTGAGTTGAACACAGTGGGGCCTGGCCCATGGCTGTGGGATCTTCTGCAATTCCTCCTGTGCCATCAGCCTGACTGGCTTTGGTGTCCTCATTGTACTGGCCCCCTGTCCAGCCCCCGTTCCTGAGTGAATCTCCTCTCAGAACCCACCTGGCAGCCCCCTGGGGCTGGTCTATAGGGTTTCTGACACCCTCTAGGTCTATCTGCTGTAGCCCCTTTCCAGGCATTGTCCCTGCCCTGGTTGAGTGTCCTTAAAGTTATCCACTGACAGCCTGCACAAACTAAATCCCTCTTCCTGTTCTGAGCTCTCAGGTGTGAGGACACACCTTGTTTGTGGGGAATGGAGTTGCTGTCAAGGCTGTGAGGGCACTGACAGTCCTGACCAAGCCTCACTTGGGTCCCCTGCCCTCTGCTCACGGCTCTGAGTTCTGGCCTGTGCTCTTGGTCCTTGCTGGAGCTGAGCTGTAGGAGTGCTGGTCTCCATCCAGCTCAGCCACAGCCATGCCCCTGCCTCCCTAGCCGGGCCTGGAACCTGCCTTGTTTAATGCCCTTGTTTGGTGAGTCCCCAGTGGAAGTGTTCAAGGCCAGACTGAATTGGGCTTTGAGCAATTTGCTCCAGTGGAAGGTGTCCCTGCCTGTGACACAGGGGTGGGAACTAGATCACCTTTAAGGTTCCTTCAAACCCAGATCATTCTGCAACTTGCCTGGTGATCACTGGGCTGCATCTGACCCAGGCTACCATCACTGGACCTGACTCTGAGTTGCGTTTCTGGTTTGTTTTGAGACCAGTCTCAATACCGTGGACTTGTCCCAGCTGATCCTGACTCCCATCTCCAGGCTGCCCTGCTCACAGTCCTCAGGCTGGGGAAAAGGCCCCAGATTCCTGCCAGGCTCCCCTGCTGCAAGGGCCCTTGCTGCTTCCCCACAGTGTGAGCACAGCCTTCCCCAGCACCAGGCCAGCACCACAGCTGTCAGGGTTACAACAAGACTCTGCAGCATCTCATGATGCTGTCCTCCCTTCTGCCTAAGGGATCTGAAATAGTGAATGCTGAGAATATTCACCCATGGAAGCACATTTGATCTTCAGCCAGGTCTTGAAATGTAACAGCCTCTCTGCAATAATGTTCTGCTTATACATTAATTGTTCATTTCTGTGCAATTGTAAAGAGAGAGTGCTGAAAGCAGTTAAAACAGAGACCTTCATGCTGTGGCAATAACTGTATGCTCTTGAATACCATTGGTATCAGACTTAATTCTTAGACATTATAATTATGTGAGGGCTCATTTTCTGTGAGTTTGCTCTCACTTGTCTTCCCTATTTAATATACATGATAATATTTTGTACTTTTCTTCTAGGCTTGAATAGGAATATTGTATTAGGCAAGCAGGTGATGAGATTCTGTTCTCTGTTCCAGTTAGCATAATTTCACCAATTCTGGTCCAGTTACTAGGATTTGCTGTAATTTAACTGCAATCAGAATTGACTTGTGTTTGTTTAAAAATGAAAAAAGTGTCTCTGAATGTTCATTCCATAGACTTTTTCTGTTGTAATGGAGATTAGTGTGTGCTCTTTTTTCCATTTCACATTTTCATTTCAGAGCCTTAACATCCTAATAACAACTTTATTCTCTTCATCCTGTTGTTAGCAAGTAACTCAGGTAGGAAATTAAAAAGAGCTGTGCAGTGAACAAAAGGCATTTAGAGGCCTGTTAAGTAAGGAATTTACCCTTTTAACATAAATGTCTGCATTATTATTATTGATAAACACAAGGAGAAGCATCTATTCTTTCATACTTCTGTCAATTAACTATATGTGAAGAGTTTTGAAGGAAAGACGTCTTGCAAGGTAGTAATTTGAGATTTCATTTCGATTTATAAAACTAGTTTCTTTAGGAGTTTAGTACCCTGAACAGTTAAATAATTATTGTTGAAATGTCACATGCATAGCACAGTTTAGTAAGCAGCTGCAGAAGTGGTCAGAGCTGGATGAAATTAGAAGGTAAAACTTTAATTTAATTTAGTGATAATGTTCATTAATTCAGATCAATGTAAATATTAAAAGTAAGATAATTAAATACTCCATTTTTGTAGGAAACACACACATAGAACATATACACTCATATCTTGAGTAGCATGCACACACACACACAATTCTCCACAAAGGTAGTCTGTACTTAACAGACTTAACTAAGTAATATAATAATATTTAAGCATTTTGAGGTAGTCATAGTACAGCTGAATTTGCTATTTTGCTGTCATTCATGATTTACTGGCATTGTTTTTGTACCACTACTCTTAGTTTTAACAGATTTTTTTCATCATCAAAAGTGTTATCTACCATAAACTAATGTGCATGTCTGAATCTGAAAGTTTTAACTTTTTGCCCTACTGTTTTTGCAGCAGATCAAGCACACTCTAGTCATTAAAAGGAAGAAAAAAATAATCTTCAATACAGTAATTATTTTGTCCTTTTAACTTAGTTTTGATACTACATTTGTACTTTCCTATGCTAATGTAAACTGCTGTTTATATTATCTTGGAACGCTTGCAATGAGTTTACAGGATTTACTATTAATAACTTACATATTTAAATTACAGCTCTGAGAAAACAAAACAAAAAATACATCTTTGTCACCTGTTGTTGAAATCTTGGAGTTTCCTGAGCTTCTTCTTCTGTACTGTGTTTTTTGCTGCCTACCATCTTCGTTACTATGCTTGTCTTGCACTTTTCTCTGTAGCTATCACACTTGCCTCAAGGGAATCTTGTTGGCTCTGGACCACCAGAATTCCCACTTCTTGTTCTTAAAAGACAACTGAGCAAAGGTCATGCCAAGTTGTTCTTGTATGGTTGGCCAAAGGGAGGGTAAAGATCAGCTCAAAGCAATCTGCTGTGATAAACCCTTTAGCAGAGGAAGTCCCAAATCTTGCTGGGTTATTTTTCCTTCCCAAAGCAAAGCCCGTCCCTTGCTCCCCCCATCTTTTATTTTTTTCTCCCTGCAACATTTAAATATGCTTATTATGCTGTGCTGTGGGAAACAGATGCATTTTTGTTATGGCCAGAGATGAATGTCAGGATTGAGGGAGCATCCATGAAAAAGTCTTTTGTTTGGTCTGCGCTGTCCCACAGTGGAGCTGTGGCAACAACTTCCGTTTGGGAAATTCACTGTGTCACTGTGTTCAAAGCACAGCACCACCTGAACGACAAACATGCCACTGTTCACATGACAGCTGACAAAGGGTATTGTTTAATTGTAATCAAAAGCAATAAAATCCAGCCAATTCAGAAATCCAAAGCATCTGAAGGCTAGGTAAATGTGAAATGCACTGGCATTCTATTTTTATTCAAACTGAAGAATTTAGAAATATTTTTATTTTATAAATGTTTATGTATTGTGGTTCAAAAATTGAGTAACTTCTGATTTTGAGCCCCACATCACTCTTGGTGATTGTGCACATGTTTAAAAAAAGAAGTAAAGCAAATAGTGCCACACTCCTGTGAAGGAGAGGCTGTGTGTAGGTGTTGTTGGTTTAACCTGGCAGGCAGCTAAACAGCACACAGCCACTCACTCACTCTCCCACCCACCCCCTGAGTGGGATGTGGGAAAGAATTGGGGGAAAAACCAAAAGTGAAGTATTAGGGTTGAGACAAAAACAGTTTAATAGGAGAAAAAAGGAGAAAAAATAAGAACAACAATAATTAGAATTTACAGAGTAAGTGATGCACGGTGCAATTGCTCACCACCCAGTGACTGATGCTCAGACAGTTTTGAGCGGTGGCCTCTGGCCAGTTTCCCCCCAGTTTATATTCTGGGCACAACATCTTATGGTATGGAATATCAGCTGGGGTCAGCTGTCCTGGCTGTGCCTCCTCCCAGCTCCTGGTGCCCTGCAGCCTCCTTGCTGGCAGGGTGGAGTGAGAAGCTGAAAAACCCTTGGCTTAGTGTAAACACTGCCCAGCAACAACCAAAACATCAGTGTGCTATCAGCATTAGTATTCCCAGAATCCAAAACACAGCCCTGTACCAGTTACTAAGAAGAAAATTAACTCGATTGTGGTGGAAACCAGGACAGCAGATGAGAGGCATTCTTCATGTGGCTGTCAGTGTTTCCAAGGATGCA
The DNA here is from genome assembly GCF_012460135.2 of Molothrus ater. Classification (NCBI taxonomy): domain Eukaryota; kingdom Metazoa; phylum Chordata; class Aves; order Passeriformes; family Icteridae; genus Molothrus; species Molothrus ater. The sequence goes on along the minus strand of NC_050479.2, from coordinate 13,758,361 downwards.
CATTTGCTACAGCTAAGCCTGTTAACTGGGTACAGCTGAGAGGGGTCACTCTCCCTGCAATGGGCACTCTGGCTGTCAGTGTCCAGCCTCTTTTGGCACCAGGGAGCTGCCACAGGTGGCTGGGGTCATTCTTCTGCTTCTACCTAGACTAGGTCCAGCAGTGGGATAATGTTGTACTAGCACCTGGGTATGTAAGTTTGGAGGATTGGGAGGATTTTTATTTCTCTTACCAAAGCAAAGGAGTCCCGGTGGAGAAGGAAGGAAAGTAATTTTCATTTTCAGAACCATATAAATTATCTCCAGGTCATTGAAAACAATCAGTATATTCAGACCCAATAATTTTGGTTCACATTTCTGCAACAGCATATCAGCCCTAAGGAGAGAGCCCTGTGGTGCCACCTGCCTTTGCCAGAAGCTGGAGTCACTGCCTGCATATTTTCATGAGCAGTAAATGCTTCTCCACAAAATTCTACAAATGATGGTGGTAGGTTTTTTGAGTAATGACTAGCCAGCACTGATGTTTTTGGACAAAATATCGAGGTTAATCTGTGGTGAAACAGCATGAACCCCTGGGTTTCAGTTTCCCTGGGTTTCTGAATGCCCACACAGACAGATGTGAACACTCCTAGAAGAGAGGACTTGTAATGCTTCAGTTGTCTTAATTGAAGCTTCTAAAACCTTTTCCCATCTTTGCTTGAAACTGAAATATGTAATTTTCTGGACACAGTCCTTGCTCTTCAGCTAAAGGCTGTTATGTAAGTACTCTTGACACATTTGAGTGAAGGCATCTCTGTAGCATCAAAAGGAAGAGAACATACCCCACCTTCCCACCCTGACCAAGTCAGGGGTATGCAAGAACAAAAGTCTGGTGGGTCTTTTCTCAGAGCCTTACACACACTTGGCCTCTTGAGATATCAGAAATCCAGTCAGAATCTACATTTTTTTTTCCTTTCCATTTGTAGTGAAGAAGAAAATAAAAAGGAAAAAGGGTTTGGAAAATAGGAGGGCATCCAATATTATATATAATATATATATTATATATATTATATAAAAAGATGTATTTTTATATACGTAAACTATATTTACATGTTAAATTTACACATACACACACACAAATATATATATATATATATATATATATATATATATATATAAACAAACATATTTTGTCACTAAGCTGACCAGCCTCTGAAAGACTCTAGTCATTTACTGAAGAAGTTCCTGAAACTTGTGATAGAGCATCATACCTAAATATGCAAAAAGAAGACCATGGCTCCTACATAAGTTAATATTGTCATGATCACTATTCGCCCTTCAGGGGTTACAGGTCGATGGAAATCGTGTGGGAAATCCCCGTTTTTAACGTTGTTGCAGGTGATTCTTCACCTTCATGCTCCAGCCTGGCTGCAGCCTTTATCAACTGGCATCGGCCACCGCCTTCTCCGAGCTCAGGAGATGTATTTTATACGTGACATTCAGACGAGATACATTTATGACAAAGCATTTAAACATGGCTTTGTCCCAACTGCGGCACCGGACCCGTACGGGCTATGGGCCCTGCAGCACATGGAGCCCTGCTCAGACCCTTCAGACTCGCGGGATACTGCGGGCCCTGGCGCCAAAAGAACGCCGGCAAAACCGGGGCCGCAGCAGCGGGCCCAGCGCAGCCCAGGCCCGTGCCCGGCGGTGCAGGCCTCCCGCAGGAAGCGGCTCCGCCCGGCGCCGAGCGCCGCTCCCGCTGCGGGCCCCGCGGGGGCGGGCTGGGCCGGGCCGGGCCCTTCCGCGGGCCGCGCTCCCTCCGCGCCCGGGGCGGCCCCGCCCCCGCGCCCGCTGATTGGCTGCGGCCCCGGCGGCGGCGCGCGGGGCTCGCGTCTCGCGCCACTTTCGGGAGCCTTTGGCGCGAGCGCCATGGCCGAGAGCGGCGCTCGGGGCCCGGACGGTGAGACCCGGGGGCGGCGGGGCGGCCTGGGCTCCTGTCCTTGTTCTCCTGCCTGTCCTCGTCCCTCGCAGGCGCTGGCGTTTCGCTGTCAGGCGGGGGGCGACCGGGCAGCGGCGGCGGGGCGAGGGCGAGCGCGCGCGCACTGGGCGCGGGGGCGCGCGTGCGCGGCGGTCGGTCGGTCGGTCGGTCGGTCGGTCGTGGTGGGGGCGGACAGCGCCGCGCGAGGGTCCCGCGTCCCTCTGGGGGGGCTCGGCGGGACCGCGCCCGCGCTGCCCCAGCGGCGGGACCCGCTCCGGGCGGGCGCGGAACGGGGCGATCCGCCCGGGGACGGGCTCGGGCCGCACGGCCCCGCGCCGGCGGTGCAGCCCCGCGGGCTGGGGCGGCTCTGCCCGCTCGTGTCTCAGCCCAGGCGGCAGCGGCGGGCAGCGGTGGCCCCGGCTGGGGCTGGAGCACGCGTGTCCCAGAGGAGCGCGTTGCCTGAGGCGCTGGCAGTGAAGGCGGAGCATTAACAGAGATAAACGCGTCCAGAGCGGTCTATGCTGTTCTCCCCCGCGGGGCAGCAGGCAGTGCAAATGCCCTTTTTAGCAATGCCGATCCGGCCTTCTCTCAGCCGCGCTGCCGGGGTGCAGCTCCGGTCACAGGGCGATGTCCTGCTGCCCCCAGGAGGGGAGTGCCCTGCTCTTCTGGCCACCTGGGTCTCCTGTGCCTGCACGGGGTGTGCAGCTCCTCACACCGAGCCCGCAGCCTTGTCCCCGGGTGCTTGTGTGCTGCTAGGACTTGGGTTGGCCCCGTTTGTTCCCTCTGGTCAGATAAGTGTTCCTCTCCAAATTAAGGGAAAGAAAAAAAGATCTGGAGAAGTAGAAAGCATCTTTCTGGGGAGAGCATTTGGGAGGGAAGGAAGTGGAAGAGGAAATGGGGTGTCAGCTGTCAACAGATTTCTAGTTTGTCTCAATCTGGTCACACTCAAACGTTGTGGAAACCGCCTAAAAACATCGCCTAAAAACATTGCTGCTTTGTAGCAGTGTAGGCCTTCTCCAGGTCTGGTGTTCCTGAGTTGTCATGGAGACATGCAAAATAAAAGGAGCTGGAAATTCCCAAGGAAAGAGTGGTGGAGGGATTTCTTACAGGGAGAGGCTGATGGGATTCGAGAGGTGCTTTGGAAATCTAGGTGATAGCTTCATGCTGAATGTGAGCGGCATGAGAGGGCTGTTTGAGCTCCCTGTCAGGCCATGCCCTCAGTATCATTCCAGAATTGGTTTAGCCATCTGTGACTGAGCTTTTAGCCAAGTAAGTTGTGGTTTTAAGCAAAACTGGAGTAATCTATTAATGCATCACTGACACTTAAGCACCAAAGCTAACAGCTCATTGTTAAACTGATTTCTCTTGTTTTTAATTAATTACAGCTATGAGTGAGTCTGGAAGTTTTGCAGCATCACGTTCTAGACGTGAGAGGAAGAATAGAAGAGGCCAGCAAGAAGCACTTGAACGTCTGAAAAAAGCCAAAGCTGGGGAAAAATTAAAATATGAGGTGAAAATTCCTCATCTTTTCTTCTTAATTAAAAGTGAATGTGAGCTGAGCAGCTTAATCACTGTTTATAGATATGTAAAAGTTAGAGGAAACAAAATAAGCCTTTCAGATCAGCTTTTGTGTTTTTAATAGTGTATGTTTTTCTGAGTGTAGCTGTAGTTTTCTGCTTTCTAATATAATTTATTTGTTTCTTTCTGTTTTCAAACCAACCCAGTTTTGTTAACTGCCATTGCTTGAGAACTATGCTACAGGGAAGGGCCAATTCTTAAAATTACATAATTAATGGTATGAGAGGAAGTATTTTGTTTTTAAATCTCAAATGATATGAAACTTTAATTTCAGAACTTTACATGACTGAAATCCATTAGTATTTATATGCTGTGTTTCCACAAATAGACCTCAATTTAAGTGGAGGAAGTAAAACCTGGCAGTGTAACATTTATACTGTAACATTGTCCAGTCGTGGTGCCAACAGGAAGTGACTTCCTCATTGAGGTGAATAAATGTAAAGAAACCAGAAGTCCTTAGATCATTAACATGCAAATTTTCTGTGAACACTCTGCTTGGGTACATCAAATCCCTTTCCTTTTTGTTGAGCTCAGATTGGAGTTTGAGACTAGAGCCAAGGCCACAAGTTTTCACTGCTAGGTTTTTTATTTTTTAAAAATTGTTTTTGGTAATGAAATGAGCAATAAAGCAAGTAGCTTTCAAATAAAACTCTGCCAGTGCTTCAGTAGATTTTGAATTTCAGTATACTGTGATCATTTTAAGAATTGATAACTTGTCTTTTATCACTGCCAAAAGTTGTGAACAGTGTAGCAGTGTAGGAACCCTACATGCATTCTTGGGAACTTTTACATTCTGCCTGATGATCTGCAATATTGAAGGTATGGAAACTGTTAATCCTCAGTATACCTTAACTGTAGGTTGAAGAGTTCTCAGGTGTTTATGATGAAATAGATGAGGATGAATACTCCAAGATGGTCAGAGACCGTCAGGATGATGACTGGATTGTTGATGATGGTAAGTTAAAATTAATTTGGAGAGTTATTTTGGTTCTAGTGTTATAATTCAATTAGGTTTCATAATGTTCATGCTTTGAGATAAATTATTGTTAGTATATTCTTAAAATTTGTTTTAGGAGACAAGAGAAAGGCATTCTTTTAATAGAAATTAATCTTGGATTGTTCTCATAATAGTCTGTTAGTATGATAATGAAAATATTTTCCCATGAAGACCTGTTGTTGAAATTTTATTTCCAGTCATCAGTGTTACAGTTTTACCAAAAAAAAAAGCACTGTTATTGATAATTTCTTATTAAACATGTAAAAATATATTTAGTCTAATAGAGGATACAGCTGAGAGTGCTGTATTTAATACTTGCTTTTGTAACTTTTGCTCTGTATTAAAGGGAGGAAAGTGCTTAATATGTAAAAAATTCAGGAATGTCAGAAGACAGAATTTAAACCACAGTTTTTAAACAATTTTTCTACAGATGGAATAGGTTATGTAGAAGATGGAAGGGAAATCTTTGATGAAGATCTGGATGATGATGCTCTTATTTCCAATAAGAAAGGTAACGTGCATGTGACCACTGGAGATTGCCTGCCAGGGTCTTTTAAAAGATACCCAAAATGGGCAACTTCCTGCCATCAGTAAATGTGGTAAATATGGTCAAATGACAGATGACTTTGTGTTCTTACTTGAAGCTCTGTCATTTGGTGCCTGTGGATTTTATTCAGCCCCAGTGATGCAGAGGATGGAGGCTCACAAACTGAGGTCACATCACTGTTAGCTGCTTCAGCATGACTGGGGCACTGCTGCTCAGTCTGCTGTGGAATGGGGATTCACTTCTAGAAAAAATGCATCTGGGAGGAGTCTTGGTTTTCAAAGCCAGTGCCTAAAAGATGGGTGGTTTCTCTTGACCACTAAAATACTTGCATGCTTGTAGGAATCTAGGATCGTATGGTTTTCCCATTTTTAATGTAATCTGGTGGCAAACTGAGAAACTGAGTCTGATGTTGAGAATCCAAGCCTAGTGCCAAACTCCTGGACAGTCATTTTTTATTCCCTGGAAATGCTTCCATGTAAAGTATCTTTGTCCTTTTTCTGGAGTATGCAAAAGGCATCTATGACATGATTAGCAAAGAGAGGGTGATGAGAGGGCTTTTCATTTTTTTATGTGCGTGACAGCTCCTACAAAGCTGAAAGATGACTAGGCTTCATTTCAGCCAGAAGTGCAAAGGTAGAAGGGGCAGACTACCTTGGCTATCTATCCCTGCTAATAACTGGACCTGTAAACATTGAATTTTTTAACGTGAAATGCACATTTTAAAATTTTTTGTTTTGTTAGGAAAAGGTGGCAGAACATCTGCAATTGATAAAAAGAATGTGAAAAAATCTGTGGTGTCAAAGCCAAACACAATTAAGTCTATGTTTATGGCCAGTGCTGGGAAGAAAAACACAGATGTAAGTTTTTACATTTTTGAATTTAAATATTTCTGACTTGTTCACAGTTTTAGTGGGAGTGGAGTAAATCAAAGACCCACTTTAGTTTCTTGTCTCTAGTGAGACAAACTTCTATTATGATCTCTTGTGTATGAAGCATTTCTGAGAATGTTGTGTGTGTTTTGTGGAAATCCTCTTAGTCATTTACTGCTGATTGGGTTTGCACATGTAACTGAGAACTGTTTGGCCAATTTCACCTTACAGAAAACTGTGGACCTGTCCAAGGATGATTTACTTGGGGATATTCTTCAAGATATTAGTGCTGAAGTAAGTATGTTAATAAAACCTGTTGGAAATAATCATTAATCCATTAATTTGTCATGGAACACACCAAGAAAATACATTTTTTTTGTGAAACTAGACAGTCTAAGACTGATTTCATCCATAGCACATCTCATTGATATATTCCACATGTGTGTGCTCTCTGCCTGTTGTCTCCACCGTGCAGATGTTGCATGACTGCATTGCTTGGTAAGGCAATACCTCTATAACCTGATTACAGCTTGTTTATATCAAGATGATGTGGAGCCTGTACTAGTGCAGCCTTCAGGGTTTGAGTCACTGTGGAGTGAAAGAGGGCTTGGCTGTCTCTGAATTGTGTGCTGTGTATCTGTCACCACACCTCAGCTGTAGGACATCTCCATCTGAGCTGTATGGGAGGAGCTGAGGGAGCAGTGTTTCAGAAGGTCATGTAACCTGAACCTCTGTCTGCCTCCTGCTTCCCATGATTTCCTGCAGGGGACCAGCTTAACACTCCCTTGGAGGCAGGAGTGCAGGGTTGGACTGTCTCAAATATGTGATGTCCTTTTAGCAAGATTTCTTAAAAACAGAAGGGTTGCTCACACGTAAATGTTGAAACTGCTGTAGTAGTGAGATACTGAGGTGGAACGTGTTGGACCATAATAAGCTGAACATGTTTTTTCAGCCCTGTAAAGGCTATAGGATATCCCAATGTAAAGTTATTCTCTTAGTTTTGTGCTCTTATTATTTTACTCCTCTTTATGACATCTGATTGAGGCTATAAAACCCCCCATGACTATAAGCGCCCCGCCCCCTGGTATCATTAAAGAAATGCAATTTAATGCTGTCAATTTTGTGGAGCATTGATTAGGGAAAATAATTACACTGTGGCTTCTATTTACTTAAGTACTAGTTAGCTACTCTTTTTTTGTTGTTGTTACTGGTTTTAAAATTTCTGTTATTAACCGTCGATAAGGTCAAGTATAAAATATCTGTAAATAAGTTGTGTTTTCCTCTAGTGGAACAGTACTGAAAGAGCACTTCAGCCTTTCATGAGGCATGTATCTTCAATACTACTGCTTCAGCAGATATGAAAAGCAGCACAAATTATTCTGATACTTGTGCAATAAAGGCACAGTTAGCTATTGAAATTCTCACTGTTTGAAAACTTTCACTTATTGATGGCAGTTTTCCTCAGACTGTTTCCTCTCCCAAAAAATCTAGTGTGTGTCTTCATGGGCTGATTGCTCAGGTAACATTATTTTATGGGGCTGGGTTTCATATCAGGAGGTGTTTTCTTCATCAGCCAAAAATATTGGTGTCCCTCTTTCTCTTGAAAGGAAAATGTTACTAACCAAGGCGAAAGAAAACACTAAACAACTCTTCCTTTTGTCACTTTCTCTGTTCTTTCAATATTCAGACAGTTCAGCTAAGTCCACCACCAGTTATAGTGCTGAAAAGGAAAAGATCTGCTGGAGTACCACTCAATCCTTTCTCTGTACAGTCCCAAACTCCTAAGGTAAAGGGGGGGAAGAAATGTTCTCATTATTAATAAGCGCTAATCTGTGTTTTTGTTGATTTCAATACTGTTGACTTTTGTTTCTCCTCCTGGAAATTAACTTTCTCCTAAGCTTCCATAGCAGTGTTACAGTGTAACTTTGTGCTTTTTTCTGCATTGCCTTTCATGTGAACACATAAGCAGTAGAATTAGTTTTGTGTCTGTAGTATAGTAGGAGTTTGTAGCTGGTACATTTGACAGGTGAAACTGTGTTACAATGTTCAATGCACCACGTGAAGGTGAGTTTCTGCTCTGTCTTTTTCCAAAGAGTCGAAAAGACCCTTGTGGCAAGAGAGCAGGATGGGAGGTGAAATAAGAAGTAGTGTGGAAAAGGATAAGAAACCAATTGTTTGCAGAAATGGAAAACAAATGGAAAATTGTTGCTATGGATAGAAGTTTGCCCTAGTGGAAGATTTTGGAGCAAGAGGAGGATGGGCTGCTGAGGATGGAAGGCTAGCATTTTGTTAGGATTTCTGGTAAATGGAAAGGACTTTATAGCTGGAAATATGAAGAGATAGTTGGTAATGGTCTGTAGAAGGAAAATTGAGTTGTGTAGATACATCTGATTGGTGAAACCTTCTGTGACATCAGCTCCTATGTTGAAAACAATCACCAGTGCTACTCATCTTAACAGTTGTCTTCAAAACTAGAAGTAATTGGAAAAAAATGGGGAGATGTAGTAAGAGAGGATCATGGTGCAAAATATGTGGAACTTTTCCTCCACCCCTGGTTACTAGATCTGCAAATAGCAAGTGAAAGGTTTTGTTGTTTATTTTTTTCTTCTTTGCTCTTACAAGGTTATTTTTAACTCATGGTGGAAATGTTTTTCAGGTAATCACCCCTATATCAAAGAAAGCTCCTGCTCAAGTCAGAAAGGAAACTCCTCCTCCAGCTTCATTTCATCCTAAACACCCCAATAATACAGCAAAATCTGTCAGAGTCTCTGAAAATGAGGACACCAAGAATGTACAAAAACCTATAGAAAATGAGAGAATAGTGAAGGCAGTAGGAGAGAAAGCTACTAAAGGTATCAAAAGTAAATGAAAACCCAATTCTGGAAACTTTAAATGTGGTCTAGTAGTTTTAAAACACTTGTTAAATTGTACTAGTTTAGATAGAACAAAGTATCATATTTAAGCTATCAATACTGTATATTATGGTCATGCTTATGGTGTGCTATCTCTGCATACTGCTGTAGTATGCAGTGTGTAATTTTGATGATTCAAGCCTTTGGTTCTACCTGCAGCACTTCCAGATGATGATCAGGGAATGATGGATTTTGATGAGGAGGACTTTGATGAACCTATGGAAGCAGAGCATGTGGAAACTATACCTGAGACAGCTGAAAGCTTGAAAAGAGACAGTGAAATTGAGAAGAAAGAGACAGAGCAGCTGGAATCAGAGAAGAAAGAGACATCTGTCTTGTAAGAATCTCTTCTGCTTCTTTTTTTTCTTCCACTAAGAAGGCTCTCAGTTTCCATTCACCTTAGATTTGGCTTCATATTTGCTTTGCCACAGGGATAATTGTGATATAGACAGAATGATAATAATGCTATGCAATGCTTTTTTCTTCATAGTTACATTAAAAATAGTAACATGCTGATAACTACTTAATTGAAAAATATTTGATGTTTTTGGGATCTAGCACGTGATAACATGTACTTCAGCACACTGAAGTGATTCAGTGTAAGTGTTGAATAGTGAACTTTGATGGCAGTAAGCAAAACCAAGGAATTTCTAACAATACTTACTCCAAGTGAATCTGAAAGTATTTTGTAATAGATGTAGGTAAAAGTTTTGTTGCTAAAAGTAATGGTGAACAGCTGTGTCTTTGGAAATAGGAAAAAAGGTGGGCTTTTCCCTGTTTCTGGATTTTTTTTAATGTTTGGAAAATCTTGAATCATATGTTTCCATAACAAAATATTCAAACTGTAAAATAATTGAATGATGAAAAAGACCTAAACATCTAATGACTGAAAAGGTAATTTTGTTGAAATAATCCTTTGTTCCCACTAAGCAACTTGTATAGATGGATGGATATATTTGATATGTGAAGACTTGAATTGACCAAGGCTGAAATAGCAGGTGACTGATTTTCAAAGCCTGCGTGTGGTATCTCAAGGCCCGTAGTTAAATGTGGGTGTCTCTCTTTGTGACTCCATCCCTCTTTGCAGAAGAAACCTGAGGGAACCCAGGTGTTGGGAATATTGCTTGGTAGTGGAAAGAGAAACAAAAGGTGTAAAAATATAGGCCTGGAAAAAATCAAAATGGTAATTACTGCAAAGGCACAATTTTAATTGTTTTTTTTATTCTTCTGCAAAACCTGCAGAAGTAGTTCTCTCCCAGGTCTCTCGTGTTGGGACAGAATTGATGAGGATGAAGCTGATCTAGTAGCAGCAGAAGTTCAACTGGACCCCAATCTCCTTCCACTTGTGAATGGGGAAAGTGATGACCAAGTCTTCAGATTTTATTGGCTGGATGCTTATGAAGATCAGTTCAGTCAGCCAGGTAACTGTTCAGCTAAAGGCAGAAAATGCTAATCTGATTCTTTTTGTTCAGATTTTCTTTTTTGAAAATTGAGGTTTTCAGACTTAACTGAATTACATCCAGTTGCCCTGTGTCTCTGTGTCTAAGATGTTCATCTCTTGTATTTCTGTACCTCTGTACAGAAGAGGCAGAGCAAGGCACTGTGATTATGGGAAGAATGTCATCTTTTGGCCTAGGATAGAGTTAGGGAAGTAAAAGGGACTTACTAGCACTGTTCAGTGTTGGTGACCTATTGTCTTTCTTAAAATTTTATACATTCCAGGAGCAAGCTGAAGTTGTTAATTTCTTGCTCAGTGATGCAACAACTGAGCATGCTTTCTTGTTTTTGGAAAAGTAGCTCAAAATTCATGTGGATGAATAAAAAAGCCTGTACTGTAGCAGTTCCATGATTTTATGCAAAGGAAAGGTATGTCTGTCAAGGGAGGAAGGTGGTCTGAAAAATACAAGGTCTGTCTTGTATTGCTTATCTCCTAATTCAAACTATCTAAATCTTGAAGGTTGTCTTCAAATTAAGATTGCTGCTCTCATAGTCTTAAAATTGCCTCATTCTGATCTCAGCTCTGACAAAACAGTTTGTGTTCACATCTGTTCTGAGCACTTCCCATCCATCCCCTCATTTCATCAGCAGCTTTAGGGTATTGGGTTTCTAGTTTGTGCTTCATGTGTGTTTACCAGAAGGTTCTTTCACGTGTTGTTGGAGGTTTTTTTCAGTTGAAACTGTAAGCATTGAGTCAGATACATTTCTTTGTTAACACCTTTTATTGTGAGTTGGGATGCCAAACTTAAATATGAGACTCTGCTGGGCTGAACAGCTTGGTGATGGGAGTGGTAATAATCATAGATATCTTGATGAAATCAATGGCTCTAATATAAAATTGCTACTTGTAAAGAACCCACTATTGTTATTTTTCCTTTTTTTTTGTCTTTTAAGTCAGTGATTGCTGAATGGAACATAATTATGAAAGGATTTCTGTTCCTCGCATGCAAGGAGTGTTCTTTTCTCATTATGACTTTTTCAGGATTGAATAATAAAGACTGCACCTGTTTTCAATTAGTAATGTAGAAGGGAAAATTTTGATACTGCTTTTTGTTTAACATGTTCATGATCTTTGTTTTTGCCTCATTTGCTGTGATGTCAAATGCATTGCCTGAAGAGTAAATATTATAGCATAATCATAAGACTCTTTCAAACTTAATGATTTTTTGGAGGCTTACTTTTCATAATTTCCTTTATGATCTTAGGCAGAGAACTCGAGAATTGTGATCCTATTAACATTTTAAAGAAATAACGAATAAAACCTTCCCTTATTTTTTCCCCTCTGCAAGACATTTTCCCTGTGTCTTGACTTTGCTTACCTTTTGATTCATTTAGTAGCATGATCTTTCTTTTCACAGGCTTTGATTTATAAGCTTTATTAGTATTTTTTCTTGCTTTATTCTTTCCATAGTCTTGCAGGGCATAGGGCCTGATATATCTCAGTTGATTTTTTTTTTCTTTTGGTTTTGCATGAAATGTTTCTGAAAACTCTTTGAAGTTAGTTCTGCTTTTACTGTCTGTGGGGGTGATAGAGCGTGCCAGTGTTCAACTGGATGATCTAAAAAGAGATCCTTCCATTCTAAATTAATCTAATTCAGTGAAGTCTGCTTATTAAGATCACTTATTTGTCTGTGCTAGAGTTGATAGAAGTTTGTCTTTGCAGTTTTTTGCCCTATCTTTGACTGGCTCATGTATCCTTCTTTCTACTCCCCTGTTTATATGTACCCCTCTGACAGATTAACTACTCCATGCTCTTAATATTTCCAGCTGTTCAAGCAGTCAGTTACTGTTTTGTGGTCTCTCTCTCAGTTTCATCTTTATGAAACAAACCTGTATCAGGTGGGGTTTTTTTTATCCCTTAACAAAAAAGTAAAAGATTGCTGGGGACAAGAACTTAATCTTCTTCCCTGTCACTTAGATCTGCAATTGGAGCTCTTTCTCGATACTTCTATTCAAACTGTCTAAATCTTCAAGATTGCCTCTGTATTAAAATTTCTTAAGATACTTTGTGCAGTTGAAACTTGTATCCTTGCTCTCATCATCTTCAAAACCGCAGCATTCTCTGTCCTTGACAAAAGTAGTCTTGTGCACATCTATTCCAAGCACTCAGAAAATGATTTTTCATAGCCTGTCACGTTGACTCTGTCATCCATCTTAGTGCATCTTCACTGATTTATCTTTGATCTAATGGAGTAAGAAAGGTGCCTTTATGTCTGATAGATCTGCTGGCAAAGATAAGTTATAACTCTTAACCAAGGACTTGTTTGTGCATTGCCAGACCAAGGAGAAATGCAGATTCTATGCATGAAACCCTGTTTCTGAGACAGTCTCAGCATGGATATTTCTGTTTTCATCAATAGTAGTATGCTGTAGCAAGACTCTCATCCATATAATCAAATTCCAAATTATTTGGAGCTTGAAGGGAATCCAGTAAAGCCAGGTTTCTGAGTTGTACTTAGAAGTTTTTTGTACTTGTAATTTGCAAACTGTTTGTGACAGTTGGGTGGTTTGATACTGTATTATTTTTAAGTTTGACATGATTTGATTAGCAGTTTGCAGCATTTTGTTCTATTGCCAGGATCTCTGGGCTCAAAGGTGTGCATGTACTGTAAGGGCATTGTCCACAGTGAAGTCGATTGCCACTGGTCCAGCTCTGTAGTCTTTCTGAGTGTCTCCCTTGGTTACAACTGCTGTCTTGGCACCCAGGATTCCTAGGAATGTCATGCATCTTTTGGTGTCCTCATTTGTTAAAAATAGTCACTTGAAAGCTGATCAGCTTCCAGTTTTTGTCTTAAGAATGTTTTTCTGCAGGTTTTATTGGTAATTGAGTCTTGATCTCAGGGTACTGAAGTGTAGGGAAAAGGAGTCAATTGTACTGGTCTAGCTGAGGAGTGGAAAGCTGGAGATAACACATGTTAGAGGATTGATTGACAGCATAGGCATTCTCATAATCTTCAGTTTTCACTGACATCTCTCTCCTTCCTCCCTCTCTCCAGGGATTATCAAACTAGTACAGGCAGCAATGGAATATCAGAGCAGAATTTTGAGACTGGCAGTGTAATGCCATTTTGGATTTTACATACCAGGTGTTACTATAGCAATAGAGGTAGAGACAGGAAGAATGATACAGGTGTCTGTTTGTAAAGCTGGTGTTTAAAACAACTTAGAATGTGCTGATGCATTGGAAAGATTTGTTGTTCAAGGGCCCAACACAGCAATGGTTATGTTTCAATGCAAGAACACATTATAAGCTGCTTCAAGCAAGATTAGAAATGATTAATTGCAAAACTACATATCAAATTCTTTGCCCTTCTTCCTTAGGTGTGGTATTTTTGTTTGGCAAAGTTTGGATTGAATCTGCAAACACCTATGTCAGCTGTTGTGTGACAGTGAAAAATATTGAGAGAACTGTTTATCTGCTGCCACGTGAAACAGTAAGTGTGACTTTTAAACACGTCAAACATAAGTGCCTTTCATCCTGCTTATGGCAGGTTGGGAGTTTAGCAGTGTCTATGGAAGCTGTTGGAAGCCAGTGTTGTCTGATGTAGGTGCTAAAGTCAAAAACAATGTGTACATCACATGTGAGCTGCAGGCTAGAGCCCTGTGACTTCCCCTGAGCCTAGCTAACAAAGGCAGACAATTTTTCACCCTTTGCTGCTTTGCAAATAAAGTGGTCTTGAAGTATTTCTAGAGAACTTAGTGCTTTTTAAACATTCTGTTTCAAGTAATATCTTCTAAGTTTGGAATTTCTTGGCTGATTGCGTTTTAGTTCTTCCTAAAAAAAGAGATACATGATTCATAATTGCAAAGTAAAATTCAACTTATTGTCATGTCTGTTGACATTTTTGTTAATTTGTAAAACCTCACTTCTGTTTTTGAGGAAATCGACCTATCTACTGGCAAAGAGACAGAGACTCCAGTAACTATAATGAGTGTTTTCAAGGAATTTAATGACACCATTTCACCAAAGTACAAGATCATGAAGTTCAAATCCAAGGTTTGTTTGCGAGCACCCTATTTGGTCATTTTCTGTTGTTTTCTGGATTGTGAGGTGGGAAGGCTGTTGAAACATTGTCCAGGGAAGGAGGTTGTGCCAGATTACAAATGTATAACTCCTGATGTGTGTAAATTTACCTGCTTGTAAAAACCATTAAAAATGCCTATATTCCTTTAAGAATGGTTAATCTGCAACATGGTTGTTCCACCAGAAGTTTAAACAATGCATTTGTAAATACTCACTCATTAGCTTCTTTAAAACTGAGTTGAGTGTCAGACTGGCTTGCTGAGCTGTTTCTGAGAATGCAGAACAGATAGAAGTTCTGATACCTAAAGCTTTAGTAACAGCTCATGTTGCCAGAGTTTATAATGAAAGATTGTGTTGTCCAGCAGATAAATCAGTACTCTAGGATTACACTGTCTTTGCATTTGATCAGACATCTTATTGAACTTTATCTCTTGGCATGTCTCATCCTTCTTCTCACCTTTGCGGATTTATCTTTTAGAGTGCATGCTGCTCAGAGTGGATTGTCATAGTGTGGCTGTGCAGGAGGTAACAAGTGAGGACTGTCATTCAGTCTTGAAAGCTGTTCTGTGCTTAGAGTGATGGGCAATAGTCTTAAAAGTGTTATTTTGCTGTGCTCCTGCTCAACAAATCTTTAAAATGACTTTGGATAAACAAAATGTTGCTATGATGGAAACTTTGCACATAAATTAAGATAATACTTGTCAGGAGTGTGCAGGAAAAGAGCTGATACTGCTGAGAATGTTGCAGATTTGGACTGAATTAGTTTGGCACTGAATTAGTGTGAGAGCTTTATTGTCCACTTACATAGAGTATTTGTCTTTTACAGGGGAGGGCAGAGGTGGGAAGCTTTGGTGGGGAAATATGGCAAACAGTCAAGTTAGGGGAAAAGTACTTCTGTTCTGACTGAAGTACTCAGAAAAGTTTATATTTCTTGAAGTAACTTGTCATTAGTCTGGCAAAGCTGATTTTCATTAGCTGTAACTTCCCCCATCCTGGCAATCTTGTGATTTTACAGGATTCATTCCTGAATAGTTAATCAGCAAGTGAGATGACAAGTAAAAATGCAGGAAGAATGGAATGTAACAATATGTAAATGAGGGAAAATAAAAACAGTTTGTGTGGTAATTCAGGTTGGAAAGATTCTCAGGAGGTCATCTCATCCAAAGCTAGCTAGAGTCATTCTGAAAGTTTCAGTTGTTAAAGTGAAAACGTGAGCAATGTTTCTCAAATACTGAAATCATGCAAGACAGGACATCTTTTCAGCAACTTGTAGCTTAGTGTGTTATTTACTGAGTTCAGGGAAAATTGATGTGACATCAGTACTTTGTGAAGCCTTTTTTTTTTTTTGCTCTAGCATATTTTTTCTCTCAAAACTGATGTAAATTCAGATTTTTCAGTTTTCTGTTATTTTTCATGTATAGTTAATTATAACATAACTACATGTGGGATCAGGAGTAAATTTATTCTGAAAGGAGTAAATTTAACAATAGATAAAAAGACAGGTTGCTGATAGCTCACTGTTCAAAAATCCTTTCAGGAATGAGGGAGAGAACTCAAAGAAAATTTTTCTTTAAAAGAGAGGAGTACACCTGTACTCTAGAAAGGAAAGAGGGAGAAAGATCTCGAAAGATGCAGATCTGCTTACAGAATCTTGGGAAACCTCCATCTTTTCCATGGTGTGCCAAGTGAGAATAATGTGAATGAGGTAATAGAGTAATGTAGTTGAATATTCAAAGATGGCTCTTTAAAATCAAGGTAAAACCTGTCAAATTTTTACTGAGCCTACACAGAACTCAGGGCGAAAAGACCCAACAATCTTGTCTGGGAACATGGCTGCAGCACATGTGGGTCCTTGGATGTAACACAAGAATGGGGAAGTGGGAGCACTAAGACACTGTTGAGATTTTCCCTTAAATATTGTAACACTTGATCACCCTCATTAAAGGGTGAAAGGAAGGAGGAAAGATTAACTCAAGAGACTACTGGTACAAAAG
This sequence comes from Molothrus ater, assembly GCF_012460135.2. Lineage (NCBI taxonomy): Eukaryota > Metazoa > Chordata > Aves > Passeriformes > Icteridae > Molothrus > Molothrus ater. The sequence goes on along the minus strand of NC_050479.2, from coordinate 13,741,986 downwards.
ATGGCAATTACAAGGATGAGACAAAAGGACAGTTATACCAGAGATGACTGTGAAAGAGCTTTAATTTTTTTTAGCTGGTAAAGTGAAGAATAGTGATAAGACCTGTTTGCTCTCTAGAAACATTAAAAGGGGATGAGCAGCTAGAGAGCTATTTAAAGGAGAGTTTTAGCAAAAGAGTGAATTTGTAATTTTTAATTCATGAATTAATTAGGCAGGATAGTTGGTGCAGGGAAGCTCTGAAATAACCTACCAGAATTGTTTGTGAACAGTAAGATTTCAAATTATTTTGAATTCTTAAGTAAACTGAGTTTTATTAAAAGGATAAAAGCTACCCAGCTTTATTTTTCTTGTGTAATTTTCAGTTAATTTTGGTAGTTACTGCATTCTGGGAGGGTGTAATGAGAACTGGAGACAGTAGGAAGGTATGGCAGTAGTAATATGGAAGGTAAGAGAAAGGACAGCATAGTAGTAGAGCAGGACTCTTAGTGGGGTCCTTGGAGGAGTATTCAAAGATAGTATTATGGTAACTCAGATATTCCAGATTGCACAAACTTGACTGTGAACAAGTGGCACCAAATCTGACCAGGCTTACGCCTCTGCAGCAGGGAGGCTTTGTGCTTTCTGCAAGATGATAATTGTAGAAGTAATTGGGTTGTCCCATTACTGTGCCCTCCTTTTCTTCTGTTCCCCCTGGGATACCTGAATTTGCCTGGTTATATACCTGACTCTGTTTTTCACAATCAACCTCCTTTTCATTGTACTCATACCACCAGAGACAAGGTGTTTTTACACAGCCCTTGCATCTGTGTGTCCATAGGGGTGTGCAGGGCTCTAAATTGAAATGGTTTGTGGCATTCACCTAAAGGAATGCTCCAAAGGAGCGATCTTCACCCAGTTGTGACTCTATGTGGTAAAGGGCTAACGTGCTTTAGAAGATCTCCCCTGCTCTGTGATGTGCAGCCAGTGGTTCAGTGCTGGGTTGTTGTTTTGACAGACTTCAAACAAATGGCTGTGCTGCTCAGGTGAGACTTGTGAGCAATGCATTCAGAGTAAGGTGAAGTCTCAGTGTTTGAATGGTACTGTGAAACTGATAACCACTCTTCTTCCATCATTAGCTGGAAATCAGGAAGGTTACTGACATCCCTGACAGTTCTTTTACTGACAGAGTTCTTTCTTTCAGAATATCCCTTTTTGTGATGATGTGGAGACACTGAGGCAGGTTGTTCTCTTGGCCTTGCCAGCACCCAACTTTGTCCCTTTGAACACACTTAAGCCCTATCATTTCCTGCTGCACCTGCTGCTAATTGTAGCTTCAATGGGTTGCACTGCTGCCAAGTTAGCAAGTCTTCACAAATCAATTTGAAAGCAGCCTTACTCCACTTAGGAACTTAGCAGCTAATCACTGCTGCTCATTTCTGCTCTCTGAAGGGCCACTTGAAGGGCAGATTATTCTGCAGCAAGCATTCATTCACTGAGTTATGACCAGACGCTGGTGTAATTGAGCTGAGCTCTGTGCAATAACGCAGATGAAACACTACAGCTGACTATTTTTATACTATGTTCATCTTAGTTTGCAACAAGAACTTGTTTGAAGCCTGAGAGGTTTTTATTAAAATTAAAAAAAGAGGAGGGGGAGCACCAGTGATAGGTGCTAAAAGCAGTGCATCTATTGCTTTTTTTTTTGCTATTGCCTTCTATTATGTCACAGCTCTGATCTGCTCCTGTTATGTGCTGCTGTGGCTCAGCAGTTCAGATCTACATTTACATGGTTAATTTGCAATGCTGATCTGGCTTCATAGTGGTGCTCTTCTGTCAAGTTATGTTACACTTGTGTTTCCATGAAACTGTTGTTGCCATAGGAGTTTCTGGATTTGTCTGCCTCCTATTTATAGCAGAGGTCTCTCTCCTCTCCTGCCTGGGCTTTGCAGCCTTACACCTGCAGTAGCACATGAGGTAACAAGCTTCCAACAGCACCTCTTGTAGCACCCTGAGGGAACTATTGCTGATGCTGTTAATTTAAGGAAAAAAAACCCCAGCCATCCAACCCCCAAACCGAATAACCTCAAGTTCGCCTAACTGTGCATGTATTTGTTAATTTTGAAATTTTATTCCCATTTATGGTGATTTTGTTTTTTCTTGTTGAACTTTCTCTAGTGGCATATTATGCTGAGTCTGGTATAGAAAGTGATGAACACAGTGCATTGTCCAGTGGGAAATGTGATTTTTAATTTAAGGTGCCTCTAGGAATTCCTGTAGTAAAGTAATGTGCTAGCATAGTTACAATAACAGTATGTAAAAGTGGTGCAGATGGTTTGTAAAGTACTACAGGGCAGAACACACATATGACATGGTAGAGTATGGCATTTCAGCACATGCTGCACAGGATATTGTAATAATTTGAAAAATAAAAGTAGTTATTCTTAGAAACTGACAAGCTGTGTTGTAGAAAATTGTTGTTGTTCTTGAGGAAAGCAGAAGTGATACTTAACTTCAGACTTCTTTAACTGTCTTAGTTAGAGATACATAAGCAAACTGGACTACTTTCTAGTGAAACCTAAGTCACTTAAAATGAAAAATACAGTAGTGTCACAGAAATGATCTGCTGTGAGCATGTGATAAAAGCTGGCAGATGGTTGGGAAATCATCTCTCCTGGGTTCCTCTCTGAAGTGCTGGTACACAAAAGCCTGCAGTGTAAAGGGAGGAGTTGTGTGCAGTTACAGGGACAAGTCTGGCTGGGATCACAGACATATGGTGGGGTAGGATGTGATTAAGGCAGGCTGGGATAGCAAGGAGGGGGAAGCCCTTTTGTGGATCAGGGCAGTGGGAATGCATGGAGCGCTGCCTGAAGGTGGGCAAAGAGCTGGTCAGGATTAGAGGATGGGCTTATGGAAGGGACATCATGATGGAGAAAGGAAAGCCAAATCCCACCTGGAGCTGGGTCTGGTGTGGGAAGCACAGACCCGTAGGAAAGGATGCTGCAGGTACAGGCAGACTAGGAGAAAAGTGCTGCTGACAGGGACAGGACATGTGGTGACAGAGGTCATGGAATAAGCTGTGGTACTGCATGTCTTCTTCACCTTGGTCTTCACTGCTTAGTCCAGCTTTTAGCAGTCTCTGATGGCCAAGAGACCAGAAGGAAAGCCTGAAGCAAAGAAGACTTGTCCTCAGAGGAGGAGGATCAGGTTAGGCACATTTAAACAAATTGGACAGATAAAGGCATGTGGGACCTGATGGAATGCACCCCTGTGTGCAGAGGGAGCTGGCCAATGTCAGAAGGTGCTTGGGAGTGTTTGGTGCAGATTCACAGAGGGAAAAAGATGCTTCACCAAGCTGGTAGCCTTCTGGGAAGAGATGGACTGCTTTGGTGGACAGGGGGGAGCAGTGACTGTTGTTTGTCTTGACTCCAGTAAGGCTGTCAGCGCTGCCTGCCATAGCATCCTCGCAGACAAATGATGGGGTGGGGGCTAATGAAGCAGGCAGAGGGGTGGGCTGAAAACCAGCTGCCCTACTGGGCTCAAAGTTGTGATCACTGGCACAAAATCCAGGTGGAGGCCAGTCCCTAGAGGTGCACCCCAAGGGTTGATACTGGATCCAGTCGTGCTGAGCATCCTGTTAATGCTTTGGGTGCTTGCATGGAGCCACACACAGAGCAAGTCTGCAGACAGTACAAAACCAGGAGAGGCTGATACACCAGATGGATGTGCTGTCAAAGAAATTTAGACAGGCTGGATATATCTTATGACCTACAAGAATCCATAAATACAAAACAAAGGAAGTGGTCCTGTATGAAGACTGGAATAGCCTCAGGCACTAGTAGATGATGGTGACTGACTGGCTGAAAGCAGCCTTGGAGGAAAGGATGTGCTCATCGTGGTACACACGAGGTTGGACAAGAGCCAACCATGTAGCCTTGGGGGACAAGGCTGCCATGGGCATTACCAGCAAGTGTCAAGAGCTGGTCCTTTCCCCTTTGCAGCCCTGGTGAGTACCTGGGGAGTGCTGTGTTCAGCTGAGCTCCTCTGTGTGAGGAACAATGTGTGCTACTGGAACAAATCCACAATAGGACCACAAAGATAGTTACAGGGCCTAGATCATCTTTCATGTGAGGAGAGGCTGAGAAACCTGGGACTGCTCAGCCTGCAGAAGAGAAAGTTCAAGGTGAGGCATTGGCAGTGGAAATCTTTTAATTGTTTATAAATTTTTGATGAGCATGAGTAAAGATGTCTGGCAGACCTCTTGCTGGTGCCCAATGGAGGACAAGAGCAACAGAGATACCGTTTGAAACACGTGAAATTTATCAGAACCTGAAACACTGCTTTACTGTAAGGGAGATCAAGCACTGGCACAGGTTGCCTAGAGAGGCTGTGGAGTCTCCATCCTTGGGGATATTCATATCTGGCTGGAGAGAACCCTGAGCAACCCACTGTGATCGACCCAGCTCTGAGCAGGCAGCTCGACTAGACAATGCCTGGAGTTCCCTTTCCATCTCAGCCATTCTGGGATTTTGCAGTGATCTGCAAGCACCAGTTCTCATGAGTATGTCTGAAAGCTGTGAATTTAAAGAATATTTTTGAGTTTGCCTAACTGCCAGGTGGTTTTTTTTGGTAGTGGTTAGTATACTTGCAAGTCAATTCTGTAGAAACTCTTGATGCTAAGAAAACATTTAGAGATTAAAAACAGACACTAAAATATTCTTAATGTCTTCAGCTGGTTGTAATGAGTTGCAGAATTGGTGGTAGATGATCAAGCCCATAATATTTGAAATGTATTTTTTGCCTAGTCTTTTTTTCTTTAGCTTTCTTATTGGACAGAATGAATATTCAATTGGGAGATACTGAAAATATACCTTTGTTTTGTATAGAAAGTGGAAAAATACTACGCTTTTGAGATTCCGGATGTACCAGCAAAATCTGAATATCTAGAAGTTAAATATTCAGTGAGTATAATTAATCTGATAAAATACCATACCTTGTTTTTTTATCTAATTAAGTTTACAGCGTGAGCAGTTTCTGTATTAAAGTGGTCATTGAACATTGTAGTCTTGGCTGATGTATCCAGTGAGGATGAAGAACTTAAACTTCAGTGTGTTTGTACATTACTGGCCTGATTTTTAAGTGGAGCCTATAGTGTGATTTCCTCAATTACAGAAAGGTATTGTGGGTTAGGGCTTTGCTTGTGGGGGATTAGGGTGATTTCGGTACTGAAGGTGCTGTCTGAATGTGGTTTGTCAACCTTGAAGACTTCTGTGGGGTGAAATGACTCCCTGCTCTCTGTTACCTGTTAGGCTGAATGCCCTCGGCTTCCCCAAGACCTGAAGGGACAAACATTCTCACATGTCTTTGGAACCAACACCTCTAGCCTGGAACTTCTCTTGATGAATCAGAAGATCAAAGGACCCTGCTGGCTGGAAATAAAAAATCCACGTATGGTGGTTTGCATGTGAAATACCTGGTTACCAGGAAACACATACAATTATAGATTGGGGGGGTAGGGGAAATTTCAATTGTACAGATGAATTATCATTTTGTACATTTACCTTGCAACTTACTGCTTTAATTTTCATTTTCTATAACCTTGCAACTTATTGGCTTAATTTTCATTACCTAGTACAAATTTTAAGTTATTCTTCCTTTTTTGGAGTGAGAAATATCTGTATAAAGTTGTGCACTGTACAGATGAGATTATAATTTTCAGTGCCTATGAGAGGGAACTGTGCAGTGCCTAGAAGCTGCTGTTGGATGACTACCCTAATGTCATGTATATGGAGCTAAACTTACTTGATTTGAAAATGTCTCATCTTTCTGCTCTTGATAACTAAGATTTGGGTTTTTTTCTGCAAATAGGTATTTTTGAGACCAAACGGCTGCTAGGTGGTTTTCTTTTGTTTGTGAATTAGGTTTTTATTTCTTTTTTCTGACACTTGGAAAAGTTTGTGGTGTGGAGCTGTTTTAGTTTTAAATCCTTTCTACCTCATGATTGGTGTGTAGCACTTAGAGGTGGTCATGCTGCTTTATTTTGGCTTAAAGGGTAAGAACCCTTTATTCAATGTGTGCTGCATATTCCCATGAACGTAGGGAGGTCGATCATACTGGACAAAAGCTGCATCTGTTGCTGCAGTCTCCTTGGGGCACTTCCAGTGCAGAACTGGCTGTATGAATGCTGACACCAGGGGGTTCTCCTCTCAGCAGCTCACTCAATCACTGACAGAACTGATACCAGTACAGATGACTCTGTGTAAAGCTTCCTGAAGTATTTTTTGGAATATGCAGATCCAAATCTTTTATTTGGTGTTGAAGAGCTCCTGCTGACTGGGAAGTCAGGGTCCAGAGAGTTACCAAAAATTGGGCAGGATTGGTGTGTGTATTGGACTATCCCACCAGGACAAAAGCATTTGAAAGATGTGCTCTGTGCAGCAGTGCCATCAGAGAAGCCTTGTCTGTGGTTCCCAGAAGCATGGAGGTGGTTTGTGTTGTTTCCTCAGAGCCTTCAAATCAGCCAGTCAGCTGGTGTAAAGTGGAGGCTGTGGCCATGAAGCCTGGCTTGGTGAATGTGGTTAAAGAGCTTTCTCCTCCTCCTCCTCTGGTGGTCATGTCCTTCAGCATGAAGACCATTCAGAACCCAAAGACTCACCAGAATGAGGTAAGTAATCTGCTCTCATTTTGGTTTGGTTTTGTTCTTTGGCATAATACTAACTAAATAAATAACTAAATAAACTAAAAGTTTCCTAAGCTTGGAAGATCCTCATAAAACATGTTTTAAATATATTTACTGTTGAAAAGTTTCTCTGCTCTGGGCTTTTCAAAGAAATTTTTACTGGGGTCACACTCTGGCCTAGGGGGCCTGCTTGGTAAGAATGTTTACTGTGACAGTGGATCCTATATATGTTTTCAAGCCTTCTGTTTTGTCTGTTGTGTCTCATAGTTATAAGTGAGACTGCCCCAGCACAGCTGTTAATGGATTAGTATTAATTAATTAACTAAGCTAGCGCTAATCATAGCTTATGGGTAAAATGACCAGGCTTTTCTGCTAGTAAAACTCATTTTAAAATGAGAATTTGGTATTGATCTTAGAGCACCTGCTATTCTGCTGTAAGATCTTTCCTCAGAAAGGAAGAGAGATGTAGGGGCCACTCTCAGTTGTGGACTGCAGGCCACAATGTGTTCTTAGGCACTTTTTTTTAACATAGCTCTCATTAATGGGAGAAGAGATTTAGTATTCACATATAGGATATATAACATTCAATTAGCCAGTTTTTTCTGGCTAATTGAATTGAAGACTAATAGGTTGGCAAATTTTTCAAGCAGAATTATTCCTCATGGTGAATCAAATTTTTTTTTGGTGGCGGTATGGAAAATAAGTGGTTTCTGACCAAAGTAATGGGACATACACAAGGTACCAACAGGACTCGGCTTGCCAAGATGCTTTAAAGCCTTTCTGCTTTATTTTCTGTTGGGTTTTCCTGATCAGTGTCTGGGGAGCCAGGCCAAGCAGTCAAAAGTCATTAAAGCTTCTGGCTTCCAAGCACTAAACCTCTTGGCTTCTTGGCAGTGTAGACTGCTTGCTTAGGGGCAGCCCTTCCTGAGGCAAGGCTTCTCTGCCCTGCTCACATCTCCCCTGCACTCCATGGGGAATCCTTTACATTGTGGGGTCTGGTCAGATTCAGAACAAAAACTGATAAAAGTAGAAGTTTTTCAAAATGAATTATTTTTTCTCTCAAATTTATAATCATTTACGAGCAAGTACTGTTTTATTTCCTTGAGGTCGATTGATAACTTTCTTCTTTTCAACTACTTGGAGTTAAAATAAGAAAGATCTGTTGGGGAAACAAGAGAATAGAGATGAGGAGCTCTTAAAAAAAGGATGGAAGAAATGAGTATGGATAGTAGTCATGCTTATTTGTGCTTATGAAGTTGTGTGTTCTATATCTCCTTGGTATAGGTTGTGGCTCTTGCAGCTCTGGTTCATCAGAAATTTCCTTTGGATAAGGCTCCACCTCAGCCTCCTTTTCAAACACATTTCTGTGGTATGTACTTGGAACAGCTTGAGTAGAAAAATTATTAATTCCATGTTTTTTCTTTTTTTGTTCTGTTTTGGGTTTTTGGTTGGGGGGGGTTTATATTAATTTATGTAAATTTTTATTTCTTTCTGTCACTGCAGCAATAATGGCCTAAATAGGCAACTGACAAAATTTCAACTCTCAGACAAGCTTTACTCCCTATTTTTAACTTCACTGGTTACTGACTTTTTATTGAAAACTTAGTTTAAAAAATCTTAATTTGAGATGATAAGCTTGCTCTATACAGATGCATGTAATTTTTATTGGTTGTATTCCATCTTTCTCATCAATTTAGACCATTTATTTACTGTCACTTTAATTATTTTTCTGTTCAGCTCTTCTGAACTGAATTATTTATAAACAAGTTTTCTTAGGGGACAAAGATCTTACATCAGTGTCTTTGCAGTAATATCAGCTAAACCTTGAAATTCAGACACTGACAGGAAGTGATGAAGTGTTGAATGCTTGTGAGAGGAAGCTCTTCAGGAGCTGTGGCCCATAGCTTTAATGTCCAGTGATAACATCAACTATGACTGATTCAGATTTGTTAATGCTTTAGTAATTTGGAATTTTAGTAATTACTTGGTTAATTTAATTACTAATTTAGTAATTACTTGGTTATCTTAAAGACAGTATTCACCTAAAGCTTCTGTTTCAGAATCAGAGGCCAGTTTTCTCAGCTCAATTTGTTGCTAATGGGGAGGGGAACGATTAGGAACTTGTATGTAAATACAAATACACTTTTTTGCAGCTGTTTCCAAACCGAGTGATTGCATTTTTCCTTATGACTTCAAAGAAGCCATTAGAAAGAAGGTAATTTCATTTTGTTACCCTTCTGATTGCAGTACGTTATAGAATATGAACTTTATGGTGCTTTTGATAAGTGGTGAAGAGAAATAGTCGAAGGAATGGAATGATTATTTAGTTAGTTTTCCACTCTGCAAACTTAAATCCAGGTATTTATTCTGTGTTGCTTGTAAAAAAGTGATGTGTGCTCTGTGTGATTCAGTATTGCTGCTAGTTGTGTTCTTAAAATAGAGGACTGTTAGGCAGGAGAGTTTGAAAGATTTTGCAAAGAGGCTAAAATTGTGATTAATTTTCATTATACCTGACTGTACTCATAGTAAACTGGGAGAATTTGTTTCTTCTTTTATTGGAGAGTAAAGTCTGTCAAAATTTAGGAGATGTTCTTTCTAAAGGGTAGTGGGAGAGCTGACAGAATAATAAAGTAACTTATTTTTGTTTTTCCTCTATTTCTGTGTGATCTTAAAGTCTGTGAGTGAAAGATGCATATGGAACATTTTCCTGGTGTGCTTGATTCTTATGAGGCTCTTAAAATACCACACCTGCATTCAAAAGCAGGAAGGGAAAAAGCCTCTGAGAAAAGCTTTCCAATGTCTATGGGAGTGAGGAAAAAAATCCTTGAATTACAGAAGGGAAAGCAGAACTCTGTGGTGCTTTGTTATTGTCTTGTAACTGGTAGGGGAGAGGAGATGCTTCCATTTTAAACTTATTGGGTCATTGAAATCAGGTGCTCTCTTGCTCCTTTTAGAATGCTAAAATAGAGATTGCTGCAACAGAGAGAACACTGCTGGGATTTTTCCTTGCGAAGATTCACAAAATTGACCCAGACGTTGTTGTGGTGAGTAGTTCTGAGACTTTGAGAGTTAAATTCAAGCATATTGTCAGTTGGTCAGCTTTGTTCTTTTTCTTTTGTCCCCTTAGAGGCTTTTTAATGCTTGTCTTAGACTGCCTTATGAATTGAGTTTGCTTATGAGACAGCAGGTACAGTTTGATACAAAGATGATACGGAATTTTCCCTGACAGCATTTTATACATACTATTATTTCCTATAATAGCTAAAATAGGCAGTATTTTCACAATACCTGAAACAAGTTAGAGGTTTTTTTCTTTACTCAGAAAGACAAAATACAACAAAAAACTCTGGTTTTCTAGAAAAATGGGAACTCTTGGTATACTTAAGATTCTGTTGCAGTTCAGATGCTCATATAATTTGTGTTTATGCTGTAAATCAAAATAACCATCTATACAAATCCATGAGATCTGAGAAAAATTTTGCAATAAGCATACTTATGTTTTCGACTGTTTCAGCAGCTGAGGGTTTATTGTAATCACTCCTTTTGGTTGTTTTTTTTTTTTTTGTTATGTTTAATTAATGTGGAGTACTAGCTTCCACATAATAAAATTCTGAAGACAATTTGAAGTTGGTTTTAAGTCTGAGGTTGATTACATACAACTTGTTAGATTATATGTATTTACCTAACTTCTGTAGGTAGATAGAAATAATTAAGTGATGGGAATATGATGAAATGAGCAGTAGTGCCTGATGTTTTCAGCTCACTGCAGCTGGTATCCAGTGTTGGCCTATGACCTAAGCTTCCTGGTGCCTATGGCAGGGAATCAGAAGAAGCACTGCAGCCAGTCGCTTAAAATTGAAGATGCCAAGAGCAGGGCAGGGGGTGTGAGAGCTGTCCTATCCTGAAAACAGCAGGGCTGTGTTAGTGCAGTTTAATTTTCACCTGGTTTAATTAGTGCTGTTGAAATGCTGCTCCTTTCTTAAGGAGCTGCTTCTCCAGCACAGTTTTGCACTGCACAGAGGGACCTGCTGGAGTGAACCTGCAGTTCCTGGTGGCTGGCTCATGTTCCCCAGGGCAGCATTTTGCTTTCAGCTGAGGCTACAGACCAGTGTCATCAATGTATTTAGCGCTGTTTAAAATATTGCTGGAGTGCTTTGATATGTAAATATTGCTTGCAAGGTCTTCTACCCAGGTTTAACAGCTGTTCCTGTTGCACCATCAAAGGAAAAAATTACAGTATTTTAGTGCCACTATTGTCACTTTCACAGGTGGAGAAGAAAGGAATTACTCTTAGAGTAAATTTATATGCTCTATGAAGAATGTTGTGGAATTTTCTGGAAACTTTAAATCCTTATCTCTGGTATCAAAGCATGAAGCTGTATTGTGTGTGCAATGAGCCAGTTACAGAGCTGATTTTGGTATTCTGCTGAACAGCATTGTTAGTGTTAAGACTAATGAGTTCTGTTGATGAACGTTCTCTTAGAAAGTGCTTTCTATAAGAGAGATAATGCCATCAATTAGTTGGAAAAAATCACAAAGGGCAAAGGAATACTGAGTGTGTGAAAGTAAGTCTTTCAATTTGCATTTGTTGTAACCTTTTTTGTTATTTTTTCTGCTTCAAGGGTCATAATATTTATGGATTTGATCTGGAAGTGCTGCTTCAAAGAATTAATTTGTGCAAAGTCCCTCACTGGTCCAAGATAGGTCGACTGAGGAGGTCTAATATGCCAAAGCTTGGGGTAATAAGATTGCTTAAGTCTTTTAAGGCCCTTTATGTTGCATGTGATTAAAAATGAATTAGTTTTTCTGAGGAATTGTAAATGTGACACTGATGTATTTTGACTGTTGGTCATGCTGAATTTTGTGGGTCCCAGATCAGAAATTATGAGTGTTTATGAGACTTTTATTACAGTAATAGGATAAACCGATTTTCAAGTTAGGCTAATTTAGTTTACTTATCTCAACTAGATGATTGTAATGACAGATTAATTGCAATAGTCTTTACTGTAACTGTCTTTGTCTGATGTAACTGTAAAATGAGAAAAAGCAATTTGGATTGATGGGTGAATCATCCCATAGAGAGCTGCTAAGCTAATAACTCTGTAGTTCTTATTACATATTTGTTTAGAGGATAATGTCTGAAGCTTGAAGTGCTGAACATGGCTTTGTTCTTGCCTGTTCCAGTCCTTGCTGGAGGCCAAGTTGGGTATTTCTGTGTGGTTTTGTGACTTTTTTATCCTGCTGTTATTACAAAAAGTATCCTTGGAAGAAAGACAAAATCCACCTCCAGGTTCTTGTTGGGGCTATTCTAATGATTGAAGGAAAAAAAAAAGCATGATAGTTTAAGGGTTAAGATGTAACCAGTAGTGAAAATTAAGTATCTATTTTTTAATATCTACATAGAGTGAAAGGTACCATGGATTCCTTTAGGGCATAATTCTAAGTCTTTATATTAGTGATATTTAATAGAGTTTTTGAGTACTTAGTGACCAGCTGACTTGACTGAGTCTTATAAACATACATTGTGGGTAGATGTTTTTTGTTAGTATTTGAATATTTCATTTTATTTGTGTTTTCTCCTCTCTTTATGTAATACATGAAGGGCCGAGGAGGTTTTGCTGAAAGGAATGCTGCCTGTGGTCGCATGATCTGTGATGTAGAAATTTCTGCTAAAGAACTGATTCGTTGCAAAAGTTACCATTTGTCTGAACTGGTCCATCAGATTTTGAAAACAGAGAAGGTAACAATTCTACCAGAGGAAATTCCAAATATGTACAGGTACGTTGCTGATTGGGAATTTTAATCCTTCTCTGGAGAGCAGAGGAGCTGATTCCCTGACATAAAATTTTACATTTTCTTACTCAATTCGTTGTGGGGATGCTGATGTAGCATACTGGGATTTGAAAAGTTAAATACTGTCTTAACATGATAAAATAATGTTTCAAGCTACTTGTGGTGGCTTATTATGTATCAGGCAAATTGATTTGTGGGAGCATTGGTGTAGGCACACTAACAGGAGATGCAAGCCTGAGTTTTGGGCTGGTTTTTCAATTACAAGACATTGCTATAAAATTAATCAGTCACATGTTACAGATACCATGTGTTCCATGCAGCACATAGGTCTAAAGCCTGCAGAGTACAAGGGGGATGGATTTTACTGTACTAGGCTGTGCCCCTTCTTTCCCCAGTGATTCTCCTCGCTTACTGTTCATGCTGGAAAACACCTGGACAGATGCCAAGTTCATTCTCCAGATCATGTGTGAGCTGAATGTTCTGCCACTGGCTCTTCAGATAACAAACATCTCTGGGAATGTCATGGTACATTTTTACTTTCTGCCCCTCTCCACTGTCCCCTCCAAACAGTTCCATGTTTTCTATGTTTGATTTACTGGGTTTAATTTCTAAACACTAATTTAGAATGCACAATGCTGTTAAATTTTTTGCCGTGAGGAGGAGAGCTCAATGTTCTAATCAAGCAATAATGTAAAACTTCCTTAAAAGTATCACATTTGAGTTTTGCTGTCTTGTGTTCTTTGTGCTTTGCTCTGAGTTCTCTTTTCACCCCCTCTTTAGTCGAGGACAATGATGGGTGGACGATCTGAACGTAATGAGTTCCTGCTGCTTCATGCCTTTCATGAGAAGGATTACATCGTGCCAGACAAACAAGTTTTCAAAAAGCCTCCACAGAAGCTGGTGGGTCCAGTTTTTCTCTTCCTAAAAATTTTTATTAAAAAAAAAAAAGGAAAAAACCATTCTTCCATCTTCTGCATGTTACTGTTCTGCGGGAACACAAGGAACCCCAAATGTAATTCAGATATAACTTAAGGGTACAGCATATGCTTAATTAAAACATTGGTTTTGTGTGCAATCCATAATGAGAGTGGGACAGTGTAACAGCTTTTCCATTGCAGTATAGATCTATAAAAACCTCAGTTGTTCTGTTAGTTGAAAATTAAAATAAGTTAAGTACTTGTCTGTGTGGGGAAACAGTAAAGAGGACAATCTGTGTTGTTTAATATTTGCATTTAGTTATTTTGATGAACAGTATTTCAAGAAAAATTTGTTATATGGATGAAATATCCAAAGATATTTAAAAAATTCCTTTGTCTAATACCACTGTAAATAATAATTATAGAAATATATAGATGTCAGTGAACAAATTAAAATTTGAGAAAGTATTTGTATTTCACGATATATTGCTTTTTAGTTTTGAATAAGGTCAACAGCAAACTTGAAAGCAATGATTTCTGTTGATTGTATTGTTGCATCAAAGTAGCACCGGAATTCTAAATGATTCAGAATAGAATTGAAGAATTCTTACTAAAACATATAAAATAACAGAATATTCTTTAGGTCAGTAGTAATGTTTTTGTTTTATTCAAGCCCAGCCATTCTGTTTGCAAAACCAACATTTTAATTGGGCAATCATACCACTTCTGGGTCATGAGTTGATTTTTTTCATAATGTGGACTTCTACAGCCAGTTGTAAAAGGCATTCTGGTGCCATGTTGAATGATTACAATACTTTAAAGTCTTTGTAATCTCTTGTTCGCAGTTTTTTTTTCCTGTCAGAATTGGTTTGAATGCTGTTTTGACATATAGAGAGCTTTAGTAAGGATCATGATGAAAACACCATATTTTGCATATATTTTAAAAGGAATTCTGCACTGGCTCCCAAATTTGTATTTGACTTGCCAAAAATAACTCCTCTAACATTACAGAAATCTTAGAGACTAGATAATGACTTTTTTAAATGCCATATGTAGGTGGATGAAGATGAAGATTTTGAAGATCAGAATAAATCAAAGATAGGGAAAAAGAAAGCAGCATATGCTGGGGGCTTAGTCTTGGAACCCAAAGTCGGTAAGATGTGGCAATTTTCTTTCTTCAATGAAGTTAGAGACAGGTAGGTTATATTAATACAGAGGGATTGCAGTGGGAACTCTGTGGTTGTGGGAGTTTGGTGTTGTTGCATACAATAAAATTCCCAACATTGATTGTGGAACTGCTTCTTTTGAGGGATTAGGACTGTACATTTATGTATAATTCTCTAATGGACACGTAAGTTTTCTTTCAGTTTCTCCTCTATGTGGGGAAAACTGTACAAGTGTCCTATAGCAACACAGAAGGTATCTGTTCAACTCTGGTGAGTTAATGGGGTTGGATCGTTCCACTTCTGACAGCTTTCTGTAAAGGGCAGTGCTGCATCTCAGCAGCTGTTTCAAGGGATTTAGATCATGGAAATGTGGTACAATGTATTACTGTCACTTAAATATTAATTGTGGAGTACTGTGAAGTCCTTTGGGAGACTGGAGTAATTATGACTTTTGTTTTAAACTCTGTTTTAGGTTTTTATGACAAGTTTATTTTGCTTCTCGACTTCAACAGCTTGTACCCATCGATTATTCAGGAGTTCAACATCTGCTTCACCACAGTGCAGAGACTGTCATCAGAAGCACAGAAAAGGGCAGAGGTTTGAGTGCTTTAACTTATGGCTTAATTACACTGTCTTAACTTCAGAGTGCTCTCTGTGAATCAGCTCCTTAAGAAACTGTTCTTTTTCACTGGTTTTTTTTTTGGTCCCCTTTCACACATAAAAAGTGATTCTTATTTAAAGATGTATATGTTAATTTGTGGGTTGGGACTTTTTTGAATATTTTGTGTCTGCTACCTTCCTTTCTGTAATGCTCTTACAGAATCTTGGTAAGTTCTCTTCCATCTATTCTTGGTATCCTCATGAAACAAGATTTTTGCTGAGCCTCTGTGACCCTTTTCAGCCACACATCCACCCTAGCAATTTCTGAGCCCTTTTACTGGTTTCATCCTAGCTTGACAGAGGCTTCCTGAAGTTAAGTTGCTATTTGTAAATTTATGCAGATATACCTGATTGAGGTAGGCAAAAGTCTCATGCTTTCTACAGGAAAGAATATGATTATGAGCTCAAGCCTTATTAGACGTCAGGAAAATTAAGTGTGTGGCTTGGGAGGGTGATGTTGTGACTGTGTGAGCTGTGGCACCAGCTTCACAAAAACTCATGATGTTTAAGCTATGTTAAACACAACTGAGAAACCTCCTGAAGGTACAGTTGGATGCACTGTTTTATAAGCAGCTGTGTTTGCTCTGGCTTATCCATGGCTGGAGATTCTCTTTTCCTCAGCTGTGCTGAAGCACTTGTTGGTGAGCTGTGTTGTAAACTGAAGCACTGAGCTGGTCAGGTCTAAAGGTTAAAGCAGAGGCTTTTATTTTTATCTGGTATCAGCTCACAGGTTGGAATTAGTTAGTCCTGTAGCAACTGAAATATGAACACAGTAGCAGAAATGAGGAGATAAGTATGTGGAGTTCTGGCAGTAAGTTCCTTCAAGTTGTCTTTGGATTTTCCCTGCTTTCTGAAGTGTGCTTCAACCTGAAGCAGCTAATTTTGATTTCTCTCACTGTATGATGTTTAATCAGGCTTTGGTGTAATTTCTTATTACAGTTCTCCTCAGACTGCTTTACTAAACTTCCCAACCTCACCGTGTCTGTATTGCCCTTCCTTTGCACATTTCTGTCACTTTCATTATGCTTGAAATACCTTTCCACTTTTGCTGTTTCTTTAGTCATGCTAAGAAGGTATGTCCTTTCTGCTGTGTTGTTTTGCTGTAATCAAGAGTTGCTTGGGGTGGAGTTTTTGTTCTACTTTTGTCAGTTCTTTCATTCAAAGTACCAGTTCCACAGAGCACATGCTCCTTTTGACAGGTCTGAACACCAAAAGTACTTACATGATGATAAATAATGGATGCATTTTTCAGCACAGAAAGAATTGCTCTGTGTGTCCTTTTCTTTGTATTTTTGTATTTATCTATATATACGCCTAAGAGTGAGAATGTGTATGTGTTATTTATTTCTCTGGATTTATATATATAAATAATGTATGTACATATGTATGTATATAAATTATAACACACACTCTGATAAAAACCAAAAACTTCCTGCTACTGGTCCATGCCTTCTTTGTGTTTCTCCAAGAGCGAAACAGACTTAGGCCCTGTCCCCCAGCAGGGGCAAAGTAATACAGTTAAACACTGCAAAAAACCCTCTCAATGCTTGTTCTAAACTGTGCTTTGGGTGTTCTGCAGGAATTGGCATACAAGCTGTAGAGTTTTGGGGTTTTTTCCCCACCAAGTTTTTCACTTAGTGCATTAAAATCTAATCTTCAATCAGTCAAATGATAAGCAGCGGTTATCATTTCACAGGTCGAAGAAGAGGAAGAAATTCCAGAGCTTCCAGACCCATCTCTGGAAATGGGAATTTTGCCTAAAGAAATCAGGAAACTGGTGGAGAGAAGACGCCAAGTTAAGCAGTTAATGAAACAGCCAGATTTAAATCCTGACCTCTATTTACAGGTGTGTTTTATAGGACTCCATTGATTTTTCCCACTCTCCCCTTAAGTGCCCTGATCAGCCTTGTAGAATAGAGATGATTAGTAGGGAGCAGTGATTGTAATGTGCTTTATTTGTAGCCCATCACTGCTGCAGACTATAAAAAAAGCTGTGAATGTAATTGTGAGCATTAAGTTCTGTTCCCTGATGGCTGTGGTTGGATCATTTTTTCTGGTTGTGTTTCTTTTCAGTATGATATCAGACAGAAAGCTTTGAAACTCACTGCTAACAGCATGTATGGCTGCCTGGGATTTTCCTACAGCAGATTCTATGCCAAGCCTTTGGCTGCTTTGGTGACACATAAAGGGAGAGAGGTAAGTCATTAAACAGGTTGTACACACATGTAAAAAGGCTGAATTTAAGCCACCTGCTTTTTTTTTTCATTGAATACAAGAATGGTTTTGTTCTTGAACCTGCTTTTGATTTGAGAACTCTTGAATTTATCTTTCTTGTGAAACTTTGGTTTCAGTGGGCCAGATTGTGATGATGACAGCAACAACAACAAAAAATCAAGGCTGCTTTCATTTACAATGAATGAAATTCAATTAATTTTCCATGAATTTGTAGTTCTGCTTGATGGGCTAGTCTTTGATTTGGTGGTATGCTTCAGCTTTGGATGAGCTTGCTTGTAGCCAGACTGTCCTGTGGCCTGAAACCCTAAAGTTTGTGATAGGGCAAGTTAATCATGGAGCCAGTGGATTATGTATCAGGGCTTATTTTTGGAAGCTCTTTGTTCCTCAAAATAAAGTTTCTCATTAGCCTCATATTTTATTGTAAGAGTTGCACTTGACTTTATAGGCAGAATTACTCTTGCTATTGGTTAGGATGGTGGCTCAATACAGACCACATCACTTTTGTCCCTGTGAGAAAAATAATCTTTAGTGATCCAAAACATACCACTGATATACATTCATTGTCTTAAAACATAGTGATGTTTGATATTAGTTCCTTATAAAAGAGGATACTGAGCAGGAGTCTGCAAAGGTGCCAGGAACAGTTGTGTCAGGATGGCTGGTCAGCCTTTTGTTGATCAGGGAGATGGATGAGGTCACATCCCTGCTGACAGGCTCGTCCTCCCTGTGATGTGAGGGCACACCCACTTCACAATTCCCAGCTCAATTGCATTGGGGTGTTTTATTTCTGGTAACACATCTTTGTTTTTAATTATCTTCCTATCTAAACAGTTCTCTAGAGAGAACACTGCATTTGTTGTGTTCCCAATTTATGTAAGCAGTTATGTTTAATCTTACACATCTGTTTAACTCAGAAGTAATTTCCAAGTTTGGTAACTGCAAATGTGCCTTGCAGCCATGTGAATTCAGAAGTTAGTATTTCCTTTAATAAGGTATTGTGCTTGTTGATGGAAGATTCAACCTCATGTTGTCTATGAGGCTGGCATGCAAACCAGCTTTTAAAAGTGATGAATTCTACTTTTTTCTTTAGTTTTTTTTGTAATGATCTCAATGTGTGATATGGACCACCTGCCACAAACCTGCTGTTCTATGGATACTTAAGCTTTTGCCCTCTGTTAAGATGGGAAATACTTGCTGTTTGCCCAGGGAGTTTATTCAGATTTGTCTGTAATGTATCAGCCATGAGATAACTATGTGAAATTCTGGTGTTCCTGCTTTATGTTCAGAGTGATGGTGAAATGGGGAAATCCTAAATAGGTGCTACAGAATGTGCTAGGGAGTAATTAGAGATGGTTTCTCTCACATAGCTGATCTCTGGTTGGAAAAGATTTCTTCCCTCTTACATTCTGGTGGTGCTGGACCTGTGCTGGCTTCTGCCAAGCCTTTGCACACATTTGAGTTATTGCCACAGCAGATGACATGAGGACACCTTAATTTTCTGGTTTTAATGTTTTTTTGTTTGTTTGTTTTAAGTTGAAATATCTGATCTGGAAAAACATTACTTTAAATTTTTATATTAGTTTTTCTGTTCATAGGTTTCCTCTTACCACTCAGTTCTAATATAAAAGAAGTAAATGTTAAGTATCTGGAGGTTTGGGTTCTCTGTGAGAAAAGGTTAATTAAAAAGTAACTGTTATGGAAAATTTATGGTCTAAATTTAAATAGCCTTTTCTGATCTGCAATTAAAACCTTTTTTTTATACTGTTGTCAAGGGCACCTGAGTAAATGCAGGTAGGCTTGTAGAAATCTAAGTGGGAAAAATATTGTGTGGGATGAAAACTGAACTTAATATTTGCACTAACACAATTACAGTTCAATCGTAAGTCTTAGCAGAATAATTGAAAGTGAGAAATATGTATTTCATGTTGAAGTTGTTAAAGCTCATCCTAGCATCAAGTTTTAATGTAGGTGAGAATGAGTTTTGATGAGTCCTGTAAATGGATGCTTTTCATCTGTGTGATTGACAACCTTTCCCCTGAAGCTGTGGGAAGATTCAAGCACTTGATGTGTAGCTGAGTACCACCTCTTCTGGACTCTTAACTTCTCTTTGTGGTTTGGAGATGCTGGTGCAGTGGAAGCAGTGGAGCTGCCATGGGGTTCCTTATGGAGACTAAAAATACTTGATTGCACATTGCTGTTATAAAAACTTGTGTGACTATATCAGTGAACTTCTGAACTAGATTAGTAGAACTTGGCATGTTGACTTCATTTTGATGGCAGAAGTATTAAATATGGTGTGGAAAAGTAATTTTTAAAAATAAGTCATATCATAGAAGTAGATGCTCCTTGGGGTCCCTTCAACCCAAACCATTCTACGATTCTGTGACAGTGTAATCCATGAAAGCTCAGGTCTCTTCAGTCAGCTGTAGAGAGATATGGACCAGCGCTTGATTTTTATTTTCCTTCAGGGAGGGAATAGAAATGTGACAAAGGCTTGCATCCCTGGCCAGGGGCAGGCTGGCTCCAGCAGAGTTGATCCTGTCTGTGTTCAGGAGCGCCTTGGAGGGGACAGTGCGATAGCGGCGGGCAGGGTTCGCTAGATGGCGATAGAGACCTGGAGATCCTTCAGCAATTAACACTTATTTTTGTCAAAGTGTTTAAACCTTGATTATCGGCTTTTCCGATCGGGTCTTCCTTGTTTTTCATTTGTGGGTAATCTTTAACAGGGCCATATCAATGTGAGCTTGTCAGAATTTAGGTGTCACAGGTAGACTGCTAAGTTCTGGCGTGTTTTGGAAGTAAAAAAGACAAGAATTTGCAGTGGAAGTGAGTTAAGAAACTATAGCTCAGATCTCTTTGACCTGTTTTGGCAAATGTAAATATTCTTCTTTTTTGACTGTAAGAAATGCCTCAGTTCAGCAAAATTTAAAAAATATTTAAAAATTCTACATTTGCAAGCCTTTGATCAGGAATTGGTTAGAGGGATTTCTGGACTTTGCCCTCCACCCCCCATGTTACTAAACCTTTGCCTGGACATTACTCTTGTTGTAACTATAGCAGTTGCTCGCATGGAAAAGTAATAGGAAAATATTTAATATATTTTTAGCTGTCCTTTAATGTAATTTAACAACTGGAAACAAGATGAGTCGGAGCTGTGCAAGCAGCCAGCTCTGCACCAGCAGGCACTGTGGGGTCATGCCGTTCCAGCCTCTCTAAAGGACAAGCCTTTTGATGAAGTGTCAGTTGTCTGGTTTCCTAAATGCAGGATGCCGTTTGCTGCAGGGTTCTCCTACAGAACAGCCAAGTTGTTGAGAGAATTTCACTGTAGACAGCTTGCTTGCTAATGGCTTTCACTCAGTGCTGAGGCCTTTTCCAGGTACTTGCTTTTTTTTCCATGTTGTTTTTTGCTGTTGCATATTTTTGCCCAAGCAGACTTGCCTTTGAAAGGAAAACAACACATTTGCTGTTTTCAGCAGTGCTGACAGGTAGACCTAGTGTTCAAATATGCGAACTAAAAGGGGGAAAGAGCCAATTGGGTTAATTCCAACTTTCTCATTCAGATCCTTTAGATACATTCTCAATTAATAATTAGTTTAAGGCCCTGGCAGTCAAAAGGAAAGGATAAAAGCATGTTATTGCTGCAGTCTGGGAGAAGAATGGATGAGGGAGGAGAAAAATGAAGTGGAGAAAGATGAGCTCATTTAAAAAAAATTAAGGGTAGGTAAGCAGGTTAATGGCCGTCTACTGTAATTATGATCTGTAAAGAAATCCAGGCATTTCTTTTTTTTCTAAAGTCTTGTTCATCCAGGGAAAATGATCA
This sequence comes from Molothrus ater, assembly GCF_012460135.2. Lineage (NCBI taxonomy): Eukaryota > Metazoa > Chordata > Aves > Passeriformes > Icteridae > Molothrus > Molothrus ater. The sequence goes on along the minus strand of NC_050479.2, from coordinate 13,720,740 downwards.
TCAGCTGCTTTCTCTTGATTGCACCTAAAGCATTGGCTTTACAGTCTGCAAGGGTTGTCACGTGAATGAGGCAATTGACAGACTCCTGGTTTCTTCCATGTTGTACTGTGGGAGAAAGAGAATTGCTAAAAGAGGGAAAGGAGCCTCCTCATGTCTTGTTATAAGCATGCCATCCATATTTAAACAGGGAATGCAGCATCAATATAACAATTTTGGAAGGCATGGAACTTGATGGTGAAAGGCAAGGCAAAGAGTTTCTAATTGCTTTTAAATATGAAAATGGCAACCCAAAATCTTGGGAGAAATAATGCTAAATTGCTGCATTGTCCCAAAATGGGAACCATTGGGGTTAAATAATTTGCCACAGTTGTTAAATTTATCACTGTGTGTGCAACTGTGAGCTCGTGAAAAAGCTATGTATGTTACTCTGCATGCTGATATCCAAAACGAGTTGGAGTAGACAAGGAGAGGCTGCATACAGTCTGGAACTGTGAACTGGGTACCGAGTAGTAGAAAAATTATGGATAATCTTTACATTTGTTGAAATATTATTGGTAGTCAAGTGCAGGAGATGAAATTCTGTATTAGACCAGATGTCATCATCTCCAAGGAGAGGAAACGAAACATTCCAATTAAGAAGAATGGCCAGATTATTTTGGGTGAGGAGGCAATTAGTGAGAAGGGGAAAAAAATATATTTCTTATTTTATTTTGGATGGCATGTTGGGTTTTTTTCCCCTGTGGACAGAAAGGTTTTATTTAATGGATATTCACCAAGAAATGTTTAGGAAGATTGATCAGATTCAGATTGATTTTACAGCAAGTCAGATGAATAGAGAGACCTTTTTTCTTTCTTTTTTTTTTTTTACTGCTTATTTTAAGATTGTGCTATTACAAGAGGTGTGGTGCCTCTCACTTCCTGACTGCTGATTCCTGTGAATGGGTTAGAGCAATTGCATGGCCCCATGGTGAGTTGGATCAGCCTGGTGATCCGAGTTGAAAACTAACTCCAGAGGAAAACCAAATTGATTTCAGTTGGATCAATGGCTCAGTGACTCACTGTGTGCTCTGAGAGCTGGTGGAAAGCAGGAGGCTGGGAAGTGGGGGCAGGCCCAGTGTGAGATGTAAGGGGTCAGGCATGACCAGCCATTTTTCAGCTCATATCTGACTGTGAAACTGTGGGTTTACTGTTAACATGATAACACATGGAGGCTTTCTTTAGTTGTTGTTTTCCTTCTTTTGTACTTTTGATTTTTTTCTTATGGTTTCCTATCTTGTATTTTTTTTCTCTCCTGCCAAAAGACACAGATTTTTTCCTTGCATCATATCTTAACCTGGCTGACCAGGTAGCAAGAAGATTTCCTCACCCAGAAGTGTGGTAAAACTGAGAACCAGAGTAATGGGAAGAGCAAGGTCTCTGGAACATTTTCTGTATCTGAGCTGTAACAGTATATTAGAAGCTGTATGTGTTGGGTAGAGAGCTGGCACCTCAAGATTAGGGGAGGTAGAAATGTCTCACCCTATCCGGTGGTAACAGGAAAGACTCTCAGATGTTCAATAAATTATTGGGGAATGCACTTGAATCCTGCACCCTCCAAAGTCTGCCATGCTTCAGAATTACAAAAGAAATTCTTTAAACCTATCTAGAATACTGTGGGGATTAACAGAGATCCTTTATGGTTCTCTTGTAGAGGTTCCTTATTAAAAGGGAGACACAGGAGCACAGGTGCTTCACCATGAAGGTTGAGAGCTTGAGCAGTATCACACCACCATTGGTAAACTGCCTTGGTTCTGTCTGCAAACACATTTGTTTTCCAAACCCCCCTGTTAAGGTCAGAAGAATACAAATGCTAACTGCTGCTTTAATGTTTTTCTCCAGCCTGTATATTTGATAGCACTACATGTCTTTGCAGTATGCATTTTCTTAGTTCATTAGTAGCTTGCCCAAAAATCCTTGGGGTTTTGAGACTTCTGCAGAAGTTATTCTTTAGTATCTTATTGCCTCACTCATTTTCATCATGCATTTATCTTAAATTGAATGTTGGCTTGTTCCAGAAACCCTGGGCTTGGATACCTAGATGGCAATAAAGTTTTTGAAATAAAAGATACTTCAAACACGAGTTAAAAATAATTTTCATTTTCAAGCACTATTCCTAAGAGGATAGAAAAACAGTCTCACTGAAGTGTCTGTCTCCCATGAGACTTAAATAAATATTCATACTGTCCTTCAAAGATATGACACCTTGATCTCATTATCAAAAATGTTCATATATATATATATATATTTCCCGGGAATCTTGCCCACTGTGCAATAGCTGACTTTTTTCACCACAAATCATATTAGAAACTTTTAGTTCCATCCACAATGAAATGATCTGTTCTTTTTCTTCTTGGATAAATACTCATTTGAGCCTACTAGGTCTGTTCTTTTCGGGTAGTGGTTTCAGGATGGTGATGATCCTACTTAGACATATAGGAGGAGGCTGAAATCTGGGTTTCTTCACTCTGGATAAAATTTTTGAGGATGGAATTAACTGTGATCTTCAACAGCCTGAAAGGGGATGTCTAGAAGAAGCCAGACTCTTCCCAGAGTCTTGCATCAGGCAGGTCTAGCCCTGTCTGGGGCCAGAGGTTGGGTTCAATGATGTCCAGAGATCCCTTCAAACCAAAGTTGGTTTATAACCATCAGCTTAGAAGTTCTTGTAATTCTCATTGAGATTTATCACCAAAGTCAGCAAGATCCAACAGATGAAACTCATCATTTGAAGGGAAGAAAACTGGAAGAGTGAAGATACGTCAGCAGTGATACTTGTTCTTACCAGGCTGTTTTGGTTTCAGGGCTAAAAAGGTAATATTTGAGTACTTCAAATGCAGGTTTTGCTGTATAGATTAGGTGGTGTGGTCTCTTGCATGTTATGTCCTTTCACTGGGCCTGTGCCAGGATTCATTGGCTTAATTTAGAAGATAAGCATGAACAGCTTATGCTATTTTCAGCACCGAAATATACTTATGGGACAGATGAAAGAGTTTGTTAAGACCTTTATTTATCTGTGAAAGATGGACTGTATCTACTGCTGCAATTGCAATACTTTGTAAGGATATGGGAGATCTTGGTGGGCAGCATCAGGAATTCTGGTTGGAACAAGGGACTCTGGAGATGTAGGTGTAGTTTAACAAGCTGGGGCATACCTGATCTCTTAACACTAGCAAGGAAGGTTGTAAGTCAGGCATGCAGCCTAAGGTAATTTGTTCTGACTCCCTTTGAAGTAGAAGGAGAGCGGTGTCCAAGCTGGATGAAATAAATCCCCCAAATTTTGGAGCTTGATCAGTGATTGAGAGACACCAGCATTATGCTTACTCTCTGTTGTTTTTCCTTCCAGCAGTTATACATGATGTAATACAGGAGATGTTTGGGTTGTATTGTCTTTAGCTTCAGACTGTGCCTTTTATCAGATACAGGTAAGGTTTCAGAGAGAAGGATTAAATTATATATGTTGATATCTGCTTTGCAATTTGATATTAGTTTTTGCTAATTTGAACCACTAGGAATATTTGCTCCTTAAAACCCTATTTCAGCACCTGGAATAGTTAAAAAAATAGAATAAAAAATAATTAAAATACCCATTTCCCTTTGCCTTTCCTGTTAGTTCCTTCTTTGTTTTCATATGTTTTAACTGGCAGCCTTTAGAAAGAGCAAGAGCTTATCAAGCAGTGCTCATCAAAAATATGGAATGATGGGACATCATTTGAATCTTATTGCAGGATTTAGTACCTGACAGTCATTTCTCTGTGAGCTTGTGCTAGTCTTGGTAGTTACATGAGACTTTTAAAATTTGGATTCTGATGATTGATAAGCTGTGGTTTAAAAACAAAAAAAAGAGGCAAAAAATGTTAATGCTTTCTTTCCAATTATTTGCCTATTTCATGAAACAGAGCAGAAATTCCCATGTTTGAACTATTGGAAGTTACCAGAAAAGTAGGACAGTGTAATAATCTGCTTTAATGAAGTTCAGGCTCATTATTCCTGAAATGACTGGGTAACATAGAGGAGACCTTGAGGTAGAGACACTTTTTTTTTTTTTTTTTTTTAATCCAAGGAAAGTGAAACTGCAGAACAGTTGCCAGGAAGAGGGGCAGCCATTCTAAAGTAAGGGCTCTGTACTTGGGCTGCTTTGCCCTTCTGACTTCTTCTCTGTGCACTGCTGTTTAATTGGGCAATACCACACTTTGCACACTAAAAATTTCTTCCCTGTATTCTGTGATTTCAGTGCAAAAAACGTTTCCAGTGTGAACTTCAGTTTTCTTCCTTGATGCTTTTAATTTTTTCTGGAATGTTCAACTGTCGCAAGCTTTGTGCTGGAATTTGGAATTAGCAGGTGGAAGACTGGCATAAAAGCACAGGAATGCCTTAGTCCTGTGCTGGAGTGCATGCAGCCTCCTGGTTCATTTTGTCCTGGCTGGAATTTTACTTGTTGAATATAGAACTTCCTTGGTCATACCCTTTGATTTTTGGACAAACCAGATTTAAATCAATGACCAGTGTTTTAGTTTTCATGTGACTGTCTTAATTTCTTCCATTTCTTCCTCATCTCTCTCAGAACTCACTATCATCTTTGAACTTAGGTAAATACCATTATTGTATTTGCTCAGAAATCTTTTGGTTTCTTTAAATTGTAATTGCACCTCTGCATTGATGTTTAATATGTATGGTACCTGGGTTTTTTGGTTCAATGCATAGCTTCATATTTTTCAACTTTGAGTTAGAAGTGGTTCATCCTGGGGATAAAGGAAAATCAATGAGAAGCATGTACTTAGACTGAGAACCCCTGCAGAAAGCTTTGATTAGAGAAAAGCTTCAGATCTGACTCTTGCACACAATTGTCCATCAGGTCACGAGTCATTTTTATATGTACAACTGTGCCATGGTTGGTAGGGGTGGAAAGGGTCTGTTCCATCATCTGTTAGCAAAATGTGTACATAGTCCCTTCAGCACACACACACACACACCTCTTGGTGATTTTTGTTGTTGTTGAAGGCTGTTGTCCTTCAAGAAGTCACTACTAATTTTAATTTTGCAGTGTTTTGATCTGACTGCTTTTTGTGATCACTAATTTTTAATAGAAGTGGAAGATGAGCCTGCCTTCAGTAAAATGTGTTAATTGACAGGTGTCCCAAAGTTCTGCATTCTTGGCAGTGGTCCAGGATGACAGAGCAGTAATGACTTAGAAACTGCTATTCCTTCCTGGAGCAAGGATTGGAGGAAATCTGTGGAGTTATTAACTACTAGTCTCTTCTAACAGATTGTGAGAAGATCATTATGGCATCTAATTAGTTGAGATTACATCCTTTATGCAGAATGTTTGGGTTTTTTTAAATTCCTTTACATGCTGTCTTGTGACTTGCACTATTAGGGTTTTTTTTCTCCTCTCTTCAGTGTTCTGGATGGTTACTCTGAGGATTTGAGTAAGGGATCATGTTCCTATCTCTGTGTGGTGTCATTAGCACAGCTATTTAAATGTTATCTGGAACCCATTTACCAGATCTGTCAGTTGCTGCTTAGTTCAGTGGAAATGCTTTTATGTAAATCACAGAACAATACTTCTGACTTGTAGCAAGATTGGGCTGAATTTGGGGAACTGAAACACTTCATCCTGGAATAAAAATGTCTTGCTGAATCAAGGGTAGATTATGAAAGCTGCCACCTTTAAAAAGTGTATTATGCTAACATATGTATATGTATAAATTGAATTAGCTGTGATACTCCTACAGTGAGAAACTTCCCACTGATTCTAAAAAAAAAATAAGGAAAAGCTGACACACATGAAATTCTCCTCCCAATTTGCATGCTAGCTCTTCAGCTGATCTTAGAATATTTGGAATTGAGGCCTGATGGGGTACAGGGCAGATGCTTTCCTTCTGCTTTCTCATAATTTCTTAATGAAAGTAGTTCCTTCTCTGGCCCAGAGAGAGTTGCATTTTATAGGGATCTAGTGGCATTTTATAATTATTTAATTGCTCTTAGGCTTCTGTAGAAGATAACCACATTTTTTTATTTCATTCAAATAAAAATAACCTTCCCTTCCCTCCCACCCTCCTTCAGTGTGCTGACCTTTTGCCATCCCATATTTTGGAGGTAGGTTTTGAACTTGAAGAAAATAATTCTGGAAATTTCTCATCTTTCATATATGAGCAGCTCATGTAGTTCTGGGTTTTCTTCAGAAGGATGGGTGTCTGACATGGTGACCAAGGAAAGATTAATTAACTGTGGCTTTTGTTTGTCTGTCTCAGTTTTCAGCCTGGAGTGTAAGCTTGTGTCACTTTGCTCTGTTATAAATACTGCGTTAAATTACAGCAATTTTTTTAAGAAACTGTTTGATTTTTTGCCAGGGATTCCTGAGCCATTTAGTAAGAGTTTGAGGGATCCTATTCCTTCTCTGAAAATCAGTGCCAATTTTGGACTGTGCAGCTGTCCCAACTTCCTTTTTATTAGTTTTCACTCTAGGAATAAATTTTTGTTGTCTGATATTTATTATATTAGCATATTTAAAGTCAGCTATTTCCTTCCCCCCACATAGCTCTTGCTTTACTTTTCTCCCCTTTAGATTTTTTTTAACATGGAAAAAGAGATGGATCTTCCAGAGGAGATCTGATGGTAAAGCAGTATGAAGTGGCATTTATGTGACTATTCCAGAAATGATCCTTCTGTTATTCCATACAGTACTGCATAGCTTTTGGCTCAGCTGGCCTGCATAATAGGGGATAGCCTCCCTGCTAAGCCAAGCAGCTCCTCTGTGCTTTGAAGAGCACGTCAGGCATGTGTGGTAGTAGATTATCACAATTATCAAGTATCAGTTCTGACTTAGGATTTGTCCCTGGCCTTTTCCATCTTAACTTGAGGAAAGTCTGTTCTGTGACTGTCTGTCAGCCCCTCTCTCTGAGAAGAACTGTGGTTAATAGTTTATTAATAGTTTATGTTGTACATAGAGCATTAGAGACTTGCTATATAGCTCTTGAGCATAGAGGGGTATTTTGCAGTTTTATATAAACAAGATGCTCCTTTCATCATTTAATCTCTTTTGGACTGACACTGTTGGAAGCAGACATTGTCAATGGGTTTGTTGTGGCTCAGTAAGTGTTTCTTAGCTTTAAAAAAAACCCCAACCAACTTTTTGAATGCTTTGCATAATATAGAGTTGTTGGATTTTGTCTTTAATTTTTGGCATTTGTGTCGTGGCCAGTAGTTGTTTTAGGACTACAGTTATCTACCATGAAGAGACCAGCTATACTTGTTCCCTGGAAGGAAGACTTGATGCTCTCTGAGGTTCTGAGCTGTTACAATGAATGGTGGGAGAGGGGGAGTTTGGGAAAACCTGAGCCAATATGCATATGCATAATGAAAAACCTCTTTTACATGTTTTGCTTTTAACTGCTTTTGAAATGAAATGTGTGTAGGTCCTTAAATATTAAGTTGGCAGTCCTTAGTGTTCAGAAAAAAAAGCAGCATGAGCTGCAGATACTTTGTTATATGGCAAGTAGTTGGTTTTCTTTTTGTTATTTTATGTCTGTTTTCCTCTTTCCTGTTTTCCATGTCTGCTTCCCAGACCAGTAATTGAATGTGCTTCTTGGTGTGTGCTTGCTTGGGAATAGGGGTGGAACAAAGGGAGATGTGGAATTGTTGATGGGATAGTTCAAAAAGAGATTAATTGTCCAAAAATGCTAGCAGCTCCTCTGATAATTGCAGTGTCTTGAAGTTAATTTGTGAACATGAAAACATGGAAGTTACTTTTACCTCCTTGCTTAGTTCAGTCAGTGTGTCAAGAAGTTAAATGTCAAGAATAAAATGATCTAGAGAATATAGCTATGAGTCTTCAAGTCACAAAAATAACCTGGAAACACTGGATGCTCAGAACTGGTGAAGAGAAATACTGCATCACACTAAAGGACAAGCAACTTTGTAATTCCATTCATTGAGTCCAAAAGTGTACAAGAGTTCAAAAACGATTGGATAATTAGTCCTCTTCTGTACATACAACTAAAACAGAAAAATTTATCGAACTCCCTAAGCCAAACTTGAGAGTCACTGCCAGGATTTAAGCAAATTTTTGCTCACTGGGAGCTGAGAAGGAAGCTTCTCCTGGGGAAAAGGGCTTCACGTGCTTTGCTGAGCTGCACCTGATACTGGACTTTCTGGGAAAGAAATGTAGATGGGTTACACATGAAGTCTGCATGTTAGGGTGACAATCACTGTCTAACTAGGTTTGGGTTTTCATTTTGTGTTTGGGGTGTTTTTTCTTTATTATTTTTTCTACAGAAGAGAGCAGCTGGGTAAGATCTGTGGGAGTTGTGCTTCCAACTCTGCTCCTTTTTTGCTGATGCCTTGTGTTGAACTCTTCCTGGAGGATGAAATGTCTCTTGGCACATTTGTTGCCATCTGCTGTTTGTCTCTGTTGATAAGGCTTAGTTAGCACTTTTCCTAGGAAAGTGCATGACATAGTTTCAAAAACTGCTCCATTTACCTGTTGCTGTGGGACTAGGCACATGTTTTCCAGCTGGTACATATCATTACAGTTTCAGATGACAAACATGAAAAATGATAATTGAAGCTACAAGCCTATTACGTAGTAAGCTTTAATTAGTTAAACTGCTTCGTATTAGTTTACCATTGGTGCTAATGCTCTTGAAATTAATTGGCACTAAAGGGGGTTCAAAGTTTATATGCAATCATTGCTGTTATAATGTGCTATATTACTAGGTAACTTGGCTTATTAGGTGATTTTGTTCTCAATTATTGCTGCAAGTCAACAAGGACAGAGCAATTATCTCAAAAACAATAGCCTTGCTCCCAAGACAGATGTGAGCAGACCCTTCCCGAGGAGTTCTGCAGTGTTCTAGCAAATAGGCAGGGGAAGGAGATCTGCATATGTCACCCAGCAGCAGATGGGGAAGATATTTAGAAAGTAGAATAGCACACTTTCAGATCTTCTGTTATGCTAATAAAGTTTTTGTGTGAGAACACAGCAATGTCAGTCTATCAATGACATCAACCCCTGGCATGTGCAGGGCATCAAAGCAAACACAGAATGCCTTTGTATGCATAGCTGGACAGTGTAAGCCAGTTGCTACTGGAGTGAAGGTCATCTCTCATTTTCCTAGAATAGACTGAATACCTAGCATACACACTGATTAAACTTTGCTTCTTCTGAACACAGGTTGTGTCTTTGTTAAAATGGAAAATTGAAAGTAATGGGAATTTGTAGACCCCATAGGAATTTCACTTTTAAGTTGTTAATACACTGTGTGCCACTGGTGTAGTATAATATGGCTTATATCAGCCTACAGGCATCTCATAGAAGAAATAAAAAATTGAGTGGATTAATATTACCTAGTAAGTATAATACTGAAGATATAATAATTATTAATTAATAACTGTTTAATTCCTATGCACAAATTTAAAATGGTAGAGTTCACATCAGAAATTAATTACAAATGCAGATGACTTTCCTGAATGGAAAAAGGAAAAATTACAGTGGTGAAAGTGTGGAATAGTGTGACTGAGCAGTGCAAATGTGCATCTCTTGTTGGTTACTCCCAAAAATGCCTTCAGGAGAAGGTTCATTGAATCTTCAGATTTTAAGTGTCTCAATCTGAGTTCTGATACTATTCTAAGCCTCTCTTTACAGCCAGCATGTAAATCTTTATTTAGGGCCATCTTTCAGCAACTGCACACAGCAGGTCAGGTATTTATTCCATCCCAGGAAACTGCTGTTTCCAGAAATAAAAAAGGGTAACCACTACATCTCCCTAATTTTCTCTGTCACTTATTTACTTAGAGATTGAGAAGTTTTGCAGGAGCATATTTGTGAATGGACATGCCTTGTGTGAATTTTAAAGATGTCACGGTGTTTCAAGTGATAAAGGTGGATAATTACTTTGAATGGTAGGCTGCTGGAAATATCTGTGGAATTTTACAGTGGATGATTCTTTGTAACTGCAGTGATTTTGCCCTCTTTGAGCAGTATCAGTTTGTGAGTCAGAATCTTGAGTATGTGGAGATATTATAATGACTTTAAACACTGATGCACATAGGATCAGCTATGTAGGAATAGTCCTGGAGATAGGAATTCATTTGGGGTATTTTAAGCTAAGGTGTTAAACCTAGTTCTTAGGATTTTTTTGTTGTTCTATTCTTTAGTATTTACAATTATGACATCTAATTGTAAATTATCTCTTTTAGGAGATTGTAGATCCCCAGATTAAAAAACATGAAGAATGCAGAAAAAACAATCCTTGTGACTTTCACAAAACTATCATTCTTCAGGCTAGGGGTTACAAATGTGGAAGTACAGGGCACTGCAGCTCCATTTATGTGCAACCTATGAAGATACAGAGAAACCTAAGTGGCTGTTTTGTTTGTTTCGCTTTTTTCTGTAAGGAAGGAAAAAAAGAATACTTTGTTAAATCATTGCACTGTAGATGTGATGATTTTAAAGGTATCTCTTAGGTGTGCCTATTTGACAACGTAGAGGGCTCCTCAGGAGTGGATTAATTTCGATATTTTAGCCTTGAAACCAAGTTTCTGCGTTTGAATCTACTAAAACTGTTGGTGTCATGTGTCTAACAACCCTGAATCTGCTTGAATAATGAAAAAGCCTCCTACTTAGTCTGTCTACCTGAAGGGAATAACCAAGCAGCCATCGTGACAATATTGCTCTGAGCCAACAAAATACATGTTTCCCAGGAGTTTGCTTTGAAGCATGGATTATTTTTAAGGCAGTAGTGAGAAGTGCTCTGAAATGAGGCTCAATGAGGAACAAGTATCTATCTCGAGTTGTTTGTCATGGCCAGTGAAGTTGAATAAAAACAAATCAAAAACCAAGATAACCCAACTTCACCTTATTTAAAAGATAGCAAGATGTCCATCCTTATGAATAGGATTATGTGATGTATGTTTTGGGGGCCAGGGCTGGATTTCTTAGAAGACCATTCTGCCATGCAGCAATCTACAGGCTGCTTCAGTTTTGCTCCATAAGTCTTGAAGCAGTTGAGTTTTTTGGGCTTCCTGCTGTGACAGAGACCATTGCTAGTCACAGGAACCAAGAACCAAAATGTTGCAGATGTCTGATGTCCCAAACATGTGTGAATCAATGTGGAATCTCTAATGCATCTCTTCATTCTCTTTCCTCCTCATTGTGGTATAAATTCTCTTGTATAATCAGTTTCTTGTGTTTGTTGGTGCAGATTCAGAGTTGGCAGCATAAATGAGCCAACTCATTTCTCAGCTTCATGGTGGAGGAATTGCATGGAGGTGGTGGTGGATTTCCCATAATTTGTGTTAATGAGGGTCCCTCCCATGGTTTGCTTCTAAAAATTATGCTGTCACTCAACCTGAAGTTACAAGCTTGAGGTAGACTCTATTTAGTTAAATTTTATGGCCCATGTGTGGTTGAGGAAGGCCAATTAGGAATTACTGCAGTCTTCTGCCACACTGAAATATTGAAATTTATGTGACATGTTTTGGATAAAATTTTAATGAAATGGATGCCTTTCATAAAGGCAACTCTATGCAGTTATAACAAGTTGTGTGTGCTTGGCAAGAGAGGAACTGTGTATTACTCACTTGGCATAGCATTAAAGTATTTGTACTTAAAAATTAGTATTCAGTAACTAATTTGGACCTTTTATTATTTTCCTTATTTAATGCAGGGGGGTTTCTTTGTTTATGTACTAAATGTTTATGAAAGATTTCAGGTGGTTCCTACGCATGTGTGCATGATCTGATATCTTGAGTTTGCTTTGCTGTAGTGTACATCTGTGTGAAGCATTTGCAAGGAAAAAGTGATGTTTCCCTTAGCTCAGTCTTGAAGCGTTTACTGTTTATTTTATTGTTATAACTCTGATCATCAGTTTGTCTCTTTCCTCAGATCATACTTGTGCTTAAGAGGGATTGAATCACCTGTGCTATAATTCACCTCTGAATATGCTAATAAATTTTGTGTGCTTTTATGTTTTCTGGTTTCTGAATAGTACCTTGTACCATGAATTTTTATGGGATTAAATAAAAATTTTAAACAGAAAAACTCCTGATGTAGTAAACAGAAGTATCTTTAAATGAATAATTCCTGCAGCTTTTAGTGATGCTTACTGCAAGTTGCCAGTTTTTAAGGCTCTTGAGTGAAATAGGAGGTTGGGACCAGAAGGGAGGTTGGACTGCAGCCTGTTTAGATGAGCTTTCTGTACTAGCTGGGGAACTGTTTTTGAAGTATACATTGGAGACTTGAGGGCTTTTGCTATTGGAATGGTCCAAGGTTTTTTGGATAGCAGATATGCCCTTGTGAAGAAGGTGATTGTAAGAAGGGGACCCTGTGACCCTGGTGGCTCAATGCTGTGCCATGACTGAAGACTGTGTTGTCCCAATGCTCTGGGTAAAGTTGGTGGTCAGAGACATTTCCTGATGTGCAGCAAAGCATTGTTAATCCCAGTGCTTGAACCCATAAGAAGGTCTCAAGTAGTTAGAAACTAAGAGTGGATGGATTATACCAGGCCTGAGTGCCTGAGCATGGCTCATAAAAAAAAACCAAACCAAAGGGCTCTCTTACCCCAAGTGTCACATAGTTAATATTTAGAAAAGAAGTAGTTCTAATTATATTTGTTTTCCTCTTTCCTGTTCTCTGCTTTTCTTTTACCTTAACATACCAAGAAGTAACTCTTGAAGTGGTGCATTGGCTCGTATGTATAAGCATATTATTATAGGGTAATTTAGTCATGCCCCTGTAGTATATGGGATTCTGGATGCTGTATGACACTTGGGGTTGGATGATAAATGGCCTTGAAGATCCCTTCCACCCCAAGCCATTCTGTGACTCTTTAGGGTGGGAATTTTTTTTGGTGGAGGAAAGAACTTTGGAGCAGGGCTTACATGCTTTTATCTGTATAAAAAACATTGGAGGTGCATTATAGAACTGGATTTTGCCTCTCGCTGACTTGCCTTCCTTGTAAATTCTGTTTTTTAATGTCTCCCTTCTCTTCTTCCTTCCTCTCCTCCCCAAAGTGTTTCCTCTGCCAAAACATCCACATTTTATGTTTTTTATCACTTTCCAAATTTGCCATAACCACTGCTCTCATTTCTAAGGCTTTCAAGTTGAATGCCATGTTGGTTATAGATGAGGGTGGGAGCCTGGAGTTATGTTACCAAAGCTGTTGAGTAAAAGTCAACTCTCCCACCTGTTTGACCTATAGTGAGGTTTTTGGGGTAGGTGAGGAGGGGATGCAGGAGGGGGAGAACAGGCTGCTACTGAACACCAGGATGGTGCAGGTGTCCGCCAGCAGCATCACCTGACTGTTCCAAACTGTCTTCTCAGAGTACAAAAATGGGATTTGCTGCCCAGACTCTGGCTTGTGTTCTGGCTAGACCAAATTGAAGGGCCTATTTCTATGGGGGGAGCAAGCACCTGCTTTTCCCTGGGAGGGAGAAAGGGGAGGGATGTTGTTCTGGATCTGTCAGGACACTCTGGCCATGTGTAGTGGTCGGCATGTTCTGTGCTAGTGCTCCTTTTATTCTTTCCTGCACTGCTCTTTCAGCCCACCCGAGCAGTTTGCTGGCAGCTCCCCAGTGCACACACTGCTTGTGGTTTGTTGCTGCAGGAGCTGAGGTGACTTGCACCATTACATGGAAGATTAAGTAGTGTCTTCCCTCAGTGTATTTCTCTGTAGGCAGTTTTTTGTTACATCCCCAAGCGCTTTCACCATCCATCTGTGTGTAGATGCTTGAGCTGTCTGTTACCACTTAGCCTGTTGTTTTGGAGGTGTGATTTCCTGGCTTTCTCCCTGCTCTGCTCTAGACAGGCTAGAGTGTCCTTGAACCTGCCCTCCCCTTTCTGAAACGAAGAATGAGAAGCCTTTGGGCAGCTTAAGTGTCGGCCATGTTGCAGCTGACAGGAAACTGATCTGGTGCTTGGCCCCGCTGCAGCCGGGGCTGCCAGTGGCATGTGCTGGGCTCTGCAAGCCCTGCCAGGGCCAGGGGGTCATGCTCAGGGCCCCCTGTGCCCTCTGCAAGGTGCAGCCTGGCTGTAGATGTGGTCAGAAATCGCCGTCTGCCCCAAAATGTTGTGGCTGTTTGCCACAGCTGCCCATCCTGTCAAAGCAGTGACTGGTCTCGGGGTTAAAGGTTGGTGAAAACTCTTGCTAACTTGAGATGATTGATGTTGGAAAACTAATTAGGGAGCAAGGGCAATTAATTTGATCACTTGTACTGGTTTCTCTTACGGGTTTTGAAAGACTTTGCTGAGCTTCTTTCATCTGCTTCTTTTTAATTGAAGGAGGGATGTGTTTCTAGTGGACTGCTTCCAAGAGGAAAGACAAGGTAAATTCATAAGCAGTGTTTGAATTTACTTGTGTGATTATCCAGAGGCTGGCAGGGAGGTTCCTGTTTTGCTTAGGGAGGGAAATGTCAGACACCCTGGAGAAATTTTCCTATGAAATACTTAGTGACATAGTTGGGATCTCGTTGACCATGCTCTGCCACAGGAGGTGTTCTCTGTAGTTGGGGAGGTAACAGAGGAGTGTTAAAAGGGTATTCTGGTAACATTACTTTGGCTTATTCAATTGCTGATGACAAGACAATGTGTTTCCACTTTGGTCCATGCTGCTAAAGTGTAATATAATTATTTGTATTAGACACCAGCCACCTGTTAATATCGTTCTTCTAAAGGTCATTGTGTGGTGCCTTGCTGTCTGAAATTAACGGCCCTGTATCAGGTTTGTTGGTAACTCTTTTGTGTGACACAGGACAAGTGTTTGTGGGGAAAGAATGTGAACCTGATACCCTGATGGCCAAGGGAGAGGAGAGGACCAGGGACATGCTCTGCTGCTGCTGCTATTGTCGTGCCACCAGGCCAGGGCTGGAAAACAGGCAGCTTCCTTGTGAGGGGCTTTCATCTAGCACAGTCCTTGTTTGGAACAAAACCAACCTGCAGTAATTTACCAAGAGAAGTAGACTGATATCCATAAATCCAGGCTTTCTGGTACCCTGGATGTGGAGGGAACACTGTATTCCTAGCCTGGGCTTTAAAGGAGAGGGGGGTGCTGCTCCACTGGCTGTTAGTCCTCCTAATGCCACGTAAGGAAAGTGAGGTGATGATAATGTAACTGTGCTTGGTGACAATAGGTAGATGCTTGATAAATTATGTGAAAACATATGGTCTTGGCAGTTAACCTTAATCCTTGTGTTGGATTATTTTATTAATGTCTGTACAGTGAGCTGAAAATGCAAAGCACCGTACCATTGAGAAATCTTGACCTTGCTAACTGAAATTTTTCAATTAATTTTGCTGAAAAAAGGGTGGTATGCATTTAACTTGAACTTTCACTCTTCCCACCTGACCTAGTATTAGCTTTTGAGAGAGGCAGGGGACAGGTAGGACTTGGAGATGAACTTATTTCTTGCTTATTTCTTGTATCCTGTTCATGAAGCAGATGCAAGTGACTGCTGCTGTAGGGGCTCAGCTAAATGACTTTATTTTCAAATTTCCAGAAAATGAAAGCTTCAGCTGCCAAAAGAACAAAACAAAGCACCTGGTTTACCACATGGCGTAGGACATTCCAGCACTTGTGAAGAGGGAGGGTTGGCTTGAAGCCATTTATATTCCAGTGTCATTAGTAACTGCTGCTAACTGTTGGATTGAATTACTGGCTGAGAAAGAGCAAGGGCTTTTAGAGTCTTCTCTGCAATTGAAAATAGTCACATGAAAAACTCCCATTACTGACAATTTTATAAGG
The DNA here is from genome assembly GCF_012460135.2 of Molothrus ater. Classification (NCBI taxonomy): domain Eukaryota; kingdom Metazoa; phylum Chordata; class Aves; order Passeriformes; family Icteridae; genus Molothrus; species Molothrus ater. The sequence goes on along the minus strand of NC_050479.2, from coordinate 13,704,967 downwards.
AATAAGGATCTCACTCTATCAGTTGCATATTTATTGGCTCAAACCATTTGAGGCTCATTATGCGCATGTAGATAACTCGTTGTGGTTGTTTGAAAAGGTTCATTAGGGTCTTCAAGAATTCTGGCTTTATAAAAATCTAATTCATTATTTCTGCAGTGAAAGAGTTAATGAAGGATCACTTGTGGCTTTTAATTTTCAGCTAATTAAAAAGAACGTCTGTTTTTGCCTTGACACTTGTCGTTAAAAGTGCCAAATATAGGAATTTTTTTTGTGTGTGAGTTGAAGGGTGAGGAGGAGGGGGAAAAGTTACATGTAAATCATTTAGCCATTAACCTAATGTGGTGGATTTATAAATCCTATTACTATAAGCCCTTTTCATTTCCACTGAGGCCTGACGTGTGCTTGATCCTGCTAATGTAAAATTCATTCTGTCTAAGTGATTACTGAAGTAAGACATTTTAGTCAATTTTAATCAGATTGTGTGATACTTGCTTGAACACCAACGTTAAGTAAGATATGGACACAGTTTGGCCATGTCTTAATTAGCCTTACAAATCAGACTAGGAATCAATCAGTGAGCCAAGTCTATGAACCTTTTGACACCTAATGCTTTCTGTGGGGGGAAAAACCATCTATGCTGAGGGCTGAAAATACAGGGCTTGGAAGCAAGATTAAGATTGTAATTTGGTGTTCTTGCTTTATGGTGTGCTTGGCAGGCCCTCACAGTGTGCAAGTCCTTTGCAGTGCAGCCCTCATTGGTGTTTCAGAGTTGAGGCCAGTGGGGTGCTTCCCACAGCCCATCATAAATTCCTGTCCCCGCAGCAGGAGCAGCAATTGGAGTATTTTTCTGAAGCTGCTTCTGCACCAAGATACATCTGTTATTTTGGTGGGGGGTGGGGTGAGGGACAGCTTATTTTAAAATGTAACCTCCTCCATCCAGGTGTTCACTGGGGACTAGAGACTTGGATTCGTGGGACATCTGTGTTTCTTGGAATTAGCTGGCCCTGTTTTCCCTATAGGGAAGCATTAGAATGGAAGATCTGCCTCATAAGCCCTTCAAATATTGGTCACTGTTGAGATCAGAGGTGGTTTTTCCTGAAATGTCATCCTTTGGTACGACAAGTAAAGACTTTGCTGTTTTTCTTGGATCACTGCTTTTTCAGTAGGCTGACATGAGCCTCAAACTGATTTTCAGTCATGTTAGTTGACCCAGTTTTTGAAGACTCGTTACTAGCCAATATTTTTTCTGTTCTAATCATGTAGAATTTCTGTATTGGTAACAACTTTTTTGGCATTTTCTTCTAATGTGTGGACCATTTTCTGTTATTACCAAGATACTTGAAAAACTTGCCATGTTCTTGTAGGATCCTGTAAAAGTCTTTGGTCTTTTTTCCCCCCTGCCCTCCTCTTTTGCTTATCGTGTCTTCTGCAGCATGGTGGAAAGCCTTAGGAGAAAAAGCTGCTTGAAGTATATGGAAATTAAAATGTTTAGTACCAGAGACAGCTGATGTTCTCCCAAAGTAGGCAACATCTTTTGCAGAAGTCCCAGCTGCACATGGCATTGTGTCATTGCTGAGAATTCTGTAACCTGGTCAAAGACAAGTCCATTGTAAATCACCAGCTTAGCCTGGAGATTTGCTTTGCCATTGTTGAAAAATTACCTGCACAATGATTTTGTCTTGAGGCTTGAAAATTCAGCCACCAGCAGTGTTGGCAAACAGTTTTCAGAATCACTCTAAAAGTCTGTGATGCAGACTTTGTAAGTTGCTTTTATTTCTCAGCTTCCAGGCAATTCAAATATCTTTTCTCCTCTATCTAACCTGTTAAATTACCTCTCTCTGTTAGGGTAAGCATACCTCATTTAGTCAGATGCTACTTAGTTGATGATAGGACTGCAAGCACATGTGGAAGAAAGTGGGGAACATGTTTTCTGCTTGATCTGAATGCCTCTTTGTCTTCTGTTTTCTCTTTCCTACGGTTACTGTTGGTCTGCCAGGTGTGCCTTTTTGAATGAAAATGAGAAACTTCTTTAGTGTAGATCTCTTACTGTGGTTGGGATGAGGCTCTTTTGAAAAGCTTTGAAATTAGATGTTAATTACCTTTCTCTTCTACTGGATAATCTTCTGTACTTTAACCAAATAAGGATAATCTTCTATACTTTAATCAAATAAATATTCAAATACTTTGAATTTGCCATATTTCAGCTTTTTGACAGTTTCTTATGTGATGGATTGTAGGAGAGCAAGTGCTCATGAAAAGGCAGAACTTAAATAGGAAAAAAAAATCATAGCAGTTCAGGTGAATGGGACAGTTGATATATCACAGTTAAATGAAATTAGTCTGAACAACTACACAGTGATGGCCAAGAAGAGAGCTGTCAAGGTTCATGTCAGCCTTTTAAGGTAGTAGATGCCAATATCATAAGGTTATAAGCCTGAGAAGGATGCAGTGGAGTCCATTCTAGATCACATTTTAGGGTAAGATTTTCATTAATCTCGCTCCAATTGTGGTTGGTTCTTGATTTTGTATATTAAATATCTTCCTATAATTGTATGTATACATATGGTCAAAATAACTGTTCATAAACATAAGGTTCCTCTGGGGTACTGTGTCTCAGAAAATAACATGACCTGCAGAAGAGAACAGGCATCTCTTATCAGGCATGTTTCATTTGTATTTCCTGGGAAAATGCTTTAAAGTCTCTTGTTTCACAGCTTATCAAGACTGACCAAAATTAGCGTGACCTATTTCAGAAAGCAGCAATATCTCTACAGTGTCTTGGAGGCTGGTGGGCTTTGTTGTTTGTTTTATTTTAATCCAACAGAGTTAATGCATTTTTTAATATGTAAAAGGTTCAATATTCCTGATTTTTTTTTCTCTTTTTTTTTAATAGACACTCGATATTCTTCAGCCCTCTCAAGGGAATATCTGTGGGCCTTTTTCATGGCATTTATGTTATTTTAATAATAGATTCTTTGTGTGTGTGTGTGTGTGTGTTTGATTGGTTTGGTTTCCTTTGTTGATTGAAGCACATGGGAAAATCCATCTGAACATCAGGAAATACTTTTTTATGGTGAAGGTGACTGAGACCTGTCACAGCTTGCCCAGGGAATGTGTGGAGTCTCCATCTGGAGATACTCAAAGGTGTCTGGACATGGCCCTGGACAATCCAGCTCCAGGTGGCCCTGCCCGAGCTGTGGAGCTGGACCAGATGACCTTCAGAGGTCCCTTCCAACTTCAGCCAGCCTGTGGTTTTGTGATTAAATAATTTGTTTTTCCTAATTCAAACCAGGCCTTAAAATACCACCAAATTCTTACAGGGATTTTTATTCCTCCAGCATATCCTGATATTTGCTTCTGGTTTGGGGATTGGTTTGTTTGTTTGTTATTTTAGGCACCTGTAGTCATCTAAGGGCATTAAAAAGGAGCTTAGCAACATTTGTATCTGTAATAGTAGTGGATGAAATCAAGCTGCTGTCCACCAGTACTTGTGGTTGGATTATTATGTTGGCACTAAAACTCAGGGCCCTGCAGGTCTCATTTCAGATCTAATTCTAATGAGGATATTGAATGACTGGTGTGACAATAATGTTAATCAGTGCTGGTGCCTTCTACTTTAAAGTGAGAGCAAGAGAGAGCTTTGAAAGATGGTTTCCTTGGCATATGAGTGAAAGCTGAGTTTTTTATTAACAATTCAAACTCCTGTAATAAGTAGTAGGAAAGCTTATTAGCTATGTTTTTAGATTAAACAAAACCTTTAGGTTGTGATGTTCTTTCTTTTAACAGAATTTGTGGGATGACGAATTTAAATGAAAATTTCTAAAGTCGAAGATTGATTGAGTTGAAGTATGTAGCACGAAATCAATCCTGTCAAATTGTAGGGAAATAAGTGAGACATTTATAAACATTGTTAATGTTTTAGAAATCTAGTTTTGTGCAAATGTATTTTGAATTCTTTATAAATGAGATAACAGTAGGTCTAAATGACAAATTAAAGATTTAAAAAATAATCAGCATGCCTCTCTTGTAGTAATGGATTTATGAAGGTAGCATGCTTAACTTGCATTTGTAATTAAGGTTTTTCCATCATTAGAATAGAAATGTATTCCTGTTGAGCAGTATCTTTTTATGTGATTTATGTGGATTGAATGAGTGGCAAAACTCCACTACTTTAATCTGTTATGTGGCTAAAAGTCAGTATTTGGATTGGATTCCTAGAGGGTCATGCTGAAAGGTTAAATACATTTGTCTGTTTTCGTAGTCTTCAAATTTCCATATTCTTTACAAGTAACAAACAAATCCATGTCCTGTGGGATTGTACAATGACAACTTAGCAACTTGGCTTCATTAGTAATGAAGCCATACTGCTGTTCATTTCAAACCTCTAAATACTGAAATGGGTGGGCTGTACGTGGAGTGCTTAACAACAGAGTAATGCAGAAAAGAAACTTCTGAAATGATAATTTCTTTGCACAAGTTCATAGTCCTGAAAAATGTAACTGTGTGCATTGATAAACCACTAACCTTGTTCTGTTTTTAAAACAGAAAACCTTGTCTCTGGCTATGAGACAGACTACAAAAGGTATTAAAAGTGCCCTATACTAGAGTTAAAGGTAATTAACCAAGTGACCACTAACTGCTGAAACCCTAAAGGCTGATAAAAAGGTAGTCCCATTCAGGAATTTGCTTTTACATGAAGCTCATCTTTTCCCAATTGGGGTACTCCCAAAATTGTCATGGAAACATATTTCTGTTTCTGCAGGAGCTCTCTGACATCAAATATGGTTCCATCCTTAGCTCTTAGGTGATTATGATAGATGTGGTGTGGTGAGCGTCTGTGGATAGGCAATAGCTTCCAATGACATGGACCCTTTTATTCCTGTGCATCCTTACAGGAAAAATCTGGAAGGTGAACTCACCCTACAGTTCCTATTCCTGACTTAGAGTTGCAAGTCTTATTTAACAAGCAATTTAGGATTGTTAACTAGTAATTTTCTTTTGTAGTTAGTTTAAAAATAGTTAAAAAGCTTAAATGAGCCTTTTAAAAATGTTATTTCTACATTATACATCTTACAATTGGTTAGTTGGTTAGTAAATGCTTACTTTTTTCTAGGAGAGTCTTTTGTATCCTGAGGAGCTCTGTCTTGGGCTTTGGTTGGTTGTTGGTTTCCTTGTCAGACATATCTAGGGAATTTGGGAAGCTCATTTTTAAGGGATAATCTAAAAAGACTGTGTCTGACTCTGACAGACTGTCAGGAGCTTTTTCCATCTGTATCCAATCCAGCTTCATCAAATGCTGTAAAGAAGTTGCACAGAACAAATCAGAATGAGACTTCATGCTGTTAACCATGCGTGTTCCTCATCGTACTTTCAAATCTTTGGAGCAATCTCTAGGTCCTGCCTTAAGCAGAAAATGTTAAGCATGCCATGTAGAGCTGAAACTGTTTCATAGAATCACAGAATATGCTGAGTTGGAAGGGACCCATTGTGATCATTGAGTCCCACTCTTGGCTCTGTGCAGGACATCCCAAGAGTCACACCATGTGCCTGAGAGCATTGCCCAGACACTTCTTGAGCTCTGTCAGGCTGGTGCTCTGATCACTTCCCTGAGTAGCCCAACCACCCTCTGGGTGAAAAACATTTTCCTGATATCCAACCTAAACCTCCCCTGACTCAGCTTCAGGCCATTCCCTTCAGTGGTCACAGAGCAGAGATCAGTGCCTGCCCTCCTCTTCCCCGGACGAGGAAGTTGTAACTGCACTGAGGTCTCCCCTCAGTCTCCTCCAGGCTGAACAGATCAAGGGACCTCAGTGGCTCCTCATAAGGTTTTTTGTCTCTGGCACCACCTAGAAAGGCTTTTACCACACTGCTAAAAGAGATGAGAAATCTACCCACAGAGCTATGTCTGAAGGCTTGGAGGAAGTATCCCAGCAAGGCATGGGTTTATGGCACTGAAGACTTAAATGCAATGTAACACAGAGTGGCAGGGAGTGGTGTTCCAGGCTGACAGCAGAAAGGAGGAAAGTCCATAGACATTTGTAAAATAGCCTGTATAAGTAACATAATGTGGAAACATATCATGATATTCTTTACGATTACTCTAAGGGTAAATGGAAAATTGAACTGGAGCTGGGTTTTTTTAAGTACAGTTGTGAACCCTCTAGGCATTCATATACCCTTGAACTCTCATCTTTTGCATTTGAGTAGCTTTGGTGGAACCTTGAACATCCCAGTATAGTTGGAAAGCCGACTGTACAGGAGCTTCTTGCTTGTGGGTTTTTTTTTTTTTTCATGAGCCATTGAGGCTCATAATCTGTCAGATCTGAAGCAGATTATTTTGAAGTCTTTCAGAATGTTCCTTTTCTTCAGAAAGGAAAGAGCCAGAGCTTTGTCTGTAACACTGTGCTGGAGGCACTCCCTTGTTCACGTGGATGTGCTGGAAGAGGCCATCTTGCTGTTGGTTACCTGGTCCTTCCTGCTCTCATATCCCACCCTGTGCTTGGCAGCATGGACATGCACTCCTGCTCCTCTCAGTGCTGGCTCAAAGCTCTCCTGCCTGCCTGAGAAGCGTGTTGGAACAGATAATTTTGCCCCATTTAGGCAAATGGATCCTTCCTTGTCCAAGGAATTCTTGGTGCTGACACCAGCTGCAACCACGGAGGATGAATAAGTATTGTTTAACTTTAAAAAAACACCTGTTGTGTTGTCTAAATATATCTAATTTAATGAAACAAAATTATATGCTTTATGAAAATCCTGCATGACATTTAAGAAATTAGGTAAGAGAACTTTCTTTGGAGGCTAATTAGAGGCTAAAATACTTTTCTGAATTTGCATAAATGTTGCTTTGATAGACAATCACTTAGTCAAAATGAAAGAACAGCTTTAAAGCAGTTCAAACCACTTATAAAGATTTTTTGATGGACACAACATCCACTAACAATCTATTCATTACTAAGGCTACCATGTCCTCTTATCTCCTATAAAATGTCAGGATCATTTTCAGTGGATATTACCTGTATCTAGTCAGAGATTGCCTTGTTCTGTTTTGTGTAGCTATTGCAAAATGCCCTTGGTTCTTGAAGAAGAAGGCTGTATTGGTCACTAGAAGGCCTTTTTGTTTTAAGAATACTCTTCAGGTAGTGCAGATGTGTCCTGCATCTGTTTTTCTCTTTAGCACTTGCTTGTCTTCTCCCAGCCCTTCCTTTTTCTCCAAGCATAAAAGTTGTGGTTATTACTTAAAAGATGCTGACCAGGAGAACCTTAGAAAAGTTTTAATTCTAGTTTTTTTGCTTTTTATTAAAAAAACCACCCCAGAAACAAAGGGGAGGAAGATTTGATTCTCAGGGAGTTTGCTGTCATCTAAGGTAGTGCACTGAGTTTCTCTACTGCTAAAAAATGTGAAATCTTTGAAGTATTAGTTTTATTTCTTTTTCAGCTTTATAGGCATACCTGATGCTTTTGAAAAGCCATCTTCTCTACTGATTCTGAGATATACTCCCTGATTTCTCCAGGCCTTCTAGTTAAATGGCTGTGAGAGTAACTTCTCTTGGACATGGGACAGTACTTGCATTTCTGTCACTTTAAGATTGAGAGACATGCTTATATATTTGAAAGATAACTTCTAACACTGTAGTTTTAAACCTGATGTGGAAGATGGTATGGTTATTATTCCCTACTCTGGAACAGATTTTACTGTTATTCAGATGAAAATTTCTGTGCTCTGGTTTTAAACCTTGACTGGTTTTTAAATTGTCTGACTATAAAGGAAACCTTCGTTTATTGGTAATTAATTTCAATTATTTATTGTTCTTGTCATTTTATTTTTTTTAATGAAAGACTGATTATATTTTGCTGAATGTGTTAAACTTGTTCAGTTTGGGAAACAACAATGTAAAGCTTTCCTGTCTAAATGTTTGTTCATTCCATTGAAACAAATGCTGTTGTTTTCTCTAAGGAGAATGCATATGCATTTAAATATTGAATAACTTAACACATGTTTTGGTATTACTAGGAAATAGTAAATGATACTTGTCATATTCTTTCTTAATTAGGAGGGGTTTCACTTGTGGTTTGTGATACAGTTAGCTTTTGATACAGTTGCAGTCAGCTTTCTAAGGAAAGCTATCTTTGCATCTTATAGTTCAAGTACAAAATGTGTGTCAAGCACAAATTTATTTAATGCTTTGGAATAAAAAGAGAATCATAAAAGTAATGAGCCAAGATTTGTACCACATTCTTCTTCATTGAGTGAAACAGGGATCCTTGCTCCTTCATTTTTGGTGTTCAGTTTTGAACGAGTTAGAAAGAAAATAACAGCATGGGTGGGCTGAGCCCTGGCGCTTCTCTAGGAACTGTCCCTGTGTTTGGTTTCTCTGGAGGGTTAGGAGATGCCCGGGCTGTACAGACATTTTTCACAGCTAGTTATCACATGGACATTGTATTCCTGCTGCTTCTGGGAACAGAGAACACTTCTGGGTAGTGGGTCAGAGCCAGGCCAGTTACCTTCTATGCACGCAAGTGTTCCGCTTTACTGTCGAGCACTCCATTTCTCTGTTCTGAGATTGTAAAATCATTTTCAACATGGAAGTTTTTGTGTGTATTTGGTTTCTTTTTTGTTGTTGTTGTTTTTTTTTGTTTTGTTGCTTGCTTGTTTTTTTTATTTGTTTTTGTTTGTGGTTTTTTTTCATTTTGTTCAGTGCTTCTGAGAGTATGTTTCATTGTTCTTTCTTTCATCCTAATACCAAAATAACACTTTCCAAAATAGGCAAAATTGTTTTAGTATAGCATGGTTTGTAACATACTGTATAGAAAAATCAGTAGTTTCACAATTTAATAAGAAAACAATTCTGGTTCTCCCATTCTCTTCAGCGAAGCTCACCACAAGTACTTGAAATAGAAGTACTGTAGAATTTTAAGGATATAATTGTTTCTGGCACCAAGGGAACATTGTCTTCAAATTCTAATTTGATTCTCATCATCGTCTGTGTTTTATTGTAATCTTTGCATTTCTTGTCAAAATGTGACAAAGATACACATAATTTTTTTTGTACTCAGCACGTTTCTGTTGCTGCCTTTTTTGTGTCTTCTGTTGTTTGTGAAGCAAAAGAGTCTACCTTTTCTTGGCATGCAAACGTCTGTCACTGGATCTTTGTGTACACTGCTTTGGAACCATTCTCCCTGAGGTTTTGGTGCTCCATCCAGTACTGCTGTTATATACAGAAGCTGTGACAGTTGTGTTACTGTCTGTCAGCTTTGCTGGGTGGAGTATGAACAGTTAATTTCAGCATTTCTGAAGAAAAACAAAACTAAAACAACACAGAAGGGAAAACTTTGGCAGTTTGGGAGTATTTCTCATGCTGTTAATGTTTCATAGGAGTGCACATTTTGGAGAAATGTAACTTTGAATGTATTGTCTAAGTACAGCAAACACTCAGTAAAAGCTCTTTGAAACAAACTTATTAACTACTTGAATCTGATCACTCAAACTTTTCTAAATCAAGTCCATTGTTTGATAAAAAGACTGAACTGCTATTCTTCATTCTCTGTGGCAAATAAGGCCTCCGTCTTTCTTTCACTTATGCTTAGGGCATATGTGCCTTTTTGTCCAGCAATAGAAACCTTTTCTGGAAATTCTCCTTTATAAAATCTTTTTACAGCATCCTGTGACCTGTGGTTTATCAGTGCTGGTCTACTTAAGACAAAATCCTTACCAAGTTAATGAATAGGTTACAAAAATACAGAGGTTCAGAAATACTTAGAGTAATGAGTGGTGTTACTGGAACACAGTTTTTCCATCTCATTTATTCCTCTGTCCCATGGGAAGGAATAGCTAATAAGAATTGGTAAAGCAGGTGACAGAATTATTTTCTTACTACATAATTGGAGAAGTAAATAAATGATGTGGAAAAATATATCAGGTCTACTCTAGATAAGTGTAGATGATTTTCAAAAATGCAGTTTTTTACAGGGCCTTAAGGCTGCTTGTTTTTCTCCTCATGCAGAGTGAATGCACAAGGAGTGGTGTGGGTAGGGTTTGTTTGTTTGGGGGTTTTGTGTATTCCTTTCTGGTACAATGTTTTTATAATGACTGTGCTCATTCTTTTCAGTTGGCTCTTAAGTCTTCCCTTCTGTTCCTTCATGTCTATGGATTCTGCAGAAAATGTGTGTTTACAGGAGAAATCTTTGCACCAGCATATTAGTTTTATATGCTCTCATTGGTTTTTAACTCTTGTATCTGAGTTTGTGTCCACAGAAACATCTTTTCAGCAGAAGGTACTCCTCAGAGGTTTTTAAATAAGGGATCTTCAAAAATACTTGATGTAATAAATAATAGTAAAGCTGTTCTTTGTATATTTATATTTTTTAATCATTCCCTGTCTTATATCACAACCTCATTTAATTAAGTAATTAATGAGTTGGGGTGGGATTAGAACAGGGAATTTTGCAGTTTGATGAGGGCTTGTCTGCAATTACGGTCTTTAAGTTTATATTGACTTGCTGTTCTTGAGTGAGAGAATATGTGTTGCTAGTCTTGCTTTTACAAGAAAAAAAGTTAACAGAGTTTGACAGATGTTCACTGTTCTGAGAAGTTCACAGGTTTTTAGAAGTATATGTTTGCTGGGGGGAGGGGGCATGGCTATACAGATGGGTTGCCAGGCAATTAATTCTTCCTACTTGGAACAGGAGACAATCCAGCTCTCATAAGCAGTGCAGTATTATTTGCAAAAGGAAACTACCCAATACCATTTTTCCTATTCTCTTCCTTCTTTCTTCTGTCTTCCCACCTCCCTTCCTCTGCTGTGCATTTCTGAGAAACTGCTCAGGATTGATATGATAGCAGAGCTGTCACTCTCTTTAACAAAAAAAAAAAAAAAAGTCACTTTTATTCTAGGTATTTTAATAGAGTCCCATTAAGGATGTATTGCTGACTGAAATATTGGCATGAAGGGCTCTCACTGAGCTGAGCCCAGGAATTAAGAAGTCAGGAAATGGGCTGCTGCATTGCTAAAGAACCTTGTGTGACACAGTATCTCCTGATTGGGGGGATCATTACTGCTATTATGACTCGACTTGCGTAGGAATTTTAAATTTCATCTGAATGTCAGTAATAACCCTCTTAGCAAATTATCCTGAATAAAATCACGAAGGCATTTTATATAATAGGTGTTGAATTACTGGATAGATTTGCTAATTAAATACTCTTTGTTCTGCTGCAGTTGACATTACAGGGTAAGATCTTGAACAATTATTCTCAACAGCTGTACTTTGTTAAGGGAAAAATTAACTACAAAGTTTATTTTTTTTCTACACTTGAAATTGGCAGATTTTTGAAATGTGCTTGAAAAAATTCCATCATCCAGTTGGTAATGAGAGGATAAATATGCAGGTGTTGCTGTGAAATCAGATAACTACTGACTGCCTTATTAATGAATTTAGCAATACTTTATAACTTCTGTTTTGTAGCTGTTGGCACTTGCAAGTGATCTCCTGTCAGAACGGGTGGCACTAGCATATGCCAGTCACTTGATGAAGCCAACTTGTCTGTGACCCTCTTGCTGTGATTACCTACACCCACTGCTGTCCTCAGGGACAACTGAGAAATGGTTTTTGCACAGCCAGACAATTTTTTTAGTAGGGGGTATTCCTTTATAAAAAAGAAAAAAAAAGTTATCTTTCTCATTATTAATGGAATTATTTCAGAGAGTGAGGTAGAAAATGCCAGAGATTATCAAGGGAAAATTGATAGGCCTTCCTTTCTTTTCAGTATAAACTCTTCATTTTGGTGTACTTTTTCAATTTTGTTTCAGGGACTCCTGTTTGCTTTTGGAGTACTAAGGGAGGGGTAAAACCTTCCTCTGTAGGAGTTAGCTAATGCATAAGAGGAAGAGTTGTGGGGTGGTGAATATGTTGGAATTTAGACTACTTTATATGAAATTTGATATCATTTACCAGTGATATGTCTTTAGAATAATTTCAAAACTCCATAGAAGGGTGGTGGGGTCGAATGTCTGAATCAGTTACTAGGACATAAATAGGAGTGGAATACCCTCTTTTTGAGCTTCCAATTAAAATGGAATTGTGTGTGTCTGATTCCAGTGACAGGTACAGCCTCGCAGGAATCTGCAGTTAGGGCTCACCATTTTCCTGTTTTATAAAGAAGACTGAGGACAGGCTGAGCTTTCTGCACTTTTGGACTTCAGCAGAGTTCAGGCATCACATTGTCTGAGTGCCTGGTTTGCAGCACCAGTGAATGGTCTTTAAATCAACTGGATGCTTTGAACTTCACCCAGAGAGTGTAAATCCATAGATATCCATATGTGCTTGGGGAATAACCCTGATAAGGACATGTGTTGTGAGTTCAGCTATGTCAAAGTTGCATCATAATTTGGAACTGAACCTGTCTTCAAGTGCCTTGAGGAGAATACAGCTTTCAGAGCATAATTGCAGACAAAAAAAAACCAACATACATGCACTGTCGTTATGTAAAGGTTCTGAAATACTGAAGAAACTTGCCATTGGTGTTAAAGGAATGACAGTGTTGTCATCCTGTTTGTGTGCTATTGTGTAGAGGGGGAGATTTCACCTGTTTCAGAATTCCTTGCTGTGACAGCATAGTCAGCATCACAATAGTCAAGACTCTTGGCTTCATTTTAGACACTTTGGCCTTATCAAAGTAATGAGATTTCCCTGAACATGATCTTATTCCCACTGAGCATGGACAGGTCTTGTCTGTTTGTCCCTTTTCTTTCCTCATCCCTGCTTATCTCTACTGCTCAGCTCCCTGCCATAGGCTTCTTGACTACAAGTCTTCATTCTGCCTTTTGGCAAATATGGCCAAGGAGTATTGCAATTTAATATGTGAAAAATAGTGAAAGTGAGACTTGGTTACTAAATTTGATGTAAGCTGTTCATAGTGTGTTGCCTGACTGTATTTTGAGTTCACCTAACAGACTCTGATCATTGCTGTAACATGTGGTTCAGATTAATCCTCAAGAAAATTCAAAATATAAGTATATATGACTAGCAGGATTGGCTGAAGAAAAACTGAGGTTTCTGCTGAGTGGCAATGGAAAGGGCTGAAACCAAGGAAGTGGAATCTGGAGCTGTGTGCCAGAGCACCAGGATGTTGATAAGAAGGAAATGAGGGGTACAGTGGAACTGTGGCCAAGTGACTGAAGGAATGGACCAGATGTTGGTTCTCATGCAGCTGTGCAGAATTCACCAAGCTCTTCCTGCTGCTCCAACTACACTTTTTTTTCATTAAGCTCATTTGATTGTCCCTTTTCTGTGCTCCAGCTGTAACTGGGGCTTCAGATGAGGTGCTCTCCCCACCCTCCACTGTGCTGAGCATTATTAGAGATGGAAGCAGCATCCTATTCACATGAGGTTTCTTTAGCTATTTCTAAGGTTCAGAGTGGTGCTGTTCAGAGCGTTTGGAGAATTGGGATGCATTCTTGGGTGAGGAACAAGCCTGGTTACACCCCTTGACTCAAGAACTGTGTCCTGTCTTTATCCCAGCTCCTTGTCCCAGTTCTGGTTTCCATAAGGAGTTTGCTTTTTGATGACCCATTTTGAGATCATTACAAGGGTAATCAACCTTTGACTGAGTCTTCTAAAGTGAGCACCATCCAGGATGGACTGAATCAGACAGGATGTTTTTGGGAAAAAATTCAATGACATCAAGAAATAAGATGATGGATATGAAGGCAACAACTGACCTAAATTATTGAAAGAGACTTAATTCTGGCACTTGCTGATTAGGTTGTATTTAAGCCATTTGATTCAGTGTTCTTTTTTCCTAAGGTAGAATGTGTGCATGCACGTGCAATTTTGAGATTTGTTTTAATCTTGTTTTAGGGGAGTTAATAATAGCATTAATACAAGGTCAAACGAGAATTTACTCATGTAATAGGCGTATTGAGGTGACTGTGTGTTGCCAGGAGAGAGGTGGTTTGCTTTGTTTTGAAAGGTGAGAGCATTTGGAGTTAGCAACCTAATGGATATGTTTGCCTGTGTTAGCCTGTAATTATATCATATGCTAATCTTGGTTTATTTATTTTATTTCAGATTTTGATGCATACCAAGGAGATGGTGCAGAAGGTAATGCTGAGCATTTTCATTAAACAACAACACTTAAAGAGCACACCTGGTGAAATTTTTTTATTCCGGGAGAAATGTAACCCAAACAGACCAGAAATCACTTCTTAGGATGCCTAGTTTACAAATGTAATCCTTCCTGATGGATTATAGCTTTTTTCTTTTCCTACCACAGATATGATCTGGACCCTGCTTGAAGCCTATGTGGGACTGTTTCAAGCAAATTAGCAACAGTGCTAATTAGAGTTTACTCATAAACCTGTTACACCATGTGTTCTAGTGGTTTATTATGGTTTATTTTTTGGCATCTTTTAAACTCTGTCACGGGGTGGTTTTTTGACTCTGTGGAGTTTAACATGGACATAGCCATGTTGCAGTTTTTACAGCTGCATTGATTTTCCACCACTGAAAATGTCAGGTTTTCTTTTTTTTTTTTTTTTTTTCAAATTAATATTATGCAATTATATGCATCTGCCATTTTTTTGCAGTTGTTGTGACATTTACTGGTGTTGGCAGTTTTTCTTCTTACCTTTTTCCTTGCTATGCCTTTCATATGCACCTCAGGCTTTATGTTCCTCAGTTTGTCTAGAGTTTGCTCCATTATCCAGAGTATTACAGAAGTATGGCTGGTGTTTAAATGCAGTGTTCTCCAACCAGGGCATTTAAATTGTTAGAAGAATCAGAAATTGTGTGAGGGGCAGAGTGTCAGTCAAAGAAAAGGGGTTCAGTAAATATTTGTGTCCATCTCCGGGTGTAATTGTTCAGTAGTTCAGCCTGGAAAGAGAAAACTTGTGGATCATAGTAGCTAGATCCTTCTCCAAAAGGAGCATTCTCTGAAACATCTGGTGCCCAGAGGAGGACAAACACAGGTGGTTGGATTAGCAGAAGTTAAAAGATGGGAGAGGGAAGATGGAAATATGAAGCCATCTCCATAACCTGGAAGAGTGAAGAAGAGCAGCCTAATCTGGGCAGTGCTGTGGTATTCTCAGTTGCTGTCATCCACAGGTTTGTTTGAAATAGAGAATCTAAGTATTTTTTTTTGCTCAGTGGTATTGTGATGGCTGCAGATGGGATGGGATACCTGGCTGTGATATTGCCTTTCAAACACTTTGGCTGACTGCCTTGTCTGAATTTGCTCAGCAGTCTTGTGGAAGTGATTTTCTTGTGTCTTAGCAGTCCAAAGTTATTTCTGATCTGAGTTCCTGCTGTTTCTCAAGATCAGATTTGTTCACTAACTTATTTTTCTAGTATTCATTTAGTAAAATGTTACCTATTTTTATTATGTACACAACTGGATAGTGGTCTTTTAACATATCAGTGGCTGAAATTTCTTTATTCTCTTTAAATTCAAATAGGTTTTAATGAAATGTACAGACCTATCAGTAAAAATTTGTTTTCTTGGCTAGTATACTTTTTAGTGTTTAAGGGGTAGTATATAGATAATGATATTTTTGAACCTTGAAAGTTATGTGAGACTTGTAGAAGAGGAGTAGCTCTTTTTTATTTTTCAAAGCAATTTTTTTTTTTTGTTTAGATGAACCTTGAAGTGATTTATGGAGACACAGATTCCATTATGATAAACACTAATAGCACCAGTTTGGATGAGGTCTTCAAGCTGGGGAATAAGGTAAGGAACTTTTTCTTTTTGAAGATTTCCTGCATAGGTCTGTGTTGTTACTGACTGGAGCAGATGGTATTGAGAGAGGATTCTGTGCCACAAGCAGAGAATATCCCCTAAGAAAGAACTTCACAATGTGTGGAACCTATGAAGTAGTAAAAACTCAGCTATACCTGCTCTTTTTCAGGTGTAGCTATTCTGTGCATTTTTAAAAGTGATTAAATGAACCATTTCATTGCATAACAAGCGTTTTTTTTACTAACCTTTATGTAGCAGGAGAGTATCTCAATATTTGGTGAACCAAAGTGTGAGGTACAATTTCTCCTCCAAGTTAATTTCAATTACAACGTGAACAGTTCTGATTTTTTTTAGGAGGGATGTTTCTCAGTTTAGTTTTGTTTATTTATGTAATTTGTATGACACTCAATATGTTATCAGATTTCCAGTGCTAGGTTCAAATATTAATTTTCATGGTATACCAGCTACAGAAGAGATCTGATTGATTAGGAGCTGGCAATTGATGATGTGGAAGTTTTGTGGCTCTCTGAAATTGTGGAAGAAAAATGAGAAATGTTTCAGAACTTTCTATAGAAAAGATGTAAGAGAAGCTGTTTTTGAAAGATGGAAGAAATTGTGATGACAATGAGAGCTATGGAAATTCTAAAAAAACTAAAGAAAGCAAAGATGTATTCAGTATAGTATTAAACAGAAGTAATTTAATTTTAAGGCAGAGAGTGATTCCAGAGTTTTTTAGAATACTTCTGCCTTCATGCCACTGGGAACATTTAGAAGTAGATGCATTCAGGAGCAGAAAATGGGATAATAACTTGATATCATAACTGAGTAGCAGGAGGGCTGCTGGCGTGGTAGAAAGCAGTCTTTTGTTTGCCACATGCAAGATTATATATAATTTCTAGTGTATATACAGTAGTCTATAAGAAAATTTAATCTTACTCCAGTTGTGTATGTGCGGTTTCATTCTGTTTATTTCTTGTCCCTGTGCTCCCATTTGATGGCTAAACATTACAGAGGATAGTTAAATAATAATAACTTTTATGAAATCTGACAGGATAAGCATAATAGGTTAAGTACATCTGAATTAGAGTCAGGTTTTCTGAGAGAATAGGTATGTGTTTGAACTTGTCAGCTGCTTAATGAGAGTAAAATCTTAAGCTTTTTTAATCCATTATACTTCTGTATTATGTATCAGGGTTTTTTTTAATTGAACAAAAAAAAGGACAGAAAGATATGTTTTGATTAAAATCATGTACAACATATAAAAAGTGAATAAAAAACTTATCTCTGTAAACCAGCACAATCAAACCTAGCATCAAAATTGCAGATGTTTTGGCTTTCGATATTTTTTCTGTGGCAGTAAAAAGTGATTCATATCTATCTCATTTCACATTTCTTGTTTGTTTGTTTGTTTATTCCTCAAGAAAGTAACAGTTGTTTTTTTTGCTAACACTTTGATCATTTGCATTTTCCTTGTTTTGAGTAATTCCTTTAAAAAAATCAGGATAAAGAATTGTCTGTTTTGATGAGGAACACTCTCAAGAAATGTCTCTGCTCCACTGCATAATAATTTCTTTCCCAAAGTTTTGTGTTCAGAGGTGGGGAATATTTACATTGCTTTCACTGTAGTTTTGCTTTAATGTAGACAGTATGGAAGGCACAGAGGTTTAATGCAAACAATTACAGTGAGAGCAGTTAGTGAGTGTACCCCTGTTCTGATGTAAAGTGTGAATTTGTGAATTGTCTTCAGCACTGAAGCATTCCTCCAAGAAATTAATTTTGGTTTTTTATTGGAGAAAATTCTCTTATGTACCTTCTGAATTCCCCCATCTAATCTGTGTTTTCTCTCCCACCCTTAACCCTCCAGTATTTACATCCATACCCTTTTCAGTCATTACTTAGCAGAAGTTTTTTCTTATTTTCTGTGTGTCCTTATGAATCAGATTTGCCAGTACATTCAGTACTGAGCTGTTACTGGATTTTGAGCACTTGGTGCTGTAAAAAATAAAAATTGAAAATTAAAATTGCAGAAAAATGTTCAGAGGAATTGTTTGACTGTTTTTAGAAAGAAAATATCAACCCTGTAGCAAAATGGTTTTTGCCTCATGATGTCTTTCAAAACTTAGAAATATACAGGAGACATCAAAGTAATGGTAATTCCTGCAATAGGGAGTACAAGATCTAAGAGGGAAAAACTAAGTACACACATGTATGTATACACAGAAGTGAAAAGTTTTTAAGGAAGGTTTTGGTTAAAATGGTAATCTGAGTTCAAAGCTAGATAGGAAACCAGTGAGATTTTATGCTGAGGGTCTTGTTCTTGGTGAGAGTATCTACATGGCAAAAGAACTTAAATGCATATCCAACTTCAGTGAGACATGAGAAGAGGATAGTTGGTGGTAAAAGTGTTAGTAAGAGTGAGTATGGATACTGAAAATCAACAAGGAAAGTTAAATTGTAGAGGAAAGAAAGTAAAGATTAGAACATGAAGACAGAGCAGAATACCTGGCATGTGCAGATACTCTGTTGAAGAACATAAACTACAAACATATGAAGAAAGAAAAAGGAAAAAAGCAAGTGGGAAACTTTCAGCCAAGCCAGTAGGTGGGTAAATATGTACTGGAACCAGAGTTTGTTGTTGAAGGTTCATGCTGTTTTGAGCTGTTGCACTTCTATTCCCTTAGAATAGAGGTAAGAGATACTTGGTACTAAATTAAGACAATATATCAGTGCCACGTGAATCTTTTGTGTATGGATAAAACATAGTCTGTGTGTAGAAAAACCTCACCTTTTCCCCTCAAGGAAATCAGGCTATGGAAAAGGTGGGTATTTTGTGGGGAAGGGTAAAAGAAGCTTGCCTCTTTTTCCTGAACATGCACACACAGAGCTCTGGTCTGCAGTCATAGTTTTTCTCCTCTCCCTGGTTTACGATGAGAGTGGAAAGAAAGAAAGAAAGATGCCTTTGGAAGATAACTTTTCTATAAGGCTATTTGCCTTTTCTGACTGAGTGACCATCTCTTGTCTTTGCCTAGTAAGTAGGTCCCTGCTGTGAAATCCCTTGTTTGCTTAATTTATGGGAGAGGTTAGGTGGAGTAGCTGTTCTAGAAAAATGAGCTGGAGTCAGTTATCTCCAAGGTCACTTCAGTCTCATGTTTATCTCCCTTCCTTAATTTTATTAAGGAGTCAGATGTACCAAGCTGTAGATACTAAAAAAGTCAATGGGTCAACCTTAATTTTAGTAAGTAATTTGTAGTTACTGGTGTGTAATAAATTAATGATATCTGACCAGTCTTTAAAATGTATATGCAAATACACAGTGTGTAATGTAACTTGTTTTAAAACTTAAGAACAATTGAATTTGTCCATTGTTAAATTGTTGCATTTGTTGTTAATGTTGGTGCATTTGCAGATCAAAAATGAAGTGAACAAGCTGTACAAATTGTTGGAAATCGATATTGATGGAATTTTTAAGTCCTTGCTATTGTTAAAGAAGAAGAAATATGCTGCTCTGAGTGTGGAACCAACAGGAGATGGGAAATATGTAACTAAACAAGAGCTGAAAGGGCTGGATATAGTCCGGAGAGACTGGTGTGATCTTGCTAAACAGACTGGCAAGTAAGTTTCTTTGTGGCGTTGTCTTCTGTGCTCTGCTTGAAACACTAAACATTTGTTCTTACTTTCCTAAACATTTGATACAGTGTTTCCTGAAGATCACAGTTGTTAACTCACATCAGTGTTAGGCTGATTTTTGGAGGAGATGTAAATGTTACCTTCTGCCATTGGTAACAGCTTAGACCTGCGCAAGTCCAAATGTCTCCGAATTTCACTCTCAGGTTTTGTGTCTCCTGTGGAAGCTGTGCTTTTGAGTTGTCAGTGTTGTAAATCTCATTTAATAAACCAAGACTGAAATCTTGTGAAGATGGTAGATGGTGTCAGCATTTGGAGTTGTAGGTTCTAGGTCAGATGTTTTATTTCCTAAAGAAGCTGGTGCTCAGCACTTTCAGCACCCTCTAAAAAAGCTGGAAGTGCACTGGCTGCAGCCTGAGGAGGTGGGCCCTTTTCCCAAGACTGCTTCTCTTTCCTTTTCCTATGAGACTTCATTATGATGGATACTGGATTGACTGTTTATTAATTGTCGTTGCACAGGGCATTTTAATGCTTAAATTCAGTAGAAGTAACACATTTAGCATCATAGAAAGAAAATTAGAGAGAGTGGAGAGGTGGTCATCTGGGTGCTGACTCATTGTATAATGCCTCTTGAAAACTTAAACAGCTCATGGTCCAAATGTATCCAAAAATGAATACTTTTCACATCTGTAAAAATACACCACACACTTGCTTACTGTTCTTAAGACTTGCATTTTCTAAGAAAAGATGCATCATAATAGAAGCAAATTTTTCCAAGTTAGGAATGTATTAGTAATTAAAGCTATACAAATGTTGGAGAGTGTTCTTTAGTGACTAACTCTTCTGCAGCTGGCAGATCTTCCAACAACATTTTGCAGCAATAGGCAAGACTTTGCTTACTTGATATGTTCTCTTCTCCCCCATCTTAAGATACCTGCTATGGAATAATAAATGGAAAAATGATATGGCAGAAGAAAATAGAAAGTTGCACTCACCCATTCCAAATCATTATTTAGCATTAGAACTGTTTGCAGTAATTTGCTTTTAGTAAAATAAGTAAATAAATAAAACACAACATAAAATGTACTGGTAAATTTCTATAAATTTTTCATCAGACTTCATCCTTGGGCTCTTTAATGTCTAGAGAAAATCTAGGGGAAAGAGAACATTCTGTCTGTTGTAATGGTTTTGCATGTGCCAAGCTTTTCTTAATTTTTGTACTGTTTTTGCAGCTATGTAATTGGTCAGATTCTTTCTGATCAGCCCCGAGACATAATTGTGGAAAATATTCAAAGGCGACTTATGGAAATTGGAGAAAATGTGGTCAGTGGTCAGATCCCTGCAAGTCAGTTTGAAATAAACAAGGTAAGTTATCTTGCACTTTTCTGTCTCAGAAAAACTTTACTGTTCCTGAATATACTGACTGCTGACAAAAATATTTTTAATCCTTATGATGCTGTGAAATAGCAGGAGTTTTATTAGGTGCTGAATAGTTGAGGACATGCTGTGAAGATCCTACAATTTGAGGGGGGAAAAAGCCCTACTGAGGCTGGAGGCTCCAGAATAACACCTTTGTGTCTTGTCCCATCCTGCTGTTTACCAGGCTCACTCTGCACTTTGAGAATGATATGATGTTTTCAGGAGTAGTTCTCTCCTGAGCTGCTACTTTATATTTCAGGTTTGAAATGCATAAACTGAAGAATGCCATGGAAACAAATCAAATACTCTGTTTTCTAGAAAACTCTAATAATATTTCCCTAGAAAGCTCTGTATAAAAAAAGTAATAGTCATTTTGAAACCTCATTTAAGACTTTTGTGCAACAAGAAGTAAAATTCTCTGCTTTGTTTACAGCAGTTTTAGCAGCAGCATTGCAGGTTTTGGGGTTTTTTTTTTGAATCCTTAATGATAAAAGCTTTATTTTTAGCTTCAGAGACCCCCCTTTCCTGTTGGGGGGTGTTTCACCAATGAATTGGGTATTACATGCCCCTCTTATGCCTCTAGTAGAAGAGATCTATCAACTGTCCATACAAAGTCGGTTTCTTTTGCCAGCTGGACATCTGTCTGCTCTGTGTTAATCAGTTAAGAAATGTGTTCAGGTTGTCATATGAGTGTAGAGAAATCGCTGAATTTTATGGTTGAGTCAAAAAAAGAATGTTCTGATGCAAATCTTCTAAAAGCACTTAGTGTCCCTGTAAAAGATATATATAGCAAAATGTTCACTTAAAATTCCTAAAGTTCCTCTGTTTTACTACTTCAGAAAAAAAATGTATTTAACTATTAAGTCAAGTGTAGAAGTTGTTTCTAAGAATTGGGATGACAGTAAATATTTAAATGTAGCATTTTATTTTGTTTATAGGAAAAAGTCCTTGTGGAATCTCAGTAGTGTGAGATACACAGAAATACTTAAATTCAGTTGTACCCTCTTGCTGCAGAGCTTGTTGTGTACCCTTAGCTAGACAATATTCAGATTTACTGCATGACCTTAATGGAACAGTAGTAAGAGGGTACTCTCTGGCTCTACTTTTGTATTTTGCACAATATTGTCGTCTTCAATTTAGTTTAATTTTAAAACAATTGCATTATGATCATAACACTTAAGCATTTTGTCAGATAGTAAGTGTAAAAACATCATTGTGTTTTATTAATAATAACATCTTTAAAATATGAAGGCCTAGTACCTAGGGCTTACCATATGGCAAATAAGTTTGTCACAGTTTTATCATCTTTGTGCTTCAGAAGAACTTGTGAATAGTACAAGGATGAAGATACCTGCTATGTAATCTTGTCTTTTAAAGTTCTGAGTTGTCCATCACTGAAGTAATGGATTTTTCTCATCGTTATGCTTCTGTTTTCCTCTTTGATATTTTAGGCATTGACAAAAGATCCCCAGGATTATCCTGACAAAAAAGCCTTGCCACATGTGCATGTGGCCATGTGGATAAACTCTCATGGAGGCCGAAAGGTGAAGGCAGGAGACACAGTGTCATATATCATTTGTCAGGTAAAAATGTCTTTCTTTATAGTTAAATACTAGGTATTGTTTTGAGATACAGCAAAAAAAAACCACCCAGCTTAGCTCCTGGGAAAATATGTTTTGGCATTTCCTTTTGGTGAGGTAGTCTTATATTTTAAAATAGTTGGTTGTCTGTACTACATTTAGTTTTATAGATCATTGTGATCACTTCAGCAACTACTTCTATATAGTGACTGGTAAAATCTCCCTGAATTCATTCGTGTTTGGAGCTAGAACTTACTTTAAAGAAAATGCCTAGTCTTCATTTTCAGCAGAAGAAAATTCTGGTGGTCAAGAACCTTTCATTTGTGGAAAGATAATTGTTGTTGTTGGTTAAATAGTGTCATTGCTTTTTCCAGTATCACCTTTGTCTGTTCAATTCATAGTCATTGGATCTGGTGGTACCTCTGCTGTATAGACTGGGAAAATTGAGCCACTTTCTAGTTTCAGGTGTTTATCCTATAAATGCTTATCCCTATTTCATAAATATATACTCCACTTTGGTTCTGTTAATTAAAAAAAAATTGTAGATGGAGTTAGATGGACCAAGGGATCTTTTAGGCCAAGCTGATGAACTTGACAATGTGACTATTTCAGCTCCTTCATTATTTTCAACCCAAAATATACTGTATTTGACTTAATTGAGAGTTCTTAGCCTGGCACCCCAAAGCTGCCAAGACTTTTGAGAGCTGGGCCACGGGTGCGGCTGAGCAGTGGCACAATACAAGAGAAGAATATACTTGTTGAAAGAAGGGAGCTGAAGGAGTTGCATTGTAATTATTTTTGCAAAGCAGCTGGATGAGCTGAATAGTCCTAAATTAATTTTGTTCTGAATACTAAGTTGTCTGAAAGGAGTAGGAGGAACCAATGGCTTGCAGTCTGTCTTTATTAGTGATGGGTTTTCAGTCCATCATTGCTGACCCTATTGAAACCAGTAGCTCTTCTTAAATGAAAAAATGAAGGTGTCATGTATTAATGCAGTTGTTCTATTTTGCTTAAAAAATCAAAAAAGAGACTGTACTTAGCAAAAAAACCCCCAAAACAGTACTTCACCCCACCCTGCCCCTTTCCTATAAACATTTACATCTATTACGGAATCTTGCAAAAATACTGCTTGGAGTTTTGCTGTAAGATTTTTGACACACATTAGAAATAGTATTTCCTAGGGCAGTTGAGGAGTGGGATTATGATTCTACAGATTTAAATGAGTCACATTTTCCAAGAGTACTGTTGTCTTAGAACTGATACTTAATTCCTCCATGTATATTGTTTTCAATTTAGTTATTGCCTTCCCAAATTGAATTATTTTCTCCTTATCTTCCTCTTTCAAATTGGAGAAGAATGTAATGTATATTTTAACCTCTAAGTGGTGTTTCTCTCTTGGCTTGAGATGTCACCATACATTTTTCAGTATTTCTGAATATTTTAGAATTTCCTCTTTCTAATCAATATTGTTGCCTCTGTTATTTATTCATATGCCAATGCGTGCTGGTCCATTCTCTGACCATTCATTCTATTAATATTTTTATAGAATTAAAGAATATAAATTTCCTAGCAAAACAGATAGAGTTTTGATATCCACGACTTAGAATTTGCTTGTTGTGCAAAATGATAATGCTGGTTTAGTACAAAGTGAATCCAAAATGCATGCCCTCTGTGTATTTTTAACTGGGCTGATGGTTACAATGTGTTTTCATTGTGCATTTCAGAATTGACAGATGGGACTGTTTACTCTGTCTCTTCGTACTGATTTGCACGTGTAGGCTACAATAATACAAGCTGGTTTTGCATTCTTGAACTTGCTAGTTGATGCCAGCATCAGCAATGCAGTTTTTTTACTACTGCTGGATTTGTATTGGATGCATAATAAATCAACCAAAAGAGTGTGTAACGATTTTGCGTTAAAATAATGCATAATATTTGAAACATAATCCTTTGTATAGACTTTTATCACACTTTGTTTTGTATGTGTCTCCTTAGGATGGATCAGATCTCAGTGCCAGCCAGCGAGCATATGCTCCAGAACAGTTAAAAAAGCAAGAAAATCTTAAAATCGATTATCAGTACTACCTGTCACAGCAAATACATCCAGTAGTTGCTAGAATATGTATGCCCATAGATGGAATTGACTCTGTTCTTATTGCAACATGGTTAGGTAAGTATTCTAAATTCAGTTTATTTGAAGAATTTCAAGATCCAAAGTGAGAGGTTTTAATGTGTGTTTCTCAACAGAAATGCTTCCCTAGATCAGTCTTTTTATATTGAACAATAGCTTGTATTACACAGCCTGTAGAAAGCAGTGTGGACTCTAAGTGTATTTATGACTTCTGCAGAATAGTATTTTTTCAGAAGGTGATCACTAACACTTAATCTTACAATCCTTGTTCAGAGTTGCAAAATCTGCTTTTCAGAAATGACAGTACTATTGCATGTCTTTTTGAGATTTTAAGTTACTAAAGGAGTTCTGGAGTGTGTAATATTTTTCCAGAGAGAAATGCTGGCATCTCTGGCATCTTCCCAGGGGGAAAAAAAGTCATGATTACAATGAAAGAATAGAAATTTTTACTAGGATGTAAGTGAAGACTTGATTGCTAGAACTGACTTAGTGGATAATAGAAACATAAAATCTTAGTAACAGTTTTAACTGTTTCATATGGAGGAATTAAGTGGTCCCAAAACCAAGAACTGCTGTCAAAAAATATTACTAATGTTAGTGATCCATGAAATCAACAGTTTTAATTCAAATGAGCAACAGGGAATTGCTCTTGTTAGAGTTGTTTTTCCTTTTAAAAGGATGTCTAATAATTAGAATTAGAGATTTTTCTGCCCAGCTGTGATTGCCTCTTTCTTCTCTATTCCCTGGGCTTCTTACCTAGAAAAACTGAAAGGTTGAAAATTCGTTAACAGTTCTATTGGGTCTCTGTTCTTGAAAATACTATACTCTGTGTGTGTATTCCTTTTAGTGTTGTTTCCTCCTCAAATACGATTCACCAACAGACTTGACTGATCTACTTGATAAACAGAAATTTTGTGATTTGTAACTCACATGTAGTTCATTATTTTCAAAAGTGTTGCTCAAGGACATGAAAAAGTTGTTAATTTTGCTGGCTATGAAATGATTGACAAGACTGCCTTTTCTCTAGGAGAACTTCTTAGAGAGTTGCACTCTCTCAGTTTAATAGTTTGTGGTTTAGCCTGTGTCTACAGGAAGTTCAGACCTGCAGAAATTACTTTTTTCAGAATTTTGCAATGCTCAAAGGAAGAGTTAGTTGTCAGCATTTTGTGTTTAGGTGATTTGGCCAATTAAAAATCACCTGGTAGCCTCAGGACCCTTCACCTGTGTAACTGCATCTCTGTAGCTCCCTTAGTAACAGCTGAATAGCTTGGAGATTGTACTTGGAATGTGTGCAAGAAAGGTGCCTTGCTGTTTCTCAGGAAGGAGGATGATAGCCATGAAGGATCTTAATCTTCCAAGACAATTCTTGTAGCATGCAGCTTTTTCCATCTCTGTTTCTGAGTGGTTGAGAAAGGGTTGAAGACAAATTCTGCTTTATCTGAGTCAGCAAAGGTGTCTCTTGGAGGCATTTGATGTTTCACGTGTCCTCAACAGCTCTCATGCTCTGAGGAGGTGCCAGCCCTGCTCCACACATGCAGGCTGACCACACAAATCATCCTGTTTATTATGTGGCAAGGCCTTGGTATCCAACTTTCCCAGAGTAGACTGTGTGGCATGCCTGACTGAAAAGGTCAAGCACTCTTGGTTAGGTTGAAGGGGTTGAAAATGGGCAGCAAATTTGTACTTCATTTAGGTAAAAGACAGGAATGATTTCTGAAGCTAGTTTATTTTTATTGCAAAGATTATTAGTCTTGTAGAGTTAAGCTCAAATTCAGAGCTCTTATTCACAACAGGTTAGATTTTCAGAAAAGACTGGCTCCCTTCAGACGCCTAAATTAACTACCCAGATCTTAAGAACTCTGTGCCACTTGATAGGTACAGAAGGTCCTGCCACTGTTTGCAAGTGCCTGTGCTGCTTTTTGCACTGTAGTACATTCCAGATGAAGATTTCTTTTATGGTCTGTAATAGCTTCATGCAGCTGAGAGTTTATTAATAGTCCACAATTGTCAGTCTGAAAACCTGTACGTATCTATTACAGTCTTAGATCTGAAGTGTGTTGAGTTTGACCTTGCTGTACAGTCAAAATTTTATCACCTTCCCTAGCTTTGTTTTCTTGGGGAAGCTTAAATTGTGCTTGAGGGTAAAGTCAGGTCTCTTTCAAGACTTCTGATCTGCTTAGGTTTTCATATACAGCACTTGATCAGAGCTGTACATTAGTCATTGCAAGCTGAAGTTATCTTACAGGGTTTTTTTCATGGTACTGGAGGCATAGTCAAGTGGTTTTCTTTAATAAAAATCAAAAATCCTTTGTAAAATACAAAAGAGTACAAGATACTTGAGTCCAGCTTGGTAAAACAAGCAAATACAGAAACTGTTTACTGATCTGTGATGCTAAGTTGGGCTTTTTTACTTAGTATTTTCATCATGATGTACATCCAGATTCCCATTGTTTTTCCCATCTTGTTGCAAAAAGGCACATTTTCCCATTCTGAAGGATGCATAAAGCATCATACCTATGGACCAAAACCCTGTTGCATTCTCACTGTGTCTTCCTCAACTGATCAGATTTATTGTATTAGGTAGAATATGTGTCTGTATAGGGACAGTGGTTGTAGAAAAAAGATCTTGGCTGCATGTTTAACAGAATCTTCAATAATGCATGTTTATAAGGTGACTGTTTCCTGTCACCCTGATAGTCTGAGTAGATAAAATTGAACTCTGGTAGGGAAGCTTGGCTCACATCAAAGTGCTGAAAAGTTCTTTGTTCTGTCTGTGCTCAAAGCAAGTAATTTTAAATTATATTAGACACTGAAGAACTGGAGCAAATAATGCAGCTTAAAATTGCAGAGAACCCCTTAAATATAATATTTGTTCACTATGGAACCAAGTTGAAAACCACCTTTTGTTTTGGGGCATTGTAGGAGCATTTGCTGAGCGTTTGAGATACGGAAGCTCATTGTTCCTAAACACAAGAACCTCCTGGGCACACTCCTGCATTCACTCTCTTTGTCTTGAAGTTTCTGAGGAAATGCAGTGACAAGATGAGGATTGTCTCAGTTTGTAAAACTAAATAAAGTCTGCAATCTAATCAGTTATATAATTTAATAAATCTGATCTTCCTAAGTCTTGGAGACCTGACTTCATCCTTAAGATATCTGGCTTTTAAACTGGAAGAACTGTATGGCACAGCAATTCTCTTACTGTATTTCAAATAAGGGGTTTTTGTTAATACATAAGTACTGCTCCTTGTCTCAAAGAAAAGTTACATCTTATTTGTGTGTTGTCAGAAATAAGCAGACATTATGGAAGCAGAGTTAACCATGGGACTTTTGTAGCTGTTACTAGAGAATATTATTTACTTCAAATGATGGAAGTTGATGACTGCTGTCCTAGACAGTGTCTTGATGTTCTGGAAGAGGTGTGTTCTGCTGCCTTAGAGGGATGTGCACGTTGGTGCTGTGCAGATTGCTTGGCATTGGGCATTTCTTAGGAAGGCTGACCGATTTTAGGGAGTCATTACTGGGTCCTGATGAGGTTTGTCATTAGGAGCACTTCCCAGTTCTGCTCCCTGCTTTGAGGTAGTGTCTGTGTGTTAGCTGCTTCTTGTAAGGACACCCACCAGCACCAAATATATTGGCTTTTTAAATTGTCTTTAAAAAAATGTATTGTTAGAGAATTGTTCAGTTGTCTTTAATATAGTGTGTAGCAGCTGCACAGACAGGCTCTCCAGACAGAAACCAGGATGGATGCTCTCCTTGTGGTATGCAGAGTTTACCTCAGGTTTTGACTTTTCTGTTGTTTTGATCACATTAGGGAGCGAAGTGAAAGGACAGTGATGAAAATTAAGATTAAAGTTGTGACAGAACTTCATGACAATAACTAGCCCTAGAGCGTGTGGACTTTGCTGTTTGTGTGCTGGCTGGGTGTTCTGAGATGCTGCAGAACTGCTCAGAACCTGAGAATCGTTAAAGCGCGTTGGAGTTAATAAAAGAAAGAGTGAAAATGTGAATGAATACAGAGACAACGCTAAGATGGATGAATAAAAGAAGCAGTACCGATGTGAGTGAGCAAACGAAGGGCCCCGCGCGGCCCCGTCCCCGCGGGCCCCGCTGCAGTGCGCGGCGCCGGCCGCGGGGTGGCAGCACCGGCTGCCGATTCCCGGCCTCCCGCGCGGGCTCCCTGCGGAAAGGTGCGGGCGGAGCCGCCGCGGCCCCCGAGCACCTGCGGCTGGAATGCGGCATCCCGAGAGCGGGCCCCGGGCACAGCCCCGGGAACAGCCCCCGGGAACAGCCCCCGGGCACAGCCCCGGGAACAGCCCCGGGAACAGCCCCCGGGCACAGCCCCCGGCCCCCGCACGGCGGCCCGGCGGCCGCAGCGCCCCTGTGCCCGCGGGGGAAGGAAGGGCACAAGCCATCCGCGGAAATGTTGCTTTTAAAATACTGCGTGTGGTAAAAATCTCTGACCGTATTTTCAGGTTCTTGGGTTACCCGCTTAGCTTGCCAGTTAGTATTGGTTTTAATAATTCTATTGAATAATTGAGGATCACCTCCCCGAACTTAGTTGTGTTAATTAGTTTGGTCAGCCCGCACGTTCGTATGTCGCAGTGCTTTGTCGTTTTGGTGAGGTGATAAAGCCTACCTGCAGTGCAGGTAATTTAATGATAGGCCTGAAGACTTTTTCCTGTCAGAGTAAGTAAAGTTGCTTTGATTTTTATTTTTTCCTGATGTCATGAGGAAAAAAAAAAAAAGAGTTCAAAGTTCACTGATTAGTCTCATCCTATTAATTTATAAATTACCAAAACCAGATATTATTTTTTTTTCCACTGCCCAATTAGATAGTCCCTGTTTTGTGTACCAAGTGAAATAATGTGACCAGTGTGACCTGGTCTGAGAGGATAGCAGTTAGGTGCTGAAATGGATTAACTGAACCAACTAACTATTCCTGAAAGGAGATAATAAATAAAATAGTTCCCTATTGCACAAGATAATTAATGTAGGCATGTTCTTTCAAAGCCTGATTTGTAGTCCCTTTTAATTTTACTGTGGCTGTTTGCACACCAAAACTTAAGTGTATGCTTGGTTCAGCACAATATTTTTTTGTTGTTTTTTCCAGCCAAAAAAGCTTAGAAAGTTCAGAGATGGGTGTGATTTAAATTCTTACAATTTTTTTTCCTGTTAAATTAAAATAAAATGACCAATACTTAGTCACTGGTTTTGACTCAATGTTGGAGAACTGCAGTTGTCTGAAGACCAGAATTTGTCTCCTTTTATCTTTTAGTGAGCTACTTTGCTCCATATTTGCGTTTTGTGAAAAAAACAAAGATTTCTAGCTGAACTGTAATGGTATCTGTCTCAGAAAGTTGGAATGATGTTTTTTCATTCCACTTCTGAACTCGGAGTAAACTGAGATTTTTTGTTTTCACCATTACTTTCTTAGATCCAACCTACTGCATAGTTGTTTTTTTTGCAAAATCTGAATACTGAACTCCAGTTCCCTTTCTAAACCTTTTATCTACTACCTGTGTGCTGCATATACATTACCAACCCTTCTATTAAAAAAAAAAAGCCAGAAAAAACCCCTACAGTCTTTTTTGGGGGATACCATGTGTATTAAAGTGTAAAATATGCTATTAGCAGTGTATTTTGCTTTTGCCTTTTTTCTTTAAATGAATAGTGGAGAACTGTATTAAAAGTTTAGAAACCTCCTGGAGGTGAATTGTTACCTTTCTGCATTGACATTTTTTCCGTTTGGCAAAATTGGTAAGATCGAATAAATTTTAGTGAAACCCATATTCTATCAAGAACCAAATAAACTTATTTGGCAAAGGAGTTTTTCCTTTTGCTTGAATTTGTTTTAAGACTGTGACATAAAAATTCAGAATAGTGGTATTAAAGTCAGATATATAAAATCTTTTTATACAGACAATTTATATCTGCCTGTATAACACAGCTGTTGTAAGTGCAATAATATTTGTGTAGTTTAACTGAATATTGTTCCTAACCATTGTCTTTAAATGTCATGGTACAGTTATAATAAGGTGAAGGTTCACTTTCTATTTGTAGTCTTGGTTACATTTCTTATAGGAATTATTATATTTTTTAACTGAAGTTTATAACAGGATATGGTTTAACACATGGTAATCTGTTACTTGGCTTAATGTCTGTTAAAAATATTTTCAAAGTGCTTCTCTGATCTTTTTGTTTTACTACTAAAGTGAGCCATAGTTTTCTGAAGGGTTTTCTCCTACGTGCTCATTCGATTAAGTTTTTTTTCTGAACATGTGTTTTTTTCCTAAAGTTAACAAAAAAACCCTGTAAATGAGATGCATGGACTTTTAAAATGTTGCACATGACAAAGGATGACAGAACTTGAGGATTTTATTAAGTTTACTTTGGCAGTCTTATTCCTAGAACAGTGAACTTCATGCTTGCTTGCTTATTTACTTATTTGTGGTTGAATCAGTATTTCTGGGATCTCTTTTGTGTATTTATTTGTTTAAAATCTTGAGTTCTGGCAATCAAAAATAAAGCACTTTGTCTCCTGCGCTGCGGTTTTAAATGCTGCTGCTGAATTTTAACCACTGCATTAGATTGAAACCTCCATGCTGTTAACCACTGAGCCAAAATGAAATCGACCACTGCATTGAAATCAGAGTTGGCAGTTGTGTACGGACTTGAAGGAGTTGGTAATAGCAGTGCACCCGTGTTTCTTTAATGGGGTTTTTATTCCCTGTTTTTGGTATTAATGGTGCCATTTTGATTTAAAGACTGTTTCTTAATCACGATGCACATTTTTATTGAAATATTTTCAATGTAACTTAAGAAGGAAATAACAATAAAGCTATCCTTTAGGAGTGGTTTCCTCAGAAACAAAATGTTCTCTTGCATACTCCCATGATAATGCAGCGTGCTTGTTTTATTTATAAAGCAATCTTGCGTAAGAAGATAAGTAAGATGATTTCTTCATGTCTCGTGAACCTTTATTCATGGTTAAAAATTGTAGAATGTACTTATGTTTTATAGAGGAAGTTTTGCTAAGGAGAGATTTTCAGCTTCTGAATTTACATTTTGTAACTTTCTTTTGAATCTGCTTCACCAAGCATATGAAAAATAAGCCTGCTTGCATGGTTGACCTCTTAGTCTTTTGAAATTTTTGTTTCTTTATTAATAGGACTGGATCCCTCCCAATTCAGAGTCCATCACCATTACCATAAAGATGAGAATGATGCCTTGGTTGGTGGCCCAGCTCAGCTCACTGATGAGGAGAAATATAGGGATTGTGAAAGATTCAAGTTTTGCTGCCTCAAATGCGGAACAGAAAATATTTATGACAATGTCTTTGATGGTTCGGTTAGTTGGTTTTTTGTTTCGTTTCTGTTCATTGGTGAGAGAGAAAAATGCTTGTAGAGAGAACAGCTTTTCAGATAGGATTCAAATGATGTAGGAGAAGATACCATATTGTTTCAGTCCTGCTATTTATAGCTTTGGAGCAGATAATTGCTGATAGGATAGTGCTGAAATATTTTTCCCATTTTTGCATTTCAGCTGCGTCGTCTCGCAGAACGTGTGAGATTATCTGGCTTCATTAATCTGTTTGCCCACAGTCGTGAATGATTGTGCTGTTACTTTTTAAAGGAATCCTTATCTTAACACCTTAGTAACTTCTAGTTCTCTATTTAATAAAACTTTTGTATAGCAGTGGCAGTTTCTTATCCTAAATCATATTAATTGGAACAAAGTGCTTTTTAAACTTGTGTTTATCTTGCTGCATCCCACCTCCCTTCTTGAGAGTAAGGTTTTTCTATCTTATCTTTCCTTCTGTCTCTGTGAATTGAATAAAAAGTCATAGGGGTACATTCTTGTTGAGAAGTTCTGCCAAAAAATGTATCTCTGACCTTGGACCACATCTTGAAGTGGGGCCAAGTATTTAACTCTACAGCATGTTATGTATGTATTAGTCATCAGCAAATTAGCGAGCTTCAGAGTAGTGAAAACCTTGAAACTGAAAGCAAATAAATCTTTTATCTAAATTAAAAGTAATTATTTTAAGTAAATTTGGACAAACAGCAGATGTTTTGCATTTTTTGAATCAAAATAGAGCAGTCTTTGGAAGCATGTAAGAGGAAAAGACACGCAAATCGAGTGATACTCTGTGAATCCTTGACTTTTTTTCATCGCAGCTGTAAATAAGACAGTTAATTGCATGTAGACTTGACAAGTTGCAGATGGGCTAACTGGAGAGGAGTGGATGTCAAACTACTTAAAAAAATATATCCCCACCGCCAAACCACAGAAGAAATCCTGAAACCAAGCCAAAAATCTCCTCTGTTTCACCTGGAATTAATTAGTGTTGTGAGTGGGGGTTTAGCCAAGATGGCTCACAACAGCTGAGTCTTACCTTGCAGGAAAGTTTTCTGAAAGCTGTATGACTGTCCAGCCTACTAGACTGGTGTTACATTAGTGAGAATTCCACAAACTTAATTTTAGCTGTTCACACAACACTTCCAGGTCCTGAAATTTTAATGTCAGGTGTTCAGAAGGTTTTAAAAAGAAGGGAATGAGATAACAGCCTAACAGTTTGCACTATTTGAACTTGGAGAAAATAAAAAAATGATAATGTGATTTTTCTTTATGCAGTTTGTCTCTACAGCCCTGTTGGTAATTTCATAATTAGTATCTACAAGGATTTCAAAGTTCTGATCAGTGGACTGAGACTGAAGTTTGTCTCTGATAAAACAATAAACCTGGGGATTTTTGGGTGGAGATGGGGGACCATGATTTGTCCATAGATTATTTTTTTTTTTACTCAGCATTTCTTTTTGAATTATTAATTAGTGGTGTGTTGTCTAAAAGAGCTTTCCTTAAGAATAGAATGAAGATATCTCTGCCCTGCAGTTTTCCCATATGGGTGTGGCCAACCATGATGGGAAGAAAGAAGGCCCAGATATTATGGGCCCTTTAAGACTGCTACTTTAAAAAATATATGTATTATGTCTAAACTCCTGAGGTAACTTCTGCTTCCATCTTCTGTCATAATGATGCTGTTTTTACACTTCTGTTTTCAGGGGCGGTTTATTGAACCCAGCTTGCAAAGGTGCAGCAAGACAGAATGTGAGGAGCCTCCTTTCAGCTATGTGGTTCAAATGAACAACAAGTTACTGCTGGATATTAGACGCCACATCAGAAAATACTACAGTGTAAGTATGCAGAAAATACTCTGTTGGAGGAAAGGGGTTTTTCAAGTAGTGCTGAGTTTTTTGAGTCATGTTACCCTTTTTTTTTGTGTAGTGTAAAGTAGTAGCATGCAGCATCAACCCTCAACTTTCTGAAAATAAGACAATCAGTGAATTAGAAAAATAATTTAAAATGTTTGTTTTCTCAATTCAACCTCAAGATAGTTAGGTATATTTACATTTCTGTTACTGTTTGTGTCAGCATTATTACAGATGTAGTAGCTCTCTGTTTTCCAGATCTTTAGCCAGAGTGCATTATCTCAATGCTTTTAGAAAAATCTGTGAAGCCTATCAAATATGTAGATGTCAGTTTCTCATGTAATTGAGATATGATTCTCTTTCTTCAACTCAAATTGATATATATTGTCTTACATTGTGAAAAGGAAACCCGAATATAGCTTTGTAAAAATTCTGAAGACTGTAGGAGGGGAAGGACTATGAATCTTTCTTAATAATGATTGGGGAGAAAATGAGGAGAAAGATGGGTAGTTAATTCAATTGATATAATTCTCTTTTTTTGAGGGCTAGTGCAAGAAATCCAAAGTGCCAGTGGTAGTGGTTGGCTTTGTATGGCATTGTGGGGAAAAAAGGTGTAGTATTTAAAATTCCTGTCTTCTCACTGTCCAACATTAGGACAAAATCCACCATGCTTTTTAACTTAGATCAATGTGGTTTGTATTTCTGATATGCTAGAAGCATCATATTTTGTGAATTGGCATCTAGCTATTTTGATCAAATTTTCAGAGTATCTTATGCTATTGCCTGCCTGCTTTTTTTTTATTGCCCAACATTGCCTGCTTACAGAGCTGCAGGATGGACATAAATTTTGAAGACATTCATAACCTTTGTGTGCTCATCACTTTTAATACACCCAAAAAAGTAAATAGTTTTTGAAAATCTGGCCTGTACCAAATGTCAATGATGTACCTAATTTGTTCTGTGTTTTCTTAAGTATTACAGAATTCTTTTGCAATCAGCAAGCTACAATGCTAAGAATTATTTCTATGGTTTAATGCTAAGTTAAAGTGTATGAAAGTGTATGTTTTGTGTTATCTTTCTTCTGTACTAGTTCTTAATGCAATTATAGGTGAGTGTTTTCTAAACACTCTTCTGAAAGCATTATAATTTCTGAAGGTAAAAACACTTATTTTGAAGATCTTTGCATGAAAAGAAGCACAAAACTTTCTAAGGCTATTAAAATTTGAGCATTATTTCCCAAGGCAGAGATAGATTGTTCCTTTCCATTGAAGTTAAAGATGACTTGGACAGGTGAAGTCACCAAAATGTGAGATCTCATGCTACTTTATTGCAAAGTCCACCTGTCTGCAAAATTATCATTTTATTAAAGTGTTATTAAATAATGGGTCTAAGTCATATATTTACACTGACTCTTTTTGTATGAAAGTTGGTTTTTAGATTTAATGTACGTTGCATGTATAATGATAATAGACAGTGCCACATGCTAAATAATTTCAGGCATTTGAAGTGTTTGAAAACGTGTGCAGAAGATATGCAATAGTAAACTTGTATGAAGAGATGCCTTTAAGGGCAGGAGAAATTCTTACTGCTGGTAAGAACAGAAAGTGATGTAATGCTTTGTGCTCTTCTGTTTTTATTTTAGTTGGTTGTTTTGTCTTCTTTTAAGACCACAATACCAAACCAAGAACCAAACTGTAATGTTTGAATATTGAACATTGCTTACATAAATCTATTATGTATCTTGCTTCATGGTATATTGGATAATTAAGATAATTAAAAAGAAAATTGTTTGTCCATGTAAGTAAAAGCCTCTGATTTGTTTTAGTAGTGAGAATTTGTTTTTAAACTGGATAGCTATAATAAGGTTTAAAACTAGTTTTTGACTGTGGAATGCATTCAGACTCTGGAAATGTGAGATTAATTTCCAGATTGTACGTTTATTTTCTTCTTACAAAAGGGCTTTTCATGGAGTTGGGCAAGTAAACTTTTTGTCTTGATAGCTCCTAGAAAATCAGATGCTGAGACTTTTAGTTTATTCCTTTCATCCAGTACTTGTAGTGGCTGTATAACAGCTGGAGTTGAAATTCATCAAATGGGTGTTTGCACTAATATATATAATCCTATAAGCTATAAAGACACACCCAGAAGTATTATGGCAAAGAACTGTCTGAACAAAACATTTAATGAAACTTTCAGCCTCTCATTAAACAATCTCCTATTGTAGTAATTGCATCTGAAAGGCGCAGAAATACTGATTTGTAAGGATCAAATATATTGTCACTCCATTTTTAATTTTTTTATATATTATTTTGTTTACGTATTTGTCAAATGGCACATAATAGAAAAACAAAATGCAAAAAATGTGGTTTTTAACCTGTAAATAATGAGCTACCTTTTATGAAGACAGCCCTATCAAGAGCCTTTCAGCCTGATCCACAGCTCACTGAGATGAATAAGTATACTTTTTTTTCAGTGTGCTTTGAATCAGGTTTTTTTTGAGTGTTTAACTGTTCAAGATATTGCTTGTTTTTTCCTTTAGACTGTTGAAATGCTTTTATATGTGGCTGTATAAATTTAGGGGCAGGGAGGAGTGCCATAAAATCTAAAAGTAGAAAATCTACTTGTCCTTTTTGGCACATGAAACTGTGTTAAATAAAAAATTACAACCATGATATACAACATTCCTTTAAAAAGATGCAAATGTAAGTGCATAAATAGAATTTTGTGAGCCTGCTACAATCCCATTGTTTTTGTAAATTACTCGCCTTTATATGAAAAGATCTGCTTCTGCAATAGTTTTTTGCCATGAAACACTGAAATGTTTTATATTTGACGTCTAAAATGTATCTACCATTGCTCCAGTATTTACAGATTTCTTAACGGTATTAGCAATGTCAATTTTGATAATCTTACTCTTAAATGTAAATATATTTTTAAATGACATAGATTTTATTTCTTCTCAGAAATGCATTTATTCTATGAGAGATTGATCCTGTTGTGTGCTTTTTTTTTTTTTAATTCTGCTTCAGAAGAGCAAATAGATGAAAAGAGAGAGAAACGCTAGCTAATCTAAATTGGGAAATGAAGAGGGCTTTTTTAAGCATGAAAATTTCATCATCTTGTCAGCTGGCAGAATGCCTGCTGTGTGGATTCACAAAGGCTAAGAATTACACTTTCATGAAATTTTCCTCACTAACTGCCCTGGTTAATTTGAAAGATAACCCACTGTTCTAATTCATTCCTCAATTGGGCGGTGCAGGTTTTATCTTTGATCTGACAAAGCATTTGTGTTAATCGTTTTGGCCCTCTACTAGACACTCTTGGGATTGTGCTTTTACAATAAATGTGTCTGTGATAGCTCTTTAGTCTATTATACTTACAATAGATCCATAGAACTGGTAATTAATTCTGTACTGCTTTGGAAATGGGGAAGAATAGGTGTAGCTCTGTCAAGTGCTGCTGGGAAGTTTGTTTAGCTAGTTCATTTTTGAAGTGTTACCCTCAGCCATCAATGAAACATCCATGCTAGGGGAATGGGTAAAAGCTGAAATATGCAAGCACAAATGGAAAAACTGACCAACTCTTTTGCTTAAGCAGGGCGTAATTTCATTTATAGTAAAAGGATCTAATTATTACGTTGGAACCTGTTTTATGTTTCCCACTGGAATATTCAAATGCTCATTTTTGAACACTTAGTAAACAAAAGCCAACTCTTAGATTCCCTTTTAAAAAGCCCTGTAGAAGTCAGTGTTCATGACAATAAAATGAATCCCATATCTTATCTAGCTGTTGAGGTGTTAGTTTTGCTAGCTAAAAAGAATTGAATAAAAGCCCCCAATATCTTCTAATTTGAGCAGTAGCAAAATTCATACAGAACTGGTTGGACTTGGAAGTTGGTGTCCCTGAAGCAGCAGGTTTTAAATTTTTTTTTTAATAACATGTATACACCTGTACTATTGTTTGTAGTATCTTTATAGGCTAAAATCTGCTTTTATATAGATGCTCTTTCTGTGTTGTCTGGTAAATAATGGGTGGCATCTATAGAACTCTGTGTGTTTTTCAAAACACATAAAATGATGTGAACTTTAAAAGGGTTTTTAAAAAATACTGAAAAAATCTTGGTCCAACCTGTATTGCACTGTTTTTGTTTCACAGTCTTTTTCTACTGGAGCACTGTAACCCCCAGGCAAAAGTGAGTTTGAAGGCTATTGAACACTGCTAAATAACTTTATACTGTTCAGCTGTGAAAATTCAGTGTTCAATAGCCCTCAAAATTTCTCATTTCTTACCTGTGGTGGGGTGTTCTACTGCTTGCACATTAGGTCGCAGTATAAAAGCATCTTCAAGATCTTTGAATTACTTTTTATATATATATATTGCTGTCCTGACTCTTGTATATATGTTCAAGGGGTTTGCATTAGTATTTTGTGCACTTAAAAAGGTAAAATATTTATAAATAAGATAACATTGTAAGAGGCCATGGCATTCACACAGGTTTTGGGATTGCATGGCAAATTTGCTTAAGAAAGATGACAGGGCTCGTTCTGAACCCAAAATTTCCCACACCTCAGTGAGGTGTATTGCCAAGAGCCCACAGGTGTACACCACATGAACAGGTGAAAATGTGATTGTAGATGATGGTGATGACTTCTGTAATCATGTTCTCACAAGAGTCATGCATTGAAAGGGTTTTTGTTTGGTGGGTGGGTAGGGGTGAGAAATCTCTTTGGTGTCAGGGAAAGGTGTCTCATAGTGGTAATAGTACAATATTTTATTTATTGCTCTGCTAATAGTACTAGAATTATATGGGCATGTGATGAGGAGTAGTTTGGGCCAGAATTGTGACACCAGCTCATGTAGTAG
Source organism: Molothrus ater (assembly GCF_012460135.2). Taxonomy (NCBI): domain Eukaryota; kingdom Metazoa; phylum Chordata; class Aves; order Passeriformes; family Icteridae; genus Molothrus; species Molothrus ater. Next base: position 13,666,402 of record NC_050479.2, on the reverse strand, counting down.
GCAGAATCTGATAGCTAGACTCTACCTTCAGATTAACTCCAGTGATTATTTTCAGTCCTTTCTGTATGTATGGAAATAGGTTTCTGAGTATTTTCCAAGTTTGAACTCGTATCACTGTCATTTTGGTTTATACATACGGAAACAGAGATGTTTATTTTTAGTGCTGAAAGCTTCCAAGTCAAGGCAGAATTGAGAGTGATTGGAATGAGAGATAAAATATTAATGTGATTCCATTCACAGTTTACTGGGAACCTGGGAGAGAGAAGGGAGCTTGCCGCCAGATTATCAGGAATTTCTTCCTCCCCTCCACAGCAGTATTTTGTGATCCTCTCCTTGATTGAGGATGACAAATGAGTTTTGTTTGGAATCAAGTTTTGGTTAACCAGAAGGAAGTTAGAAATACCTTGGTTATTGAATTGGGCAGTCAGTATTCTACCATATGAAAGTGTAAGACATCTGTCATAATTAATGTTTATTGAATAATAAAAGATGACCCTTTTGGTCATGGTGTGTAGTGCATTTTGGGGATGAGTAAGCAGTTATTTGTCACTGCACTCATCGAGTCCATTAACTGGAATCGATTCACTATTACTGCAACTTCTCCATGATCTGCCCTGTAAAGGAATTGTTTGGTTCAGACTTCCAGCATCAATACAATTTTTACTGAAGTGTTTCAAAGTAATGATCGATGTGTCTTTACAAAGGGTTTAACTCTCCTCCCTGGATTTTACCAGCCACGATGGACATGCATCCATCTCACTGGTGCTTGGGAGAGGCTGGGTATGACTCTATGCACTCCCAGTTTTAGCCACTGAGAATGAGTTAGCATAAGCAAAGAAGCAGCACATCTGTACTTAGTCCCCAGTCTGGTACCTTGCCAGAGAAGGCTTAATGACACTAGGTATCTCTGTCAGCTCTTTGTAGAAAAGGCTCCCCAGGCTGGCCACCGCATGGATCAGGTTCTAAGAAATGTGGATTGCTTCAATAGAGTAAAACTAACTTTGTAATTTCCTCTGTAGGTAGAATGCAGGAATGGAAGGACTTATTATCACAATAATTTGTCTGCTTAGGCTTATAAACGGCAGTATTGTGAACACCGTGTTACAGGAAGTGTGCCCGGAGGTAAATATGGTCGTGGGTACGATTGCCACCAAGTGTGTAATGTTTACCTAGGTGATTGAATCACTCATCTAATAACAAGATGTTGCTGTCTTCAGAGGATTACAGAAAGCACAGTCTTTGAAGGTACTCTGTTGGAACTGATCTGTTGCCCCGGTCAAAGAGCAGGTTTGTGCTGCACTAGAGAGATGCAGTAACAACTCAGTCTATCTGATCTGGCTTTAAACTCACTACAAAGTGTGTAGCTTTGGTGTAGCAGTAGCAGCATTTCTTACAAGATTCTGTAGCCAAGAATTTTAAATCTTGGTTTGGTCTGTGCATCCTGTAGAGAGATCTGCCACAATGGCATTACTGGTGGTGCTTGAGAGTGAGTGAGCAAATATGTCCTCCTTTGGATACCTTGGATTGACAGAAGTGCTACAGATACTCTATGGATTTGGAGGATTTGCTGGTTTTGAGTCTATTTTAATAAGAAATAATGAATCACAAGAGGGTTTACAAAAAACCACTGGTCTTGAATGGATCGTTGTTCATCTTTCTTTTTTTTACAGGAGTTTTAGAGAGCTCTTTTAAATTATTTTAGGTTTTTATGTTCAATTTAAAGTTTGATGGAAAATTATCCCACCAGTCTATAATTAGAGACATTACAAGAAGGAAAAGTCCAGGTAATATGGATAAGGAATAAAGTAAGTCTTAAAACCACCAGTTCCCATGGAATTCTGATGTAGTTAGTGCCTTATACTATAGTAATGTGGACCAACCAATTAGTGAAATACCAAACCAGGTTGAGTTTGTATTAGTCTACAGAACTTTTAATAGAGGCAGCTTGCCAGGAGATTACACAAGTGTGCAGGTTCTGTTGGACTTGAGTGCTTAATGATGTTTGTGTAACCAGGAATTCTTACAGTGCCCAAACACCTTGCATCCATCAGGACAAACAGAGTCAAAATCTGTTTTTCTCTGGACATTGTTCCTTCCTTAAGAATAAGTTTGCTTGATGATGTTCATGACCTAAAAGTGATGTACTTAGCAGAAATGTTTCTTAGAAGTCACTGTTGATACGGAGATCCATGGTCCAATGTTGATTTTAGAAAGTGAAAATTACTTGCTTTAAGCCCTTTTTAAAACACCCAAAACCTAAAGTGGCACCATTTGTGGTAATTCAGAATTGAATGGGCATGTAAAAGGAAAAAATATGGATTTTGTAATAAGTGAAGTAAATCTATGTTACCTATCCCAGAGTTTCTCAGTCTTTATCATAATTTTTTCCTTCAGCTTCAAAAGTAAGCTTAAAATAAATTTTACAGTATTTGGAAAACTAAAATGTTTTTCATTCATTCATCTTCCTTTTGTAAACAGTTTTGTTTGATGCTGTCTTTCGTAGTCCACATTCCTAAAAATAATTGAATAAGAAAATCATGGGGTTGGGAGGCAATGGAGGGCATAGATGAAAAACTTCATCTATGTTTGCCCTAAAATGCTTTTCCTTTTGGCATATTGGGAATGGCTTTTGCAGGTGCTTATTTTTCTCCTGCTCTTAGGTGTTAAAAGAATTATTTTCATTTTTTCTGCTTTCAAGCAGTTACCGTTGCCAAAAATAATTATAGCAATGTTCAGTCACTCTTCTATTTCTTGATAAGACACTCTTAGAAAAATTAAATAAGGTGTTCCTCAACAGAAGTTATTTCAGTATTGAAAGTCTCGTCATAAGGAAGCTTTTTAGTTAGAAGATAATTTAAAAAACTTTCATTTAACTTCATCTGAGCAGCTGTTTAGTTCTTGTTGATGTTCAGTATTTGGTGCAGTGAGGGAAAAATGGGTGAGTACGTCCATATTTCAGAATAAACTCATCAAGTGGGGAGTACTTCTGACCTTTCAGCTTGGTTCCTGGGATTAAGTTTATATATGTGAAAAAACCTCTGAGCAGTGAATCTAGGCAACACCATTTAGCTAAACTCTTCTGCTTTCATGTGCTCATTCATGTGCTATGGGAGGGGGAAAGTGACTCTTGAGCTGGGTGAGACTTCTGGGGAATTATTAATTTTTCAGTTATGGTGGCCAAGAAAAGCAGTACCAGCAGTACAATGCAATAAATTTTCTATGAGATATCCTGTATCCTAGGAAACACCATGGTCAGTTTTAGCAGCCTGTGCTGTGTTAGAGTTGACATTTGTTCCTCTTCCTGACTTGTGGAGCCTGTAATTCTACAGGTTTGTTTGAAAGGAATCATTTTAAGAGCCAATAAAGTTTTGGATCATCTGAGAATAAAAACAGATGTTACTTCATCTTAATTGAGACTGTTCCCTTCTGCAGGTAGAAATGGCAAATACTGTTGTATCAGACATGGCTTCATAGAAGGGTTTTGGATTTGCTTCAATGTCTTGTTCAGAAGTCAAGTCAAGATGCACAGGGTCTGTTTTGTGCAGAGTATCAGTGTTTCCTGCAGTGGATATGTAGAAGTGGGTACTTTTTAAATTGCCCAGGTATTAAGGAAATAACTGCTTTGTATGCCTGCTTTGGGAGATAGTGTGGTTTGAGTGCAGAACCTTATTCCAGAGTGTGTAGTCAGACAGTAAAACTGTACTGCAAAACAGTGGTTGGCCCATATGGAGCATGTGTTGTGTTGGTCTCTGTGAAGAATCCTGGAAGCCTATCAGTCAGGTTGGCTAGATTGGGCTTCAGAATTCATTTCATGATATGGCATCTACTGGGCTTTACTTCTACATTTTACTGACCATTAGTTAATCTACTACTTTCATTCAATCAAACATGTGGTTTTTGCACAGTCTGTTTCTTTTGTAAATTGAGCTTGCTGAAGGGGCAGCTCTCTCTGTGCTTTAGTCCTGTGCATTCTCTGATGGCACACTGTTTTATTACTACAGATGAACCACCCCTCTCTGTTTCCATGCCACGCTTAATATTTTTGTGTCTTCAGTCTGCCTGCAGCTGCAGCATCCTATAACACATGACAAAAAGAAAAAGGGTCTGTAGTCCTGCTGAAAGTCTTAGACCTGCTTAGTGACAGTCTTGTTGACTTTCCTCTGTATGAAGACTTTCAGCTCTCCAGCTATCTCCAGTCTAGGGGTGAGTGTGTTGGGCTTTGAGTCCATAAATGTGCCTGAGAAACCTTTCTGAAGGCTTCTAAAGGTGTGCCAGATTTCTATGTGAAAATTAAGGCTCTGCAGAATTTGACAAGTAGATGTTTTCCTTTTTTCCTGAGCAATGTCATAGCTTTGTAAGTGACATCTGCAAGAGATATCACAAATCCATGACTATCAGTAAAGGTCTCCAGATAGGAATGTTTCTGCAGTGGCTGAAATTATTACATCTAAAAATAAGAATCTCAGTTTCAGAATTGTAGCAGATACTTGATGCCTTGCATGTATACCTTCCATCTCCTATGGAACAGTACAAACCAAATGTTGATGTTTGAAATTGGTTTGTTTTTTTTATGCTGGACCAGAAAACAACACTTCTTTGTCTTGTCCTTTCCCTTCTGTGTCTCCTGGTCAAATGTGGACAATAAGATAGTATGAACTCCCAAATGGATTTATTAATTAATACACCCACTCTACAGCAATATCATCCCAGACATTGATTTAGCTGGCATTTTTCTTGTATTCTTTTTTAATTTATCATTTATAACCACCTGTCTTAGAAGATTATATACATGAACATGTTGGAGAGCATTTTTGTAATAATAAGCTATCCTTTCCTAATTAAAATTTGGTCAACCTAACAATATTATTCCTTTTATCCTCATTTGATGTAAGTTCCTGCATTAATACCTTCATTTTGGATTATCTGTATTTATAATGTCTTTCTTAAGATGTTTGCATTAGCAACACTTAATTTCTGCAATCTGACTTGAATGTGAAGTATTTAACATCGTGCATATTTTATAGTTGGTATGTTTTAATTGTTTAAGTTTTTAGAATTTACTGGATTTGGAAGAATTATCTGAAAGGACAGAACAGGAGGTGGAGTCAAGTGGAGGTGTATCCTCATCAACTCTGCAGTCAGCTCCCATTCCTTTGAGTGCAAGGCAACCCAGCTGTGAGGATTGCTGGCCACACTCACTCTCATCAGAGAGAGAAAGAGGGGGGGGGTGGGGAGAGAGAGAAAATTAGCGAGACAAAATTCCTTTCTATCAATCCTGTCTTTACACAAATTCAGACTTCTGAGTTCCCATACGTGAGTGTGTAACTTAATTTCCAAATTACATGATGAAAGCACATCTGTCCCAAAATTAATACCTCTTGAGAATATCATAATTGTATATACTGAAAATAATTAGTATCTGTAATTTGCAAGTCATAAATGTCTAATTTTTAGCGAAGTTGTTTGTTTCCATTTAAGATAAATTCTCAATTTAATATCCAAAGCAACATTTGACTGTACTACAAAGGGGCCAGAGTTGTTTAAAAACAGAGAACCCCCTGGCCCCCCAATATACAGAGGCACAAAATGGCATCTGCTGGTTTCTGTTGCAGAATAAGACATTAGATTTCTGCAGTAAGTTGGTAATTGCTGTAATAATTTTTACTGGATAATATATTTTTTTCATACTGGGGCAATTAATGCTGGATGATCTTGCAATAGAGCTAGCAGATACCAAGCTCACTGTTACTGACCACCTATCAAGCACAAAGATTGAATGTAGAATTTGAATTTGGTAGAAATTCTCTTTATGTGTATCTACCTGTGCATCCATCTATCTATCTGATTATGAATAATGTCATTGAGATTAGTACAACTATTTAGAAATATTAGATAGTATTCCAGTAGTTCATGCAGTGTTGATGCTGTCTCACACTATTCTTTAGTATTTGCATGTGGTTTTTATGCTTTCTTGAAGGAAGCAATTAATCAAATCCCCCTCCCTCCTACTGCTTTTTGTGTTTCTTTTTCTTTCTGCGATAAGAGATCACCATTTGCACTGAGTTGTTCCTTTAATGGGGCATTTTTGGGGGATCACCTTGTTATGATTTTGGTGGGTTTTTTTAAACCCCATCAGTTAAGTAGCAGAAATAAGCTGAACTGTGATATGATCCTTGAGAGAGTTTCATGTACAATTACACATAAGGTGGTTTTATAATCTAACATCCTTTCTCCCTCCCCAAAGTAAAAGGTACTGAAATACCTTGTAGAGAATTCATAATTTAATTTAAATTCTCTATGTTCTGGTTTGTCTTTGTTGGCTTCCCAACAAAAGTGAGTCAGGCACACTAAGACTTAGAAAATAAGGCTTTATTATCTGCTAAGAAATGGTCAGGGATTTCTCCAGAATTGTGTTTTCAGTGTTCATCCTGTGTCCATTTCTAAAGGGCTTCATGAGGCTCGTGGCACTGTGCCACCCAGCAATCAAATGCCATTCAGAAAAAGGCTTGAGTAGCAAATACCTGTTTGAGGAGCATCTGAGACTGTAGTGAAAATAAGGAAAATTACCTGGGGAGTGATTGCAAACTTTCATAATGAAAAGTACATTTAGTTTCTATATAAATTAAACTGGATCTTTCCAGACACAGATCTGTGCATGAGAAACCAACGACATAACCAAGGCTTAGTCCCCTATATTGATGGGGTCAGTGTGATTATTGGACATTTTTGGTTTTTTTTAGAGACAAAAGGCATCTAGACAGATCTCTTTCCTTCCCATTCTTTTCATCCTAATTTTAATTGTAGGTAACTCCTTAGCTGCAAGGTTTCCAGCCTTCTCCTTGTGGTGAGTCACTGAACTATCTGTAACAGATGAAATGTGACACAGAATTAGGAGTCTGTTAAAAACTCTCTTTTGGCAGGAAAGACCTTCAGAGGCAGCACAACATCCTTAAAATAAGTAAGTTAGTGAAAGAAAATGCAGGCTCATGGAATCATTGAAAGGGACCCTAAAGCTCATCCAGTTCCAGCCCCCCTGCTATGGACAGGGATGTCACCCCCCAGGTAAGGTTGCTCAGGGCCTGATCCAGCCTGGCCTTGAACACTGTCAGGGATGTACCTCTCCCACTGTCTTGGTTGTTTCTTTAGATTAATTCTAGCAGACTTCATTAGTTGTTAATAGGACATTCCAGCTATGCCTGAACAGGCACTACCAAAGGAGTTTTGGCTTTTTATGTCTCTTAAGTGTTTTGGAACTCTTACGAAAGATTCCCTTTGGATTATAAAAGTTGTTTAAAAAATCTAAATGTTGTATATTTAATGAGTACATCTAATTTGACTTTTTGGGCAAAAGTCAGTTTCTTCACAAGAAATCTGTAAGATCTCTTGCTGGACAAGGTTGTCTGACCTTATGAGATACCAGCGCACAGACACAGAGGTAAACAAATTCCTTCATTCCCAGTTCTGTTCTGTATTGTTGCTTTCCATACTGACTGCTCAGTTGAGATACCTTTCTGTTATTCTCAGACATGTAAGCATATCTAACAGAAGGATTTAATTATTGTGGTTAATGCTTTAAAAACCATAATTTCAAAGACTTTCCCAAACAGGAGAGTAGCGTGATAATTCTTTCAGCTGCTTAGAAAGTTACTGGAAAGTCATTAAATGGTAGAAATATGTTAACTTTTATAGGAGGTCTTTCTACTGAAGAATTCGTTGTTGCATTGCAACAAGGAAGGTGTAGGCCAAATGTTGTTTCTTCTTAGTTCTGTTTTTTAACCCAACATCCTTTTTTTTTAAAGCAAAGCTGTATTAAAATGATCAGCTGACAAAATTCTGCTACTTCTTCAGAGAACCTTGGGGCCAGCCTCAGCTATTTTATTGCTTTTACATTTTTCACAAGAGAAAGACAAGAATATGCTTTCATTGAACTTAACATGTTGTTTGGCCAGTTTTCTGTAATTCAGTAAATACAAATTGTACCCTGGTTATCCATCTATGTCTGTCAAGCAAATTTTAATGGATGAGTGAGTGAGTCAAATTCTATGCATGGAAATATACAAATATGCAAAATATGGGTCTAATTACAAGGCTGCAGAATTTACACAAGGTCAGGTAAACAAGGCACTCTGTAATAATTATTAATTGTTAATAATGCCTTTGGCAAAACAGATTTCTGCTTTGAACACCTAACAGCTTTGCATTTTTAGTTATATGAAACAGCCAGATTGGTCAACTGTTGAAAAAGATAAGAGACCTCACCTCTGTAATTGCTTAATAATTTTATCTGAGTAATGGGAAGGATACTGTTCTGAAAAATAAAAGTATATTCTACAGTTACCTGTGAAAGTTCCACAGTGAAAATCAAAGGAATGCATTATCATTCATTCCTTAAATAAATGAATAAATTAATTTACAGATAATTTGTTTTCTCACAAGGTAGTCCTGGAAGCTGTTTCTGTCTCATCCTACGTGGTAAAGAGCCCTTTTTGTGAGTCATCATTATCCTTTGAAGTAGTTGGGGGTTTTTTAAGGTGTTCAGTCTATCCTGTCTGAGTTCTGTTGCCCTTTCCTTTACCGTCATCCATGTACCTTTTAAACTTACCCGTCTTTTGGTCAATTGTAAATATTTGTCATGTGGCTGTAAGACAGAAAAATTTGCAGAAAAGGAGAGAATAAAGGCTGAAGTGGGAAACATGAGGTTCCATTATTGAATAAAATTGAATCATGCAAATAAAAAGTAATTTCCTTTATATATTATAATACTGGATTTTAAGGTTGAATGAGCAGTTAATTTGGACAAGAATGGTGAAGGTGGTTGCAGGTAGAAGAACATACCTATAACAGATTTCATAGTTTTGCATGACATTTTCCCCTGGTGTTGCACGTACAGTTCTCTCCTGTTGCAAGCTGTGCAGCAGACAAAGCTTCTTTCAGCAGTAGTCCTTGCTTTCTTTAACACTGCCACAATCCAAAATGAATGTATTTTGAAGATGAAACAAGTTTGAAGATCATGAGAAATATCAAATTTGGTTTAGATACTGAGCAAATGGTTAATTTTTTAATGTTTGTTGAATGATTGCAGGCCAGTGACATAGACTGGCTAAATAATAAACTATTATTAGTTTATTATTTAGCCAGTCTATTATGGGTTTTATTTAATGAAGGGCTTTGCGCAGTGTCTCTAACATTAGCTGACTGCTTAATGATTGAAAGAACTTCCTCCAAGACAATCTTTCCAGTAAAACTTTTGATAAGAGATGCAACTGCCTAGTTAGCAGATGACTTTTCTGATAAAACTGAAATGTTTTCATCTGTATGACTGTGTGAGTCTCTGCAGATAGAGCTTCTGCCTGGCACTTCGTGTCAAGGAGTTCCAAAGGCTATTTGAGAGAGTTGAAAATATTTCTGGTTTTCACTGCTGTGGTTTTGTCATCTTTTCAGCTTCACTGCAATTCTAGTTTGAATTGCAAAGAAAGGTAAACAAAACAACAAGTTTATCATCTGTACACTGTATTGTTCACACTTGTAGGCTTTCTTTTGTCAACTTCTGTTTTCGTGGACTGTCTTTTGCACTCCTTTTGTTCCTCTTTTGCCAGGATAGTGGTGGGTAAATATCAGCAAGCACTGATGTTCTCTTAGGTGAGCCATGGTTTTCATGGGTACACAAAGGCCATAACTGTTTACCAAAATCCTTTTCATCTTCTGTTTTCTCAGCATTCAAGTATAGAATTGCTTGTAGATTGTTTTTAGTGCTGCACATGATCAGACATAGGGCAGCAATTGTATTAAGCATTTTTCAGTTTCTGATGTTAATCTTCTATTATTCTCTTAATCCTGAGAATTTGTAATAAAAATCATTCCATTAGTCAAAATTTTGTCCTATTTTTGATACTCTTTGTGCCATGCTTGTTGTTCCTCTCAAGATGCTCTTCCTTGTTTTCAAATGTTAGCAGAAAGTGATGTTATTTCACAATCTCTATTATGTTTATAACCACAAAAAAAAAAATTACTCTATCATACTTTTTTTTATTTATAAGGCTGGTTTTGTTGTTCTTCTTTACAGTGGTTTCTTCTGTCTGGTTTTAGTAACGTGCCCAGAATTGTAGACACCATTTCAAGCAAGGCCTCTCTGCTGCCTTTACACAGACAAATGATTTCTTTTAGTCCTTTGTTCAGTTTTTTTTTCCCCTCTGCTTTTTTCTTTTCATTCACTTTTCCTTTTGATTAATGTATTATTTTAGCATAATTTTTGCCTTTCAGCATCAGTCTCTTACTGTGAGCTAACGTTTATCATTCTCACATCTCTTCTCCATCCTCCCCTCCCCAATATGGCCAGTATTATTTGTGCTGGTTTTTTATATTTATGCTCTTTTATGACTTTCTATTTGTCTGTTGCATTTCTGAATCTTTTCTATTTTCAACTCCCGCAAGAAGTTATTCCAATTTGTATGTAACTGTCACCTAAACAGTTTCTACTGTTGATTGTTTTGGCTCTGAACAGAAAGCCTGGGTGGTAAACAGCCTTATAAGCTTAGCAGAGGCTAAACTTTCCCATCTTTCAACATGAAGAACTCTTAATTCTGAGATGAATTATTTGTCTTTTCTCCTACGGCAGTGTTAGAGTTAGTCTGGATTCTTGCTGGCAAATTGAGTCTGTTTGGGTCAAGCTGACCTCCCCCAGAAGTTTTGTCATTTTGGATTTCTCTAAGGATCTCATTCTTACTTTTCTAACATTTGTTTTATACCATGCTGCTTATACCAGTACATAGATTCTACTTAGATAAGTTTTGTTACTTTCTGTGAATTCTTTGAATTATCACCCTTTTCCACTGTTTAAAGGGTACTTATGAGTATATGGAGGTTTTTTGATAGTTTTGATCATGAGAAGTATTCCTTAATTTAAATGTGTGGTACTTATTTTTGCTGTGGTACAGGCAAAGAAAAAGTATAAATGCATAATTTGATCACTTGGACCAAGTTTGAGGCAATTTGTGCTACTGATTGAATTTTGGAGTTGCAACTTTTTCTTTTGCTAATTTCAGTAAAGGTATAAGATACATTGTCACTGATATATTTTTATTTTTATTTTTTCCCCTTCAACTTTTATGCATATTGAGAAGTTCAGTCTGTTTTGCAAACACGTACTAATGCTATAATATGTTTTCCCATATCTCCCTTCTCAAATTTTTACTGTTATTGATTGAAGATTCAATTGAGAAATGTGTTTAGAACCCTGCTTTCTGTGGTAATCATAGAAGTCAGTGGGAAGACAAGAAAATTGTATTGAAAGAAATTGTGTGCGTGTGTGTTTTGTGTTTCAGCATAGATTATCTCTGCCAAAATAATAGCTGTCATTTTGTTCTTGTTATATTAGTGGCCTGTAGCTTACTACTACCCCTTTTGCCTTGCTTTTGTCCATTCATCTATTTGTGAGTAGAAAAAGAATTTTGTGAAGGGCCATAATTTGGGGGCTTTATTATGCTAATAAAATCAATATTTTTGTTATCTATTTAAATTAAATATTCCAAGATGGTGACCCCACTCTACCCTGGTATCAAAGCTGCAGACCTTAACATTCAGTGACTTTGAAACTTGAGTTCTGTTTAGAATTTCACGTCATGCCTGTCGCAGGAGAAAAAGATGGAAAATGTATACTCTGAGCCTATAGGACTTCCTGCAGTGCTTATTAATCCTTTATGGATCATTTGAAATGTTTCTAGTTTATTTAAGCTTTGCTGCTTGTATCAGATTGTTCCTGCAAAAAAAAAAGGGAAAAGAGATCATGCTTTGAATTTTTAAAAATGATCTCACTTTCAAGCAAAAGCACTTTTATGCTCCATTAGAGTTGAATTTGCCAAACTCTTACATCGCATTAACACAAGCTTTACTGGATAGATAAACGTGTTGTTTAGGGACTGACTAGAACTTTACCAAACTGCATATTAAGATTTTGTCATCTTGCAATTTTTATCTTGAATATTTTCATCATGCAAATAGAGGGATCAGACAAAATTATTTCATTAAGAAACTGTGTGGCACAGTTTTTATGTATTAACAGAGGATAAAAAATAAGCAAATCAAATTTGATAGTTGGGTATAAAACTAGAGTCTTGTTGAACTCCCAAGTGTGCCATCTTTTGCAAAGAACCAGTTAAAGTTTATGCACATAATTGAGGCTCTGCTTTTTGTGTTTTGCTGCTGTGATAAAGTTGTAGAATAAATGCATTATGATTTATAGGTTGTGGAAAAAAAATTCTGGATCCACAGGCAGGAGGTGAAAACTCTGGGTGGAATTATCTTGGTGGCAAATTAAGGACTAGTCTCCACATGAAATGCAGTAGCAGATGGGTGAGCTTGGCATTGAACTCATTGCACTGGGATAGAGAGGCTATCAGAGCCCTTCAGGAGTGGTCAGAAGGTTAAAATATCTACGTCTTTTTTTCTGGGTTCATCTCAATATATATTTTCTCAATATATATTTTCTTTGCTTAACTAATAATTATATGTATGAATGGTTGTGCTCTCACTGTAAGTGCTACTTTACAGGAACTTTTTTGTTGTTGTGTTTGTTAGTTAAACCAAGATTATTATAATAATGGATTATATCTTCTTGTTTTACTATTTCTGGGATATTTTAATATGCTACCTGCTCAGAATTATGTTTTTCAGGTATGGGTTATTCTGCTTTAAAAATCAGCACCTTTAGAACAAAATGGAAAATTATGTGTTGTTATTCTCCAAAAAGTTTCTTGTAAGAAATCACATTCATTGTTAGAATCTTAGCTTATCTTTTTCAGTTTCTTTTACTTTGTGTGTTTTATTACATATGAGAGTGGATTAGTATCAATATGAAGTAAAAACACCTTTTATGTGTTTATATCCTCTTACAAAATGCTTATTACCATAGTAACAGAGGGGGCCTATTAGCTTAGTGTATTTCTTTAAATATTTCTAAAACATACATAAAGTATTCTGTACGTATTACACCCATACATTTTGTGTGTATGTGATCTTTAATTCCATTTACAAAACCCCTCACAACTAAAAAAAAAAAAACCCCAACCAAAACCAAACAAACAAAAACCACCGAAGGAAGCAAAACTATTTGGAGTATCAGCTTAAAGTTTCACACACAGTTTTTCTATGCACAGAATTTCCATGCACAGAAATTCAAAAAAAGGAAATTTTAATTTTATGTGGGTGTTTGTGGGTCTGTGTCACATATGTAGATGCATGCAGATACATGTATACACACACTGATTCCATCTGATGGAATTTGGGAAACAACTGGAATATTTTTTTCCCTGAAAATATAGGCTGAGTAATCTGAATTGTTGCTGGTGTTTGCTTTTAATTTGTTTGCCCATCTTTCCCATCCTCTGACCTCTCTCATTTGTCTCTATTGCTGTCTTCTAGAGTTCTTGAAATTAATAACACCTGAGTTGTGCTAAAGCCAATTTAAAAGAAAAAAAAAAAGCCCTTAAAGATAGGTGTTTGAAGAGAGGAGGATTTAATTCAAAAAGATCAGAGGTAACTAATCAGAGAAGTTAAGGTAAATTATTCTGGTTAGCAAATATCTGGGTGGTGAGGGAGTGGCATGGGTGTCTTCGTTCTGCTGCAGATTACTCTTTCTAAAGACAATGGTCTCCCCTGGGCCAGGCATCAGTCCATACAAAGGGTGGCTCAGCCTTTCCCTGCCCTACATGAGCATCAGGACTGGCTTAGGTGGAATTCACACCTACACATTACATTGTGATGCAGGGTGAGAAGAGAGGTTCTACCAAAACCTTCTCCATGTTCCCCTGCTGTTCATTTCTGGCAGAATTGTGCCAACCACACCAAAGGTTGCTGCTGGTCACATGGGGTGTGATGAAGAAGCAAAAGCATTTTGCTGGCTGCTGTTCAGTTCAGGTTCACCAGCTGTGTGCCATTGGCACACTCACCAGGGATGGATGCTCTGTGCTCCATCACACAGCTCATCAGTAGAAGATCTCAGTGGGACTGGACCCCAGGGCTGCACTGCTGTTTACTGGTCTCCAGCTAGAGTCTGTTCCACTGGTCACCATGCTGGGCCCAGACACTGAGCCAGTTTTCAGTCCATCAAGATTTTCTGAGCACTGGCTGATGTTACTCCTTTCTTTAGATTCAAGTACACTATGCTGCCTATTGCTTTTCTCCCATCAATGTACCTACTTGTTTTTCTCAGGTCACCCCTCAGTCCCCTTTTGTGATGGTAAGAGAATGCTCCTCAAGGTCTGTTGCTATTATTCTTTTTTCAACTCCTTCAGACATTGTTTATGGCTCTTCAGCATAGCAGGTTTTTTTGTTTTTTTCTTTTTGACTCTTGCCACCAGAACTGTGTGTGTGTTCCAGTATCATTCTCATCCATGTGTTTGAAGAAGTTCAGCTAATTTCTCATACTCAGTTCTTCACTATTCAGTCTCCACATCTTGCTAAGTCTGCCTTGAAAGCTGATGTTGAATAACTTGTGTGCCACGACTCCTTTTCAGGTGGTAATTTCTGGCACACTGTATTTCCATTCTGTAGGGCTGAACTGAAGTCTTTGTTCCCAGTGTGTTGCTTTTGTTTTGCTGAACTAATGTGTATTTTGTGTCAAATGAACAAGGTTTTCCAAAACAATTTCTTCATGCTTATCATTATTTGCTGTTCTGCTTTTGTCATCTGTGAATTTTGTCTAAATTGATTCCTCTCTTCTACTAATCAGTGGTGTAAAAAGAGTTAGTGTAACCTTTTGTTGTGATACACCTGCAGCAATCCCTCTGCATGCCATATTGAGAAATGCTTACTTGACTGTCATCACTTTGTGCCTCACAGACAGTTGATTTTTTGAGATGCTTCAACTTTGCACTTCTTAATCCATTTCATGTGTACTTCATTAGCATGTGCAATGCTGATTTAATGCAGTGTCCTTTGAAAGTTAATCAAATGTCATTCAAGAGATTATTTGTAGTATATCTGCCTTTCTTGACCAAACCTGTAATGAACTGCCATGTTTGTTTGAGACTTTTCTATATAAAACATTGACTGATGGTAATTCCATTGCTGTTTTTAAATTCTTGATCACTTCAAGTCTATATCAGTATTTCTGTTGTTTTTCCTCAGGTTACTGTTAGACTGTTACATAGAAATAGTTACATGGATTGTTCTGATTTGCTTCTGTAACTATTTCAAGGAAATTTGTTATTTTGGTTGATATTGGGTCTCAGTCTTTTGAGGCAGCTTTGAGGGTTGGCAAGTTCAGCAAGTTACACATCATCTTGGCTCTAACAGGACTGTTGAGTTCCAGCATTTGTTCTATGAATATGCTGAATTTTGAGGGCCTATTAAGTGTTTTCTTCTTAGCAAATCAGAACATAGTTTTTCATGTTTATTTGCTACTATGCTGTTACTGTGCTTTTTCAAAATACAGAGAAAAGTTGCATTTCTGATTTTTTTCTGCTGTAAACTTTTTTTTTCCATTGCATTATTTCTTTATTTCTACATTCTTAGTTAATATCTAATTTTCCTTATTAGTGTTCTACTTTGGGAAACTTCTGATTTATGTCAGCATCTGTCAACTTCCAGTCTCCATTTTTTATACTTACATTTTATATGTGCAAGTTAAAATTTACTTGTAATTTGCCTTATATTGAGAGAGAGGACTTTCAAGTTGTTTGGAACTGTTCCTTTACCCATATGAAATGTGATGAGGTCATAACATTAGTTTCTAAGTTGTCATAGTCTTCTACTCCAGACATTTAATTTTTCTTTACCTGTCATAATGAAAGTAAATATTCTCTAGATTTTAGAAAATACTTGTTCTAGAGACTTGGGGCAACATGTGGAATGTGTGCTACAAAATCAAAGAACCTACACCATAACAGCAGGGTTTTTTTCCAGCAGATAGCATGTAACAAGTAACCTGTTCTGCTCTCAAGAGTTTGCAGTTGGAAAGCAAAGCTCTCCTGGGCCATAAAATTTCAGTATTGAGCTATTGGTTTTAAGGGCCTTGCAGGTCTTGGTAGCAGCTAACCTTTATAAAAAACAAAAGCATAATTCATCTGAAGGATCATCCTTTACATGCTGATTTGATGCAGCTTGTTCTTACTGGATGTGATTTACTAAATAAGTGTTTTGAGTGTTAGGTTAAAACAAAAAAAGTCACTGCAACAGCAATGTTATTTTGCTTTCTGTGTCTGTCACCAGAAGCAAGAAAAAAAGTCAGTCTCTTCTCCATTCTCATGTTTTTTAGTTCAATGGGTTTATGACAGGCCTTTATTTCTGTTGAGTTGGCTTTTTTTTAGTGCTTACTCAGGAGCATCAATTTTAAAGGTCCATCTGGTTACTTCACTTGGTGTCCAGAATAGTTTAAGAGATTTTCAAAAAAACAGCACACAAAACCCCCCACTTTCTGCTGTGTTCTCTCTGAACCCTTGTCCTTCCGATTTTCTTCATACTAGCCTCAAAGCAGATTTTAATAAAATTTACCATGCATTACATGAGTATAAGTTCTGAAAAATTAAGTTATAAAATTTTAAAGCATTGCCACATTTTAGATGTCTGCCTTGCTATTTTGAATGCCAAATTTGTCTAAAGTTGAATCTTGGCTGGAATTTTAACCTAAAATGGATTAAATTTTTTTTCAAAATTAAATGGAACATGTTTTTTCTGTCTTCAGCTAAACCACAACAGCTCTTCAGAGATGCTGTTGTTTCTTTCTGACTTCACTCAGCTGCAGGAGATCAGTTCTTTATAGCAAGTAGCAGATACACTCAATTTATAATCCTTTGAAATTCTTAATTATTAATAGAAAATATGTAAACTCTCTTAAAATTCTGTATCCCTTTGACCTCTTGTCTCAATCTGGAGCAGATGGTGTGCACTGTATGGAGATATCCCTCGAAGGCATTTGTAATTGACATGGAGGTGATATGAGCATCAGTCCCTTCTGAAGAAGTGAAGAACTCTGCAGTCTGGCAGTAGTGGAAAGGCAAATGAAGTCAAAGTCAGTAGGGAGGCAGAACAGGAGCTTTCTTCAAAAAGAATAGGCAGGTGTAAGGCAAAGTTTGAGAGCAACTGAAGGAGACTGGAGGAAATTCTGGGCAAGTGTTGAGAGGAATTACAGAAATGAAAGCCTGAGGAGAGGCCAAGGAGGAAGGCTGACCATCCCATAATACTTCACAAAAGGTTTTTTGAGATTTCTTAAACTAAGCTTGATGCTTAGTTTAATTAATGGTAGCAGGAAGAAAAATCTCCTTTAAGGTGGAGTTAAGTGGAGCGGTGTATGTTTATTATCTCAGAATAAAGTATGCTACAGATTTGGTTTAATTATTCCAAATCAAAGTTCCAAGAAAAGTAACTTGGAGTTTAAATGTAACATCTTGGGATATGAACCTGCCTAGTGAGGTCCTGAGAGGGGAAATCTGTTGCAATATAAATCAATTCAGTTGAAGCCCACAGTCATGCTTGAATTATAATCACTTGCTTATTTTAAGACATTGCAGTAAAAGGAGTGTTAATGTCATTCAGGTGACCTTGCACACCCAAAATTTTGGTGCTATGGCTTTGAAGTCTTTAACATTTGGCTATGAGGAAGAGTAGATATTTTATCTTTCTCTTTTCCTTTCTCTTGGGTGTCTTTTGTCATCTAAAGAAAATCCATCTAGTTTTGACAATTTTACAAAACATTAAGAAAAATTTGTAGTGTGGAGCAGGGGCCTAGGCTTGATTAATAATTAAAAACCAAAAAAAGCCCCATAAAACCAAGAAACCAACCCAAAAATGCTTGCAAGAATTGACTGTAGATAAGGAAGAGAGACTGGGACATGGCACATGAGATTGGAGTGGACCCAAGTGACTGTAGGCGAAACTAAAAGCAAAGAAGCTGAATTGACTGGAGTTGGTTGAATTAGAAATATTCAAATATGGTATCTGCTGAAGGGCTTGAAATAGCATGAGGAGGCAGGTGTGGGTGGAGATGGCCTGTGAAAGTTTAGGCACAAAAACCAAGCAGTTATAATGGAATGTGATTGGTTGAATAGAAAAAGAAAAGCATGAGGAAATTAATAAATATTTTCCTGCCTTTGCTGTTGGGGAATACTGGGCAAAATGCAGTGCTTTCAGAGGAGATAGAAAGTTACTATGGGCTAGTCTGTTTATTTCCAGAAGCAAAATCTGTGTATTCCTTTAAACACTGTTTTGAAGAAGAATGGATTTTTAAAAAAAAAATTTAAAATAGAAGAGAGATTCTGATACTACAGAGTTGGACATTTAAAAGTTGAACATGGAGAGTGAATACTGCTTACTTAAGTTTAATGCAGGTCATTTATGAGTGGTGTTATCCCTTTCTGTGTTTTTTTCAGTGTGTACAGGTGAGACAGCACTGGTTAGATGAGCAGCTGGTCTGTATTTGTTTCTCTCCATTGCATAGTGGATGCTTTGACCTTATTGAATGCACTTACTGAAACTTTGGCTGGGATTATTTATTTTCTCATGGAGTTTTCTGTGGCACACTTACTGCAGGATCAAGTGGCTCTTAAAAATCATCTTTACAAGAGCTGTGTGTTAAGCCACAGACCAATTATTATTTCTATTTATCAAAGAGATGAGGCACACGGGAATGAACATTGAATGTGTTCATGAGTTTGGGTGCCCAATTTGTGGATCAAAGGACCTGTTTTTTCAGTGTATAGTACTGAGTAACTGCCTGAAGAAGAACTTTCAGGTTGCAGTTAGGTCTAAAGTGATTCCTGAGGTGCTCATTGCTCGTGGGTATGCTCAGTGAACTGGAAGTGGCTTGTCCAGCAGCTCGGAGGATCTGTGGAGTGGCACTGGTGCATTTCAGCACCCTGGGGCCACCTTCAGTTGACTTTGGCACTTTGTTTTCATCTCTTTCATTTTGCTGCATACTCTTTCCAGTGTTCCCAGCACATAGGGATGCAGCAGTAGCTCTTTTTCACTTCAAAAACCTGTTTTATTGTAAAGGCAATCCAGTACTTTCAAAAGAATTAAAATATAGATATGGCCCTTTAAATTGACACATGATTTGTACATACAGTGAACTGAGATGAGGATTACCCTGGCTTCTGATTGCAGGCTTCTTGAGCTTAATGTATTTCTCATCCACTCTGTATGTGAAAATCTATTGCTAAAGGGTGCCATTGCATTTCACAAGGAGCATATGCATACATCTGATGACAAGATTTGGTCTGTATAAAGGCATAACTTGTTTTTATTAATGATATAATGAAAATTAAGCTCTCAACTATTCAATCAGCCCACTGTGGCATAACAAATGTTTCAGCACAGAACTTGTGTTCCAGTAAAATATAGCAAATTCATTGTGACATCCATTGGTAACATGTATTACACTATTTTCAGAATTTTTTTTTTCTTAGGCAAAATTGCTTCTCTATATTTCCAAGATATTTATCGAAATTTGGTTTTAATGTGATTTCTTGGAATCTTACTAGAAGTCTATACTGTAAACTATAACAATAAGTTCTTTACAATTGTAAAGAAATAAAGTTTAAAAATATTAATTTATTGTATATTATAAATCTGCCTATTGGAAAATGTTTTAATACTGTAGGTATTCTGTTAGAAGCCACCCAGTCTGATAATTTTAAGATTTCTTTTTTTTTTTTTTTTTTTTTTTTTAATTTTAAGCAGCTGTTTCCTCTCTGATTTGGATTTTAATCATGACTTGACTTAAGCTTTCATGTCTTATTTATGCTGCCAGGAGAGAACTTGAGCACTAGTTTACTTAATTATTTGCTGTACAACAGCTGCTAATATTAAAAAGGGGGGAAAAAACCTCACCAAAAATGCCGTCTCATCTTTAGGTCTGCTACAGACAAAAAAAGCAAAGGCAGGGAGGATGACTGTAGCTGCCCTGTCTGCTTGGCACAGTCTTCCTCCTCCTCCTCCTCCTCCTCCTCTCTCTCTCACTTTCAGTTTTCAGTGTAATGAAGAGCGGGAGAACAATATTCTGTAATTAAAGATTCCATTAAGTTGAAGAAAAGAGCAAATGGAGTTGTTTGTTCTCCTAGCTGAAAAAATTTGTCTGGGGTGGGGGTTAGTGGTAGTAGTGTAGAAAGAGAGAGAGGTGGGTGGAGAGACTAAGTCAGGGCTGTTTGTTGAATATACTGTTAAGGACTGTTACCATCCTAATTAATCAAGTTAGAAATTACAGCTGTAGTCGGTTTCCCCCCAATTCTTGTTATCAATTTTCTTCTCTTTTGAGACAAAGCAAATATAAATTTTGTGTTCATTTGTCATTCGTTCTTTGACTTCAGCATCTCTGAAAATAACAATGTAGCACAAAAGACCAGTATTTACCTAGTTGTAATGTGGGTTGCCATGGTGTTTTGCAAATTATTGCAATTATGTTCACCATGCGAGTCGCCCTTGGTAACTGGCGAAAAAACTGATAATCCTGTTTTGAACAAAAGGTCAAATTGCTGAATAGAAAGTCTTGATTAACTAAAAGATGTACAAAGTGGAATTATTTCCTACCATTCAGAAATAGTTCTTGATCGGGTTTGGGGGAGGGGGTGAGTAAGTACATCTGATTACTGAAGTACAAAGCATTGAAAGGATGTTGTCTTGAGCCTTTCATGTAGTCTTAATGGTGGCTTTTTTGTCAAATTTACCCATTTGCGGCATTGAAAGAGGCAGCTGCATTTAAGCTTGAGAGATGGTGCTTTTTCAAGAGTTCAGTGCATGGAAAGTTCTCAGCAGTATCTGCAGTTTACTATTAGACCTTGGGCTATTAAAACTGATGTGCTGCATTTGAGCCCATAGCTCTTGGTGCTTGTAAAACCCTCTGACTGATGATCTAATAAAGTGCTCTTACCGGACAATCTCTGATCAGATACTTTAGGGGAGAAAAAAAATAACTGCAGCTCTGAAAAGGGTGGAGGTAGAAACACATGGCTGGACTGAAAAGTTTGCTTTTGTATTCTGTGGTGGAAATGTTAGTAAATAAGGCTGTGTATTCAGTTTAAGTATTTTAAAGGCTCAACATATTGTTCCAGAATTCATTTTTATTTTCAGTTACAGAAGCAAAAATCAAGCAGAAAGTATTAAAAGTTTTTCATAATGACCAGTCTTCAACAGTTAAATACAAGTATATAGAGGGAATGGTTTCCTGCACTTTAGTTCTGTGAATTTTCTTTTGTCTTTCCTTTATCATTCTTGGGGGGATGGCAGGGGAAGAGAGGGAAGAGGTGAGGAGGATTAAGGAGTTTTCTTTTTTAATTATTTCTACTTCTTGTTTTTTAAATAGCTACCTGGAAATTAATTCTTAAAACTTTGGAGAGCCTGTGTGAGAGCAGCATGAAAGCAAAGTAAACCTGAACAAGTTTGTGGGTTTACATTGTGCATCACCTAGCAACCCCCTGGCTCAGCCAGTTCTCTCGTCTGCCCCCAGTCCTGTTTACAGACCATTCAGACTGCTCTTCGAAACCATGAAAGATATTCAGTTTCATTAGTGCCTTTCTCAAGGAGAAAATAATTAAACTTAAATGAACAAACACTGCTTAGTGATACTTTAAAGTTCTCTAGTTTAAGGTGACCAGACTCTGGAGACCCCTTTCTCTGCCATTACCTTTAACTCTTTTGAGCTCCTCTGAACTTACATACCCACGTACATGTGTTGCCACTTCTAAAGTTTTTGGAACTCTGTTAACTCCTTCAGCATTCAGAGATGTTCATAACCAAATTGCAAAGATAAATGCTTCATATAAACAATCTTTTTTTGTTGATATCAGTGTGATATTTATACTAGAGTTGACGAACCTTACTGTAGGTGCCATGTATATGAGCAAAACCTTTGTGTTCTCTCTTACATCTGATGTTTTGCAGGAAGTTCAACATGACAAATCTGAAAAATTCAAGGAATGTACAAAAATTTGAGGTTAGAAGGAAGATAACAGAATTGTGTAATGACTGGGGGCAGTATAGTGTTTTTAGCTGTCTAACCAAACAAGAGGCATAGTTTTTAAGAAATCTTTTAAGTTCTTACTGTTTGTATGTTGCTAGACTCCTTGACAAGCAATGCATGGATGGGCTGTATGAGCTCTTTGTGCTTTGTTGGTAGTTGACAGACAAAGCAAAATTCTTTCTGAAGCAAGGTACTGTACTTAGTTGTGACCTATTGTAGCCTAAGAATATGGCTTCCTTTGAGTTGTGTGAATAGGGAGAGTATTTTGGCAGAATGGACTTAAATATCCTTCTAGAGGTTTTCATTCTCGGTACAGAAATCCATAAGGCTTCTTTCACTGATCCTTTTCTCAATTTAGTTTTCCATGTGTAGTTATTTTAAGTATGTCTTCTCTCAGTTGCTTGCTCAAAGTCCATTTTAGCTGTTTTCAGTTTGTCTTAAGTGAAATAAAATTGTTGGTAATAGCTGGGTCTGTTTGTGAGTGGTGTGTTAGCCTGAGAAGACTTTTTAATCTTTTGTGGCATGTTTTGGTGCCTAGAATCTTATTTTAGTGCAAGTAAGAAGACCAAGGGTATTGGATTTGATGTGAAGTAAAGCAGAACATATTTGCTAATTTAGTTTGTAATGTACAACTGTTAAAGTTGGAATTTGTCCACTTGTGGTGCTATTACATGTGCTAAAATGAGGGCCACTGTTTGCATCAAATCTATCACAAGGGTTTGGAGTGCTCTATTATCCTTTCAGCAGGCTGATGATGGAGCCTGGGCTTTGCACAAATGAGATCAATAAGTTTCAAATAACTTTTATGAAATGACATGTGACTGTACATCTAAAGGTATCTTAAAAAAATCAATTTTTAATAACATGTAAAACTCTTACATTGACCTACAAGATATTTTTCACTTATGTCTTGTTTGATAATTTTGTTTAAAACATTTTTGATGTTAGCTTGAGTGTTTCAGTTCTTGGGGGAGGGGGGAAGAAGGTTAGGGTGGTGCATTTCTTGCTTCTTCAGTTATCTCTTGCTTTGATCACATACACACACCTCCAATACTTTTAGTGGTAAAACTGGTATGACAGCTCTGAGAATAATATCATCTTGAAAATAATGAAGTTTTCTTTTGCTCTTAGATGGCTTCCTCCTTTTTATTTTTTTACAGTTATAGATTAGAATGCAATTCAAGTTCTATTATTTTGAAATATTCAGAATTACAAAATACCATTCTTGAAACTCTACAGGCTTTCATTTTTGGTAGCATTTGATGTTCTGTGGCTGATGTTTTTGATGTTCTTTGCCTCACAACAGTGATGCATTGGACTGTGAGATATACAAGTTCTGAAGGAACTCCTAAAAAGTATGCTATGGGACAGAATTTTGTTGTGGGTTAAATCCTCTCAAATTTATGGCCATTTTCCATAAAATCCAAAGGGGGAGTATTTTGGATATTTTAGATCAGTGCACTTGGCAGCTTCACTTCTCAAATGGCCACCTGGAATCTCCATCACAGTTTTTACCATTCTAGTATCACCAGCTTTTTTAAGATAGAAGGACATTTTGTGTTCTGAGAATTTCATGTAGTGTTTATGTCCTCATTCATGCTTTTTTAAGGTAGCAAGTCAGTGTAGCTACGTTGCCTTCAACTGCAGTTTGTGTCGTTGCTTTGGACCTTCTGTCTGGTCCTGTGAAGGTGTAGTTCCCATTGATGCCAGGTGCCTGTGGGGTGGCAGTTTTCCAGTGGGAACTGAGGCAATAGATATGAGTGTCTCTGAGAACCAGGAGCATTTTGGAGTGGATGTCCTCTTTTGCCAGCACTGAGTGTTAAAGTGATCACTTGCTTTCCACTAGGAAGTTACTGGCTGATAGCATCCTCTAATGTGGGTCATGTGGTAATAATACTGGATATATAACCAGTCTTCTCCAGGACCTGTACTGCTGCCAAGTAATACACTTTCAAAAGCATATTTCCTCATTTCATCTTTCATTTAACAGACAGTTTTGTATTTTTCCTAAGAGATCACATCTGTCTGTTCATCACCCTGGATAATGTAGAATTCTGAGGAGGAGAGTGAACCTCCAGGAAAAGAATTTCCTTTCTTTATATGAATTTTTGTTATCTACTCCATCCCACAGCTGAATTCTGATCAGTTATACAGGCCAAAATTCAAGAGGCTCTGAAAATAAGGAAATGCTTAGAAAAGCAATTGAATTCGTATTGTCCAACTTCCATTGAAGTGAGGCAGCATGAAATGGAGTGTGAAATGCTGTGGTCACTGTTTACATTTTCCCTAAATTGGATGATCAGGTAACATCAGACTAAAAATACTTTTACTGGGAAATGTAACCTGTCTTTTTCTGGATGAGAAGCTAGCTACAGTATTTTTTGTACAGAAAAAGGAAAGTTAATATGAAGTCAATGGCCAAGAGTGAGTTGATAAAATAGGTCCTTCTATTATGATCTGAATAGTCATAAACTATGCTGGATCTGTGATCAGGTTTCTTAATGCATTATAGTTAGCTTTATGTATAAATTTCAGGAACTAATTTCAGTTGTTACTATAATAGTTCTAAAACTATTTGCGTTGCCAAAATGTGCAGAACACCTAACAAAATATCAGAGAACATAGAATCAGCATTCCCTGGGTAAGGGATTGAAGCTGTAGGGTAATTGTATAAAGAATTCATGCTAACCTAAGATGTTCCACTATTCTAAGCATATGCTGCAGTATCTTCTAGCTGCAAGAAGCTTGGCAGCATGTTCAACATGGTACCTATTCCACTTAAAAAGATAAAAGCTCCAGTCAGCTATCATCAATAGTGGACTCTTGACCCAGTTCCTTTTATAAAACAATTTATTTGAAGAGTCTGTAAAATATCAAAGGAATTTGTTATTCAGAGATGATTAAATGTTACAGTGGTATAAAATCTTAAAATATTCTTGAAAATCATCTTTGTCTTATATACTCATATTGGAGTACAAATATTTCAACTTAGTTCTAAGATATTTTTGACTTTCAAGTTTCAGTTATGCCTGACAGAGAGACTTTGCACATGTTCTTTGCTGTGGAATTCTTTTACATTTTAAAATTCTCAGATGGAGTTCAGACATACCTCTTCTCCAGCATGGGATCTCTTGAACATAACATTAGGGCTTTTGGTTTAGTACAATTTGATCTCCTTGTAGTAACATATTAAAGAAATGGAGAGAGCTTCTCCATCAATTTTTTGTTGAAGTGAAAAGAAGGCTGGAATGCCTGATACATCAATAACAGTGTCTCTCCATATACTACTTTGAGATCTCAGTATGTCCAAGCTGTCTAATGGAGGAGGCTTTACAAGTCCCCTGGATTTCCTTCACAGATAAATTGAGATCTTTCTCATGGTGTCACATATACATATTTTCATTAGTGCTTGGTAACTGATTTGCTTGGAAAAATACAGAGCTTTGAAGGATCCTGAAAAAGTTGCTGATCCAGATTCTGCGTCAGTGATTGCTTTTAACTTCATTATTCCATTTTTTAGGCTTGGTTTGCATGATTCTTGTAAATAGTGTACCTGTTTAATACTTATCAAGGAGATATTCCTTGATAAAAAAATGCCAAAACAGATTAAGATACTCCTTTATAAGGCCTTAGTTCTGATTGTGGTCATTTTTCTATGGGGGGAAGGAAGAAGGGAAGCCTGATGGCTCATTTTCCAGACTCTTCTGTAGCAGCACATTCTTTTTTTTTCCCCTCAAATCTTTCTTATTCTTTAAAATTAATTATAAATAATTAATTTTTTTTAATTCTAAGATAATTCAATTATCTTAGAATTTTGCTTTTATGAAGAATTTGCTTTGTCTTTTCTTTCCTGTGCCCCAAGAGGAGGGTGGGCTTTTAAACATCATGAGGTGTCCCTTTCATATGTCCATCCAATCCTATATAAATTCAGATGATCTCATCTCCAGGTTGTTTCCATTGGTAGCTGCAAGTTCCAGAGGAGTGGCTGTGTCCCCTCAGGCTGTGGTGGGACACACAGACTTGACAAAGTCAGATGTCTGAGGGTGTCACCTGTGAGCAGCCCTCCTGATCCGAGTGTGCCACGCTGGCTCTGCTTTGGTGCTCTCACAGGTCAGTTCCTCCATCCGTAGGATCATTCAGGCAGCTCTCTGAAGTGTCTTTGTGCTTGCTCTGGAGGCACATTCAGGATGAAGTGCACAGAGCAGGCAGGCACCAGGGCTCTGCAGAGAGTCACTGTTCCTGCAGGAGAGAGGTGTGAGTCTCTGACTGTGCCAGTTCTGACCTCAGCAAGTCCTCCCATCTGGAAAAACCCTTTCAAAAGTTACATGAATCTGTGACTTTCTTCTTGTGTCAGCAGCAGTAGAATTGGTTTGTTTGTAACAGTGCATCCTCTGAGGTTTTAATCAAATGTATTTCCCCATGAAAATGTGTGGTGTTGCTTGAGGAACCTAAGCTATGCTGAAATTCACTGAAGTGGTGCAATCACCATCCCTGGAAGTGTTCAAAAGGTGTGTGGATGTGACAGCTGGGCTGCTGGGGTAATGGTTGGTCTCTGAGCTTAGAGGTCTTTTCCAACACTAATGATTCTATGATTCACATTACTAAATGGGTTGACTTTTCTGATGGAGTCTTATTTCACTACTTATGATAGCATTCCTGACCTGAAGGGGTTTCTCCATGGCATTGTAGCAGTGGCAGATAGGTGTCACTCAGGTCTGCTCTGTCTGCTGACATTCCAGTGCATGACACTAGTTCTCACCCTGTCATTCAGACTTTCATTGCTGCTGGTGTCTCACCAAGGTGGGGCAGATGCATTGTTACTAGAGTGTTTCTTTGTTCTGAACAGGCAAGAAAGCAGATTAGAAGTTGAAATTACTTCAAAGTATGCAGCAGAAAAACTTTCCTGACTTTACAGCAAGAGCTCATCTTTAAGTCAATATTCATGTCAGCTTTCACATTGGAAGTGTAAAATCACGATGTAATTCTCAAAAGATGTAATTACTACTGATAGTGAAACCATTGGCTGAAGAATATGCAAGCAGAGGTTGTGGTTCTAGTTCCTGAAATGTTGTCTACTACTAGGAAAGTGTGTCTGTTCCCCCAAACACTCAGCTATTTACAGAAGACACAGACAGGGAGAACACACCTCACGTGTGGAACAAAATATTGCAATTGGAACTGATAACTTTCAGGTCACTGAGTTAAGTCCTCTGTTGCCATGATGTTGCCTGATTTAACTTCATAAAATCATCTGTCTTTTAATACTGCTTGGGGGGAATCAATAGATTTGATAATGTATCCAGTAATGAGGTAGATTATCCTCCCAGAGGATTTCAGGGCACTTGAGCCAGATTTGCCCTGTTGGGCAGTACAATCCATAATAATGGATGTTGTCAGGAAGGCAGGTTTTGGAGCTTCTGGTCTTGGAATGAGTGGAAATAATATCCTTTTGTAAGAGTAGTATGAAAAGAAAGGCCAGTGTGAAGTGAAAGTGTCCTGATTAGCAACTCACAATGGTACCTGGATCAGAAAATCTTCATTGCGTTGTCTCTGAAATTCAGCCTTCCAAAAACTGGTTTGCAGATCAGTGACATGAGCAGCAGGCTTAAGTGGCTGACCAGCACACATGTTCAGGTTGGGTTCCTGTGCTTCCCTTCTGGTGGGTTTGATGGTGTAAGGTGATAACTTCAGCTCTGCAGTGCTGGAGACATGGGTTTGGGGTGTAATGTGCTCAGATATGCCAGCCATCTGAGACTGAGCATCATCCACCAAGATCCCATTTTCAAAAATCCACATTAATATTGTCTTCAGTGAGGAGGAAGGTTGCAGAGAAGCAGGCATGGATGACAAATAAATTCAACTCCAAAGTAACTGACAGTGACTTCTGAATAATTTTCAGTGCTTGCAGCTTTCTGCTTTTTAACAGGGCATTTTTTCATTCCACGTGAACTTTTTAAAATGTTGTAGTGCCTCAGCATCCAGACTGTCTGGAGGCAGGAACAGATGCAGAACTCAAGTGTCTTAGGGAAGCACATTCAGTCCTCTGCTGTAGCAGCCAACCAAGCTACATTGTCAAATGTAATTTGTAAAAATTATTAAGATAAAGCTCAGTAAATGCATGTTGTTGACCCCTGCAACTTCTGTTTGAAAGGCTGTTGCAAAACCACTTGCCTCTGTATTTTGGGGTAATATTTCTAATGCTTGTTGATCATTAGAATGGGAGAGGCTAATTCTCAAGAACAGTCTTACAAAGAAACAAAAATTACTTTTGACTTGCAAATTTCTCCCTATTAACTACAGTTCATGGACTTAATACTCTTCAGGGATTTTCTTTTATTTTGTGCATGTATTTCAGGGTTTTTTCACATACTTTTTTATATTTTAAAATGAGCTGAGCATTTGTGGGCAGGATGTTTGGAAACGCTAGTTGCTTTTTTTCTCTCTGTCGACTTTTATTTCATTTCCCACGGTGTTGCAGATACCAAATAGAACAAAGCTGAAGGTTCCCTATTATGATTTTGTTTGATGTACTACAAATTAATTTACAGACTCAGTGATAGCTGCTGGGAAATGAAGGATTGGTTTTGTTTGGTCAGTGAAGATGACAGGCATGGATCAAATAAGGGTTAACAATAATGCACTTGAACAGATTGAGTCAGAACATAATGCATGTATTGAATTTGATTGCAACATGCATGACCATGGAAAAGTTTTTTGTTTAAAAGAAATCAAGTCTATGGCTTAATTATCAAAGCAAAACAGGAGACATAAAGAGCTACATGTTTCTAATACTGCTTTTTTCAAAAATAGCTCCCTTCACACAGTTATCTACATGTTTAATTTCCATGCATAATAGCAACAGTTATTGTTGTCATTTGTTACGAGAGATTAACAGATAGCAAGTACAAACAAACGCAAATAAGGCCTGAATAGAGAGGTGACAAAGAAGAAAAGACCTCTTTACTGTTAATTATAACTGGTGGGAAGTCTATACAAATGACATTAGCTGTTTTCTGTATGAATTGAAGTGACATTCAGTTTGTTAGTATCTACTCAACACATTTGGGCATTTTATTGTAGGCTATAACTTAAATCTTCATTTTTTGAATATAGTTTATTGAGAAATGTGCTGCTCAGTAAAACTTGTATATTTTGATCATTATTTCTTAGTAGCTGAAAACAAGCATAATAGTAAGCTGTTGAATTTAAGTGGTTATTTTTATCCTAAGCCATGGTTTTTTAGTTAAGTCAGGGGATTTTCAGTCTTTTTTCACCTGTTTTTTGTGATCAGCAGAACCTCCCAGTGCTTTCTTCAACACTGACTGCATTAGACTGAAACAATTGCATAAAGAAACTTGCTTCAATTTATTCAGTGGCAGTTTGAGAGGACCTTCCAGGCATTCTCTTGTAAGACAGTAGAAGCTGTACCTTGTGAGTGGTGTAGTCCTTTGTTTCATAATTGTTAGCTAAAAAGGCCAATAGATGGCAGAAAACACAGTTACTTTTATCATACATTATTTTCATGGTTGTCTATTTTTGAGTATTCTGTTCAGCTGAAGCTGGGATGCTGCTCCCATTCCCGGCTTTGTTTTTTCAGTTGCACTTGCATTCCCTAACAAAATATCTTACTATCTGGCAGTTTCCATTATTTGTTTTTCTAATATAACAAATTGCTTCAAAGTTCAGATGTAGTAATTTAATATGTTTTGAGTCATGAATGTTCTTTTTGTGCACACAGAATCTTTTCATAGTTACAGCTGAAAAAATTAAGCTCTTCAACAGGAGGGTTTTGGAATGGGTGAGGACACTCTCCACACCTCCCCTGCCTGGCTGTGTATTTTAAGGTGCTGTTTATGTCAGATTGCTGCCAGATGTTTCATAGGAGGTAGAGATGCCACAGAATAAACAGATTGCCAAACAGAGCATGTCTTTTATCTCTAAAAAATTAACTTAATGCAAGTTCTGTGAGAATTCATTATCCTTACAAAAATGTTTTTGATTTTTCCCCTCACAGTGGCTCTAATGATATTATTGGTACTCATGCAGGTGAGTGCCTGAAGATCTCAATGCTATCCTTGAGTGGCTTTTTTTGGTAGAAGGTTATCCCATGTCTGTTTAAACTGAGTTATTTAATCAGTGTAAGACCACATAATAAGCACCTTCCTCTTTTAGAGGAAATCTTAAGTTCATTTGCAAAACCAAAGCCAAGGCCTGTCTTTTTCACTTGAGGCACATTTGTGTTGCTGGCTTCAGAAGACACAGGTCAGGTGTCTGTTAGGTCAGGCCCTCAGTTAGGATTTCTCACAGTGAACCATGTGTTGGTGAAGTAGCTCAGTCTTGGTGAGCAGTGTCTTATGTTGCTAATGTCAGTTCTGAAGTATTTGTCATAAATAAATTGTATCTGACAATGACAAAGAAAGTGGTTCTAGGACTGCTAGGGCAGCAGTTGTGCAAGAGAGCAAATCACAGGTTTTTGAATTGACATTTTCTCACTGTGCAGTTTTAAATGTCATCATTTACATTGCTGATCTACATAACAATAAAGTTCACACTTAGTGGTCCGATACACTGACCATACTGTTTCCAAAACCTTTTACTTTATTAGGAGGGTATGGAGCAGGGAGGATTTCCTCATCCCAAAATCTGTTAGATGAATTGCTTTTGGAGATAATTTTCTTCCTCCATTTACT
The DNA here is from genome assembly GCF_012460135.2 of Molothrus ater. Classification (NCBI taxonomy): domain Eukaryota; kingdom Metazoa; phylum Chordata; class Aves; order Passeriformes; family Icteridae; genus Molothrus; species Molothrus ater. The sequence goes on along the minus strand of NC_050479.2, from coordinate 13,635,766 downwards.
ATAAATGGATCATAGGGTAAGCTAATGGATAATAATGGAAAAGCTTAAACTGGGTATCAGGCTTTAGATGTCAGAGTTGGGTGAAATGAATCTAAGTGCATATGTAAATGCACTCTTTCCATTCCTGCACTGTGGCTTAAACACTTCAGGAAGTGCTGTATACATTGATATTGCCATGATGTTCTCCACATAGTTTTTCTGTCTGCCCACATGGACATAAAAGCTCTGCTCTGCAAGGGCAGCAGGAAGTGTTCTGATGGATTTGGCACCAAGTGGGATAATATTGAGTATATGACATGGTTGTAAAAATGGTGAAAGAGGAGAGGTCTCTGGAATAAATGAAGTTATTTGGAAAGGATTTGAGGTTTCATCTTAAAAAGATAAAGAAAAACTAAAACAGTTTTGGAGCACTTCTGAAATTATTATAGAATATATTTTTAAGTTGAAATCCAAGTGGAAATTAGGTAGAACTCATTGACAGAGCATAACATTGGGATGGCTTGTCAAAGAGCTAGTGAGAATGGAAGCAAGCAACTTTTTGAGTTGTCTTCTGATTCATAACATTTCTGCCAAAGTACCAGGAATCCAGCTATGGTTGGATTTAACTTCTTTGCAGGAGCAACAAAAAATTTGGAAACAGGCAAAATTAACGAGTCACTATTCCCAGCAGAAACATCACCAGCCAATAGTCTGAAATGCAGTTTGACAGGGCTGAGCTGCTCAGGGTGGTAAAAGCAGGAACTGCTTGAGAACAGTTGCAGGAACACTTAAGTTGACTTGTCAGTTAACAGCATAAGCTTAAATGCTCTGCCATGTAAGGTGAAGTGAGGAAATACTAAAACCCAATCTTAATTTTGTGTCCAGTATATGTATTGACCTAGTAGGGAAGAATAAAATTATAATTCTTAAAAAATAAAAAATACCTTTCTGGATATGACTGCTCAATGCCCAAATGCTTGGTAGTGGGCTCTAGGCAGACAGAACTTGAGGAGAGAAAGGAGCAGAGAACAAGATGGTAAATACCATTTTGTTCCTGTATAAATTCATGTTTGTCGCTATCCAGAATACAGTGTGCACTACTGGTTTCATCTCCCTCCCCACTTGTCCCATTTTCCACCACTCCCTCATTTCCAAAAAGAACTGGGAGAGATTCAGAGAAGGGCAACTAAGATTTGGAGTGGTTTCCAGGCAAGGAACAACTAAGTAAATTAGGACTGTGGTTTGGAAAAGACTTTGATTGAAGGTGATGTGATGGAGGTCTGTAAAATCATGAGAGGCACAAAGAAGGTGAATGCAGAATGATTATTCCTAGTCTCTCCTGATGCAAGAACTGGAAAGTGTTAAAAGAGAAGCTGTGTGCATTTGTGTGTGTGTTTTCAAGAAAAATAAAGTGCTTTTTCATATAGTTTATAGGTGTTCTGTTGGATGTTGCAGATGCTAAAAGTTTACATGGGTTTGAAAAGCACATGAAGTTCATTGGGCTCATTGATGCATTAATTCAGTCACCACTGAATACAGAGACAGTGATTAGAGTGGTCCTTGACCTATTTCCAAAAGCTGGGAAAATCTTTGGAAGAGTTCTACTCTGTCCTTTGTCTTTTGCCATTCTTAAGCATCTTTGTGGTTCTTAGGGATGAGGTGTGGCATTGTTTATAGCTAATGGTTGAACCTCACACAAAAAGTTCATCCTTTCCAGTTCTGGAATCATTCCTTCTTGCATACTCTTAAGAGAAGCCTTTTGCATTGTCTCCCTGAGCTGACATAGAGCAAATTGGCTCAGATTTTATTTCATTTTAACTCAGCAAAATATTAGATTTTCCTAAATGAATCAGTTTATTTTGGAGTCTTGGAAGCTTTCTGAAAAAAAACCCCAAAACCTCAAAAACTTAAAAAAGAAGAAAGGGAAGCTTCTGGCTGCCATCAGAAAACAGAAAACTGTTTCTCCCCTCTAAAGTGCAAGCAAAGAAATGGCATTTTACTTAAATATTCAATTTATTAGAAGTCTTGCTGAATGGAGTGGAGTGTCCTGCTGAATGGTCGACATACCTGGATAAAATACTCCTGTAGTATGTTAGTGCTGTTGTAACTAGAGAAGAGAAGAGCAGAGGTTTTGGTATATTTCAAAGAAGGGATGACTGCGGTGTGCACAGTGTGGGATTTTGAAGCAAGAAGACTCCAGCTTTGTTGTCTGCCATTAATTGTGTTTAAACAAGGTCCTTGAAGAACCTTCATCACTTCATACATATTACAGTATCAGATTCACACAGTATGTTAAAGTTGGGATATTTTTCTTCCTTGACTTGATTCATTTTTTTGGTGGAATTAAAACAAGCTGTAACTTGAATTTAGGGTAAGAAACTATTTTTTTCTGTGTTCTGCCTTTCTGCAGGGTTGGTTAATATGCGAGGAGCCAACTTGCCAGAATCGAACGCGTCGGCTTCCGCTGAGTTTCTCCCGCAGTGGCCCCGTGTGCCAGGCCTGCAGGAAGGCTGTTCTGAGACCAGAGGTGAGTGTCCTGGGACAGAAGTGGAGTGAGATTCTCCTGAAGCTCTCAACGCTGCCTTTCAAAGGTAGCAGGATTAAGCAGGAATTTTGAATTAGTTTATTGGTTTAAAGGGGACTGTTTATGCTTTTCTTGCTCCACATTTAAGCTGCATCCTCATTGCTGTGAAGAGAGCATGCCATGCAGCTGCTGTGTTTGGAAATTTTCCAGCTGACAAGCATTTGGTCAGCAAACTAGAATTTGCTGGAATGTCTCTGCCAGAATACAGGTAAATTAACATAGACAAACAAACCCAACCTTCCAAACCAAAACCAGCCACCTGCTTTTCTCCTGACTGGTTCTTACTTGGCTGCATTTGGTGCTGAGGAGCTGGAGGTGAACTTCCATGTCCTCATCTGGGGGTACTCTAAGATGGTATTTCCAGGAGATCAGAAGTTTTGGGTTCTGCACATTTGAATTTGGCTCCACGCCTGAAAAATGTAGAGGCTTTTAAACCTCATGTTGAGCTAGATGGTCTGGTCTTCCAGAATTCAAGACTGCCTGATGGTTGTCTTGGTTTCTGAGAGTAAAGGAAGCTGATTGTTTTTAAAATTCTGGTAAAGCA